>NW_023416346.1:102383619-103697430 GCF_014108235.1 Myotis myotis | reverse complement strand
TTGTAAGCAATTCTTTTATTTATGGTTATTTTTAATGAATAATTGAAATAAAAATATAATAGTCCTAATGCAATAAAAACCAAGAGGACTGACTATATGTAAGTATTGACTTCATAGTTGGTAAAATACATAACACATTGATGAACCCAAGCAGAAGCTCATACAGAAAGTTTTATTAGCAATAAGTGTTAAATTTACAGATATTGTGGAATCAAATTGTCCATACACAGTGAGGCACTCATGGTGAATTCTGACTTATGTTAAAATGAGAGAGACACACTAGCCAAGTGAGCAGTAAATAGAAAATTGTCTAATCCTCTGTGTCCCCTGAATCCTCCTCTTTGGGTTTGGAGAGGAGTTTCATTACTCGGTGTATAGGAGTCTTCACAGACTCATAGTTCCATCCCTTCCTCATAAACATCTTCTCAATCACACCTGGCATCCTGTAGCCCTTGCTTACAATGAAATCTTTGAAAGCAATTGGTCCATAAAGTTCATCAATAATGTCTGGTTCAAGATGCCTTCCATCGGTCAAATGTTCCTTCTCAGGGACGGCTTTAGGGTCGGGCAAAGGCTGGTCATTGGCCAGCTTTTTCCAGGATTTGGGGTCCAGGTACCATGCTCCATACCTTATCTTCTCCCTTTTGGGTTTATAAGGGTCTTCTGGTTTTCGGAGTTTCCTTTCCCAGTTGCCTTCCTGCAGGGAGAATTTTCTCTGCTGTATGTCATCTAGCTGTTTGCAGGGCCTTATATTCAAAGGAAGCTGGCTTATTTTCTTTATTTTGACTGTATTATGGGTGAGTGGGACCTCTAAGTCAACTTCAAACTGTTTCATGAGGTCCTCTTCATCAATGCCTATGTCTCCAAAATTATCATCGATCCATCTGCAGAATTCACGAATTCTTCTTCTTGATTTTTGGAGCCCAGGATCCTTGGGGATATGCATTGTGCATGCTGCATTTGTCTCTTCCTCAGGAAACAAACTGAATAAATATGACTGGAGACTCTCCTTGGCCGTTTCCACGTGGGCTTGGTCTTCAGGTTCCAGGTTGTCCTCCTCGGGAGGTTCCAGGTTGAGCTTCCAGGCAGATTCGGGGTGGACTGCCTCGGGAGGCTCCACGTTCACTGCCTGGGGAGGCTCCAGGTTCACTGCCTCGGGAGGTTCTAGGTTCACTGCCTGGGGAGGCTCCAGGTTCACTGCCTGGGGAGGCTCCAGGTTGACCTCCTCAGGATGTTCTTCACACAGGTGTGTGGGGGTCTTCTTTCTTTCCTTGGTGCCCTCACAATACGCCCACGTGTCCTCCAGCTTCCTGTCAGGATCTAGCACTTCCAGGACCTTGAGCAGGAGGTCTGGAGGGAGAGCTTCCTCCAGATTCGGGCAGTTCGCCAGGGAAAGCTGGGTCAGGCTGGCTTCAATGTTCTCTACAAAGGCCTTCCGTGCTCGCTGGGCTGGCGAGAGCTTGGAACACAGCTCCGCTCCCGTGGGCGGCTGCCTGTGAATCTTTTTGGGCGGAGGGCGGGGAATTCTATGAGCAATCATGGGGAGTAAGCCTTCCCGAGGGCCACGAGTGATCACATCTTCAGCAGATGGACAGCCCGTTCTGAAGTCGTCCAGTCCCTCCTTCACAAATACCCACCGCCGGCTGTCCATGGAGGTGGGGCACTTCGCAAGCTGCTTATTCTGCCTGGAGAGATAGCGGGAAGGCAACCTGTCCCTGTCCTTGAACCAGGGCTTACATTTCATGCCCAGGGGCAAGGGCTCCAGTGGTCCCGGCCCTAGCATCCACTTCTTGCTGGGCTCGGGCTTCTTGTTCAGCTTCGGCCCTGACTGCCACGGCTTGATCAGCCCTGACTCTATGAGCGCCTTCTTCCTCAGGTCCGACTTTAACAGCCACCCCTTGTGGGGCTCAGGTAAGGGCCACTTCTGGCACGCCATGGCACCCTTGGCCCAGGGTGCCTAGGGGCCTCAGGGGTTTGTTGTCCCAGTGGCCTCGTTGCTAGGAGACCATTGCCTGGTGCCGACTCATTCTTATTCTTTCCCGAGGTGGGTCAGCACGTGCCTCTGCACAGCCTGCATTGTCCAGGGATGGACGGCAAGGTTGCATTCTTGCTTGTGGTACAGAACTGTTCCCTTGTATGGGCACTCCTCCACAGGTCAGCTCCCCATTCATCTTTTGATGGACTTTTGGATTGATTCCAGTTTGAAGCTGTTTGGAAATCAAGGGGTCACGAATATTTCACCTGTTCACATCTTCATACAAGTACTTTCATTTCTCCTGGATAAATTATAGGTAACAATTGAAAGGCGGGAGATTCTGAGAGCCAGGTTTTTTCTATGTACTCACAGCCCTCAGGTTTTGATATTTGCCCAAATATGGGTGAGGTGAGTGAGTCATTGGGTATACAACTTAAGATGGCACCCAAAATCCCCCTCAGAAATCAAGATCAATTATCTTTTAAGGTAACATTTCAACATAATCAGAAAAACAGTGCCATATTAAAGCCTGAGGACAAAGGATAGATCGGTGCCCTACTACTGA
Organism: Myotis myotis; assembly: GCF_014108235.1. NCBI lineage: Eukaryota > Metazoa > Chordata > Mammalia > Chiroptera > Vespertilionidae > Myotis > Myotis myotis. The sequence goes on along the minus strand of NW_023416346.1, from coordinate 103,694,890 downwards.
TCCTGTCTTTATTTAAAACCCATGTGTTGTTCAACATCCATTTTCTTTTTACAAATAATATTTGCCCTTTTTGGATACTGTTGTGTTTCTTGGAAACAGCTTGATTCTTTGGTATCCTTTTTAAGATTTGATTTAAATAAACAGAGCAGTTCCCTATGATAGTACATGGCTAAATACTGTTATACCATGCGGTATGTTTAATTAACTGTTCCTCACTACTGAAGCAAGACCCTTCCACGTAAATTATTCAATGCCTGTGCATCTAGAGATCTTCTAGTCTGGCTGACAGTAAAGGTCACTATTGCAGGCCCTGTGTGAGTATCAGTTACCAAGAATCCTTTCCAGTGGTTTCTTTCCTGGCTTCTAGTAATGTATTCACACACAAGCTGATCAGTAATCCCCTGAATCATTCTGGTGGGGGGCAAGATTCTGGAGTTCCCTCTCTTCCTCTCATTTTGCTCTCTGGTTGTCTGCCTTGAGATCTCTACCCACCTTGTTCTCTGTGGTGTCTTAGCTCCATCTGCTCTACATAGCTTTACTGCTGGTCTTTGCCTCTCTGGGCTGTGGCCTAGAAACGGAAGGAATGTGGAGCCATCATAGGAGTCACCTCATTTATTTCCTATCTATGAGGCATCTGTCCCTGCTTCCTGATGTCCAGTGTCATTCATAATTTTATCTTATTTTATTTCATTATTTTTTTCAGGTGTTCCAGGGCATATATCTGATCCCTGTTACTCTACTTTGGCCAGGAGAGAAAATATAATTTACTTTTTTTTGTTTCGTCTCCCTCAATTTGTGAGTCTGCCTTTTCAAAGGTCTCCCACGACTTCTGAGCAATCATGGGGAGAAAGCACTCCCGAGGGCCACGAGTGTTCACATCTTCAGGAAATGGACAGACCTTTGTGAAGTCGGGCTGTCCATCTCCTGGTACCGTAAATTCTTGCTATTCTCCATGATTAGATATTGTAGATCACACCCGCATTATTGAAACAAATGCCTCTTTTAAAATCCATACCAATCTATTTTTTATCCCCTAATACTCAGGATAATCATCTACTTAAATTCCAAAAAATAAATAGTAAACTCCTTAGCATGTAACATTAGGTGTTTTACAATTTCAATGCAGCATGGATTTTTCTTGGTCATAGCCAATAATACAATAATACATAAATTACAGATTAGATGTAATTCTTCAACCATGGCAGCAACTTGAATCTTGTCCTCAAATACATTTTCTATTCATTTAGTTATTCAGCACACATTGGTTCAGTTCTCCTTTTGTATGAGGCAGTGTGTCCAATACTCAAACTCTTGCAATTAAAGATACAAACACTATATTTTCCCTATAATCAATTTCCCATCAATTTTTGCCATCTGATTATTTTATAGATTTTCTTCAGACATCACCCTTGAAGTACATTCTTTCTGAGTAAGTGTTAAGTGAAGCAGGCTGAGATTGCAAATCAATGAAATAGAATTAAATATTTTAATACAGCTAAGATGACTTAAGATGGTTGGTATAAATTAAAATATGAAGCTAAGGAATAGAAAATCAGTGACCACGATTCAATGGGAACTCAATCTATTCTAGAAATCATTGCTTGTAAATTAGTATTATTATTAATATCATTATTAATATTAATATTATTGTTTCCTGCAGTATGAAGCACAGGGAGAATATCTCCATTTAAGGATAAGAACGAAGTAACATTTTCATAGGAAAAATGACAAGTAGCCTAAAGGTAATACCCAGTATATTCAAAGCCCTTTAAAAGTTCACTATTGTCCCCATTTGTCATATGACATATACTTTTTCCAAAAAGGAAAGATAGATGTGCAACAGAAATTACATGTACCCGTTATTGAAATTATCAAGTGAATCCTAGCTGTTTTGGACCATTGGGTAGAAGTGATGTTGAACCTATGACACGCGTGTCAGAGGTGACACGTGAACTCATTTTTTTGGTTGATTTTTTGTTGTTGTTGTTAAATGGCATTTAATTATATAAAATAAACATCAAAAATATAAATCTTTGTTTTAGTATGGTTGCAAATGTCAAAAAATTCCTATATGTTATACCGCACCAGAGTTAAGATAGAGTTTTTCAAAATGCTGACACGCCAAGCTCAGAAGATTCGCCAAGAGCCTCACCCTGGGGACTGAAGTGTCCCAGGTAACATTTTGTTGAAGGTCACATGCCCAGGTGGTGGGGGCAAGAAGGCTCAATCCCCGGTAGGGGCCTACAAGAGGCAACTGATCAATGATTCTCTCTCATCACTAATGTTTCTATCCCTCTTTCCCTCTCCCTATCTCTCTAAAATGAATATATATATATATATATATATATATATATATATATATATATATATATATACTAGTAGCCCGGTGCACAAAAACTTGTGCACTTGGGGGTGAGGGTGAGGGGTGGGGCTAGACCCCTCAACCCGACCTGCACCCTCTCCCATGTTCCGGGACCCCGGCCACTCCTGGCCTAGACACAGGCCTACAGGCTTGGGCGGCCTGGCTCCCGAGGCCCCATTTTATCAAGAGAACAAAGTCAGCGTTAGTTACAGCCCTCACAGAACCTAGTACACTGCATCTGTGCATACAAATGCCTCGTTCATGTGTCTGCTTCACCCTACTGGATTACTAACATCTCGAGGACATAGCTCTGTCTTATCCTGCTTCAACTTCAGTGCCTGGCCTGCTGCTATGGACCTGAGAGGGTTTGTTGAGTGCGTGAATAATGAATGAGTGAATGAGTGAATGAATGAGCGAGTAAGTGAATGAGCAAGCAGCTAAGGGGCGGGAACTTCTGCCGCATTGCCATGGCAACATGGCAGAAGTTCCAGCCTCACACACGGCACCCTGAAGCCCACCCTGGAAAGTTCCCCCCTGTTCCCAGCGGCCTGGGACCCCTCTCCTGGCTGCATACTGAATTACTAACATCTTGAGGACATAGCTCTGTCTTATACTACTTCAAATTCTGTGCCTGGCCTGGTGCCATGGACCTGAGAGGGTTTGGTGAGTGAGTGAATGAGTGAGTGAATGGGTGAATGAATAAGCAAGTAAGTGAATGAGCAAGCAGCTACCTGTTGGGATAGTTGCACTCTGCTTTGGGCTGCCTGACGCAAACCCCGGGAAGTTCTCGCCCTGCTCCCAGCAGCCCCACTCCCCTCTGTAAGCTGCATAGTTTGCGCAGGGCAAAGGCAGCCCAGGTGTGCGTTTTGGCAGATACATGCATTAGCACCTGCCAGCCTCCGATCCCCATGGGAGGGCCGTTTGTGGGAGTGGCCATTGGCAGAGCAGTGCATGAGCAACTGTCAGCCAGGGATCCCTGCGGGAGGGCCATTTGTGGGCGTGGCTGGTGGCTGATCGATCGCTGTGGTCCCGCCGCCAGCCCTGGGTCTGTTCTCATACGGGCCACCTGTTGCCCAGGTCGCAAATAGCAGGCCTGGATGGCAGCAAGGCAGGCAGGATGGTGCTGCCCCGCCCTGCCTGCCATATGCAAATTAGCCACCATCTTTGTTGGCATTTAACCGCCATCTTGGATGGCAGTTAATTTGCATATCTCCTTGATTAGCCATGTCGGAGGTACGGTTAATTACCATGTTTGTCTATTAGATAGGATATATATATATATATATATATATATATATATATATATATATATATATATATAAAATTAGCCAATGAAACATAATGAATTGCCGGGAGCCGGTCCATCCTTGCTGTTTCAAGGGACCTGGCATATATGGCATACTGTTCTTAATGTGTTTGCTCACCTTCTTGGCACTATGTGTTTTAACCAAGGTCTCCTCTCTGAGAAAGGTTGTTTCCCCAGGTAGGGATTTTCCCCTGAAGTTAGGGAGGGAATAAAACCTCTTAACTAAGTGCCAGGCGGGTAATTAATCACTTTAACTATGAACAATCATGCTTAAGCTACATAATCTTTACTCCCTGGAATGAAGATAAGAAACGCCCTAACCTTTGTAATAGAGATTGATAGGATTGAATCAACTGGTATAAATACAGATGTAACAAGACAGCGAGAGAGAGAGAGAGAGAGAACCTACACACAGAACTAAGAAGACAGAATCTACACAGAACTAGAGACAGAAGAACTTCGCTGGAGAGAACATGGCAAAAGATCCTGGACTGAACCTGACTACAGAAATGGGCAAGAGAACCTGACTAGAACCTGGTGACTGAACCTGGCTGGAGAACCTGGAGAACCTAGCAAGAGAACATGGACACAGAACCTGGCTGGAGATCTGAAGCAGAACTTCGCTGGAGATCCAGACCAGAACTTGGCTGGAGATCCTGGTTAGAGATCCTGGCTAGGCTGCTGATCAACTGAACGCTGCCTCCATGTCATTCCTTCTTCACCGACTCCGTCTACGCCTTTGGGAACCCCTGGACCTGCTGGGGTTGGACCCCGGCATCTGGCGCCCGAACAGGGTTCCCTTAGGTAAGTCCCCCCGTACTCGGGACGGATAGGACTCCACTGAAGGAAGAGCGTGGATAGTCTTCGCCGACTCCGTCCACACCTTTGGGAACCCCTGGAACAGGATTCCCCTGGGTAAGCGCCCCCCCCCCATTGAGAACCCCACATTCGGGATGGATAAGACTCCACCAGGGTACTGCAGACCCCCCTATAGCGGATAAGTAGGGTAAGAAGGTGGATAGGACAGGACTTAGATTGAGAAGATGTGCCATACTGAGTCCAAAGAAAGAAGACTCTGTATTGATCTTTAGATTAAGAAGATGTGCCATACTGTGTCTAAAGAAAAAAGACTCCGTATTGATCTTTTAACACATATGCTTGCTAGCAGAGGAGTTAAGGTTACGCCCAGTCAGATGGAATGTTTTATACAAGAAGTATGTCCATGCTTTTCTGAGGAAGGAAAGGTGCCGGAAAGGTAAATGTAAAGGCATGGGAGAAAGTAGGCCCAAGGAGCCTTATCCTTAACCCCACTGCAGCCTTTCCACCCCGGGAAAGTGCAGGATTGGCAAGCTCTCCCTGGGGTGATAGATCAGGACTCAGGTAATAGCGGAAAGCGCCAATCCTATTCTTAAAATGGATACAAGAGAGCATTTCAGGTTTTTCTTTTTAATGCCTGCTTTTAAAAAATAAAAAAGGGGGAATTTGCCGGGAGCCGGTCCATGCTTGCTGTTTCAAGGGACCTGGCATATATGGCATACTGTTCTTAATATGTTTGCTCACCTTCTTGGCACTATGTGTTTTAACCAAGGTCTCCTCTCTGAGAAAGGTTGTTTCCCCAGGTAGGGATTTTCCCCTGAAGTTAGGGAGGGAATAAAACCCCTCAACTAAGTGCCAGGCGGGTAATTAATCACTTTAACTATGAACAATCATGCTTAAGCTACATAATCTTTACTCCCTGGAATGAAGATAAGAAACACCCTAACCTTTGTAATAGAGATTGACAGGATTGAATCAACTGGTATAAATACAGATGTAACAAGACAGCGAGAGAGAGAGAGAACCTACACACAGAACTAAGAAGACAGAATCTACACAGAACTAGAGACAGAAGAACGTCGCTGGAGAGAACATGGCAAAAGATCCTGGACTGAACCTGACTACAGAAATGGGCAAGAGAACCTGACTAGAACCTGGTGACTGAACCTGGCTGGAGAACCTAGCGAGGGAACATGGCTACAGAACCTGGTTGGAGAACCTGGAGAATAGCAAGAGAACATGGACACAGAACCTGGCTGGAGATCTGAAGCAGAACTTCGCTGGAGATCCAGACCAGAACTTGGCTGGAGATCCTGGTTAGAGATCCTGGCTAGGCTGCTGATCAACTGAACGCTGCCTCCATGTCATTCCTTCTTCACCGACTCCGTCTACGCCTTTGGGAACCCCTGGACCTGCTGGGGTTGGACCCCGGCAATGAATGAGCATCAGGAGTTCCAAATAATGTTTCTAGAGCTCTCTTCACTCTTAAATACAAGAGGTTACATTTCTGTATGAACATCAGCATCTTCCAAGTATTCATCCTACTCTGGCTATGGCAGTTAACATTAGGAAATATGGCTATTGAAAAAGAGCCTGCTGTAGTTGTTTACCATCTCCCAAAGCAAATATTTCTGAAGAGTGATTATTGATGTACAGTACTTACCTTTCTAAATTGTCCCATTTTTTTGCTTCTTAAATAGACAGCGTATGAAGATTGTGTCTTGCAGGTAGTTGTTACCATGACTTTGATCACTTATAATAAGCACATTTAAGATAATTCTGATACCTTGTAATGTAGCAACATTTTTCAACATCAGAATATTCCACTGACTTCCCCTTTTAGTTTTCATTTTTTTTAAATCAAAATGACATTGTTTCTGGATCTATTTTTTCATGGATTTATTTTGTTCATTAGATTCCACATATGAGTGAGATCATGTGATACTTACCTTTCTCTGACTGGCTTATTTCATTTAGCATAATACTCTCCAGGTCAATCCATGCTGTTGCAAATATTTCTATCTTGCAAGTGCTTCATCTGTCCTCTAATTGTTTCCTTCTATTAGATATTTCATTTTAATTTTATAAATCTATTTTCTTCCCTTAAAATTCGGAGAATAGGAATTTGAATTTTTGGTAAAATTATCTTTCAGTTCAATATTTTATCTGAGTTTTCCCCCACAATGACATAGTTTTGTGTGTTTATTGTGATCTACTATTTTACCCTCCTCATACATCTGGCAAACCTTTTCCATTTATATTTATGAATAAAGGACTTACTTGATTCACCTCGGTAAGTAGCATGGATCTGATCTAGAATTGTGATGTCCATTTCACTACCAGGGTTTTGTTCAAAATGGGAGAGTGGAGTGTGTTAGTTATTCAGTTTCTTTCTCATTTGGGGATACATGGCATAGAGCTTAAAGGTAGAATAGGAACACTTTCTGATGGCAAAGTAAACACAATATTTCTCACATTAGAACAGTAGTTTGTTTGTTTTTTTCCTTGTAGGAAAATGTGTCCTATTGTTTCCCTTCTCTGCAGGTCTGTAATTGTCTTAAATTCATTCACTGTCTTGGAGTGTAGTTAGGGAGATTAAAAGGCTCAGATGCCAAAGATCTTTACTGTCCTATGTAAGGAGGGATGGGGTAGGGTTAGAGCTGAGCAAGTTAAAACAGATCTGCTCTTCACAGAGCAGCTATTTACTCTCACAATTGACCAAGGATCTTCTGCAGTGTTGCAATTTCATTTACTCTGTTCTTAGAGTAAGGGGTCTCCATCTTGCTACCCAGATGTTAACAAATGTTAATATTTGCATATTTTAGTAAACCAAAAACTGTAGGTTAAATACAAGAATACTTTCTTTTAATCCCTGCCCAATCCCATTCTATTCACCCTTTTACCAGAGGTAAGCACAGCTGTGATTTTAAGGATATGTTTTATACATTTAGCATGTGCATTCATCCACATTCAAAGGGTCGCAGTCCATCCACCTGTCTGCACTCTCATATACATTGTTTATAAGGGGTAGGCTAATTTTTTGTTTTCCCAGGAGCCACGGAATACCTCCTCCTCCACCCAGGTTCACATGAAATAACTCCTCCTCCATGCAGGGTCCCATGGAATACCTCCTACTCCATGCAAGATTCTATGGATTCCCTCTTCCCACCTCCATAAGGGTCATATAGAATCCCTCCTCCCTCCATCAGGATCCTATGGAATCCCTCCTCCCTCCATCCAGGGTCCTATGGAATCCCTCCTCCCTCAATCCAGGGAACTATGGAATCCCTCCTCCCTCCCTCCCTCCATCAGGATCCTATGGAATACCCATCTCTCTCTTCATCCAGGATCCTATGGAATCCCTCCTCCCTCCATCAGGGTCTCATGGTATCCCTCCTCCCACCATCCAGAGTCCTAAGGAATCCATCCTCCCACCCTGAAACATGGTCCTAGGTTATCCCTCCTCTCTGAAACCAGGGTCCTATGGAATCCCTCCTCCCTCTATCCAGGATCCTATGGAATCGCTCCTCTCTCCCTCCAAAAGGATCCTATGGATCCTTTCTCCCTCCCTCCATCTGGGTCCTTGGAAATCCCTCCTAACTCCTCCATCCAGGGTCCTCTGGAATCCCTCCACCCTCCATCAGGGTCCTATGGAATCCCTCCTTACTCCTCCAGCAGGATCCTAAGGAATTCCTCCTCTCTTCATCCAGGGTCCTATGGAATCCTTCCTCCCTCCATCAGGGACCTGTGGAATCCTTCCTCTCTCCTCCATAAGGATATTATGGCATCCCTCCTCCCTCCCTCCAGGGTCTTATGGAATCCCTCCTCCCTCCATCAGGGTCCCATGGTATTCCTCCTCCCTCCATCCATGGTCCTATGGAATCCCTCCTCCTTCCCTACATCAAGGTTCTATGGAATCCCCCCTCCCTCCTCCAACAGGGCCGTATGGAATCCCATCTTCCTATTCCATCAGGGTCCTAAGGAATTCCTCCTCCGTCCTCATCACAGTCCTATAGAATCCCATTTCCCACCTCCATCTGGGTCTGATGGAATCCCTCCTCCCTCCATCAGGAATCTATGGAATCCCTCCTCCCTCAATTAGGGTCCTATGGAATCCCTAATCCCTCCCTCCATCAGGGTCCTATGGAATCCCTCCTCCCTCCATCTAGGGTTCTATGGAATCCCTCCTCCCTCCATCAGAGTCCTATGGAATCCCTCCTCCCTCCTCCATCAGGATACTATGGAATCCCTCCTCCATCTATCCAGGGTCCTATGTAATCCTTCCTCCCTCCATCCAGGATCCTATCGAATCCCTCCTCCCTCCTCCAACAGGGCAGTATGGAAGCCCATCTTCTTACTCCATCAGGATCCTATGGAATCCCTACACCCTTCTTCCATAAGGATCCTATGGATTCCTTACTCCCTCCATCTGGGTCCTATGGACTCCCTCTCCCTCCTCCATCCAAGGTCCTATGGAATCCCTCCTCCCTCATTCATCAGGGTCCTAAGGAATTCCTATTCTCTCTGTCCAGGGTCCTATGGAATCCCTCCTCCCTCCATCAGGGTCGTATGGATTCCCTCCTCCCCCCATAAGTGTCTTATGCAATCCCTCTTCCCTCCTACATCAGGGCCCTATGGAATCCCTCCTCTTTCCTCCATCAGGATCCTTTGGAATCCCTCCTCCCTCCTCCATCAGGGCCCTATGGAATCCCTCCTCCCACCTCCATGACGGTCCTATGGAATCCCTCCTCCTTCCATCCAGCGTCCTATGGAATCTCACCTCCCTACCTCCTATGGAATATCTCCCTCCCGTCATCGGTGCCCTATGGAATCACTCCTCCCTCCATCAGGGTCCTATGGAATCCCTCCTCCCTCCTTCCATCAGGATCCTATGGAATCCCTCCTCCTCCCTCCATCAGGATCCTATGGAATTCCTCCTTCTTCCATCAGGGTCCTATGGAATCCCTCTTCCCTCCATCAGGGTCCTATGGAATCCCTCCTCCCAACTCCATCCAGGCTTCCTATGAAATTCCTCCTCCCTCCTCCATCCAGGGTTCTCTGGAATTCCTCCCCCTCCATCAGGGTCCTATGGAATTCCTCCTTCCTCCTCCAGCAGGATCCTAAGGAATTCCTCCTCTCTCCAACCAAGGTCCTATGGAATCCCTCTTCCCTCCATCAGGGACCTATGGAATCCCTCATCTCTCCTCCAACAGGATCTTATGGAATCCCTCCTCACTCCATCCATTGGGTCCTATAGAACCCCTCCTCCCTCACTCCAGGGTCCTATGGAATTCCTTCTCTCTCCATCTAGGGTCCTATGGAATTCCTCCTCCTTCCATCCAGGGTCCTGTGGAATCCCTCCTAGCTCCATCAGGGTCCCATGGAATCGCTCCTTCCTCCTCTATTCAGAGTCCTATGGAATCCTTCCTCACTCCATCCAGGATCCTAACAAATCCCTCCTCCCTCCCTCCAACTGTATCCTATGGAATCCTTTTTCTGTCTCTCCATCTGGGTCCTTTGGACTCCATCCTACCTCCTCCATCCAGGGTCGTATGGAATCCCTCCTCCCTGCATCAAGGTCCTATGGAAACCCACCTCCCTCCATCAGGATCCTATGGAATCCCCCCTCCCTCCATCAGGGTCCTATGGAATCCCTTCTCCCACCTCCATCAGGGTCCTATGGAATCCCTCCTCCCTCCATCAGGGTCCTGTGGAATCCCTCCGCCATCCATCAGGAACCTATGGAATTCCTCCTCCCTCCATAAGTGTCCTATGGAATCCCTCCTCCCTCCTCCATCCAGGGTCCCGAGCTGCACCTAATTGAGTCCTTGGTGGAGGCTCCTGGATACCTGTTTTAAAACTGAAATGTGAGGGATTTGCTCACAGGAATCAGAGAAAGACCTTTATTTATTTAAGAACCAATGACTTTATTTGAAGAGACAGTGAACCTTGAACACGGAACTTAGGTGCCCGTTTTTCATGGACTATATGGCCATGGGCATCCGTGCACGGGACAGGGAGGCCCCCACGGCTCTCGGGAAGGCAGTCCCGGTCAGTGCTCCTCTCCGTCGCCTATGGTGAGCTTGTGGAGCAGGTCCTCCTCCAGGCCGGACTCGGGGGCCTGCATCTGACGCAGCTGGCTGATGTGGTCTCCCAGCTCCTGGAGGAAGGCCGCCTGTGGGTGCAGGCAGTGGCTCTCCAGGAACTCGCACAGGTGGGCGTCCTCCCGGTGGGTGGCCAGCCGGTGCAGGTGCCGCAGGCCCTGGTCCACTCTCTTCGCCAGGAGCAGGGCCAGCTCCAGGGCCATCAGGCTGCTGTCCCACTCGTGCTGCTGCGGCCAGGGGACATCCTCCAGCAGGACTTGGCCCCTGCGCTGGCTCTGCAGCCACTCCAGCCGCTCCGCCTGCTCCCTCTTCTTGAGGGCCCGCTTCCAGAAGTACTGGGAGCCCTGCTGCCAGGCCCAGTTGTGCCTCTCGAAGTAGCTGGCGATGGAGGTGTACACGGAAGCCGCGTAGAGCTCCAGGCTGATCTGGTGGTTGATGGCGGCCTCGCAGTCTGGATGGTAGCTCTGGCGCTCAGAGGAGGGCGGAGGAGTGGTCATGTCTGCAGGTGCAGGAGCGGGTTGGAGGCCGAGGCGGAGTGGAGGAGGCCGGCCGGTAACAGGTGTAGGTGGCTGGGGTCTCCGTAGGTCCTGGGTGAGGGCAGGGCACTGGATTCAGGCGGCTGCAGCGACAAGACACGCAGAAGGCTGCGGGCCGCTGGTGGTGGCGGTTGGCTCTGAGAGGACCCGAAGCAGTGACCGTTACTCAGGGGCCTGTGGGAGGGGCTGGGGGCCCCTCACAGCGGGGCGTGAGGGGGCCCCGAGGAGGCGGGCAGCGCTGACCTTCTCCGGATTCCATGCCCGTCTCATGCTGGGCCCTGGCCTTCATGGCATTTTAAAGAGTGACCCATGAGGACAAGTGCGACCGCTGCCAGGACGTCAACCGCACTTGGTTTCTCGGAGCAACTTGTGTGAATGTGGTCCTGATGTGGTTGTTTCCTTAACTGCCGCCCAGCCCTTTTGTGGTATCCTTGTTGCCTCAGCATGAATCCCAAAGCTTCATCAGAATGACGTCAGCGTCCGCACCCACAGTTCCCACAGCCTGTCCCCCGTCCTCGGCCTGGTGACGCCGGCGACCTCCACTTCCTCCTGTTCACCATCAAGGCCCCCCTCTCTGCCGGCAGAGCCCGGCCTCCACAGCCTCACTGACTCTCACCCTCCCATCTTCCCTCCTGTGAACTTGCCTTCCCGCCCTTTACTCTGTCTCCTCTCCATCTCTCAGCACAGCCCGAAACACATTCCTCCCGCCCTGTCTGTCCACAAGGGTACCGTTCCCATGGTCTCAAGGCTGACATCCTAAAGATTCCATCAAAATACTATTAGAACTGGTAAATGAATTTAGTAAAGTTATAGGATAAAAAATTAGTATTCAGAAATCCATAGTATGTTTATGTACCAATAATGAAACATCAGAAAAGAAATTAAGAAAACATCCCATTTACAATTGCATCAAAAACACCTACCAGTAAATTTAACCAAAGAGGTAAAATGTCTGAACTCTGAAAATAATAAGACACTGAAGAATGCAATTGAAGAGGAAGCAAATAAATAAAAGCATATACTGTTTCTTATGGATAGGAACAATTAATGTAAAAAATGTCCATAGTACCAAAAGGAATATATAGATTCAACACAATCAATATCAACATACCAATGCCATTTACCATAGAACTGGAACAAATAATCCAAAAATTTTGACCCCAAATAGCCACAGTAATCTTGAGAAAGAAGAACAAACTTGAAGGTATCATGCTACCATTGATAGAACTATTCTACAAGCCCCTAGTAATCAAAACAAAATGGTAATGGCAAAAGATGTATAGCTCAATGAAACGGAATAACCCAGAAACAAACTCACACGTATACGGGCCATTAATCTATGGCAAAGGAGGGAAGAACATACAATGGGATAAGCACAGTCTAGTCCAGTGATGGCGAACCTTTTGAGCTTGGCATGTCAGCATTTTGAAAAACCCTAACTTAACTCTGGTGGTGTTTCACATAGAAATTTTTTGATATTTGCAACCATGGTAAAACAAAGATTTATGTTTTTGATATTTATTTTATATATTTAAATGTCATTTTACAAAGAAAAATCAACTAAAAAATGAGTTCACGTGTCATAGGTTCGCCATCACTCTAGTCAATAAATGGTGCTGGGAAAGCTGGACAAATACATGCAAAAATGATACTAGACCATTTTCTTACACTATCAGAATAAACTCAAAACTGATTAAAGAGTTAACTATAAGGTGCAAAACCAGAAAACTCCTAGAAGAAAGATAGTCAGTAAACTTTTTGACATTGTTCTTAATTATATATATACACTAGAGGCCCGGTGCACGAAATTCGTGCACTGGGGGATGGGGTTCCCTCAGCCAAGCCTGCTCCTCAGTGCGGGAGCCCTCAGTAGATGTCCTACTGATGGCCACAGTCTGGCAGCAGAGGCTCGGTGCAGGCGTCCCTTGTGTGTGTGTGTGTGTGTGTGTGTGTGTGTGTGTGTGTGTGTGTGTCTGTCTGTCTGTCTGATGGGGGCCTGCCCCCAGCCACACCTGGGAGGCGCCCCTCTCTGTTGATCTCTCAGGCTCCTGGCCTCCACTGCATGTTGTACTCTCCCTTGAGTTGTGGCCAGGGGGGGTGCCCTTTCCTGCTGTGGGATCGCCAGAGCAACCTAGGGACAGGCCCACAGGGGGGCTGGCTAGAGGCCGCTCTTTCCTGCTCGGGGATCGCAGTGGTGACCCAGGTGCAGGCGCACACATGGCTGGCTGCAGGCCACCTGTTGCAACGTACCCCACGAATCACAGAAGGACGCCTCAAGAAGTCGAATTAAAGAGTCACATTTATTGCAATCCGGGACTATGAGGGGCCATTCCCAAATCTCATAGCCCTAAGTTGGTGGCAAAACCAGACTTATATAGGCAAAAATCACAGAGGTATTGATTACATCCCAGGGTTTGGAATGTGGCACCTTTTTCCCAAAAAAGCAGATTACAGAAGCAGAATTAAGCATGTTAATTACAGTTTCGGGTCTCAGGGTCACTGAATTGACAGATATACATTATCTAGAGCCCTTGGGTCTCCCGACCACTGAGTTGTCAGGACAGTTTAGAGTAATTGTGCTGTCCTGGTCTCGGGACCACTAAGTCAGCTGGAACGCACCACCTGTGGCCACTAAAACAATTAGGGTAATTGTGCTGTCCTGTTTCCCAGGTACAGAAGAATGTGCTCTCTAAGACCAGTATGATAACAATCAATGGAATAGTCATTCAATCGATAAGGCATTCAATCGAATGGGATGACTTATACAATTTAGAAAATCAAAGTAACCTGTCCATTGTTAAACAAAGCAAATAGGTACCATACTTCACACCCTTTCCTGCTCCATGATCTCCGGGGCAATCCCATGGGCAGGTGCACAGGGGGGGCTGGCTAGAGGCCCCCTTTCCTGCTCCATGATCGCTGCGGCAATCCCAGGGGCAGGCGCACACGGAGGTTGGCTGCAGGCCCCCCTTTCCTGCTGTGGGATCGCAGTGGTGACCCAGGGGCAGGGGCACACGTGGGCTGGCTGCAGGCCCCCCTTTCCTGCTCCGTGATCGCAGCTGCGATCCCACGGGCAGGCGCACAGGGGGGCTGGCTAGAGACAGCCCTTTCCTGCTCCATGATACCTGCAGAGACCCAGGGGCAGGTGCACAGGGGGGCTGGCTAGAGGCCGCTCTTTCCTGCTCAGGGATCTCAATGGTGACCCAGGTGCAGGCACACACAGGGCTGGCTGCAGGCTGCCCTTTCCTGCTCTGTGATAGCCATGGTGACCCAGGGGAAGGCGCACATGGGGGCTGGCTAGAGAACACTCTTTCCTGCTCCCTGATCGCTGCAGCGACCCAGGGGCAGGCGCACAGGGGGGCTGGCTGCAGGCCCCCCTTTCCTGCTGTGGGATCTCCGGTTGCTCATTCCTGGCAGGGGCGACCAGGGAAGAGGCGGGCACCGGCCTCTTCCATGCTCCGCTCTGGCTTCTCCGATCACCGGCAGGGGGGCGGGCAAAGACAGCCGGTTCTCCAACTCAGGGCCGGGGTGCCTCCCGGCTCTTGCCTGCCGCCTGTGTTTCAAATCACCATCCTTTCCCTATCGCCTCCCATCATTGCGCCTCTGTATGCAAATTAACCGCCATCTTTGTTGGCAGTTAATTTGCATATCGCCCTGTTTAGCCAATGGGAAGCGTAGCGGATGTACGCTAATTACCATGTTTCTCTTTTATTAGATAGGACTAGAGTCCCGGTGCATGAATTCATGCATGGGTGGGGTCCAGCCAGCCTGCCCCAATCAGGCTAATTGGGGCTGGGCCAGCCCAGGGGAGGGAACGTGAGAGGTTGACTGGTCAGCACCACCCCTGATCAGGCCGGTTGGCCAGCCACAGTGCATGTCATAGTGACTGGTCATTTTGGTCACTTGGTTTTTTTATCCTATCTAATAATAGACAAACATGGTAATTAACCGTACCTCCAACACGCTTCCCATTGGCTAATGAGAGCGATATGCAAATTAACTGCCAACCAAGATGGCGGCCGGCAGCCAGGCAGCTGAAGCGAACAGGAGGCTTGCTTGCTCCAGTGATGGAGGAAGCCAAGGTTCCCCACCTGCCACTGCTGGCCTCTGAGCTGCACTCTAAGAAACAATGTTGCAATTATAGAAGCTAAACAAACACCATGCTTTCAACCAGCCGGCCAAGCTGGATTTGCAACAGTGTTCCAATTATAGAAGCCAAACAAACCAGATACCTGCGGTCACCAGCCAAGGTCTCAGAGCTGGAGCCGAGCCTCAGAGCTAAAGCTGGCTCTCAGCTGCAGTGACAGCCATAGAAAGTAAATAAATCCCAGAATAAAAAAAAAAGAAAAAAAGGAGAGGTTGGGAGCTTTAGTCACCAGACAGCCTGAAAACGGCCCTCAGCCCCTCACCCAGACTGGCCAGGCACCCCAGTGGGGACACCCACCCTGTAGGTGGTGTGACTAACTGAAAAAAGCCACCATCCCCTCATCCAGGCTGGCCAGGCACCCAAGCAGGACCCCCACCCTGATCCGGACACCCTTCAGGGCAAACCAGCCAGCTCCCACCGATGCACCAGGCCTCTATAGTATATAGTAAAAGGGTAATATGCCTCCCAGCAACGGGATCAGTGGAGCGGCGAGGCCTTCCAAACCCGGGATCAGCGGAGCCATGACGCCTCCCGAACTCGGGATCAGCAGAGCTGCAAGGCCTCCTAGCACCAGGATCAGCTGAGCAGCGAGACCTCACTGCCCTGGTGACAAGCAGAGCCGTGAGGCCTCCCAGCACTTTGATCAGTGGAGCCGCGAGGCCTCCTGGCCCCTGGAGCAGTGTGAGAGGGGGCAGCCCCCAAACCCCCAGATTACCCTGCGGCTCTGTGTGTGACAGGGGGCGGGGCCACAACTCCCACTCCTCTCTGCTCTGTTCATGACAGGGGATGGCGCCCTAACCCCCTGATCGGCCCTGCTCTATGCCTGATAGTGGGAAGCTCCCCAACCCCCTGATCTGCTCTGCTCTGTGTGTGACAGGGGGTGGTGGCCCAACTCCCCTATCGGCCCTGCTCTGTGATTGACGGGGGGAGCTCCCCAACCCCCTGATCAGCCCTACTCTGTGTGTGACAGGGTACGGAGCCCCAATGCCCCTGATGGGCCCTGCTCTGTGCGTGAGAGGGGGTGAAGCCGCAACCTCCCCATTGACCCTGCCTTGATTGTGACAGGGGGTGGCACTTCAACTCCCCAATTGGCCCTACCCTGATCGTGACTGAGGGTGGTGCCCCAACTCCCCAATCAGCCCTACTCTGAGCCCAACCGGGGGGTGCACCTAGGGATGGGGCCTGCCCTCTGCTACCCGGGAGCAGGCCTAAGCCAGCAGGTCATTATCTCGCAAGGGGTCCCAGACTGTGAGAGGGCACAAGTGGAGCTGAGGGACACCCCCCCCCGCCAGTGCACAAATTTTTGTGCACCACGCCTCTAGTCTATACTAATAAAAGAGAAACATGCAAATTGGCGTCACTCTGCTATGCCCACCAGCCAATCAGGATGAGTATGCAAATTAATCCAACAAAGATGCCGGTTAATTTGCATAAGCCAGTGGGAGAAAGATCAATATCATATGATCTCAGTCATATGTGAAAAATAACTAAGAACATAAAGTGATGAGAAAATAGACCTAGAGTCAAAGAGACATGGAACACACTGGCAACCCTCAGAGGGAAAGAAGGAGAGGGTGGAGGGAGGAAGAATTCAACCACTAAACTCATGTGCATATATGCATAACCCATGGACACAGACAATGGGGTAGTGAAGGATTTGGGGGTAAGGTGCTGGGAGAGGTCACTAGGGGTAAAAAAAGGGACATGTATAATACTTTCAGCAATAAAAAGAAAAGTAACAAGCCAGCTCTAACCAGTTTGGCTCAGTGGATTGAGCATTGGCCTGTAGATTGAAGGGTCCCATGTTTGATTCTGGTCAAGGGCATATTCCCAGGTTATGGGCTCAATCCCTAGTAGGGGGTGTGCAGGAGGCACATGATCAATAATTCTCATCATTGAAGTTTTCATCTCACTCCATCTCCTTTCCTCTCTGAAATGAATAAAAATATATATTTTTTAAAAAGTCAAAGCTGTCTTTGGAAATTCAGGTCCCTGTGACCCCAGAACTGATCTTTCACAACATTGCCTTAGTGTAAAATACCTGCAGGGCACTTGGAGTCTGTCTTTCTTCCCATCAGGACAAATGAAAACTCAGTTCTCATACTGAGACTAAGGATGTGAGATGGGAAGTGAGTGGGGAGGTTAAATGGAGGCCAGCTTGCAGTGTGGGGTGGCTAATGACCAGCTAATGATGCAATGACCAGCTAATAGTTTGAATTTAGAGTGGGTTTCATTGGTCTCTACACCTACCCTCCCCCAAACACACACACTCACAGCCAACTCCTGATTGGACTGTCTCATGAGGAATTGGTCAAGAGGCTCAAGTATTTGTGAGAAACTGGTTGATTTCTAAGAAATTCTTACTGCAAATAGCTGCAGGGTGGGGTGAACAAGAAGAAAAGAGAAGAAAGGGGCTTAAAAAAGGAAACAGTAAGAGGGGGAAGACTATAAAAGAAGAGCCCAGCTGCACAGAGATCTCAGCTACTCCACTGGCCACCTCTTCAGTGCCCCCCGCAGCCCAGGATGAAATTGATTCTGCAGTGAAGAGGCTGTTATTGCTAAAAATGAGCTACAATGTGGCCACGGGGGAGAACTACAAGGCCACCGCCTTCCAGAGAGCCTTGCACCTGGGTTAGTGGTCCAGGTGCCATGGAAGCTGAAATGGATTTTGTGGACCCCTGAACTGAACAGAAGAACAGTGCAAAAGGCAGTGACTATGACAAGCTCATTGTTCTGTTTGGAAGCAGTAACATTGACCAAGAGCTGATAAACAGAATAGAGAAAACCAGGAGCCAGAGACTGCACTGCTTCCTGCACAGATGCACCTTCTTCTCAAACAGAGACATGAACCAAGTCCTCGATGCCTATGAAAACAAGAAGCTGTTTCACTTGTATATGGGCAGGGGCCCCTCTTCCAAAGCCATGCATGTAGGCTACCACATCCTGTTAATTTTCAAAAAGTGGCTGCAGGACATGTTTAATGAGCTCTTGCTCATCCAGATGGCAGATGACTAGAAGTACCTGTGGAAGACCTGACCCTGCACCAGGCGTATGGCTACTCCATGGAAAATGCCAAGGACATCATCACCTACAGCTTTCACATCAACAAGCCCATCTTCTCTGACCTCGACTACATGGGGGTGAGCACAGACTTCTACAAGAACATGGTGAAGATCAGAAGCACGTGACCTTCAACCAAGTGAAAGGCATTTTTGGCTTTTCAGACAGTGATTGCAAGGGGAAGATCAGCTTTCCTGCCATCCAGGCTGCTCCCTTCTTCAGTAACTCATTCCCACAGAACTTCGGGAGCGAGATGGACATCCAGGGCCTCAGCCCCTGTGCCATCAACCAGGATCCTTACTTCAGGATGACAAGAGATGTCACACCCAGGATCTTCTATCCTAAACCATCCTGCTGCACTTGACCTTCTTCCCCTCCCTGCAGGGGACTCAGACCCAAAGGAGTGCCAGTGACCCCAACTGGCCCACTTCCTCACAGACACTGCCAAGCAGATCAAGACCAAGGTCAACAAGTATGTGTTTTATGGAGGGAGACACATCATGGAGGAGCACAGGCAGTTTGGGGGAAATGGCCACCTGGACGTGTCCTTCACGTACATGACCTTCTTCCTCGAGGATGAGGACAAGCTGGAACAGATCAGGAATGATTACAGCAGTGGAGCCATGTTCACCTGGGAGCTCTAGAAGGAGCTCGTGGATGTTCTGCAGCCCCTCCTGGCAGAGCACCATTCCAGGTGCAAGTAGGCCAGGGAGGAGATATTCAAAGAATTCTTGACACACACCCCCACCCCTGCCCTGAGCTGTCCTATGACTTTCAATAATGCCCATTTTATATCTGCACAGAAAGAACCATAATTTATCCAGAGGCTCTGTCACGTGGCTTCCGGTTCCTGGTGTCTGTAACTCTGTGTGTCTGTCAGTACTGTTTCTCCCTGTGTCATCCTTTCCAAAGACACCCTGTGAGCTGCCTGCTCTGCCCCTAGGAGGACTTCCATTGGACAACATCCCACTCTACATAGACCCTTAAAGCCTGATGGTTATACAGCCTGTGGTCTAGGTGTTCATTTCAGGAAGTTTAATGGGTACAGGCCTATTTCAGCCCATCCCCCCAAAATCAAACAGAAATGCTAGCTGTGCTTTTGACTGAGATCTCCCCCTGCTTGAAAGCTGCTTTTCACACTGAGTATTAGCGCCAGGTGGCCCCTTTTATTAAGTTGAGTCTGTGGGAGAAACTTTCCAGCTCACTTCCTGAAATCCAGACCTCATGTGTTCTCCTGGAACCTCTGCCCTTCCCTGAGCCTCCCCATTCTGCTTCCAGGGACTGGCCTTAAGCAGACACTGTGCCCCCACCCTGTGGCAGCTGAGGAGAATGTGTGTTCTTTGTAGAAACCTTTTTCCTGACACTTGATTGGCTCGGAGGACTGCAAAGAGCAGTGCCTTGCTGTTGTCCTGGGCTGTAGAGGACAAGCAGCAGCCCTAGGCACCAAAGAAAACATTCAGTCTTGTGCCCTGTGTAGTCTGGGAAAGCAGAAGAATATCCCAGGAAATTACTTCATGGAGGTGAATGGTCGACTCCTTAGCACAATACCCTAAATAAATTAATTTTGGCCCCATGGGTCTTGAGTGTAGGGTTGGAATATATATGTGACATACAATCAATGTTTCCTGGCCAACCTACCTTTGTGGACATCCCATTGAATTAATTAGCCATTTCAGTGGAAAGAAAGTTAGTCTGTCTTTATCATGTTCAGGCTGCTTTACCTCACATTTAACACCCACATTTTTGTAGTCATGGGAAATCTCTGTATGACAAGTCATCTCATGGAGAGATATTACAAGAAACAGGGACTATCATAAATATGATGATATGCCTCAGGGATTTTTGACCCTAAGAATATTAAAAGTCATAGGCAGATTTGAAAAGTGTTCAGAAAGGTCTAACTAAATAGTTAATTTTATAAAAATATTTTACTTTATTCAATTCCATAGATGAGAATGTATTATCTTCTGTTCAGCTAAAGAGTGGAATAATTGATTTAATATATGTATGAATATATTTTCCTTCTAGATCAGGGGGAGAGTAAATTTTACTGTAAAAAATCAGATAGGAAATATTTTAGGCTTGCAGGCCATATGATCTCTGTGATAATTCCTAAATTCTCATGTCGTAGTGCAAAGGTAGCCATGGACAATTCAAAAAAAAAAATGCATAAAATTACTTCGGCTACGGGTTACAAGTTGTGCTTAACAAAATAATTGTCATAATGCATTATAAATTGAGTATTATCGGAGCGATAGTTCTTTCATTATGCACGATTATCTTGGAATTCATCCCAAGTTGTAGCTGGCATAATTTTTAATATACTTTTACTGAATTTCAGAGAGGGAGAGGAAGAGAGAGAAACATCAATGATGACACAGAAACATTAATCGGGGGCTTCCAGCATGTACCCCCCGCCCCAACAAACACACTGGGGATCGAGCCAGCAACCCGGGCATGTGCCCTGAGCAGGAATCAAACCATGACCTCTTGATACATAGGTCTACACTCAACCACTGAGCCACATCGGCTGGGCAACAAGATCCTTTTAGGTAATTCATTTATTTATGGTTATTTTTAATGAATAATTGAAATGAAAATATAATACTCCTAACACAATCAAAACCAAGAGGAGTATATATAAATATTTACTTCATAGTTGGTAAAATACATAACACATTGATGAACCCAAGCAGAAGCTCATTCAGAAAGTTTTATTAGCAATAGGTGCTAAAAATTTACAGATATTGTGGAATCAAATTGTCCATACACAGTGAGGCACTCATGGTGAATTCTGACTTATGTTAAAATGAGAGAGACACACTAGCCAAGTGAGCAGTAAATAGAAAATTGTCTAATCCTCTTTGTCCCCTGAATCCTCCTCTTTGGGTTTGGAGAGGAGTTTCATTACTCGGTGTATAGGAGTCTTCACAGACTCATAGTTCCATCCCTTCCTCATAAACATCTTCTCAATCACACCTGGCATCTTGTAGCCCTTGCTTACAATGAAATCTTTGAAAGCAATTGGTCCATAAAGTTCATCAATAATGTCTGGTTCAAGATGCCTTCCATCGGTCAAATGTTCCTTGTCAGGGACGACTTTAGGGTCGGGCAAAGGCTGGTCATTGACCAGCTTTTTCCAGGATTTGGGGTCCAGGTACCATGCTCCATACCTTATCTTCTCCCGTTTGGGTTTATAAGGGTCTTCTGGTTTTCGGAGTTTCCTTTCCCAGTTGCCTTCCTGCAGGGAGAATTTTCTCTGCTGTATGTCATCTAGCTGTTTGCAGGGCCTTATATTCAAAGGAAGCTGGCTTATTTTCTTTATTTTGACTGTATTATGGGTGAGTGGGACCTCTAAGTCAACTTCAAACTGTTTCATGAGGTCCTCTTCATCAATGCCTATGTCTCCAAAATTATCATCGATCCATCTGCAGAATTCACGAATTCTTCTTCTTGATTTCTGGAGCCCAGGATCCTTGGGGATATGAATTGTGCATGCTGCATTTATCTCTTCCTCAGGAAACAAACTGAATAAATATGACTGGAGACTCTCCTTGGCCGTTTCCACGTGGGCTTGGTCTTCAGGTTCCAGGTTGTCCTCCTCGGGAGGTTCCAGGTTGAGCTTCCAGGCAGATTCGGGGTGGACTGCCTCCGGAGGCTCCACATTCACTGCCTGGGGAGGCTCCAGGTTCACTGCCTCCGGAGGCTCCAGGTTCACTGCCTGGGGAGGCTCCAGGTTCACTGCCTGGGGAGGCTCCAGGTTGACCTCCTCAGGATGTTCTTCACACAGGTGTGTGGGGGTCTTCTTTCTTTCCTTGGTGCCCTCACAATACGCCCACGTGTCCTCCAGCTTCCTGTCAGGATCTAGCACTTCCAGGACCTTGAGCAGGAGGTCTGGAGGGAGAGCTTCCTCCAGATTCGGGCAGTTCGCCAAGGAATGCTGGGTCAGGTTGGCTTCAATGTTCTCTACAAAGGCCTTCCGTGCTCGCTGGGCTGGCGAGAGCTTGGAACACAGCTCCGCTCCCGTGGGCGGCTGCCTGTGAATCTTTTTGGGCGGAGGGCGGGGAATTCTATGAGCAATCATGGGGAGAAAGCCTTCCCGAGGGCCACGAGTGATCACATCTTCAGCAGATGGACAGCCCGTTCTGAAGTCGTCCAGTCCCTCCTTCACAAATACCCACCGCCGGCTGTCCATGGAGGTGGGGCACTTCGCAAGCTGCTTATTCTGCCTGGAGAGATAGCGGGAAGGCAACCTGTCCCTGTCCTTAAACCAGGGCTTACATTTCATGCCCAGGGGCAAGGGCTCCAGTGGTCCCGGCCCTAGCATCCACTTCTGGCTGGGCTCTGGCTTCTTGTTCAGCTTCGGCCCTGACTGCCAGGGCTTGATCAGCCCTGACTCTATGAGTGCCTTCTTCCTCAGGTCCGACTTTAACATCCACCCCTCGTGGGGCTCCGGTAAGGGCCACTGCTGGCAAGCCATGACGCCCTTGGACTAGATGGCCTCAGGGGTTTGTTGTCCCAGCGGCCCAGTTGCTAGGAGACCATTGCCCAGTGCTGACTCATTCTTATTCTTTCTGAGGCGGGTCAGCACGCGCCCCTGCACAGCCTGCATTGTCCAGGGATGGCCCGCAAGGTTGCATTCTTGCTTGTGGTAGAGAATTGTCCTCCTGTATGGGCACACCACAGGTCAGCTCCCCACTCATCTTTTGATGGACTTTTGGATTGATTCCAGTTTGAGGCTGTTTGGAAATCAAGGGGTCACGAATATTTCACCTGTTCACATCTTCATACAAGTACTTTCATTTCTCCTGGATAAATTATAGGTAACAATTGATAGGGGGGAGCTTCTGAGAGCCATGTTTTTTCTATGTACTCTCAGCCCTCAGGTTTTGATATTTGCCCAAATATGGGTGAAGTGAGTGAAGCATTGGGTGTACAACTTAAGATGGCACCCAAAATCCCCCTCAGAAATCAAGATCAGTTATCTTTTAAGGTAGCATTTCAACATAATCAGAAAAACAGTGCCATATTAAAGCCTGAGGACAAAGGATAGATCGGTGCCCTACTACTGATCCTGTCTTTATTTAAAACCCATGTGTTGTTCAACATCCATTTTCTTTTTACAAATAATATTTGCCCTTTTTGGATACTGTTGTGTTTCTTGGAAACAGCTTGATTCTTTGGTATCCTTTTTAAGATTTGATTTAAATAAACAGAGCAGTTCCCTGTGATAGTACATGGCTAAATACTGTTATACCATGCGGTATGTTTAATTAACTGTTCCTCACTCCTGCAGCAAGACCCTTCCACATAAATTATTCAGTGCCCGTGCATTTAGAGGTTTTCTAGTCTGGCTGACAGTAAAGGTCACTATTGCAGGCTCTGTGTGAGTATCAGTTATCAAGAACCCTTTCCAGTGGTTTCTTTCCTGGCTTCTAATAATGTATTCACACAAGAGCTGATCAGTAATCCCCTGAATCATTCATGTGGGGTGTAAGATTCTGGAGTTCCCTCTCTTTCTCTCATTTTGCTCTCTGGTTGTCTGCCTTGAGATCTCTACGCACCTTGTTCTCTATAGTGTCTTAGCTCCATCTCTTTTACATAGCGTTACTGCTGGTCTTTGCCTCTCTGAGCTGTGGCCTAGAAACGGAAGGAATGTGGAGCCATCATAGGAGTCACCTCATTTATTTCCTATCTATGAGGCATCTGTCTCTGCTTCCTGATGTCCAGTGTCTTTTATAATTTTATATTATTTTATTTCATTATTTTTCCAGGTGTTCCAGGGCATAAATATGATCCCCGTTACTCTATTTTGGCCAGAACAGAAAATATAGTTTACTTCTTTTGTTTAGTCTCCATCAATTTGTGAGTGTGCCTTTTCAAAGGTCACCGGTGACTTTTAAGCCATCAAATACCTTAAAATTCTTTCTGTTCTCCTTGATTAGAGATTACAGATCACACCCACATTACTGAAACAGATGCCTCTCTTAAAATCCATGCCAATATTTTTTCCCTAATACTCAGGATAATCATCTACTTCAAATTCCAAAAAAATAAATAGTAAACTCCTTAGCATGTATCATTAGGTGTTTTACAATTTCAATGCAGCATGGCTTTTTCTTGGTCATAGCCAATAATACAATAATACACAAATTACAGATTAGATGTAATTCTCCAACCATGGCAGCAGCTTGAATCTTGTCCTAAAACACATTTATTTCATCCATTCTACTATTCAACACACATTGGTTCAGTTCTCCTTTTGTATGAGGTAATGTGTGATACTCAAGCCGTTGCAATGAATCTTCGCCATCTGATTATTTTAAAGATTTTCTTCAGACATCACTGTTGAAGGACATTCTTTCTGAGTAAGTGTTAAGTGAGGCATGTTGAGATTGCCAATCAATTAAATATAATAAAATATATTAATACAGCTAAGATCCCTTAAGATGGTTGGTAGAAGTTAAAATATGAAGCTAAGAAATAGAAAATCAGTGACCATGATTCAATGGGAACTCAATCTATTCTAGAAATCATTGCTTGAAATTAGTATTATTATTAACATCATTATTAACATTAATATTATTGTTTCCTGCAATATGAAGCATGGGGAGAATATCTCCATTTAAGTTTAAGAACGAAGTGACATTGTCATAGTAAAATGACAATTAGCCTAAAGGTGATGTCCAGTATATTCAAACCCCTTTAGAAATTCACTGTTGTCCCCTTTTGTCATATGGCATATACTTTTTCCAAAGAGGAAAAATAGATGTACAACAGAAATTACTTGTACCCATTATTACAATTATCAAGGGAGTCCTAGCTGGTTTGGCTCAGTGGATAGAGTGTCATCCTGGGGACTGAAGTGTCCCAGGTAACATTTTGTTCAAGGTCACATGCCCAGGTTTGGGGGGGTGGGGGGCAGGGCTCAATCCCAAGTAGGGGAGTGCAGGAGCCAGCTGATCAATGATTCTCTCTCATCACTGATGTTTCTATCTCTCTTTCCCTCTCCCTACCTCTATGAAAGGAATAAGTATATATATTTTTAAAATTATCAAGTGAAATATAATGAATGAGCACCAGGTGTTCCAAATAATGTTTCTAGAGCTCTCTTCACTCTTAAATACAAGAGGTTACATTACTGTATGAACATCAGCCTCTTCCAAGTATTTATCCTACTCTGGCTATGGCAGTTAACATTAGGAAATATGGCTATTGAAAAAGAGCCTGCTGCAGTTGTTTGCCATCTCCCAAAGCAAATATTTCTGAATAGTGATTATTGATGTAGAGTACTTATCTTTCCCAGTTGTCCCATTTTTTGCTTCTTAAAGTAATACAGAGCATGTGAAGGTTGTGTGTTCAAAGTAGTAGCTACCATAATTTGATCACTTATAATAAGCACAATGAAAACATACTGATACCTTGTAATATAGCAAAATTTTTCAACATCAGATTATTCCACTAACTTCCCCTTTTAGTTTTCTTTTTTAAAAAAATCAAAATGACATTGTTTCTGGATCTATTTTGTTCATTGGTTTATTTAGTTCATTAGATTCCACATATGAGTGAGATCATGTGAACTTATCTTTCTTTGACTGGCTTATTTCACTTAGCATAATACTCTCCAGGTCCATCCAAGCTGTTGCAAATGGTAAGAGTTTCTCTTTTTTTTCAGTTGCATAGTATTCTACTGCGAAAATGTACCACAGCTTTTTTATCCACTCATCTGCTTATGGGCACTTGGGTCAAATCACAGCTCCATATTTAATTTATTGAGGAAACTCCATAATGGCAGCATCAGTCTGCATTACCACCAGAAGTGTACTAGGCATCCTATTTCTCCACAACCTCACCAACATATTCTGTGAAGCATCTTGCCTGTAATCTCACAGGATAAGAACATGGCTGTGCTGGAATATGAACTTATTTCTGCCTACCTCCAAAGTTTGTACTTTTAATACTGTTTTCAAATATAATTTTTATTGATTTCAGAAAGAGGATAAGAGAGCTAGAGGGAAATAGGAACATCAATGATGAGAGAGAATAATTGATTGGCTCCCTGCCTCCTGCATGCCCCCCATAGGGATCAGGGCACAATCCAGGCATATTCCCAGACAGGGAATTGAACCATGACCTCCTGTTTCATGGGTTGATGCTTACCTACTGAGCCATGTTAACTCAGTGCTCTTAACACTCTTTAGACTGTCAGAAATGAAAATGTCCTTTGTCTTTATTAAAGTACATGTTCTTAGAACCAAATTCTTAAAAGGTTCTGTTATTCCTTGTGTGATAATATAATACAACTGCAGTCCTGGTGCACAGATCCGTGCCCATTGAAAGGAAATTAATTAGAACGTGGCCTGCAGGGTGGGACTGGGCAAGACATACCCTGGAGCCAACCTCCTGGGATCCCTTCCCAGCCTGCCTCACATAGCAGTGCCCTGCCTTGAAGGGCATCTGCGGAGTGAGCAGGGTCCCCCCAGCAGGTGGGGTGCCTGGGTCTGGCCTGAGGGTTTTGGGCCAAAACTGGCTCTCCAACATCCCCCAGGGACCCTTGATTGCCAGAGGGCGGTTCACCACAGCTCTGCAGCTTCTGCATTGAGCATCTGCCACTTGGTGGTCAGTAAGCATCATAGCTACCAGATGGAGCATCTGACCCCTAGTGGTCATTTCAAGTCATAGCTACCAGTCTGACTGTCAGTTGGTTGGACGGTCACTTAGCCTTTCATATATATATATATAGAGAGAGAGATAGTTATAGTATATGTGTGGGTTTCTTTATGTTGTGAAACTCAAAAACAAAAACAAAAATTAAAGACTGTGAACAGGCTTTGAAAACTTCATGGAGCTATGATAACAGAAATATATATTAGACTCTTCTGACTTTCCTCTCCTAAAGAATACAGATTTGAGGTCAGGAATGTTTCCTACTTTCTCTGGCGTTAAAAAATTCAAATGGATCAAGCACTGTTTCTGTTTGTTTCTGTAGGACAACTAAAACCAATGCATGTAATTACAGCAACAGAGAACCCCACATAATTTCTCCATGAAAGTTTATTTTGCTGGACGTAGCCATCACCAAAGCCAATAGGAAGCTTTACTGATGACTTATTTTGAAAATACATTCTGTTCATCTTAGTCAATAGGTAAGATTGAGCCAACTGTAATTGAAAGCTATCACACAGGATAAGCACCATTACAACTTTTTTTGCCTTGGCTTCTTGGTGACTTTGTAGCACTCTCCTTTCTTCTCCTCCTCCTCCTCTTCCACAAATATATGCTGTGCATCATTGTGTGAAGCTTTCGGTAATAGGCACTTGTGTAAAGTAACGCTTTAATTCTCACAAAAATTTGAGTTGAATGATATGGTTTCCATTTCATAGATGAGGAGACATGTTCTGGGAAATGCAAGGTCACAAAACCAAAATGTGGAAAAGCAAATTTTATGGACCTGAACAATGAATGTGTAAGGATGAATGCTGCTGCTCGTATCCCCAGGCTTGAATAGAGACCCAAAGACTCTACATAATCCTGAGCCAGAGAATATAATATTGGCCTCTTTAATATCTGAATAAATAAGTCTGGGTATTTCCCAGATTTTGAAGCCATTAGTGACTCACTTCTCTAGGATATTAAAGTGAGTTCTTTAGTAAAGGCAGCTGTCTAAAAACAAAGTCTTGGTAAAACCAATCATAAAATTGGTGCTGGAGAAGAGAGTTTTGAAACAGGATTACAGTGGCTTGAGTGAAGACCTAACAACAGGGAAGAGTGTACACAATGACATAGAGGTGTGAAAGCACATGTGGACTGGCGTCTGTAATGTAGGAGCATGTTTGTATGGCAGTACTTGTGTGGGAGGTGTGCCTACGTAAACAGGTATGTTATTGATTAGCCTGGAGAATTAGCAAGCTTGTGATTTTGACTGGATTTGCATTTTTGAAAAATATACTTTAGGAGAAGAGAGGCTAGTTTTGAACCAATGCAGAAATAAGATACAATGGTTCCATAGACTTAATTATGATGAGAAAGTCTAGGTTAGATAGAAATTCTTGGCCTTGGCTTACAAAAATACATAGAAAAGACCTCGTTTTTCAGGCAACAATACTCTCAAAGAGACTTCATTTAAAATAGGAAAATTTCAAATAAGCATGTATCAGTCCTGTCCTATCAAGATGAAATTCTATATACATATAGTGCCATTTACATGTGACTTCCTTTATGAAGGCAAGCAGAAGTGCACTCTAGATCTGCACTACAAATCTTTCTAGCTATAAATTGTCCCATCAGAGACAGAATTAGCTGTTACTTTTAAAATAGAAAGAAGTTGCTTGATTTCTCATGTTACATTTATGAGTAAGCTTTAAGTTGATATTGATGACATGCAAAGATGACTTGCACTTGAATAGATATGTGAGGATATTTGGTGTTGCTGGGTACTTTTACTCACACATCAATTTTGCACAGGAGATTTTCAGCACTTGAAACTTTCTCAAGTCTGCTACTGTGTTGAATGGTATGGAAATACACTTTCAAAGTGAACTTTCATGTCTATAATGAGACATTTTAATATATTTAATAGGGAGTTATGATACTACACCACACCTAAAGATTATCCTATAATGTTGATAAATATGTTCCAGTCAGGTTTTAGGCCTTGGTGCAATCCTAATATAAGTCTTCACAATTATATTATTTTTTTATTTTTTTTTAATTTTTTTTTCTGTTTTTTTATTTATATATTTTTTTAATTTTATTTTATTGATTACAGTCTTACAAAGGGTATTACATATGTGTCCCTTTTTTTCCCATGCCCTTGACAATCCCCTGGCCTCCCCTAACCCCCAGTGTCTTATGTCCATTGGTTATGCTTATATGCATGCATACAAGTCCTTTGGTTGATCTCTTAATCCCCTCCATCCTGCCCCCCACCCCTCCCCGGCCTTCCTGCTACAGTTTGACAATCTGTTTGAGGTTGCTCTGCCTCTGTATCTATTATTGTTCAAAAGTTTATAATGGTCTCTATTATCCATGAATGAGTGAGATCATGTGGTATTTTTCCTTCATTGACTGGCTTATTTCACTTAGCATAATGCTCTCCAGTTCCATCCATGCTGTTGCAAATGGTAAGAGTTCCTTCTTTTTTACAGCAGCATAGTATTCCATCGTGTAGATGTACCACAGTTTTCTAATCCATTCATCTACTGATGGGCACTTAGGCTGTTTCCAGATTCTAGCTATGGTGAATTGTGCTGCTATGAACATATGGGTGCATATATCCTTTCTGATTGTTGTTTCTGGTTTCTTGGTATATATTCCTAGAAGTGGGATCACAGGGTCAAATGGGAGTCCCATTTTTAGTTTTTTGAGGAAACTCCATACTGTCTTCCATAGTGGCTGCACCAGTCTACATTCCCACCAGCAGTACACGAGTGTTCCTTCTTCTCCACATCCTCTCCAGCACTTGTCATTTGTTGATTTGTTGATGATAGCCAATCTGACAGGTGTGAGATAGTACCTCATTGTTGTTTTGATTTGCATCTCTCAGATGATTAGTGACTTTGAGCATGTTTTCATATGTCTGTTGGCTTTCTGAATGTCCTCTTTTGAAAGGTGTCTATTTAGGTCCTTTGCCCATTTTTTGATTGGATTGTTTATCTTCCTTTTGTTAAGTTGTATGAGTTCCCTATAAATTTTGGAGATTAGGCCCTTATCAGATATGACATTGGAAAATATGTTTTCCCACGCAGTGGGTTTTCTCGTTGTTTTGTTGATGGTTTCTTTTGCTGTGCAGAAGCTTTTTATTTTGATGTGGTCCCATTTGTTCATTTTCTCTTTAGTTTCAAGTGCCCTAGGAGCTGTATCAGTGAAAAAATTGCTTTGGCATATGTCTGAGATTTTGTTACCTTTGGCTTCTTCTAGAATTTTTATGGTTTCCTGTCGTACATTTAAGTCCTTTATCCATTTTGAGTTTATTTTGGTGTAAGGTGTAAGTTGGTGATCCAGTTTCATTTTCTTGCATATATCTGTCCAATTTTCCCAACACCATTTATTGAAGAGACTATCTTGGCTCCATTGTATGTTCTTTCCTCCTTTGTCAAATATTAATTGAGCATATTGGTTCGGGCCAATTTCTGGGCTCTCTATTCTATTCCATTGATCTATATGCTTGTTCTTGTGCCAGTACCAAGCAGTTTTAAGAACAGTGGCTTTGTAGTACATCTTGATATCTGGTATTGAGATCCCACCTACTTTGTTCTTTTTCAGGATCGCTGCAGCTATTCGGGGTCTTTTTTTATTCCAGATGAATTTTTGGAGAGTTCCTTCTAGATCTGTGAAGTATGCCATTGGTATTTTAATGGGAAGTGCATTGAATTTATAGATTGCTTTGGGTAGTACAGACATTTTAATGATGTTGATTCTACCAATCCATGAACACGGTATGTTCTTCCATCTGTTTATGTCTTCCTCTATCTCTTTTTTCAACGTCCTGTAGTTTTCTGAGTAGAGGTCTTTTACCTCTTTAGTTAAGTTTATTCCTAGGTAGCTTAATTTTTTTGGTGCGATGGTGAATGGAATTGTTTTTATAATCTCTCTTTCTGAAAGTTCACTTTTGGTGTATAGAAATGCCTCAGATTTCTTGGGGTTAATTTTGTATCCTGCTACATTGCCAAATTCATGTATTAAGTCTAGTAGCTTTTTGATGGAGTCTCTAGGGTTTTGTATGTATAATATCATGTCATCTGCAAATAAGGACAGTTTTACTTCCTCTTTTCCAATTTGGATGCCTTTTATTTCTTCTTCTTGCCTAATTGCGATGGCTAATACTTCCAGTACTATGTTGAACAGGAGTGGTGAGAGTGGGCATTCCTCTCTTGTTCCTGTTCTTAGGGGAAATGGTGTTAGTTTTTGTCCATTGAGTATGATGTTGGCTGTGGGCCAGTCATATATGGCTTTTATTATGTTGAGGTATGATCCTTCTACTCCCGCCTTGCTGAGAGTTTTTATCAAAAATGGGTGTTGGATTTTGTCAAATGCTTTTTCTGCATCAATTGATATGACCATGTGGTTTTTTTCTTTCAATTTTTTTATGTGATGAATCACGTTTACTGATTTGCGGATATTGTACCATCCTTGCATCCCTGGGATAAATCCTACTTGGTCATGGTGTATGATCTTTCTGATGTACTGCTGAATCCGATTTGCTAAGATTTTGTTGAGGATTTTGACATCTATGTTCATGAGGGATATTGGCCTGTAATTCTCTTTCAATGTGTTGTCTTTACCTGGTTTTGGTATTAGGGTGATGCTGGTTTCATAGAATGAGCTTGGAAGTGTCCCTTCCTCTTGAATTTTTTGTAGTATTCTGAGGAGGATAGGTTTTAGTTCTTCCTTGAATGTTTGGTAAAACTCCCCTGTGAAGCCATCTGGTCCTGGGCTTTTGTTTGCTGGAAGCTTTTTGATGACTGCTCCAATTTTTTCCATAGTTATTGGCCTATTGAGATTTTTGGATTCTTACTGATTGAGTTTTGGATTGTTGTATTTTTCTAGGAATTTGTCCATTTCCTCCATGTTGTCTAGTTTGTTGGAGTAGAGCTGTCCATAGTATTTTTTAACAATCGTTTGTATTTCTGTGGGGTCTGTTGTTATTTCGCCTCTATCGTTTCTGATTTTGTTTATTTGGGTCCTCTCTCTTTGCTTCTTGGTGAGTCTGGCTAGAGGTTTGTCAATTTTGTTTATCCTTTCAAAGAACCAGCTCTCGGTTTCATTGATTTTCTGTATTGTTTTTTTGGTCTCTATGTCATTTATTTCTGCTCTAATCTTTATTATCTCCTTCCTTCTGCTCACTCTGGGGTTTTCTTGTTGCTGTCTTTCTAATTCTTTGAGTTGTAGAGTTAGATGATTTACTACCATTTTTTCTTGTTTTTTGAGATAGGCCTGTAGAGCTATAAACATCCCTCTCAGGACTGCTTTCATTGTGTCCCATAGGTTTTGGATTGTATTGTTTTCATTGTCATTAGTTTCCAGGCTGTTTTTGATTTCTTCTTTGATCTCATTGTTAACCCAATCAATATTTAATAACATGCTATTCAGCTTCCAAGTGTTTGAGTATTTGGGGTTGTTTTTATTGTAGTTTATTTCTAATATTATGCCATCGTGGTCTGAGAAGATGCTTTTTATGATTTCAATCTTCTTGAATTTGGGGAGACTTTATTTGTGACCCAATATGTGGTCTATTTTTGAATATGTCCCATGAGCACCTGAGGTGAACGTATATTTTGTGGCTTTGGGGTGAAGTGTTCTGAAGATGTCAATTAAGTCCATCTGAACTAGTGAGTCATTTAGAATTGGTGTTTCTTTGCTGAGTTTTTGCCTAGCAGATTTATCCAGTGATGTCAGTGGTGTATTAAAGTCCCCTACTATGATTGTATTGTTGTCGATCTCTCTTTTGATATCTTCCAGGAGTTTTTTTATGAATTTGGGTGCTCCTGCATTGGGTGCATATATGTTTATCAGGGTTATATCCTCTTGTTGTATTGATCCCTTTAGTATTATGAAGTGGCCTTCCGTATCTCTTGTTATGGCCTTCACTTTGAGGTCTATTTTGTCCGATATAAGTATTGCTACACCAGCTTTTTTTTCATTTCCATTTGCCTGAAAGATATTTTTCCATCCCTTCACTTTCAGTCTGTGTGAGTCCCTTCTAATGAGGTGGGTCTCTTGTAGACAGCAGATGTATGGGTCATGTTTTTTTATCCATTCAGCCACTTGATGTCTTTTGATTGGACCATTTAGTCCATTTACGTTTAAAGTTATTATTGAAAGGTACTTGTTTGTAGGCATTTCTATATATATATATATATATATATATATATATATATATATATATATATATATATTTTGTGGCTGTTTTCTTTCTGGGCTTTTTAGTTCTTCTTTTTACACCAGTCCCTTTAGCATTTCTTGCATTGCTGGCTTGGTGGTGATAAACTCCCTTAGCCTTTTTTTGTCTGTGAAGCTTCTTATTTCCCCTTCAATTTTGAATGATAGCCTTGCTGGACAGAGTATTCTTGGATTCAGTCCTTTGCTTTGCATCACTTTGTAAATTTCCGTCCATTCTTTCCTGGCCTGATGTGTTTCTGTTGAGAAATCATTTGATAATCTAATGGGAGATCCCTTGTATGTAACTTTCCGTCTCTCTCTTGCAGCCTGTAAGATTCTCTCTTTGTCCTGAACATTTGCCATGGTAATTATGATGTGTCTTGGTGTGGGTCTTTTCAGGTTCACCTTGTTTGGGACTCTCTGGGCTTGTGAGACTTTTTTCTTCCCCACCTCAGGGAAGTTTTCTGATATTATTTCTTCGAGTAGGTTTTCTAATCTGTGTTCATCTTTCTGTTGGTCTGGCACCCCTATTATTCGTATGTTGTTTCATTTCATGTTGTCCCAAAGCTCCCTTAGGCTCTCTTCCTGTCTTTTAATTTTTTTCTCCAATTGCCGTACAGTTTGGGTGTGTTTTGCTTCCTTGTCTTCTAATTCACTAATACGGTCCTCTGCTTCTCCTAGTCTACTATTGATACTTTCAATGGTGTTTTTTATTGCAGCTATATCACTCTTCATTTCTTCTTGGGTCTTACATAAGTTGTTGATTTTTTCATCTGTTTCTTCTAGCTTCTTCCATATGTTATTGATTTTTTCATCTGTTTCTTCTTGCTTCTTGCATAGGTAGTTGACTTTTTCATCTGTTTCTTCTAGCTTCTTGCATAAGTTGTTGACTTTTTCCTCCGTCCAGTTTATGCACTCTAGGACCCTTATTCTGAATTCTTTTTCTGTCATGTTGTATGCCTCTGTATCATTTAGCTGCTTTTCTGGAGAGTCCTCTTTTTCTTTCCTTTGGGGGTTTCTTTGTCTACCCATGTTTGATCTCACTGACATATCTAGACGTTGAGTCATTCAGTGGCTGCTCCCTGGGTGGCAGTGACTCCTTGGGCTGTGGTTGCTCTTCGGGCGGTTGCGGTAGCAGCTGCTCCTCAGCTGGCAGCAGCTCCGCTGGTGGGTGCTGTTTACAGCTGTGGTGGCTCTTCTGGCTGGTGGGGGGAGGTTTCACGTACAGCTGCTGTTCCTCAGACAGAGGGTGTGGTGCTCAGGAGGCTGCTGTTGCTTGGATCTGCTGCGTTGATTTAAAGGCACAAAATACAACACAACAAGGCACCACGTACCAGGCACTAAACACAAATATATTCACGATATTAATAACCCCAAATAAAGGTGACCACCCGAATTAAGAGAATTAGGGGATAAGGAAGAAAGAAGAGAAAAAGATAAAAGAGAAAAAAGAAAAGAAAAGTAGGGACCAAAAAAAAGGAGTGCAGAAATGAAATTGGGAAAAAGGAGTGGGGAAAATAAAATAGAGAAAAGTAAAGAAAAGAAAAAGAAAAAAAAGAGCGAAAAGAGAGAATGAAGTGGAAGAGGGGAAGAGACTATTAATATGAGGAGAAAACTCCTATAGAACCGCCACTAATCCCAACAAATTCCAGCAACAGCTCCCTGGAGATGAATGCAAACTAGAAACAACCAATAATATCCAGAGAGGCAAGGGAAAACAGAAGCACAAAAATAACCGGGGGGGATGGGTGGAGGGAGGGGAAAAACCAGCAGAAAAAAATAAAAATAAAAAGCAAAACAGCCTCACAACAAGTCCTAAAACACACACACACACACACACACACATACACACACACCAAAAAAAAAACAAAAAAAAACAAGCAACAACAACAAAAAAACAATATACTCAACAATCAAGCAAACAGCAACAAAACAATAGAAAGATAAAAGAAGAAAAAAAGAAAAAAATTTTTGGATAGTGAAGAAAGATAAGGGGTATGTGTATAAAGATTTAGAGCAGTGGATTGGAAATAGGATATATAAGTAGGGTGAAATTTTGACAGGAGGTAAACAGAAGGAATAGGGAAAATCTAGAGCAGGAATAGGATAAGAGAAACAGGACAACAAAAGGGGAAAAGTGAGGGAGAGGGTTTTAGCATAGAGGTAAAATTGAGGTAGGGAAAATTGTTGCTAAAGGAACGATGAAAATAGAATGGAGAACACTAATCCCAAAATAAAATAAAGAGAAAATAAAATGGCACTTTAAAAAACGGTAAAATGGTAGCAGTAATGATACTGGTTAAAAATAAGAATGTAGTAATTAAAAGGGTAAAATCAGGTGATGGAAAAAGAAGAAAAAAAAATTGGTTTCTTAGTTAAAAGGTGAAAAAAGAAAAAAAAAATTGCAGTAGTGAAGGTCCTTCGGTTCTTCTATTCGTCAGTCTGGCTCGCCTTAGTCCTGCCAGGTATTCAGGAGAGTGTTGAATTTCCCTGCGATACCCTGTTCCTCTGTGTTGTAAACCACAGTCCTTATTTTAAAGCAGGCCATATTTGTTTCTCAGACTGCCTTATTTTGTGTTTAGCAAAGAATCAGTTTGTGGCTCAGCCTCTGGGTGGCAGTGTTCTGGGGTTGGCCTTTGAGGCTATATGGCTTCTCTATAGCTGGGACTGAAAATCCCTCTATAGGCCAGATCCTGTTAACTCCCAGGGACTGATCAGATTATTTTAATCCTTGATCTCGTTCACAGTGGAATCTGGGTGTGGCTGTGCTCCTTGCCTGGGGGCTAGGTAGGGGAGTCCCACCCTCTGGAGAGAATGGCTGCCCTGATCCTGGGCCCAGGGGTGTCTCAGCACTCAATGCCCTGCCACCTCTCCCGGCCCCCCCCCTCCCCTCAGTCTCTCCCCAGATTCCACCCGTCCGCACCTTCTCCCTCTCTTCAGCACAGGTGAGTGTCTGTATCCGAGATGTCTTATGAACAGGATTCAGTGAAAATAAATAAGCAAACGCCGGCCGCGGAAACGGGGAAGGCTGACTTTCTTACAAGCTCTTCTACTACCGGCACTGCATGCTCTGGTCAGCTCTTCAGGCTGCCCCCTTTAGGCTCAGTCCTCCGTGATCACAGAACCCAGCTCTCAAATCCCCCGGCGGCGCCAGGAATCCTGCGGATCTCCTTTCCCCAGTCAGGGGCTGTGCCTGTCCCAAGGGACTCGGCTGTCTGCCACGTGGTCTGCCTCTATCCCTCTGGGCTCAGAGGTCTGGCAAACTTTCCTGCCCAGATCCCTGGTTTTTTTACCTTTCCAGGGGAGCTCTGCCCTTCCCGGCTGCAGACCGTCTCATCAGCTGAGTAGTTTCGCCCTATATTAAATGAGACTAAAATTAACTGGGCTAGAGATTTCAAGTATTGATTAACAAAATAATGGCCATATTTAATTCCTTTTAATTTTAATATTAGTAGAGCTATAGAATTCTTTTATTTTTTATTACCTAACTTAATCCTAACATTAATGCTAGCTACACTGTCAAAAAAAGAGGTATTTCTGGTGCCTTACAAACACTATAATGATCATCACCTCAATTAACAAGAACGAATGATTGTTATTAGAATGTTTCTGTTAGGTCGGAGAGAGCCCAGGATTGGATACATGCAGACGTGTGATGAGATAATGGACTCCTTCCTCATTTCTAACAGATCAGCATGCCAGACACAGATACTGGCTTCTCCCTGGGTCAAGAGGACCCCCACACAGATACTGACTCCTTCCTGAATACCTTGCTGACCCCCTGCAGTGAGAACTTCCTCAGCTGAATACCTCAGCTCATGTCCCCGCCCCTCACCGAACCACAGTACTTGTATGCATGCATATAAGCATAACCAATGGACATAAGACACTGGGGGGTAGGGGAGGCCAGGGGATTGTCAAGAGCGGGGGGGGGGGGGGGGAGACACATATGTAAAACCCTTTGTAATACTTTAAGCAAAATACAAAACAAACAAAAAAAAGCGCCCCCCTCCCTGTTGGCGTGAATCTACATGCCCTGTCTTTGGGGTCTGTGGGTCTCCCTGGGAGGCAATAAACCTGTTCTTTTCTTTTCTTTCTTTTCTTTTCTTTTCTTTTCTTTTCTTTTCTTTTCTTTTCTTTTCTTTTCTTTTTTTCTTTTCTTCTTTTCTTTTCTTTTCTTTTCTTTTCTTTTCTTTTCTTTTCTTTTCTTTTCTTTTCTGATTCACTCGACTCTTTATTTCTTATGCTGCCTCCTGAGCCACCTAACCTAAGAGTTTCCATAATTTGTAGACTCTAGTGACATCAGGGAACATTCTGCTTCTTGTTCAAAAGTTACAAACTGAAATACCCTTGTGTGTCAGGGTGGTCATTTAACTGTGTAAAATGGATCGTGGGCTTACTAAGCAATGATGAGAATCGTGATAAAGTAGCAAGTTCAGGAACCATATAAAGGCATTCAATTCAAAATTTTAATGCCTGTAAGTGAGGTAGGCCTGGGACGTGCCTAATTACCTGCCCTCTGGGAGCCTTCTGCACACCAGGGTCCAGAGTATCCTCAGAGTGCAGCTCCCTGACACCACATCCCTTGCCACCTTCGCCACTGTCGCCTACCCAGCCTGTGGCCCATTCCCACCAGCACTGACCATTCATCCTCTCCTGAAGTCTCTGCCAAGTGCCAGGGGTTTTGCCTATTGTATCGCACTTAGTCCCCTGCAAGGTAAACTTCTTTATGCCCATTATACAGAAGCGGAAACCAAGGATGAAGCATAGGTAACCTGACTTGTCAAAGGTTTTGAAACAAGCAAATAAAAAAGTCAATACTTGATTGAAGTTGGCGGCTGGCAAGAGATCAGTGAGAGAGAGGGTGTGAGTGAGGAAGGGAATGGGGCTTGTGTGGTCATGTGTGGTGTATGCATGTTTGAGTGAGGAGCAGTCAGATCTCACAGGAATTTTGGGTGCTGGCAGACCAAGCCCTCCTATAAGGGGAGCCCCTGCCAGCCCATGCCACCTTGAAGGGGAGAGCAGCCTACACTGAGAGCCCAGCCTCAGCACCACTCAGACTGGCCTTGGACACTCCACAGTATCCTATAGCCACTCCAGCCAAATTCATGCTGCCTCACTCACAGATCCCAGGACCTCTACCTCCCTGGCTACTGGTTCCTGGGACCCTCTACCTAAGGACTCCCACCTCTCCAACTTCTGGCTTCTTGACATCTCTGTCTTGTGGTTTCAGCAGCAGAACCCATAATGCCCCCTCCCTGCTGCCAGCTCTGGACACCTTGGTCAGGCTACCACAGCAACACACCCTGCAACACCCACCTCCCAAGCTGCTGCCTCCTGGTCACCTTGGTGAGTTGCTAAGTGCCCATCCAACCAAGGTCTTATGGCTCCAGCAGCAGAACCCACGGCTTCACCCTTACCGGCCTCAGAGAATTTCTGAGTGTATACCTCTCTGGCCAATATAGCACAACTTCAGCTGTAAAACCTGAGACTAACACTTCCTTGGCCGCTGAATCCTGGGCCAGTGGAGTGGGTGCCACTGACTCACCCACACACTCTGGGACACCAGCCCCCAACACAGGCTCTGGGACCCTCACATTAAGTTGCAGAGTGATGCTGCCTGGCAAGACTCACACCACTCCACCAAGAGTCACTCTACATCAGTCTCAGGCACCAGCACCTCCTCCACCCAGGCTGTGGACTCCATAATCTCACAGTGAGCTGGATGCCAGTGAGAACTCAGGCAACCCTTGCCACAAGAGGCAGAACCATGAGCACATCCACAACAGTTTGCACGATGAGGCCAGGGTGAGTCACATGGTTAGATAACCTGTGATGAGACTTAATCCATAAATGAGAAGCTAACATTGAAGACCCAACTACATCAAAAAACCCAAATAACTCATGTAGGTGGCTCCAATAGAACACTGAGCTCAGGAGATCTGAGAGATTGCACCACTGGGTTACACAAATCACCAACTACACAGGAGGATGACTGCCAAAAGAACCTGGGTAGCATAGCAGTTGGATCTAAGACAGTGATGGCGTACCTATGAAATGCATGTCAGAGGTGACACACGAATTCATTTTTTTTGTTGATTTTTCTTTGTTAAATGGCATTTAAATACATAAAATAAATATCAAAAATATAAGTCTTTGTTTTACATTGGTTGCAAATATCAAAAAATTTCTATATATGACATGGCACCAGAATTAACTTAGGGTTTTTCAAAATGCTGACATGCCGAGCTCAAAAGTTTTGCCATCATTGATCTAAGATATAGAAACAATTTCAATGGGACAGAAAAAATGGGGAAACAAAGACACAATCCCCAAAGGAAAGAAAAAGAGCAATCACTAGAAAAGGAATTAAATGAAATGGAGGCAAATAATTTGTCAGAGAAAGAATTAGAATAATGGTTATAAGAATGTTCAAATGTCTGAATGACAAATACACACAACTCAATGAGAATTATAAGAATCTCAACGAGAATTTCACCACCAATGAAAAATAGAATCAAGGGTAAATGAAGGAGGAAGGAAGATGGCAGCCAGCAGGAGGGTAGGGAGAAAGAGTGTGAGAGAGTGAGGTGAGGGAGAGAAAGGGAAGTGCGTGAACATGGTGTGTGTGTGTGTGTGTGTGTGTGTGTGTGTGTGTGTGTGACAGTTAAATCCTGCAAGACTTTCTTGGCCTGGCAGAAAGGACTCTCCAGGCTCTGGTAGATTGGGCACCCACTCTACCACTACAAGCACTCTCCTGCAATGATGTTGGCACGGAAACCATGCAATCCTGAAGGGCAGAGCTGCTGTGACTAGGAACCCAGCCACACCATCGCCCAGACTGGAATCAGATGAAAACTGAGACCCTGGAACTCTGGACAAATACCTGCTACCACAGATGTAGACCCTGGTCTCAGGTTCCTGTGAGTCTCAGAAGGCATTCCCTTTCCACCTACCCACCGCTGGGGCATAGGTCCCTCCCACACATTCCAAGCCACCCTGAATATTGGTGGTGCCCCCCTAACTGTCAGTACATGACTCCCACAGGACTGTGTTGGCGACTGTCACCCAGTCATCTGAGCCAGCCCTGATGGTCAGAGTGTGGGGTTCACACCTGTTTGCTTCCTGGGCACGCAAGCCAGCACTGACTGTCAGTGCACAGGGCTCCCACTGTCCACGCCTCCCAAACACATAAGCCAGTACTGATTGTAGGTGCATCGGGCTCCCCCCAGCCATGCCTCGTGTGCACTCGAGCCAGCATTGACTGTCAACACATGGGGCTCCCACTGGTAGAGCTTCTTGGGCAAATGAGCCGGCACTGACAGTCAGTGTGCAGGGCTCCCACTGGCCATGTTTCACGGGCACCATAGCCAGCCCTGACTATTGGTGTCCATGGCTCCTGAAAGCCACATATCACGGACAACCCAGCCAGCCCCTGAATAACAGTGGCTGCGTCTCCTGGGCACCCAAGCCGGCCACTGACTCATGGTCCTTGTGGGGTTCCGGCTGACCTGCACATCCAGGCCTCCCAATACCCCAAAACTGCCCTTGACTGTCAGGGTCACTACACTCCTGCCAAGCCTGCTACACAGCTCAGGAGTCACACAACTCAACAACTGGACCCTTTAGCGACAGCAAAAATGGGGAGACAAAAAGCAACCCCCACAGGAAAGAAAAGGATAAATCACCCCCCCACACACACCCACTTCTGGCACCAGAGCCATCGCTCGCACCCACTGCCAGCACCAACCGTGCTTGCACTCGCAACTGACACCCAACCCGCTGCTCTAACCCACTGTCTGCACCCAGCACTGGTCCCGATTGCTTAGCACTGTCCACAGGTGCAAATGGTAGCTGCTGTCCCCAATTGACCCTTAGGGCTTCTCCACTTCCCCCTGCTCCTCAGGAGTGATCTGGGCCAGTAGCTGCCTCTCAGACCTGCTGATGGCGACAGCCCCGCTCACACCCACAGCTACTGCTGGAGCCACAGCTCTCAACCACTGCTGGTGCCTGGCACTGGTCCCGATTGCTCCGTGCCTTTATCAGGTGCCAGTAATGGCTGCAAGCCCCAATTGCCCCTCAGGGCTTCTCCCCCTGATCCTGAGGAGCAATTGTGGCCAGCAGCCACTCTCAAATCCACTATTGGCAATGGCTCCGCTTGCACACACAGCTTGCACTAGACCCACTGCTTGCACCCACTGTTGGTGCCCAGTGCTGGTCCAGATCACTTGTCACTGTCAGTGTGTGCGATTGGCAGCTTCCAGCCCTGATCACCCCTGAGGGCTTCTCCAACTCCCCCTGCTCCTGAGGGGTGATTGGGGCAGCAGCTTCTGCATGCACCCACAGATGTTGCTGGCCCAGCTTACACCCATGGCAAAAGGAGCCAGGTGGGGGCATTGAGGATGGGCCAAGACTCCATTGCCACTGCAGCCTCACAGCGGACATTTCTTTTCAAGGTGCAGAAATTAGTGCACTGCGCTTCTACTAAAAATAATAAAAAAATTCAAACACTTGGAGGCTCACTAGCATGCTATTAAACAATGACTAGGTTACCAAAGAGTTCAAAGAATAAATTAAAAACATCCTGGAAATGAATGACAATGAAAGCACAACAATCCAAAACCTATGGGACACAGTGAAAGCAGTCCTGAGAGGGAATTCATTAGCTCTACAGGTGTACCTCAAAAGACAAGAAAAAAATGGTATTAAATGATCTAACTCCAGAACTTACATTAGAAATAGAGCAACAAGAAAAGCTCAGAGTGAGAAGAAGTAAGGAGATAATAAAGATCAGATCAGAAATGACATAGAGATAAAAAATATAATACAAAAGATCAATTAAACCAAGAGCTGGTTCTTTGAATGGATAAACAAGATTGTTGAACCTCTAGCGAGGCTCACAAAGAATCAGAGAGAGAGAGGACCCAAATAAACAAAATCTGAAATGAAAGAGGCGAAATAACAACAGACCCCACAGAAACACAAAGGTTTGTTAAAAAATACTATGTTCAACTCTATTCCAACAAACTAGACAACGTGGAAGAAATGGACATATTCCTAGAAAAATACAACCTTCCAAAACTCAATCAGGAAGAATAAAAAATCTCAACACACCAATAACAAAGGAGGAAACTGAAGCAGTCATCAAAAAAAAATCCAGCAGAGGATCCAAGATGGCTGCCGATGGGACAGCAGGCTGAAAGATAGTGTGTGAGTGAAAGAACAAAAGGAGAGTGTGTGGATGTGTAGGGCATGTCTGTATTTGTGAGAGGATCAGAGGGAGTGTCTGTATTTGTGAGTGAGGATCAGTTATACTCCACTGGCAGGCCAGCCTCTACTGCTGCTGAAATCTCTCTTGGAGCACTGGCTCCACTGAAGAGACTGCACCATCTTGAAGGGGAGACTGGCTGTGATCAGAAACTCAGCCTTACCTTCAACCAGGGAGACCTCAGCTACCTCCTGAGACCCTACAACCACATCGCCAAGGGACCAGATGCCTCAGCTGCGAACCCATGAATGCCAGGACTCGAGCCTCCCTGACTTCAGGTGCCTAAAAATTCTGTCCAGCAGGAGACAAAGCGGCACTGAATACGTAAACCGGCCCAGTGCATTCTCCCAGAGCAGATGGAAGAAACAGGTGAATTGAACAACACCCACCCAGAATTGGCGAATTAAAGACACCTGGTGAGGCAATCTGTAGATGGACAGGTCAGATATCATCTAGAACTAGACAACATGGAGGAAATGGACATATTACTAGAAAAATACAACCTTACAAAACTCAATCAGGAAGAATAAAAAATCTCAACATGCCAATAACAAAGGAGGATACTGAAGCAGTCATCCAAAAAAAAAAAAAATCCAGTAGGTGATCCAAGATGGCTGCTGACGGGACAGCAGGCTGAAAGATAGTGTGTGAGTGAGAGAACAAAAGGAGAGTGTGTGGACATGTAGGGAGTGTCTGTATTTGTGACTGAGGATCAGAGGGAGTGTCTGTATTTGTGAGTGAGGATCAGTTATATTCTACTGGCCGGCCAGCCTTTACTACTGCTGAAATCTCTCCCAGAGCACTGGCTCCACTGAAGAGACTGAGCCATCTTGAAGGGAAGACCAGCTGTGATCAGAAGCTCAGCCTTACCTTCACCCAGGGAGACCTCAGCTACCTCCTGAGACCCTACAACCACATCGCCAAGAGACCAGATGCCTCAGCTGTGAACCCATGAACACCAGGACTCCAGCCTCCTTGACTGCAAGTGCCTAAAATGTCTGTCCAGTGGGAGACAAAGCAGCACTGAATACACAGACGGGCCCTGTGCATTCTCACAGAGCAGATAGAAGGAACAGCTGAATTGAACAACACCCACCCGGAATTGGTGAATTAAAGACAGCTGGTGAGGCAATCTGTGGACAGAAAGGTCAGATATCGCCTAGACCAGTGGTCGGCAAACTCATTAGTCAACAGAGCCAAATATCAACAGCACAACAATTGAAATTTCTTTTGAGAGCCAAATTTTTTATTTTTATTTTTTTTATTATTTTTTTGGGGGGGTCATCTGTATATATTATTTTTTTATTTTTTTTATTTTATTGCTTAAAGTATTACAAAGGGTATTACATATGTGTCCATTTTTCCCCCCCGCCCTAGACAGTCCCCTAGCCTCCCCTTGAGAGCCAAATTTTTTAAACTTAAACTATATAATTCTGATATTGACATTTTCAATTTCAAATATCAACAGTACAATGATTGAAATTTCTTTTAAGAGCCAAATATTTAAACTTAAACTATATAGCTAGGTACATTGTCAACTTAATTAGGGTACTCCTAAGCTGGCCTTTACTAAAAATGTCCTCAATCTGATTGAGGTATGTTCGAAGAGGTCTACCCCTTCCAACTCTCCCATCCACACTTGTCTTGTATACTTATTTCGTCTATTTCCTTTAGTTCATTCTCTCTATATGTCCAAACTATCTCAACATACCTTTCTCAATCCTTGACACTACATCTTCTTTCACTCCACAAAGTTCCCTAAAATTAACTTAATGAACTTTACTTAAAGTTTTAAGTCTTGCCCTGACTGGTTTGGCTCAGTGGATAGAGCAGCGGCCTGTGGACTGAGGGGTCCTAGGTTCAATTCCGGTCAAGGTGCCCTGTTTGACATGAGGTGTCAAGGAGGTGTGCAGGAGGCAGCTGATTGATGTTTCTCTCTCATAGATGTTTCTAACTCTCTATCCTCCCTTCTGCTCTGTAAAAATCAATAAAATATATTTTAAAAAGTTTTAAGTCTTAGTTAAACT
The DNA here is from genome assembly GCF_014108235.1 of Myotis myotis. Classification (NCBI taxonomy): domain Eukaryota; kingdom Metazoa; phylum Chordata; class Mammalia; order Chiroptera; family Vespertilionidae; genus Myotis; species Myotis myotis. The sequence continues at coordinate 103,650,384 of NW_023416346.1, read as the reverse complement.
ATAGGTACATTGAATAAAACTTGATATCATACTTAATAATGATATTATTTATTGATAAAATTAAATTCCTTACAATTTACCTTACAATATCCATAAAATTAAATCATGACAATGACTGACAAACACTAATGTGAACAATGGCCTTGTACCTCCTTGGAAAGTTTGGGTAAGTCAGGTTTGTATGTTGTTGTTTTTAATTTTAGGCACAATTCCAGGTTCTCATAATAAGATGACTTCTCAATTTACTCTTGATAAGGTTTATGCTTGAAAGTGATTGTTCGAATAAATATGTAGACCTGAATAAGGAAAGAACAGCAAAGGCTAGTTTTTTCAGTTGATTATATGAGTCAGGAATACTATTCCAGGTGTTAAAAATCAACATATCTTCCTTCTCCAGGTCTTTCAAAGCAGACCACTTGTGCTGTGAAGTAAGTTCACATTTGTTTTTCTCCAATATTTCTATATCAGCACAAAGACGTTCAAATTTCGAGCTCCACAGTTCTTTGTTTTTTAAATCCAGCAATTGCATTTCAAAGTTGCCAATGTAAATATTAAAGGGAGAAAAATTTAATTCTGTTACAGTAGAATTGAGAGGTTTTTTAACAAAGGCTAATGTCACTTTGCTGTTTCTGAACTCCTAAAACCTGTTGAGAAAAGCTTTCCTCATATTTAAAAGTGTTGTTTTGAAATAGCAAATGTCAATATCAGAATTATTTCTTGGTGATGTTTCAACAGGCTTGGAAAGTGAATCAAAGTTTCTCTTTCAAAATCTTGAGCAAAAAGAGATAATTTGTTTTCAAATGAAATAACTTCTTCTAACATCGAAAAAACTGTGTTTCCTTTCCCCTGTAGTTTACGATTAAGCTGATTTAGATGAGACATAACGTCTACCATGAAACAAAAATTTTGGATCCACTGATCGTTCATTAGTTCTGGATAGTGAACACCCTTCTCAAAGAGAAATGCTTTGATTTCTGTTAATAAGGAAGCGAAACGTTTCAAAACCTTTCCTCTTGATAACCAACGTACCTTGTTATGCAGCAGAAGATCTGCGTACTCACTCTCCATTGCAACTAAAAATTCTTTAAATTGGCGATGATTAAGAGCTTTAGCTATAATGGAGTTGATAATCTTAATCACCAATTCCATAACTTTGCAAATTTCTTCTGGAAATGTCTGCGCACAAAGTGCTTCTTGATGAATGATGCAATGGTAAGTAAGTATCTTGTGATTAATTTTTTCTTTCAAAATAGCAACAAACCCATTTCTTATGCTGGTCATACTTTTCGACACATCTGTTGAAATTGAGACAATTTTATCGAGTGGAATGTGATGTTTTTCAATGCACTCAATTACAGCATTTGCTATATCCTCTCCACGTGTTTGACCTTTGAGTGACAATAATCCTAAAAGTTCTTCTTTAGGACCTGTAGATGAAATAAATCGTACAAAAAGTGAAACTTGCGCTGTATCATTTATGTCACAAGACTTGTCAACTGCTATTGATAAAGCTGAAACCAATTTAAGATCTTCGACTTGCTGGTTGGTTATATTCGAAGACATTTTGACTGTTCTATCTTTCACCGTTTTAGCAGACAATGATAACTCTTTAATTTTTTTTAGAATATCTGCTTTGTTCTTAAAATCCCGAAATAGCTCTTCGGATGCATTTATAAAACAACTTTTTATGTATTCGCCGTCTGTATATGGTTTTCCTCTCTTAGCAATCTCTTGACTAACCACAAAACTTGCAATATTAACATTGTTGGAAGATTGCATCCAGTAATTAAATACAGAACTTGATTTTTCTTGACTCTTCTGAAGTTCCTCAACTGCTTTCTTTCTTGCATCACCGACAGGATATTTAGTACTAAATGACACGTGTTTAGTTGAAAAGTGTCTCTCCAAATTTGATTTCTTGTTATGCCCCAATTTTTCCTGACAAATAAGACAGGTTGGAAAGCCATTTAAGTTTTGAATAAATGTGAAAGTCTCGGTCCATTCAACTATAAATTCACGGTTTTTGTCTTCCGTTTTTCTTTGCTTCTTCTTTGTAGTCATGTCAAACAGGGCACCTAAAAAGTGTTTCATTTTATAATAATAAAGCCACCAACACAAAATAATTACAATTCTTAAATTGATGACAAAAATACCTGTAGGATTTGCAGCTGGTTGGAAAAATACAGGTAACTTTATGCTGCGAGTAGGTACTTTTGTTACCCGCACGCAATTTGAGGATGCGACAAGCACTAACCACTGCACAATGAGACTGCTGACTGATTGGCTCACTCAACTTGTGAATTAATCGTGCACGCCTCCCCTGTGCTGTGTATCCTGCAGAGTGCCTGTACCACGTCTCCTGTCGCCAGAATGACACCCCCCACTTCTTCTAATGCCACTTCTTCAAAATAGACTCGCCCAGGCCGAAAAACGACTTCTGCTCATGGGCCGCGAAGTTTCAATAACACTGTATGTGTGTGCCTGAATGTGGTATTTTGTGGAAGAGCCACACTCAAGGGGCCAAAGACCCATATGTGGCTCGCAAGCTGCGGTTTGCCAACCGCTGGCCTAGGCAAAAGAGATGATCAAATACCATGAGTATCAAGGATGAACAGAAAGAAAATGAAAAATCCCCGGAAAGTAAGCTGTAACATATGAAAATATGTGATATAAATGACAGAAATTTCAAGATTGCAGTTCTGAAAATACTCAATGAGATGCAAAAAAAAAAAAAAAAATACAGACAATTCAGTACACACAGAAAACTCATCAATGGACAAAACGAGTGCTTTACCAAACACATTGAGACTTAAAAAAGAACTCATAATAAAGCCTGGTAATGAAGCATGCAATTAAAGATATTAAGAGTGAATTACTGAGCATAGAAAACAGAGCCAACCAGAGGGAGGAAAGAATTAGTGATATCAATGATAGGATTCTAGAAATGATGTAGATGGAAGAAGAGAGGACTGAGCATAAATAGAAATAAAAGAGCTCTATGGGAACTATCTGACACCATAAAAAAAGCAATATTAGAATTATAGGCATTCTGGAGGAGGAAGAGAAAGAGCAGGGAACAGAGAATCTATTCAAACAAATAATGGATGAGAACTTCCCAAACCTATGGAAAGAACTAGATCCTCAAATCCAAGAAGCAAATAGGACATCTAGTTACCTCAATCCAAAGAAGCCATCTCCAATACACTTGGTATTAAAACTCAAAAATTAATAATAAAAAAAAATTCTCAAAGCATCCAGGAAAAGAATTAAGTGACCTACAAAGGAAAACCCATCCTAATTTTATCTGAAGTATCAGCAGGAACTTTACAAGCCAGAAGAGAGTAAAACCAAATAATCAAACATCTGAAAGAGAGAAATTACCACCCACAGAAAATATATCCACCAAAATTATCCTTTAAATATAAAGTAGAAATAAAGATATTCCCAGGCATAATGGAGCTGAGGTATTTTATCACCAGAAAACCTCCATTGCAAAAAATACTTATGGGAGTTATTCTACTTGAAACAATGAACATAAGGTCATAACACTACAACCAAAAAAACTTACAGAATAAACAGGGATAATTTGTGACAACAAAACATAAAAGGGAAGAGCTAAAGGTCTGAACTGGCAAAGGGGGATGAAGATCATATGCACTCAAAGGAGAAAAAAAAACTACAGTATATATGCAAAACTACAGTATATATATATAATTTTAACCACACACAAAATCCCCAAACCAGTATGCATAACGCATAACTTACAAAAAGAGGAAACAGAGGAAAGAAGTATGGTATACCACCAAACAAACAAACAACAAGAAAAAAAACATACAGATGCACAAAGAAAAAGAACCAATGGAAGCAAAGAGCTAACAGAAAACAAAGATGCAAAGGCTATATAAAATCCTCATACATCAATAATTACCTTAATGTAAATGGTCTGAATTCATCAATAAAGAGGCAGAGTATCAGAGTGAATCAAAAAACAAAATCCAACCAAATCCAAAAGTGTGCCTATAAAAGAAACATCTAAGCTGCAAAGACAAAGGTAGATTCAAAGTAAAAGGGTGGAAAATGATACTTCAAGAAAATAACATCCACATAATAGCAGGTATATCCATACTTATATCTGAAAAAATGGATTTCAAGATAAGAAATATAATAAGAAACAAAGATGGACACTTTATAATGATAGAGGGGACACTACATCAAAGCAAACATAACACTTCTTAATATATATGCACCCAACCAAGCGCACCGAAATATATAAAACAACTTCTCAGAGAATTAAAGAGAAAAACAGATCAAACCATAATTATAGTTGGGGAACGTTATACTAATTTGATAGCACTAGACAGATCAACCAAACACAAAATCAATAAAGAAATACAGGTCTTAAAATTAACACTATACCAAATAGACATAATTGAAATGTACAGAATCTTTCATCACAGAACATCAGATTATACATTGTTCCCCATTTTACATGGAAGATTCTTAAGGATAGATCATACGTTGGGTCACAAAACTAGCATCAATAAATTCAAGGAGATTGAAATTATATCAAGCTTATTCTTCAACATGATGCCTTGAAATTAGAAATCAACTATAAAAAGGAAGTAATGTTCAAATACATGGAGATTAAAAAATATACTACTAAAAATGACTTAGTCAAAGAAGAAATAAAAGATGAGGTTAAAAGATGTATAGAGACAAGTGAGACTGATAATACATCATATCAAAACATCTGGGATTCAGTGAAATCAGGAGTAAGAGGGGAGTTTATATCATCACAGGCCTATTTCAAGAAACAAGAGCTATCCCAAGTAAACAACCTAACATCTGCTGTGACTGGGAACCCAGCCTCACCTTCACCCATGATGCTCTCAGACACTACTCAGAACCATACAGCCACTCTTGCCAGGGACCTGCTGCCTCAGCTGTGGACCCTTGGACCCTGGGACTCAAGCCTCCCCAGCCAGGGTCTCCTGTGAGTTCCGCAACACACTCCTTTCCACCAGCCAAAAACTTTAGCCTTAGGCACCACAACCACATCAGCAGCTGCCACTGCTACTGCCCAAGGAGCAGCTGCAGCCAGTGACTGCCTAAGGAGCAATCACAGCCAATGACCACCGGGGAGAAGCCACTGCCTGCTACCGCCCAAAGAGCAGCTGCAGGCTGCAACAATAGGAAAAGCTGCATGAGCAGCAGCCACTGTCCATGAATGCCCAAGGAGTAGCTGTGTCCAGCAACCACTCAAAAAGCCATGTGAGGAGCAGCAGCCAAGGCCGCCGAAGCAAACCCAGGGCCCATGACCACCCAAGGAGCAGCCGCCACCAACGACCGCCTGAGTAGCAGCCAAGGCCAGGGAATGAGCTAAAAGCCACACAAGCAGCAGCAGCTGTGACCACCTGAGGAGCAGCCACTGCCCATGAGCACAGGAAAAGCCATGCGAGTAGCAACGGCTGCAAATGCCCAAGGAGCAGCCACAACCAACAACTGCCCAAAGAGCTGCTGCGGCCAGGGACCATGCTAAAAGCCATGCAAGCAGCAGCGGCAGCTGTGACCACATGAGGGGCAGCTGCAGCTGTCAACCATGCAATAAACTGCAAGCAGTAGCCACCGCATCTGCCTGAGGAGCAGCTACCTAGGCCAGTGAACACCTGAGGAGCAGCAGTGGTCAGAGACTGCCCAAGGAACAGCCACCATCGTGACTGTGTGACCCACCACCAGGCCCACAATTGTAGCCCCAGGCCCTGCACAACTTGACACCAAGATTTTCTGGTGAGAGCAAAACTGGGGAGACAGAGAACAACCCCCAAAGGAAAGAAAAGGTGAACTAACAAGAATAGACACTAAATGAAACGGAGGTATGCAATATGCCAGACAAAGAATTCAGAATAAGTCATGCAGTTAATAAACCAGATGTATGAGAAAATCAACAACCTATACAAGAATCAAGAGGAAATAAACACTGATATAGCTACAATAAAAACACAATGGAAGGTTTCAACAGTAGACTAGGAGACGTGGGGGGCCGAATTAGCGAATTATAAGACAGGGAAGCAGAACACACCCAATCTGAACTGCAATTGGAGAAAAAAATCAAGACAAAAGAGAAGCCTAAGGGAGCTTTGGGAACATGAAATGAAGCAACATACATATAATAGGGCTGCTAGAACAAAAAGAAGAGGAGCAAGGGTTAGAAAACCTATTTGAAGAAATAAAGTCAGAAAACTTCCATGATTTGTGGAAGAAAACAAGTCACGTAAGCAAAGAGAGTTTGAAACAAATGAAAAAAACAAGACACCTGGTAATTACAATGGCAAAAGTTAATGACAAAGAGAGAACTTTAGAGGCTACAAGAAAGAGACAGAAAGTTACCTACAAGGGATCTCCCATTAGATTATCAAATGATTTCTCAACAGAAACACATTAGGCCAGAAAGGAATGGAAGAAAGTATACAAAGTGATGCAAAGCAAGAAACTGAATCCAAGAATACTCTATCAAGCAATGCTATCATTCAAAATTGAAGGGGAAATCAGGAGCTTCACAGACCAAAAAAAAAAAAAAAAAAAAAAAAAGCCTAAAGGACTTTATCACTACTAAGACAGCAATGCAAGAAATGCTAAATAGTCTGTTGTAAAAAGAAGAAAAAAAGGAAGGAATACAGACACAAAAAAATAAAAAATGACTACAAACAAGTAGCAATCAATAACTTTAAATGTAATTGGATTAAATGCTCCAGTCAAAAGATATTGAGTGGCTGAATGGTTGAAAAAACCTGACCCATATATATGCTGCCTACAAGAGACCCACCTTAGAGCAAGAGACTCTCACAGACTGAAAGTGAAGTGATGGAAAAATATCTTTCAGAAAAATGGAAATGAAAAACAAAACCTGGAGTAGCAATACTTATATATGACAAAATAGACCTCAGAGAGAAAGCCATAAGAAGAGATAAGGAAGTCCACTTCATAATACTAAAGTGATCAATACAACAAGAGGATAAAACTCTGGTAAACATATATCCACCCAATGCAGGAGCACCCAAATACATAAAAATAAACAAACAAAACAAACTTCTGAAGGTTTCAAGGGAGAGCTCAATGGCAACACAGTCATAGTAGAGGACTTTAATACCCCATTGGCATCACTGAATAAATCTTCTAGACAAAAATATCATCAAAGTTTCGTTGGTGGTATAGTGGTGAGCATAGCTGCCTTCCAAAATATCATCAAAGAAACAGCAATCCTAAATGACTCAGTAGATCAGATGGATTTAATTGACAGCTTCAGAACATTTCACCCCAAAACTACAGAATATACATTCTTCTCAAGGGCCCATGGAACATTTTCAAAAATAGACCACATATTGGGTCACAGGCAAAGTTTCTACAAATTCAAGAAGATCAAAATTGTATCAAGCATCTTCTTAGACTACAATGGCATAAGATTAGAAATCAACTACAATAAAAATAATAAAAAAAATCCAAACACTTGGAGGTTGAACAGCAATGATTGAGTTACCAAGGAGATCAAAGAAGAAGTTAAAAATATCCTGGAATTCAGTGACCATGATAACACAACAATCCAAAATCTATGGGACACAATGAAAGCAGTCCTGAGAGGGAGGTTCATAGCACTGCAGACCTAATTCAAAAAACCAAAAAACAAAAAATGGTAATAAATTATCTAACCCTACAACTTCAAGAATTAGAAAGAGAATAACAAGAAAAGGCCAGAGTGAGCAAATGGAAGGGGATAATAAATATGAGAGCAGAAATAAATGATATAGAGACCAAATACAAAAGATCAATGTAACCAAGATTTGGTTCTTTGAAAAGATAAAAAAGTTGATGAACTCTAGCCAGGATCACCAAGAAGCAAAGAGAGAAAACCCAAACAAACAAAATCAGAAATGAAAGAGGTGAAGCATTATTGGATGAAGATGCATGTCGAGTCTAAAACAACTTGCAAAAAGATTTAAACGTTGCTCAGCAAACAATTTCCAATCGTTTATGGGCAATGGGAAAGATTTTATAGGAAGAAAAATGGGTGCCACATCAAATGAACGAAAGACAAATGGAAAAAATGAAAAGTCATCAGTAAAATGTTGCTTCAACAGCATGAAAGAAAGTCTTTTTTGCATCGAATTGTGACTGGCGATGAAAAGTGGATTTATTTTTAGAATCCCAAATGCACAAAATCATGGGTTGATCTAGGTCAGTGATAGCAAACCTATGACACGCGTGTCAGAGATGACATGTAAACTCATTTTTTTTGGTTGATTTTTCTTTGTTAAATGGCATTTAAATATATGAAATAAATATCAAAAATATAAGTCTTTGTTTTACTATGGTTGCAAATATCAAAAATTTCTATATGTGACACGGCACCAGAGTTAAGTTAGGGTTTTTCAAAATGCTGGCATGCCGAGCTCAAAGGGTTCACCATCACTGATCTAGGTCAACCATCAACATCTGCTGCAAGGCCAAATCGCTTCAGAAAGAAGACAATGCTCTGCATTTGGTGGGATCAGAAAGGTGTGGTGTAATATGAGCTTCTAAAACCTGATGAAACCATTAATACTGATCATTACCGTTACCGACAACAAATAATCAATTTAAACCACATTTTGATCATAAAATGACCATAATGTCCCAGAAGACACATCAAAGTAATTTTGCTTCATGATAACACATCATCACATATTTCAAAACCAGTTAAAGACACTTTAAAAGATCTTGACTGGGAGGTATTAACCTACCCGCCATATTCATCAGACCTTGCTCCTTCAGATTACCACTTGTTCCGCTCGATGGCACAAACACTTTCTGAGCAGCACTTCAAAATGTACAAAGAAGCTGCAAATTTGGTCTCTGAATGGTTTGCTTCAAAACAAGAAAATTTTTATTGGGAGAGTATCGATAAATTACCCAAAGATGGGGGAAATGTGTAGCTAGCAATGGACATTACTTTTTTTGTTGTTTTTTTGGTTTTTTTAAAATATATTTTATTGATTTTTCACAGAGAGGAAGGGAGAGAGATAGAGAGTGAGAAACATCGATGAAAGAGAAACATCAATCAGCTGCCTCCTGCACACCCCCCACCGGGGATGTGCCCGCAACCCAGGTACATGCCCTTGACCGGAATCGAACCTGGGACCTTTCAGTCCGCAGGCCGACGCTCTATCCACTGAGCCAAACCGGTTTTGGCTGTTTGTTTTTTTAATTAATAAATCTTTATTGTTCAGATTATTACAGATGTTCCTCTTTTTTCCCCCATATCCCCCCTCCACCTTGTTCCCATCCCACCCCATGCCCTTACCCCCTGCCATTGTCCTCATCCATAGGTGTAAGATTTTTGTCCAATCTCTTCCCCCCCCCCCCACACCCCCTTCCCCCCAAGAATTGTCAGTCCACTCCCTTTCTATGCCCCTGCTTCTATTATATTCACCAGTTTATTCTGACTTAATTTTTAGGTTCATTTGTTGATAGGTATTTATTTGCTGCCACTTTGTTGTTCATTATTTGTATCTTTACCTTTTTCTTCTTTTCCCCTTCTTAAAGAATATGCTTTAGCATTTCATATATTCCTGGTTTGGTGGTGATGAACTCCTTAAGCTTTTTCTTGTCTGTGAAGCTCTTTATCTTACCATCAATTCTGAATGATAGCTTTGCTGGGTAAAGTAATCTTGGTTGTAGGTTCTTGGTATTCATCACTTTGAATATTTCTTGCCACTCCATTCTGGCCTGCATGGTTTCTGTTGAGAAATCAGCTGACAGTCGTATGGGTACTCCTTGTAGGTAACTAACTGTTTTTCTCTTGCTGCTTTTAAGATTCTCTCTTTGTCTTTAGCACTTGGAATTTTAATTATGATGTGTCTTGGTGTGGTCCTCTTTGGATTCCTCTTGTTTGGGTTTCTTTTCGCTTCCTGGACTTGTAAGTCTATTTCTTTCATCAGGTAGGGGAAGTTTTCTGTCATGATTTCTTCTAATATGCTTTCAACATCTTGGTCTCTCTCTTCTTCTGTCACCCCGATAATTTGGATGTTGGTATGTTTGAAGTTGTTCCAGAGGCTCCTTACACTATCTTCATATTTTTGGATTCTTTTTTCGTTTTGCTTTTCTGGATGGGTGTTTTTTGCTTCTTCATATTTCAAACCTTTGACTTGATTCTTGGGATCCTCTAGTCTGCTGTTGGATCTCTGTATTTTATTTTTAATTCCAGTCAGTGTATGTTTAATTTCTGACTGGTCCTTTTCCATTTTTTTTTTTTTTTTTTTTTGGCATTCTCATTAAGATCCTTGAAGGTCTCACTAAGCTTGTCGGAGGTCTCACTAAGTTCCTCGGAGGTTCGTAGAAGATTCTTGAGTAACCTTATAACTGTGGTTTTGAACTCTATGTCCTCCATTAATTTGCTTTCCTCCATTTCTTTCATTTGTGACATGTTTCTTTGTCTCCACATTTTTGGCTGACTGCGAGGATCCGTTGTGCCTATAGTGGAAGAACTGCTGTTCTGGAGACACCCTTATGGAGCAGGACTTGTTTCAGTGGGGCTTTGGTGCTCACTGAGTCTGTTTCTTGAGTGTGTCCCTTATGGATATGAGGAGTTGAAATCTGGTATCTGACCAGGGGTAACCTGGCTCCTGGATCTCCAAGTCAACCACTGTGTGGGTCCACCCAGCAGGGGCTACAGCGATATCAACAGATTTCTCCTCTTTGTTTGGAATTTGGAAGTTTTGGACCTCTCTGACCCAGCTGCAATTTGTTGGGATAGGCTGCAAAAATGCAGGTGATTCTTTCTGCCACTGGCACAGCTTGGGTGGGGATGTAAATTGAGTGGGGTGGGGTCTCAGAGAATCACCAGGGCGGAGCAAACAGCAATGGTTGTCGTCAGCGTCTCTGCAACTCCTCACATCTCCGCTACTCCGACTCCACGTCTCTGCATCCCCGAGTCCTGTGCCCCCAAGGCAACAATGATCCCTGCAAGCAGCTCTGCTAGAAAGCCACCCTTGCTTTCTGACCCGCTGCAAGACAGTCCAGTTTCTCCCTGTAGGAGTCTGGAACCTCAGAATCTCATCTTAAATGAAATCAGTGCATTTGAGAGCTTGTATCCCCTTCCGATTGAAAAAAAAAACACACATCCAGTTGCAGCCCGCCTCTCACGGGCCTTCGTACCTCTGTTCTTGGCGCCTCTGCACCAATGCACTCAGTCTCAATGCACTTCTTTCTTTCTTTCTAGTTGTAGAACTTCCACTCGGCCAGCTTTCCTGTGGTTCTGGATGATAGCTGTTTTGTCTTATAGTTGTAATTTCAGTGTTGTTGTGGGAGGCAGCAAGCACAGGTTTATACCTTATGCCGCCATCATGGTTCCCCCGATGGACATTATTTTGAATAAAGCACTTTTGATGTTTCTCTTGAAATTATTGTGTGTGTGTTTTTTTGTTTGTTTGTTTTTATGAATTTTTTTTAATATATTTTATTGATTTTTTACAGAGAGGAAGGGAGATAGAGAGTTAGAAACATCGATGAGTGAGAAACATCGATCAGCTGCCTCCTGCACATCTCCCACTGGGAGATGTGCCCACAACCCAGGTACATGCCCTTCACTGGAATCGAACCTGGGACCTTTCAGTCCGCAGGCCAACGCTCTATCCACTGAGCCAAACCGGTTTCGGCGTGTTTTGTTTTATTACAAAATCTGAATTATTAGCCGGTACACCTGGTAAGTGCCCATCAGCAGACAAGTGGATTGGAAAACTGTGGTACATCTACACAATGGAATTCTATGCTGCTGTAAAAAAAGAAGGAATTCTTATCATTTGCAACAGCATGGGTGAAACTAGAGAGCATTATGCTAAGCAAAAAAAAGAAGCCAGTCAGAGAAAGATAAATATCACATGATCTCACTCATTTGTGGAATATAATGAACAACATAAACTGACTAGAGGCCCAATGCATAAAATTCATGCAAGAGTAGACCTTTGCAGCCCTGGCTGCCTCAGACCTCACAGCTCTGGCTTCATCCAGAATGTCATCCGGATGGTTGTTCCACTGTTCAACAGTTCTGTCAATTTGCATATTACACTTTCATTATTATAGATGAATAAAAATAGAACAAGAGACATAGAAGCATTAAACAGACTGTACAACTTATGAGGGTAGGTGAGGGCTGAGGGGGTAAGAGATTAACCAAAGGACTTGTATGCGTGCATATGAACAAAACCAATGGGCACAAACAGTAGGGGGGTGAGGTCTTGTGCTTGGGGGAGAGAGTGGCAGGGGAGAGATCAATGGGGAAAAAAGGAGACTCATGTAATACTTTAAGCAATAAAGAATTAAAACAAGAAGTACATATGCATGCATATGAATACAGAGGATAGAGTCTGCAAAAATATCCTCCCAACTCTTAACAAAGGGGACTGTTTTATACTACATTGGTAGCTGAAGGAAAGGAAAATTTGGCTTTTGGTTTTTCTTGTTTGTTTGTTTTAATCAGCTGAAACCTCATGTGTAACCATGAAGGAATAAGGAGAGCTTTGTGCGCACAGCTCCAGAAAAACATAAAACAAAACAAAACAAAAACTACTATACTTAATAAATGAATTCGGCAATGTAGCAGGATATAAAATTAACACCCAGAAATCTATTGCTTTTTTATACACCATCTGTTATATAGGATTTGTGATTTAATAGATCACCAAATCCACACATGCTACAACATCATTATAAAAAGCAAGATGTTGCCCTAACCGGTTTGGCTCAGTGGATAGAGCATCAGCCTGCGGATTGAAGGGTCCCGGGTTCGATTCCGGTCAGGGGCATGTGCCTTGGTTGTGGGCACATCCCCAGTGGGGGGTGTGCAGGAGGCAGCTGATCGATGTTTCTCTCTCATTGATGTTTCTAGCTCTCTATCCCTCTCCCTTTCTCACTGTGAAGAATCAATAAAATATATTTTAAAAAAAACACAAAAAACAAAAAACAAGATGTTATAATGATGACTTAAAATATGATTCTCCTGTAAAAGTATTTTAATTCTGCTGGTTGCTTGATGGTCTAATGGATGAAAATGGTCACGAGTTTATTGGAAAGTTTTCAAATATCCAATAGTAATTAAAACCCAAAGGGGCTCAGGTTGAGTATATAAAATCTCTCATTTCATTTTTAGTTGAAAATGATTTCATCCTTCCTTACATTTCTTCTTACAATATTGGGAGAATACTGCTCTGGAAAAATGATCTTGAATTCGCTCTTATTGCATATATATATAAAAAAACTTTAATTGAATTTATTTCTAATGTATTGGCCGATTATGTGGGTTTCTTAAATCAATTGATGTTATTAACATGAAAACTTATTATATTTTATTAAATAAACATATTAATTGAACCAGTATCATAGCATTAAAGAAGAAAAAGTCATTTTGTGATAGCAAATGTGTATGACATTCCTGAAACTTCTGCTTACTACACTAACACTAATATTAATATGGTTTAATTTATTTTTCTTTGTCATACCTAATATGTTATTGCAGAAAGACATTTTTGTATTACAGAAACATTTAACTCACCAGAATTTTTTGTTCCTGCAAGTACATGCCTGTGTATGTATGTGTGTGCAAGGACTGTCAAAGAATAATCTCTGGAGTCCACTAGAGCACAGTTGTTCAATATCATAATTTAAAGCTGCTTATGCAACAAATGCAGCTACTGTAAACAAAGAGCAGGTTGGCTAATAAACCACAAATATGTGTTGTGCAAGCAAAATTCCACAGATGTCAGACATTTTAGTATCTCAGATCAAGCACTTTGTGTTTACATGTAAGCCTTATTTAGTCATGCAATTAAATGGTATATTTTTCCTTCAAAGCAAATTCAATTTCTTCACATTTTAGGTGTTTTCCTAATTTAAGTAAAGAGAGTGTTTAAGAATATGAGTGTGTCTATGAGAGCAGTGACTCCAATTTTTTAGAGGTTTATTTTTATAAATAATAGAAATCTATGTATTAATGAAGGCTGTTTATATTAAAATAAGTTGACAGTCATAGCTAACAATTATTTGGCTCAAAGATGTGTTTCTCACAAAACAGAGGCTGTTTCACTTGAAAATCTACTTTAAAATTGGGCAGATGATAAAGTCTTCTTATTGGTTTAAAATCTTGCATTGTGTACTAGAAATAAATATAAACATCCAAAATTATTTGTCTACTTAGCCTATGTAAGGCATTGTGCAAGTAGATACATAAATAAATATTTTTCTTGTCTCAGCACCATGTAATATTAAATTTTCTGTTGTTGGCATAAAATGTAAGCTGATCGGACAAAGTATATTATTCTGATAACTGAGTACACATGGGAGCCATTGTACATTGGATTTCAGTGTTTAATATGGTATAAATCTTTGTGAGGCCTCAACTTTTATTGAATTCACAGAAGGTGATTTTCCTTATTAAATACTGAAGGGAGGGGGTAACTCCAGGGGATTCAGACCTTTTAAAATATCTTCATGATAATCTTGTTCCTGCCTAGCACATAGGTCCTAGAAGACTGAGAAAAAAAGAGTAAGCATTTTTTAAACATTTGCCAAATGTATAATAAAAGCAAGCTCTAATGAATATTTCGTTCCTTTAGTGGAAAAGTAATTATGTTTATATGTGCAGTTCTATTCAACAAAATTACAATAACCTAAAAAATGTTTGAATCAATGCAAAAATAATTAACCTATCAATAAGCTGTGTTCATCTATGCTTATAAGATTTGAAATGTAAAAGTAAATGATTAATTGAAAACGAAAAATGCCCATAATTGGGCCTGAGCATAATAGTAATTTTTTGTCATTACATTAATTTTTTTAATAATACATTTTTATTTTCCCAACACAGTAGACATAAAATATTATATTACTTTCAGGTGTACAACCCTATGAATAGACATCACATAACCTACTAAGTGATTCTCCCAGTAAATCCAGCACCCACCTGGCAGCATACATAACAACACTATCGACTATATTCTCCATGCTGCAGTTTATACCCCATGACTATTCTGTAACTACCAATCTGTACTTCTGAACCCCTTCACCTTTCTTACCTTATCAAGTTTCATTTAAATGCCTTCTCTCATTAATTTCTAATAAAGATATCTACTGCCAAGATTTTTTTTTCCTGCTCATAAATGTTAATTTCATGACTTTGGAATATATACAGTTAATAGATTTTTTTCTGTTTTGTTTCCCTTTTGTTTAATGTTGTTATTATTCACACAATCACTCAACACTGTATCAAAAGTTCCACATTTTTCTGAAAGCAAGTTACCCAAAGCTATTTAATCAAACTGATATGTTTTTTATTACTTTAGACAACATACAAAGCTGTCTAAATCTCTCCTAATGCATTTGAAAGTGAGGAGAAAAGTTCAGGCAAAGCTTTTCCCTGACAGTCTAAAATTAAATTTAACTAAAAGTTCATTAAGTGCCCACTATGTATATAATATAAAATTGGTATGTTTCTCAGTATAAATTAAATTATGTGCTAAAAATAAAGATATTTAGTTTTATCGTCAATAAGCATTGATGGGATTTAGAGTTGGTACTGTGAATCTTTGCATGTATGAATGTGTATTTGTGATTGTGTTAGCAAAGAAATAGCACACTTCATACAAAGACACATACCAAATATAATTAAATCTGTAAAGTTAAATGAATGTTTTAATAAATGTACCAACAGACACAAATTTAATCCAACTGGAATATCTATTGTAATTTACAAAATGTTATTTTAACCTGGCAACACTAGCCCATTCAAGAGATATATTCAAATGAAATTATATATTTTATTTTAATTTTAAACTCATTCAAGATGTTGTGGATTATTGTATGGATTGTTTTATTTTTTAAAAAATATTTTATTGATTTTTTACAGAGAGAAAGGGAGAGGGATAGAGAGTTAGAAACACAGAGGAGAGAGAAACATCAATTCAGCTGCCTCCTGCACAATCCCTACTGGGGATGTGCCCGCAACCAAGGTATATGCCCTTGACCGGAATCGAACCTGGGACCCTTTGGTCTGCAGGCCGACACTCTATACACTGAGCCAAACCAGTTAAGGCTGTATGGATTGTTTTAAAGAAGGGCCTGAATGTTCATGTGTTAAGTAAATTAAATGAGAAAATTAGCATTAGTTAAGTATGTGAACAATATGGTTGGTTTCTATGATGACTTTCCTATTGATTATCAGTAATTTCATTCTTTCATTTGTGCATATTTTTAGTAACTCATAGACTTGTTGAACACCACTCTGTTCTCAGTGGTATGGAAGGTGATTTAATACACCAGAGAAAAATATATGCATTTCTTTCTCTCCTTGAGCTTACAACTTACATAGAGAAACAGTTCCTTCCTTATAGAAAAAGAACAATTTATTACTATTCTGAAACATGCTACGAGTAAACAACACATGGTACTATGAGAGCATGTGATACATGGAATTTACTATTCCAGTGGGGAAAAAAAACAAATTTTGAAGATCAAATGCTTTTGAAGAATGAAGGGAAGCCAGTTGAAGATTTCAGGGAATAAATGTCAGGCAGAGCAGTATCTCTACATACAAGTTTGAAACTATGGTGGATGGAAGAATGATCTAAGCAAATGATAAGAAAGAATTTTAATTAGTAATATTTATACTAATAAAGAGTAATACGCTAATTATACAGGACATCGGATGTCTGTCTGGACAAAGCCAAGGTGATGTGGGCCAAGGCAGAGGCAGTTAGGGGCAACCAAGCCAGCAGGGAAGGGCAGTTAGGCGTGACCAGGCAGGCAGAGTGGTTAGGGGCGATCAGGCAGTCTGTTAGGTAAGCGGTTAGGAGCCAGTGGTCTTGGATTGTGAGAGGGATGTCCAGCCATCAGACATCCCCTGAGGGGTCCTGGAATGGAAAGGGTGCAGGCCAGGCTGAGGGACCCCTCTCCATGCATGAATTTCATGCACTCAGCTTCTAGTACAAAAATAATATGTTATTGGATTGTTCTTCTGCATTAGATACAAATTTGTAAACTTTAAAAATTTCTTTCCCCATGGACAAGTAATATCCTGTAGACCTAGCCATCTTGTGAAATACAATACAATACAATTGGAGCTCTAAACCACAACTATGAAAATGCTAAAAATTCCTAGAAATTCTCTGTCTCACAGATATTGCTGCTTGATTTTGCAACTTACAGAAAGTTGTTTTTATTTATTTATTTATTTATGTTTAAATTCTTTATTATTGAAAGTATTACATATGTCCCCTTCTCCCCCCCCTTGCCGTCTCCCTTCCTGCACCCACTCCCCAGTCCCAGCCTAACCGCCCCCCCTCAATTGTCTGTGTCCATTGGGTATGCTTATATGCATACAAGTTCTTTGGTTGATCTATTACCCTCCAACCCCCTGACCACTCTCCCTTGCCTTCACTCTGAGGTTTGTCTGTTCAATAATTCTATGTCTCTGGATTTTTTTTTTTTCAACAGCTTATGTTGTTCATTATATTCCACAAATGAGTGAGATCATGTGATATGTATCTTACTCTTACTGGCTTATTTTGCTTAGCATAATGCTCTCCAGTTTTATCTATACTGTTGCAAATGATAAGAGTTCTTTCTTTTTTACAGCAGCATAGTATTCCATTGTGTAGATGTACCACAGTTTTCTAATCCACTCGTCTGCTGATGGGCACTTAGGCTGTTTCCAAATCTTAGCTATTGTAAATTGCTCTGCTATGAGTGTAGGGATACATATATTCACCCTTATTGGTGTTTCTGGTTTCTTGAGATATATTCCTAGAAGTGGGATCACTGGGTCAAATGGGAATTCCATTTTTAGTTTTTTGAGAAAACTCCATACTGTTTTCCACAGTGCCTGTACCAGTCTGCATTCCCACCAGCAGTGTATGATAGTTCCTTTTTCTCCACATCCTTGCCAGCACTTGTCAGTTCATTTGTTGATGACGGCCACTCTGACTGGTGTGAGATGGTGCCTCATTGTTGTTTTGATTTGCATCTATCAGATAATTAGTGACTTTGAGCATTTTTTTCATATGCCTCTTGACCTACTCTATGTCCACTTTTGAGAAATGTCCTTTGTCCATTTTTGATTGGATTGTTTCTCTTCTTTTTGTTAAATTGTATGAGTTCCCTACAAATTTTGGAGATTAAAGCCTTATCAGATGTAACATTGGCAAGTATGTTCTCCCATTCAGCGGGCTCTCTTGTTACTTGGTTGATGGTTTCTTGTACTGTGCAGAAGCTTTTAATTTTGAAGTAGTCCTATTTGTTCATTTTTCTTAGTTTACATTGTCTTAGGAGATGTTTCTGTAAATATATTGTTATGAGATATACCTGATATTTCACTACCTATGGATTCTTCTAAGATTTTTATGGTTTCCCATTTTATGTTTAAGTCTTTTGTCCATTTTGAGTTTGTTTTGGGGTATGGTATAAGTTGGTGGACTCCTTTCATTTTTTTTTTTTTTGCATGTATCTGTTCAATTTTCCCAACACCATATATTGAAGTGATTGTCTTGACTCCATTGTAAGCTCTTGCCTCCATTGTCAAATATTAATTGAGCATAATGGCTTGGGTCTATTTCTGGGTTCTCAATTCTGTTCCATCCATTGGTCTATATGTCTGTTCTGACGTCAGTACAAGGCAGTTTTGAGAACAGTGTCTTTGTAATATAGCTTGATATCTTTTGTTGTGATCCCTCCAGATTTTTTCTTCTTTCTCAAGATTGCTGTGGCTATTTGGAGTCTTTTTTTTTTAATTCCATACACATTCTTGGGGAGTTTGTTCTAAGTCTATGAAATATATCATTGGTATTTTAATGGAGCTTGCATGGAATCTATAGCTTGCTTTGGATAGTATAGACATTTTAATGATGTTGATTCTACCAATCAACAAATGGTATATTCTTCCATTTGTTTATGTCTTCCTCTATCTCTTTTTTCAATGTCCTGTAGTTTTCCAAGTACAGGTCTTTTACCTCCTTAGTTAAGTTTATTCCCAAGTATCTTATTTTTTTGTTGCAATGGTAAATGGGAGTGTTTTTGTTTTTGTTTTGTTTTTAGTTTCCCTTTCTGTGAGTTCATTATTGGTGCATAAAAATGCCATCGATATCTGAGTGTTAATTTT
The DNA here is from genome assembly GCF_014108235.1 of Myotis myotis. Lineage (NCBI taxonomy): Eukaryota > Metazoa > Chordata > Mammalia > Chiroptera > Vespertilionidae > Myotis > Myotis myotis. The sequence continues at coordinate 103,631,210 of NW_023416346.1, read as the reverse complement.
GTATCCTTCTGCCTTACTGAATTCAGTTATTAAATCTAGTAGGATTTTTTATGGATTCTTTAGGGTTCTCTATGTACATTATCATGTCATCAGTGAGTAATGACAGATTTACTACTTATTTTCCAGTTTGGATGCCTTTTATTTCTTTTCCTTGTTTGATCACTATGGTTAGCACTTCCAATACTATGTGGACGGGAGCGGTGAGTGGGCATCCTTGTCTTGTTCCTGTTTTTAGAGGAAATGGTTTTAGAATTTTCCCATTGAGTATGATGTTGGCAGTAGGATTGTCATATGAGGCTTTTATTATGTTGAAGTATGATCACTCTATTCCCACTTTGCTGAGAGTTTTTATCAAGAAAGGGTGTTGGATTTTGTCAAATGCTTTTCCTGCATCAATTGAAATGATATGATTTTTGTCTTTCAATTTGTTTATGTGATGTATCACGTTTATTGACTTGCAGATATTGCACTAGCCTTGCATTGCTAGAATAAATCCCAATTGGTCATGGTGCCTGATATTTTAAACTTATTGTTGGATCCGATTTGCTACAATTTTGTTGAGGATTTTAGCATCTATGTTTATCAGGAATATTGGCCTGTAATTCCCTTTCTGTATAGTTTCTTTATCTGGTTTTGGGATTAGGGTAATGCTGGTTTCATAGAAAGAGCTTGGAAGTGTTCCTTCCTCTTGAATTTTTCAGAGCTGTCTGCAGAGGATAGGTTTTAATTTTTCTTTAAATATTTGGTAAAACTCCCCTGTGAAGCCATCCAGCAAAGGTCTTTTGTTTTCTGGAAGTTTATTGATTACTGCTTCAATTTCCTCCCTAGTTATTGGCTTATTCAGATTTTCTGATTCTTCCTGATTGAGTTTTGGAAGATTATATTTTTCTAGTTATATGTCCATTTCATCTAGGTTGTCCAGTTTGTTGGAATAGAGTTGTTTGCAATTTTTTTTTTTTTTACAATCCTTTGTATTTCTGTGAGGTAGGTGGTTACTTCACTTCTTTCAAGTCGGATTTTGTTTATTTGGGTCCTCTCTCTTTGCTTCTTGATAAGCCTTGCTAGAGGGTCATCAATCTTTATCCTTTCAAAGAACTAGCTCTTGGTTCTCTTGATCTTTTGTATTGTGGGGTTTTTGTTGTTGTTGCTGTTGTTGTTTTTGCTGTTGTTTGTTTTTTTTGTCTTTATGTCATTTATTGTGCCTCTGGTCTTTATTACTTACTTCCTTCTGCTCACTATGGCCTTTTCTTATTTCTCTCTTTCTAATTCTTTAAGTTGTTGGGTTAGATAATTTATTACCAGGTTTTGTTTTTGTTTGTTTTTTGTTTATTTGTTTGAGGTAGGGCTGTATTGCTATGAACTTCCCTCTTATGACTGCTTTCACTGTGTCCCACAGAGTTTGGATTGTTGTGTTTTCATTGTCATTTGTTTCCAGGATGTTTATTATTTCTTCTTTGATCTATTTGGCAACCAAATCATTATTTAATAGCATGCTATTTAGCCTCCAACTTTTTGATTTTTTATTGTTTTTATTGTAGTTGATTTCTACATTGTGATCTGAGATAAAGCTTGATGAGTCCTAATCTTATTAAATTTGAAGAGACTTAACTTCTGTCCTAATATGTGGTCTGTATTTGAACATGTCCCATGTGCACTTGAGAAAAATGTATATTTCATTGTTGTGGGGTGAAATGTTCTGAAGATGTCAATTAGTTCCATATGATCTACTGAGTCTTTTAGGATTGCTATTTCTTTGTTAATTTTTTGTCTAGAAGATTTATTCAATGATGTCAGTGGGGTATTATAGCCTCCTACTATGATTGTGTTGCTATAAATATCACCCTTGGTATCTTCCAGAAGTATTTATGTTTTTGGGTGTTCATGTATTGGTTGCATATATGCTTACCAGAGTTATATCCACTTGTTGTATCAATCCCTTTAGTATTTTGAAGTGTCCTTCATTAGCTCTTTTTATGGCCTTCATTTTGAGGTCTACTTTGTCAGAGATAAGTATTGCTACCCCAGCTTTTCTTTTTTTCATTTCCATTTGCCTGTAAAAATATTTTTCATCCCTTTACTTTCAATATGTGTGAGTCCTTTGTTCTGAGGTGAGTCATTTGTACACAGCATATATATAGGTCATATTTTCTTATTCATTCAGCCACCCTATCTTTTGATTGGGGCATTTAATCCATTTACATTTAAGGTTATTATTGATAGGTTCTTTTTTGTAGCCATTTTTATTATTTATGATTGTGTTCCTTCTTCCCTTTCTATTTATTCTTTTTTTTTTTTTTTTTACAACAATCCCTTTAGCATTTCATGCATTGCTGGCTTGGTAGTGATAAACTCCATTATCCTTTTGTTGTCTGCAAAGCTCCTGATTTACCCTTCAATTTTGAGGGATACACTTGCTGGATAGAGTATTCTTGGATACAGTCCCTTGCTTTGTATCACTTTATATACTTCCTTCCATTCTTTTCTAGCCTGATGTGTTTCTGTTGAGTAAACATTTGATGATATAATAGGAGATACCTTGTAGGTAACTTTCTGTCTCTCTCTGGCAGTCCTTAAGATTCTTTCTCTATAAATTATGCTAAGTGAAATAAGCCAGTTGGTGCCGGGAGCCGGTCCATGCTTGCTGTTTCAAGGGACCTGGCATATATGGCATACTGTTCTTAATATGTTTGCTCACCTTCTTGGCACTATGTGTTTTAACCAAGGTCTCTGAGAAAGGTTGTTTCCCCAGGTAGGGATTTTCCCCTGAAGTTAAGGTGGGAATAAAACCTCTTAACTAGTGCCAGGTGGGTAATTAATCACTTTAACTAGGAACAATCATGCTTAAGCTACATAATCTTTACTCCCTGGAATGAAGATAAGAAACGCCCTAACCTTTGTAATAGAGATTGATAGGATTGAATCAACTGGTATAAATACAGATGCAATAAGACAGCAAGAGACAGAACTAGAGACAGAAGAACTTCGCTGGAGAGAACATGGCAAAAGATCCTGGACTGAACCTGACTACAGAAATGGGCAAGAGAACCTGACTAGAACCTGGTGACTGAACCTGGCTGGAGAACCTGGACTGAACCTGGCTGGAGAACCTAGCAAGAGAACATGGACACAGAACCTGGCTGGAGATCTGAAGCAGAACCTCTCTGGAGATCCAGACCAGAACTTAGCTGGAGATCCTGGCTAGAGATCCTGGCTAGGCTGCTGATCAACTGAACACTGTCTCCGTGTCCTTCCTTCTTCGCCAACTCCATCTACACCTTTGGGGACCCCTGGACCCGCTGGGGTTGGACCCCGGCAAGTTGGAGAAAGATACATATTACATGATCTCACTCATTTGTAAAACATAATTAACAGCATAAACTGATGAACAAAAATAGATCCAGAGACATAGAAGCATTGAACAGACCATAAAACCTCAGAGGGAAGGCAGGGAGGTTGGAAAGGGGTGGGTAGGAGATAAACCAAAGGACTTGTATACATGCATATAAGCATAACCAATGGACACAGACACGGGGTGGGAGGAGTGAGGGTATGTGCTGGGTGTGGGAGTGGCAGGGGAGAGTTCAATGAGGGAAAAAAGAAACATATGTAATATTTTAAACAACAAAGAATTAAAACACACACACACACACACACACACAAAGATATTTCCTTTGTCATTGTTTGCCATTGTAATTACGAGGTGTCTTGGTGTGGGTATTTTTTGGTTCATCTTGTATGGGACTCTGTGCTTATGTGACTTTTTTTCTCTCCAAGTCAGGGAAATTTTCGGTCATTATTTCTTCAAATAGGTTTTCTATTTCTTGCTCCTCTTTTTGACCTTCTGGCATCCCTATTATTTAGATGTTGCTTCATTTCATGTTGTCCCAAAGCTCCCTTAAACTCTCCTCCTGCTTTTTAAATTTTTTTTCCAATTGCTATTTAGATTGGTTGTTTTTTAACCTGTCCTCTAACTTTTTTATTCTATCTTCTGCTTATTCTAGTCTACTGTTGAAACCTTCCATTGTGTTCTTTATTGCAGTTATGTCAATCTTCATTTCCACTTGATTCTTACATATGTTCATGAATTTCTCATCCAGATGGTTGAGTACCTATATAACCATTACTCTGAATTCTTGGCCTGGCATATTGTGTGCTTCCATTTCATTTAGTTCCTTTTCTGGCAATTCCTCCTTTTTGTTCCTTTTGGGATTGTTTCTTTGTCTCCCCATTTTTGCTGTCTCCTTCTGGCCCTGGGCACTTTGCTTGGAGTCCAAGAGGTTGAAGCCCTTATCTATCCAATGGTGTAGAAATCAGCCCAGCACCTGGGTCTGCCTTGAATCTCACACCTTTAATGTCTCTGCTCTGAGTTGTATCCCCTTCTCCATGGATCTGGTCCCTCAGTTATCCTCTTCAGATGCTCAGGGTGGTGAGGAGACATGCACAGTCCTCTGTTGTGTGAAATGTGTGAAATCCTGTGAGGATCTGGAGCCCTCTGGCATGCAATTTGCTTTGCAGCCCTAACACCTGTGGCTGGGTCGCTCCCTAGGTACTTTTGGCAGTGCAAATGCAATGCAATCCTGTGGCCCATGGCTGGGTACACCAGTTTTCTCTGGCAGTTCTGTCCTGTGGCCTGGAGTGGGGCATACCTGGGGTTGCTCTGAGTTGCCCCTATAGCACTGTGCCAGGGTGGAGCATTTGCGAGTTGCTCTGGGTTGCAAAGAGAGTGCTCTCCTTGGCCCAGGGTGGGGTGCATGCTTGGTTACTTCAGGTTTCCCTAGCATAACTGTCCCAGACCAGAGTGAAGTGGGTTCTGGGTATTTCTGGGTCAGAACAGCAGCACAGTTATGGGGCCTGGGGTGGGAGCAGGATGCAGGGGGACCCCTGGCATGCACTCACAGTGGAGTCCTGGAGAGTAGGATCCTGGAATCCTGGGTCCCAGCACATAAGCAAGGAGGCGATGTGTGGAAGGTCTTTCTGGTGAGCACTCACTCCAGATGTCTGGGAACCTCTTGTGAGGTACTGCACAATTCACTGCTGGGGTGCAGTGGTGGTCCCCATGGAGATTATGGCTGTTAAATTGCTCCCTGCATGGTCAAGGGTGGTGCCCAAGGCCAGTATGGGCATTGGTGTGGCTGCCCTCCTGACCTCCAGTGCTTCCCTCTACAAGATGGCGTAGGCTCTGTGCCAAAGCCACTTCTGCAGGGGTAGCAGGGGCACACTGTCTAGAAGAGCCCAATCTGCCAATCCCTGAGACTCCTGGTAGATCTAACTGTTTTTCACTCACCCCCACATACACTACATATGTCCACACACTCTTCTCTTGCTCCTTTACTCATTAATATTATCTCTCTCCCTGCTGTCCTGCAGGCTTCCCCTGTTTTAATTGTAGTTCTACATTCTAAATGATTTGTGAATGATGAATTAGTCAACTTACAGAGTTACTAACTGCTTAGGTTTTGGTGGAATATTAAAACATTCACATATAATTTCTTTTAAAATGTTTGGGAAAATATAGAAACAGCATGGATAATATCTTTAGAGACTCTGATATTAGTTCTTTAAGTTCTATTGAATTCTTATGAAATGTAAAATTATACATTGTGCAGGAATTTTTTTTTTGAAATATATTTTATTGATTTTTGACAGAGAGGAAGGGAGAGGGATAGAGAGTTAGAAACATAGATGAGAGAGAAACATCGATCAGCTGCCTCCTGCACACCCCCTACTGGGGATGTGCCTGCAACCAAGGTACATGCCCTTGACCGGAATCGAACCCGGGACCCCTCAGTCTGCAAGCCGACGCTCTATCCACTGAGCCAAACCGGTGCTGGCGAGGAATTTTTAATGAGAACAATTGTTAGCTAAAACCCACAGTCACAATTTATCAGAATGTTGACTTTCATTTTGTTGAAGTGAGGGGAGCTGTTCTTTGATTTAAATGGTCTTCTAGAAGTGGAATCACTGGGTTATAAGGCAAATACATTTTTTTTATTTTTTGAGCTAACTCCATACTGCTTTAAAAACTGGCTGCCACAATCTGCATTCCCACTTAGAGTGCACAAGGGTTCCCCTTTATTCACATCCTTGCCAGCACTTGTTGCTTGTTATTTTCTTGATGATAGACATTCTAAGTGGTCTGAGGTGATATCTTATTGTGGTTTTAATTTTCATTTATCTGATGATTATGCTGAGTATCTTTTCATATGTCTTTGGAGAAGTGTCTATTCAGGTCTTTTGCCCATTTTTTAATTGGAATGTTAGTTTTGGTGCTGTTTTATAAGTTCTTTATAATTTTGGATATTAATTTTTTATCAGATGTATCATGATGAACATGTTTGCCATTCAGTGGATTGTTTATCATTTCATTGATGGTTTCCTTTGCTGTGTAAAATCTCTTTCATGTGATGCAGTCCCATTTGTTTACTTTTTTTCCCTTGCCCAAGGAGATATATCAGAAAAAATATTCCTGTGATAAATGTCTGATATTTTAATGCCTATGTTTTCTTCTAGGATTTTTATGGCTTTGAGTCTCATATTCAAGTCTTTAATCAATTTTGAGTTTATTCTGTCTGAGGTGTTAGAAGATGGTCTAGTTTCATTTTTTTTTGCATGTATCTGTCGAATTTTCCCAACACCATTTATTGAATAGGTAATCTTTAGTTCACTGTATGTTTTTTCCTCCACTGTCAATTATTAATTGATTATAAAGGCAGGGATTTATTTCTGAGCTCTATATTCTGTTCCATTGATCTATATGTCTATTTTTATGCCAGTACTGTGATATTTTGATTACTATGGCCTTGTGGTGTAGTTAGGTATCAGGAAGCATGACATGATTCCTCCAACTTTATTCTTTTTTCTCAATATGGCTGTTCCTATTCAAAGTCTTTTGTGCAAAGAAACCCAAAACACTAATTTGAAAGAATATATGTACCCCCATGTTCATTGCAGCATTATTTACAACAGCTAAGATTTGGAAGCAGCCCAAGTATCCATCTGTAGATGAGTGTATAAGCGGGAAGGCTGGGGAGGGTTAGGGGGAGGTAAGAGTCAACCGAAGAACTCGTATGCATCCATATAAGCATAACTAATGGACGCAAGATGTTGAGCTGGGGGTGAGGGCATATGCCAGGTGGTAGGGGAGGTTGGGGGAAGGCCAATGGGAAAAAAAAGGAGACATATGTGCTACTATTTGTAATACTTTAAACAATAAAATAAAATTTTAAAAGAAGCTGTAGCACATTTACACAATGGTATACTACTCTGTGATAAAAGGAAGAAAAATTTACCCTTTGTGATAGCATTGCTAGATCTGGAGAACATTGTGCTAAGTTAAATAAACCAGTCAGAGAATGACATGTACTGTATGATTCACTCATATGTGGAATTTAATGAACAAACTGAACTACCAAGCAAAATGGAGACAGACTCAAAGAGAGTAGGTACATAGCTCTGGTGGGGAGAGTGTGGTATTAGAGGAATGGGAAGGATTGAGCAAAAAAGAAAACAAAAGAGAGAGAGTAATCATCGACGTGGACAACAGTGTATTGATCGTGGAAGCGTAGAAGAGGGCATAGAGGGAATAAATAGTGATGGAAAAATATACAATATGATATAATATATCTATAATAATAAAAGTGTAATATGCTAATTAGACCAGATGTCCTCCCGGACAAAGCTGGGACTGCAAGGGAAGCCCGGGTCCCGGGTGCCAGAGGGAAGCTGGTGCCAGCAGCCAGGGGAAGGAAGGCCTACTCTTGCAAGAATTTCATGCATCGGGCCTCTAGTTATAACAAAATTTTATAGAATATAAAGAATAAAAAATGGTCTTCTAGAGACCTCTAACACAAGGAGAATCAAATAGTTGAATATATTTCATTTTATAGAAGCTGTTTCAGGATAGCAGTACCCATATAGACATAAAAAATGGGGAGAAATTAAGATGGATTTTGAATAATAATCTTTTCCTTAATTGGTTCCTGAATTTGAAAGTGGGAAAAAGAACTGTGGAAAACTTGTTCATCTTGATGTAAGAACAAAAATGTCTCTTGTATATTATATTTCTGATCTTGCTTTAAGAAATATGAGGTCTATGTTGTTTTGTTTAGCATCAACTGGTAACACTTGAATGAAAGACAATTGTTTTTGTTTGTTTTTTGTTTTTATTTTTTTTATTATTATTATTTTTTATTGCTTAAAGTATTACAAAGAGTATTACATATGTCTCCTTTTTTTCCCCCCGCCCTGACAATCCCCTGGCCTCCCCTACCCCCCAGTGTCTTATGTCCATTGATTATGCTTATATGCATGCATACAAGTCCTTTGGTTGATCTCTTACCCACCCCAACAAAGTCTTACTAAAGAATCTGAACACTGATCTGGAAGCTTGTAACTGAAAACATGAGACCGTTTTTTCTTCTTCTGGCAAATGAAACAGCTTCCTGAAAAACTTCTAAGCACCTTGCATTGGAAGAGAACCAGTATCCAATTTTATGCCAATCTTAAAAACAATTCTGTCATAACATTGTCTCCTAATGAGTGTTCTCATATAATTCGTTAACTCATTTAAAAACCTTATTATTTTGCCTGGCTGGTGTTGCTCAGTGGTTGAGCATTGACCTATCAACCAGGAGGTCACAGTTCAATTTTGATTCTCTGTCAGGGCACATGCTGCCACTGCAGGCTCAATCCCCAGTGGGGGGCATGCAGGAGACATCCAATCAGTGATTTTCTCTCATCATTGATGTTTCTATCTCTCTCTCTCCCTCCCTTCCTCTCTGAAATCAATAAAAATATATTTAAAAAACAAAACAAAAACCTTATTATTTAAAAAAATTATTTATCTTTATTGTTGAAAGTATTACAGGTGTCCCCTTTTCCCCCCATTGACCTCCTCCTCCTCACTCCAACCCACTGCCCAGGCCTTCAGCACTCTATTATCTGTGTCCATGGGTTATACATGTATGCATATAAGTTCTTTGGTTAATCTCTTTCCCCACCTCTACTTTCCCTTTGAAAGTCATCAGTCTGTTGCATATTTACATGTCTCTGGACATATTTGTCAGTTTATTTTGTTCATTAGATTTCACATATAAGTGAGATCACGTAATTGAAAGGTTCAGAGTGGGCCAAGGTTGTACACCTATGACATGAGGCTGTAATGTATCAAAGAAGCTTTTATTTCAAGCACCTAGGTGCAGGTGTGCTGAGTCTGAAAAAGGTGTCAGGAGAGTCTGAAGGGAGAGGCATATTTTCATTAATCCTTGCTGGCTGCAACCATTCTGTTGACGTAAGGGTCCAGTCCATCCTTGGTTCCTCCCGATTCCAGGTGTCTTCTTATTATCTGGGCTATGTGGTACTCAAGGCTGCAAGCTTTCTGCAATATATCTGCTAAGCACAATAAGTTTTCTCTGCTCCATTGTATTCTCTTTAACCCTTTCAGTAATATTTGTCTTTCTCTGACTGGCTTATTTCACTTAGCATAATACTCTCCAGGTCTCTCCATGTTGTCTCAAAGGGTAAGAGATCCTTCTTTTTTAAAGCTGCATATTATTCCATTGTATAAGTATACCTCAGCTTAAAAACCTTATTTTATTTCTTGACTTTAAGAAAAATACAGTATACACTCTCTTATTATTATCATTTACAAACATTTTGTAAGACAAATAGATTAATATGTCACTACCTGAGATCTCATCATTATTTTAAAAAGAAAATCTTAAAACTAATATACTAGAAAAGAAAAAAACAAAAATACATACTATAGGACTAATAATTTCATTAATTTTGTTTCATATGTTTCAAAACTGTTGTTATATGCAATGAATAATTGCCACATGATCTTCTTTACATATCATATATATCATTTCTTCTTTATAAATATGAAATATTTTTAATATTTTTACCTTAAATTGTTTTTGTCTGATATTAATATGTTGTACCTTTTTTTCTTATAATAATACTAGAGGCCTGGTGCACAAAAATTTGTGCACTGGAGGGGGAGGTCCCTCAGCCCAGCTTGCCCCCTATCACATACTGGGAGCCCTAGGGAATGTCCTACTACCTGCTCCCTGCTCCCCTTGGGGAGTGGACCTAAGCCAGAGTCTGGCCTCCCTTTGTGGGAGTCGACCAGGCTGATCAGGGGAAGGCACCAGCCCCATCACCGCACTCTTGCAGCCACTGCCAGTCACGGCAGCCACCAAGGTGTTTTCATCAACACGGACTCCAGTCCCTTTAACCATGAAAAAATGACAACTTTCTTTAGGCATTTTCAAGAAGTGTCTTTCATAAGATATGACCTAACTTCCTTCCTTCCTTCCTTCCTTCCTTCCTTCCTTCCTTCCTTCCTTCCTTCCTTCCTTCCTTCCTTCCTTTCTTCCTTTCTTCCTTCCTTCCTTCCTTCCTTCCTTCCTTCCTTCCTTCCTTCCTTCCTTCCTTCCTTCCTTCCTTCCTTCCTTTCTTTCTCCTCACCTGAGGATATGTTTCCATTGATTTTTAGAGAATGTGGAAGAGAAAGGGAAAGACAGAGAGAAACATCAAAGTGAGAGGAACACTTTGATTGGTTGCCTCCTGCATGAGCCCTGACCTGGGCCTGGGCCAGGGAGGAACCTGCAACCTAGGTACATGCCCTTGGTCAGAATTGAACCCAGAATCTGCATTGGGCAGGCCGAGGCATTACCCACTGAGCCAAACCAGCTAGGGCAGGATATGACATTTCTTAACCCTCCAGCAGCAGACCTTCTTTTTTTTCTCCAGGAGTATAGTAAAAAAACCCTAGATCACCTATTTGGACTCTCATTACCCAAGTTACTAAGAATATTATCAGTGGCATACAGGGAGCTTAGCCAATCAGCAGTCAGAAAAGGTGTTTCCTCTGTAGTTCACACCAATTGCTGGTATGGCCCCTGGCCGGGCCTAACGCCTCTGGCGAGTCATTAGCCCTGGACCGGGGCACCCCCAGCTCCCCGCCGCTGCCACCATCAATGATTGCTGGCTGGCTCCTCTTTGGCCCAAGCTTAAAGCCTCAGGCCAGGGTGTTATGCCTGGGCCGCCATCAATGATCGCTGGCTCAATGATCGCTGGCTGGCTCCTCCCCAGCCCAAACCTAAAGCCTCAGGCCAAGGTTTTAGGCCTGTGCTGGGGCACCCTCAGCTCCCCGCCACCGATCACTGGCTGGCTCCGCCCCGGTTCCCTGCTAAAGCTGCCATCAAGGATCGCTTGCTGGCTCTGCCCAGGTCCAAGCCTAAAGCCTCTGGCTGAGGTGTTAGGGCTGGACTGGATCCCCCCCCAATGCTCCCCACCATCAACGATTGTTTAGTCCTGGGCCAAGGCACCCCCAGCTCCCTGCAGCCACCTCATCAACAATTGCTGGCTCATGATCGCTGGCTGGCTCCTCCCCAGCCCAAGCCTAAAGCCTCAGGCCAAGGGTTTAGGCCTGGGCAGGGGCACCCCCAGCACCTTGCAGCCGCCATCAACAATCGCTGGCTCATGATCGCTGGCTAGCTCCTCCCCGGCCCAAGCCTAAAGCCTCAGGCAGAGGGTTTAGGCCTGGACCAGGGCACCCCCAGCTCCCCGCCACTGCCTCCGCCATCAACGATTGCTGGCTGGCTCTGGCCCGGCCCTGGCCTAAAGCCTCTGGCTGAGGCTTTAGGCCTGGACCGGGGCACCCCAGCTCCCCGCCACCGATTGCTGGCTGGCTCCGCCCCGGTTCCCCGCCACAACTGCCATCAAGGATCCCTGGCTGGCTAGCCTGACCCAAGCCTAAAGCCTCTGGTAGAGGCTATAGGCCAGGGCCGGGGAACCTCCAACTCCCCACCACCGATTGCTGGCTGGCTCCTCCCTGGCCCAGGCCTAAAGCCTCTGGCCAAGGCGTTAGGCCTGGGCTGGGGCACCCCCAGCTCCCTGCAGCCGATCGCTGGCTGGCTCTGCCCAGGCCCCAGCCTAAAGCCTCAGTCCGAGGCTTGAGGCTGACATATGCAAATTAGCCGCCATCTTGGCTGTCGATTAATTTGCATATCTCGCTGATTAGCCAATGGGAAGGGTAGCGGTCGTACGGCTAATTATCATGTTTCTCTTTTTTTAGATAGGATGCCTGATACCCCTACCATGGTTGTAAGTGAATAGAAAATAAGATAAATAAAAACATGCTGGGTCTTAAAATAAACAAGTGAAAGAAACAAGCTTGCAACCTTAAGTAATTTGAAAAGATTATGTGGTCTACCTGGGCTTGCATCAGGGCTCCTCCAAGTGTGTACAACAGGCACAATGCACTGATGGGGAGAAGCCAGCTGTTAAAGTCACTTAGCTATACTGAGAAACTGAAACTTTTCCCTAGACACATATTTTTCACAGATTCTAGCTTCCTGGGGTTTTCTTTACGTTTAACCTTATCTTCCTATGCTTATTGCTGGACTTTTCAATCTTTAATCTCCAGCTTTCCACAAAAAGTGAAAATTATTCTTGCTTTTGTTATTCAAAAAATTTAAAACACTTTGAGAGGAAATACACTGAAAAAAAAAATAGATTGAAAACTCTAGAGCTAGAGCTACATACCTTGAGTAAAATCTTGTTTTTATATTAGCCTTAGGCAAGTTACTTCACCACTCTTTTTTTCATTTCCCTTCTCTAAGCAGAAGATGACAGATAATAACTATTTCTCAGCAATTTTTGTCATGAGGATTAAATAACAAATCTAGAGAATTTAGAAATATTTATTGCATATATTATGTGTGTGATTAATGTTAGTGTTATTATTATACAATGCAAAGGCAGCTATTGCCATAATTTTGTTCTCAGCTTTTAAATTAAGTAATTTTTTACATATAAATATACTAGACCACTAATTTACACCATACACAAGGATAAACTCAAGATGGATAAAAGATTTAAATATAATGGAACCATAGAAATCTTAGAAGAAAACATAGGCAATAAAATCTCAGACATCTCACATAGCAGAATTTTTGCAGATGCATCTTGTAGGGCAAAGGAAATAAAGGAGAAGATAAATAAATGGGACTACATCAAAATAAAAAGCTTCTACACAGCAAAAGAAACCAGAAACTTAGGCAGAACTTAATGTTTTGAAAACTTCCCCCTTTGTTCAGTTGATATGTCTTTGGGAAACTGTAAAGTTAGGAAATGCTGATATTTCACATTACTAATGTCTAAATCCTGGGAAAAGAGCCTGGAGAGCTTCTGAATATAAAGAACTCTCATCTAGGGAGGTGGTCCCTTATAGATGTACCAAAATATTACACATTCTAAACTGAGACTTAATCCTCAAATGTGTTCAATTTATTTGTCCTGAAATAATATCTACAAATATAAATCTTTAAGAAATAAATTATTATTTTCCCACTATGAGAATCTATAATGTAAAATGTATTCTAAGAACATAAAGTTTTTAAAAAATAAAATTCTGTATAATAAAAATATTAAAAATTAAATTAATATATAAATGACTATATACAATAGTATCACAAATCATTATATTATTAAAAATGCATGTAAACAGTGTAAGAATCCAAAACTGAAATATGCAAAATATTTCTGAAAAGAAATTAAAGATATATGTTAATAGAGATAATGACCCCTGTTCATGGATTATAAGACTTAATATATTTAAGTTAATTTTATTCTAGTTTTTCAATCCAGTACCAATGAAAATCCCAGCAGGATTTTTATTTTTTGTACAAATTGACTAAATGAAGCAGGAATTTGGGGGGTAACATAGGCAGGCTTAGGGATTTTTTAGAATCAGGGTCCATTGGGGTCCATGAAAAAGTGGGGGGCTGCAGACTGGGAGAAGGTTACATTTCCATAACACAAGGAAGCCAGGGGCAGTTACATCTCCATAAGACAAGGGAGCAGCAGCACTTGCATTTACATAAGACAAGGGAACTGAAAGTAGCCAAGACAGGTCTATATTTACAAAACAAAGAGAAGAAAGCCCTTCATTCAGATGGAAAAGAAGAAAGCCCAGAGGGAATAGGGCAGTGGTCTACAAACTGTGGCTCAAGAACCACATGCTCTTCCACAAAATATCATGTGCAGGTGTACATGTACAGTGCGATTGAAATTTAGTGGCCCAAGTGCAGAAGTCACTATTTTGTGGAAGAGCCACACTCAAGGGGTCAAAGAGCCGCATGTGGCTCCTGAGCCGCAGTTTACCGACCACTGGATAGGGGAACAATGGGGAAGGAGGGGGGAGAACCTCACATGAGACATTAAAGTTAATTTAAGTTAATTTTATTCTATTTTTTCAACCCAGTACCAATGAAAACCCAGCAGGATTTTTATTTTTTGTACAAATTGACTAAATGAAGCAGGAATTTTGGGGGAACATAGGCAGGAGTTACTATAGTAACCAACTCAAAGGGGAATATTAACCAGTCAGAGGGGATATAAGACACCAGGATCTGCAGCCTTTATAAGCCATAGGGAAAGGAACCCAGTGGGACCCTTTCCCCCTCCCTACATGGGAGTCCATTCTGTGGGACTCTTCCCTCTCCCCACGTGGGTGTCTGTACCTTATACTTCAATAAATCTCCACCATTGCTATACCACTTTCTGTCCATGGATTCATCCTTTGATTCTGGCTGACAAAGAATCCGGGTCCCAGTCTAAAAATTCAGTATCATAAATGATTCTAAATTTTATATATAAATAAAAAGGATCTAGGACAGGTGTGGGCAACCCCTGGCATGCGTGCCAAACATGGCACACCAGTAACTTTTGCTGGCACGCTAAACCCTCTCTTATAATCTTCCATTTACAATTTTTGTGAACATTTGAATGACTTAAATGTTAAATTACAAGGAACTGGCAAGACACTTGAGTTATGTTTGGTTACATAAAGGCTTTTGAAAAGAAACTGGAAGTCTTTAAGAGGGATGTGGATGGTGAGAGATTTAGATATTTCCCAAACTTCAAGAGGCACATCAAAGACCTCCCAAAAGATGACAGAACAGACTGTCAAAGCCTTCAAAAGCTGTTTTTAAACATCATCGAGTCAGCTATTGAACAGTTCTCAAGATTTTCAAAATTCAGAGAACTGGAAGAGACAGCAAAATTCATGAGGTTTCCAGACAGCATGAAACTGGAGGAACTAAACTTACAAATATTTTCATGGATAGACATGGCTGACTTTGAAATGCAGTTGATTGAATTTCAGAGTAGCTCAATTTGGAAGCAGAAATTTATTGACCTTAGAGTTGACTTGGAAAACATTGAAAAAAAAGTGATTAGAGACAGGAGTACCAGAGAGAAGTGTTGAAAACGAACTATTGAGGACTTGAAATGCCATTCCAGAAATTTTTTTATGTTTAAAAAACTTTGCAACAGTGTTACTCTCCATGTTTTCATCCACATATGCTTGGGAATCTTTGTTCTCAGTGATGAATTTTGTTAAGTCTCATAATAGGAATGGCCTGACGGATGAAAGTAGTAGCTCGTGCATATCTCTGATGGTCAGGAAATATAAACCTGATGTAAAATCTCTGTCATCAGTGATGCAGCAGCAAAAGTCCCACTGATAATATCAAGCGGAGTCATAAAGTTTTCTGTCGGACTATCAGTGTACATGTATACATTAAAAAATAAATGTATTTTTCATCATCATATACTGTGTTTTTGTCGCTCGAATGAATTTTATTATTTCTTCAAGGGTCTTCACATACGTACACCTTAAGAGATATCAAGTAGGCATAACATGTGCTCAAAAATTAGGGTTGGCACCAGAAGAATTTTGAGTCAGAGATTTTGCTAGTTTTGGCATGCACTCACAAAAAGTTTGCCCACCCTTGATCTAGGAGAACCAATACTATATTTAAAAGAATAAAATTGCACAATTTACATTACTTGATTTCAAGATGTACTCTAAAGCAATAATAATCAAAAAAGTTTCATAATGTTATAATGAAATGAAAAATAAATGAATCAATGAAGAAAAGGAGGCCAGATATAAATAGTCATGCTTATATGATTTTAGTTTGACAGCCTTTTATATATAACTCACACAGAATAAAATTTACAAAAGTGTACAACTCAGTGAACTAGTATATTAACAGAGTTGTAAAACTCTGGTTTTGAAAATTTTCATTAATCAACAATAAAATCTAATTTAAAAAATTAGAAATCATCTTCTACTTCCTGCAACATACTGGCCTGAGGCAATGAGATAGGTAGTTAGGTAGATATATAAATAAATACATTTATCATAGAAAATGTTTTAAAAATATTAAATCTTAACACATGCATTATTTTTTTAAATAAGTATATTCAAAGTAAGTGTACATAAATTTAACAGATCATGAAACTAAAATGAAGTGGAAGGAAATGCTGAAAATTCAAATGTTATTTTATCATAAGGAATTATTTTCTTTGACTAATACTCCCAGTTTCTGCCTCCCTCCAGCCTCTGGAAACTACTATTTTACTCTCTGCTTCTAAGAATTTGACTATTTTATATTCCTTATATAAGTAATATCATGTATTTGTCCTTTTTCTGGCTAATTTCACTTAGCCTAAGTTCTAGTCACCTACTATACCACATTGTGTTTATAGAAAACAGTACAGTGTTATATACTTAAAAATTGCCTAAGAGAGTAGATCTTATGTTAAGTGTTCTTATCACACTATACTACTAATAATCTATACTAATAAAAGGGTAATATGCTAATTAGACTGGGCGACCTTCCAGACATTCTTCAGAACAAAGCCATGGTGGCGGGGCCAAGGCAGAGGCAGTTAGGGGCAATCAGGCCAGGAGGGGAGGGCAGTTGGGGGCAAGCAGGCTGGCAGGGGGAACCAGTTGGGGGCAATCAGGCCAGCAGGGGGGGCAGTTGGGGGTGAGCAGGCTAGCAGTGGGGGGAACTTGGGAGCGATCAGGATGGGGGGGATGACAGTTGGGGGCAAGCAGGCCGTCAGGCAGAGTGGTTAGGGGCAATCAGGCAGGCAGGCAGGTGAGCGATTAGGAGCCTGTGGTCCCAGATTGCGAGAGGGATGTCCCCTGAGGGGTCCCAGATTAGAGAGGGTGCAGGCCAGGCTGAGGGACAACCCCTCCCCCCCATGCATGATTTTCATGCACCAGGCCACTAGTGAGTAGATCTTATGCTAAGTGTTCTTATCACACAATACTACTAATAATCCTATATAATAAAAGAGTTATATACAAATTGACCTTAAAGGCAGATCAACCAGGAACAACCAGTTGCTATGATGCACACTGAACACCAGGGGGCAGATGCTCAATGCAGGAGCTGCCCCCTGGTGGTCAGTGCACTCCCACAGAGGGAGTGGTGCTCAGCCAGAAGCCCTGAGCTGGGCTGATGGCTCTGAGCACAGCAGTATTGGCGAGAGCCTCTCCCGCCGCCTCTGCAGCGATGCTAAGTAAGTCTGACTGTGACTTAGCCCTGCTCCCCACAGCTGCCAGAGGGATGTCTGACTGCCAGTTTAGGCCCAATCCCCCAGGGAGCAGGCCTAAACTGGCAGGTGAACATCCCCTGAGGGGTCCCAGACTGTGAGAGGGCACAGGCAAGACTTAGGAATCCCCCCGAGTGCACAAATTTTCGTACACTGGGCCTCCAGTAAATAATAATAATGACAATGAGAGAAAACTTTTGGAAGTAATAGATATGTGTGTGGCATAGATTGTGGTTATGGTTTTATGGATGCATACTTACCTGCAATTCATAAAGTTGTATGTATCAATGATGTGCAGCTTTTTCTGTATCAATCAAAACTCAATAAAGTGATTTAAGAAAATAAATTTTTCTTGATATTTTATCTCTAAATATAAGGAAATATATTCCGAAAAAAAGTACTTTTTTCATTTTGTATCTTTAATTCCTCTTTTAAAGTTTACACAGTATCAACTGTCTCTCTGCTATAAAAGATAGACATTAGCATTCTCAAACGGTATCCTATCTCCTTCTCTTCCTCTTCTTGACTTGTGATTTATGTAATTATTTTTATACCACCAGGATTTATAACATTTATATTCTCTTCTGTTCTCTAATATAATTTATATAAGTTTAGAATTGTATGTCTTGCTTTTTTATTTTTATTTATCTTTTAATTCACTTTGTTTCATCATCAAGTAGTTTTTTGTTTTGCTTTTCAAAAAAACTTCAGAAGTATTACTTCTTCAAATTCCATATTTTAGAAGGCCTATTGTCTTCATGCTTCAAAATTTTTTCTGGGTAAAAAAATTTGGGGCCACATTTTATTTCCTTTAGAAAAAAGAAAGTACTTCTTTACATGAAGTTCAATCACTTAACTTTATGGGGTAAGCACCGGTGTGATCATTTAGTGTCAATTTTTCCTGGAACCTTTTATAGTTCTTTCTTTATTTCATGCAAATTCACTTTTATTATATATTTTAATAATTTTCCTGATTCATATGTTGAAATTATCTACATAGGAGATTTTCTTTGTCTTCCATATTTTCTTTCCCCCCCCCAATTACTTAGTCTTTCACAACTATGTTCACTGTAATTATCTCAAGCATTTTCTTCATGTTATTAATGTACTTTTTATACCTACCTTGTCTTTACTTTTACTTTATTTATTAATTTCATAAGGAAGTTTTGATCCTTGATTTATTATGTTAAGCCAACAATCTTATTTTTCCTCTCATCTTTTAACTCTTCATTTTATTTAATCCTAATTGTTCTAGAGTAAAAATCATTAGTGGTTACTTTCCTTGTCTTCCATGGGTTATATTTTTTCTGTTATTTATGATTTTCTTCTCTGTATTTTGTATTAATAGCATGTCACTTTTTTCTTCTTTTGCTGTAACCATTGCTATAACATCCATGCCAACTCTTTTAGATCATCCACACTATGTAATCCCTGTAGCTTTGTTCAAACAGTTTCTTTGTTCTCTATTATAATGTGTTAACGTTAACTTCCTTGCCATTGTGTCTGAGCATAAAACATTTCCCATGCAGCAGTTATTTATGGTTATGTACTATCCACTTTTTCTATAGTCTATGACCATGGAGAGAAAAAAAGGACAATCACGAATTCAGCTTTCCTTTCCAAGCTTTTGTTATATCTGCTGTAACAACATGGACTACCTCTAATTCTGAGGTATATTGCATTCCCTTGATGTATTCTTTAACTTAAAATTTACTCCACTCATTTTTAAAAATCCTTCCTTACATGGTGATATAAAAATAATTACATAAATCACAAGTTGAACATATTACAGAAATATTTTTCCTGTATACCCCACCCCTCTGCTGTCACTCCCTCCACAGGCCTTCACCACACTATTGTCTGTGTCCATGGGTTATGCATATATGCATATAAATTATTTGGTTGATCTCTCCCCAACCCCTTCTCTCTGAGATTTATCAGTTTATTTTGTTCATGAGATTCCACATATAAGTGAGATCATGTGATACTCATCTCCCTCTGACTGACATATTTTGCTTAACATAATACTCTCCAGGTTCTGCCATGCTGTTTCAAAGGGTAAGAGATCCTTCTTTTTTACAGCTGCATAGTATGCCATTGTGTAAATGTACCACAGCTTTTCTATTCACTTATCTAATGATGGGCACTCATTTAGCCTTAGAATATTCATTTCTATCAGAGAAATTCAATCCCATAACTTCCTCATGTTGGCATGTATCTCTAGCAACTGTTTCTCCTGAGAGTCAAAATGAAGCTACCAAATTAGCCTGTTTTTTTCACATTTGGTAAAATTAGTGAGAATTCTCAGGTATGTTGTGTGTGTGTGTGTGTGTGTGTGTGTGTGTGTGTGTGTGTGTTTGTATGTAATAACCATTACTGTTTCTTAAGTGTATGGGTAGGTTTATCTTTGTTATGTTTTTCTAATATCTTCTCTGCCACATTATCACCACTTTTCTTGGCCACCACATTTTGAAAATAATTATGTTGGCTGTGCTTATTTCCTTGTTTAAATTTTGCTAGCTTTTTTGAAATTGTCGATCTTTTTTATTATTTTTGCTTTTCTTCTATTAATATTTGTTGTTTTTATTAATTGTTCTCTTAATTAAGAATCTTATAATTAGAGGAGGAATATTCTCATAGACAGGTTTTCTCCCTCCATTTAAAACTGAAAACCTGAAGATTTGCTTTTATGTATATGATCTAGAATTACTAGGAAATGAGAAAATGACTTTATGCCCCATGGCTGAGTGATTTTAAAGTTTCACTTTATTTAATATCTTCTGAATTGTTGTAAATTATAAAGATGCAGTAGCTATGAAAACATAAACTTTAGCTCCCATAGAAATAGTGTAAATCTAGATTATACAAAATAATATGAAAAGATAAAATTTTCCTAGGGAACATGGTTTTTTTGTGTGTAAAATTAATGTCAGAACACTTTTTTAAGGTCACAGATGAAAAGATCTATAATATTTTTAGAATCATATTTATTTTTCATTAGTATATAAACATGGTGTTATCCACTGTATTACTAATATCAAAGTATTAAAAGATATTCATGTGATATTATTTTTATCTTTTTATATAGTCTAAGATGACATTGATGTGAACAAGTAGAATAGGTCTACCACTAAATAATATAAATTACAGATGAAAAAGACATATTGGTAGTCTTGTTCAGCCTCCTTTTTTTCCTAAATATATATGTTTTATTTTAATAAGAGTGATGGTTTTGCTGTGAAACAAAGCACACTGATTTGGTTTTATTCTAAAGATTTAAATGAAAATTCAGCTGTAATGGGACCATACAAAATCCCATTTTAAGTTTAAGAAATTCAGCTGATTTCATGCAATATTATATTTAATTTTCCTAGCAATTATGTGTACATTCTATCATTTTATTCAGTGAGAAAGTGCTGTTTTTGAGTTACAAAAGATTTGTATGTCACCTGAAGCCTGACTCAGTAAAAATTCTAACAAAAAGAAAGATATGTCTAATTGTATTTGGCATGACTCTCATACCCAACAATAAGTTATAACTCTGTGTAATTAATTTATAGGATGCATATTCTTAGCTAGTGTGTTACCAAACCAAATGGTACAGATTTTTAACTTCTCTCTCACATGTTTTATTGATCAATTTCTATTCTGTTTACATATGTCCAGAAAACAGAAATCAGTTTATTTTGAATTTTCACTAGTGTAAAAGAAGTCTCTGTTTGTGAATACATATTGTTTGCAAATATAAAGTCAAAATTAAGAACCTAGATGGTCAAAGTTAAATGTATATCCATCAAACACAAAAGCAAAAAGATTCAAGAAATCTTTGGTGGTATATAATATCGTTGTCAGTTAAAATGTGGGAAAATTATGAATAAAAAATGGTTAGGGATTGGAATAAATGATCAGATAAAGTAGATCAGGCAAAATCTGTAGGTAATGAAACAGTGGATGTAATAACAAGACATAATATGGTGGGAAACTTGTGTTCGATGACTTCTATCTTAAAATTACCAGTGCTCAACAACAACAACAATAATAATAAATATTATAATTTTGGCTTATACATTTCTCTTTTTTTTATTGCTTAAAGTATTACAAAGGGTATTACATATGTGTCTTTTTTTATGGTGTAAATTTTCTTCCTTCATACATACCAGATGCACAAAGAGAAAAATATTTTCTGAATTAGTGTCCTAAATAATAAATACATTTATTACATTCTTTGTTTGACAAGCCTTGATATCTCTGCATGCTGTGCACTAGAGAAGTTTGCAAACATTTTAATATGATTAAAAATACAAATCTCTCTTTTAAAAGTTGGCAACATTATGAATCAAAAACATGATAAAACCTCACAACCTATTTCTAAATGTTTTGCATTTTAATATGGTTGAAGTTAAGGCAGTAAATAACTTCAGAGATTTTTCCCTTGAGCTACACAGTTCTTTTCATATGTAATTATTCTCTGAGAGCATTAGATAATGCTATGGTTCCCACAGCTGTACACACATCTATAAATCAATAATGAGGCAGTTAACTGAAACAAAACTATAAAAGACTTGCATTACCCAGCAGAACCCTGTTTTAATTGACTTCTAGTTATTTACAATTAATTTTTTTGAATAATGATTGCAAGTAATTTAGGATTATTTTATTTGCACAGATATTAGATCTTGTCTATATATCAAAGCTTTCCCCCCCCTCTATGTAACAGAGAATCTGTCAGTGAGCAATATGGGGCCTGAGGTAATATTTTTTACTACATTAAACCTTATCCCACTCTACATTCCTACCTTCCCTTTCTGGGTCCCTCCCATCTAAATGGAGATGGACAATTTGGGGAGTCCAGAAATGAAAAGAAAACACATTTGTAAAAAATGGGATAAGCAAAATGAGCCCAGTGAAAGATACTTTTGGGGATATCTTTATTGATTCCTTTTTTCTCTTAAGGGTTTTTTTTCTCATAGTTTCTAAATTCTTGAAAATAATTTTAAAAATGAAAACCAAATAAAAGTTTTTAATGTATGTGATATAAGTATAAATGAATCATAATGCTATGTGATAATGAGAAGTGTATAAAAATTACAGTTCAAATAGAGTAAAATATGCTTTCACATTTATCAACTCATTTTATATTATTCTATCTATCATATTGTAATGGAATTATTGATTTGCCACACTTTGTTATTAGTTTTCTTCAAATCACCTTTCCCCAAACCACTGATAAGCAATAGTCTATTGATGCCAAAGGATTGTTCTTCCTTTGTTTTAAACCCAGCAATGATAGATACATCATAGAGAACAAGAGAGGCAGAAAGACTGATAGAGTGAAAGAGAGAGAAAAAAAGAGAGACTAAATTATCATTATAAATACTTAGTAGTCAAAACTCATTGTGATTTTAATATAAATTATTAAACATGTGTTTTCTTTTAAAGTTTATTTTTAATAACTATCATAATGAATGAACTTGTTCCTAAATTTGTATTAACTTAAAAGTAAATTAATTTGTCACTAGGCTATCAATATAAGTTCTCACTTTAGTGCCCCCCAAAAGATCACAGAATTCTCCTAAAGAATAAAAAAGAAAGAATTGGGTTGCCTCAATATAAAAGTAGTGATTATTAATATCCCATCCAAGAAATTCAAGTGAAACATCCAAACCTTAAGATGTTATTGGAGGCCATCACAGATGCAGAGGATTTCTTAAGATGAAGGGGGTGAAGAGGTAAATCTTTATAAATATCAGTATTTAACAAGCATCTTGAATATCTAGAAAGTTTGTTTCTTTTCCTTGGTAAAATTTGAAATTCAGTTAACATAAAAGTAACATTTGAAATAATAGTACTTATTTATCTTTGACTGAAAAAAAATAAAAACATTTCATTGAGCAGGGTACTTTTAGAAAAAATGTGAAAGAAATTATTCTTTGTCATTATTTCCCCTGATTTTTACATCCCTCACCCTTTACTTGGACTCAGTAGTGAGGCTGTCCTCATGACCTGCATGCTTGATTCACTGTACACTTTTCCCCATAATTTTTACTTTTATTAAAAATAACAGCTACAATTATTACTTTTTCATGGTGATTTTATTTTAACAGAGACTAATGTACTAAGCTGTCTTTCCTTACTTATTCATCCTTAACTCACACCTGTTCCATGGGACTATATTCCTTAATGAAGTAGTATCACACATGTTTTTGCCTCATACTCTACTTGATAGAGGACATGAGCTAAAAAAACAAAACAAAACAAAAAACTAAAAATATAAGCTTTATTTAAAATACAAAATTCAAGATGGCATTAACATAGGCAAACACTGAAGTCACCTCCTTCAGTGAAAAAAAATACATATATATATATATGTGTGTGTGTGTGTGTGTGTGTGTGTGTGTGTGTGTGCGTGTGTGTGTGCATAAACAGGTAGCAATTACTACTGCTAGACAACAGAGAATTGAATAAAGAGCTTCTGACAACAACAAAAAAAGAGAGAGAGAGAGAAAGAGACTGAATAGAGAAGGCTGTGAGAACTCTCTGGGGCCAGAGGAACAGGTGAGGACCATTGTTTAATACCTCAATAGTGTGGGACTGAAGCTATATTCAGATGCTTTTGCTCTACCTGTGAAATCACCACAGAGTATGCGCAAGACATTGCATGAAGCCTTTTGTCTCTGAACAAAGATAGCAAGTAGGAACAACAGGATATCACCATACCCAATTGGCCTCCATGCATAAAGCTCTTTCTGCTGTCAGGCAATTGCCCCAGGTTCCCTAAGTGCCTGTTCGGCTCCAAGTAGCTTCCACAAACTCCCTGGCACATAAAGCCTACACAGAGGTCTCTTCTCTATGTTATCACTTTCAATACAGACAACAGAAGAGAAACTATATAGAGAAGACTGAAGAACCATGGGAGCTCTTGAGAGAATGTGAGAATTCTCTGGGTTCAGAGGGGCCAGTGAGTACCATTATTTACGTACTCCTTTTCCAAAGTGAGGTTGGGGCTCTATCCAGGTGCTCTAGCATATGAATTAACACAGAAGAACAGATCACTGATCTAGAAGACAGACTAGTGGACTTCAAGAAATCAGAACAGTTGAAAGAAATATATACATAGTTTAAGGGACCTTTAAGACATTCTCAAGCTCTCAAATGTTCATATTATAGGGATACCAGAAGGAGAAGAAAGTTAGGAAGAGAGGAAGAAACAGAAAATTTATTTAAAGAAATAAAGATATATCATAGAATTGTACACTTTAAACTTATATAATCTTATTAACTGATGTCACCCCAATAAATCTATGAATAAAAACAGTTTAAAAAAACACACTAATATGGCTAAAAACTATCTTGACCAGGGAAAGGAAACAGACATCTAGCTCCAGAAAATCAGAGCGTACCAAACAAGGTAAATACAAAGAGGCCCACACCAAAACATATTGTAGTTACAATGGCAAAGGTTAAAGATAAAGACAATCTTGAAGGAGACAAGATTAAAATGAGTTGCATACAAATAAAACCCTACATGTCTATCAACAGATTCCTTATCAACATCTTTATAAGTCAGAAGGGAGTAGTGGGACATTTTTATAGTGCTTAAAGAAAGAAACTTATAATATAGAATAATTAATTAAGCATGGTTGTAATTCAGAGTTGAAGGAGAGAGATTTCCCAGATAAGAAAAAAACTAATATTAAACCAAATTTACAAGAAATAATAAAGGGACTTCTTTAAGTAGAAAGGAAAAGCTCTAACCAGAAAAAAAAGAACAAAATATGAGAAAGGAAAAATACTTACAGATAAGCCAAATATTTAATAACTACAGGCCCGGTGCACAGAAATATGTGCACTTGGGGGGGGGGGTGTTCCTCAGCCCGGCCTGTGCCCTCTCGAAGTCTGGGACCCCTCAGGGGATGACCACCTGCTGGCTTAGGCCCTCAATCCAGGGGATTGGGCCTAAGCTGGCAGTCAGACATCCCTGTAGCAGCCGGGGGGCCCTCAGGGGATGCCCATTTGTCAGCGGGGAGCAGGCCTAAGCTGCAGTTAGACATCCTTAGTGCTGCTGAGGAGGCAGGAGAGGCTCCCACCAACACCGCTGTGCTGGCAGCCATCAGCCTGGCTTCTTGTGGCTGAGCAGAGCTCCCCCTGTGGGAGCGCACTGACCACTAGGGGGCAGCTCCTGCATTGAGCATCTGCTCCCTGGTGGTCAGTGTAGCATAGTGACCAGTCATTCCCAGTCGTTCTGCTGTTAGGGTCAATTTGCATATTACCCTTTTATTATATAGGGTAGAGGCCTGGTGCATGGGTGGGGGGTGGCTGGTTTGCCCTGAAGGGTGTCCCGGATCAGGGTGGGGGTCCCACTGGAGTGCCTGGCCAGCCTGGGTGAGGAGCTGAGGGCTGTTTTCAGGCTGGCTACACCCCCTTTAAGGCGGGGGTCCCCACTGGGGTGGCTGGCCAGTCTGGGTGAGGGGCTGATGGTTGTTTGCAGGCTGGTCAAGCCCCCCAGTGGGGACCCTCACCCCATGGGGGTGTGGACAGCCTGGGTGAGGGACTGAGGGCTCTTTTCAGACTGGCCACACCCCCTTCAGTGTGGGGGTCCCCCATGGGGTGCCTGGCTAGCCTGAGTGAGGGCCTGATAGCCATTTTCAAGCTGGCAATCCCCCCCAGCGACCCAAGCCCCCAGCTTTTCTTTTTTGTCTTTTTTTCCCCCTGGGGTTTATTTATCTTCTATAATTGAAACTTTGTAGCCTTGAGTGGAGCCCAGGTCTGGCTGGAATAACAAGTAATCCTACTACATGGGAGAACATATTTGCCACTGTGATATCTCATAAATGTTTAATCTCCAAAATGTATAGGGAACCCATACAACTTAACAAGAGGAAGATAAATAGTCCAATCAAAAAATGTGCAAAGGACCTAAATAGAGACTTCTAAAAAGTGGACATTCAGGAGGCCAAGAGACATATGAAAAAATGCTCAAAGTCACTAATCATCTGAGAGACGAACATCAAAATGACAATGAGGTACCATCTCACACCTGTTAGAATGGCTATTATTCACAAATCAATAAATGACAAATGCTGGCAAGGATATGGAGAAAAAGGAACCCTCATGCACTGTTGGTGGGAATGCAGACTGGTGAAGCCACTGTGGAAAACAGTATGGAGTTTCCTCAAAAGATTAAAAATGGAACTCCCATTTGACCCAGCAATCACACTTCTAGGAATACATCACAAGAAACAACCATCAGAAAGGATATATGCACCCCTATGTTCATAGCAACACAATTTACAGTAGCTAAGATTTGGAAACAGCCTAAGTCCCCATCAGTAGTTGAGTGGATTAAAAAACCATGGTACATCTACACCGTGGAATTCTACGCTGCAGTAAAATGAAAGAACTCTTACCATTTGCAACAGCATGGATGGATCTAGAGAGCATTATGCTAAGTGAAATAGGCCAGTCAGAGAAGGATAAATATCACTTTACCTCTCTCATTTGGGGAATATAATGAACAACATAAACTGATGAACAAAAATAGATCCAGAGACATAGAACCAACCATCAAACCTCTGAGGGAAAGTAGGGGAGAGTGGAAGGGGGAGCAAGAGATAAACCAAAGGACTTGTATGAATACATATAAGCATAACCAATTGACACAGACAATAGGGGTGTGAGGGCATGCGCTGGGGGGTGGGAGCAGCGGGAAGAGGTCAATGGGTGGAAAAGAAGACATATGTAATACTTTCAACAATAAAGAATTTAAATTAAAAAAATCACAAAAGGCAGTTTGGAACTTGTAGCCTGAGTAAAACAGGTCAATTGTTTATTTAAACAGTAATATCAACTTACTTCACAGCATTGAAACAAGACCCAGATCAGCATAATGTAATATCCGAAATGTCCAAGGTACAATCTATAATTATTCAGCATATAAACAATTGGAAGATACCAGTTTCCATGAGGAGAAAAGAGACCAACAATAACATAAACCATGTTGAAATTGTCTGACCACAACTTTAAAGCAACTATTATTTAAATGCTCAAATGGATATTCATAAAGTTCTGGTAAAATTGGGATAAATGGTGATTCAAGGAGACTTGATGTGGTGATAAACACACAATACAATAAACAGATGATGCATTGTAGAATTGTATACCTGAACCTGTATAATTTTATTAACCAATGTTACCCAAAAAATTAAATAAAAAAATTCTAGAGACAAATGGTAAAATATAAAGTTTCAAGAAAATATTATTAATATAAAAAAACTAAATGGGAATTTAGAATTAAAAAAATATAATAACTAAAAAAGACACTAGGTGGACTTAGAAGAATATAGATGAGATGAAGCCATATATGAACTTATAGATTAAATCAATAGAAAATATCTAGCCCTGGCTGTGTGGCTTGTTGGTTGGGCATCATCATGTCCAACAAAAGGTTGCCAGTTCAATTCCTGTTCAGGGCACATGCCTGGGTGTCCAGGTTGCTCCCCAGCAGGGGTCATGCAGGAGGCATCTGATGGATGTGATACACACACACACACACACACACACACACACACACACACACACACACATTTGTTGCCAGCAGATCTGCTCTAAAGTATTACTAAAAGAATATCTCTCGCATCATTGATGTTTCTATCTCACTCTTCATTGCTCTCTCTCTAAAAATGAATGAATGAATGAATGAATGAATGAATGAATGAAGAGATCCAGTATGAACAACAGAATAAAAATGTCAAAATAGTTACTGAGGTTCAGGTATATGTAAAACACCAACAAAATAAAAATTGATTGTGTTAATCAGGTTCTCAGAAAGGGATCAGAAAAAGGATATTGCTGAAAAGTTATTTAAAGAAAAAATTTTCTAATTGTATAAGGCAACTACAACATAAAAGGAAAGTATAGAGGAAACTATGATAACATACTAAGTTTGACAAAAGATATAAATCTACATATTAAAAGAGCTAAGCAAATTTGAAAGAGGACATTCTTCCCCCCAAATTAATACAGAGATATAAACTGCTGAAAACAAAGGTCAAATAAATTATTGAATAAAGCCAAAGGGGGAAAAGGTTCATTATCAATATAGAAATGGTGGTGTGAATGACAGAAAAAAGGTGTTTTTTTTTTTTTTTTTTTTTTTTTTTTGCCTAATACCAGAGGTTATATGCAAGAGGCAAAATATTTTTTAACTGATTTTAGGAACTGTCAACTCAAAATTCTATTTCCAAGAAAAACAGCCTTTAAAATAAGAATGAGAGAATGATTCAAATGAAGAAAAACTAACAAAATTTGTTGCCAGCAGATCTGCTCTAAAGAATTACTAAAGGAATTTCTTTATACAGGAAAAACAAAAACAAAAACAAAAACAAAAACCACCAGAACATTTACAACATTAGTGAAATGTGGGATTTCGAGGTGCAGATTTTCTTATAGGTTTTTGTCTGATGAAAGTGAAGAATAAATTAATGGACAAAAAGGCTTCTTTAACAAAAAAATGTGGAAGTTTATTGAAAGCGTATACAAACTCCATCTGGGTAAGGGGGTCCCCAAAGGTCAAAAGCCTGTGCTCGCCCCCTCTAATGGGAAATTTTTTTTTTAAAAAAAATCAGTCTGGTATCCCTTTGTTTCTGGTTTATATCACTGTAGCTCTTTCTTTGACATTTTCTAATTGGATCCTTCTTTAGTTTAGGACCCCCATGCTTTCCTTATTGGTCACTCTGCTACATAGAATCAGTTTCGAAGTCCAAACCCCATATGGTGCCCACCTCCCCCTTATCTTGCAATATTCCTCTGTCCTCTGTGAAAATATATTTCCCTCTTTCCATTATTCTGTGACTTTTCTTTATCTTCTGTGAATGTATGTCTTCCTCCCGACTTATCCTGTGGCATTTGTCTATCCTCTGCACAAGTAAGATTAGCATTTTGGTGTCTTGGAGCTATTTCTGCCCTTGATATATGCATTCCTTTCCCATTGACCCTCTTTATTATCTAAACCTGCCTGTTTTGTCTCTAAAATTCCTTTCATTAGGAATGAGAGAGGAACAAAATAAATTTTCAATATCTGGGTGAATATAATCAACTATTCTTTTCATCTTGATTTTCTTAAAATAGATTTTCAATTACAAGCAAAAAGTATAACACTGTCTACTAAAATTTTCCAAATACATGGATAATGTATAAGGCAACTACAACATAAAAGGAAAGTATAGCAGAAACTATGTGATGTTAAGACTTTGATAATTTAATGGAAATTATAAAATATTGATTCAAATTAGACTATGAAAATGAAACATATATTTTTTATATTTATTCTCTAAACAACCACTAAAATATATATACAAAGAAACAGAAACACAACAGATAAAGAAAAATTTAATATTAAGAACATATTCAAATAAACAAAATGGAAGAAGAAAAAGGAAAACAAAGAATGTAACAAAGAGAAAACATTTTAAAATGGTAAAACTAAATCTAAGCATAACAATTATATGAAAATGTACCTAACCAATGAAATTACAGAGAGTACCAGAATAAACATGAACCAATTGTATGCTCTCCACAATAAACTTACTTCAAATATAATAGAAAAATGTTAAAATTAAAAGATCACCAAAAGATATACTATACAAATTTTCATTAAAATAAAATTGAAGTAGTTATATTAATATCAGAAATATTAAGTTTCAAAACATAGAAAATTGCCAGTGATAATGAACCACATTACAGAATGATGAGTCAGTTCTCCAAGAAGATATAATAAACCAAATATGTGTATACTAGAGGCCCAGTGCATAAAATTTGTGCACTTGGGAGGGGGGTCCCTCAGCTCAGCCTGCCCCCTATCACAGTACAGGAGCCTTCAGGGGATGTCCTACTGATGGCTTAGGCCCACTCCTCTTCAGGAGGTGACTGGCTGATCGGGGGAAGGCACCACCTCCATCACCTCGCTGCTGCTGCCACTGCCAGCTGCCGCAGCCACTAAGGTGTTTTCACCAACACGAACTCCAGTTCAAACACCACGAAAAAATGACAACTTTCTTTAGGCATTTTCAAGATGTCTCTTTCATAGGATATGACATTTCTTTCTTTTGTTTGCCTCACCTGAGGACATTTTTCCATTGATTTTTAGAGAGCATGGAATATTGAGGAAAAGACAGAGAGAAACATCAATGTGAGAGAGACACTTCAATTGGTTGCCTCCAGCATGAGCCTTGACCTTGGCTCCAGCCAGGGAGGAGCCTGCAACCTAGGTACATGCCCTTGATCAGAAACAAACCTGGACCCCGTGTCTGCAGGCCAAGGCTCTACCCACTGAGCCAAACTGGTTAGGGCAGGATATGACATTTCTTAGCCCCTCCAGCAGCGAACCTTTGTTTTACAGGAGTGAGGTGGAAAAAACCTAGATCACCTTCTTGGATTCTTATTACCCAAGTTACCAAGAACACTGTGAGTGGCACACAGGGAGCTTAGCCAATGAGTGGTAAGAAAAAGTGTTTCCTCTGCAGCTCATGTGCAGAGGCAGGACTACTGGTGCACTGTCTCCCAGAGGTGGCGGGCCCCTCTGTGTGTTGTGTCTCCGCTCTGGGCCCACCCCCAGCCCCAGCTGTGCCATGACTGCTGGGGCTGGGGGTGGCATGCAGTCCCCTCCCGCCCATCTGCATGCACAGCTTCCTCCTGAGCCAGTCATGACTGCTACGGCATCCTAGCTAATTTGCATATTACCTCTTTATATAGAGAGATACCTAACCACAAAGCTTAAAATTATTATTTTTTTACAAAAGGAACTCAATGAAGGATAGTATTTTAATGAATTCTGAAAACTAAGAACTTCCATCTAATCTTCATATTTTATAAAAATTGAAACAAAATGGAGTATAGACTAAAACGTAATATATACGATTTTAAACTTTTAGAAGAAAACATAGGTGAAAATCTTTATGATGCAAAGGCACAATCTCTAAAAGAAAAATATGATAAAGTTGGTTTAAAGAAAATAAAAATTTTGCTTGGCAAAATATACTATGAAGAGCAAAAGACAAGTCACATTTATAAGAGAGAGTTTTACAAATTACATATCTAACAAAATATATCTACCCAGAATGTATTTTTAAAATTCAAAATTTAACAATAAGAAAAAACACAATCCAATTGAAACTGGATAAAGAACTTGAACAGACACTTCACCAAAGAGGAAATAAGGATGACAAATAAGCACATGAAACTATGTTCAATATTATTAGTTGTTAAAACCATTACCAAATACCTCTACACACTTATTAAAATTACTAAAAATAAATAGACAATATCATGTGCTACTAAAGACACAAAAGAAGTTGAACTTTCATTCATTAGTGATGGAAATGCAAAATGGCAAGCCCCTCAACCCCTGCCTCTGTAAAATATCTGGTTAGCTTCTTATGAAGTTAACCATTCACAGTAATTAGCCTCTATCTTGGATACTTACCCTAAGCAAAGTATAAATTAATACAAAAAACTGTACATGAATGATAATAGCAGTTATTCATGTTTGTCCAAAACTAGAAACAGCAGAAGTGTCCTTTCATACAATGGAATACCACTTAGAAATAAAAAAGAATGAACTACTGACATAACGCAACCACTTGGTTGAAAGTGAATGACATTATTTTGAGTTAATTAAGTCATTCTCAAAAAGTTACATATTGTACAATTCAAATTATATCCTGATGCATTTTTCAGGTTACTCCAAAGAAACAAAACCAATAGAATATATTGGTCTGAAGTCTAAGTACTGAAAACAGGAGACTGAACCATATAGTGCACATTTGAAAGCCAGCAGATGTTCCTGTTTGAAGGCAATCAGGCAGGAAAAAATTTCTTTCTTATTTGGAGGAGTGTGATTCTTTTTGTTCTATTCATACCTTCAACTGATTCATTGAGGCCCACTCATCATTAGGGACAGCAACCTTCTTTACTCAGTCTAGTGATTTAAATATTAATCTCACCCAAAACTACCCTCACAAAAACATCTAAAATAAATGTTTGACCAAATATCTGGACATGGACTGGCCCAGTCAAGTTAATGCATAAAATTAACCATCACAAGTTTTTTTCTTTGTTATTTTGGCACCCATATTCATTTCCTTAAGCCATAGTTTATTTTCAAATCAGTATAGTAACAAGGTGATGATTCTGCCTAACATAATAAAATAATCCTGTGTACAACTGATAATTTAATAACTCCTTCCCCAGAAGAGAAGGTAAAGTCCTTGAGTGGTGTTTATTCTTCTTAACATACATACAAAGACATAAAGTTAATAATTTAAATATTAATATATAAAGTTAAGACATCATATGTCCCTTGATAAGGTGATAAAAAAGGAAGAAATATTTTTATATGCACACACAAACATATTCATAATAAAATTATGAAGAGATATTCATGACAGTTACAGCCTTCATTTTGTTATCTGGTCACATTGTCATGGCTGGTATTTACAACTACTTTCTCCCACTACCCATTTGGTATTCCCCATGCTTTCAGCAAGTTCCTCAGTTGGTCATGGTTCTTTACCAAATTGTATGACCGAGGTGACCCAAAACATCTCCAAAAGATAAGGGCCAGTAGTAGTCCTGCCTGAATTGAATCATTGTAGTTTTCCATTGACCTTAATCACAGGGCATGGTAATAATAAGAGATGCCCTATGGGACCTCCTGTGTTTCAGGTATATGCTTTCTTATCTCCACTGTGGGGTAGTAGTTTAATTTCCCCTTGGTGCTCAGGATCAATTGACCCAGCCAACATAGTCACTCCTTTCCTTGTCTATTGATTCAGAGGATGAGAATTCCAAAAAGGCCCAATGGCAATGTTAAATTCCAGTTCAAGGGGATTATTGTGGGGTCTCCTGATAGAAGCATTCCTTCCATTGGAACTAGGACCAATAGGCCAGCAGAGGATAAGGTCACAAGAATAGGAAGCAAAAATTTTACTAATGGTTCCTCAAAGTAATATAAGTACAATTAACATTTCCACCCCTTGATACCTGAATCCATGAATTCTAGCTATGGGAGATACAGCAACACAAAATAGATGCTGACTCAGAGCATGTACAACTTTATGGAGAACATTGCTCCAACCCTGCAAGATATTGCCACCTTATGGCATTTTAACTGTCTTCAAAAGGCCATTCCACCACTCTATCAAGCCAGATTCTTTAGAATGGTGGGGAACTTAGTAAGGCCAGTGAATTCTATGAGAATGGGCCCATTTCGGCATTTCATTTGTTGTTAGTGAGTTATTTGATCAGAAGCAATGCTATGCTGAAAGTCGTGATAATGGATAAGGCATTGTGTAAGTCCAAGGAAGTTCTGGAAGAAGCATTGCATGAGAGGAAGACAAATTTGTATCCAAGGTAAGTGTTTAATCCAGTAAAAACAAAACATTGTCTGTTGCATGAGGGAAGCAGTCCAATATAATCAACCCACCTCCAAGTAACTGGCTGATCACCCTCAAGAAATAATACAGTGTTGCCATTATAATAATTTAGTGTTTGTCTCTGCTACTGGAGATTGGACAATCAATAGTGTCCATAGATAGGTCAGTCTTGGTGAATAAAACCCATGTTGCTGAGAAAAATGCCTAAACTCTACCCCTACCACTACAGTGACTTTGTGAACCCACAAGCTGATGGCAGGTGTGTCTGTGAAAAGAACCTGACCAGTATCCACAGAATAGGTCATATTATTCATTTAATTATTAAAATCCTCCTCTACTAAGGTTATCTTTGGTGATCATTCACATGAGATACAAATATCTTCATATTTTTTCATTTAAAGATATCTATCCACATACATCTCTCCCTAATTCCCTTGTCACAATTTTTTTCAATAATGTTCCCAGAACTTGCATGACCATCCAGCCAAACTGTTTGCCACAACCTAAGAGACAGTATAAAACTGCACATCAGGACATTTTTCCTTCCAAATATATTGAGCAGCCAGGTGCACTGTATGTTTTTTTCCACCATTTGGAGAATTTATCTTTATCATCACCTTCAGGAATGTCCCAGAAAAGAGCTGTAGTGCTATGGCTGTCCACTTTAGGGTCGGTTCACAATCTATAAACCAGTTACATGTTCTCTCTTCCTCTGTTAACTGAACATAGGGAAGTCCCCAGGAAAACACAGTACAGGGTGAGAGAGGTAAAGCAGTATAGCAAAAGTGAGGACTAAACATCTGGGCCACTTCTTCATGTAACTTACTTATGCCTAAAGGGCTTGCTGGAGCTTGATCAAGTATGCTGTTTATGGTCAACTTTATGGATTTGTGAGAAAGATAGTACCAAGGTGAGCAGCTCAGATTACTTGGAAAATTGATGACTCATAGTTAAATATTCAGTCTCTATTAAGGCTCAGTAGAAGGCCAAGAGCACTCTCTCAAAAGAGAGTAGATAACCACAAAGGATAACAAGGTTTTGTTAAAAAAAATACTTTTTGTGTTGTGATTCACTGATAGGGAGTCATCAAAGCTTCCAAACAGCATGACTACCTGCTACTGACACTTCAAGCACCATTGGATCTGATGAAACATATGGCCCATGTGGTAAAGAATATTGATAGGTAGCTTGGACTTATTGGAGAACCTTATCTTACTCTGGGCCATACTGAAACTAGCTGCTTTTCAGATCACTTGGTTAATGGCCTGGGGTAAGAGATCCAACTGAGGAATACATTGCCTCCAAAATTCAGAGAGGCCTACTACACTGGACCTCTAGAAATTTCACTGAGGTAGAAAGCCTCTAACATCTACACTAATAAAAGAGAAACATGCAAATTGATGTCACTCCACTGTGCCCACCAGCCAATCAGAGTGACTATGCAAATCAACCCAACAAAGATGGCAGTTAATTTGCATACGCAGGCACAGAGCGAAGATTGAAGACTGAAGACTGAAGACTGAAGACTGAAGACTGAAGACTGAAGAGGACTGAAGACTGAAGACTGAAGAGGCTTGGCTTCTCCACTGTGGCCAGACCAAAGGCCTGGGTCCTGGGTGCCAGAGGAAAACCGGTGCCAGCAGCCTGGGGAAGGAAGGCCTATTGCACGAATCTTCTTGCAATGGGCTATTAGTTTTCTCATATTTAACTCCCACCCTTTTATACACAAACTAGAGGCCTGGTGAACAAATCTGTGCATGGGTGGGGTCCCTCAACCTCGCCAATGATAGGGGCCAGCCAGCTCAGGGTGAGGGCACTGTGGAAGGTTGGCTGGGCCAGGGGGAGGAACTGCAGGAGGTTGGTCAGCCACAGGAGGTTGGCTCTGGGAACACACTGACCATGAAGGGGCAGCTCCTGTGTTGAGCCTCTGCTCCCTGGTGGTCAGTGCATGTCATAGCTACTGGCTGGTCATTCGGTTGTCCGGTCATAATGGTTACTTAGGCTTTTATATATATAGATGTCTTGCTAATAAGTTTAGAAAGTTGCTATTTCTTGATCAGTAGGTCCAATAAGCATGTCATAAATGTAATGGACCACTGTGACATCTTGTGAATGGAATGATGATCAAGATCCATGCAGACTATATTATGACATAGATCTAGAGAGTTGAAAAATGTTGCTGGTGGTCTTTACTTACACAAATGGAGAAAATGCATTTACCAGATCAATAGCTGCAAAATTGGTACCAGGGGATGTATTAATTTGCTTCAAGCAATGAGGTCACATCTGGTTTGGAAGTTGCAATTAGAGTAAGCACCTGGTTAAGCTTATGATTATCCACTGTCATTCTCCAAGATCCATATGATATCTGTAAAGCCAAATAGGCAAGTCAAATGAGGATGTGGTGAGGACCAACTCTGTCTTTGATGGTGAAACTGATCTCTGCAATCCATTCAGGAATGGATTATTGCCTTTAGCTTACATTTTCCTAGATAGAGGCATTTCTAACAGCTTTTACTTGGCCTTTCATATTGTAATAAACTACCATTCTGCATGTTAGAAAACCAATATTGGATTCTACCAGTTGCTAAATATGCCTATTTCAATTATACATTCTGGAAATGGAGAATAACCACAGGATATGTTCAGGGACACACTTGAACCACTGTGAGATACACCTGAACTAAAACTCCATTGATTACTTGACCTCCATAAGGCCTTACTCAGTCTGGTGAACCACAGTGACATTGTGGATCTCCTGAATTAGTATCAGTTCAGAGCCAATATCCAATAATTTCCCAAAAGTCTGATTATTTCCTTTATCCCAATTCACAGTTATTAGGGTGACTGTATGTCCTTTTCATGAATACTAGGAAAAAGATTAACATTATAAGGCCCTTCCTCAATGTGACTCAGTTTTCTTTACTCAGGGATTTTGGGGTATGTTAACTGACTCAAATGTGGATATCAATTGAGGAGTCATGCTCCTCTGTTTTTATGATTCAAGTTAGATTTTACTCACCAGACCTCGATACTTCCACTATACAGATTAAGTAACAGGTGACTTTCCATTTATTTTACTTCTAGTAACACCACCATCAACTAGCCAATGTCAGAATACTCTGATTGCTGTTTTTACTCATGTACAATCAAACAGACTGTGAGAGCCCCTTCTAAGCCCTTGTGTGGCAACATAAAATCCAGGATCTCTGCTCATTAAACCCATTTTAAAAAATTTGTCCTGATCGAATTTATGTTCCTTTCACCATTATCCATATCCTTAATATTCATTCTTCCACATATTCCCCAGATTTGTTAATCTATAGTGTAAATTATGTAGTTCTTTTGAAGTGTAGTGTACCTTCTCATGGGTAATGTTTTTTACCTCACATTTTGGAGTCTGATGGGACTTGAATACAGTTATAGATCCAGAAACAAAGAGGAATGTTGTGGATGGGTCAGGAGAAAAATCCTCATTGTATTGTAGGACAACTACCTCAGTAGAGTTTATTACAGTTTCCTCAGGTAAAGCACAGTTATTCTTCTCAGACAGGGTGGAAACAGCTGCTTCTACTGGCAAAGAAGATTAAATAAAATTTAATAGTTCATTGTTCTCAGCTTCATCAGGAACTTCCCGCACATTTCCATTCCACTGTTAAGGATCTTATTCCTTCCCAGTAATGCCCTCACCTTAACAGTAGATAACTCAAGAATAGGGGAATTAAATTTGTGTTATAATAGAGTCACTCACAAAATAGGACTCTGGGTTTGGTTTTCAGCAATCTCAGAGCTATAATTAGAGAAAATACGGTTTCTTTTGGACAAGGACAGAAACTCTCATGTAACCTATGGTACAGTTGAGGTGGAAATGAGAATATTTACAAGGTTGATAAAAAATGTTATAAAATGTCAATGAAAGGCCACCCCAAACCTTGTCTCTTCTATTTTGTTAGGAGTATTAATTGTACCATTCTGTATATTTCAACTGCCACATCATGACATAGGGTATCAGTGATCTTTTTACTAATGGAAGTAGAGTTTTTAGTGCCTTTAAATCTAATCAGATTAGAGAAGCAATTCCAGAAATCTCAGGACAAAAACAAAACAACAAACAAAGCCAAAAGAAAGTAGAAGGAAGGAGATAATACAGATTAGAGTGAAAATACATGATATAGAGATTAAACAAATAATACAAAAGATCAAAAAAACTAAGAACTGCATCTTTGAAAAGATAAACAAGATTGACAAGTATTTAACCATACTCCTCAAGATAAAAAGAGAGAGTACCCAAATAAATAAAATAAAAAATGAAAGAGAAGACGTAACAACTAATACCGCAGAGATACAAAGATTTTAAGAAAATATAATGAAAAACTATATGCTGACAAATTGAACAATCTGGGCCAGTGGTCAGCAAACTGCGGCTCATGAGCCACATGCAGCTCTTTGGCCCCTTGAGTGTGGCTCTTCCACAAAATACCGACTTCTGCACATGGGCCACGAAGTTTCAATCGAGCTACAGTTTGCCGACCACTGATTCTGAGCAAAATGGGTAAATTCCTAGAAATATACAATCTTCAAAAGTCAGGAAGAACCAGAAAATCCGAATAGACTGATTAAAACTAATTAAATTGAAGTATTGATTAAAAAAAACAAACTATCAGGAAACAAAATTTCTTGACCAAATGGTTTCACGGGTGTGTTTTACCAAACATTCAAAGAACTAATAACTATCCTTTTCAAACTATGCCAAAAAATTTAAGAGGAGAGAAGATTTCCAAGCTCATTTTATGAGGCCAGCATTATTCTAATTCCAAAACTAAATTAAGACACTCCAAAAAATATAAAGGCCAATATCCCTGATATTGATACAAAAGTCCTCAACAAAATATTAGCAAACCAAATTCAGCAATATATTAAGAAATCATGTACCATTATCAAGTGTGATTTATTCCTGGGATGCAAATTTGGTACAATGTCCACAAATCAATTAACACAATGCATGATATAAAAATTAAGGATAAAGATCACATTGTTATATCAAGAGATGCAGAAAAAGTACTTAATATAACCCAGCACCAATTTATAATAAGACATCTCAGCAAAGTGGGAATAGAAGAAACATAATATAGGCCATATATTTCAATCCCATAGCTAACACATACTCAATGGGGAAAAACTAAAAATGTTTTCCTTAAGATCAAAAACAAGACAGGGATGCTCCCTTTCACCCTCTTATTAACAAGGTACTGGATGTTCTAGCCATAGCAATCAGACAAGATTAAGAAATAAAGGGAAGGTAAATCTCTCATTATTTGCAGATGACATGATACAGTTTATACAGCTCCCATACAATACCTTATACATTTTGCTCAGTATTGATCCTCATGGGCAGCTGGAGGAACAACCCCACCTAAATACTCCACAAAAAAAATTACTAGAACTGATGAGTTTAGTAAATAGTAGGACACCCAGGTTTTGAAAAATTTCAGTAATTATTTCCTTAAATAGTTTCTCAAATCTTTGTTCTTACTCTTCTCTTTCTGGTACCCCTATGATGTGAATGTTGTCACACTTCATATTGTCCCAGATGTCCTTTAGACTATCCTCAGTTTTTAAATTCTTTTTTGTTGTTGCTTGCTCTGATTGGATGTTTTCTGCTACTTTGCCTTCCAAACCACTGATTTGATCCTCTGCTTTATCTAGCTTGCTGTTCATTCTTTCTAATATATATTTTAATTTTTGATATTCTATTTTTCACTTATGACTGGTTCTCTTTATGGTTTTATGTACTGTGTCATGATATTGAAGTTATCACTAAGTTCCTTGAGCATCTTTATAACCATTGTTTTTAACACTGTATTTTGTAGCTTGCTTGCTTCCATTTCATTTAGTTCTTTTTAAGGAGATTTCTCCTATTCTTTTATTTGGGTCATATTTCTTTGTCTCCCCATTTTGGCAGCCTCTTTGTATTTGTTTCTGTGTATTTTGTAGATCTGCTAGGCTTTGGTAAGGTGGTCTTATGGAGTAGGTGTGTTGTGAGGCTTAGAGGTACAGTCTCCCTGATTGCCTGAGCTAGGTGGTCCAGAACTGTCCCTTGTGTGGATATTATGAGCCCTCCTGTTGTAGTTGTGCCTTGGTAGCTATTGGTCCATCTTTGGGTGGAGTTGCTCCTCCAGCTGGCCATGAGGATCAATACTGAGCACAATGTATGAGGTGCTGTATGGGAGCTGGCTCCACAAAGCTGAATTTGTGCCAACAGGGTCTGGCATCTGCCAAAATTCTCTGTGTGTGCTCATTGTGGAGCGAATTGGGTCATGCTCTGATGACCACTGGTTGTGTTGATTCTGAGACCCCTTGGGAGAGTATTCAGTGCTGTTCAATGTCAGGTGCTGCCAGTGATGGGTCCTAGGATACCTGTTTGGAGGTATAAATTGGCCCACATTTTGTGGGTGCCTCTGCTGGGCCTGGGTGTACATGGGGAAAATCCTAGCTGAGCACTAAGGCAGATTTTCACCAGCATCAAACTAGTATCAGGCCAACAACATGCCCAAGGCTTCCCCAGATCTGCCCTCATTTGTTAGTTGCCTGTTAGGCTCAGTGACTGACAGAACCTCTGAAGGTATAAGAGTTGCTTGAGGGAGGGGTGAGTATTGTGAATCACTGATAGGGGTAAGTGTTGTTCACCAGATTGATATAGATTCAAACTCAGCTCCAGTACTGGGTTTCAGGCCACTCACAATAATCTCATGGTACACCAAGGTCAGCCACCACTCACTGTTTGCCTGCAAACCTTTGTGGTGGCACTGAGTCTCAGGGATTCATCAAGGTGAAGCCAGAAGTGTTCACCATGTCCAAACAGACCAAGATTTGTCTGTATGAATGGGGGGCTTTGCAAAGAAATGGTTGCACTGGACTGGAGTTTACAGGGAAAAATCACCCCATCCATCAGACACACAAGTCAGTTCTTCCCAGAGTCTGCTCTCATCTACTAAAGTCTTTTGCACTGGAGGACCAGGCTGACCTTGGCTAGCTGACAATACTGTGGAGCACAAGCCCACCAGGGTGGGGCCTCCCAGATTTACAAGGGTGGAGCTAAAGTTGCACTTAGTGGGTCTAGTGAATTACCCATAGTGGGTTTGGATGCCATTACTCTGGCCCACAGGGGATGGGCCATTTTGGGCACACATGTGCAACTGCTCTGGCTGGCAGGGTATGGGGCACAGCTTCTCAGGCACTCTGGACACACATGACAGGTACTCTGGCCTGCTGTGGTTGGGCCACCTTTAGAGGGCCTGTGAAGTGACTACTTTTGAGGGGTGGGGAAGTGCTATGGCCAACGCCAGCACAGCTACTCCTGCATGCTGGGGGCAGGAGGGCGGTTTGTGGAAATTGTCTCTGCCCCGGAGTCACACAACTCTGTCTCTGATTCTCCCTGACTTCATACTCATGATCCTTTCAAGAAAGTCTATGCCACAGCTCAGGCAGCAGACTCCTCTGCAGGGTTTGAGAAAGAGTGGGCAGGGCAACTGAGGGGCTTGGAGTATGGGTTTTGTGCAGTCCTCTCAGGCTGATTCAGATTGGAGAGGAGTGATTGACCCAGGAAAGATAGCATTTGTGGGCATGTGGGAGAGGGAGATAGCACAGGCACCCCAGCAGTCCTCCCTTTAGCTCTGTTCCAGGAGCCACAGCACAGTCTGTCTTAACAAGGCTCTATTCTTCTACAAGCCACTGTCCCTCTTTGGGTGCCCAGGGTGACTGGTTGCAAAGATTTTGTTCACTGGCCCTCTAAGAGGGTACCTGGGTTTCTAGCAGACTCCCTTCTCATCCTGGCAGAAAGAATGCCTCCTGATTTTTACAGCCAGATATTACGCATACTTCTTTTCCAAGCTATGGTGCTCTGGGCCAGCGAGTCTGGCATGGGATTGAGGTGTCCTCAGAGGACACTTTTGCTAGCTTATTTCAGATCTCCACCCTTCCTACTAGTGTCAATGTGACTTCTTATGTAAAACCTTGGTTATAAAACTTCTGTTCAGATAGTCTTCAGTTGGTTATTCAGGTTGATTTTCTATAATTTGCTAGTAGTTGCAATTCCATTTTGGGGTTGGGAGGATGTAAGTGTAACATCCACCTACTCCACTGAAATATTCTTCTCCACCCTCCTGTCTTCTTGATGATAGCCATTCTGAAGGTCTATTGAGTTTCTCTGCTCATTTTTTATTGGACTGCGTGCATATGAAGTTATTAACTTATTATACAATAAATGGTTTCCACATATTTTCCCCCATTTTGTAGGTTAACTTTTCATTTTGTTCATTGTTTCTTTTGTTGTGCAGAGCATTTTATTTTGATATAGTCTCACTTATTGATTTTTTGCTTTTGTTGCTTGTGCTTTTGGTGTCATTGCAGAGACCATTGTCAATGACATTTTTCTGTCTGTCATCTTCTAGAAGTTTTATCATATCAGGCCTTGTGTTTAAGCCTTTAATGAATTTTGAGTTAATTTCTGTGAGTGGTGTAAAATAAGAATCTAATTTCATTTTTCTG
Organism: Myotis myotis; assembly: GCF_014108235.1. Taxonomy (NCBI): domain Eukaryota; kingdom Metazoa; phylum Chordata; class Mammalia; order Chiroptera; family Vespertilionidae; genus Myotis; species Myotis myotis. The sequence continues at coordinate 103,588,809 of NW_023416346.1, read as the reverse complement.
TATGTGGTTATCCAATTTTCCCAACACCATTACTGATGTATTTATTCTTCCCTGATTTTCTTGGCTCCCTTGTCAAATATCCATGCAGATTATATACAAGATATATCTGAGCTCTCTAATCTGTTCTATCAATTTATTTGTCTATTTTTATTCCAGTGCTATACTCTTTTAATGATTATAACTTTGTTGTATAGTTTGCTGTTCTACTTTCTCAGGATTGTTTGGCTATTAGGGGTCTTCTGTGATCTCATACAAATTTTAGGATTGTTTTTTGTATTTCTGTGAGAAATGCCAATGAGGTTTTTAAAATTATTTTTACTGAGGAAAAACTGACATATTCCATTATATTATTTTCAGGTGTACAACATTATAATTTGATATTTGTATAAACTGTGAAATTATCCCCATAAGTCTAGTCACCATTTATAACCACACAAAATTACAAAAAAAATTTTTCTTTTAAGAAAACATTTTAAAATTACTCTCTTGGCAACCTTCAAATATGCACTACAATATTATTGATTATAGTCATCAAGCTGTACATTACATCCCCATGACTTATCTATTTTATAATTGGAAAGTTGTAACTCATGAACCACTTTACCCATTTTGCCAACTTCCCAATTCTCTTCCATTCTGGCAACCACCATTCTGCTTTCTGTATCTATGAGTTTTGTTTTTGTGTGTGTAATGTTGTTGTTGTTTTTTGTTTGTTGTTTTAGATTCCAAATATAAGGGAGATTATATAGCAGTTATCTTTCTCTGATTTATTCCAGTAAGCACAATACCCTAAAGTTCCATCTATCCTATTGCAAATGACAAGTTTATATTTTATGGTTGAATAGTATTCCATTATATATATATCACATATTCTTTACCCATTTATTTATCAACTAGAGGCTTAGTGCACAAAATTTGTGCACTCAGGGGGCATCCCTCAGCCTAGCCTGCACCCTCTCACAGTTCAGGAACCCTCTGGGGATGTCTGACTGACAGCTTAGCTTTGCCTGGCTCCGGGCTTCTGGCTGAGCAGCACTCCTCCTGTGGGAGTATACTGACCACCAGGGGGCAGCTCCTGCGTTGAATGTCTGCCCTCTGGTGGTCAGTGCACTTCATAGTGACTGGTCGTTCTACCATTTGGTTGATTTGCATATTAGCCTTTTATTGTATAGGATGGAAACTTAGATTGTTTCCATATTTTGGCTATTGTAAACAAGGCTGTCATGAACAATGGGGTTCATATATCTTTATGAATTAGTGTGTATGTTTTCTACAAATAAATGTCCAGAATTGGGATTGTTGGATCATATGGTAGTTCTATTTTTATTTTCTTAAGGAAACTTCATACTGCTTTGTATAGTGACTGCAGCAATTTACATTCCCACCAAGAGTGCACAAATGTTCCCTTTTGTTCATATCCTTGCCAACACTTATTCCTATGTTTTTTAAAATAGCTATTCTAACATGTGTGAGGTGATATCTCATTGTGATTTTTATTTTTCTGAACATTAATGATATTGAGCATTATTTCATATGTTTGTTGACCCTCTGTATATCTTGGAATAAATGCCTATTCAAATCCTCTGCCCATTTTTAATTGAATTGTTTGACTTCTTTCATTATTGAGTTACATGACTTATTATATCTTGGACATGAACTCTTTATTAAATACTAGGGGTCCAGTGTACAAATTCGTGCACCTTGAAAGGAACTGTGGGCTGCGAGGCTGTGGTAGGCACAGGGGTAGGTCACGGCCCATCCTTCATGCCCCTACCTGTTGCAGCCCCTGGTCCCTTGTCTGCCGGCAGCCCCATTCCTGCCGCTGCCAATCCCAAGCGCTGACAGCGCTAGCCCTGCTCGCACCTGCAGACAGCTCAGAGTGATTGGGGCTGGCACCAAAAAACAAACAAACAAACAAACTGTATAAATTAACAAAATAATAAATTTGTTGAAAAGTAAATAATTTTGCTCTATATTCATCCATCTTGATCATTAGATAAATTCCTCACACAGAGTCATTTCAAGATTCAGAGAATTATTTATAAGCAAATAATTGTGATTATCAGATATCATAAAGTTAAAAGAAAATGCCGTTTGCACTTTATCAAGTAAGTGTATTCAAATGTTTATAACATTTTTGTGCCTATGGCATACTTAGGTTATGTGTTGTTGTTGTTTTATTCAAATATTTAAAAACTAAAGATTCCCTTGCTCCAATTCATGTTTCCAAACTAGCTGTAACCAAAGAAAACTGAGCTTTTAAACTGTCATAATATGAATTTGTCTCTGTTATATATGTCACTGTGGTATATGAAGCACTTGAAGTAGAATTACATGACTTCAATCCAAAGGAGTCACTATTGCATAAGTTATTTACTCATAAGCTATATCTTACTGTATAAGATAAATTATAAAATATTTCTTATAAAAACATTTGGGCAATCCCATTAAAACCAAAAAAAAGATTATAAAATGAAGTAACATAACATCATTAAAAGAAAAGTCTACCTATATTAGTCCTCAAATAGATACATCAAAATAAAATTATAGAAGTGTGTTATTTGATATAGCCCACTACAGTTTATCAGGCAGGAAAGTGTGTGTGAACTGCTATGGAAGACATGACTACTTCACTCAAGATGTTAATATAATGTGCTAATAATGTGAAAAGCATATCCAGTAATTACTTTTGTTTTGAAAAAAAAATGGACAAGTTGAACTTTCTGAGAAATTGAAATATTAAGAGTCAATATGAAAACTCATTAAGATCAGCTTAATCTTATTTAAGTAGATGGTTCTGCTCAAGGCTACAAAGTTTCAATTATAGAAGATAAATAAGTCCTAGAAAAAAAAAAGAAAAGAAAAAAAGGAGAGGCTGGGAGCTTGGGTCACAGGTGTGGCCAGCTTGAAAATGGCCGTCAGCCCCTCACTCAGGCTGGCCAGGCACCCCAGCGGGACCACCAACCTGATCCAGGACACCCTTCAGGGCAAACCAGCCGGGCCCCACCTGTGCATCAGGAATCTATCCTATATTATAAAAGGGTAATATGCAAATTGACCCTAACAGCAGAATGACTGGAAATGACTGGTCATTATTATACATACTGACCACCAAGGGGCAGACGTTCAATACAGGAGCTGCCCCCTAGTGGTCAGTGCACTCCCACAGGGGGGGCTTTGCTTAGCCACAAGCCAGGCTGATGGCTGCCAGCACAGCAGTGGTGGCGGGAGCCTCTCCAGCCTCCTCAGCAGCTCTAAGGATGTCTGACTGCAGCTTAGGCCTGCTCCCCACTGGCAAGTGGACATCCCCCAATGGCTCCTGGGCTGCCAGAGGGATGTCTGACTGCCAGCTTAGGCCCAATCCCCCAGGGAGCAGGCCTAAGTCAGCAGGTGGACATCCCCTGAGGGGTCCCACACTGCGAGAATGCACAAGCCGGGCTGAGGGACTCCCCTGAGTGCACAAATTTTTGTGCACTGGGCCTCTAGTAGAAAATAATGCTTCATAATACCTATGGCAACTTGGAGAAAGCCAAAGTCAATAGTGGAGCTGTATGATATTACTTGCATGATAAATCTCTAAAAGCCAAACTCAGAAACAGAGACTATAATGGTAGTTACCAAGAGCTGTGGGGATGGGTAAAATAAGGAGATGGTCCTCAAAGAGTAGAAACTTGCAACTAGAAGATGAAATTCTGGCACTTTAAAGCATAGTATAGTGATTATAGTCAACAATAATGTATATTTCAAAATTGCTAGAGTCGAGGTCTTAAATGTTCTCATTACAAAAATCATATAATAACTATGTGACAGGTCAAAGGTGTTAGCTCACATTATGGAGGTAACCATCACAATATGTAAATATGTCAATTATATCTCAATTTTTAAAAACACACATGCAATACAGTTGGTTATAATAATGAAAGAAAAAATAATGGAGCTTCCTATTAAAATAAAATGTACTAAAACAAAAATATACAAACTTCAAGTCCATTATAATGCAACACAAAATCAAATTGAATATTACTTAATTTGAATTGCTGATATTTTTACTCACAAATGAACAAGAGTACCCATTTCTTCTCATGACAAGAGAATCATCCATTGAGTAAAGTGGCTTCACTTGGAAGCCTAATGGTGTCATGATAGTGGCATACAAAAGTGAAGTTACAATTCAAATAATCAATTTAGAAATGACATGGCTAGATGTGACATTATCTAATAGGTAAAAATTAGGCCATCGAAAAATACCTATTGCCTGAAACCAAGATGGTGGCATAGGTAAACACCTGGAATTGCTGCCTCGCACAACCACTTCAAAACTACAACTAAAAGACAAAGCAGACATCATCCAGAACCACAGGAAGGCTGACTGAGTGGAAATTCTACAACTAGAAGGAAAGAGAAAAGCACACTTAGAGTCAGAGGAGGTGTGGAAGTAAAGTGCAGAGGTACGGAGGCGCGCTCAGAAAGGGCTGGCAACAGAGGACTCCGGTGTCTTTTTCAATTGGGAGGGAGTCTCAAGCTCCTGACTGCTCTGAACTCCAGTTACGGGGAGAAATTGGACTGTGTGGCAGCGGGCAGAAGACGAGGGCAGCTTTCTCTCAGAGGTGTTTGCAGCGATTACCGTGGGACACTGAGATGGGACACTGAGACCCGGGTGCCTCTTAGGAGAGGGCTTAGGATCAGCCATAGCTGTTTGCTCTGCCCTGTTGATTCCCTGAGACCCCACCCCATCCAAGTTGCTAGCACAGGCTTTTGCATATGAAAGGCCTGGCCCTTTGAGATCTAAAATTATCTAAAAAACTGCAGCTGGGTCAGAGAGACCCAGAACATCCAAACAGAGGCCCAAGGCTCCACAGCAGCTTGCATTGCTTCACAGCTGGGCTTCATCTGGGCACCTCCAAACCCCAAACAAGGGAGAGGAATCTGCTGATCTCTCCGTAGCTCCTGCTGGGTAGCCTCAGGCAGAGGCTAAATTAGCACCTCCTTAGGGATCCAAGAGCCCCTGTACCCAGTGGTCAGATTGGGGCCATCCAGGATACAACTCCTCATATCCATAAGGGAAACACTCAGGGGGCAGGCTCAGTGAGCACCAAAGCCCCACTGAAGCAAGTCTTGCCCATAAGGGTGTCTTCAGCACAGAAGTTCTCCCACTGTAGACACAGTTAATTCTCACAGACAATTGGCCTGGAGGTCAATTCCTCCCAGTGATACCAACAACAATCAAGGCTTAACTATAACAAGACTGTGCACACAGCCCACAAAGGGGTGCACCAAGAGTGCCCACCTCAGGTAATTGGGGAGGCTGAGCCACTGGGCCCTATAGGACACCTAGCACACAAAGCCACTCTACCAACACAGTGAAGCAGCCAAAATGTGGAGACAAAGAAATAGATCACAAATTACAGAAAGGGAGGAAAGCAAACTACTGTATATAGAGTTAAAAACCACAGTTATAAGGTTTTTCAAGAATTTTCTAGAAACCGCCAATAAATTTAGTGAGACCCTCGAGGATATGAAAAAGGACCAACTAGAAATTAAGCATACACTGACTGAAATAAAGAATAATATACAGAGATCCAACAGCAGACTAGAGGATCCCAAGAATCAAGTCAAAGATTTGAAATACGAAGAAGCAAATATCACCCAACCAGAAAAACAAAAAGAAAAAATAATCCAAAAATATGAAGATAGTGTAAAGAGTCTCTGGGACAACTTCAAGTGTACTAACATCCAAATTATAGGGGTGCCAGAAGAAGAGAGAGAGCAAGATATTGAAAACCTATTTGAAGAAATAATGACAGAAAACTTCCCCTACCTGCTGAAAGAAATAGACTTACAAGTCCAGGAAGCGCAGAGAACCCCAAACAAGAAGAATCCAAAGAGGACCACACCAAGACTCATCATCATAAAAATGAAAAGGGCAAAAGACAAAGAGAGAATCTTAAAAGCAGCAAGAGAAAAAAAGTCACTTACCTACAAGGGAGTAACCATACGACTGTCAGCTCATTTCTCAACAGAAACTATGCAGGCCAGGAGGGAGTGGCAAGAAATCTTCAAAGTGATGAATAGCAAGAACCTACAACCTAGATTACTTTACCCAGTAAAGCTATCATTCAGAATTGAAGGTCAGATAAAGAGCTTCACAGATAAGAAAAAGTTAAAGGAGTTCATCACCACCAAACCAGTATTATATGAAATGCTGAAAGGTATCCTTTAAGAAGAGGAAGAAGAAGAAAAAGGTAAAGATACAAATTATGAACAATAAATACACATCTATCAACAAGTGAATCTAAAAATCAAGTGAATAAATAATCTGATGGACAGAATAAACTGGTGAATATAATAGAATCAGGGGCATAGAAAGGGAGTGGACTGACTATTCTGGGTTGGGGGGGGTGCGGGAAGAGACTGGACAAAAATAGTACAGCTATGGATGAGGACAGTGGGGGTGGGGGTAAGGGCAGAGGGTGGGGTGGGAAGCGGGTGGAGGGGAGTTATGGGGGGAAAAAGAGGAACAACTGTAATAATCTGAGCAATAAAGATTTATTAAAAAAAAAGAAAAGAAAAATACTTATTGAGTGTTTACATGAGGTGGTAAATTAATCCACAACTCTATTTTGGGAATTTACAGTGATTATGACATATACTGTGACGTATATAAAGGGGGTAAGTCACCTGCTCCCTGATGAAATTTTGATCTTGATGATGACAGGAATTTACCAATGAACAAGGCCTGGTGGTTAAACTATTTGATGAAAACAAATGTGATAGACATTTTAAGGTCATTTGTTTAGCCTTCACTTTTCTGGAGATTAATTCTGTTTTTTCTTAAAAGAGTCTTATTTAGTGGGCATAATAAAATTAAAATATTAAGCAAATATAAAATGTTCCTTGCCGGAGTCCATTCATTGTCTTCACTAGTTGAGTTTAGACAGAGAACCCCCAAAAGCTAGTAGCCCTTGAAAGTCCTAGTAAAGGTCAGGGCTTGAAAGTCCTAGCAAAGGTCAGGGCTGTGCACCACCCAGTTAATCTAGGAACCGCTCAGTTAATTTAGGAAATAATAGTTGAAGCATCCCCACCTTAGTTCCCTTAATTACTTAGATACTTATATGTAGATCCTTGTTGATTATTGTTAATCCGATACTCCCGGAAATCTATTGATGAGCTAATCAGATACTCTGCCTACACTCGGAAATCTATTGATGAGTTAATCAGATACTTTGTCTATTCCTGGAAATTGTCTGCTGATCTGTGTGTCATTGAAACCTCCTTACCCTAAGGGCTACTCCAGATCAATAAAAGCTTGGTGAGGCCTGAGCACAGAGAGAAGTCCTTCGGGACTTGCCGCCTGGTCCCCCAATATTGCAAAATTATCTCGTGTCTTTTTCTCTCATTTGCTGTGCGGCTCCTCTTTCAGATACCGAACCCTACTCCACGCGAGTCGTGGAAGGAAACACTCAACAGTTCCTATTGCAAAATCCTGTTTCCCTGATTTTGTCTTACTATTTTATTTTTCTGGAATTATATTAGATGGTTGAGCAGGTATTTTCTTGCCTCGAGTAGTAGGTCCTTCTCCTACTGAACAGCAAACTACAATACTGAGCTCTGCTGACAGAATCAACACTGCTGCTGTACATGGAAGTATTAAAAGAGAAGTAGGAAAATATAGGGAGAGAGAGACAAAATAAAGAGCACATAGGTACAAGAATATCAAGAAGTATATTATTGCCCTAGCCAGTTTGGCTCAGTGGATAGAGCATCAGCCTCTGGACTTAATGGTCCTGGGTTTGATTCTGGTCAAAGGCACATGCCTGGGTTGCAGGCTCGATCCCCAGTAGGGGGCATGCAGGAAGCAGCCAATCAATGATTCTCTCTCATCATTGATGTTTCTATCTCTCCCTCCCTCCCTCTCCCGTCCTCTCTGAAATCAATAAGAATATATTTCAAAAAAAAGTATATTACCTAGAGATAAAGATGGAATTTGTAATGCAAATCAAGGGCTTCAAAGATAAATGCAGAATCACATAACTCAATTTCATAAAATTGTCATTAAACTTAATTTTATGTATGAGGGAGTTGGTCAAACCATGTGACTGGAGATATCAGTTGAGGTTTTAAAAGCAGATAATTTGGCTTCTGTTGGCTTTTTCTAACACATTTGCTGCCCTGGATATCTATTTTCAATTATTTTAATATTTTAAAGTATTTTTGGTAACACATTTTTTGGGCCAGTGTTTTCACTTCTAATATATTTAAATGTAACTTTTAATCTTAAGATCCTTCAACATATAATAATTGATTTTATCAACCTAATATGACTCCAAAGCACCAGTTTGCTTAGAATCTCCTAGTTCTCATACTGCAGGGCCAAATGGATCAATCCAAAAAAGGTATAGTTTCTGCAATTCCAATGAGACTTTTCTTCTCAAGTGACCTATAATTCATGTCTTGAAAGTGGGACATGAAGTTATTTAATCACACAGATATTAAATATTTAAATAAGTTACAAATAGTAACAACACAGGAACACCTCAAGACAAAGCCCTGTATATTTGAAAAGTGCATTAGTTTTAGCCCAGCTGGTATGACTCAGTGGTTGAGCATTAACCTATGAACCAAAAGGTCACAATTAGATTCCTGGTCAGGGCATATGCCTGGGTTGTGTGCTTAATCCCCAGTAGGTGGGTGGGTACAGGAGGAAGCCAATCAATGACTCTCTCTAATCATTGATGTTTCTATCTCTGCCTCTTCTTTCCACTCTGAAAGCAATATTCTTTTAACAAAGAAAAGTGTATTGGTTTTAAATATGCCAAACACAAATTGATCTAGAACTAATTGCCAGAATGATATGATTCACAAGAAAATGTACATTTGAAATTAAAGAAGAATCAATGAGTCATCTCAGTTTTGAAGAAATTTTGTGTCGTGGGGATAAATATTGCTACCTAAAATATTATAAAGATAGCATTCGATGTAGCATAAATTTCAATGCTTTGCATTACAATATATCCCTTTAGTTCTATTTTAAGCAGAAATATGCTCATTAAAGATGTAACATAAATGAACTTTTATAATATAGTAGGCTAATCTAACACAGACCTTTCAATATTCAAAATCCATAGAAACAATAGATGATATAAAACAGCAAAAACAAAATTTTAATATAGAACTGTGTTTGGAAAAAGAAAGGGAAATCTTCAATGGTTGGGAACAAAGAGGAGTTTCAAAGCCAAGAAATTAAGTACAGGAAGAGATGTTACAGCTGTTCAAAAATTAGCAACAAAAGCAAAGGCAATAATGACAGAAATATTGCGTTTTAATGATCATAAAGGATCAGGACATGTGACCTTGATCACAAACGGGAGAGTTGATACTGAGCACTTTCTATAAAGTTTGAATCTATAAGAGCTGAGCCTTTGGTTAAAAAAATAGGGGTGGGTAGGGGGAGATTAGAAAAACTTCACCTGCTGGATTTAAGAAGCAGAAAGAAATTGTCTTCCCTGAGTCTATATATAATTGCTTATAAAAAGTGAAAACTCAAACCTGTACTATAGACAGTTATATGGTTAGAAATTAAATTACTATATAATTTGGCCATATCCTATCTAATAAAGAGGGAATATGCTAATTGACCCTCACACCATCTCAAAGATGGTGGCGCCCACAGCCAATAAGGAGGGAATATGCTCATTGTCTGCCACACCCTCAAAGATGGTGGTGGCCACAGCCACAAGATGACTGGCAGGGGAGGGCATTTGGGGGCTATTGGGCCAGTAGGGGAGCAGTTAGGTGTTGATCAGGCTGGCAGAGGAGTGGTTAGGGTGTGATCAGGCTGGCAGGCATAAGCAGTTAGGGACAATCAGGCAGGCAGGCAGGTGAGAAGTTGGGAGCCAGCAGTCCCGGATTGTGAGAGGGATCTGGCCTAAACCAGCAGTCAGACATCCCCTGAGGGGTCCCAGATTGGAGAGGGTGCAGGCTGGGCTGAGGGACACACCTCCCACTGCATGAATTTCGTGCACCAAGCCTCTAGTCCTATATAATAAAGAGCTAATATGCAAATGGTCATCACACCCTCACGCCCTCATGCCTAACGGCTCAGACACTCAACACTGGGGAGAGAGGAATGGGGACAAGCAGGCACAAATGAGCTCATGAGAGAGGAATGGGGACCAGCCAGGCTGCAGCCCAGGAGAAGGACAAGCAGCATGCCCTGTGGTCCCAGGCACCAGTGCCTGCACCTGAGCCTGTGGCCTGGCCCAGGAGAGGGACAAGCCACCCACCCTGCGTTCTTAGGTTCCAGTGGTGTGGGACCCCACTGGTGCATGAATCTGTGCAGCAGACCTCTAGTATACATACATATGTACTAGAGGCCCAGTGCATAAATTCATGTAAAGGTGGGGTCCAGCCAGCCCCCATTGGGGCGGATCGGGGTCGGGCCTGCCAGGAGGAGGAGACAGCAGGAGGTTGGCCAGCCAGCCCGCCCCAATTGGGGCCCAATCAGGGCTGGGCCAGCTGGGGGGAGGGGTTGTGGGTGATTGGCTGGCGGGTCCTGCCCCTGATTGTCTTGGGGGGGGCAATCAGGGTAGGGGCCATGGCGGTAGATGCTGGCCTAGCCCCTGATCAAAGTGGGGGGGCAATCAGGGGCTGAGCTGGCTGAGGGGAGAGGCAATGGGTGGTTGGCTGGCCAGCCTGGCCCCTGATTGGTGCATGTGGGGGGGCCAATCAGGGGGTGGAGCCAGCGGGGAGGAGGGGCCACTGGTGGTTGGCCGGCAGGGCCCACCCTCATCTGCCAGTTCACTGGCCACAGTGGGCATCATAGCAACCAGTGGGTGTCATAGCAACTGGTAGTTACAGTTGTGACAGCATCAGGTCACTGGCTTTTTATATATATAGATAATTTTTCATATACATATACATGCACACACACACATACGTATATATGTGTATGGTGTCTCAAAAATGTATAAACACACTTTGAGTAATTATAAAGGCAGTGTGTATTAAAATAAATTTCATTTTTAAAATTGAGCTATCAACTGTTAAAGTGTGTATACATTTTGTGGGGGGCACCCTGTTTATATATATATATATATATATATATATATATATATATATATATATACTCGTATGTGTATGAATATATGAGAGAGAGAGGCACATGGGAGTGAGTAAGTAAAAAGATATACATCAGTAAGGTAGAATTTGTGCCTAGAGGATATGTTAAGATGCTGGAAACAGTGGTGTGCTAATAAAAAAGTTGTACAAATGAAAACAATTCATATAGCTATTGACTATAAAAATAATTAAATGTAATAAAGAATAGTATTGAGATTGAAAATACATGATGATACAAAAAAAGAAAATACATGATGAAACTAAATTCTAGACAATTATTACATGGAATTTGATGGCGGATGATCAGAGTTAGAAAGTTTTATGGATTCTGAGATATTTACTAACTTTATACACTTTGTTATGTTGAATATGCCAAATTTTAAGTTTTAAAACTTGAAGGATAGAAATAATATCTATCATATATTGAGCCTCAGTTTTCTAAATGCTACGCACTTAGTCATTTAATTCCCACAACAACTCTATAATGTAGGTACTATAATAATTCAAAAATTTTTTTAATATATTTTATTGATTTTTTACAGAGGAAGGGAGAGAGATAGTCAGAAACATCGATGAGAGAGAAACATCGATCAGCCGCCTCCTGCACATCTCCCACTGGGGATGTGCCCGCAACCCAGGCACAGGCCCCTGACCGGAACCGAACCCGGGACCCTACAGTCCACAGGCCGACGCTCTATCCACTGAGCCAAACCGGTTTTGGCAATAATTCAAATTTTATAGGAAGGAAATTGAGATTAAGATATTAATTCTTTGTATAGGAAATATCATTGTTATATAGTCTAACTGGATTCAAAGAGTTAGTCTGACTTCAGAAATTATGTTCTTAGTCACTATTTTTTAGTGCCTTTTACAATGCTATACCTTCTAAACAAGGAAAGGAAAATATGTAGAAACTAGTGGCCCAGTGCATGAAATTCATGCATGGTGGGGGTGTCCCTCAGCCAGGCCTGCACCCTTTCCACTCTGCCCCTAACCATTCTGCCTGCCAGCCTGCTCACCCCCAACTTCCCCCCACTGCCAGCCTGCTCACCCTGAAATGTTCCCCACCAGCCTGATCACCCCCAACTGTCCCCCTTGCCAGTGTGCTTGCCCCCAATTGCCACCCATGCTAGCCTGCTTGACTCCACCTGCCCTCCCTGCTGGACTTCTCACTCCAAATTGCCCCCTGGCTGTCCTGATCACCTCCAACTGACCCTCAATGATGGCCTGCTCAACCCCAACTGGCCCCCCTGCTGGTCTGCTTACCCCCAACAGCCCTGCCCCCCATCAGCCTGATCAACCACAACTGCCATCCCACCCTGGCCTGATCATTCACAATTGCCCTCCCCTCTTGGCCTCTAACCGCCTCTACCTCAACCCCAGCACCATGGCTTTGTCCAGAAGAACCTCTGGAAGGTCTCCTGGAAGGTCTCCCAGTCTAATTAGCATATTACCCTTTTATTAGTATAGATAGAAGCCAGGTGCACAGGTAGGGGCCGGCTGGTTTGCCCTAAAGGGTGGGGGTCCCACTGGGATGCCTGGCCAGCCTGGGTGAGGGGCTGATGGCTGTTTGCAGGCTGGCCACAACCCCTTCAGGGTGGAAGTCCCCACTGGGGTGCCTGACCAGCCTTGGTGAGGGGCTGAGGGTCATTTTCAGGCTGGCCACACCCCCTTCAGGTTGGGGGGTACCACTGGGGTACCTGGCCAGCCAGGGTGAGAGGCTGATGGTCGTTTGCAGGCTGGCCACACCCCCCAGCAACCCATGCTCCCAACCTCTCCTTTTTTTTCTTTCTTTTTTTTCAGCGCCTCTTTGAGCGGAGCCCAGGGCTGGCCAGGGCAGGTGGGAAGCTTGGCTTCCTCCATCGCCAGGGGCAACCCAAGCCTCCTGTTTGCTCCAGCTCTGTGGCTGCCACCATTTTAGTTGGGTTAATTTGCATACTCACTCCTGATTGGCTGGTGGGCGTAGTTGAGTGGTGGAGTGGCAGAGGGACAGAGTGATGGTTAATTTGCATGTTTCTTTTTTATTAGTGTAGATAAGTCAAAATATATAATTAATCACACTAAATCTGACAAGTTTAAACTCATCAATTAAAGACAAAGATTCTTAATTTGGTAAATAACAAAAAGTTAATTATACACTGCAAACAAGAGATGTACCAATAATAAAATGGCAAAGGAAGTATGAATTAAATGGATAGGAAATGATATACCAAGGAGATAATTGCTAACTAGAAGACCTCTGGCATGGCAACATTGTTATAAAACTAAAGCAAAAGTTGTTACTCTCTTTGCCTGATCCACTTTATCAAGTTGGAGCACTTCAACTGTTACAGTGTTGGCTGCTAATAGCTTTTACCTGCACTTTTTCCCAGAGGATTATCTTTATCTGAAGGGAGATTATGCAAGCCTCATGGATGATCCCTGGCCACTGACTGATTAACCCTTTGTACTCCATAAGCATCTATAGATGCAGTAGGGATAGTTTCTGTTTTGGATGCATGGCAGTTTTAATGTGTGCTACTAAGTATAAAAGCCCCAGACCCTTTCCTTCAAGAAAATACAAACTCTGTGGTGCAATTCACCCTTCAGAGATCCACATGGTAGTATGCTAAATCTATACATATCCTGAAAGTGTATTTGTCTTACTTCTTCCACTCTCCAATCTTGCTTCCATAACTCATTTTCAGATTCCACCTAAGAGAATTCCTTCAATAAATCAGTTGCACATGAATCTTCATCGCAGGCTCCAGTTCTAGGAAAACCAAATAAGACAAAAAGAAAATAAAAATATAATAAATGAAAAAAGTTTTATTAAGTAATGATAAATTGATCAGTTCAAGAGAAATGTACATCAATCATAAAATTACTTAAAAATACGTCCAGAAAACTCATACATAATTACCAAAAAATGTTTAAAAGTCCATGAATAAAGTTGGAAATTTATTTACAATTTAAAGTCAACAAAATACTGTTGATGGCACAATTATTTGAACAACACAATTTAGAAATTTGATCTAATGGGCAATTACTGACCACTGGAAACAACAATTAAATAGTACATTTTCTATCTGTGTCCATTGGTTATGCTTATATGCGTGCATGCAAGTTCTTTGGTTGATCTCTCACAGACACCATGGGGATGAGGGGATGAGTGGAGGGGGTTGAGAGTGCAAGGGGGGGATAAGGACACATATGTAATACCTTAATCAATGAAGAAAATTAAAAAATAGTACATTTTCTGTCACATATAATAATTGAAAAATAGACCACATATTAGGAAACAAAAACTTTTGTACATTCTTAAAAATAAATTTTAAAGCCAGAGGGAAAGGGTGGTTGGAGGTGGAAGTGGGCAAAGGGGAGAGGGGGTTAAATGGGGTTGAAAAGAGACTTGACTTTGTGTGTTCAGTGCATAATGCAGATGATGTTTTATTGAATAGTACACTTGAAACCTGTATGGTTTCCTCAGTCAATGTCATCCCAATAAAACCAATAACATAAACATAAAATAAAAATTAAAACTTATATTGAGCATCTTGTTTATTACCTATTTGTTTGTTTTACATTGAACGTTTTTAACTGAAAGGCATTTCATAGAAAAATTATTTGAATATATAGCCAAAAATAAAATGCATGTGTTTTTAAATTTAAAAATCAACTTCTGAATAATTCTTGGGTGAGGCAAGAAATTTTAATAGATCACATTATTAATTACTTAAACTTAAGTATAATCAAAATACTGTGTATAAAAATAGATACAGCTGATGTGGAACCCAAAAGAAAATTTAGTTATATATATATATATATATATATATATATATATATATATATATATATAAAATATTTAAAATTATTGGTATTTTAACCTAAGATATATAAAAAGAACAGTTACAGCATTTTCTAGAACAAATTTAGAAAGTGGACTTCTTTATGGTTATAAGATAAAGGCAATGTAAGACCTATGCATTACATGTGCCACATGTATGTCAATTAATAAGAAACATCACAAGAATATTGAAGTGAAAGAATGGTAGAATAGAACTAAAATAAAAGGAAGTAAATAGCCCTAGCCGGTTTGGCTCGGTGGATAGAGCGTCGGCCTGCGGACTGAAAGGTCCCAGGTTCGATTCCGGTCAAGGTCATGTACCTGGGTTGCGGGCACATCCCCAGTAGGAGATGTGTAGGAGGCAGCTGATCGCTGTTTCTCTCTCATCGATGTTTCTAACTCTCTATCTCTCTCCCTTCTTCTCTGTAAAAAATCAATAAAATATATTTTTTAAAAAAGGAAATAAATAAGAGCAGAACTTAAACTAGAAAACCAAGAAACAATAGAGATAATAAAAACACTGAAAGCTGGTTCATTGGATGAATTATAAAATAGATACATATGTCAAGAATTATGAACACTAAAAGGGAAAGGGCACAAGTAATACTAAGAATGAAAAAGAAACATACAGCAGAGAGTATTAAAATAAAAAACTGCAATGGACACTTTTAAAAACTAATAAGTTAAAAGTAATAAAAAAAATGTCCAGGAAAACATAACCCTTGAGTCAAGATAAATTATGTTTTTGGAAATATGGAGGAAAAGATCATGTTAGCCCTAGCTCTGCAAAGCAATGAATCATTGAAATAATATCTAATATTTTTCTAGAATTTTCAGAATTCTCTGCCATACTGAGCTCAAATCAGAGAAGAAAGCAGAAAGAAATCACAACAGGTAGTATTTCCCTGAGAGGCTATTCAAGTCAATACTGTGGATGATAAAGACACTTTTTGGTTGACATATTATTTCCCATATCATAGGTTGCCTTTTTATTTTGTTGACTAGAGGCCCAGTGCATGAAATTCATGCATGGGGGTGGGGGGGTCCCTTCAGCCCAGCCTGCACCCTCTTCAATCTGGGACCCCAGCAGTCAGACATCCCTCTCACAATCCTGGATTGCTGGCTCCTAATTGCTCACTTGCCTGCCTGCCTGATCACCCCTTACTGGCCCCCCTGCCAGCCTGGTCTCTCCCAACTGCCCTCCCCCACTGGCCTATACACCCCTCACTAACCCCCCCTGCTAGCTTAATCCCCCCAACTGCCCACCCTGCTGGTCTGGTCACCCCTAACTTTCCCCCCATTGGCCTGGTCACACCTACTTCTCCCCTGCCAGCCTGGTTGCCCCTAACTTCCCCCCCTGCCGGCCTGGTCACCCCTCTGGCCTCCTTGCCAGCCTGGTTGCCCCATACAGCCTTCTGTTCAATCATTTAGTCATCTATCACTAATCCCCCTGCTGACCTGGTTGCCCCATGCAGCCTGTTTGCTCAGTCGTTTGGTCATCCCTCACTAACCCTCCTGCCAGCCTGGTCATAGGCAGCCATCTTATGAGGGTGTGAGGATTAATTTGCATATTACCTCTTTATTATATAGGGTAATTTATTTTTCTGTGCAGAAGTTTTTAGTTTGATGTAGTCCACTTAATATTTTATTTTGTTGCTTGTGTTTTGTTTTTATATCCAAAAAGATTATTTCCAAAACCAGTGTCAAGGATCTTTTTCCTGTGTTTTTTGTTTTTTGTTTTTTCAGAAGTGTTAAAATTTCAGGTCATATGTTTATGTCTATAATTCCTTTTTAATTATTTTTTGTGAGTAATATAAAACACTATATATATAGTATAAAGGTCCAAAATCATTGTTATGCCTGTGGCTATCAAGTTTTCTCAAAACCATTTAATGAAGAAACTATTCTTTGCCCATTGAGTATTCTTCACTCCCTTGACAAATATTAATTGACCTTCAATGCAGAAGTTTACTTCTGGGCTCTCTAAATTGTCCCATTGGTCTAAGTGTCCATTTTAATGCCAGTGCCACACTGGTCTTTTGTTTGTTTGTTTGTTTTATCTTTACTGATGAAAGTATGAAAGGTGTCCCCTTTTTCTCCCCTATTGTCCCCCTTCATCCAGTTCCCATCACATCCTAGTCTTCACTACCCTATTGTATGCCCCCATAGTCACTGTATATATGCATAAAAATATTTTGGTGAATCTCTTATTGCCCCTCCCCTCCACTTTCCCTCTGAGATTTGTCAGTCTATTCCATGCCTCCACATAATCTGTTCTATATTCCATGATGTCTCAAAGGGTGATAGATCCTTGTTTTTTACATCTGCATAGAATTCCATTGTGTAAATGTACCACAACATTTTATCCACTCATCTACTAATGGGCACTTGGACTATTTCCAGATCTCAGCTATTGTAAATAGTGCTGCTATGAACATAGGGGTGCATATATACTTTCTGGTTGGTGTTTCAGGATTCTTAGAATATATTCCTAGAAGTGGAATCACTGTATCAAATGAAATTTACATTTTTTATTTTTTGAGGAAACTTCATACTGTTTTTCATAGTGGCTACACCAGTCTGCATTCCCACCAGCAGTGTATTTGTGCATACATGAGAATAAAGACAGTCTTTTCAATAAGTAGTGTTGGGAAAATTGTACAGGTACATGGCAAAAAAAAAAAAAAAAAAAACAGAAAGAAAGAAAAAGAAACTAGACCAGCAGCTTAACCATATATGAGAATTAACTCAAAATTTTTAAAAGACTTAAATGTAAGTTGTGATGCCATAAAAATACTAGAAGAATATGTAGGCAGCAAAATCTCAGACATCTAACATAGTAGAATTTTCACTGATACATCACTTAGGGAAGCGGTTCTCAATCTCTGGGTTGTGACCCCTTTGGCGGTCAAATGACCCTTTCACAGGGGTCGCCTAAGACCATCCTGCATATCAGATATTTACATTATGATTCATAACAGTAGCAACATTACAGTTATGAAGTAGCAACGAAAATAATTTTATGGTTGGGTCACAACATGAGGAACTGTATTTAAAGGGCCAGAAGGTTGAGAACCACTGACTTAGGGCAAGAGAAACAAAAGAAAAACTAAACAAATAGAACTACATCAAACTAAAAAAAAAAAAAACTTATGCACAGCAAAATCAACCAGCATCAAAATGAAAAGGGAACCCATTCTATGGGCGAACATATTTGCCAGTGACACACCTGATAAGGCATTAATTTCCAAAATATATAAGTCCTCATACAATTCAACAAAGGGAAGACAATCTAATTAAAAAAGTTATCTCACTCATATGTGGAATCAAATGAACCAAATAAACTGATGAACAAAATAGATGCAGAGACATAGAAGCATGAAACAGAATGAAGAATCTCAGAAGGAAAGCGGGGGTGACGGGTGGGTGCGGAGAGATTAACCAGGGAACTTATATGCATAGCCCATGGACACAGACAATAGTGTGGTGAAGGCCTGGGAGGGGTGGGTGCAGAGTGGAGGAGGTCAACAGGGACCGGGGGGTTTTCGGGGGGGGGAGCTGGGGGAGAAAGCAAACTTCTGTAATACTTTCAACAATAAAGGTAATTATTTTTAAACTGGGCAGAAGACCTGAATAGACACTTCTCCAAGGAGGACATACAAATGGGCAAGATACATCCTATCTAATAATAGACAAACATGGTAATTAACTGTACCTCTGTCACGCTTCCCATTGGCTAATCAGGGCAATATGCAAATTAACTGCCAACCAAGATGGCGGCTGGCAGCCAGGCAGCTGAAGGGAACAGGATGCATGATTGCCCCAACGATGGAGGAAGCCAAGGTTCCCCGCCTGCCGCTGCTGGGCTCTGAGCTTGCACTCTAAGAAACAATGTTGCAATTATAGAAGCTAAACAAACCCCATGCTTTCAGCCAGCCGGCGAGCTGGAGTTGCAACAGTGTTTCGATTATAGAAGCCAAACAAACCAGATACCTGCATTCAGCAGCCGAGGTCTCAGAGCGGGAGCCGAGCCTCAGAGCTAAAGCCGGCTCTCAGTTCCAGTGACAGCCATAGAAGGTAAATAAATACCAGAATGAAAAAAAAAGAAAAAAAGGAGAGGTTGGGAGCTTCAGTCACCCGCCAGCCTGGAAACAGCCCTCAGCCCCTCACCCAGACTGGCCAGGCACCCCAGTGGGAACCCCCACCCTGAAGGGGGTGTGGCCAGCTGCAAACAGCCATCATCCCCTCATCCAGGCTGGCCAGGTGCTCCAGTGGGGACCCACACCCTGAAGGATGTGTGACCAGCTGCAAATAGCCATCATCCTCATCCAGGCTGGCCAGGCACCCAAGTGGGACCCCCACCCTGATTCGGGACACCCTTCAAGGCAAACCACCCGTGCACCAGGCCTCTATCCTATATAGTAAAAGGGTAATATGCCTCCCAGCACCGGGATCAGCGGAGCCGCGAAGCCTCCCAAACCCTGGGTCAGCGGAGCAGCGAGGCATCCCAGCACCAGGATCAGTGGAGAAGCGAGGCCTCCTAGCACTGGGATCAGTGGTGCCAAGTCCTCCTGGCCCCTGGAGCAGCGTGACAGGGGGCAGCGCTCAAACACCCTGATTGCCCTGTGGCTCTCTGTGTGACAGGAGGAAGGCCACAACCTCCCTATCTGCCCTGCTCAGTTCATGACAGGGGAAGGTGCGCCAACCCCCTGATCGGCCCTGCTCTGTGCCTGATAGGGGGGAGCTCCCCAACCCCCTGATCGGCCCTGCTCTGTGTGTGACAGGGTGAGGCACCCCATCACCCCCATGGGCCCTGCTCTGTGTGTGACGGGGTGGAGCCGCAACTTCCCCATCAGCCCTGCCCTGAGTGTGACGGGGGCAGTGCCCCAACCCCCTGATCGGTCCTGCTCTGTGGGTGACAGGGGGTGGCATCCCAATCCCCTGATCCGCCCTGCTCTGTGTGTGACAGGGGGCGGTGCCCCAATTCCCCTATCGGCCCTACTCTGTGCGTGACAGGGGGTGGTGTCGCAACCTCCCCATAGACCCTGCCTTGAGTGTGACAGGGGGCTGCACCCCAACTTCTCAATCGGTCCTGTTCTGAGCCCAACCAGGAGCTGCACCTAGGGATTGGGCCTGCCCCCTGCCACCCGGGAGTGGGCCTAAGCCAGCAGGCCGTTATCTCCTGAGGGGTCCCAGACTGTGAGAGAGCACAAGTGGGGCTGAGGGACACCCCCCACCAGTGCACAAATTTTTTTGCACCGGGCCTCTAGTCCTATATAATAAAAGCATAGTATGCAAATTGTCCCCTCATCTGGGAGTTTATCCGGGAGTTCAAACTGCAGCGGCTCAGGATCCTACCAGTGCACAAATATCGTGCACTGGTCCTCTAGTATAAAATAAATACTCAATGTCACTAATCCCTAGAGAGATGCAAATCAACATGACAATGTGGTATCACCTCACATCTGCCAGATTGGTTAGAATCAATAAATCAACAAAGAACAAGTACTGGCAAAGATGTGGAGAGAAAAGAACCCTAGTACCATACTGCTTTGTAGAAGTGTTTAGAATCTGAAACTGTGATGTCTATAGCTTTATTCTTCTTTCTCAGGATTGTTTGTCTATTCAGGGTTTTATGTAGTGCCATACATAGTTTGATTGTTTCTTCTATTTGTGTGCAAAAACTCTTTTGAATTTTGATAAGAATAGCATTGAATCTACAGATGTCTTAGGGTATGGTAGAGATTTTTAACAAAATTAACTTTTTGATTCATGAAAATTAGATATTTTTCCATTTTTTTGTATCTTTTTCCATTTCTTTAATCAAAGTCTTGTACCTTGCACAGATCTTTTAGCCATGAGAAAGGATATCCTGCTATTTGCAACCACTTGGATGGACTTTGAGGGTCTTATGCTGAGATAAGTCAGACAGAGAAAGATATGTATCATCTGATATAAATTATATATGAAATATAAAGAACTTGAACTAAGAAACAGAGTAGAATGGTGGTTGTCAGTGATTGGCTGGGAAGAGATTGGACAGTTATCAGTCAATAAGTAAAAATTTGCAACTAAAAGATGAATACTTCCTGGAGATTTAAACCACAACATTATATTTTCATGAAACAATACTGTATTATATGGAATCAAACCACAGTTCTCAAACCTCTTCCATCTCAAACAATACAGTTCTCAACCAAGTTCTTTACAGAAGAATGTCTCCATTATGAATAGAACTTTGGTTCTCAACCTGACAACCCTCTCATGCTAATATATCAGCATGATAAAATGTGTCTTTCAGGCCACAAAGGAGATAATGTGCCAGTGTGAGTCAGATTATAGCTAAACCTTCTATTGTTTATAACTTAGGAATTTTTGCTGTGAATATTTTTGTTTGCTTTTGCTTTGGTTGCTCATGAAATGTACTATCAGCACAATTTTAAATCAGAAACAGGCCATCAAGAGTGCTGATATTGAGAAGGATATGAAAGTGCTCATGAAACAATAGGCAATTGAAAAGACAGAGAAATTTGTTATTGATTTGGGTAAATGAAAAGCAGTTATCTATTTCCAGCATGTGAAAAATTGAAGATGCTACACCTTGACCTCATGAAAGACACCCCTGGAATGAGTGCTGAAAGTTACTATTTTAAGGCTAGTAGGGGTTAGTTCATTACATTTAGGAAAAGAAATGTTTTTTATAGATAAAACAGTACATTAGACATGTACTGTATATAAGAAAGGTTAAAACAAGAAATCATTTGGGGTTCTGGAATGAATTAAGTTTGAGAACCGAGGTTGCACTGTACTTAAAAGTGGATGGAAATCAAGACATTGAATGTTCTTACCACAAAAAAATAAATAATAATTATGTGACATGATAGATATGTTATCTAATTCTGTAATGGTAATTATAATGCAAAATACAATATATCAAATCAACAGGTTGTATACCTTAAACTTACACAATGTTACATGCCAATTATATCTCAATTAATAAAAAAGAAACTATTGGGCAGTGTTAGGAAAATGAAGAAATGCATCCACAAAAGCTGGTACGTGAAGGAAGATAAACTGGCTCCAATTCTGTACCATCCACAATATTTTAGCATCCCAGTTAAAAAAAAAAAAAAGATCCTCCCAAATGAAGGGCTCTATGGATTAAAAATAATCAAATATGTACTTAACAAAAAAAATCACTAAACATAAAGGGAAACAAGCCACACATTTATACCATCAAGGCTTCATTTATTGAATTTACTAGAGGCCCAATGCATGAAATTCGTGCACTGGGGGGTTTCCCTCAGCCTAGCCTGCACCCTCTCCAATCTGGGACCCCTTGGGGGATGTCTGACTGCCAGTTTAGACAGCATGCTGGCTCACATGCCTAGAGTCACCTGAGAATTTGGAGTCAGCTGAGAATTTGGAGTCAACTTGAAAAGACTCCTTGAAAAGTGTCTCTAGGCCTATCAGTGTGGCCTGATTGGAAAGGCGGGGCTGGATCAGCAGTCCTGGTGGAGGCCTGGAGAGAAACGGAGGCACAGCTGTTGACCAGGCCTAGAGCTAATTCTTTTTACTAGGAATCATAAACTGGCAGTCAGACATCCCTCTCACAATTTGGGACTGCTGGCTCCTAACCACTCGCCTGCCTGCCTGCCTGCCTAATTGCCTCTAACTGCTTCTGCTTGCCAGCCTGATAATCCCCTAACCACTCCCCTGGCACCCTGATTAACACCTAACTGCTCCCCTGTTAGCCTGATCTTACCTCCAACTGCCCTCCCCTGCTGGCCTGATGGCTCCCAACTGCCCTCCCCTGCCGGCCTGATTTTTCCCCCAACTTCCCTCCCCTGTAGGCCTGATGTCACCTCCAACTGCCTTCCTCTGCTGACAAATTTGGTTCTGATTGGTTGGTTTCTATGCCAGTCAGCATCT
The DNA here is from genome assembly GCF_014108235.1 of Myotis myotis. Lineage (NCBI taxonomy): Eukaryota > Metazoa > Chordata > Mammalia > Chiroptera > Vespertilionidae > Myotis > Myotis myotis. The sequence goes on along the minus strand of NW_023416346.1, from coordinate 103,565,933 downwards.
CTGGGCCTATCAATGGGGCCTGATCAGAAAGGTAGGGCTGATCAGCAGCCCTGGTGAAGGCCTGGAGAGAAATGGAAGCGCGGCTGCTGACCAGGCCTGAAGCTAAAGAGAGAGGCAAGTGCTGATCAACAGCTGCCACAGAGGCTAAAGATCAGACCCTGCTTTTCTCTTTAGGCCTCTCTCTGGGCCTGATTCACAGCCCACTCAGCAATCAGCCCCGGGTCACCGTGTCTGCAGCCATGGCAACCCAGCTCTGACTGCAGGACTGACTTCCAGTTGGTCGAGCCTCCTGGTTTTTGTGGATGTGATGGACCCAGGGTTTTTATATATTAGGATTAAAGAAACAACATAAAATAACTATACATTTAGTGTTTAAATAAGTAATAAATGAGTAAGCAAAAAGAGACTACACTAATAAGACAAAACATTTAAGGGGAAACAATATCTATATCTATATCTATATATAAAAACCTAATATCCTAATTGTTTCTCCTACTGTTCGACCAGTTGCTATGATGTGCACTGACCACCAGGGGGAAGATGCTATAACCAGTAGGTTAACTTGCTATTGGGGTCTGGCCGATAGGAACTGGGAGAGATGGGCGAACATGCCCTGGAGCCCTCCTGTGGTCCCTTCCCAACCGGCCTACCTCCTGTGGTACCTTTCCAGCCAGCTGGCCCTGATCAGCCCCAATCAGGGCTAGGCAAGACAGCCCCAATTGGGACTGGGTGAGACAGGCTGGACACAGCCTGGAGCCCTCCCATGGTCCCTTCTCAGCCTCAATTGTGCACCAGTGGGGTCCCTCGGCCTGGCCTGCACCCTCTCACAATCTGGAATCTCTCAGGGGATGTCGGAGAGCTGATTTCAGCCTGATCCCCACAGGCCAGGCTGAGGGACCCCATCAGTGCACAAATCTGTGTACTGGGCCTCTAGTCTAGACATAAAAACTTGTAATTATTTTTTAAAAACCAATTGAGTAGTTTAAACAGTAAATCCAGTAGAGGTGAAGAGTCAATTGGAAGACAGAACAAAAGTAACTATGCAGAATACATTTATAAGTGTTAAGTCAATAGAAAATATGAAAAATACGTTAAAAGTTATGGGTGTTAGAATAATAATTTCATTTTTTGTTTTCTATTACTTTATCTTTATTGTTGAAAGTATTACAAATGTTCCCTTTTTATCCCCATTGGCCTCTCCACCCTGTTCCTGCCCCCTCCCCAGGCCTTCCCCTTACTATTGTCTGTCCATGGGCTATGAATATATGCATATAATTTCATTGGTTAATCTCTTAAAACTAAACCTAACCCTAACCCTCACTCTTATGCTAAGCTAAATAAGTCAGTCAGAGAAAGACAAGTATCACATGATATCACTTATATGTGGAATCTAATGAAGAAAACAAACAGATGAACAAAATAGATCCAGACACTAAAGCCTGCAATAGACTGATGTGTTTTAGAGGGAAGGGGTGGGTGGATGGGAAAAGATTAACCAATGAACTTATATGCATACTAGAGGCCCGGTGCATGAAATTTGTGCACAGGTAGGGTCCCTAGGCCTGGCCAGCTATCAGGGCCAATCGGGGCCTTCTGGCTACTGGTGGGGACCTTCCTTCCCCAGCAGCTGGCCGCTGGCCAGGGCCTTCCTTTGTTCTGCACCACCCTTTGGTGGTCAGCATACGTCATAGCAAGCAATCAAACTCCCAGTTTCCTGGTCAAACTCACAAGGGGACACTTTGCATATTAACCTTTTATATATATACTAGAGGCCTGGTGCATGAAATCTGTGCACTGGGGGGTGGGGTTCCCTCAGCCCAGCCTGCCCCTCTCACAGTCTGCGAGCCCTCAGTGGATGTCCTACTGATGGCCAGTCTGGCAGCAGAGGCTTGGAGCAGGCGTCCTGTATGTGTGTGTGTGTGTGTGTGTGTGTGTGTGTGTCCCCACTGGGGGTCTGCCCCCAGCCACATTGGAGGCACAGAGCAGGCACTGTGTGTGTGTGTGTGTGTGTGTGTGTGTGTGTCTGCTGGAGGCTTGCCCCCAGCCACACCATGGAGGCTTGAAGCAGGAGCCCCTCTGTGTTGATCTCTCAGGCTCCTGGCCTCCACTGCATGTTGTACTCTCTCTTGAGCTATGGCCAGGATGGGGGTGCTGCTTGCAAGCTGGGCTTTCCTGCTCCCTGATCACCATGGTGACCGGGGAGCAGGCCCAGCTGGGGGCTGTCCACAGGCCAGGTTTTCCTGTTCCCATGTCTCCATGGCAACTGGGGAGTAGGCCCAGTTGGGCGCTACCCCCAGGCCGGGCTTGTTTTCCTGCTCCCAGATCAGGCACAGCTTGGGGCTGCCTACAGGCCGCACTTTTCTACTTATCGATGGCCAGATCACCAGAGCGACCCAGGGCCCAGCGTCACTTTCTTGCCCTCCAATAGTCATAGGGTCCCGGCTCGGGGCGGGGCTTAGCAGTGTGGGGCTTAGGTGGCACAGGGGCTCAGGTGGCACACAGGGGTCCCGGCTAGGGGTGGGGCTTATGCCCCACTGCCCAGCGCTGCACATGGGGCCTGGATAGCAGCTCGCACTGTCCCGCCTTGCCTGTAGTATAGGATTGAGGCCTGGTGCATGGGTGGGGGCCAGCTGCTTTGTCCTGAAAGTGTTCCAGATCAGGGTGGGGGTTCTGCTTGTGTGTCTGGCCAGCCTGGATGACTGGCTGAAGGCTGTTTTCAGCTGGTCACACCCCCTTTAGGGTGTGGGTCCCCACTGGGGTGCCTGGCCAGCCTGGATGACGGGCTGAAGGCTGTTTGCAGCTGGTCACACCCCCTTCAGGGTGGGGGTCCCCATTGGGGTGCCTGGCCAGTCTGGGTGAGGGCCTGAGAGCCGTTTTCAGGCTGGAGGGCAACTTAAGCTCCCAGCCTCTCCTTTTTTTCCTTTTTTTAATTCTGGGATTTATTTACCTTCTATAGCTGTCACTGGAGCTGAGAGCCAGCACCAGCTCTGAGGGCTGAAAGCAGGTTTCTGGGTCTGTTTGGCTTCTATAATTGAAACTCTGTTGCCATCACAACAGCTCTAAGCTCTGAGGCCAAAGCTGTCTGAAAGCAGGTCTCTGGAGCTTGTTTAGCGTCTATAATTGCAACATAGTTGCTTAGAGTGCAGCTCAGAGGCTGGCAGTGGCAGGCCAGGAATGTTGGCTTCCTCCGTCACTGGAGCAAGCAAGCCTCCTGTTTGCTTCAGCTGCGTGGCTGCCGGCCGCCATCTTGGTTGGCAGTTAATTTGCATATCCTGCTGATTAGCCAATGGGAAGGGTGTCGGGGTTATGGTCAATTTGCATGTTTCTCTTTTATTAGATAGGACTAGAGGCCCGGTGCACAAAAATTTGTGCACTCAGTTGGGTCCCTCAGCCTGGCCTGTGCCCTCTCGCAGTCTGGGGCCCCTCAGGGGCCCCTTCCCCTGGCTGCTGGCACCAGTTTTCCTCTGGCGCCCAGAACACAGGCCTTCGCTCTTCACTGGGAGGGGCTGGCACGGCAGGCTTAGCTCTTCCCTCGCCATGCCAGCCTTCGCTTGCTGCTCCTGCCTGGGGTCAGCGGGCTTCGCTCCATCCCTTGGCTCCTACGTATGCAAATTAGCCGCCATCTTTGTTGGCAGTTAATTTGCATATCATGCTGTTTAGCCAATGGGAGGTGTAGCAAAGGTATGGTCAATTACCATGTTGTCTATTATTAGATAGAATAGATAGATAGATATGCATAGCTCATGGACCCTTTGAGATAGCATGGAGAGACCTGGAAAGTAGAATAATAATTTCTACCATTTTAAATTAAGATTTCAGAAGGTGATAAAAACAATATATTTTAATTGAGATATATTTGACATATAACACTGTATTAGTTTCAAATGTACTAAATAATGATTTCATATACATATCTATTGCAAAAGTGATTAGCACAATAAGTCCAGCTGACATCCATCATCACATGTACAGTCATCCCCCTTTAATCATCAGTGACATGTTATAAGGTTATAATGGATGCCTAAATTCTTGAATAGTACCAAACCCTATATAGTCATACCTTGGGTATATTGTAGGTTGGGTTCCAGACCACCACAATAATGCAAGTATTTCAATAAAATGAGTCATAATATTTTTGCTGGTGGAGAATCTTGCCTTCAATTTGTAAAAAATGTAACATTTATGAAGCACAATAAAGTGAAGCTCAATAATATAAGGTATGCCTGCATATGCAATATTTTATTCCTCTAAATGCATAACAATGATAAAATTTAATTTATAAATTAGACACAGTAAGAGATTATCAACAATGATGAATTACAAAATAAAACAATTATAACAACATTCTCCAGGAATTTTTATGTTTCAGTCTAAATATATTCCTGAATTTGTGTAACTATCCCTTACTGCAATAAATGGCTTGGGGGTCACACAAATGGGGGATCCATTGCTGAAGTCTTTATATAAGCTCAATGTTTTCTGGGCAACACATTGCTGTACATCAGAACACATTTTTAGTTTATGTCTTCCACCCACAAATTTAGTCCCCTTTCTGACTTAACTAAGCACTTACAATGTACTGTGGCCATACATTGTACAGTTTGATTTGCATAAACAAAGCTAGCACTATTTTTTCTCCTTATATTTTCACAGATAGATTTGTTCTTATCCCAAATCTTAGCAACCTCAGCATATGATTTTGTTTCTTTCCTTATTTATATCAATAACTATCGCCTTTTTACTTAAAGAAAGCACTTTTTTAGCATCTTTTTGGTTTATCTCAATTGCCAACACCACTGTCCTTGTGCTTTGGTGCCATTATTAAATAAAATAAAGGTTACTTGAATAGAAGCACTGTGATACCAGGACAGTTGATTGGATAATCAAGTGACTACTAAGTGATAATGGGCAGGTAGCATATGCATCCTGGATACACTGAAAAAAAATGATGATTCATGTTCTGTGAAGGACAGAGAAGGGCAGTGAAAAATCTCATCACACTGCTCAGAGAAGCATGCAATCTAAAATTTATGAATTTTTTATTTCTTGAATTTTGCTTTTAATATTTTCAGACTGCATTTGACTATGGTTAACTGAAACTGTGGAAAGCAAAACTGCAGATCTAGGTTTTGCATTCTGAAAACAAATATTTTTTCTTGTGATGAGAAATTTTAAGATTTACTGTCCCAGCGATTTTATATATACAACACAGGGTTATCCTATATAATAAAAGGGTAATATGCAAATAGACCGAACAGCAGAACAACCGAACAACCAATCAAAGTGTAATATGCTAATGCTATGCTAAGGCTGCTCAACAGCTTGCTATGATGTGCACTGACCACCAGGGAGCAGATGCTCCGACCAGTAGCTGGCAGCTGATCGGGACTGAGTGAGATGGGCCGGATATGCCCTGGAGCCCTCCTGTGGTCCCTCCCCAGTCCAATCTTGCACCAGTGGGGTCCCTCAGCCTGGCCTGTGCCCTCTCACAATTCGGGACCCCTCAGGGGATGTTGTAGAGGCAGTTTTAGCCTGATCTTGGAGGCCACTCCCTTAGGAGGGTGCCAAATGCAGGGCTCATGGCTGGTAAGCACTACTCTGGCAGCGTGAGCCTCTCCTGATCAGGACTGATTGTGCGTGAGCTTGCGGCAGGCACAGTGAGTTCGGGGTTAGCAAAAGCAGCAGGTAAGAGCTGCAGGCGGCATTGGGCTGTGGGTTTCAGCTCGATCCCTGCAGGCCACCCAGAGGGACGCCACCCATGCATGAATTTGTGCACTGGGCCTCTAGTTAACTATAATTACCATGTTGCATATTAATTACATCTCCAGCACTTAACTTATTTTAGAACTCAAAATTTGTAATTTTTACCATCTTCACCAATTACTTCCCTCAACCCTCACCTCTGGAAACCATCAATTTCTTCTCTGTATCTATGAGACCCCTTTTTTTCTAGATTTCACATATGAATGAGATCATATGCTTATGGCATTTGTATTTCTCTATTCAAGTTTCACTTAATATAATGCTATCTATGTCATTGCAAATAACAGTATTTCTTCTTTTTTAAAGGCTGTATGATATCCTGTGGGAATATGTATGTGTGTGTGTGTGTGTGTGTGTGTGTGTGTGAGTGTGTATACATATTTTTATACATTCATCCATCAAAGGACACTAAAGAAGAGCAATATTTTATTAAGTCATTTTTCAAAAGTATAATTGATGTGCTATAAAGGTATAAAAATTGAAATGAATAAAATACTCAATTATGGCTGCAAAATGCAGAAAAATGTGGATGCTAAATAGGAACAAAGTACAATGTCAACAAAAAACAGTAACAAATATGATAGACATTAATCTAACTATATCAATGATCATGTTAAATGACAATGGACTAAGTATACCAATTAAAAGATAGAGATTATAATGAAATTAAAAAAAAAAAAAACCTAACTCTGTATTGTTTACTAGAAATACACTTTAAATATAAAGACATAGATTGATTAAAGGAATGGCAAAAGTATATCAAGAAAGTAGGAGTATGTATGTCAATATCAGACAGATCAGAACTTCAGAGCAAGGAATGTTTTCAGAGATTAAACAGGGCATTACATAATTACTAAAAGGTCAATACTAAACAAATAAACAAACAAACAAAACACTACACACATTGCAGTCCTTAATGTGTATGTGCCCAACAAAAGAGTGTCAATATATGTGAGGCAAAAATGAAAAAAAAAAAACTGCAAGGAGAAATAGATTAATCTACTATTACAGTCGAGGACTTTATCAGAAATGGACTGATCCAGAAGGCAGAAAGTCAGTGAGAATATAGTTGAAATCAATAGCACTATCAATCAACTGGATAGAATTGACATCTATGCACTACTTTACCAATGACAGCAGATTACACATTCTTCTCAAGTTCACATGGATCATTAAGCAACATTGAACACATTCTGCACGAGAAAACACACCTTAACAATTGTAAAAGAAAAGAAATTATACAATGCTGGCTCTCATAAGATAATGGAATTTAACGAGAAATCAGTAACAAAAAGATAACTGGAAAATGTCAAAATACTTGGAGATTTGAAGGCATACTTCTGAAAACACATGGTTTAAAGAAAAACTCTCAAAAGAAGTTGAAATATATTTTGAAGAAAATGAAAATACAGCAAATGCAATATTTTGTTAAGAATTATAGCATTAGCCCTAGCCTGTTTGGCTCAGTAGATAGAGCATCGGCCTGTGGACGGAAGGATACCTGGTTCAATTCCAGTAAAGAGCACATACCTCGGTTGCAGGCTCTCGCTGGCTCGGACTCTGGTCAGGGCATGTGCAGGAAGCAACCAATCAATGTGTTTATCTCACATTGATATTTCTTTCTGTCTCTCCCTCTCTTTTCCACTCTCTCTCTAAAAATCAATGGAAAAATATATTTGGGTGATGATTAAAAAATTATAGCATTAAATACATATATTAGAAAGAAAGATGTAAAATCAGTTATCTAAGGTCTTATTTTTAAAAATTAGAAAAAAGATAATTAAATCATAATTAATAAGAAGGAAAGAATAACTATTAGAAGATAAATCAGTGAAATTGGAAACAAGAAAACAGTGAAAAAATAAACAAAACCAAAAGTTGCTTCTTTGAAAAGGTCAATAAAATTGAAAAGCCTCTAGCAAAGGCTAACTATGAAGAAAATATATAATTTACTAATCTTAGAATTGAAACAAAGGAAATCACTGCAGAGCCAAAGAACATTAAAAGGGTAGGCTAATAAATACATACATACATACATACATACATACATACATACATAAATAAATAAATAAAAGGGTGGGCTAGATGGAGCAAATGAGGGAAAAAGAGAGGGCATATGTAATACCTTCAACAAAAAAAGATTTTTTAAAAATAATGAAAAGGGAGAATAAAATAAGATTATGACCAGGTCTATGCTCCAAAATTTGATAAAATGGACCAAATTTTTTGAAAGAAATAATCTGCCAAAACATACATAGGATCAAATAGAAAATCTGGAAAAAAAATATATAGATAGATATAGATATAGATATAGATATAGATATAGATATAGATATAGATATAGATATAGATATAGATATAGATATAGATATAGATATAGATATAGATATAGATATAGATATATATTCAAGGCACAATTAATAATTAATAACTCCAAATCATAAAAAAACAGGCCTAGTTGATTCATTGGTGAATTTAACAAATCTTTTAAAGAAGAAATTATACCAATTCTCTACAATCTGTTTTTGAAAGATAGAAGCAGAAGTAATACTTCAATGGGGCGGGTGGATGAGTGGGAAGAGATTAACCAAAAAATTTACACCCATATACGAATAATCCATGGCCACAGATAATAGTGTGGAGAAGGCCTGGGGCAGGGAGCAGGTACAGGCTAGAAGGGGTCAATGGGGAAAAATGGGACATCTACAGATAATTTCAACAATAACGACTTAAAAATGATATAGATTAAAAAAATAATAATTGAATTTTTCTATCACCATTTATCCCCTCTATGCCCTCTGCCTATACCAAAATTGGACCAAGAAATTATAGGGAAAGTAAACTGCAGACAACTATCTCTTAGGAACACAGATGTAAAAAACTCTTCAACTAAATATTAACAAATCAAATCCAACAATGTAAAAAAATTATACACAACTACCAATTGGGATTTATCGTAGGTACTCAAGAATGGTTTAAGATTCACAAAAAGTTGTTTTCTTTTTTATTGAGTTTATTGGGTGACACTGGTTAACAAAATTATACAGGTTTCAGGTGCACAATTCTACAATGCATCATCTCTATACTGTATTGTGTGTTCATCACCCCAAGTCAGGTATCTGTCCATCATCATTTATCCCCCCTACACCCTACTCCACCTCTCCCCAACTCTGCTTCCCTCTGAAATTATCACAACTGTTGTCCATAACCAAGAGTTTTCTCTTTCTTTTTAAAATTTTTCTGCTCAATCCCTACACTCCTCCACCCATATGTGGAATCTAATGAGCAAAATGAACTAACAAGCAAAATAGACAACATTCAAAAATCAATTAATATGATCCTACATATCAACAGACTAAAGAAGAAAAATTACACGATCATGTCAATAGGTGCAGAAAAAGTAATTGAGAAGATTCAACACCATTCCATGATAAAACACACAAAAATAAAACAAACAAACAAAAACCTCTTAAGCATTCTAGGAATAAAGGAACTTCCTCAATTTGATAAAGGACATCTACTAAAACAAACAAACAAACAAAAACCCTCACAGGTAACATCATACTAAATGATGAGAAACACCAAACTTTCCCATTAATATCAGGAACAAGGCACAGATGTTGCCTCACCACTGCTTTAAACATTATATATATATATATATATATATATATATATATATATATATATATATCCTATCTAATAAAAGAGAAACATGGTAATTGGCGTATGACCGCTACCCTTCCCATTGGCTAATCAGTGAGATATGCAAATTAACTGCCAGCCAAGATGGCGGCCGGCAGCCAGGCAGCTGGAAGCGAACATGAGGCTTGCTTGCTTCAGTGATGGAGGACTGCAACATTCCCCGCCTGCCTTGCCGGCCTCTGAGCTTGCAGTTTTAGAAACATTGTAACAAATATAGACGCTAAACAAAACCCCAGAAACCTGCTTTCAGCTAACCGGGATCTCAGACCCGCAGTTATACATTGTTTCGATTATAGAACCCAACAGAGGCCTCAGAGCTGGAGCCAGAGCTAAAGCTGGTCCAGAATAAAAAAGAAAAAGAAAAAAAGGAGCAGTTGGGAGATTCAGTCACCCGCGAGCCTGAAAACAGCCCTCAGCCCCTCACCCAGACTGGCCAGGCACCCCAGTGGGGGCCCCCACCCTGAAGGGTGTGTGACCAGCTGCAAACAGCCATCATCCCCTCACCCAGGCTGGCCAGGCACCCCAGTGGGGACCCCCACCCTGGTCCAGGACACCCTTCAGGGCAAACCAGCCAGCCCCACCCATGCACCAGGCCTCTATCCTATATAGTAAAAGGGTAATATGCCTTCTAGCAGAGCCGCGAGGCCTCCCAGCACCGGGATCAGCGGAGCCGCGATGCCTCCCAGCACCAGGATCAGCATGACAGGGGGCAGTGCCCAAACCCCCTGATCGCCCTGTGGCTCTGTGTGTGACAGGGGGCAGGGCCACAACCTCCCTATCTGCCCTGCTCTGATCGTGACGGGGAAGGGGCCCCAACCTCCTGATCAGCCCTGCTCTGTGCCTGATAGGGGGAGCTCCCCAACCCCCTGATTGCCCTGCGGCTCTGTTTGTGACATGGTGCAGCGCCCCAACCCCCTGATCGGCCCTGCTCTGTGGGTGATAGAGGGTGGCACCCCAACCCCCCCCCCCCCACGGGCCCTGCTCTGTGTGTGATGGGGTAGAGCCATAACCTCCCCATCGGCCCTGCCCTGAGTGTGACAGTGGCGACGTCCCAACCCACTGATTGGCCCTGGTCTGTGGGTGATAGAGGGCGGCGCCCCAAGCCCCTGATCCACCCTGCCCTGAGTGTGACGGGGGGGGGGTGCCCCAACTCCCCTATCAGCCCTACTCTGTTAGTGACAGGGGGGAGCTCCTCAACCCCCTGATCGACCCTGCTCTGTGCGTGACAGGGGGGAGCTCCCCAACCCCCCTGATGGGCCCTGCTCTGTGCATGACAGGGGGCAGCACCCCAACCCCCTGATTGGCCCTGCTCTGTGGGTGACAGGGGGTGGCACCGCAACCTCCCCATCGACCCTGCCTTGAGTGTGACAGGGGGCAGTGCCCCAACCCCCCAATCGGCCCTACCCTGAGCATGTCTGAGGGTGGCATTGCAACCTCCCAATCCGCCCGGCTCTGTCAATGACAGGGGGCGGCGCCCCAACTCCCCAATTGGCCCTGCTCTGAGCCCTACCAGGGGCTGCACCTAGGGATTGGGCCTGCCCTCTGCCACCCTGGAGCAGGCCTAAGCCAGCAGGGCGTTATCTCCTGAGGGGTCCCAGACTGCGAGAAGGCACTAGCCAGACTGAGGAACCCCCCCTTCCCCCCCTAATGCAGAAATTTTTGTGCACCGGGCCTCTAGTATATATATATATATATTAGAGGCCCGGTGCATGAAATTCATGCACTGGGGGCGGGGGTGTCCCTCAGCCCAGCCTGCACCCTCTCCAATCTGGGACCCCTCGGGAATGTCCGACTGCCAGTTTAGGCCCGATCTCCGTAGGCTTGGGCCTAAACCGGCAGTTGGACATCCTTCTCACAATCCGGGACTGCTGCCTCTCAACTGCTTGCCTGCCTGCCTGCCTGACTGCCCCTAACCACTTCTGTGTGCCAGCCTAATCACCCCCTAACCACTCCCCTGCCAGCCCGATTGATGCCAAACTGCTCCCCTGCCGGCCCAATCGCCCCCAACTGCCCTCCCCTGCAGGCCTCGTCACCCCCAGCTGCCCTCCCCTGCTGGCCTGGTCACCCCTAACTGCCTTCCCCTGCAGGCCTGATTGCCCACAACTGCCCTCCCCTGCCAGTCATCTTGTGGTGGCCATCTTGTGAGCACATGGGGGCGGCCATCTTGTGCAAGGGCATGATGGTCAATTTGCATATTAACTCTTTATTATATAGGACATATATATACTGAGTTGCCAGATTATTATGACCACCCCAGAAGTACTTCATTGGGCCACGTTTTGCCTTCAATACTGCAGCAATTCTTCTTGGCATTGACTCCACGAGATGTTGAAAGCTGATGCGAGGAATCTGACACCATGCCTGATGAATAGCACTGTCCAGTTCTCTGAGACTTGATGGTTGTGGAACCAGCTGCCTGATGGCTCTTGTAACTTCATCCCACAAATGCTCAATTGGAGTGAGATCTGGTGATTGTGGGGGCCACTTAAGCAAGGTAAAGTCTCCCTCATGTTCTTGAAACCACTCCTGCACAATGTGAGCACCGTGGCGTGGCACATTGTCTTGTTGGAAGAAGCCATCTCCAGTGGGATATGCCATCAACATGATAGGATGAACTTGATCAGCAATGATACTTAGGCATGTTGTGCTATTCAGACGTTTATAATGATCTAGCCCTCTAACAACTTCAGCGGGAAATTATAGCTAATTTGCCTACAAACCTCAGGTGGTCATAATAATCTGGCCACTCAGTATATATATAATTGTTCACAGTATTATAAATGTCCTCCAACCCCTTTTACCTCCCCACACCCACCAGGCCTTCACCACACTATTGTCTGTGTCCATGGGCTATGCATATATTCAAACAAGTTTTTGGTTAATTTCTTCCTACCCCACGCCCTCCTTTCTTTTGAGATCTGTCAGTCTGTTCCACCCTTCCATGTCTAAGGTATTATTTTGCTTGTTAGTTAATTTTGTTGATTAGATTCCATGAATAAGTGAGATCATGTGATATTTATCTTTCTTTGGCTGACTTATTTCCCTTAGCATAATAATATCCAGGTCTTTCCATGTTGTCTCAAAAGGTAACAGATCCTTCTTTTTTACACATGCCATTGTGTAAATATACCACAGATTTTTTTCTCCATTCATCTATTGATGGGCACTTGGGCTGTTTCAAATCTTAGCTGTTGTATATAACACTTCTATGAACATAGAGGTGTATATATTCTGATTTTCTCCATAGGTGATCATATATCTACAAACAAGAGCAGTTTTTCTTCTTCCCCAATTGTTATATATTTTATGTTTTTCCTCTTTTACTGAATTTGCTAGGACTTCCAGAACAATGTTGAACACCACTGCTTTTCAACATTGCTCTGGAAATCCTAGCAAATGCAAGAAAAAGAAACAAAACATATACCAATTGGGAAAGAAGAAAAATTGTTTTTCTTTGCAGATATATGATTATCTATGTAGAAAATATATGGAAAAAACCTTCTGGAATTAATAACCAATTATATCAAGATGGAGGATAGAAGATTAACATAAAAAATCAATTGCTTTCCTATAACAGGCAAGGAACACTGAAATATAAAATTAAAAACAAATTTACATTAGTACTGAAAATCCTGAAATATAAATATAACAAATATATGCAAGATCTATATGAGGATATCTAAAAACTGATGAAATAAAAAAGTACTAAGTAGATGGTTCATGTTCATGCATAAGAAATTTCAATATGGGGGAGATAAACAACAAATACAGAAAAAACAAAAACGTAGCTAGAGAAAAAAAGTTTATTCATGAAGAATCACATATATTTGTTCTGTTCACCTATGATTCAGGCTTCCAGAAAACATAATGCACAATATTTCTATATCAAGGATACAAAAGAGCTCCATACAATTATGTTTCTCAGTGAGATTTCTTTCTGGGTGAATGTTTTCTTATATTGGATGAGGCCCCCATTGATGGATATATAAAAAAGTAAAGTGAAGCCATAATCAGTTTGGCTCAGTGGATAGAGCGTCAGCCTGCGGACTGAAAGGTCCCAGGTTCATTCCAGTCAAGGGCATGTACCTTGGTTGCAGGCGCATCCCAGGTGGGAGGTGTGGAGGAGGCAGCTGATCGATGTTTCGTTCTCATAGATATTTCTAACTTTCTATCTCTCTCCCTTCCTATCTGTAAAAAAAATCAATAAAATATATTTTAAAAAAGTAAAGTGAATATCTGTTATTCAAAATAGAACATGTATTTGGAGGGTGTACTCATGTGAGATGCCACACATCTTCTACCAATTATCAAACAGAATTTCCTTTAGTAACTATTTTTAAAAAAATAAATCTAAATGGATTTCAGAGCAATTCATAGCTGCAATTTGTCTTTAGGCATTGTAAGACAGACCATTTACAGATGAATATTTTAAAAATTAAATTGCATAATAAGTGAGTCTGTGCTGATGGCCATTATGGAGTTATTTTTTTAATGGCACGAAAATTGCTGTAGTGCCTTAGAGTCTCTATAAATGATCTGTCTGGTCTGCAATAACAGATATTCACTTTACTTTTTTATATATCCATCAATGGGGGCCTCATCCAATATAAGAAAACATTCACCCAGAAAGAAATCTCACTGAGAAACATAATTGTATGGAGCTCTTTTGTATCCTTGATATAGAAATATTGTGCATTATGTTTTCTGGAAGTCTGATTCATATGGGAGTTACACAAAACAATGTTTGTGTTCTTATTAATTAATCAATTTGAACTTCATACTTAGCAGCCAGTGTTTCTGGTTTCATTGATAACCCTAATTTGCTCATACTGAAAGTATAAAAACTCAGCAAAACAAATTGTTAGTTTCAAGCCATTTGATTAGGTAAGGCTGATATATTTATATTTCATATCCTGGCCTGTCAATATTTATCAGTAGCAACCTTAACAACATATTTTTTATGTAAAGCTTATTAATTCCCTAAATGTCATTTGCCAGTAGTTTGATGCTTACCATTCTTCTTGGGAGGGTAAGTTTGAAATCAATGACATACTCACCAAACAAATATCAGTCAAGTTTAAAGAAACATAAAGCAGATTTTGAGGGAAAGTACTAACATTACAGTTATAGGATGTTAAAAAAAATGAAAACAGTTGGCTCTTCAAGTTCTCTATGAAATGTCTACCATTAAATTTTACTTTTAATCCTTAGATTATGCCAGTGTAAAATAACTGTAAGTTTAATCATAAGAGGAAATAGTATTGACCCTACTAATAAGCAGCACTGAGAATTGCTAGACATATGCCCAGAGACTTCATGCTAAGAGCTCACAGAATATTAATAATACAGATGAGCCTGAACTGACATTCTAGGTGTGCTGAAAAGTTGGCTATACTGTTAAAGAATATCAGATGTCATTCCATCAACATTTTCTGGTACTACTAGAGCTAGCAGGAACACTGGCAACTTGAGATTCAGAAGGATTGTTTGTACTCTGTTTATTTTACTGTGAAACTCTAAAAGGTAGCCTCAACAAGAAAAGAAAAACAAAGCTTTCTATAAGGCATCTTACTGTATGGTATTAAACACTTCTCCAAAGAAAACATACAGATGGTCACCAGACATATGAAAAATTCTCAAAGTCACTGATCACCAGAGAGATGCAAATTAAAACAATAATGAGGTATCACTTCACACCCATCAGAATGGCTACCATCAACAAATCAACAAATGACAAATGCTGGTGAGGATGTGGAGAAGAGGGAACCCTAGTACATTACTGATGGGAATGCAGCCATTATGTAAAACAGTATGGAGTTTCCTCAAAAAATTAAATATGGAACTGCCTTTTGACCCAGTGATCCCACTTCTAGGAACATATCCTAAGAAATCTGAAATACATGTCAGAAAGATTGTGTGCACCTCTATGCTGATAGCAGCACAATTTATAACCTCTAAGACCTGGAAATAGCCCAAGTGCCCCTCAGTAGATGAGTAGTATAACAAAGCTGTGGTGCATTAACACAATGGAATACTATGCAGCAGTAAGAAAGAAGAGTATCTTACCCTTTGAGATAGCATGGAGAGACTTGGAGAGTATTATGCCAAGCGAAATAAGTCAGTCAGAGAAAGACAAGTATCACATAATCTCACTCATATGTGAAATCTAAGTAAACAAACTGATGAACGGAGTGGATCCAGAGACTTGAAGCATGGAACGGAGTGCAGAATCTCAGAGGGAAGGCAGGGGAGGGTGGATGGGTGGCAGATAATCAACCAAGGATCTTGTATGCATATATTCATGGCCCATGGACACTGACAATGGGGTGGTGAGGTCCTGGGTCAGGGACCAGGGGCGAGCGGGAGGGAAAAAAGGAGACAGACATATGTAATACTTTCAACAATGAAGAATTATATATCACATAATAATGTAAAAAAACCAAAAAAAACAAACACCCCCCCCACACACACACACACAAAAAAAAAAAAACACCTCACACACAACACAAAACATCTTGGTCCAAGTTAGGAATACTTTAAAATCCCCATCATTCTCAAGGTCTAAGACAGGAATGATTGAAAATATTTAATAGAGTGTCACCTCTCCCCAGTATTTTCCTTTTAAAATTGGGGTGCAAAGGAAAATCTCTCTCTCTCAATACCTTCACCTATAGCCCTTGCTTCCTAATTTTGGCTACAACTGAGAACTCTGATTTTAACTGAATCAGGGAAGTACATGAATGACTGTATGAGTTCTAGAAAAACTATTTGTTTTTAGCAAGAAACACAATTGGAGTTTACCGTATTATTGCAGCAGTCAATATCAGTTTCAGCTGGAATGCATGTCAAAATGGTTAAAACATTCCTTCACACATAATACAACAAACATTAAAAGAATGCTGTCAGTTGCTGTGCTAAGTAATCAATAAAAGCATTAGTTTATTCATTCAGCATAGTTTGGGTTTTTTGAGCGCTATGGTAGATATTGGGGAAGTTAGTGTATAGATCAGTGGTTCTCAACCTTCTGCCCTTTAAATACAGTTCCTCATGTTGTGACCCAACCACAAAATTATTTTCGTTGCTACTTCATAACTGTAATGTTGCTACTGTTATGAATCATAATGTAAATACCTGATATGCAGGATGGTCTTAGGCAACCCCTATGAAAGGGCCTTTTGACCGTCAAAGGGGTCGCGACCCACAGGTTGAGAACCGCTGGTATAGATGATCTCTGCTCTAGTGGGGAGATAAATACAACAAAAAATAATTCTAGCCCTGGCCAGTGTCTTTCAGTGGTTAGAGCGCCACCCTCCACACCAAAGGGTCATAGGTTAGATTCCCTGTCAGGGCACCTATCTACAATGCGGGTTCCATCCCAGTTAGAGCGTCTACAGGAGACAACCAATCGATGTTTCTCTCTCACATCAATGCTTCTTTCTCTCTCCCTTTCTCTCTCTAGAATCAATGAAAAAAACATATCCTTGATGAGGATTAAAATAATAATAATAATAATAATAATAATAATAATAATGTATTGACACCTGTTAATAATGACAATAACAGCTGTCATTTATTGGTTGCTTTCTATGCGGTTGGCACTTTCCGAATTATTCAAATGTTTTTAAGCCTCATATCAATCCTTTGATATAGGTATTATTATCTACATTTCAGATAAGGATATGAAGGCTCAGCATGATTAAATATTTTGTCTGATGTCACAGAGACAGTTTAGATTCAAACCTGTTTGTCTGGTTCTGAAGCCTATGTATCTTTATAGGGAAAAGTGCAAAATGTTATGAAGCAGATAAAAACCGGCTTTGAGAAGAATTCACAGAGATGATGATAATTGTGCTGAGTTTCAAAGGATGAGGTAGGAGTTTGCTAGATGGAGAAAGAGGTGTCAGCATAGCTGATTTTTGCATATGAAACTGGTAACACACATAATAAAACTGACTGTTAAATTTCAGACAAATAATTTTAATTTTTCATACAATGATATTAAATAAAAATTTAAAAATACCATGAGAGGATAAGATAGACCGTGGAATAAATAAAAAAAAAAACTTAAAAAATGTTTTATTGATTTTAGAGAGAGAAGGGGGAGGGAGAGAGAGAGAGAAACATTGATGAGAGAGAAATAACAAACAGTTGCTTCCTGCATGCCCCTACTGGGGATCAAGTCTGCAACCTGGGCATGTGCCCTGAGGAGGAATTGAACTAACAACCTCCTGGTGCTCAACACTCAACCACTGAGCAACACGAACTGGACAAACAGTGAAGGAATATATAAGAATAAAGAAAAGTATATCCCCTTAGAAGCATGTTGAATAATTATCATTAACTGAAATGATTCATGTAAAGACAATTTGTCAAATGTCTACACATATATCTGCTGTGGTTTTAGTCACTCAAAATAAGATTGTTCATCATCAGTGACCAAGAGAATAAAAAACATTTTTCCCTTCTCATAGTTGCAGTTATCATACAAACTGTGAGTGGCTTTACTAGGGAAAAATGTTTGAGCTCTTGAGACACTGGAGGCTTTTAGCAGCTTTAGAACCCTCAAGCCCTATAGACTATGCATTTGAGGGCCACCTCTAATTTTTGAAAACCTGTGGATCCCAGAGAAGAGAAAATCAAGAGAGAAATGGAAATAAAAGGAGACTTTAGATTTATTTCTTTCTAGAGTACCAAAATACTAAAAAAAGGAAGGATTTTTGGTAACATAGGTGTTTTTGAAAATAAATTGTATCTTTGTTTGAAGGTGGCCTAACCTCTGTTCTCCTAGCAAGCTATATTCATCCTTAAGCTATGCAAGTTTCTACAGAAAGTGTTCCTTGACCCACAGGTCTTAGTTAAGTGTTCCTCCTCTGTGCTCACTCAGAAATCTTTATTTCCCCCATGATACCACACAAAATAATGTAGTTATCTGTAAGGCCTGTGAGGTCCCTGAAGACAAGGTCCATTTCTGTCTTATCCATTCCTACATCCCAGCATACATACAACATAGTGATAAGTAAATATATGTTGTATGAAAAAATAGATGAATGGAATAAATGAATTAATAAATGGATTATTTGGGATGAGTCTGAGTCTTTGCATGAATGGGCATATAAGAGGGTTATACACTGTCATCAGGAGATTCTGGATGAACAGGAGCTTGTAAACAGAAAACAAGTTGGTGAAAAACAATGGGCATTATTAGAAGTAGTCACCAAGACAGCAGCCTACAATTATCTACTGGACATACAAGAAGGAGTCAAGTATGCTGAAAAGCAGACTTGCCTGCATAGTATACCATAAGAAAAAAATCATAATTATGACACTAAATCATAAAGAAAGTGAATTTAGGCTTTAGAAATTGGGGAAGTAAAGTATATATGATAAACATGTGATTGATTTGTACCTTAAGTAGTCTTCCCCCCAATTATATTAGTGTTTAAAAATAATTTAGTAATCAAAATAGTGTGGTAGTAGAATAAAAAAACAGACACATATCTCAATGAAACAAAATAAAGAACACAGAAATAAACCTACAATTATATGATCAATTAATTTACAGTAACGGACCCAAGAATACACAATGTGGAAAGAATAGTTTCTTCAATATATGGTGGGGAAACTGGATAGCCACATGCAAAAAATAAAAAAAAAAAAGAAAGAAGAAAGAAAGAAAGAAAGAAAGAAAGAAAGAAAGAAAGAAAGAAAGAAAGATACTGAACCATTAGCTTCCACTATTCACAAAAACCAACTCAAAATGGATTAAATATTTGAAACTATAAGATTACTAGTGGGAAACATAGAGAGTAATATCCTAGGCATTGTTTTTGGCAATGATATTTTTGGATTTGTCACCAAAAGCAAAAAGCAAACAGTGGAATTACATCAAACTAAAAAGCTTGTGTACAGCAAAGAAAACCATGATCACAATGAAGAGGACATCTATGGAATAGAAGAAGATGATTTCAAATTATATATCTGATATGAGATTAACATCCAAAATACATAAAGAACTTATATATCTCAATAACAAAAAAAAAATCTGATTAAAAAAGGGCAGAGGAAGTGAATAGACATATTTCCAAAAAGATATCTAATGGCTAACAGGTAAATGTAAAGGGGCTTAACATCACTAATCATCAGGGAAATGCAACTATAAACCACAATGAGACATTACTTCGTACCTATTAGGACATCTATTATCAAAAAGATAAGAAATAACAAGTGTTGGAGAAGATGTGAAGAAAATGAAAACCTTGCATACTGTTGGCAGGAATGTAAATTGGTTCAGCCATTAAGAAAACCATTATAGCCCTAACTGGTTTGGCTCAGTGGATAGAGCATCGGCCTGAGGACTGAAAGGTCCCAGGTTTGATTCCAGTCAAGGGCATGTACCTTGGTTGCAGGCACATCCCCAGTAGGGGGTGTGTAGGAGGCAGCTTATTGATGTTTCTCTCTCATCGATGTTTCTAACTCTCTATCCGTCTCCCTTCCTCTTTATAAAAAATCAATGAAATATAATTTTAAAAAATGAAAATCATTATAAAGTTTCCACACAAAACTAAAAATAGAACTATTATATCATGTAGCAATTCCACATTTGGATATTTATCCAAAGAAAAGAAACTAACAAAAAAACTAACTTGGAAGAAATCTGCATCCCCAGGTTCATTGAACTATTATTTAAAATAGTCAGGACAAGGAAACAACCTAAGTGTCCATTAGCTATAAATATATATATATATATTCTAGAGGCCTGGTGCACTAAAATTTGTGCACTTGGGGGGGGGGTCCCTCAGCCCAGCCTGTGCTCTCTAGCAGTATTGGACCCCTCAGGGGATGACCACCTGCTGGCTTAGGCCTGCTCCCTGGGGGAATGGGCCTAAGCTGGCAGTCAGACATCCCTCTGGAAGCCCGGGAGCCCTTGGGGGATGTCCACTTGCCAGCGGGGAGCAGGCCTAAGCTGCAGTTGGACATCCTTAGCACTGCTGAGGAGGTGGGAGAGGCTCCCACCACCACCGCTGTACTGGAAGCCATCAGCCTGGCTTGTGGCTGAGCAGAGCTCCCCCTGTGGGAGCACACTGACCACCAGGGGGCAGCTCCTGCATTGAGCATCTGCCCCCTGGTCATCAGTGTGTGTCACAGTGATCAGTCATTCCCAGTCGTTCTGCTGTTAGCGTCAATTTTCATATTACCCTTTTATTATATAGGAGTGCCTGGCAAGCCTGCGTGAGGGGCTGATGGCTGTTTTCAGGCTGGCCACAGCCCCTTCAGGGTGGGGTTTCCTCTGGGGTGCCTGGCCAGCCTGGGTGAGTGGATGATAGCTGTTTGCAGGCTGGCCACAGCCCCTTCAGGGTGGGGGTCCCCACTGGGGTGCCTGGCCATCCTGGGTGAGGGGCTGAAGGCCATTTTCAGGCTGGCCACAGCCCCTTCAGGGTGGGGTGTCCCCGCTAGGGTGCCTGGCCAGTCTTGGTAAGGGGCTGAGGGCTGTTTTCAGGCTGGTTAAGCTCCCCAGCAGGGACCCTCACCCAATGAGGGTGTGGCTAGCCTGGGTGAGGGGCTCATGGCTGTATGCAGGCTGACCACGGCCCCCAGCCATCCAAGCTCCCAGAGGAGGCTTGCTGGAAGCAGGTATCTGGGATTTATTTTTCTTGTATAATTGAAACTTTGTTGCCATGAATGGAGGTTACAGCCGGCTCAGGGTAGGGAAGCTTGGCTTCCTCCATCGCCTGGGCAACCAAACCTCCTGCTTGCTCCAGCTCCTTGGCTGCCGGACGCCATCTTGGTTGGGTTAATTTGCATATAGTTGCTCTGATGGGCTGGTGGGCGTGGCTTAGGGCATAGCAAAGGTACGGTCAATTAGCATATTTGTCTTTTATTAGTGTAGATATATAAAATGTTGCCATAAAAAGGAAATCCTGACATTTGCCACAACTCATATGGACACTGTGTTAGGTGATATAAATCAGACAGAGAAAGAAGAATACTGTATGGTCTCATTTAGATATGAAATATATAAACAACAAAAAACCCCACAATAATACTGGTACAGAATTTTAGTTACCAGAGGCAGGAATTTGAGAGTGGACAAAATGGGTAAAGGTGGTCAAAAGGTAAAACCTTCCAGTTATAAGACAAAGTAAGTCCTGGGGATGTAAGTTACAGCATGGCAACTATAAAACAAATAATTTTAGTTGTTGGAAAAAATATTTATGTACTCCATCCTGTTCCTTGTCAAAGTCTAATTCTGTAGTAATACTACTAGGCAACTCTTGATTTCCAAATGTAATATGTTCAAAATTTTCATTAGTAATTTGGTTATTAAAAATGAAAAATACATTTTTTCTTAGTAAGCTCATCATTTGAAATGGTTTAAGATAAACCAACAAAAATACAATTAAACTAATGGGATAACTGGTCTATAGATAGAACCATCATCATTTAAAAACATTCGGCTACCTATCTAACAATCTTTCCAATAGGAAAAAATATTGACCTTATTATGAGTTCCATATTAGACCTAAAATATATAGCAAACAGTGTATTCTTATTAGCAGGATATTGAAGTATTTCTCCCCTATTTCAGCCTACTGAGAGATGTTTGCAGAAAATTACCTGGGTCTATAAAGGTCTTAGAGGCTCTAACTTTAGGGTTGGCTTGTAGAGTAGAATAGAGTTGGTAGGGGGTGGGTCAGTGTTCAGTGGAAACTTATCTTCTCAGGTGGCAGAACAGTCTACATCTAAAAGTAGCAAAAGATGATATCCAAGATGGCTACACACAACTATTCCACACAACTATTCCCAGAGCCAAACTGGATATACAGGTAAATTAAAGAGAAATCAACCTGAATGACCAAAGTGAAGGTCAGCTGAACAGGAGTATTATGCTTAATGATTTACAGAAGAAGCTACATAGAGACTGGTAAGAAGGGTCCCAAACAAGATGAACACAAAAAGACCAACACCAAGACACATCATAATTAAATTGGTAAACATGAACTACAAAGTAAGAATCTTAAAGGCTGCCAGAGAGAGAGAGAAAATTGCCTACAGAGGATCTCCCATTAGAATATCAACTGATTTATCAACAGAAACACACCAGGACAGAAGGGAATGGAATGAAATATACAAAGTGATGCAAAGCAAGGGACTGAATCCAAGAATACTATATCCAGCAAGGCTATCATTCAAAATTGAAAGTGGAATCAGGAGCTTCACAGATAAAAAAAAAGTTAAGGGACTTTATTACCACCAACCAGAAATGCAAGAAATGCTAAAGGGACTGCTGTAAAAAGAAAAAACAGAAAGGCAAGAAGGAACGTGAACGTAAAGAATAACAATGGCAACAAACAAGTACTTAGCAATAATAACATTAAATGTAAATGGATTAAATGCTCCAATCAAAAAAACACAGGGTAGCTGAATGGATAAGAAAATATGGCTCATATATTTTCTGTCTGCAAGAAACCCATTTCAGAACAAAGGATTCACAGAGGCTGATAGTGAAGGGATAGAAAAAAACTTTTTTAGGCAAATGGAAATGAGAAAAAAGCTGGGGTTGCAATATTTATATCTGATAAAATAGACCTCAAAGTAAAGGCCATAACAAGAGATAAGGAGGGCCAATTCATAATACTAAAGGGATCAATTCAACAAGAAGATATAACTCTGGTAAACATATATGCACCAAATACAGTAGCACCCAAATATATAAAAAATCTTCTGGAAGATATCAAGGGAGAGATAGATAGCAATACAGTCACAGTAGGGGACTTTAATACCCCACTGACACCACTGGATAAATCCTCTAAACAAAAAATCAGCAAAGAGACATCAATCCTAAATGATGCACTAGATCAGATGGAATTAACTGACATCTTTAGAACATTTCACCCCAAAGCTACAGAATATACATTGTTCTCAAGTGCACATAGGACATTTTCAAATACAGACCACATATTGGGACACAGGCAAAGTCTCTTCAAATTCAAGAAGATAGAAATCATATCAAGCATCTTCTTAGATCACAATGGCATAAAATTAGAAATCAACTGCAATAAAAACAATGGAAAAAAAGCAAATACTTGGAGGCTAAATAGAATGATATTAAACAATTATTGGGTTACCAAAGAGATAAAAGAAGAAATGAAAAGCATCTGGAAACAAATGACAATGAAAGCACAATAATTCAAAATCTACGGGACACAATGAAAGCCGTCCTGAGAGGGAAGTTCATAGCTCTACAGGCCTACCTCAAAAAAATGCTAATAAATTTTATAACCTTTCAACTTAAAGAATTAGAAATAGAGCAACAAGAAAAGTCCACAGTATCCAGAAGAAAGGAAATAATAATAAAGATCAGAGCAGAAATAAATGACATAGAGACAAAAAAAAAATACAAATGATCAATGAAACCAAGAGCTGGTTCTTTGAAAACATAAACAAGATTGATGAACCTCTAGCCAGGCTCACCAAGAAACAAATAGAGAGGACACAAATAAACAAAATCAGAAATGATAGAGGTTAAGTAAAAACTGACCCCACAGATATACAAGGGATGGTAAAAATACTACAAACAACTCTACTCCAACAAACTGGACAACCTTGATTAAATGGACATTTTCCTAGAATAATACAAACTTCCAAAACTCAATCAGGAAGAATAAAAAGACTTGCATAGGCCAATAATTACTGATGAAATTGAAATAGTAATCAAAAAGTTTCCAGCAAACAAAAGCCCTGGACCAGATGGCTTTACAGCAGAGTTTAACCCAACTTTCAAAGAAGAACTAAAACTAATCCTTCTCAGACTATTCCAAAAAATTCAAAAGGAAGGCATACTTCCAAGCTCTTTCTCTGAAGCCAACATTACCCTAATCCCAAAACGAGATAAGACACTGCAAAGAAAGAGAATTATAAGCCAATATCCCTGATGAACATAGATGCTAAAATCCTCAACAAAATTTTAGCAAACTGGATCCAGCATTCCATAATAAAGATCATACACTATGACCAAGTGAGATTCATTCCAGGGATGCAAGGCTGGTACAATATCCACAAATCAATAAACGTGATACATCACATAAACAAATTGAGAGATAAAAATCACATAGTCATATTAATTGATGCAGAAAAGGCATTTGACAAAGTCAAACACCCTTTTTTGATAAAAACGCTCAGCAAAGTGGGAATAGAGGAATCTCAACATAATAAAAGCCTTATATGGGAAACCTACAGCCAACATCATACTCAGTGGGAAAAAACTAAAACCATTTCCCCTAAGAACAGGAATAAAACAGGGATGCCCGCTTTCACCACTCCTGTTCAATATAGTAATGTAAGTGCTATCCACAGTGATCAGACAAGGAGAAGAAGCAAAAGGCATCCCAATTGGAAAAGAAGAAGTAAAATTGTCATTATTCACAGATGACATGATACTGTACATATAAAACCCTAAAGACTCCATCAAAAAACTACTAGACTTAATAAATGTATTTGGCAATGTAGCAAGATACAAAATTAACACCGAAAAATCTATGGCATTTTTACACACCAATAGTGGACTTACAGAAAGAGAGATTCAAAAGCAATCCCATTTACATATCAACCCTAACAGAAAGCTTTCTGATCTGTTTTCCCAAGCCAAGGTGGCCCCACCCTGCTGAGCCCAGTTATACAGGGGAGAGAGAACCCCACTGAGAGATGGGATCTTCTGAGAATGTCTAGGTCTCTGATGGTGCATCTGTGGAGCAAAGGAGAGGAGAAGAGCTTGCCTCCTCCCACAGGGTCACCTGGCACCACCCCCAACAGAAGACTGCCTTGATTTGTTTTCCCAAGACTCAGTGGATCCACTTTTCTGAGCTTAGCTCAGTGGGAGGAAGAGAATGCTGCTCAGAGCTGGGACTTCTAGAGTGGGTCTTCCTCAGAGGCTACAGTATGGAGCTTGAATGGGCAGACTATGCAACTGAAGGGAGGTATGGAGAATCTAGCAGAGATTGGGTGGTATGACTCTAGAGTAGAGGCCACATTCACCCCATTGAGAGCATGACCTTGCTTTCTCCAATTATAAGACCCTATAGCTTCATCCTCTTGACATGGTTGCTCCACACTACCAAACTTGAGCTGAGAGGAAGGATCAATGGAGTATGGGTAGCTTGGGCCCCACTCTACAGTATTTCCTCAGAAGACTCTGGAGGAAGTCCATACAACCTCGGGGGTGGGGGGTGGAATAGACAAAAGGTGGATTTTGACCTCAGGGAGATTTTGGCCTCAGGGAGACTTGGACTTTTATTGATCTGCTCTGCAGATCAGAGCTGCAGGAAACTGATTCGTGTATACAATGTGGCCCATCCTCCACACACCCAGGCCCAGTAGACATAGCTACAAACAGTAAATAGTCTAGAGGCTCCATACCAGTATACCAAGGCTGATTACCCATAACATCTGACATTGACCTGAAGCAGAGCCTTAGCCAAGTAGGTCCAGAACCAACACAACCAGTGGGGGGATTCAAATCTCACCAGAACTTGACCCAACTACCCACACAAATGGTACAGCCAAAGGGGAACCAAAGCAGGAACCAGAAACTACTGGGAACAACTCTGTCTTGGGGGTGGAGGGACAACCCCTGAACAGTGACTCATACACTGTGAACAAAGTCTGTTCTTATGGATAGCCAACCTGAGGGTTAACTCCAAACTCAAATGGGTCAATAACATTCAAGGCTCAACTACAAGTGGCAGTTGGCACATAATCCACAAAAGAAACATTCCTGGAGCACCTAGCTCAGATGATCAGAAGATTGAGCCACTGAGACCCACAATGCATCTACATCAGAAAGCCCTCAAAATGAGTTGAAAATCGTAGCAGATTTATCTAATTCACAGAGAAAAACACAAAAAGGTAGACAAGATGGAAAGACAAAGAAATATGTCTCCAATGAAAACAATGGAAATCCCCAGAAGAATAATTAAATGAAATGGAAGCAACCAAGATACCAGATGCAGAGTGTAAAATGATGGCTATAAGGATATTCAAAGACCTGAGGAGAAGAATGGATAATCTTAGTGAGACGTTAAACAGAGATAGTAAGCATTAAAAGTGACATAGAAACGATAAAAATGCAACTCAGAAATAAAGAATACAATATCTGAAATGAAGAACACGCTAGAAAGAATCAATAAGTTAGATAAAGTATATAATTTAAGCAGCAATTTAGAGGAAAAGATAAAAGTAAGCACCCAAGCAGTGCAACAAAAAGAAAAGCGAATAAAATAATGAGGAAAGTTTAACGGACCTTTGGGACAAAATGTGAAATGACATTCACATTATAGGGGTGCCAGGAGATGAGAGTAAGCAAGAGATCCAGAACTTGTTTGAAGAAATAATGCCTGAAAACTTCCTTAATCTGGTGAAGGAAAAATTCACACAGGTTCAGGAAGCTCAGAGATTTTCAATCAGATTGTACCCAAATAGGCCCATACCAAATCATCATAATTCAAATGGCAAAGGTTAAAGACAAAGAGAGAATCTTAACAGCAGCAAGAGGAAAACAGTAACTTACAAGGATGTTCCAATAAGGCTATGGGCTGATTTCTCAACAGCAACATTTTAGGCAAGAAGGTATTGGCATAAAATATTCAAAGTGATGAAAAACAAGGACCTGCAACTAAGACTACTCTATGCAGCAAGCCTATATTTAAACTTGAAGGTGAAATAAAGAACTTCTCAGACAAACAAAGTAGTTCATTACCAACAAAAAAATATTACAAGAAATGTTAAAGGTCCTGCTTTAAGAAGAAAAATCCCCAAAGAATTAGAAAGAGGGGAACCTGGTGTAAACAATAAGATGACAATAAATACATACCTATCAATAATAACCTTAACTGTAAATGAATTAAATGTTCCAATCAAAAGACATAGGATAGCTGAATGGATAAGGAAGCATGACCTATATATATGCTTCTATAAGAGACCCACCTCAGAATAAAATATACACAGACTGAAAATGAAGGAATGGGAAAAATATTCCATGAAAATGAAAATGGAAAAAATAACACCTGGGATAAAGATAATTTTATCAGACAAAATAGACTTTAAAATAAAGTCCATAATTAAAGACAAAGAAGGACATCACATAATACTAAAGGGATCAATTGAAAAAAGAGGATATAACTAACCTCTTTATATTATGGGGGAGACTGACAGTAACACAGTCATAGTAGGGGATTCTAATACCTCACTGTCTTCAATGAATATGTCTTCCAGAAAAAAATACCAATAAGGAAACAGTGAACTTAAATGATACACTAGAATGGATAGACTTAATAAATATTTATAGAACATTTTATTTCAAAGAAGCAGAAATTACTTCCTTTTTAAGTGTACATAGATCAGTCTCTAAGAGACCACGTGTTAGAACATAAATCTTAATAAATTCAAGAAGATTAAAATTATATCAAGCATATTTTATAACCACAAGGGTATGAAACTAGAAATTACAGCAACAACAAAAACAATCGAAAAACACTTAAACAGATCAAAGAAATCAAGAAGGAAATGGATAGCTACCTGTAGAAAAAGAAAAATGAACACATAACAAACTCAAACTGATGAGACACAGAAAAGAAGAAGTTTTGAAAGGGAATTTCATAGCATTACAGGTTTACCTCAAGAAGAAGAAAAATCTCAAGTAAATAATATAATAATACATCTTAAAAACCTAGGAAAAGAACAATAATCAAAACCCAGAGTATGTAGAGGTAAGGCTATAATAAAGATTATAGTGAAAATAAATGGCATAGAAACTAAAAACCAATACGAAAGATCAATGAAACCAAGACCTGATTCTTTGAAAGATAAATAAGATCTAAAAACCTTGAATCTGACTCATCAAGAAAAAAAGAGAAGACCCGAATAAATAAAATCAGAAATGAAAAAGGAGAAGTAACAACTGACACCACAGAAATACAATGAATTTTAAGAAAATAATATGAACAACTATATGTCAAAAAATTGGACAACCTAGTTGAAATGAATAAATTCCTAGAAACATGCAATCTTCAAAACTATATCAGGAAGAATCAGAAAATCTGAATAGACCAATTACAATTAATGAAATCAAAGCAGTAATAAAAAAATTGCCAACAAAAAAATTCCTGAACCAGATGGTTTCACAGGTGAATTTTACCAAACAGTCAAAGAAGAACTAATACATATCCTCTTCCAACTATTCCAAAAAATCCAAGAAGAGGGAAGACTCCTAAGCTCATTTTGTGAGTCCAGCATTATCCTAATTCCACAACCAAATGAAAATACCACAATAAAAGAATATTATAGGCCAATATCTCTGGTGAATATCCATGCTAAAATCCACAACAAAATATTACCAAACCTAATTCAGCAATACATTTAAAGGATCATACACCATGATCAAATGAGATTCATTCAGAAGATGCAAAGTTGTTACAATAGTCACAAATCACATAAACAAAGTGAAGGATAAAAATCACATCATAATATCAATAGATGTAGAAAAAAGGATTTTATAAAATCTATCCCCATGTTTATGATAAAAACTCTCAGCAAAGTGGGTAGAAGAATCATACCTCTATATCATAAAGGCCATGTATGACCAGCCTACAGCCAACATCATACTCAATGGGCAACAACTAAAACTTTTCCTTTCAGATCAGAAGCAAGACAGTGAAGGCTGCTTTTACCACTCTTGTTCAACATAGGACTGAAAGTTCTAGCCACAGCATCTGACAAAAATAAGAAATGAAAGGCATCCAAATTGGAAAAGAGGAAGTAAAATTGTCATTACTCACAGATGACATGGTACTGCACGTAGAAAATCCTAAAAGATTCCACCAAAAAGTATAAGAACTGAGAAATATATTGAATTTAGTAATGTAACAGGATACAAAATTAATATTCATAGGTCATTGGCATTTTTATACATCAATAATGAATTACCAGAAAGAGCAATTGAGAAAACAATCCCATTTACTACTGCAACCACACAAAAAATGGTACCTTGGAATAAATTACACCAAGGTGGTAAGACCTGTACTCAAAAAAGTTATAGGATACTGAAGAATGTAACTGAGGAAGATACAAATAAGTGGAAGCATATTTTGAGCTCAAGGATAGAAAGAATTAACATCATTAAAATATCCATACTACCCAAAACATTATGTAGAAAATCTGAATTCAACACAATTCCTATTAAAATACCAATAGCATATTTCACAGATCTAGAACAAATATTCCAAAACTTTATATGGAACCACAAAAGACCTTGAATAGCCACAGCAAGCTTGATAAAGAAGAACAAAGTTAGAGATATCAGGCTACCTGATATCAAACTGTACTGCAAAGCCATTACTGGTATAATCAAACAGCCTGGTACTGGTATAAGAACAGGCATATAGATAAATGGCACAGAACAAAGAGCCCAGAAATAAACCCATGCCTTTATGGTCAATTAATATTTCACAAAGGAGGAAAGAATATACAATTAAGTAAAGACAGTCTCTTCAATAAATGTTGTTTGTAAAATTAGATAGATATATGCCCCCCTAAATGAAACTTGAACACCAACTTACATCATAACACAAGAATAAACTCAAAAGGGTAAGACTTAAATATAAGTTGAGAAACCATAAAAAATCTTAGAGGAAAATATAGGCAGTGCAATATCAAACATCTCTCAAAGCAATATTTTTGCCAATATATATCCATGGGCAAGGAAAAGACAGAACAAAATAAACAAATGGAACGTCAAACTAAAAAGCTTTTTTAAAAATATATTTTTTATTGATTTCAGAGAGGAAGGGAGAGGGAGAGACAGAAACACCAATGATGAAAGAGGCTCATTGATCAGCTGCCTCCTACATGCCCCTCATTGATTGAGTCTGCAAACTGGGCATGCGCCCTGGCCAGGAATCAAATCGTAATCTCTTGGTTCATAGGTCGACGCTCAATCACTGAGCCATGCTGGCCAGTCCAAACTAAAAAACTTTTGTACAGAAAAAGAAGACATCAATAAAATGGAAAGGGGGTCCATTGAATGGGAAAATATATTTTCCAATGATACATCTGATAAGGGGTTAATTTCCAAAATGTATATAAATAACTTATTCAACTCAACACCAGGAAGACAAACAACCCGATTTTTTAAAAGGGCAAATAACCTGAATAGGCACTTTTCCAAAGAGGACATACAGATGGCCAATAGACATATGAAAAATTGCTCAATATCACTAACCCTCAGAGAGATGCAAATGAAAAGTACAGTGAGATATAACCTCACACCTGCCAGAATGGCTATCATCAATACATCAACAAACAACAAGTGCTGGCAAGGATGTGGAGAAATGGGAACCCTCATATACTGTTAGTGGGACTACAGACTAGTGCTGCTACTGTGAAAAACAGTATGGAGTTTCCTCAAAAACTAAAAACGGAACTTCCTTATGATACAGAGATTTCATTTCTGGGAATATATCCAAAGAAACCTGAAACACAATTTGAAAGAATGTATGCATCCCTATGTTCATTGCAGTGTTGTTTACAATAGCCAAGATCTGGAAACAGCCCAAGTTCCCATCAGGAGATTAGTGGATAAAAAAAAGCTGAGATACATTTACACAATGGATACTACATGGCCCTAATAAAGAAGGAAATATTACTTATTTCACTTAGCATAATACATGGAGAGTATTATGCTAAGTGAAATAATCCAGTCAGAGAAAGACAAGTACCATAGGATTTCACTTATATGTTGAATTAATGAACAAAGTAAACTAACAAACAAAATAGTAACAGATTCATAGTGTTACTATAGGACATGTAACTGTCTCTCTACGTACCCCACTGCTCTTTGATTAATCTCTTAGATGTAGAAATATTGGATGGTGGGTTCCTGTTATACTCTCATTGCTTTTTATTCAAACTTTCCTATAATTTATTCCCATCTTAAGTTATCAAATCTTATCTCCCATTATATCAAGAAAATAATTTTTACTTCCTTATAGTGTATTCTTTACTGTTCCAAGGACAGTAGACACTAATCTAATTTCTTACTCTTAGTGTGTTAGCTAGTGCTGATATCTTATTTTCACTTTTTAGTCCTAAGTTCCACTTGTTCTCTAGAGTACTAGTCAAGTTAAATAATGCTGACCCATTATTTGTACATATAACATGTTCTCTGTCTTTTACCCTTTGCTCCATACATATTTGGACTTAATTATTTAGCATTTATAGTGACTTCTAATTGTTTATATCAGAAACCTGTTGCTTCAACTGCATTGGAAGTTTCTTGGTATATAAAGAATTATTTTCAATGTTAGACATTGAGTTGTACCTAAATACTTGTTTTTAATTATCTCTTTTGACTAATTAAGATAGATTTTTTTGGTATGTTCCTGTTGCTCTGGAATTTTAAAAATCTTCACATCCTATTAACTTCAAATGGCATATTAATCCAAGAGCCAATATCTATCAGATTTTTTAGAATAAATTTTACACAAAGTATTATGAGGTTGAACTTGGTTTTTAAAAAAGTCATCCAAAAGTGAAGAAATATTCCCTCAATCATAACATAATGGAATATCATGCCATGCCTGAAAAGTTTATTAGTTAACTTCAACTGCATTTGTGCTCATTGTAGTGTTTACTAATCACCACACTTTCTGATTCAATTAAGTGAGGGAAGTTGTTGAGAATAGGGAAATTACAAAGATTTTAATAAATATGCTTGATAACTTAGGCAGCGTTACCATTGCTAAATCAGCACATTTGCCTTACTGGAATTTCTGCTTCCCTTACTTATAATGTATCAGGACTTAAAACAGGATCCCAGGTCTGTATTCTCAGTTCTTCTATCCTTTAGTTTAAAACTAGAAACTT
This sequence comes from Myotis myotis, assembly GCF_014108235.1. Lineage (NCBI taxonomy): Eukaryota > Metazoa > Chordata > Mammalia > Chiroptera > Vespertilionidae > Myotis > Myotis myotis. Next base: position 103,533,554 of record NW_023416346.1, on the reverse strand, counting down.
TAGAAGATTGAAATGCAACTCAGATAAGGTATAAAAAAAAGGCAAACTCTTATATGGCCAGGATGAAGTTGATAAAGAGGACTTATTGTTTAAATCATTAAAGAATTCAAGTGAATTTTTTTAAATGTTCAGATTTGATTTAGTAATTCATCAATAAATAAAAGAAGATGTATTTTGTGTGTATATACTGGGTTCATGACACATGTATGCATGCAAGTGTTAATAGGGATAAAACTCTGCTGATTCATTTTACATTACCTGTGACATATGAAGGATTTCTATCATTTTAAATAAGGAGCTGCTTAGATGTGTGTGATTTGGGGTTTTCCTCCATCAAGTTTATGTTGAAGTGGCAAAACTTTGGTGGTTCAATATCAATTCTGACCTTTGTAATATTGAGAGCTATCTAGCAAAAGAAGTAACCCCTTGTCATTATAATCATTAGAGTAGTAATTGTGTGTCAACCTTTGAGATATGAGACAACGGATGGTCTTCATAGACCCTCCTACTCACTCCATAATCTAAAATTCAATTATAAGTTATTTTTGGAATACCATTCTCAGAGACACTTTTCCCTGAGTAAGAAGGCACAACTTGAAGTTTGTTGGTAGAGTGGGGCCTTTATTGCCAAATCCCTTAAGATATATATTAGTTAGCTGAAAAGAGTGATAATTGAATCCCCAAAATGGTTAGGTGCTTTGATTTAGTATGGGAAGACTTCCTTAAACTACAATTGTAATTACAGATGAAGATAATATGAGTATTTCTGAAGGTGGGAGCAGTTGTGTTCCACCACCACCTCATAAGCAGTGAACATAAGATTAGAGTCCCTGAAGTTTGTGTGAGGCTGATCTAGCCAGTTTCAGGGTAAATATAAACTATATTATCCAAAGAGAATGCAAGGGAAATGGTGTAACATTGGTCCTCCCAACCTTAGAAGAAGGTTTATACCTGAGAAAGAATTGATATACAGTGAAACCACTACCCTACAATGAATATATAGTATTTCTATCCTACCCAGACTATTTTCTTAAGGCTAAGATTATTATGTTGGAGGAGAGAGGAAGTGCTGAGGAGGAGGATATAGAAGTGTGGTCAAAGTGTTTCATTGAAATGGCAAGCAATCCTCTAGCAGGAAACATGGTAGTGCAGAGTGGGCTTCACTCCCAGTGTTTTCCTTGCTGTTTCTCTAAATGGGCCAATGAACTGGGCTCCAAACAATTAGGAGATTCTTTTTTTAAATATATTTTATTGATTTTTTTACAGAGAGGAAGGGAGAAGGATAGAGAGTTAGAAACATCAATGAGAGACAAACATTGATCAGCTGCCTCCTGCACACCCCCAGGATGTGCCTGCAACCAATGTACATGCCCTTGACCGAAATTGAACCTGGGACCCTTCAGTCCACAGGCCGATGCTCTATCCACTGAGCCAAACCATTTAGGGCAACTAGGAGATTCTTATGGTCGCTTCCATGTCCCAAGGAGTCCTAGCCATCATTCGACCCAGAATCAAATCACCCCCATAAACGTTAATATAGTGTGGATAACTACTACCAGATGAGGCTAAACCAAAGACAGTATTGGGTCCTGAATCCCTGAGAATTTGGGGAACTAATGACACAGGCTTCCTCTGGTTATTACATTAAGCATTCAATAATGTAATATTACATATCATATGCTTGACTATTTGGTACCCTGCTTATTGTGCTGTTTGTGGAGGGCATACTACTAGAGCAGGCTTGCTTAGCCAACAGCAATAGCTTGTAGCCTTCTCAGGCCTCTTAAAATTTCCATAAATAAGGATGGTGAAGAAAGAAGTGATGGTGTGGGAAACATCTTGTGGAATTAAGCAACATGGTTCCAAACTAGAAGACTCAAAGTTTTGCCTGATTAGCTAGAAGCACTGTGAGATACAATATACTAATATCTTTCACAAGATAAGGTGAGGAGTGGAAATGCTACTGTGTAGAAAAAACTAAGAGGCTCCTTGGTGAACCAGAATTTGGGTGGACTTCAGAATTTTACTGGAAATGAACCAAAGAAGTGGTGCAGACAGATTAGGTAAATTGTAAGGCAAGGCTATGGCATTAGGCACTTAAAAAAAAAAATCTAGCCTTGATTTTCATTAGGTATAATGGATATTGTGAGGTACAGGGAGACCTAGAATTTCTTTGGGTCAGAGTAGATATATGATCCTTTCTGTTTGTTTGTTTGTTTATTTGTTTATTTATTTATTTATTTATTTATTTATTTATTTATTTATTTTCTCCACTGAAGTTGGTTCGAGAAGAAACATTTTAGTAAAAAACAGAAGAGTTTTCAGTCTTTTTTAAAAAATATATATTTTATTGATTTCTTACAGAGAGAAAGGGAGAGAGAGAGAGAGAGCTAGAAACATCGATGAGAGAGAAACATCGATCAGCTGCCTCCTGCACACCCCCCACTGGGGATGTGCGCAACCCAGGTACATGCCCTTGACCGGAATCGAACCCGGGACCCTTCAGTCCGCAGGCCGACGCTCTATCCATTGAGCCAAACCGGTTTTGGCAAGTTTTCAGTCTTGATTCACCACGTTTTTCCTGATTCCCCATATAAACCTTCCTCCTAGAAGCAGGTTCACTAAGCATACAACCAGAAATAGGAAATCTAGTGTGATTCAATAGAACAATTGAGGACAATTGTTCTATTGGCTTATTTAAACAGGTGAACTGAAAATAAGATGTAAGTTCATATTTGTTTGAAAGTAACCAAACCAGTGGAAGTTTTCCAAATGCTTTCGTAGTTCTTATATTTTCATTTTGCTCTATGGCTCGTCTTCAATGACTGCAGTTGGCAACTTGAAAATAAAAACTCAATGACAGTCGACAAAGTCAAAATGCTTTTATTTATACTGAAGTTTAGCAAGTACATTTTTTAAACAAAGAAGTTGTACTTTAACTTAATATATCATAGAACAGAGAAACATACATATTAATTTCTAGTCTCTAACACAATACCACATTTTTTCTTTTTAAAGACAGAAGGCCAAGCTGAAGTGAACATAGAAAAGCATCAAATATGGTCAGGTTACTTAAACCATGAGAATTTAGCTCATAGTCTTAAACTGGTCAATCTAATGCGAGGACAAGTTCACATCATTACTTTTAAAATGCACACACATTCCTTTTTTATAAATCAATTTAGACTGAATAGCTGTTTTAGTAAACAAAGTGTTACTGATAAGCATAACTGAAATAACTCCATGCTGTGGAGTTTCAGAGATAAATTGTAATCACAAGCATCTTCATTTATGTAAAGCCAGCGAGGACTTTTCAGGCTGAATAAAACAGTTGTGACATTGCTAAACAGTAACAGTTACCTCCTTGAAAGAAAGAAAGAAAGAAAGAAAGAAAGAAAGAAAGAAAGAAAGAAAATAAGTTAGTTCTTCTGAGTAATAATTCTGATACGTGCTTAAAAACACTAACTTTCTACCTCCAGAAAACTAAATGATCTGATGTAACTAGCTTGGTTTATTATTGGTAAATTTTTAAATTTTTTGACATTTCTATATGTTAATATGCCAGTTTTCAAAGATGTCTCAAGTTTCATGTTACAGCTTTTCTTTCCATAGCACTGGAGACATAGAAGACTGATGGTTCTTTTCATAAACTGTGTTGTCTCTAGCTATCTACATTACTTTGGCTTTTGTACATAATGGTATATTTGAGATCCCTAGGCTTTACCAAAACAGAGAGAAAGGAGTATCCATTCATGATGTAAGGTAATGACTTATTTGTACATTTAGAATTTCCTCTCCCCAGGTTAACCCTGGAACTGTGTATATTGCATGAAGAGAGAATAGGTCTGATTATTATTTTAATCAGTGTTTAATCAAACCAGTATCTATTTAAATGTTTGTAATCAAAAGAATGCATACCATTCTAGAGTTAGAAAATATTTGATGGTGTGGGTAAAACTATAATTGGAAAAATTTTCAAAAAATGATTCTACCTTTTTTTGTCTAACCTTGCTCTCTTCCAGAGTCATGGGTTATGGCTTGAGTTTCTAGCCAGCAACCTCATAAAAATTGGTCACAAAAGAAAATCCAGAAAAGAAAGTGTGGATGATCAGTACAAATCCATCACCCATGCTTAAAGAAACACTAAAAATCTATGTGTGTTAAATATATCATCTTCACATATAAAGGAGATTTGAATTATCATTGTTGAACTGATATGTCTACTCTAAAATATTAGTTCAATCTCGTCAAAACAGCATTGTCAGGAGGAAAATATATCCCTTTTAAGCCTTGTGTATAATATATTTAAAATAGTTATTCTTTTGTGTAGAAGGTATTACGGGGTGTCAGAGGAATTTTGTGGAGAGTACCACTGAGTCAAAAATAAAGATGTGGTAAGGAATAGAAGAAAAAAGGAATTTGTGTTTATGTTGGTCAGATGGCCTGGAGGGTCAGGCTTCATTAGAGGGCAACCAGTCAAAGAGCCTATGGAATTCACCTGAACTTTTCCAGTGACCAGAAGAAAACAAAACCTAAATTTTTGGAAACTGTCTAGTCATCAGCCACAGCCGGAGAATTGTTCAGACTCCCGAGTGGCATCTGAGAATACTCATTCTGATAAAATTCACCAGATAGTTGCTCAGTTTTCCAGTCTACCTCATCTTCTGTATACAAAGCCTAAATGTCAAAGGAAAGTTCTTCAACATCAAATGGCAGACAGTTATTTTACCATGACTGAAGGTATACAATGTAGCTAAAGCTTAAATCATGCCATACAAATTGTGAACATTACAAACGTGAAAGCAATGAAAAAAAAAAAATAAATCCTGTAAAAAAAGGTACATAAATATAGAACAAATGACAAAAAGCAACCATCATTTGTCATTTAGAAAAAATGAAATTTCTGAAAATCTCCCACCTTTTTATTTTTAATTATACTTCTTATTTAAAAAAAGACAAACATTTCTGTTCACATCCTTCATTAAATGTGCCAGTTTATAAGGCCTACCAGGAACTCTTCCCACAGCAGCTCAAAAATCCAAAGAAAAACTAGGCCAGCAAAAAGAAGACAGTATCAATATGAATGAATTTTTCTACCCAGAATACAATTAAATTGAGATTTCATAGTAACAAAATTTTTTCTCTTAACTTAGAGAATAGTAGCAAAATAGACTTTTGTGTAGCATGCTGTATAATGTTGACACAGATTCTGTTATTGTTTTGCATATACCAAATCAGAGTGATCATAGGGAGGAGCCAATATTGACCTGCTAACTGACACTGAATCTTGGAGCAATCTCTTAAGTTTACCACATTTCAATTTCAAAATGCATTTCAGCTATAATATGAGTGATTCATCATTTAGTAGTAGCTGTCAAAGTAAACTCCTAGATAAAAACATCTGGAAACATAAACAGAGGAGAGCTGTAGCTGAATATTAATCCAAACCCGGCATGCTCATTTCATTAAGAATAGAAAACAGCTAATTAGTAGTTAAATGTTTCATGTTTTTATGAGGGTTTGTACTTGAGCTCTAAACAGAGATGATCTAATATGCATTTTTGATGTAAACAAGATTAAATATCAGGAGGAGCAAGGAACAAAGCCTCTCTGGAGGAATGTTAGGGAGCTTAGGAACTTACAAGGAGTGACACAGACATTTGTGGAGAACTGACAGAGTTTATTGCGTTAAAATTTATTAGATAAGTAAAAGGGGGAATTTGATACACATAAATGTGACCATTGTAAAAATAAAAATGAAAGCCCAAACAGTCCTTCCCTTAGCACAGTACTGCCTGACATAGGCAAACCCCATGACACAGGAGATGAGCCTCTGCTGATCACTTGAGTTATCTCCAAAGGGCCACATCTGACAGTACCAAATTTAAATAAGTGTGAGACTTGCCTTCTGTGGTATATATCTGAAGCTAATGCAAAGGAAAACGCTAAAATCAGGTGTCATAAAGGCCAGAAGAAAACACATGAGTATTTGTTATAGTTCAACCAAAGTCAATTAACCATACCTATTTGTAAAAAGACATTAGTTTGTTTTTAAGTGATTTAGTTAATTTGAAAATGCTGTTCAATTTCCCCTATAGTTCGATATATGCTGCTTGCTTATCAAGTAATGAGATATTTATGGTTGTTATATTTTAAATCATTAATTTGTGTTATTCAGTTCAGATATTTGGTATTAATAAATTTTAAAAAATAAATTTAAAAAATTATTTGCCTCAGTCCTCCATGGCTTATTTCTAATTTGCATTATTACACTGACTTCAGTTAAAGCAGCCCAGCTACTCTATACAAGTAGACCTTCTACAGTCTGTAGAGAGCACCTGAAGCCAAATGCCTATGCCATAGAAGGAATTCCTTGAGATCATGGAACAACTGGAATGTCATACTGATATAAATTAATGTAATATTTAGAAGTGTGTAGGGTAGGTGGCCATCTCAGCAGAAACTGCATATAGTGCTACAGAGAACTGATTATTGTAGAATGGTTAAAACCTCAGTTGGCCTTTCACATAAGATGAGTAGTGCTTCTGTTACAACAACTTAATTCTTAGGCAGATGTAGAAATAACAATGGATTACATTTCGCTTGTGTAAGGGGGGAACTCTAGGAGGGGCATTAAATCTTTTGATCACTAGAGTAACATTTAACACATTGTAATACTGTTCTATTAGATTCTTAGGAAGCATAAAAATAATGAGGACAAGTATTAGCCATCAGCCTTTGGCCAAGTCTCCATTAAGTACTAGTAAACACTTAAAAATATGTGAGGCCATTTCCTGGATAATTCAAGCCAAACAACCCATTTGGTTCTAATCACTGGAACATTTTAGGCATCTTGCCATGTGTAGAGCAGAGGGTGAGCAATGGAAAATATCTATGATGCAACTGACCCATCATATCTGCCTTTCTCCTTTCTTATGCCCATAAATTTTTCAATTGTTTGCTTGATGATAGCTTAATACAGAGGAAGCAGAATTGAAGATGGGATGAGATCAGAAAAGAATTAAAGGGGCATTTTTAGTAGCTTGGGTATGTGGTTATATCATTGCCTTCTTTACAGATTAGGGATGTGCTAGTAGAAAGGGATTGGTTGAGTTGCTCCACCATCAACAGATTAAAGGAAGAACTAGGCATGGTAATAACTATAAACTAGAGCTCTCTATATTCTCTTTGAGAGCACTACAAGCAACGTGTATCTTTTAGAAAGGTGAGCGCTAAAGCAGTCATAACATATATTGATCATTTGCACAAATGAATTACCCCCTCACATAATTCCCGATAAATCCCAGGTCAGCCAGATTTAAAGCTATTTCATAGTAATCAGAGCTTGAAGTGGTTATGCCTACATTTTCATTTCTGTCATGTCATTTAGAAATAGCATTTTCTCTGTCTTAAAAATTATTTCACTTTCTTACACACTAAGATGTTGTGTGGATTAACATGATAATCTTTTTGAAGCACTATGAATTCCATGGAAGAAAGGGATTATAGAAATGTAAAATATCAAAATTAATCATCATTATGATTATCTGCTAAAAATGTGTAAAGCCCATTCTCTAGTACATTTTTCCTGTACGTGCAAAGTTCTATTTACTGGTAATGAACAAACAGTAATTGGCGGTTCCATGTTTTAAGAATTTGAGTACGAATTCTTAAGAATTACACTAGATAAGCAGGCACCCTATTCGCGCCTATGATCAGTTGGAGTTCTGGCATCAGTGTTCAGGCTGTAGAGAAAAAAATAAAAAAGACTGTATCAAAATTTAATTCCAACAAAATCAAATCTAAAATCTACTCAATGAACTTCACTGTAAACCACAAACTGGCTTTATAGTATGTTGCTGTGCTATATATGTCCAAGATTTTAATAAATCCGTGTACAATAAAAGTATTATTTTATTAGGCTTATTGCTTAATCATATATTCATTGATGTGAGTCTCATTCAATTAAAAATGAAATTATACAAAGGCGAGCAAACTGTAGATTTACAGTAGTTTAAACTTAACCTTAATCTCTGGGGTGATATTGACAATATAAAAGCAGTGTAAATGATATTCCCTCACTCTAAAATATGCTTATGAGCCCCTTGTGCATGTTCTACTGCTTTACAACCTGCAGTGAAATGCATAACTAGCTTAATAAGCAAGGCATCTGGAAAGTTGTTTTTTTTGTGTGTTTTTTTTTGCCCCTTCACAGACTGAAACATGAGTATAGATCCACACCATTTTCTCTGAGTCAAAATCTTTGTTAATGATTGCAATTTCCCCTGAGGATCCAACGTCCTTCCCTGACAGAATGGTTATTTAAAAGTAACTTCTTACTATTTATTTTTTTAAACTACCAATAAATGTGTCTATAATGTTTTAGGAAGGTTTAAATTTATGGTTAGAAAAAATTATTTTCCCTATCCAAGACTATGTTTATTTGTTTTTTTTGCCCCCCCTCCCAAGTGCTTAATCACCTCTTATTCACTTTTATAAACAACATGATTTTCTTATCACAAGCATACTTTGGGCTATCAAACCTTTCTTTGAGGTAGCTAACTTATTCGTGAACAAATGGCAATATTTTATACATGATTTCTTTTTCTTCTGGTAATTTCTCAATCTTTCTCTCCAGGGAACAGCTTACAAATAACCCTGCTTCAACCAAATTTGGCCCCTCTCTTTGTAAAGACTCACAATCCCAGGAAAGATAATTCTATTGACCTAGCTCAGGTCAATCAAGCATCTTCACTATTTTTTAAAATACCACTCATCTTCTCTACCCGAATCCTGAATCAATTCAGAATAACACAAAGAAATAAGGCCAAAGAAGATGAAATATCATATGCATTATGGAGAAGTCTTTATATACATACATATATATATATATATATATATATATATATATATATATATATTTAAATTGAATGTATTGAGGTGACATCCTATCTAATAATAGACAAACATGGTAATTGACCATGCCTTTGCTACGCCTCCCATTGGCTAATCAGTGCAATATGCAAAGTAACCGCCAACAAAGATTGTGGCTAATTTGCATACTGCAGGCAGGGAGGGTCAGCACCATCCCGCCTGCCCTGCCATTATCCAGGCCTGCTCTCTGCGACCCGGGCGTCCCCTGTGCAACCTGACCCAGGGCAGCCAGGTGGTGCAGCAGCGATCGGCCGGCCCGCCCAGCTGCCATCTGTGCATCCCATGTGAGACCAGAACCAGGGTAGTGGGGTGGGACAGCGTGGCTCCTCTGTCACCCCAGCTTCCTCATCACAGCTCCCTTGGGGGCCTAAGCCTTTAGTGGACATCCCCTGAGGTCTCCCTGGCTGCCAGAAGGATGTCTGAGTGCAAGCTTAGGCCTGATCCCCTGGGGAGTGGGCCTAAGTAGACAGGTGGACATCTCCCAAGGGGTCCTGGACTGCAAATGGGCTCAGGCCAGGCTGAGGGACCCCCCTCCACTGAGTGCACAAATTTTTGTGCACCAGGCCTCTAGTTTGTTAATAAAATTATACATATTTCAGGTGTACAATCCTATAATACAATGTCTGTATATTGTATTGTATGTTTACCATCCTAAGTCAAGTATCCTTCCATCACCATTTATCCCCCTTTACCCTCTCCTATTTCCACCCATGCCCCCTTCCCTCTGGTAATCACCATACTGTTGTCTGTGTCTATGAGTTTTGTTTTTTAAATATTTTTATTAATTTTTAGAGTGAGAGGAAGGGAGAGAGATTGAAACATCCATGAGAGAGGAAGATCATTGATTGGTTGCCTCCTGCATGTCCCCTACTGGGGATTGAGTCTGCAACATGAGCACTGCCTTGACCAGGAATCCTACATAGTACTGGAGACCTCCTGGCTTCTGGCTGATGCTCTACAGCTAAACCACACCAGTGGGCTTTTTTTTTTGCTTAATTTCTTTACCTTTTTCACCCAGTTCCCCAGCCCTCTTCCTCTCTGACAACTGTCACTCTCTTCCGAATCTATGAGTTTGTTTCTGTTTTGTTTGTTATTTTGATTCATTAGATTCCAGGTATCAGTGAAAATAGGTCAGTGTTTTCCCTATAAAAGTTTAAGATATATGGTTTCTCTATTAGGTGTAGTGCCAGTGGAGGAAATGGTGAGTAACATGAATCAAATTCTTCCAGGATTCAAATTATGCAACAGTTGTAAAATGTGTACATTTGGCAGATGCATTCATCTTTTTCACCCAGCATACAACCCAGCTAAGTATTGCATTTTGTGTGTTTTTTTAAGTTGCTTAATTAGTGGTGTGTTTTAATTTTTAAGTGGATACTATATTATTTGGCATTAAACAAGAATACACTAGAAAAATCATGTTTTCTAACCTGAAAAAAAAGAGATAAAACAATGTGATGATTAATGCTCTACTTCAATCTTAGGTTCAATCCAAATTAAACATGCAATTAATTGCATAAACTCTACTTCCATTGTGGAAACGTTTTCAGAATGTGACATTCTCAGAACAAATGAACAACAGTAGTGAGATTAGTTTGAGGTAGTATTAATATGAAGCTACCAATCTGAGAATAGGAAAAGTAGAACATTGCAAGATAAGGGCAGATAAAATAAAATAGTATTTGATTTCTCTTTGTCTAGAGCAGTGGTCGACAAACTCATTAGTCAACAGAGCCAAATATCAACAGTACAACGATTGAAATTTCTTTTGAGAGCCAAATTTTTTAAACTTAAACTATATAGGTAAGTACATTGTTATTAACTTAATTAAGGTACTCCTAAGGCTTAGGAAGAGCCACACTCAAGGGGCCAAAGAGCTGCCTGTGACTCACGAGCTGCAGTTTGAGAAAAGAATGGATTAAAGTCATTTTTCAGAAGGGTTGATTTCTTGCCCTCGCTGGTTTGCTCAGTGGATAGAACGTCAGCCTGCAGACTGAAGGATCCCAGGTTTGATTCCAATCAAGGGCACATGCCTGGGTTGTGGGCTTGATCCTCAGAGGGGACCTGAAGGAGGCAGCCAATCAAGGATTCTCTCTCATCATTGATGTTTCTATCTCTCTTTCCCTCTCCCTTCCTCTCTGAAATCAATAAAGACATCTATCTATCTATCTATCTATCTATCTATCTATCTATCTATCTATCATCTATCTATCATCTATCATCTATCTATATACATACATATATATATATATATATATATATATATTATTAAAAAAACAAGGTTTTTTGAAAATAACCACTTGCCTTTTTATCCTTAAATTTTTCATACATATTTCAATCAAAACAAATAGTACAGTTCATCTGTTCTTTATTAATTCTATCATAATGAACTACCAACCTCTCTTACTTGCTTTTGAACACTTTGTTTTTGTGAATTAATTATTTAATATACCCTTTCCCATTATTTATTCTCTAGTTCTTGTAAGACCCACCCTGAAAAGAGAGCATTGATACTCATATTCTCTAATATGTGGATAAAATATAATCTAAAGAGGCCCATACCAAGATACAGCATAATTAAAATGCCAAGGGTTAAAGCCAAAGAGAAGATCTTAAAAGCAGCAGGAGAAAAGCAGTTAGTTACCTACAAGGGAGTGCCCATATGACTGTCAGCTGATTTCTCAAGAGAAACTTCAGGCCAGAAGGGAGTGGCAAGAAATATTCAAAGTGATGAATAGAAAGGGCCTACAACCAAGATTACTCTACCCAGTAAAGCTATAATTTAGAACTGAAGGTCAGATAAAGAGTTTCACAGACAAGAAAAAGCTAAAGGAATCCATCATCACCAAACCAGTATTATATGAAATAATGATGGGCATTCTTGAAGAAGAAAGAGAAAAAGGAAGAGGAGGAGGAGGAGGAGGAGGAGGAGGAGGAGGAGGAGGAGGAGGAGGAGGAGGAGGAGGAGGAGGAGAAGAAGAAGAAGAAGAAGAAGAAGAAGAAGAAGAAGAAGAAGAAGAAGAAGAAGAAGAAGAAGAAGAAGAAGAAGAAAGAAGAAATAAAAATATGAAGAATAAAATGGCAATATATAGATATCTATCAACAATTGAATGTAAACATTAAAATAAACAAGCAAGGAATCTAATGCACAAAATAAACTGAAGAATAAAATGAAGCCAGAAGCATGGAAACATGGAACAGACTAACGAATCTCAAAGGGAAGGGGGGAGAGGGGGCGGGGAGAGATTAACCAAAGATCTTATATTTATATATGCAGTACCTGTGGTCAGAGACAATAGGGTGGTGAAGGCCTAGAGCAGAGTGGGAACCGGGTGGAGGGGGACAATGGGGAGGGGAAGGGGGCACATCTGTGATGCTCTCAACAGGAGATTTAAAAGATTTAAAAAATTAAATTATATATAATATTTATTTACTATAACTATATACTGAAGAGCATATGTTTTAAACAAAGTTTTATACATCAATTATATGCCAAATATATCACCCCTACTAAAATCTACACATGTAAGCATATGTTATGTCATATGTATTTTACAGGGCATAGTAATAATAATATATTTCATCTGTCACACTTATCAGAATATCAATCTAACTTATTGATGAGGAAGCTTAAGCAAAAATTATTATTACTATTTTACTAAAATTAAGTCAGAGAGAGGTTTAATTTCTCAAGGTTAGTGATTGAGTTAGCCTGTTAGTAACTGAGAAACTGTGGCTAAAAGACCAGTGCTTTTCCAACCACTTCATTGTGGTTCCCATAGACTAGTTATAAAATGACAATAAAAGTGCATGTGTCCAGTACACAGACCTGCAACATATATATATATATATATATATATATATATATATATATATATATATATATAAATTCTTTATTGTTGAAAGTTTTACATATATCACCTGTTCCCCCCATTGACCTCTGCCTGCCACTCCCACCCCCCAGCACATGTCTCCACCCCCCTGTTTTCTGTGTTCATTGGTCATGCTCATATACATGGATACAAGTCCTTTGGTTGATCTCTTACCCCACCCCTCACCCTCCTCTGCCTTCCCTCTGAGGTTTGATGGTCTGTTCGATGCTTTTATGTCTCTGGATCTGCTTTTATTTATCAGTTTATGTTGTTCATTATATTCCACAAATGAGTGAGATCATGTGATATTTGTCTTTCTCCAACTGGCTTATTTTACTTAGCATAATGCCATTCAGGTCCATCCGTGCTGTTGCAAATGGTAAGAGTTATTTCTTTTCTACAGCAGTGTAGCATTCTATTGTGTAGATGTACCACAGTTTTTTAATCTGCTCATTTGCTGATGGGCACTTAGGCTATTTCCAAATCTTAGTTATTGTAAATTGTGCTGCTATGTGCAACTTTTGAACCTAGAAGTACCTGAATTCTACTTTCCAATAGGGAAGATAAAGGCTGGAAAGGAGAATTAATAAAAAAGAATATTTATAGAACACTGACTATGTTAGTAGGTACATGTAACTTAGCCATTCTAAGCACTCATGCCACATGTGAAATGAATTCTTTCACTGCTTCTTGTTGATAATGTCATGGTGAAAAGTAGCATGTATCTCTATGCCAAACCTCTAAAATAATCTAAGGTCATATCACACACCTTTCAGAAGTAAGTTGCAAATGTTTTGTAAAGGTCAAATTTATTTGGGTTTTATATAGCATGCATATTGAAAATATTTTTATGTAAGATTTAAAAGCACAATAAAGTCTCTTTATACATTTTTACTCCTTTTGAATACCAAACTGATAGAATAAAACTAGAAATTCTTATTTCAAAGGATTCAAAACATGAAGGAAAATGAAAAACATTAAATGTGTACTTAAACAATATTAAAAATGACCATATACAACACAGTCATTGAAGTTTGAATGCAGTTACTGATACTGTTATAATTAACCCAGTTAATTAACTAGAGGCTGGTGCACGAATTCATGCACCAGTGGGGTCCCTCAGCCTGGCCTGTGAGATTGGGCTAAGACCAGCTCTCTGACATCCCCTGAGGGGTCCTGGATGGTGAGAGGATGCAGGCCAGGCCGAGGGACCCCACTGGTGCATGATCGGGGCTGGGGAGGGATGCAGGAGGTTGGCCAGCTGGGGAGAGACTGTGGGAGGGCTCCAGGGCATGTCCAGCCGGTCTTGCTCAGTCCTAATTGGCCAGACCCCAGCAGTAAGCTAATCTACCAGTTGGAACATCTGCCCCCTGGTGGTCAGTGAACATCATAGTGAGCAGTTGAGCAGCCTTAGCATATTATTAGCATAGTACGCTTTGCTTGGTTGAACAGATGACTGGATGACCGGACACTTAGCATATTAGGCTTTTATTATATAGGATAACAGGAAAGGTGCAAAGGGAAGCTGCAATTTAGACACATGTTCCGTAAAGTCTAAATAACTTACAGAGGGTAGTTGTTTGTCAGTTACACCTGGGAGCAGGTCATTGGCCAGAATAGGCTTGGCTACTGCAAGTGAATGAAATCTCAGAAACATAAGCTCCAGAACAAAGGAGTTCCTTCAGTTCTCTCTTGCTGCTCTTGCCTGACTTGGGTGGCTATCATACTCTGTACTCGCCAACATGGCCCACAGCTATGTGGACCCCACATAAAATGAACTGATGGATTAAAATTAGCCTGATGGGCTGGCTGGTGTTGCTTAGTGGTTGAGTGTCTACCTGTGAACCAGGAGGTCATGTTTTGATTCTCGATCAGGGCACATGCCTGGGATGTGGGCTCAATCCCCAGCAGGGTGGTGCAGGAGGAACCTGATCAATGATTCTCTCATCAATGATGTTTCTCTCTTTCTCTCCCTCCTCCCTTCCTCTCTCTGAAATCAATAAAAACATACTTTTTTAAAAATAAAATAAAATTAGGTTGATGCTATGCCAGATTTAATTCCACCATAGAACAGAAACTTTGGACACAAACTTTGCTTCTAACTCTACTGAAGACCCAGATATACCTTTTCCAGGACTGCTTTAAGAAAAATGAGGGAAATAACTCCATAAAAATAAAGCTTTCTACCATATCTCTTCCTCCTATGGGGGCCTCCACAAATTCTCATCGCAGGAGTGTACCAAAAACCCCACTATCACTAGTAATAGAGAGAGTCCACCTGCAATTCTCCAATAAACATTACCAAGATACTGTAAATTTTGAATTGCAGATTTTTCCTCATTCATCTTAAATGGTTACTCACCAATGCTGAGATCAATAACATTCATTTGTATTGTTTTCAAGAAAATAAAAGCCCTCAAAAATTTACATAAGAATAGGGAAATAGAAAAGGAACACATAAAATATGCATATATAGAAGATTTGGTAAAAATGTTAATCAAATAATGATTTACATTACTAAGATAAAATAGATGCCATCTTAGGTATGTGGTTATTGCCAATGTTAATGTTCAAACATTAAACAAATAAATCATAAGACTGTTAATAGATTGGGGGATTTGAAAGAGGAAGGAAGTCTGCATAAAATTCTAAAGAATTTTTTTTTTCTTAAATCACTTTAATTTTTAAAATGGAATGTTATGTAGCTATTATGAGAAAGGGTTCCCTAGGATGAACAAATAAAAATTTATGTTAATGACTCACTGTATGAAATCCTGGCCAAAAATTATATAGCTGAGGATCTGTTGAGGTCTAGTTCTGATAGGGTGATATGAGTCTACAACACACAAATATAAAATGTCCTATTACTATTTCAACTTTTCTATGCAGTTTTAAATAGGAAAAAGAGATGCATGGTAGTAGTGTAATTTTTCTAAGTATCACCCCAATCTCTGCAAAGTCTTAAGGCATTGGTGATTATTAAATTACTAGAGTCCCAGTGCACGAGAATCGTGCACTGGTGGGGGGTATGGCCTGCAGGGATCGGCCCACTGTGGGAGTTCCACATCCCAGTCAGCCAAGCGGCTGTGGACCCACCCTCTGAGTGGCTGCTCCCTGGTCTGGCATCTGTGGAGCTGGAGCACTCGCCTCTCCAGGGGACCTGGTCTGGGCCGGGCCCAGGGACCATAGCACTGAGAGGTGGTGGAGTAGGCCTCAGTCCTGCAGCAGTCACTCACCCGCCTCCCAGCCTCCAGGGTTAGCACTGCGAGCCCAGTAGTGGTGCTGCACAGCTTGTGGGCATCTGGAGGAAGTGGCAGAGAGTGAGGAGGAGGAGCCTGGGATAAGGAGGCAATGATGGCAGCCCAGGTTCCTGCTGGTCGGCCTGGTGTTTGAAGCAGGAGCAGCCATTCATCCCAGTCAGCCGAGAGGCACCTCCACTGTGGTAGTGCACTGACCACCAGGGGGCAGCTCCTGCTTTGAGCATCTGCCCCCTGATGGTCAGTGTGTCTCACTGCGACTGGTCGACCGGTCATTCTGGTCATTCTGCCATTCGATCACTGGGCTTTTATTATATAGGATACTTGGTTTTAGACTGTTTTGGTTAATTAATTACAAACTGGAGAAGGCTTCCCCCACCCCAGCCCTGATGTGTTGTTTTGCATGGATAATATTGTATAGTCCAATTCAATTTACCCTGCTAACTGTGAGATATTTTTAAATGTATGGATTACAAGTAATATTATAAATATGGAATGATAGTGAGGACAATGGGAGAAGGAATTAAGATTCCTGTGTTTCAGAACCCACTGTCAATAGCAAGCCAACTAAGTTATTTCCCTACTTACAAAATAGGGGTTAAGATATCTTTCTTAACTATCACATACAAATAATCCTGCTACAGGATGTGTGTATTAAAAATGGCACAAAGACAAGCTTCTCTTTCTGATGAAATTGTTACCAATGAGATAGCTAGCAATAAGACAGGGCTTGTGATATTTTGTGCAGTGGAATAAGAAAACTTAGCCAAAACTAAAAATAAATAAATAAATAAATCAAAATCAAAGTCTTCAAAAGGAAGAGAAACTGGAGAGTAATGAGAAGAGGCATCTTGAATGGATTTTTAATTATCTTATATTCAGGCATTATTGAATCTATATATGAAAGCTTCACTTAAGTGCCCTTAAAAGTTACCTTTTTAAAAGTACATCCTCCCAAAAGAAAAGAAAGGCACAAAGTTCACCAGGCTACCCCAATAAGAGGTATTATCTTACCCCCTACCCACTATTCCAATTTTAGACTATCAGTTCTTCATTCCAAGTACAATGAGTAACTTAGCATAGAACTACCACACAGCAGCAATGTATATGTGGCAGCAACATAATAATTCTGTTTTTTAAAGTGGTGTGAAACAATGGCATATGATTTCAGGCTTCTATGAAAATGCTGTCTGTTTTCTTAATTAAAATACAAGTGTGAAAGTGAATAAGAAGACTTAAAGACTTAAACTTTTAATCAGAAAAAGGATTTCTTTTTTCATGTTTCTCATCAGATATATCTGGGATAGGGTAAATCCTATGCTTAAAAATTGTATTGCATATGTAAAGAGGATGAGGCCTAAAGTAACTGGTTAAGCAGTTATCAGAATTTAGGTAAACAACACTTTCTATGTGATAGTCAGAAAGACATTTTAATTAATAAATTCATTTGGTAGATTCCAAAATGCTGACTACCAGAACAACATATTTTGGCTTTCCATCTTCCTATCTTGCTATTACTACAACTACAATTTCATCAATTATGTGAATGAGATATAACTAGAATTATAAATCTTAGATCCCTAGATGAGATTTTATGCTATCATTACAATTAGTGTGACAGAATTTCAGTCATTGCAAAAATTCTATTAACAATGTAGTGATACGTTCTGCAAGAAACCCCATGACAATCAGGGCCCAAATTATCACATAATGTAAGCTTTTCACATTCTTCTAAGAAAGAACTATGAGAATATTGTATGCTATAATCTGAAAGGTATTTCACAGAAAAAGATATGGTTAAGAGATAGCATCAATCAAGTTTAAAAACAAAACAAAAAACGCGTAGGGGATGCAGAAAATGACAGATAAATAGTTTCTGGGGGAAAAAGTGAAAAGAGGCTATCAAATGAACCTTACAAGGGAGAAAAATCTGCTGTTTTAGAGAAAAAATTCTTCTGTGTAAGGGGTATGTTGGAGCCTTTCCTACTCCATGATGGTGGTTGCAATAAAAAATTTTTCTGGGCATTAAAAGGCTCCTACTCTTACAAGAAACATTTAGGAAGAAAAAGGACCCACTTCTCACAAATTATCTAATGTCTGACATGCTATATAATTTACAAGAGAACATTTCCACTTTAAAATGGGGATATTAGAGTGCCTATATATGTCTTCCAACACAGTAAGAGACACCAAAGGAGAGGAAAATTAATGATTAATGAGAGTAGGGCAAGCACTAGTTTGTGGGAGTTAGGAGAAATTCCTACAGAGAAATTCTACCTGCTCTCTTTTTAGTTTTTCCTGTCATATCACATACATGGAAATAAATCACATGTAATTTATAATCTCCAGTCCCCTTACTTGCTCCTACCATTAATTTCATTGCTATTTTATCAAATTCTGCAATGACAGTGTTAGCCCAATGGTATAGTTTGCAATAGGTTTTGGCATGGCATCTTAAGACTTTTTGGAGGAGTGCTGTTCTAGGTTTCCAAGAAAGCAGCAAAGAGAGAAGATAATAAGGATGCTGCAAATTAAGGAAGAGTATAAGCTGTTCAGATTGATTTTGAGATAATAGATAAGAATATAAATATTCATATAGATTTTATAGTATAAATATATGTTAAATATTATATATATACTAGAGGCCCGGTGCACAAAAATTTGTGCACTCGGGGGGGAGGGGGGGGTCCCTCAGCCCGGCCTGTGCCCTCTCACAGTCTGGGACCCCTCGGGAGATAACGCCCTGCTGGCTTAGGCCTGCTCCCGGGTGGCAGAGGGCAGGCCCAATCCCTAGGTGCAGCCCCTGGTCGGGCTCAGGGCAGGGCCGATTGGGGAGTTGGGGCGTCGCCCCCTGTCATGCACAGAGCAGGGCAGATTGGGAGGTTGTGATGCCACCCTCAATCACGCTCAGGGTAGGGCCAATTGGGGGGTTGGGGCACCGTCCCCTGTCACACTCAAGGCAGGGTCGATGGGGAGGTTGCAGCGCCACCCCCTGTCATGCACAGAGCAGGGCCAATCAGGGGGTTGGGGCACCACCCTCTATCACCCACAGAGCAGGGTCCATCAGGGGGTAGGGGAGCTGCCCTCTATCACCCACAGAGCAGGGCCAATCAGGGGGTTGGCGCGCCGCCACTCTCACACTCAGGGCAGGGCCGATGGGGAGGTTATGGCTCTACCCCATCACACACAGAGCAGGGCCCGTGGGGGGGGGTGGTTGGGGATTCCCCCCTATCAGGCACAGAGCAGGGCTGCTCAGGGGGTTGTGGCCCCGCCCCCTGTCACACACAGAGCCGCAGGGCGATCAGGGGGTTTGGGCGCTGCCCCCTGTCACGCTGATCCCGGTGCCGGGAGGCATATTACCCTTTTACTATATAGGGTAGAGGCCTGGTGCATGGGTGGGGGCTGGCTGGTTTGCCCTGAAGGGTGTCCTGGATCAGGGTGGGGTCCCCACTGGGGTGCCTGGCCAGTCTGGGTGAGGGGCTGAGGGCTGTTTTCAGGCTGGGAGTGACTGAAGTTCCCAACCGCTCCTTTTTTTCTTTTTTCTTTTTTTATTCTGGGCCAGCTTTACCTTGAGGCTTGGGTCCAGCTCTTAGGCCTGCCTCCACAGCTGAAAGTAGGTTTCTGGCTTTTGCTTACAATGTTGCGAATATGCTGGCTGAAGTCCTGTGGTATTTGTTACAATGTTTCTTAAACTGCCCACTCAGAGGCCTGCAGCTGCAGGCGGGGAATGTTGGTTTCCTCCATCACTGAGGCAAGCAAGCCTCATGTTAGTTTCAAGCTGCCTGGCTGCCGGCCGCCATCTTGGCTGACAGTTAATTTGCATATCTCGCTGATTAGCCAATGAAAAGGGTAGCGGTCATATGCCAATTACCATGTTTCTCTTTTATAAGTGTAGATAAAACCTTAATATGCAAATAGACTGAATGGTGGAACAACCGAACAACCGGTCACTATGACATACCCTGACCACCAGGGGGCGTGCGTGAAACATGGCAGTCGTTGGCAGCAGGCAACTGAGTGCGGAACATGGTGGGCATCTGCTGCAGCTGGATGGTAGAGCAGGTGAGCAGAGACACCAGACCAAGGTAGGGCACCGATTGCTGTCATCAGGGCAAGCCTCTGGTGGTTACTGAAAATTCTTTGCTCCCACATGCCATGGTCCTGCCCGGCACTCACACCTGCTGCCAGCACTGGCCCCGCTCGCACCCACAGCCAGCACCAGAGCCACTGCTCACACCTGCTGCCGATGCCTGGCACCAGTCCTGATCACTTGGCACTGTCGGTGGGTGCGAGCATTAGCTACTGGCCCCGATCGCCCCTGAGGGCTTCTCCACCTCCCCCTGCTCCTGAGGGGTTATCGGGGCAGCAGCTGCCACTCGCACCTACTGGCGGCACCAGCCCTGCTCACACCCGCTGCTGGTGCTGGCCCCAATCCCTCCACACTGTCAGCAGGTGTGAGTGGGGCTGGAGTCATCAGTGCATGGGAGCAGCAATGGCAGGAGCAGGGCTGCCAGCAGAGAGGGGACCACAGGCCACAGTGGGAGATGCCAGATTGGGGTGCAGAGGATGGGCCGAGACTCGCCCCTGTGCCCACCACAGCCTCACATCCCACAGTTCCTTTCAAGGTGCACGAATTCATGCACTGGGCCTCTAGTATATTATAAATATATGTATATTAAATTATGCTTTAAAATATAATATGTGTGTTTTTAACATTGTGATGTTAAAATTCTGTCTGCTGCTTTTAGAGTCAAATATACTTTATTCACTTTGGTTTGAATTCTTCCTTGACACCTTAACAAAGTTCTGAATAGATAAGATTATGCATTTTATATTTTGGATTGCTCAGTCTATAATTGCTGAATAAGCTCCCACATTTTTTTTAAACAAAAGTGATTCAAAGGGAAATTAAATAGGTTTATCTTTTACATCAAATTTTGGTTACTTTTGACATGTAGATTGGATTTAATATATACTTATGGAATGTTAGCAGCAAAAAAAAGGAAAATAAAATTACTTAAGATTCTACCTTATTTATGGGAAAAGTAGAGGCCTGGTGCATAAAATTTGTGCACGGAGGGAGGGGTTCCCTCAGCCCAGCCTGCACACACTCCAATTGGGGGCCCCTCGGGGGATGTCCGACCACCAGTTTAGGCCTGATCCCTGTGGTCAGACACCCCTTTCACAATCTGGGACTGCTGGCTCCTAACTACTCGCCTGACTGCCTGCCTGCCTGATTGCCCCTAACCCCTCTGCCTGCCTGATCACCCACAACTGCTCTCCCCTGCCGGCCTGATCTCACTCCCAACTGCCCTCCCCTGCAGACCAGATCTCGCCCCCAACTGTCCTCCGCTGCTGGCCAATTTGGTTCTGATTGGTCAGTTTCTATGCCAGTCAGCATCAAAAGCTCTGCCTCCTAGGCAGCCATTGGCTTTTCACAGTAGACTCAGATTTGGCTCTGATTGGTCAGTTTCTATGCCAGTCAGTGTCAAAAGCTTCACCTCCTAGGCAGCCATTGGCTCCTTACATTCACCCAGATTTGATTCTGATTGGTCAGTTTCTATGCCAGTCAGAGACTCTGGGCCTATAAAGAGTGCCTGATCAGAAAGACGGGGCTGATCAGCAGCCCCAATGGAGGCCTGGAGAGAAATGGTGATGAGGCTTTTGGACAGGCCAAGAGAGAAAGAGAGGCAAGTTCTGATCAATGGCTGCTATAGAGGCTATGGATCAGACCCTGCCTCTCTCTCTGCAGGCCTCTCTCCGGGCCTGATCGGCAGCCTCCTAGGCAGTCAGTGATAGGTCAGGGCACCACAGCAACCCAGCATTGACTTCCAGTCTGGTCGAGTCTTCAGTAGTTACAACCCTGGCTCTTTATTATATAGATTAGAGGCCCGGTGCACAAAATTCGTGCACTCGGGTGATCCCTCAGCCCGGCTGGCACCCTCTCGCAGTCCAAGAGCCCTCGGGGGATGTCCAACTGATGGCTTAGGACCACTCCCCCTCCTCCCCCCCAGCCTAAGCCATCAGTTGGACATCCTTAGTGCTGTTGGGGAGGTAGGAGATGCTCCTGCCACCACTACTGCACTTGCCAGCCTTGAGCCTGGCTTCTGTCTGAGCAGCGCTCCCCCTATGGGAGTGCACTGACCACCAAGGGGGAGCTCCTTCATTGAGCGTCTGCCCCCTGGTGGTCAGTGTGCATCATAGCAACTGGTCATTCCACCATTCGGTCAATTTGCATATTAGCCTTTTAATATATATATATATATATATATATATATATATATTTCTGTTGGTAACACAGGTAGAGCAGAACCAGAAGTTGAACAACAATCTCTCTCTCACACACACACAACCAACAATAGCACTGGCTCCCCACTCCCTGGACCCCATCTTAAGCTAACCAGCTCTGGGCCAGGTGTAGAAGCTAATGACTGTCTTATATCTCATGGTCACTTTTTTCTTGTAAATATCTTGTAGGCCCATCTAAGTCAGATTGCTGGCCCATTCTGGTCCTAGTGGAGGTGGAGGATGTGATAGTTTATTGCTGAGGTAAGATGTCCTTAGGACTTAATTCATATGCTAAGACTACTGGCTCTTCTTATACTAAACTAGAGGCCCAGTGCACAAAATTTGTGCACTTGGGGGGGGTCCCTCAGCCTGGCCTATGCCGTCTCACAGTCCAGGAGCCCTGGGAGGATGTCTGACTGATGGCTTACTGAGCCTAAGCCATCAGTTGGACATCCTTAACATTACCTCAGAGGCAGGAGAGGCTCCCACAACTGCTGCTGTGCTTGCCAGCCATGAGCCTGCCTTCTGATTGAGTGGTTCTCCCACTGTGGGAGTGCACTGACCACCAGGGGGCAGCTCCTGCATTGAGTATCTGTCCTCTGGTGGTCAGCATGCATCATAGTGACCGGTCATTCCACTATTTGGTCATTTGCATATTAGCCTTTTATTATGTAGGGTATGCTGTAGATGAGGTCCCCTAGAACCATAAGAAATGCAAAAAATTCACTGTTAACTCATTCTTGAATTGTCCCTATTTACAATAAAATTGCCCCCCCCACCCCCGTGAGGTGTGTGCTGCATCTTGGGAACCAGTGAGCTTGACACTTTTCCTCTCTGAGCTCATTTCTGAATACATACGCATATACCATGGGGATTATAATCTCTTCTCCATCTACCTCACTGGGTTGTCATGAGGAGGTTCTGAGCTAATAAACCTAGAAATGTTTTATCAAGTAAGTGATGTTTAAAGGGGAAGGGGTTGTTATTTTTAAGCCCACGGGTACCCTCACAGATAGCAGGTGCTGGTTAGGGGAGGAGGGCATGATTGTTTCCTGCGACTGTAGCTATAGAAGCTTTGCAGAGGGTTCCACAGGCCTCAGAGGGGCAGGCTCTGGCCAGCAGCCCTATAGCGGTGGTCTTCACTGGAGGTGCTGGCAGGGGGCAGGGCGTTAGGGGGGCGCAAAGGGGACAGCAAGGTCAAAGGGGGAGCAACTGTCAAATCTTCCTGCTTGGCGCCATCCTTTAAATTTTATGTGGCTGTTTCGCAGCTCTACCTGCTCAGTGTGGGGCTCCAATCTCCTGGAGCGAGGTGGGGGCCAGGCCAGGGTGGAGCCAGGTGGGCTAGAAGGGAGGGTTTAGCTGTGCCCCCAGCGAGGTTCAATGTGCTTCTTCTGCAGAGATGGTGATGCTGCTGTGGGGGAGGGGGGAAGGGTCTGTCTCTGGGAGGCCACTCAGGCCTACCTCCACCCGGGTCTGGAGTTGTAGAGAGGGGCCCCAGCAGTGGTGGGCACGGGCCCTGGGGGAGTTGACGTGTGGTTGCCAGCATGCTATTGTTGTGGGCACCCCTGGTGAGGGTGGCAGGAGAAGGGATCGAGAGTCGGAGGTGTGGGCTGCAGCTACCCCTGAGGCTGGGCCTTCTCCCCATCTGATCAGCCTCCCTGTCCCCTAGGGGGTGCGGGGGCTGGGATAGGGTATCTGTGCAGGGGGATTGGAAGAGCTCCCGGTGACCATTTCTTTTTCCTTCTTTGCAGTGTGAGCTCCTGTCAGGCAGTCTCCTCAGACCCCCAGGAACTTGGCTCTGTCCGCAGGCCCCCTGCTGTGTGTGCATCAATATGCAAATTAGTTGTTATGGGGACACCGTTATGGACAAATTAGCATATTACCTCTTTATATGTATAGATGTCAGATAAAATATATATTCCAGTGTTAAATGTATATTCCATGTTAAATGTATATTCCATGTCAAACATGTAAGCAAAAAAGCAATTATAAAAAGTAATCATAGAGATTGACATTACTCTTGACAAAGCAGTTCTTAGCTTTTTGTCTAGTTTTGTTTCCCCAACAAATTCAGTAGCAGAAACAAGAGCAATGTGTCACTGTGTCCTTGTGCTTTATGATGTTATCTCCCCTGAACTTTTATTTTATGTTATTACTAGGAAGTTTGTGAAGGCTGCTGTCTGTTTTCTAAAATTTACAAGCTCCATATACTGGGTTTGTTTTATCTATTATTATTAAAACAAAGATGTCAATTTTCAAAAATTTAATAAATATTTACTATCAACTGTACCAATAGCCCCTACTAATGAAATAGAATCATACAAAAGTTAACTAAGGTATAAACATGCAAAAGGGAAGTCTCGCTGCGATCATAAAATGATGTTATTTTCTGTTCAGCAATTCATGTTACTGCTGTTCATACTAATTAATTAAAGGAGCTGTTGGTGTAATGTGCAAACAGGGAATCTGAGAAACTGAGAGGGCTTTTAGGTCTCCAAGTGAAGGTAAGTCAATCTGGGCAGGGGCAATCAAATGTAATGAAATCACTTGTCAGTGCTAAGCTTGCAAAAACTGTGAAGTTGGACTAGGGAGTAAAAGGATTATAATTAGATTTCCAATAGGATAATAACTAAATGGCAGAACACAGTAAAGAGAAAATATTACTTTGTTAGCTAATGGCACTGCTATTTAGTTTGAGATTTTTATCAGCGCATTTGTAGTTGTGTTAACTTAATTTGCTTTTATCAGCAAAAATGCACTACTCAGATGGTACTTGAATGTCATTTACAAAAATCATTGATCTGAAGGTGCACCTACTGACACCTGGTATGTTTATTTTATGTGAAATGGAGATTGGTTGATAAGATGGTTGATGTGCTGTTTTGCAGGTCCCCAACCGAGTTATGGAAATCTAGGTGGGAGGATATTAGTATATATATTTCACAAAATTCTTCACCTCCAGCAATAGTGGACATGGCCATCAGAGTATGTATGTATTCATTGCTTGATCACCTTAAAATATTTAGGAAGCCCTAACCGGTTTGGCTCAGTGGATGGAGCGTCGGCCTGCAGACTGAAGGGTCCCAGGTTAGATTCCGGTCAAGGGCATGTACCTTGGTTGCGGGCACATTCCCAGTGGGAGGTGTGCAGGAGGCAGCTGATCGATGCTTCTAACTCTCTATCCTCTCTCTTCCTCTCTGTAAAAAATCAATAAAATATGTTAAAAAAATATTTAGGAAGAGTTGCTATCATAGACTGCTAAAATACAAAAGATATGGAAACCCTTTTATCAGATGGTGGTCTATGTATGATATTTTGTCTGTCAAACAACATCCAAAGAATAAAAGATATTAGATAACTAAGCTAATTCGATTTCAAATAGATGTATTAATACTAGTACATGGGCAGTTTACCTGTACTGAAATCCAAGTGGAAATTATAATAAACTGTATATAACTTTATTCCTTCTCAGGATGGTCAAGCAACATTCTTCCAAGTCCTTTTTAAACTCTGAAGGAGATGTCACAGTGATACTAATTGAATTTCAAAGGGAAAGCACTAGGTAAATGACAGATTTTTATCCAACAGAGCTATTGACAGTAGGAAGAGAAAAGGCATCACTGATGCTGGAATTGTTTGCTTGTGATGGAGAGGGGTTTTGGAAATGGCATTAGGCTAGCATACATAAGTAGTACTCATAAATAATACTAGGAAATTATCCTCCTGTTTAAAAAGTGGGTAAGTGAAAAAGATGAAAACAGTATTAAAATAGGTTACAGAAGAAAAGCACTATAATG
This sequence comes from Myotis myotis, assembly GCF_014108235.1. NCBI lineage: Eukaryota > Metazoa > Chordata > Mammalia > Chiroptera > Vespertilionidae > Myotis > Myotis myotis. The sequence goes on along the minus strand of NW_023416346.1, from coordinate 103,507,406 downwards.
CACAAGAGCAAAAATATTAGGAAAAATGGAAAAACAATGATTGACCTTACATCTTATGTTTTCCAAGCATTATAAATTTTCTGAAGTTCATACATACATATAAACATAGTCTTGAAATTCTGAGAATCTTAAATAATAAGTAATACTATTGATATTTTTCAGGTAAATTTTAAATTGATTAATTTTATGGATTATACTTAAAATAAGTTCTAATACTATTTTCAGAAACCAATATTCCTAGCTAATAGAATAAATATTTTGTTAAAATATTTTATATATTAAATTGTGACTCTACTGTCATATTAACACACTGCATTCATTCTATAAGTTGATTATAGGAACTTTATTATACTACTTAAATTCTGTCATAAGAGAGGTGAGAATATGTGCCTTTTCATTTTTATCATGTTTACAAGAACATTATTTAATATAACACAAAAGATAGATGTTTAGGAAGGTAATTTTACCTACCATATATTTACAATATTAAGCACAAATAGTTGACAATTTGATTTGTCATTTGAAATAAAAAATAATAAAAGTTAATTCCTTAAGTCTAGACCAGCGATGGCAAATCTATGACACACGTGTCAGAGGTGACACGCGAACTCATTTTTTGGTTGATTTTTCTTTGTTAAATGACATTTAAATATATAAAATAAGTATCAAAAATATAAATCTTTGTTTTACCATGGTTGAAAATATCAAAAAATTTCTATATGTGTCATGGCACCAGAGTTAAGTTAGGGTTTTTCAAAATGCTGACAAGCCGAGCTCAAAAGGTTCACCATCACTGGTCTAGAGTAGACAATAAGGTGGTGAAGGCCTGGGGTGGGGGGTGGGGTGGGCTAGAAGGGTCAATGGGGGAAAAGGGAGGACATATGAAATATTTTCAACAATAAATATGTTTTAAAAATAAAATAAGTTCCATCTCAAGCCTTCTAAAGATATATCTAATTATTTTATGCATAGCCAGCAAGTCTAACAGGGGTCCTCAAACTTTTTAAACAGGGGGCCAGTTCACTGTCCCTCAGACCGTTGGAGGGCCAGACTATGTTTAAAAAAAAAACAAACTATGAACAAATTCCTATGCACACTGCACATATCTTATTTTGAAGTAAAAAAACAAAATGGGAACAAATACAATATTTGTATTTGCATGTGGCCCGCGGGCTGTAGTTTGAGGACCCCTGGTAGTAGAACATATTCAAATTATACTTAGTGAAAACAATTATTAAATGTGGCCTCCCTTAATCACAAGTTAATATGCAGAAACCATTTTTATAGGCTCCATTAAAATTTTAAAAGTATGCTAAAAAGATAGTGAATGTACCTTTTGCTTATATCACATAACTGACCTCCCACGAATAAGATATCTGGTGTTTGGTGCATGGAAATGAAAACCTTTAGGACAGTTCAAAAGCTTGTATTTATCTCATAGTGGGGAAAGATGTTGACACTGTGTACTAAAACCATCATATAAAGTAAACACATAGTGATGAATTGGGAATCTATAATAATAAAGGTGTAATATGCTAATTAGACCAGACAGCCGAACGACCTTCCAGACGTCATTCCGGACGTCCTTCTGGATGAAGCTGCCGCAGCGGAGGCCAAGGCAGAGGCAGTTAAGGGTAATCAGGCAGGCAGGCACAGGCGGTTAGGGGTGATCAGGCAGGCAGGCAGAGTGGTTTAGGGGAAATCAGACAGACAGGTGAGCGGTTAGGGGTGATCAGACAGGCAGGTGAACAGTTAGGGGTGATCAGACAGTCAGGCGAGTGGTTAGGGGCAATCAGGCAGGCAGACAAGCAGTTAGGGGTGATCAGGCAGGCAGGTGAGCAGTTAAGGGTGATCAGGCAGGAATGTAGAGTGGTTAGGGGTGATAAGACAGGCAGGTGAGTGGTTAGGGGCAATCAGGCAGGCAGGCAGAGGCAGTTAGAGGCGATCAGGCAGGCAGGTGAGTGGTTAGCAGTGATCAGGCAGACAGGTGAGTGGTTAGGGGCATCAAGCTGGCAGACAGAGTGGTTAGGGGCAATGAGGCAGCCAGGCATAGTGGTTAGGGGTTATCAGGCAGGCAAGCGGTTAGGAGTCAGTGGTCCTGGATTACTAGAGGGTGCAGGTCAGGCTGAGGGACGCCCCTCCCCCCATGCATGAATTTCATGCACCAGCCTCTATTATAGAATAAAGCATAATAAAGATACAACCCATTGATGGTAAGTTTGGTTTACACCCTCCAGTTCCAAAGCTGACCTTACATTTCACTCAAATGAGAAGCACAATCAAACTCAGCGCTCCTTTAAGACTGGGTCTATATTTGTATGTCACAGATTCAGAAGGGATCAAAATTATTCATGTTTATTCCATCCTGCCTTGGCCCTTATATGTGGTGGTAACCTCAACCAGTAGTAGCCAACAACTAGTGGATTTCCTTCATAAATTACATTGCGGTGAATCAATTGGACAAACACCAAGTCCCATCCAAATTGACTTTAGTCACATAGACAAAGCCTATAAGTTTAGGGAAGAAAGCAGGAAAGCAAAAGTGGGATAAGAGACAGAAGAGCTTTATTGAGTGAGCTAAGCATACATGTTTTCATACCTACTAATGTGCCTAGTTAATGCGTTAGTTATGTTTAGGCAGCTACATTATCAGAAGATCCATGAGCTTTGACACTCCTGATTTTGTAAAGATGACATGCAAAACTACATTATGAGGGTTTCTAAATTTTGTAAAGCTGCCCCATAAAACGGTGACTCTCAGATTAACCCAAATAGAACTTTTGGTCACATCCAGGATGTTGCTTTCACCAGACAGTGTAAAGCACTGATTACTCAAACCTACAACAAGCAATATATTCATAGTCATCTACCTTTTTGAACATTAGGAAGCCATTTTCTCATGGAGATGCCTTTTTTATTAGAGTGAGACATTTTTTTTCACAATAAATATGAAAATAAATATAATCAGCATACAAGGGGTTAGAAAACTTCATTAAAATCACACTGGAAAAACTCCAGTGGTTAAAATGTTTTAGGTGCTTTTACACTTTAGTGAGACTCTATATTGATTTGTTTCATGTATTTTCTTACCACTAAATATTCGTATTTAAATGATTTAAGCATTTACTGGAATCCTGCAAATCATAAATAACAACTTGTGCTCTTTTTTTCCATATTTAGGCAGTTTCTAAAATTATTGAAATTTAGCATCAAAATTTAAAGGTTGATAAAAATGTTGTCCAGAACAATTAAAATATCAATTGGTTATGATTATTGTACCCGTGGCTTTTACAAACGTTAGTGAGATTTTTAAAAGCACATTATGATACTACTAAAAGGTAACTTGTATTCACATTTATGCATTTTTAGAATATGCCTAGCATATAAATGTACATCATTTTAATAGTTAAACATACAATGACTTTGCTCAGATTATATATGTAAAATATTAGTTTATATACACACATGCATGATTATTTGTAAATAATCTTCCTCTCTCATAAAGTAAGAAGAATTAAGCTTATTCATTTTACTTAAACAAAGAGTATGAATATAGGAGCTTATCCCTGCCCCACCTCTAGGGGTCATGAATTAAGCAGTTATAGAAAGAAATGTGCCATTTACTGTACCTTGCATAGCAGTACTGTCATGAGGAGTCCCATTGTTTTCTATTTCAATATCTTCAATCCCAGTATCTGAAAAAAGTGACATTCAGGATTAAGGTACAATTCTTTTTTCTTCTGATTCCTTTTAAAGAGAAACCTATCAGTAAGCCAGTACTTTGGTCCTATACACAACACAAAAAACTTGGATGGCATGTTTGTTTTTGTTTTCTAGATGTATATTTGTTTTTTTATTAGGAAGGAGAGTTATAAACTGTAGCTGAATTCTACAATTGGGCATATATTTTCAGCTCTATAGTAAATACTTCTTTATGCATTTCATTCCCTAGAGATAAATCTCAGAAAATTAATTTATCCAAAAAATCTCCTTAGACTATCAGGTAACATGCCTTGACTGTGGAATATCTAAAAGATGGATACAATTGCATAAGTGGAAGTGCTTCATCCTGATAGTATATTTTTCTTTTGTAAAATGTGATAGATGATGAGATTATCTCTATGCTAAGCACTCATGAACACCACAACACAGTTTACAGCTTGTGGTCTTGATTTAGTATAGGCTCTAATGGCAAAGGAATTGCTTAAAAATAACCTGAAGAAAAGAAACAAGGAGTTGGGTTTTTATTTTCAATTTTAAATATAAAAAGTAATTATCTAAAATTATTCATATACATCAAGTAGAGCTTAATATAGGCATTTCTGCATATAGACATTTGCTCAGACACATTTTTGTAATGTTATAACAGATGCCAGTGTATCACCCATTGCCATAAGGGATGCACTTGACAAGGAAATTATCTGAATACAAGGTACCCATCATACTTATAAGCAGCTGCTTTCCCTTTACAGTTAGGAAACCTGGAGCTAGAGTGGAGATCACTTATGTTTGGATTTCTAAAACGTTTAAAAAAAAAAGCCAAACTGCCTCAGAATTACAAGTTTAGGACCTCAAATAATAAGACTGCACAGAACATTTCTTCTATTGCTGGGCAGAAATTATTTTTAAGACTGAGAAAGCAAGGATGCTGGTTGCCGCTGTCTGAGATATCCCATTGTGTGAAATATTAATGTCGTATTATTATTTACTTTCTCTCTTCTTTGTCTCAATGAGGCATGGTTGATATGAGCTAATAATCTAGCACTGTATATCTATTGATTGTGAGCAGAATGGTCTAAGAGAGTCATAGTAAAAAAAGGAATTGAACTTTTGGAAAGGAAAGAATACAATTAAACAGTTGTAAAACTCCATTATTCATTCTTAGTATAGGATAGTGAAGCACTTCCCTGTTAGTTAATGTATATGTAATATGTCTGTAAGGAGTATGTGTAAATCCTATCTAATAAAAGAGAAACATGGTAATTAGCGTACGACTGCTACCCTTCCCATTGGCTAATCAGGGTGATATGCAAATTAACTGCCAGCCAAGATGGTAGCCGGCAGCCACCCAGCTGGAAGCGAACATGAGGCTTGCTTGCTTCAGTGACAGAGGACTCCAACGTTCCCCGCCTGCCGCTGCTGGCCGCTGAGCTGCAACTCTAAGCAACTATGTAACAAATATAGAAGCTAAACAAAACCCCAGAAACCTGCTTTAGTCCGGAGCTTCAGCCAGCAGGATAGCAACATTGTAAGCAAAGGCCAGAAACCTACTTTCAGCAGCGGAGGCCTAAGAGCTGGAGCCAAGCCTCAAAGCTAAAGCTGGCCCAGAATAAAAAAAAGAAAAAAGAAAAAAAGGAGTGGTTGGGAGCTTCAGTCACCCCCAGTCTGAAAACAGCCCTCAGCCCCTCACCCAGACTGGCCAGGCACCTCATTGGGGACCCCTACCCTGAAGGGTGTGTGACCAGCTGCAAACAGCCATCATCCCCTCACTCAGGCTGGACAGGCACCCCAGTGGGGACACCCACCCTGAAGGATGTGTGACCAGCTGTAAACAGCCATCATCCCCTCACCCAGGCTGGCCAGGCACCCCCGTGGGGACCCTCACCCTGATCTAGGACACCCTTCAGGGCAAACCAGCCAGCACCCACCTGTGCAACAGGCCTCTACCCTATATAGTAAAAGGGTAATATGCCTCCCAGCACCGGGATCAGCATGACAGGGGGCAGCGCCCAAACCCCCTGATGGCCCTGCGGCTCTGTGTGTGACAGGGGGCGGGGCCACAACCTCCCTATCCACCCTGCTCTGTGCCTGATAGGGGGGAGCTCTCCACCCCCCTGATCACCCTGCGGCTCTGTGTGTGAGAGGGTGCGGGGCTCCAACCCCCTGATTGGCCCTGCTCTGTGTGTGACAGGGTGCAGTGCCCTAACCCCCCCCTCCCCCACGGGCCCTGCTCTGTGTGTGACGGGGTAGAGCCATAACCTCCCCATCGGCCCTGCCCTGAGTGTGAGAGTGGTGGCGCCCCAACCCCCTGACTGGCCCTGCTCTGTGCATGACAGGGTACAGAACCCCAACCCCCCTGATGGGCCCTGCTCTGTGAGTGACAGGGGGCAGCGCCCCAACCCCCTGATTGGCCCTGCTCTGTGTGTGACAGGGGGTGGTGCCACAACCTCCCCATCGACCCTGCCTTGAGCGTGACAGGGGGCGGTGCCCCAACCCCCCAATAGGCCCTACCCTGAGTGCGACTGAGGGTGGCATCACAACCTCCCGATGGCCCTGTTCTGTGCATGACAGGGGGCGGCGCCCCAACTCCCCAATCGGCCCTGCTCTGAGCCTGACCAGGGGCTGCACCTAGGGATTGGGCCTGCCCTCTGACACCCGGGAGCAGGCCTAAGCCAGCAGGGCGTTATCTCCTGAGGGGTCCCAGAATGCAAGAGGGCACAGGCCGGGCTGAGGGACCCCCCCCTCCCCCCCGAGTGCACAAATTTTTGTGCACCGGGCCTCTAGTATGTACATAAAATCCTTAAGCTCATTCTTGTTATACACACACTAGAGGCCCAGTGCACGAATTCACCCACGGGTGGGGTCCCTCTGGGTGGCCTGCAGGAATCGGGCCGAAACCCACAGTCCAATGCCACCTAGCTCCTACCTGCTGCTTCTGCTCATCCCTGCCCCACTGTGCTTGCCACAGGCTCACACCCAATCAGTCCCAATCGGGAGAGGCTCATGCTGGCACAGTCGTGCTTACAAGCCATGAGCCCTGCATCTGGTGTCCTCCCCATGGGAGTGGCATGCGGGATCGAGCTCAAACCTGCTCTCTGACATTCCCCAAGGGGTCCCGGATTGTGAGAGGGTGCAGGCCAGGCTAAGGTACCTCACTGGTGCACAATCAGTCCAGGGAGGGACCACAGGAGGACTCCAGGGCGTGTCTGGCCCATCTCACTCAGTCCTGATTGACCAGACTCCAGCAGCAAGTTAATTTACTGGTCGGAGCATCTGCCTCCTGGTGATCAGTGCATGTCATAGCTACTGGTCAACCAGTTGACTGTCTGCCCCCTGGTGGTCAGTGCACGTCATAGCGAGCAGTTGAGCAACCTTAGCATATAATTAGCATATTATGCTTTGATTGGTTGTTCAGTTGTTCTGCCGTTCTATTTGCATATCACCCTTTTATTATATAGGATATTAGTTAAATATAGGAGTGGCCAATGTGCTATGAGAGGAGAACCTGACTATTCTATGAGGTGAAATAATGTTGTTGAGTTTCATAATTAAAAATTGAAATAAACCTGGCTGCCATGGCTCAGTGGTTGAGCATTGACCTATGAACCAGGAGGTTATGGTTTGATTCCCAGTCAGGGAACATGCCTGGGTTGCAGGCTTGATCTCCAGTGTAGAGCATGCAGGAGGCAGCCAATTAATTATTTTCTCTCATCATTGATGTTTCTATTTCTCTCTCCCTCTCTCTTCCTCTCTGAAATCAACAAAAAATATTTTAAAAACTAGAAACAAAGCACTGGCCAATGTTGCCAAGTAGTTGCCAGGGTTGCAGGTTTGATTCCCACTCAAGGGCCTGTACCTGGGTTGCAGGTTTGATCCTTGGCCCTGGTTGGGGCACTTGCTTGAGGCAACTAATTGATGTGTCTCTCATATCAATGTTTCTCTCTCTCTCTCTCTCTCTCCTCCCCTACCTCTATCTCTTCCACTCTGTCTAAAAGATCAATGGAAAAAATATCGTTGGGTGAGGACTAAAAAAAATGGAAACAGAAAAGTTTGGAATTAAGAAATTTCAGAACAAAAGCACCTCTTCTCAAAGGATCTCCTGGGATTTACTTGGAACATCCTTTTTCAACCAGAACCTCCTTAAACCCTCAACACTGATGCCATCTGCTTTAAAAGTACCAGCATTGTTTAGTTCATTAAAATAGAGTACACTAAACATCATCGTATTTTAACATTAATGGGCCTGTAACACTTACATTTTAGGGGCAGGGAAGTTATTAGTACTACTTTTTTTTTCTACTGCAAAAGCCAATAGATTTTCTTGTTATTCCTAAACTATTTATCTCCTAGAATACAGATTATTTTGACAGATTTAATTAATGACCTAAATCACTTGGCCTCACATTGATTTTTAATAATTTATGTACAAAGTCTTTTCCTTCTCTCTCTCTCTCTCTCTCTCTCTCTCTCTCTCTCTCTCTCTCTCTCTCTCTTTCTTTCTTTCTTTCTTCCTTTCTTTCATTTTTCCTGTTTTTTAAATGGGGTTTTACTTTGAGTAACTTGAATGTGTTTAAGTCCAAATCAGACATTACCTTTCAACATCCTCAGGCCACTGTCATTACTAGTGGTTTGTTTAAGGGCTTGTTCCACTTGCTCCCGACGTTTTGATTCAAATTCCAAAGCTTCCTGCAGTTTTCTCTTGGATTTTTTCTCCTTCTTCAGGCGCTTTTGCATGGTAGCTAAAATGTGAAAAGCTAAACAGCTTACAAAGCCTTGGTCAGTGAAAGAGAGTTGTCAATTTTGATGGATAATAAACTACTGATAGAGAGAGATATATAAATGTATCAGTAGAAATATGATTAGTTTCCTTTGATTCCAGTTCTCATTAGCTCAGCCAAGTAGTGCTCAATCATAGCACTGACTTGTTTTTGCTTTTGTCTTTTTAAGGTGTATGCTCTTTAATACACACACTTTTATATGGTGGTGATAGTAGTGCTGGAAACTTGTTTTCTATTTTGACTAACAACATGATTCTAATAATAGCATTAAATATTTTAGAAAGCTCTTAAGAAAGACATTCTTATTATTTATCAGGATATTGCTATTCATATTTTAAAATGTAAAACTGATATGTTTTTTTAAAATTTAAAGTTTCAAGTATATTTTTCTATTATCTATCTATCTATCTATCTATCTATCTATCTATCTATCTATCATCTTTCTTTCTATCTATCCATCCATCCATTTTAAAGAGAACAATTTTTGGCAACCTTTAAAAGCACAACATTTTTTTGTAAGCAGAAAGAGTAATGAAAGCTAAAAAAAAAACTACCTTAACTTGCAATGCTTTACATTTTGGAACTCAAGAAGAAAAAATCATTTTATGTTATCCCAAGAAGGAATTTATATGCTGAGATGGACTACCCATGATCAACCAATGACCCAAATTTTATGGATTATAAGAGCCTAACAGCATTTGCTGAGCTTGCTTCTGTAAAGGGAACAACTGGCTGCACCAAACCTGAACCTGCAGCTTGCTCCTCCTGTTTGAACTATACTTGAAAACACTGGCAGAGACTGAGAAATATGGCTCTGGTTTAAGTACCACTTTCTCCTCATTGAGTGTCTGATCATGTGGCCCCCATGTATGGGACACAATAGTCACATCCTTCTGACCTCAGTCACACTACACTAACAAGCCCGCAACCTATTGAAGGGTCAGTGAGTTGTGGTCAGACTGGATCCAGTCTACATTCTTTCTTTGGCAGGCTCTGGGGGAGGACCATGTAACCTCAGGTTAAGGTGGAGTAGCTGACAAATGGAGGTGAACCTCAGGGAGCCTCAGACAATTTATATACTTGCGCCCAGCACTAAGCTGGTGGAAGCCAACACCTTTACACAAATTGGCCCCTCTCACACACCCCAGTCCCAGTAGATGCAGCCATAGTGAATAACATGATAGCTCCAGACAGGTAGCTCAAGGCTGATTACATACAATATTTGGCATTAACCTGTACCTGAACCCCACCCAAGTAAACCCAGAACCAATACAGCCATGTGGACTTCAGAACACACCAGAGCTGCACCCAACTAGCCACACAAACAGCACACCAAAGAGGGATTCCAGCAGGCACCAGACACTTCTGGGAACAACTCTGCCTTGGGATGCAATCACTTTATAGTGTCTCCTATGTGATGATCTAAATTTATCCTCATAGTCAACCAGCCTGAAGGGTTAACTCCACCCACAAAAGGCCAACAACACTCAAGTCGTGATTACTACAGGAGGGTACCCATAACCCACAAAAAAAAACATTCCTGGAGCATTAGGCTCAGGTGATCTGGAAGATTGTGCCACTGAGTCAAACAAGATACCTTCATCATAAACCCATTATAAGAAGTTTAGGAGTCATAGCAGATATACCTAATATACAGACAGAATGGAGAGACAAAAAATATGTCCCAAATGAAATAACAAGAAAATTCTCCTGAAAAAAAAAAATAAATGAAATGAAAGCAACAAAAATACCAGACACAGAGTTTAAAATAATGCTTATAAGAATGCTCAAGGACCATAGGGGCAGAATAGATAATCTCAGTGAGGAATTAAACATAGAGATATTAAGCATTAAAAAGGACATAGGAACTATAAAAAAGAACCAGTCAGAAATGAAGAATACAATATCTGAAATGAATATATTAGAAGGAATCAACATCAGGTTAGATGAAGCAGAGGATAAAATCAGCAATTTAGAGGACAAGATAACAATAAGCAGATACACAGAGCATAAAATAAAAAGATAATTTTAAAAAAAAATGAGGGAAGTCTAAGAAACTTTTGGGACAACATCAAGCATAACAACAACTGCATCATAGGAGTACCAGGAGGAGAAGAGAGTGAGCAAAGGATAGGGAACCTGTTTGAAAAATAATGGCTGAAAACTTCCCTCACCTGGTGAAGGAAAAAGTCACACAAGTTCAGGAAGCACAGAGAGTCCCAATGAAGAGATCAACCAAAGGACTTGTATGCATGCATATAAGCATAAACAATGGATACAGACAGTAGGGGGGTGAGGGCATGTGCCAGGAGATGGAAGAGCCCTGGGGGAGGTCAATGGGGGAAAAAGGGGACATATGTACTACTATTTGTAATACTTTAAACAATAAAAATGATGAACCTAAAGAGGCCCACACTAAGACACATCATAAATCAAATGGCAAAGATTAAAGACAAAGAGAGAATCTTAAAAGCAACAATAGAAAAGCAGTTAGTTATCTATAAGGGAGCTCCCAAAAGACTGCCAGTTAATTTCTCAACAGAAGCTTTACAGGCCAGAAGGGATTGGCATGAAATACCCAAAGTGATGAAAAGCTAGGAGTTACAACCAAGACTACTCTACCTAGCAAGATTCTCATTTAAAATTGAAGGAAAAATAGCCCTAACCGGTTTGGCTCAGTGGATAGAGTATCGGCCTGCGGACTGAAGGGTCCCAGGTTCGATTCCAGTCAAGGGCATGTACCTTGGTTGCGGGCACATCCCCAGTAAGGGGTGTGCAGGAGGCAGCTGATTGATGTTTCTCTCTCATAGATGTTTCTAACTCTCTATCCCTCTCCCTTCCTCTCTGTAAAAAATCAATAAAATATATAAAAAAATAAAATAAAATTGAAGGAAAAATAAAGAGCTTCCCAGACAAAAACAAAAAAACAAACAAACAAACAAAAAACTAAAGGAGTTCATTATCACCAAACCAGTATTTCAAGAAATTTTAATGATCCTGCTTTGAGAAGAAGAAAAAGAATATATGCAGAGAAGAATATAGGTATAAAAAAATAAGTAAGTACCTATAAATAAGAAAATTGAATGTAAATGGTTTAAATGTTCTGATCAAAAGACACAGGTTAGTGAAATGGATAAGAAAACATGACCCATTTATATGCTTTCTACAAGAGACCCATATCAGAGCAAATGATACACAAAGACTGAATGTGAAGTGATGGGAAAAAAACTTTCATGCACATGGAAACAAACAAACAAAAAACCACCTGCAATAATAGTACTCATATCTGACAATATAGACTTCAAAACAAAGGCCATAACACTTGACAAGGAAAGTAACTACATAATACTAAAGGAATGTATCCTACAAGAGGATGTAACCCTTGTAAATATATGTGCACCTTAAGTATATAAAGAAAATTTTCTTGGACATTAAGAAGTGATTGATAGAAATGCAGTCATAATACAAGATTCAACACCCCAATGACATCATTGAATAAGCCTTCCAGACAAAAAGTCAACAAGGCAACAGCTACCTTAAACAAAACACTGGATCAGATGGATTTATTTGATATTTACAGGACAATTCATCCCAAAGCAATAGGATATACAATCTTCTCAAGTGCACATGGGATATTCTCAAAGATAGAGCACATGTTAGGACATAAATAAGTCAATAAATTCAAGATGATTGAAACTATATGATATGAAAATACTAGTAAATTACAATAAAAGAACTAAAACTCATTCAAGCACATGGAGACTAAATAACATGTTTTTAAACAGCGGGTGTGTTAAGAAAGAGATCAAAGAAGAAATAAAAAGTTACCCAGAAATATCCCAACTGGCATGGCTCAGTGGTTGAGCATTGACCTATGAAGCAGAAGGTTGAGTTTCAATTCCCAGTCAGGGCACATGCCCAGATTCTGGGCTTGATCCACATTGGGGGGCGTGCAGGAGGTAGCCAATCAATGATTCTCTCTCATCATTGATGTTTCTCTCTCTCTCTACCTCTCTCTTCCTCTCTGAAATCAATAAAAATATATTTAAAAAAATATCCAAATGGCCCTTGGCAGAAAAAGGGTTCTTCACCCCTGGTCTAGAATGTTAAAATAACTCAGGAACTCTCATGCCCTTTTGTAGCTTACTGAATCTTCAAGATACAGGTTCACATGTGAGCATCAGGAAGTTTTCCTCAACTATCTACCCACTCACCACCACCAAGCTATACTAACTAGCCTCTCTCTACATAACCATATATACTGTACTTCATTGCTCTTGCCACTTTTTCTTGAAATTAACTGGTTGGTTGTGCTAGCCCTCTAAAATGTAAATCTCTCAAGAACAGGAACTGAGTTTTATTTAACTTATAACCCCAGAATCTAGATTTGTTAGATTATCTACACACAGGTAGGTGTATTTTATAAAATTGTAGAGAAAACTAGGAATATTCATGGTTCCAAATCTGCAACTGGAATGAAATGCATATCTAATTCATTGTTTTTATTATGAAGAAATAGACTAAATATCTTACCTTGTAGATTACAAACAGTATTTGATTCATAGCTTTCATTTGTTTTCAGCATTTCTAAGCTATCCCTAAAAATATTTATATTACTATTGAAAATATCACCAACACAGTATTCACTCCATAATTGATCTTGTTAAACTTACTTCTGCTTTGAAGCTCAACTGCGAGTTGTCTTTCAATGTTTTCTCTAATTTCTCTTTCTCTATAGAGCTCCATTCGCAGTTCCTTTTTTTCTTGTTGAATCTGCTTCTCTTGGATGCGAGCATTATCCAAAGCCACTTTCAGTAGACCCTGTCAAAGTACAGCAAATGGAATGCGGTTCATCTTATATGTTTTAGTTCTCAAATATGACATAATATATGTAGGTGCTAATGTCTTGTATTACATTTATTTTGTTTATAGAAATATTGTTGACCTGAATGTTGGTCAACAGAGTTTCCACAGAAGACAGACTATCAGCAAAAATGAATGGTCCAGGGAATCCAGGAGGCAATGCCTGCCCAGGAGTGAGTTGGATCTTGTCCAATGTTGACTTCATCATTGGGATTTGAACTGGTACCTCTTCTGCAAAATACAAAATTAACATCAGAAGATTCACAAATTAACAACTCAAAATGTTCAGTTTTATTCACTTTTAATAGCATCTATAAAGATTTTGATTCTAAAACTAAATAAAAACTCCTAATTGGAAGTTGTGCATATATAATCCCCAGCTCCCTCTGATTTCTTAAAATAAGTGTTTCAGAAAAGAATCATTGCAAATAAAACATTTACTGCTAAAGAGTAATAATATTTGGAGAAACACATTAAAGATATGTTTATTAATACCTATAAACTAAATAATCAGACAATTTTCTGGTAGACTTTAAACTGCTTTTTTTAAAAAAATATATATATTTTATTGATTTTTTACAGAGAGGAAGGGAGAGGGATAGAGAGTTAGAAACATCGATGAGAGAGAAACATCTATCAGCTGCCCCCCGCACACCTCCCACTGGGGATGTTCCTGCAACCCAGGTACATGCCCTTGACCGGAATCGAACCTGGGACCCCTCAGTCCGCAGGCCTACTCTTTATCCACTGAGCCAAACCGGTTTCGGCTAAACTGCTTTTTAATTGTTTCTCTTCAAATCTATCTTTCATCTATCTATCTATCATCTATCTATCTATCTATCTATCTATCTATCTATCTATCTATCATCTATCTATATATCTATTTATATCTATCATCTATCAACCTATATCATCATCTATCTCTATTCATTTTAACATTGAGAAATATTTCATATACAATAAAATTCACCTATTTTAAATGTATGCTTCAATGACGTTTTAGTAAATTTACAGAGTTGTGAAACCATCACCACAAATCTATTTTAGAACATCTCAATCAACCCAAAATACCCTTCATGTTCATTTATAGTTCATCTCTCTTCCCACACCTGGCTCCTAGCAACCACTAATCTACTTTAAGGGTTGCCTTATCAGGATATTTTCCATAAATAGAACCATATAATGCATGGTCTTTTGTGAATAGCTTCTTCCACTTAGCATGTTTTGTGTGTGTGTGTGTGTGTGTGTGTGTGTGTGTGTGTGTGTGTGTGTGTTTAACAGTGAAAAAAGTGAAGGGATTGAGAAGTGCGGATTGGTAGTTACAAAAGAGTCAAAGGGATGTAGAGTACAGCATAATGCTTAGAGGTTCATCCATGTTGTAGCCTGAGTAATTGGTTGCTTCTTTATTGTTGAAAATGATTCAATTGCATGGATATATTGCTTTTAGTTTAATCATTCACTAGTTGATGGACATTTGGCTAGATTCTAGTGTTACCTTTTGTTTCCAATAATATTTCTCATGAAAAAAATAATTTGTCTTGTAAAAAGAGATGTTGTATCATTTTCCCCTTTTAATTTTATTTTCTTCTCCCATATTCTCTTTATTTTAATAAGATTTTTCTCTAAATCTCAGATAAAGAGATAAAAATAAGATGTTTCAAAATGATTTTGGATAGATATATCAAATTATAAAAGGAATCTCCTCTTACTTTGAGAAGCCAACTGTTTGTCTATCCACTTGAATTCTGGTTGAAAATATTTTATGTGAGATGTACGAACCAGATAGCAAAGTTTCATCTGCAATTAGGAATTGGGATTTTTTGACATATGTAAAAGGAAACTGATTCAAAGAGGCATTCTTGCAATGTAACCAAACAAACCCTGGTATTCTTAAATAGCCTCAACAACATTGTATGTTTCTATCTTTCTTTTTCTTCCTTCTTTTCTTCCTTTCTCCCTTCCTTTCTCCCTTCTTTCCTTTCTGCCCATGGCAGTTTTGTAAGAGGTGAAGAAATTCAGAGGAAATGAGCACATTATCACAAATTTTGTGATCTATTTCAACAAAATTACTCTACTCACTACAGTCTCTTTATTTCAGTAACTGGACATAAGCAAAGTTTGGAAAATATGCTTGTCTCTAGTCAAAAGAATTTTCAGTAACTCCATATGTTATGAGACTAATACAAGAAAAAACACACACCAAAAACTAGGCTTGCATCCAGACTAACCAATTTTCACAGGGTTTGAAAACACAAACCTAGCTATTGGTTCTGGTTCCTGTAGGGAATATAGATTTGTCATACAGTTAGACTTCATGTTTCAACTGTAAGCATTCTATATATGTAATGTGCAGAGTCTTGAACCCCATGTATTTCACAGTCAACATGGTTTTTATGGGAATTCTTGTGTGGGAAGCTGTGGCATAGAATTGTGGGAACCTTCTGTGAGATGAGATAGCATTATCTCTGAATAAAATGCTTTTAATATAGATCACCTTTACAACTTTCATTGTTTTAAAATCTATAAGGATAAAAATGCTCAGCAACTATTTTTAGAAAATCAAAATTATTTTCACTAAAGCTTCATGTTATTTATATCCAAAATGTTATAAAGAGCATTTGTTTATCTGTCTTAATTCTATTAAATGCATAAATAAACCTATTAATTTTCTTTTAACACAGGAAGCTACAATGAACATATTTTTGGAATGTTTTTATAGTAAATCTTAAAAATAAAATTCTGATGTATTATATAATTGTATACCTAAAACTAATGTAAGTTTATTAACCAATGTCATACCAATAAATTCATTTTTAAAAGCTGATGTTTAAATATACAAATAATAATAAATTTTAATCATAAACATGTGATGAAAGTGTTTTCTATAACTCTCTTATAATATTAACTCTAACTTTTTTTAATATATTTTAATAGATCAGCTGCCTCCTGCACATCTCCTACTGCGGATGTGCCCGCAACCCAGGTACATGCCCTTGACCGGAATTGAACCCGGGACCTTTCAGTCCGCAGGCCGACCCTCTATCCACTGAGCTAAACCAGTTTCGGCAACTCTCACATTTTATAGAACATTTCTCCTTCCTTTCCTCTCTGTCCTTACTTCTCCTTCCCCCTTTCTTTTCTTTCCTCTTTTCTCTATCTTTTTCTCTCTCCTTCCCTCTCTGTCTTCGTTTCTATCTTTCTTTTTCTTCCTTCTTTTCTTCCTTTCTCCCTTCCTTTCTCCCTTCTTTCCTTTCTGCCCATGGCAGTTTTGTAAGAGGTGAAGAAATTCAGAGGAAATGAGCACATTATCACAAATTTTGTGATCTATTTCAACTACAAGATTTGAACACTTGAAATATCTCAAAAAATAACAACAAAAACACCCTAAATCTTAAAATATGTCTTAGGCAACAGATCTAATGTTTTTAAAGTACATTTCTCAATAACTAACCAGGAGATATTATGCTTTATTTGTACTGTTTGAATTCTGTATTATCTAGTATTTTGTCTTTTGCACATGAGTGCATTAAATGGATAGAGTGACTTCATATGCTCTACCAAAATTAATAATAACAGAAGAGGTTCTATACATTTTTATTGATGTTTATAAATCTTAAAGTAAAATTTTATGTAGCCTAGAAGGTCTATTTTTAAAAATGAACTATTACAAACTTAGAACATTCACTTCCTGCTAATTTGGAGATTTTAATATTTCCCCTGAATAAATATTTTGTATTAGTGGCAGAATTCTTAAAATTAATGGATTTCTTGTTATGTATTGCTCTACACACACATTCAACTCAGTGGTAACAATCTGAGAAGTATTTTACAAATAAGATGCCTGAAAAAGAAGCAATACATTCAGTATGCATAAAACAAAATTATAACCACATTAAAATTGCCCAAAGTTTTCTATTTGGAGATGAAAGAAATGCCACTAAATTGGTTAAAAGGAAAATTACTATTGTCTATGAAGACAGGTTGTATGGTCTATGGTTTGTGTTGCTGTACAGGAGATTGAAGTTTCAAATAGTATTACTCTTCTTTAAAGAGATAGACATGGTTGAATTAGGTGTTACTGGCTGCAGTGAGGATCAAATGCAAAAAGAATCATATTTCATCAGACCTAGTCAACACCAGGAAAATAAATAGAAATATAAGAGGTATGCAGGCAATGATTCATTTTGATAATCTGGCCCAAGAGAGACACATAGAGACAGGCACACAGATCTAAGCTTCTACCAAAAGACAAATAGGACACGGAGGGTGGGAATTGCGATGACAGTGTAGCAGAGGTCACATTGATTTTCAGCAGCAGTTTTCACACAGATGAGATAACCCTGGACTCTATTTGGCCCATTGTTCATATCCTACCTGTCCCACAAGCAATAAATTTCCTAGTCCTAGAAAAGGGCTGTAAAGAAGAAGGATTCTACTAATGACTTCTTATGATTAAGTTTCTGTGCTAACCAAACATGTTTTCTCAGACCAAGGTCACACTGCATGTTAAGGTCCATAATAGCCCCAAACTAGTACAAGTGTATTATGTTTCAGTGTATATGAGTGGGAACTGTCAAGCTATTCATCTTTTTTTTTTAATCACATGCTACAAAATGAATGATAAATGCATTAGAAATCTGTTTTAATCTTGTAATAGGTCTTCACATCTGAATGACACCTACATTTTGCTCAGAGTTTGTGGGAATTTATTACGTAGGCTTAAAAATACTAATTGGCAATGGAATTGAATACGGGGAAGTACTAGAAACACAGCTTGTCAGTTAAATAAGAGCATCCCTTTATAATCCATGGAGAAAGGGTTTTGAGTGTTTTTATTTTATTTTATCTTAAAGGCTGTTGTTTGAAATGTATATTTTAAAACATTTATCAACACATATGATGTAATAATATAAACTAAACACTAAAGATAGGATAACTGCTATCTAACTGAGGAGATGAACAACTTCTTCATTTATTGAAGCAAAGTGGAGACTGCTTTCATTAAATTTCTTAAACCTACCATGCTTTGTAAAAGCATTTGGGAATCCATTTAGAAAACAAGCTCTTAATTTTAACTTCTTGCTTAGAGCCCAGATGACTATATATAAAGGTTGACAAGAACTTTGTAGAAAAAATGAGATAAACATATGGTAAATGCTCAGAATGAAAAAGTCCTAAAAATTAAAGTCAAGGCTGCTAGAGACTTTCTATATGACTCCAGTGCTTACTTTCACATTTTTCTTGGGTTAATTCTTTCCTTTGGGCTTTGGTGATGGTGACATAGAAACTGAACCCAGCTGACTCACTCAGTAGTGGAAGAATACAGCCACCTACCTGGTCATTAGTTTTTATTCTTTAACAAACAAATTGTACTTTATTATTTGATTTGAGAGTTTTGCCCTAAATACAGCTGGCTCAAGGGACTCTCCTTTGTTGGTGTCATTGAGATTACATTCAGCACAAGCAAGACTCCTGTTTTCCTCTTCCAAACTGAGGAGCAATAACAAAAACAAAATAACCAAGTGCTGTGTAATAATCTGACCTGCATGAATATAAGGAAGTGTCCATGGTCTGAGTGGAACAATGACTCGTGTTGCCATCATCAAATGTGGAAAAGAAACATTTTATTCAAAAATTCTTACATATCTTTAGGGAGACAGAACAATAAATGATGCTGATAAATGAAAATAGAAAGCTAATAACAAAGGAATGAACGGTCACCAGCCTGAGAATATGAGATAGAACACTTCAAAAACCAATTATGGCCCTGTTTTACTCTAGATCAGTGGTTCTCAACCTTGGCTGCACATTAGAATCACCTGGAAATCTTTTTAAAATCCTGATTTCTGGGCCTCATCCTCTGGAAATTGTGTTTCTTTGTTACTAATGTTGTGGCCCCACCCCAAAACAAAGAAACAGAATTTCCGGAGGATGAGGCCCAGAAATCAGGATTTTAAAAAGATTCCCAGGTGATTCTAATGTGCAGCAAGGTTGAGAACCACTGCTCTAGATCCTTATATTAGCACTTTGACAAAACAAGTTCTTATAAATTATGAATTAGAATAAATCTTCTTTCAGATAAAATGTCATGCTGATAACAAATATTATATCCATGAGAATCTGGAAGATGTATGATACCCAGTCCCTGTAATTAAGGATATGACACATTATTTTGGAAAAAAGTCAACAAGTTACAGAAGTGGAAAATTAAGTGTGAAATCATGTGGCATAGATTGTTAAGTGTCTTTAAGAGTTAAAAGAAGGAGAGATCACTGTGGTCTGCAGTAAGCATTCAAACTAGCTAACCTGAAAAGTATTCACACTGGCTTTAGAAGAAAATTCCATGAAACTTCCACAGGATATCAGGTGTGCCAAAAAGAAAATATTCCTTGTTCAAACTAGTGTTTAAAAAAATGGGTTAAACACATTTAAACAGATTTTCTTAAAGCAAAGTTTGGTGGATTAATTATAGGGTGCTCAGTGAAGATCGAATTTTAGATAAAAAGCAAATGATTTTTTAACATAAGTATGTTCAAAATATTCCACCGGACAACCTTATACTAAAAAATGATTATTTGTTTATTTGAAATTGAAATTTCACTGGGTATACTGTTTTCTATTCTTTTTTGTTTAATTTGCTAAATCTATTCAAGCAGAAAATCTCAGGGTCTTTAAAATGTTAATGCTAAATATTAACACAAGCTACATATTAATTTAGGCAGCTGAGAGCATACTGATGAAGAGCAAAAAATGATGGAGCCTGACTGTTTAGGTTTGAAACCCTGCTCTATGATTTGCAAACCCCTAGGTAAATTAACCTTTCTGTGACTCAATTTCCATATTTGTAAAGTGAGGATAATAATCTCTCTCTCTCTCTCTCTCTCTCTCTCTCTCTCTCTCTCTCTCTCTCTATATATATATATATATATATATATATATATATATATATATATATATAAAGAACCAGGGTCCTTAACAACAGAGGGCTCACCAAACACTGGAAGTCAGTGCTGGGTTGCCATGGCGACTCAGCACTGACTGCTGAGGGGCTGTGGATCAGGCCTGGAGAGAGGCCTGCAGAGAGAGAGGCAGGGTCTGATCCGAAGCCTCTGTGGCAGCTGTTGATCAGCTGTTGCCTCTATCTTTCTTTCTTGGCTTCCTCAGCAGCCCAGGACTCTGCAGGGGCTGCTAATCAGCCCTGCCTCTTTGATCAGGCCCAGAGATAAGCCAGGAGATGCTGAATGGCATAGAAACCAACCAATCAGTACCTAATCTGGGTGAAGTGCCAGGAGCCAATGGCTGCCTAGGAGGTGGAGCTTTTGATGCTGACTGGCATCAAAACTGACCAATCAGAACCTAATCTGGGTGAACTGTGAAGGCAGAACCTAAGGTGGAGGCTGAGGAGGGGTTTTAAGGGCAACAGCTGTTTGGTGTAAGGTGTAAGAAAGCGGTTCAATTTTTTAATGACCAGTTTGGCAGTACAGTGCATATGGCTGGCTATCAGTCCAGATATAGGGATTATGTGCTTTTGTCTGCAAGAGCATTTTCTCCTGCTGAAAAAGGCTTCCCCCCATTTAAGCAATCATATCCTATATAATATATCTATACAAATGAAAGGGTAATATGCTAATTAGACCAGGTCAACCGGCCATCTTCTGGATGTCTGACTTCCTTCTGGACAAAGCCATCTTGGTGGGTGCTGAGGCAGAGGCCATTAGGGGCGATCAGGCCAGCAGGGGAGGGCAGTTGGGGGTGAGATCAGGCTGGCAGGAGAGGGCAGTTGGAGGCAACCAGGGCGGCGGGGTAGGGCAGTTGGGGGCAAGATCATGCCAGCAGGGGAGGGCAGTTAGGGGTGACCAGGCTGTCAGGGAGGGGAGTTGGGGGCAATCGGGCTGGCAGGGGAGCAGGTTGGCATCAATCAAGCCAGCAGGGGAGTGGTTAGAGGGTGATCAGGCTGGCAGGCAGAAGCAGTTAGGGGCAATCAGGCAGGCAGGTGAGTGGTTGGGAACCAGCAGTCCCGGATTGTGAGAGGGATGTCTGACTGTCAGTTTAGGCCTGATCCCGCATGCAGTGGGACATCCCCCAAGGGGTCCCGGATTGGGGAGGATGCAGGCTGGGCTGAGAGACATGGCCCCAGTGCACAAATTTCATGCACCAGTCCTCTTGTATACTATACATGTGAGCAGGAACCTTTGTCTGTTTTTTTATTTTACTACTGCTGTCTCCTTGTTATCAAGAATACTAACTATCTTGGCACCAAAACAATTATAATAACTTTAAATAGGTAGATTGTTATTCTTAAGGCTTGAGGTAAGATTTCTGATCATCAGATTGATCTCATTATTTCACTGTATTAAAAAAGAAAAGATTGTACATGAATATAAAATTTTAAAAGTTTTTACAATTATGTGGTGAGGTGAAGGAAGAAAGAGGGGATGGAGGTAGAGAGTTTCTGGTTAACTCTTAGCCTTTTCAATAATATCAATGACTACTATTGTCTACAGATATTATGACATACTGAAATTTTAAAATTTGAAAATAGTTGATATCATTGTCATAGCACGCCTACTATGTATTTATTGAACTTGTCTACATATTATAGTGCTATCAGAGAAATGTGTGGATTGTCTTTTTCTGTTTCTATTGGGAGTGGGCTCCTTACGGTATCTTTAGAAAAAGAATTATCTGAGACTTGCATGGAAGGATAAGTGACTTTTACCTGCGTGGAATTACATCCTTCAGTTTCTCGAATTTCTAATATAAACAGCCAAATAATACCAAAGGCATGTAAAAGCCTCTTCTCCAGAACACCAGCCTGCCTACCTCTGAAAAAGGTAGTAGAGAAGAGAGCACTATATGAGTGGAGAGTAATAATGTTACTGTCTTCAGAAACTGGGAAACAAGAGGCACAGAAGTAAAAGTGGGAAAGATGCTGATCATTAAAGAGATGTGTCTAGGAAAGATGGGAGGGGAGGGCACACATTTACATCAATTACCTGACCCTTCCAGGTGATAATGTTTTGTTACCCTGACCTATTTGTAAAATGTCCTCAGGGTGCCAATATAACCCTGCTTTTAAACTTCTTAGGGGTTTAGTCATTTTGCTGACTGGAGAGGCTGTAAAGCAGATTTTTCATTTTGCTTCCCTGCCAGGAAATGTGCAATCCATTTCATCAACCAGGGAAGAAACCTTTCTTCTTAATCTGGCTCAAATCAGGAAGAAAAAGTTACTGCTCTAACTGGGAAATTCAGGTGCTAACTTTAAAATAACTGCTTCTTTGCTTAATTAACATATCTTAATAGAGAGGATCAATGTAAGGTACAAAGGAACAAGTTATTAATCCATCACCTTAACAGCAATGGTTCTTAATTTTGTTATGCATCAAATGTGATATAAGTCTTTCATAAAAAACTAGAGGCCTGGTGCACAACATTTGTGCACTGCGGGGGGGGGGGTTCCTCAGACCAGCCTGCACCCTCTCACAGTCCGGGACATCCCCTGAGGGGTCCTTAGTGCTGCTTCAGAAGAGGGAGAGGCTGCTGCCACCACTGCTGTACTTGCCAGCCTTGAGCCCGGCTTCTGGCTGAGCAGTGCTCCCCTGTGGGAGCACACTGACCACCAGGGGGAAGTCTCCTGGTGGTCAGTGCACGTCATAGTGACTGGTCATTCCACCATTCGGTCAATTTGCATATTAGAGTTTTATTATATAGGATGTTCTCAACTTCCAAAGTTTGTGTGATTCAATAGGACTAGGGTAGGACTTGGCAACTGGAATTTTTAAGTGCCAAATTGATGATTGATGTTCTGGTGTGAGGACCACAGTTTGAGAAACCACTGAGCTATTACATAAAAGTCAAATTTTGCTCCATTTAAAGATGATTAATATTCATTCCTATAACAATATCTTTTTAACTAGTTGTCTTAACAAATTCAAAACAAATTAAAATTATATCTAATTTTAAGTATATATCTTCACCACTTTAACAAATTGCATAACAGTAAAGAGACACATCAACTAACATGTTCTACATACCTAGAGATTCTGAAAATTAACTTACATTGCATAAAGAAAAAATGTGTAATGGAACCTATTTGTAACACAGAATTAGAAAACAAAATATTAAAACACATGAGTTTACACAGGTACTGATTTTCTCTAATACAGTGGTTCTCAACCTTCCTAATGCTGCGGCCCTTTAATACAGTTCCTCATGTTGTGGTGACCCCTAACCATAAAATTATTTTTGTTGCTACTTCATAACTTTAATTTTGCTACTGTTATGAATCGTAATGTAAATATCTGATATGCAGGATGTATTTTCATTGTTACAAATTGAACATAAAGCATAGTGATTAATCACAAAAACAATATGTAATTATACATGTGTTTTCCGATGGTCTTAGGCGACCCCTGTGAAAGGGTCATGTGACCCCAAAGGGGTCGTGACCCACAGGTTGAGAACCGCTGCTCTAATAGACAAATAGTTTGCCTATATGACGAAGGGAAACAATTTCAAAAAGTCTGTCAATTATAAAGTTCTCACAAATGTATTATTCAGTTCAACTTCAATAATCATTCAAGAGTTATCACCAGATACACCCATTTTCTTATTTCAATATTTTCTCCCTGAAGAGATGAGTCTGAACAGGACTGAATATCCCTGTGTCTTGGGATATTACATCTCTAAACTTCAGTGTCCCTATTTGAAGAATAGGAAAAATTACCTCAAAATGTTTGTGGCAGGTTTAAATGACAAAAATAAAGTTGAAGCTCATATCACTGTCCTTAGTAGACCCCTCAATAAAAATTGGCTGAATCTGAAGTTATGCTAGCTTTCTAGGAATGCAGTGTTTTAGACAAAGAATTTCTTTGAATGTAAACTAATTTGAAGATTTTCCTATGAAATTTCTTTATTTTTAAATTTTAAATCGTCATCCAAGGATATTTTTTACATTGATTTCTAGAAAGAGTGGAAGGGAGGGAGGAGGGAGAGAGAAAGAGTGAGAGAGAGAAACATCGATGTGAGAGAGACACATTAATTCTCTGTCTCCTGCATCCCCCTTACCCCCGTGGCTTGGTTAATGTAGCAAACATTAAGTAAAGTTTTTATAGTATTGTATTTTGTTTTCCTGATAATAAGACAAAAAAACAAAAAACACAAACCTACAATTTTGTAACAAATCTCTCAGTTTATTTTCAAGGTAATTAGAAGACTTTAGGCTTATGGTATATCAGTAACATTTTTCTCCTTAAATTGAATTTAGGTTAGATTTTTATTCCTATTGAGAACTGCACATTCAAGATAAGTGTGTTTTCTACTGAGATTAAAAAAAAAAAAAAAAAAAACGGGAAAAATCTATCTCAAATTTGCTTATTTTATTTTATTAATGGTGAAATTCATTTACCTACTATTTGTTACAAATATTTATGGATCCATATGGAATGAAAAATGTTGAAGCAAAGGCACTGTAGATATTTTTCACTTTTACTAATAACTCTAGTTCTTGAGGATTTGTTTTTCATTTTCTATATCCTAAGAGCTTTAGTTGGAATGAAGAATCTAATGCATTCACTAAACATAAAAGTAAGAATTATTCTCTCTCTCTCTCTCTCTCTCTCTCTCTCTCTCTCTCTCTCTCTCTCTCTCTCTCCCTCCCTTTATCTCTATCATTTCAAAGCTTGAAACAAGAAAGAAAATATTATTTGGGTAGTTTAAATTACTCTAACTGCCCAAACCTATCAGAACGGCACAGGTACCTTCTCAGTTTTTAACTTTCAGTGATTAGTTATTTCTGATTTTCTCCCCTTTTCTTTCCCTGTCTGATCCTATCTTTTTTTTTTTTTTAAAGTATATTTTATTGATTTTTTACAGAGAGGAAGGGAGAGGGATAGAGAGCCAGAAACATTGATCAGCTGCCTCCTGCATACCCCCTATTGGGGATGTGCCCGCAACCAAGGTACATGCCCTTGATCGGAATCGAACCCAGGACCCTTGAGTCCGCAGGCCGACGCTCTATCCACTGAGCCAAACCGGTCAGGGGTGATTCTATCTTTATACATACTCATAATCAATGATATTTCTTTAGGGCAAAAAGTTTTTCAGATTTACTTTGAACAAAACCCAACAAAAATCAACAACTAATATTAAATGCAGTTGTCTAATGTTTTCTACTTCTTTGAATGGTTAAATATTATGAGGCAAGTCAGAGAAACATTGTATTGGGGAAAAATGGAAATAATGAAAAAATTAAGTACTATTATCTAATATCTTGCAATGCTGAAATCTTGTAATTGGATTTGACCAAAGTCCCCAAACTTGCTGTCCTAGATTCTAATTCAATGAAATTGTTCTATTTTTTATGATTCACTTACTTGGATAAAGTGTTTTAAGGATCAACATTATAACATTTGATTCCAATGAAGTTATATTCAGTTTAGTAGCATATATTAGCCATTTCTGCATTTGCCTGTACCTGTCTTCATTTTTGCTTCAGATGATTGAAATAATATGCCTCCATCCCTTTAGCAGCTGTATATAGCATTTCCCTTAGAGATTGTCATTTTCCTAATCTGAGTTGATCATTAGAGAAAATAACTTTGCTCACTGCCTCTCTGTCCATTGTCACCTCCCAGCCATTATTCAGTTGCCATGAGAAAGTATCATAATTTTTTTACACAATTGAAATTACTTCCTGTTCCTGGTTACTGACAATAGATTCTATCTTACCTTTAATTAAAAGATAGTGGACACTAGACAATACCAGACATGATTGTATGTTGCTTTATTGCCTCAGCTAAAATTTCCCAGAAGATACGTTCTTATCTGTATACTTACAATAAGTGCTATATCTTCTCCCATTCACCTAAATATGGACTCCGTGGTTAGTAAAAATTTATCAATGACACATCATAGCTTTGTAAGTTCTTCCAAAGCCTAAGGTATATAGAGGCTGCATTTTCAAGTCCCACATGATTTCTTATTTACTTTTCAATAGAATAAAACATGTTATAAAGAACATTTCTGCTATTATGTCTTCCCCTGCTTTGATTTCATAAGTATGCCCCATGTCACCCACTAAAGTGAAAAAGTGTAGACACAATAGTGGTATTTTTACATAGATATAAAAAAACACTTAATAAAATAGAAATATAAAACAAAAACAAATTACTGAGGTCCACCTTAATAAAACAGTGGCCTTAAAACTGTATTACACTTAAGATAATGACATTCCCATTGGCACATTCTGTATACCTTGTCAAAGCTGTATATACTGTTTGAAATGAATGGTATCTTTTTGCAATACTGTGTGTGCACAAGCAGATACAAGGTTTGTAGAAAATGCATCTAGGGAGCCATAAAATTGGTGGAAAAATATTTCTCCATGATATTTTAGTACTTTAAAAAATTCAATCACAGGGAAAAGTGTTTTGCTGTAAACATCTTAAAAGCCTTATAAAGGCAATGGCTTCCCAGAGCACTTATTTAAATAATTTTAACAGCTAGAATAGAATAGTTCTTGTATATCAAAGCTCATTTTTTATTTCCTTGATTTTTCATAGGAATTGTTTTTGTAATATAATTATGTAATTTTATTAAGCAATGTCAACCCAATAAATTCAATAAAAATTAAAAAATAAAATAAAAATATAGTAATTTTTTTCTTATGATTTTATGTGCAATGTAATCTGTATGTTAGTGTGATCATGAATAATCTGGTTACCAATTGGCAATATTATTATGTTTACCAAAGTGAGGCCACTAAATGTATTTTCCCTTCAACATAAGTTTAACTATTTCTGTATAAGGTATTGTTTGATGATGATAACTTAGCTGAGAAATATAACATTTTACATGCTGAATGTTCTGTATATGTTCATGCAAGGTTCTAAAGAGCCAAAATAGGGGAAAATATCCTATGCATTCCTCATGGTAGAGTAAATTAGGGTTTAAATTAGAAGCCAAGAAAGTTGAATCCTAAATTCAGTATTTTTGAGTTGAAATTTGGTAACATATGCTTTTGTTTTTAGGCTTCTTCAATATTTTGAAAAATCTTAGGAATAAATACAAATTAAATTCCTCACTGTTATATGTTGCCTTCTATTCAGTCCTGGTAAATTTTTTTCCATATAAGTGTACAAGAAATGTGTGTATGCATGTGTGTGTTTTGTCTCTTACCATCTTATATAATAAAAGGGTAATACTAGTATGCAAATAGACCAAACAGTGGAATGACTGGTTGCTATGATGTGCACTGACCACCAGGGGCAGACGCTCAATGCAGGAGCTGCCCCCTGGTGGTCAGTGCACTCCCACAGGGGGAGCGCTGCTCAGCTAAAAGCCAGGTTGACAGCTGGCAAGGCTAGTGAGTGCAGTGGTGGTGGCAGGAGCTTCTCCCACCTCCCAGCACTAAGGATGTCCTACTGCCAGGTTAGGCCCGCTCCACGAAGGCTCCCAGACTGAAAAAGGGCATAAGCCAGGTTGAGGGACCCCCCTCCCCCAGTGCACGAATGTCATGCACTGGGCCTTTAGTTTAAGATAAAGTTAAAGGGTACCTTCTTTATCCTTGCTTAACCCAGAGTTTATTCTCTTAAATGCATTTCAACAATCAATTTTATTAACTTGCATCTTTCTTCAAAATTTACTAGAAGTTCCTACTTGTTATTTTTTAAGTAATACAGGTATGATTATGAAATATAAAACCTCTAACAACTACTTCTTATTCAACTACCTTTATTTTTTCAATTTAGTAATCCCTCAATTTTGCAAACCTTGATTTAAAGGACTTCAGATTAAATGGCTTCTGGTCCATATGTCATGT
Organism: Myotis myotis; assembly: GCF_014108235.1. Taxonomy (NCBI): domain Eukaryota; kingdom Metazoa; phylum Chordata; class Mammalia; order Chiroptera; family Vespertilionidae; genus Myotis; species Myotis myotis. Next base: position 103,479,224 of record NW_023416346.1, on the reverse strand, counting down.
GTTAAAATTAACACACTATTAATTTTAAAATTCTTTTAACCAAGATTTGATTATCATTAAATTAGCAGATTCATTTTTCTTATTAATTCACTGTTATTTTAACAAGTTTAATGAATAGGCCATATGTTGGAAAAAACACTGTAGTAATTTCTTCAACATAAATAAATATTACATATCTAAACTATAGTCTACATATTTAAATCTAAGAGTCACCACTTCTAAAAAATGTTCAGTGAATAATTAGCATGTGATCACACCACATGGCGCTCAGTAATTGGTTCTATTGTCCCACGGCATGACTTTCTGAAGCAGTTTGTTTGTTTTTTCAATCCTTGCCTAGGATATTTTTTTCCCATTGATTTTTAGACAGAGAGGAAGAGAGGGAGGAGAGAGAGAGAGAAAGAAACATTGATGTGAGAGACACATGGATTGGCTGCCTCTCACTCTTGCTTCAACCAGGGCCTGGGTTCAAACCTACAACTGAGGTATGCGCTCTGGACCAGGAATCGAACCTGAGACACTTTGGTCTGTGGGCCAACCCTCTAACCACTGAGAAAAACCTGCCAGGGCTCTGCAGCAGTTTTAACATGTGCCAGTCAGTGTTCCCACTTGCGCAAAGCCATACCCCAGTACTGTGCATTTGTTTACTTGCAGTGAGTGGTGAATACATGCATTTACTAGACGAATTGAGTATAAATTTAAAATCACAGTAATAAATACAGAAAACATTTCTGTGAAATTAAACTTTTTATACATACTTAATTTTAATTACACAAATGTGTCTACATAAGTAAAATAGGTAAACTAATTCATCAATTTTTTAGCATATGCATTTGGAAAACCTACTTTATTATATAATGGACAACCCTTCACCTGAATTAGTCCATTATATTGAGGTTTTACTGTTATGTTAAATGTCTGTCAAAATGTTGGAACCTTGCCTAGCTGGGTGTAGCTAAGCGGTTGAACGTCGACCTAGGAACCAAGAGGTCACTGGTTCAATTCTCGGTCAGGGCATATGCCCAGGTTGTAGGCTCGATCCCAAGTCGGGGGCATGCAGGAGGCAGCCAATCAATGATTCTCTCTCATCATTGATGTTTCTATCTCTCTCTCTCCCTCTCCCTTCCTCTCTGAAATCAATAAAAATATAAAAAAAATGTTGGAATCTTTTAAAATTCTCATAAATATTAAACAATCCTTTCTATTAAAAATGTATACAATACTGAAGAAAGAAAATATATAGTAACATATTGTTTTTCTTTGAAAGAGAAAAAATAAGTAAAGTCTACTGTAATCTATAATTTTAGCAATTATATTTACTCTGAATTCCATTATTGCAGTTTACACATCCTATTGGATACTTTCACTGGGATATTCTATCATGGCATGAAACTATTGAGTAAGTAATATTATCATTTTATTAATGTCACTTGTAATCTAACCACAGGCCTCAACCAAATATTGTTTCATATTGTGATTCTTATGTAATTTTCACCATCACTTATCAAGGCTTGACCCTCCTAATCACTTTTACTTTTCTCTCCATTTTTCTTCTCTTATATCTAATTTATAGACAGGTCCTCTTAATACTATCTTTAAAATATCTCCTGTTCCAACCACCTTTCCCTTGGATAGTTGGCTGGAGTCCATAACTTTAGTGTTGGAGGTTAAAAATGGCAGTGGAGTAAGTGAATGCTTCACGGACATGCTCCCAGAACCAAACTGGAATTACAACTAAAATACAGAAAAACTTCCTGAATAATCAACAAAAGACTCACTGGAGAGAACCTTGATAACCATGGACAGAAAATGGAGACCACATAGAGACTGGTAGGAATAGCAAAGGTGTGAAAGGGCTGACCAGGCTCCCACAGACAGCAACTGAAATTCCGGAGTGATATTTCAGCTGTGGGGCATTGCCACTGAGAGCTGCTGGGCTCCCCAGCAGAGAGCATCAGAACTGAGAAGGGTACCCACATAAAATCTGGCTGTGAAAAGCAGCAGAGTTGCTGTCTGCCAGAAAGAGAAGGCTGAAAATTCAGGCACCCTCTAAAAGGGCCAACACATGAAATTTCCTGTGGAGCCACCACCTTGTGCTCCAGCAGAGGGAGGGCAGAGTGGACTGGAGCTGTGTGAGCAGAAGCCAGGATATGGGGCTCTAAGGTTAGAGCTCAGAAGGCAGACACTCCAGTTTCCTGTGCTGAGTCATTCCCTCACACTGTAGAGGTCATCTTTCTCATGCAGACATTTGCTATACAGGCAACCTTGCTGGAGAGGAAGACAGTTGACCCACCATAGTGGACAACACCTTGCCCCATAGTGCAGTGTGGAGTTGCTCAAGTCCATTAAGAGACTGAGAATAACAATTAGCTTCCAGGCAGAAGCAATTGCCCCACCTGGTTGAACAAACAAACAAAACAAAACTCTTGCCACACCTGTGGACAATTGCCTGAGGGCAATTCAAGACAAAATTTTATCAGTCTATAGACCAGTGGTTCTCAACCTTCTGGCCCTTTCAATACAGTTCCTCATGCTGTGACCCAACCATACAATTATTTTCATTGCTACTTCATAACTGTAATGTTGCTACTGTTATGAATCCTAATGTAAATATCTGATATGCAGGATGGTCTTAGGCGACCCCTGTGAAAGTGGCGTTCAACCCCTAAAGGGGTTGCGGCCCACAGGTTCAGAACCTCTGCTGTAGACAGAGCCGGTCTATGGAGGCTTTGAATTTTTGCCTGATCTAATTAGTCAGAAAAAGTGTTAGACACTGTCCTGCACTAGACATTGAGAGGCGTAGCAGATCTACCTAATACATAGTCACAAACCCAAACAGGCAGCTGAAATGAGGAGGCAAAGAAACAACTACCAAATGAAAGAACAAAAAAATTCTCCAGAAGAAGAGATAAATGAAATGGAGATAACAAATTTATCTGATACAGAGTTCAGAATAATGATGCTCAACATCGTGAGAAAAGATATAGTAACCATAACTTTAGTGTTTCCCTACACTATTACATTTTGGAGAAAATACTATATTAAATTGCCCCAAATTAATTTCATTCCCTATGAACAAACTAATAGGCCCTCAATAACTTCCATAGTTCTACCCCACCTTTTGTGCTTCATTCACAAACACTTTCCTACAAAAATTCAGCTGTAATCAACCTGTTTGACTGGCTATTACCTACTATTCATAACGCTTTCTCATTTTTATAATTTTTCTTCAACACACATGTCTAGAATATTTTCTCATTCTGTGCACATTTCTAAATTCCATCCCCAATTAATGTCCTCCATTAAAGCTTTTCCTGACTATCTCAGACCATAATAACTTTCTACTTCTCTAATAAAGAGTTAATTTTTATACCAAGCATAAAGAAACTTATACCATGTACTAAAATATGTCTCTCATAATGATATTTACTAAATATTTTATTAGTAATTAAATATTCACATGATAATGGCTTAAATCCATAATTATACATTAAGTTATTTAAAGAAGGATATTTCCTACTTATTGTCCTTTTTTCCCTCTCAGAGGCTGCCATTTTCCTATATACACTGTTTACATTCAATACATGTGTGTAGTTTGAGTTCTAAGTTGCATAGAATGGGAAATACGAAGAATGTTTGGGGTTAGGGCTATCTAAAGAGCACACAACTTAGCATAAAGATAAATAGATTCCTAGACTCTAAATCCTTGGAAAACCCTCTATGACCCCCAATTTAAAAAAGTTCACTCAACATCTATTTTGTGGCTGAATTGGTATTGTTAAAAACTGCGGACATGTCTAGTGGTTCAAAAATCATAAATGAGAGTAGAATTTTGAGGTATTGATTCACCTGGGAACCAATCCCAATTTCCTGAATCCAAACCAAATAGGTTTTTATACATGGAAACGAAAACAAATGATTTTTCTAGCATTACTTGAGAACATGTCTTTAAAGCAGCATTCTATGCTTGGTGGCGACTAGGTTCTGTTCTCTGACAGTTGATTCCTTAAGTATTTTCCATTCTTTTTATAACAACATACGAATGACAATTTAAATTATAGTTATTCTTCAATTCAACTTTTAACATTTTGAAAAAGTAAAATTTAAATTTGTGGATTTTCAGCTTTTATGTACTTGTTCTTTATTATTCTATGCAAGTTAGAATGATTTAATTTTGAATGCTACGCTTTCAAAAGAGGCTAGCCATAGTTATATACAACTTGAGCTGTGGCTACATATAAAACTATTTTGATCCTTTTTGCTGAACCAGTTTGGTATAAAACATTTAGTAAATTCAGATAAAAAGAAACCAAAACAATTATATTACAGAGTTGATATGTTTTCAGATTAAATTGATTGTCTAATTAAATTTTAATGGCAAATTTCTTTGTGAACATGTGCATGAGTGAGAGAGTCAAGTGCATATAAAACTTGAAGCCATCTTCATCATTTCTACCAAGAAGTATAGTACAAATGTGTTATATTTTTCCTATGAAAGAATTCCTGTAGCACTAAACTATTATTCTAAATTGAATTACAGCCCTAACCAGTTTGGCTCAGTGCATGGAGCATCAGCCTGCGGACTCAAGGGTCCCGGGTTCAATTCCGATCAAGGGCATGTACCTTGGCTATGGGCACATCCCCAGTAGGGGGTGTGCAGGAGGCAGCTGATCGATGTTTCTCTCTCATCAATGTTTCTAACTCTCTATCCCTCTCCTTTCCTTTCTGTAAAAAATCAATAAAATATATTAAATTGAATTACAACTGGAAAATTCAATTATTGTTTTATTTTTGTTTATTCCACTCTTCCACTTTTGTCAAATTGTACGTCAGTTGGAAAATAAGTGACACATATTTCTGGTACCTTATTAAAATTATGAATCCTTTAGATATTGTACTGTATATGCAGAAAAAAATGTAATTCTATGCAGCAGTATCTCTGTATACAAACAAGGCATTTACATATAAATGTATTTACCTGCCTTTTGTCTCTTATCTATTTTCAGTGCTATGTGTATAGCAATATCTTAAAGCTTGCTCAAATTCATTTAAAAGTACCAGAATAGATCAAGTTGTATGCTGTTCTTTAGGGTTTTAATAGTTAGCCTGTTTTTTTTCCCTCTTAGACTTTTTGAATAAACACAGTATTATTAACATTGTGTTGAAGATAAAAGGCAGAGATATGTTTTCCAAATTGTACATAACATTTTAAATTGGCTCAATCTATTATTTTTGCAATTAAAAGCATTATTGATACCAGATGTAACTATTTAGGCTTCAACAGTTTTCAAGAGGTTGTTACAATCTAAAAGTTAAGGGAAATTTATCTGTGTTAGCTATGCAAACAGAGTACAATCCAAATAGTCAGTTACTCTTTCAAGACCAAACCTAGTATCAAATACTTGAAGATGAAAAGCCATGCAGAAATATCCATCAGAGTCAAGGGTGATTCTCTCCTTTCATGAGGAAGATTAAATTACCTCACAGGAGCTACTGTCCTTTTCCATTATTAAAACCACAAAGATGCCTCTAAAACAGTGGTTCTCAAACTTCCTAATGCTGCGACCCTTTAATACAGTTCCTCATGTTGTGGTGACCCCAACCATAAAATTATTTTCGTTGCTACTTCATAACTGTAATTTTGCTACTGTTATGAATCATAATGTAAATATCTGATATGCAGGATGTGTTTTCATTGTTACAAATTGAACATAATTAAAGCATAGTGATTAATCACAAAAACAATATGTAATTATATATGTGTTTTCCGATGGTCTTAGGCGACCCCTGTGAAAGGGTCCTTTGACCCCCAAAGGGGTCGTGACCCATAGGTTGAGAATCTCTGATCTAGAATGTAACCATTTGCAATAACAATAGCAACTTGTTTCATGAATCATTAATCACAGTTTCACATATTTTTATTTGCATGGTAAAAAATTATCTAGAGTTACAGAAATTTGAAATAAAGATTTGGCCTAAAAACTTAAATATAAATCCCAAAATGTAAATATACGGAATTATTTTTTAAAAAGACATCTTGAAATTCTCATAAGTGGGAAAGCTAGCCCCACATGTAAGCACAAGTCAGAAAGACAAAAGTGTAATTTGACATACTTTAGGAGTAGAGTCAGACTGTGCCAAAAAAATGGACACTTAGACACAGACAATAGTGTAGTGATAGCCAGAGGGAAAGAGGGGTGGAGGAGGTGGAAGTAGGCAAAAGGGGTATAAATAGGGAGAGACAAATACTTTGCTTTGTGCAATGGGCACATGATGCATGTGCAGATGATGTGTTGTTGAGTTGTACAATTGAACCCAATTAATTCAATAAAAATGAATAACTCCTATATATTCTTAGAGCCTCATTCAACTTTAATTAAATATTATGTTTTATCAGGAGGAAAAAAAAGTAAATTTTTGAGTTTCCAGTGACCTAAAGGTGCCTTCTGTGTTACATAAACATAAATAAGTTTCCTTTTATTCTACTTGTTCCTGAATTATCATCTCACCTCACCTTTCCTTTAAATAAAAGTAAGAGACAGGAAAATCCTCATTAACTTAAAGTGTGGGCATTATCAACTAAATAAAGAAATCTGGGGTGGAGGTGGGCTAGTAGAGGTCAATGGGGGAAAAGGGAACATATGTAATACGCTCATCAACAACATTTTTTTAAAAATATATTTTATTGATTTTTTACAGAGAGGAAGGGAGGATAGAGAGTTAGAAACATCGATGAGAGAGAAACATCGATCAGCCGCCTCCTGCACACTCCCCACCGGGGATGTGCCCGCAACCAAGGTACATGCCCCTGACCAGAATCGAACCCGGGGCCCCTGAGTCCGCAGGCTGACACTCTATCCACTGAGCCAAACCAGTCAGGGCCAACAAAAATTTTTTAAAAAAGAAATCACCATGGAGATTATAACGATAAAAAAAGTAATATGATTACAAATTTTTGAATCATTGTAGTTTAACAATTATGACAAGGCATGTATGTAAAAGCAAATTCAACTCCATTGAGTAGGGTCTCAAGTAATACGGTCTATGAGAGTTAGATGCTTAGGAGCAAAACATATTATTTGTTATGTGTCACATTCTAGCCAGTGTATCTCCATTTATTTTACTTAGTAAAATAAACTTTAACACTTCCTCTAGCCCCAGCAGAGTAAAATGAATATTTTGCCCTAGCTGGTTTGGCTCATTGGAGAGAGCATTGGCTTGTGGACTGAAGGGTCTCAGGTTCGATTCCAGCCAAGGGCATGCACCTTGGTTGCAGGCTCCTCCTCAGACTGAGCCTTAGTCAGGGGGCATGTAGGAGGCAACCAATCAATGTGTTTCTCTCACATGGATGTTTCCCTTTGTCTTTCCCTCTTCCACTTTCTCTAAAAGATCAAAAGAAAAATATTATGGGGTGAGAATTATCAATCAATCAATAAATAATAAGTAAATAAAATGAACTTTTGTTTATATAAGTTTCAGATATACAATTCTACAATACATCATCTGTATAATGTACTGTGTGTTCACCACCCCAAGTTAAGTCTCTTTCCATCACCATTTATCCTCCCTTTACCCACTTCTACCTCCCCCCACTTCCCTTTCCCTCTGGCAATGACCATACTCTTGCCTGTGTCCATGATCTTCCTTTTTCTTTCTTTGCTTAATCCCTTCAACCTTCTCATCAAGCCTCCAACCCCCTCTCCTCTGACAGCTGTCAGTCTGTTCTTTGTATCCATGAGTGTCTCCATTTTGGTAGTTTATTTGAATCTTTTAATTTTCATTTAAAAGTGTTAAAGCACACAAATATTTTTCCATTTAAACCTCCAGAGAAATGTTTCTATGTTGGCACTAGATTTTGGTGACATTGTCTGAAAATTTTTTTTCAAACCCTCATTAATGGCAGGGATCCCAAAAACAAATTATTTCTGGCCTGGCTGGCATGGCTCAGTGGTTGAGTGTCGACCTATATCGACCAGGAGGTTGGGATTCAATTCCTGGTCAGGGCCTGCAGGAGGCAGCTGATCAATGATGATTGTATTTCATCATTGATGTCTCTATCTCTCTCTCCCTCTCCCTTTCTCTCTGAAATCAATACAAATATTTAAAACATTATTTCTGGAGGAAAATATTTAATGCATTAATCTTAAATTTGTCCTCAGCTCATGTTCACTAAATAAAAAGGGTTTCCCAATCCAATAGCCACCATGGTGTATCACAATTGGCACATGAGATACTAAAAAAAAACGTTACTTACAAGTATTTATAAGCGGATTGTAAACACTTAACCAAGACTACTGCGAGCACTTGAGATGCTTTTACTTTTTCTTTTATCATAAAATCATTTAGAATTTTCATCAGACTAATTTGGACATGCTGTTTCCATCTACATCCTCATCCATCACTTAAAGTAATTAGCTTGGCTGCCTTTTTATCATGATGATAACCATGACACCAGCACTGACTGCTCGTGGCCTGTTCCCTGCAGGTTGCAGATGTATCAGCTGTGATATAATCATTACCAAGCACTCACAACCTAATGGGAAGCAGCTTGCTATTTAAGTCCATACGTGCATGTGCATCTATACTCTCCTACTTACTATTCAAGGAACTCCTGGTATTGCTCTCTGTTCTCCAGTTTCGTGGAAGAGGAAAGGGAGACAAGATGCATATTTTATTTATTTCAATTTTATTTTATTTATTTCAATTCTGTAATTTAACTTACAAGTGGTTAATTTATCTGCCTCTCTTTCCTTCTGCTTTCCTTTCTTCTATCCTTCCCCAAAAGCCCATAGCCCATTACCAAGCTTTATATGGTAGCATAATGTTAGAAAGTAGTTAGTGATCTGTATTTGGGATTTTAGAAAGAAGGAGAGGAATTCCAATTTCTTGTCTTCATGGTTTCTCCTGCATATTACTATAAAGTCTCCTGTATATGCCTATAAAGTTTTGCTTCTTATGATATGACTATCTAAATCTAAGATATAAATAACTTACTCTTGTACATAGCCATCTATGGACCTAGCTATCTTAGCTTGTACTTTTCTTGAAAATTATGAGAAGAAGATTCTCTGAATTGTTATTTGGAGAAATATACATGAAGTATACATGATACATATGTGGCATAAATAAAGAAATGCCTTTAGGATTCTCAATTCTTCAAACTATAGCTCTCCACAATTTCAACTCTTGTCTCCTATTATGAAGTGAGCTTCTAAAGTTTTCTCATCTTTGAAAGGACCTTTCATTAAACCATATCCCCCAATTATCCCACTACTTTTCTTAATTTCTGTAGAAAATATCATTGAAAGAGCTGTCTATGTTTGCTATCTTTGATTCTTTTGTGAACATACTTCATTTAAGCTTTTGCTCCTGCCCAGCTTGTATGGCTCAGTTGGTTGAGTGCATGCCCCCTACTGAGGATCAAACTCGCAACCCAAGCATGTGCTCTGACTGGGCATCGAACTGATGACCTCTTGGTTCATGAGTGATGCTCAACCACTTAGCCACACCATCTGGGCCACAATTATTATTTCTTAACAATGTTTTACTCCATTTTATTTTGTACAAGGTAATAATATAAGAATGATGTCTCTAAATTTTACATACAAAACAGCCCTGTTTCATGAGATTATACTCACCACATACACATAAATGTATCATCATTTGTATGTACATAAGCACGAACACATACATACACACTTATAAATAACAATATCATTAATATAGTTTCTTTCTCAATGAAAAAAGTAGAACTAAGCTAATAGTTCCATAAAATAGAACGAAGCTAATGCCTCCCACTTACCATTTCCACTGAAATCATAGTTTGTAGCTTGTTAGTGGGGAAGCACTATGTAAAGGATTTAAATCACTGTGTTCAGAAATGCCATTGATTGTCTTTATTACAGAAATAACAACCCCCCCCAAAATATAATACCGAGTAATATGATCATTGCCCTTGGCAGCACCATTCAACTGAGCAGTGAACTATTTCAAATAGCTGTGAGTGTTAAACATTAGTTCAGACTTAAGTAGGTTGATTTTAACAGCCAAATGTGCACTGCAATCTATCTGAACATTAAAAGCACCTTTCAAACTTAATTTTACAGAAATGTTAATGACCAGAACAAACTATTGAAGGCAGAAAAGAAAAGTAATTATTTCAACAGATGAAAGGAAACAGTAAATGAAGGCTCATGTTTTAAAAGGGTGGCAGTAACATCTCTTTTTAAGGAAATGTCCTAAACTCAAAGCACCATGGAGATATTTAAGCTGTTATTTACATAGGAATAACTATCATTTGCAAATACAATTTGCAGGGGGGAAATTAACAGCTTCTCTAAATTTGAGTTACTTAGTGAACACCATAGGAATATTTCTTTTCAAAGTGGAACTTAATTAGATTTTAAATACCTAATTTAGGCACTTTCTAGGGTGATGAGAAATAGGAATAAATTACAAAGAAATAAATGGGCAGAATCAGAAAGGGAAAAACTACAAAATTTTATGCTAAAAAGCTCTGATATGTGGAGGTAGAGGTACTGACAGTGAGATATAAAAGTCTAATGAGTTTACTGCCTCTTCCCAATACCACCAATAGGTGACTGAGAATGTGTTGAAATATTAAACAAATATCACTTTCTTAGAATTGTTCTCATTATTGCTATATTGATGTTTACAAGTGGATAGTTCAAGATGTAAATTTAAATAACAAACATGTAAAAATAATCAAATCATGATATTAAAAATACTTTGAAAGAAACTGAAGACTTATTTGCCAATAAAATACTCTGGCTAAAATAATATTTGCAGTAAACCAAGTCTAAAGCTTATGCATTATATATAAACAAAATAATTTTAGCACTTCATTCTATCAGATTTTTTCCTTCAGAAACAATGCATGTTTCACTAAAACCAATACCTTGAATTTCTATATAGAATTTGAAAATTTCTATATAGAATTTGAAACAGTGAAAACTAAGTCAATTACCTAGGTGTTCTTGCATCCTATGCATTCATATTTCTAGCCAAGATTCATAATTCTTTATTAAAAACAATGAGAAACTTTTTCAGGTCTTAATAAGTTTGAGTAAAACCTGGAATGTTTTTCAGAGTATTAAATGGTTTCTAGTGGCTTAAAAAATTAAAAATTAACCTTGCTGGAATGGCTTAGTTGTTTGAGTGTCATCCCATGCACCAAAAGGTAGCTGGTTCAATTCCTGTTCAGGGCATGTACCCAGGTTGTAGGTTTGATCCCCAGTTGGGGCACCTACAGAAGACAGGCAACCAATCTCTCTCTCTCTCTCTCTCTCTCTCTCTCTCTCTCTCTCTCTCTCTCTCCTCTATCTTCTCTTTCTCTCTCCCTCTCTCTAAGCATGTCCTTAGGTGAGGATTTTTAAAAAATTACAAATTATGTGAGCTGTTTACCCACATAGATTTGTCCTTTGCATTAGGAAGAAGCATTACCATAGTTAGAAATATTTTAAGGTTGGATTTCTAGATGAAATTTTACTTATCTTAGTTAGATTTTTCCATTCCTGGTAAGAAGGAGATAGACCTGTGTAGTTCTTGTACTTCACAGAAACATCAGATTAAAAATGTAATGTATGTGGGCTTATAGGATGATTTCTTTAAACAACAGTAACACAAATATATCTGTCTCAATATAGTAAGCAAGAAAATCTATCCTTAGGAATTCTATCAACATATTTTACTGATGATGATGTGACTCCTTTAAGAAAATTCAGACCAGTATTTCTTTTCACATTATGTATTTAGTGAAGCCATTTCAGAACAGTGATGCTGTGCGATGAGAGTAGAAATATACTCTGGTGTATTTCTGGCAATTAAAAAAGTAATAACAACTTTGACAATTTATTTTTTCCGTATGTCTCTCATCTTTCCAAATACAGTTGACGCTTGAACAGCACAAAGATAAGGAGCGAGGACCCCCCCTGAGCTGTCAAAAATCCTCATATAACTTTTAAAAATATATTTTTAGTGATTTCAGAGAGGAAGGCAGAGGGAGAGAGAGAAACATCAATGATGAGAGAGAATCATTGATTGGTCAGATGCCTCCTGAATGCCCCACACTGGGGATTGAGCCTACAACCCGAGCATATGTCCTGACCAGGAAACTAACTGTGACCTCCTAGTTCATAGACTGATGCTTAACCACTGAGCCACATAGGCTGGGCCTCATATAACTTTTTACTCCCACAAAACTTAATTCCAATTAGTCTACTGTTGACCTGAAGTCTTACTGGTAATATAAAGTCAGTGAACACATATTTCGTAATGATATATGTATTATATGCTGTGTTTTTACAATAAAACAAGCTAGAGAAGAGAAAAAAATTAAGAAATCATAAGGAAGAAAAAATACAATAAATATTGAAAAATACATATATAAGTGGAACCCACACAATTCAAACCCATGTTGTTCAAGGGTCAACTGTACAGTATTCTATCACCATTATTTGCAGATATAGGGAACACAAAACACTCATGCCTTATTTTTATAATGATTTAACAATCTCCATGTTTTCTCAATGTTGCCAAATATATATCATGAAGTTGAATGGGTACTTTGGGCTCTGTTTGTATAATTCTTTAAGGTTTATATTAGACAAAACAAAAAATAAACTAGGTTTTTAAACTCAGAAGAGGTAAGACTGACTTCTAGCTTCTTGTTAGCAGGAAAACTAAATGACTTAAGACAGATAGTTGTTTCCTCTGCTAATTCAATATTTAAGCATTCTTTTTTTCTTTCTTTTTGGTGAGCACAATATCAGATTAAGCACGATAGTAATAGTAATAATTGCATAAGTGCTAAGTACCATGTGAATAATTTTACATTCATTATCTCATTTAATGCTCATAACAATAGCATAGGTTTGGTATTATTTATTTTCCCATTTTTTAGCTGAGGTAACAGGTTTTGAGAATTTAAAAGATGCTTACCCAAATCACAGAGCAAATCTCAGAAGTAAACTCAGTTCTGGATCTAGAGTCTGACCTTTTAACAATTGTCTCTTAATTACAAAACATAATGCTTAGCTCATGGTACACTGCACTATTATATCAACATTTCACAAAACCATATATTTATATCCTGAAAAAGGACAGATGCTGGGACAATCATGCTTTGGTTTTTGAGTTTTCCTTGTGTCAAAGATTCTCAGTCATGCTTGCTAATAGGGACATGCCTAAACTATATATTTAAATAGGTGAATAGAATTCAGGAAGCCAAGATACAAAAACCATCAGGTTTAGCTGTATCTATCAATGTACATGTTTATTTAAAAACAATGTAAAATGCAATCTTCCACAAAGAAGCAGTGTCATGAGAAAACTTGGGTTTCAAGTTTTGTAAATGCTGCATTTTCAATATTACAGTGTCAGTCTTCATTCTCTCTTTGACAAGGTTGTCAATCAAATAGCAATCTAGTTTTGTGAGACTTTAAACAAAAATCAAAGCAATGATACTGCTGAGTTAACATTATCTTCCCCTTTAAACACTTTTATACTATAGCATCAATATTAACTTCAAACTATTCTTTCAAAGCAAACAAAATAGTAAAAACTTTAGTATCTCTCTTGCCCACGGAAACCATAATTTTTAGGTCTACTTAAGATATTTGTGAAACAGTAGCTTGAATTTATATTTTTGAGAAATTATAATGTAGAAAAAATGTTTTAAGCATTTACCTTCAAGGATTTTCTATATTTTGTTTGGCAATAAGAGATACTATAGTTAAACATGAATATCATTTTCATTTCCACTTTAGATCAATCACACATGAAAGGCATAAAAATCAATTTAATAAGGAAATAAATTTATCAAACAAAAGCAGTAGTAATACAATATTGGCAGCTTCATCATCAAGTTGACTTGCAAACAAAACTAAGCCTGGATTCTATGTCACTATGAGCCTCGGTTTTCAGCCAGCCATATTACATTTTTATGAGGCCAAGATTAAAAGACCATGACTAATTTTGTTCTGCTTCTCAAAAGTGTCACCTGGTAAATGTGACTATAAACTCAAAAATCTACCACAACAATAAAATAGCTTATATGGGATGTAAGCATTCACCGATGTTATATATTAAGAGATCAATGATTGAGAATATGAGCCTTTTCCAGTGAACTATGCACTGAGCAATTTACAAATTTCTTTATACTTAACTAATATTTGGTAAGTATTGCCAAGGATATGGGGATATGTGGTGCTGTTTTGGGCATTGACACATTAACTGAAAATGAGGACCTGGTCCTCAAGGAATGCTTTGTATTTTAGTTGGTATTATTAGGGACCCTAGAATATTCCAGAACTAAAACAATTTTGAATCTATTCTTTGGTTACAGTTAAATTATGCCCCCAAATGGCCACATTTGAGAGTTTGACCTTGCACCTGACTAAGGTGATAAAACCGTAATCTAAGATACAATCGCTAACCTGACCAATGTGGCTCAGTGGTTGAACATTGACCTATGAATAAGCAGGTCATGATTCAATTCCCAGTCAGAGCACATGCCCAGCTTGTGGGCTTGATCCCCAGTATGAGTCATGCAGGAGGCAGCCGATCAATGATTCTCTCTCATCATTGATATTTCTCTCTCACTCTCCCTTTCTCTCTGAAATAAATAAAAACATATTTTAAAAAAGAAAGATACAGTTTCTAACTATCGCTGAGTAAAGACATTGATAGATTTACATATTGTACATCATTTATTCTTAGGGTTAAGAGTTGAGGAGGAAGAAAAGGCAGAATTTTATTTTATGTTTACAATTGACCTCAGTGGTCGGCAAACTGCGGCTCACAAGCCACATGCAGCTCTTTGGCCCCTTGAGTGTGGCTCTTCCACAAAATACCGGCTCTTCCACAAAATACCAACTTCTGTGCATGGGCCATGAAGTTTCAATCGCACTGTACGTGCACGCCTGCATGTGGTACTTTGTGGAAGAGCCACACTCAAGGGGCCAAAGAGCTACATGTGGCTCGCAAGCCGCAATTTGCCGACCACTGGACCGAGTGATATAAGTTAATCTGATGCGAGGAAACCAAAGCAAATTTCTTACAACTACCTGAAGTCAAAAGCAGCCAAGTGTTCTTCACAACTCTTCAAAAGATATTCTGAAGCTATGGAAAAATTATATTTAAGAATTCTTTGATGCCTTGTTTTAGGATTCTTCTTTGGGCTCCACAGTTTTCTTAGATCCATGGATGTTTCACAATAAAAAATTCACTATAAAGATATAGCCACCCACATGAATATATGAGTATATTAGTGTTTGGATGAAAAATAAGTAGAAGTTAATATGTAGTCACTGATGAATGTGTGTTGTTGTGTGTATGTGTGCTTTAAAATTCCTGGTAACTTCACTGAGCAGTCCCCACATAAAATGAGGTAGACTAAAGGGTCATTGTAATTACAATTTTCTGCTACTGGAATACCAAGGAATCTCACAGACCTTATGGTATCATTTTGGGTGTCAAAATCAATAACAGCATCTTGGCATTAAAATAATAAATGTAATTCTTAAGGTGAAATGACTTTACCCCAACTTACTGTGAATTTAGAATTCAGAGAATGAAATTTGTCAAGCCTGGGTATGTCTGTCTTTGATTCCTATATGATGATATGATTATATGCCCAACTGATTATCAATATATGCTCCTAGAATTTTTTTAAATCACAAAATGATATTATAACAATCATTCTTTTTTCCAATTATATATGTATTTGACAAAATGTGGAGATTATATATATATAATCTATACAGTTTCTAACTATATATATATATATATATATATATATATATATATATATATATATTCCTGGCATTTTTCTAAAAATTAGTTTGAAAATAATTTTATTATATGATATATAGATTTATCATTTAAGTCCACTTATCATTTAAGTCCATTTATCATTTAAGTCATTTATCATTTAAGTCCACTTTATCATAAGATTACTAAATCCTTTGCAAGATGAATTATTTTCAAATAATTGCAAGCAAACTTTTTCTAGATTCTTCTGTTTTTCCTCAAAATAGGAAATGATAATTAGAAAAACATGGATTATAATTTAAACACAAATGACAGTTTTCAGAGTTTTATCTAGAATGATTTTTAAAACTTGCAGCCTTAAATAGGAAATGTTATCTAATAATAGACAACCATGGTAATTGACCATACCTTCGCTACACCTCCCATTGGCTAATCAGCATGCTATGCAAATTAACCACCAACAAAGATGGTGGCTAATTTGCATAATGCAGGCAGGGTGGAACAACACGAGCCGCCAGCATGCCGTCAGTGCGCTGCCATCCAGGGCAGGCCCACCCCTGCTTTGTCACCCAGGACCCGATCGGCGGGTCCTGGGTGGCAAGGTAGCCCTGCCCCAGAAGCCCCAGAAGCCGCCTGATATGGTAGTAACTCTACCAGTAAGCACTCTGAAAGTCAGTGGCATAAATGCACCAATTAAAAGACAGATTATGAGGGTGAATCAAAAACAAAACCCACTTTAAATATAAAGACACAGATAGACTAAAAGTAAATGAATTAAGCTGCAGCCTGTTTTGCTCAGTGGATAGAGCATTAGCCCATGGACTGAAGGGTCCCAGGTTCGATTCCAGTCAAGGGCATGTACCTCAATTGCTGGCTTGATCCCCAGTCCCTATCAAAGCATGTGCAGGAGGCAACCAATCTATGTGTCTCTCCCTTTCCCTTCACTCTTTCTAAAATTCAATGGAAAAATATCCTTGAGTGAAGATTAACAAAAACAAAGTAAATGGATTAAGTAACATTAAAGAGATTATAAGAAAAATATATTCCAAATTTTGTTAGTTGTATAATGGTTATGTTTGAATTATTAACACCTAAGAAATTGGGTGAAGGGTATATATAATATGCTGTAGTATTTTATAGTTTTTTATACATGTATGGGATTATTTCAAATTAAAATATTAAAAAATTAAAAATTAATAAAATGTTACTTGATATGTATCTGTATTACATGAAAAATCTCCTAATTGCTTCTAGCATAATTTATTAAATTGTTAAAATTTACAAGGGTTCAATTAAAACATATCTTAATTCTAAATGATATAATAGAAAATATATAATAGTGCAGTTATAAGCACTTATCTGAAAATAAAAATTTAAAGAAGTGAATTTAAAGAAGGGATTAGCCAAGGAAAATATATGCACAACCCATGGACACAGACAACAGTATGGTGATGGCCAGAGAGAAGCGGGGGGCAAGAGCTGGGCAGAGGGGGCAAAAGGGGGGAAATAGGGACATCCTATATAATAATAATAAAAGGCTAATATGCACATTGACAAAAGGCAGAATGACCGGTTGCTGTGATGTGCACTGGCCACCAGAGGGCAGATGCTCAATGCAGGTGCACTGACCCCTAGTGGTCAGTGCACTTCCATATGGGGAGTGCCACTCAGCCAGAAGTTGGTTCATGGCTGGCCAGTGCAGTGGTGGTGGCAGGAGCCTCTCCCACCTCCGTGGCAGCACTAAGAATGTCCAACTATCAGTTTAGACCCGATCCCTTGGAAGCCTAGGCCTTTAGTCGGACATCCCCCGAGAGCTCCCTGACTGCCAGAAGGATGTCTGACTGCAAGCTTAGGCCTGATCCACGGGGAGTGGGCCTAAGTCGACAGGTGGACATCCCCCAAGGGGTTCTGGACTGTGAATGGGCGCAGGCCAGGCTGAGGGTCCCCCCCACCCCCCCGAGTGCACAAATTTTTGTGCACCGGGCCTCTAGTATGGATATAATTACTTTTGAAAGATGACATTACTAATCATGAAATTCTGCCATACCATCTTCTTTATTGTTTATATTGATAATTTATTGGTCTTACAAAAAATCCAGTAAATACTTTAGAAATATCAAATGTTATAAGATAATTCATGTTTAAGTTTGGCTTGAAGCAGTGAATGATCTGTTACTTAGAAATGCTATTTTGTATACTACCTTATAGGGAATATATTTATTATGAGATAGTATAGCAATACTTAATTATCAGTACAAAGGGATGGTGCCAAAGAAAAATCCCATATGGAGAATAATTCAAAGCAGTGCATTCTGATTGTGAAGCTTATGATTTTAAGAGAATTTTCCTAATTGCTTGGCTTAAACTATAACATGCTCCAAAATCTCAATTTTCTGAGCAAACTCAGTCCTAGTTTTTCCTGTTTTAATCCATCTTTCAAATGACAAACAGATTTACCTTTCAAAAAGAGTTTGATCACACTGGAAGACCTGTAAGATAAAATATTAAACCCCTTAACCTGAAAATCCTGACATTCTACACCTGGATCCCACGAACTTTTCCTGCCATTTCAACTACAGGTCTCTAATGAATAAACCTTTTTCCCTCCCTCCACATGAGGAAACAACAAGCTAATATCATATTCTAGTGTAACACTTAATAGCTATATTAAAGTAGCAAAATTGATGAATTTTTCTGTTCCAAACTTTTCGTACCTAGTTTTTTAAATAAAATATGCATATTGTGTTTTGTGTGTATTTCTTTTTTTATTAAATCTTTATTGTTCAGATTATTACATTTGTTCCTCTTTTTTCCCCCCATAACTCCCCTCCTCCCAGTTCCCACCCCACTCTCCGCCCTCACTCCCCACCCACTGTCCTCATCAATAGGTGCACGATTTTTGTCCAGCCTCTTCCCGCATCTCCCACACCCCTTTCCCTCCCAAGAATAGTCAGTTCATTCCCTTTCTATGTCCCTGATTCTACTATAATCACCAGTTCATTCTGTTCATCAGATTATTTATTCACTTAATTCTTAGATTCACTTGTTGATAGATGCGTATTTGTTGTTCATAATTTGTATCTTTACCTTTTTCTTCTTCTTCCTCTTCTTAAAGGATACCTTTCAGCATTTCATATAATACTTGTTTGGTGGTGATGAACTCCTTTAGCTTTTTCTTATCTGTGAAGCTCTTGATCTGACCTTCAATTCTGAATGATAGCTTTGCTGGATAAAGTAATCTTGGTTGTAGGTTCTTGGTATTCATCACTTTGAATATTTCTTGTCACTCCCTTCTGGCCTGCAAAGTTTCTGTTAAGAAATCAGCTGACAGTCGTATGGGTACTCCCTTGTAGGTAACTGAGTTTCTTTCTCTTGCTGCTTTTAAGATTCTCTCTTTGTCTTTTGCTCTTGGCATTTTAATTATGATGTGTCTTAGTGTGGTCCTCTTTGGATTCCTTTTGTTTGGGGTTCTCTGTGCTTCCTGGACTTGTAAGTCTATTTCTTTCAGCAGGTAGGGGAAGTTTTCTGTCATTATTTCTTCAAATAGGTTTTCAATATCTTGCTCTCTCTCTTCTTCTGGCACCCCTATAATTCTGATGTTGGTACGCTTGAAGCTGTCCCAGAGGCTCCTTACACTATCTTCATATTTTAGGATTCTTTTTTCATTTTGCTTTTCTGGTTGGGTGTTTTTTGCTTCTTCTCATTTCAAATCTTTGACTTGATTCTTGCGCTCCTCTGGTTGGGAGTCTGTATAATATTCTTTATTTCAGTCGTGCATGCTTAATTTCTAGTTGGTTCTTTATCACAACATCGAGGGTCTCATTAGATTTCTTGAGGATCTCACTATATTTATCGGCGGTCTCACCAGTCTTTTCGAGGGCCTTACTAAATTTATCGGCTACTTCTAGACAGTTCTTGAGAGACCGTAAAAGTGTGGTTTTGAACTCTATATCCTCCATTTCTGTCATTTGTGTCCTGTTTCTTTGTCTCCGCACTGTTTATGCTTTCTTGGTGCACCCCCTAGTGGTCTTTGTGAGCAGTCTTGTTGTAGTTAAGCCTTGATTGTTGTAGGTAATACTCTGGGGGGGGATTTGACCTCCAGGCAAACTGGCTGTGAGAATCAGCTGTGTCTGCAGTGAGAGAACTTCTGTCCTCTGGGGAGGTGCTAATCTAGCCTTTGCCTAAAGCTATCCGGCAAATGCCTCTGTGCAAGGCTTGGGCAGGGCGGGTCCCAGGGGATCAACAGGGTGGGTGGAGCTAGCAGTTATGGCTTCTTTTAGTCCTGTCCCCAGAGGCTCTGCCTCTCAGTGTCCCAGCAACCACTGCAAACCTCGGAGAGAAAGCCGCCCTCGAGTTCCGACCAATGCCAGACAGTCCCGCTTCTCCTGTTTGAGTCTGGGTCCCCAGAGACTCTCCCAGTACTGGAGCTCAGAGCCTGAGACTCCCTCCCAATTGAAACAGACAACCGCTCTGTGCACACCTCCGCACCTTTGTATTTTACTTCAGCACTGCACCTCCTCTGAGTCTCGGTATGCTTTTCTCTTTCCTTCTAGTTGTAGAATTTCCCCTCAGCCAGCCTTCCTGTGGTTCTTTGTGATGTCCATTCCGTCTTTTAGTTGTATTTTTGAAGTGGTTGTGCGAGGCAGCAATCTCCGGTGTTTACCTATGCAGCTATCTTGGTTTCTCATGTGAGTATTTCTTGATTGATTAATTTATTCATTGTAGATAAATATAGCCTAGACCACTTGAGTAGGATATGATTTAAATTTGTGAAAGAAAATTCACAGAATGGCATAGAAAAGGTCAAATTAAGAGCAGATACTGTGCATTATTCTATAATTCACTTAATAGTACTGGGGGGGGAAGAAATCTCTAAAAGTCTGAACTCTTATACATTATCAGAGTACCCATGCACCCACATTTTTGGCAGGTTCCCTCTTTTCTGGATATGTTCTAGGGAAAAATGCAATATCATTTGAATACTTAAGGGACATTTTTTTCTTTAATATATTTGCTTAAACTAAGCAAAGAAGGAAAGACATATGTTTAAATAATGCCACAAGTAAAATACAAATTAGCAGCATTAGAGGGAACAAATTTTGCTTCAGAGGTTGTAGTCAATGGATTAAAATCCTTTCATATATGATTCATTCCCAAAGTAGATAAAGAAAAAGGGTTTGTTGGTATAAATTTTCCCACAAGAGCAAAATTTTATGGTCAATTAAATCCATAATGTTAAATTAATTACAAAAGACAATTGTTCACTGGGAAAAATTCATTGGATGTAGATCAAGTCTACACAAGATTAAACAAATGTTTTTTTTGAGCATATGGGTGATCTGTTTCAGGAAAGCTTGGTTCTATTACTTTAAAGATGGGGAGCAAGATAATTTAAATGTACCACTAGAATATATCAAACAATATTGAACATTTGCAAGTGATAGGTCAGGCTGCCTATCAGCTATAAGTTTGTTTCAACTGCAGGCATTAAAGCTATAAGCAAGGCACTGGGCTTAGTACTGCTCAGAAGAATAACAAATCACTGGACTCATTATATTTAGCATCTTTATGATATAGAAAGATACGGAGGTTTGGAATTAGTAAAAATTAACTCAGAGCAACATAGCATCCAGTAAGGGAGAGACGATACCAGGAAAATCTTCAAGGAACTGGGCCTTGAAAAGCTCAGAGGGAAGGCAGAGAAGGGTAGGTGGGTTGGGAAAGATAAACCAAAGTACTTGTATGCATCTATGCATAACCCATGGACACAGACAATAAGGTGGTGAAGGCCTGGGTTTAGGAGAAGGGGATGGGATGGAAGAGGTCAATGGTGGAAAAAGGGGGACATATGTAATACTTTCAACAATAAATATTTTTTTAAAAAGAAAAGCTGATTAGAATTTTAGTAGGAAAAGGTGGAGTGTGAGACTTGTCCAAACTTACTCACTAGCATGGACAAAACAGTAATGCATAAAGCAAATAGGTAGAAATGTGTGGTTTATATTCAGCAAATAATTTTAGTCTGATTTGGTGAAGAAATATAAGGCTAGAGATAAAATATAAAGACATGTGGTAAAGGCAGTGGTGTATTGGAACCAGCTCACACCAATGCAAGACAGGTGACTATTACCATCTCTTCTCCTGTCTGCATTAAGTGACAGCTGGTCACAGTAGGAGAATTTCTACCACAGAATTTGGTAAATGTTATAAATCAGGTTTATTCATTTATTAACTTTATTTGGAGCCAATTAATGATCACCTTTTATGATACTGCTGTGTTTAGAATTTGAATGCCAGGGTCAGGTAAATATTTATCTTAGGGCATAAGATTGTGTCATTGAATATTTCAGCAGATAAATGATATGATTTGGGATTCATTTCCCTAGAGCAGGATTATCAAGAGGAAATTATTTAGAGAAAGAAAGTTTTGAGGAAAGAATGTTTTAGAACATCTAACCTTGGAGGAGGGAAAGACACTTACCAATGAAATACTGAAAAAGAGAAGCCAGGAAGGAAAAAGGAAGAACGGTATAGAGCCAAGTTATAGAAGAAAGGAATGTTTCAAGAATGAACTGCTAGAGAGAGACCAGCAGGACAGCAGTGAGGGAGAGAGTGTGAGTGAATGATGGAGCAAAAGGGGAGTGTGTGGATGTGTGTGTGTGTGTGTGTGTGTGTGTGTTTGTGTGTGTGTATGACTGAGGGACAATTAGATCCTTCAGGAGTCTCCAGGCTGGCAGACTGGGCTCTACTAGACGGGGAGTCCCTGCGACTGCTGCAAGCACTCCTAAGGTGGCCAGCTGTGGCAGAAAAACAACACCATCTTGGAGAGGAGAGCTGCTGTAGTCAGGAACACAACCTCACCACCACCCAGATTGTTCTCAAACACCATACTGACTGTACAGCCACTTGGGCCAAAGACCTGCTACCTCATCTGCAGACCCACAGATTCCAGGACTCCAGCCTCCCCAGCCACAGGTTCCTGTGATTCCCAGAGTGCAGACCCTCCTGTCTAGCCTGCCACTTTAGCCACAGGTCCCACGTGATTTGGCCCCTGCACCCTACTGTGAGAGCAAAAATGAAGAGACAAAGAAACAGCACCCAAAGGGAAAAAAAGAGGCATCGCCAGAGAAAGAACTAAATGAAACGAAGGCATGCAATATTTCAGAAAAAGAATTCAGAGTAAGGGTCCTACAATTTCTAAACCAGCTGGATGAGAAAATCAACAACATAGGTAAGAATCAAGAGGATATCAAGAATGATATAACTATAACAAAAAACACAATGGAATATTTCAACAGTAGACTACAAGAGGCTGAGGACCGAATTAGTGAGTTAAAAAACAGGGCAGAAAAACACACCCAAAATGAATAGCAATTGGAAAAAAAAAATAGAAAGAAGGAGGAGAGCCTAAGGGAGCTTTGGAACAACAAGAAATGAAGTACTATCCATGTAATAGGGGTACCAAAAGGCCAAGAAGAAGAGCAAGAACTAGAAAACATTTGACAAAATAATGACAGAAAATTTCCCTGATTTGGGGAGGAAAAAAAGCACATAGAGTCCCAAACAAGATGAACCAAAAAAGACCCACACCAGGACACGTAGTAATTATAATGGCAAATGATAAAAACAAAGAGAGAATCTTTTTTAAAAAAATATATTTTATTTATTTTTTACAGAGAGGAAGGGCAAGGAATAGAGAGTTAGAAACATCGATGAGAGAGAAACATCAATCAGCTGCCTCCTGCACACCCTCCTACTGGGGATGTGCCCACAACCAAGGTACATGCCCTTTACTGGAATCAAACTTGGGACCTTTCAGTCTGCAGGCCGATGCTCTATCCACTGAGCCAAACCAGTCAGGGTCAAAGAGAATCTTAAAGGTTGCAAGAAAGACAGACAGAGAATTATCTACAAGGGATCTCCTATTACATTATCAAATGATTTCTCAACAGTAACACATCAGGCCAGAAGGGAATGGAAGGATGTATAAAAAGTGATGCAAAGCAATGGACTGAATCCAAGAAACTGTATCCAGCAAGGCTATCATTCCAAATTGAAGAGGAAATCAGGATCTTCTCAGACAAAAAAAAAAGGCTAAGGGAGTTTATCACTATCATGCCAGCATTGAAAGAAATGCTACAGGAACTGTTGTAAAAAGAAGAAATAGAAATTGAAGAAGGAACACAGGCATAAATAATAAAAATGGCTACAAATACCTATCAATAATAACCTTAAATGTAAAGGGATTAAATGCTCCAATCAAAAGACATTGAGTGGCTGAATGGATAAGAAAACATGACCCATATATATGCTGTCTGCAAGAGACCCACCTCAAAATAAGGGACTCACAAAGGCTTAAGGTGTAGGGATGGAAAAAAAATTTCTGGCAAATGACAATGAAAAAAAAAAAAAAAAGCTGGGGTAGCAATATTTCTATATGACAAAATAGACCTCAAAGTGAATGCCATAACAGGAGTTAAGGAAGGCCACTTCATAATACTAAAGGGATCGATACAACAGGATATAACTCTAGTAAACATATGGGCACCCAATGCTGGAGCACACAAATATGTAAAAAAAAAAAAGCTTCTGGAAGATATCACAGGAGAGATCGATAGCAATATTGTTATAGTAAGGGACTTTAATACCCATTGACATCACAGGCTAAATTCTCTAGAAAAAAATCAACAAAGAAACAGCAATCCTAAATGACTCACTAGATCAGATGAACTTAATTGACATCTTCAGAACATTCCATCCAAAGCTATGGGATGTACATTCTTCTCAAGTGCACATATTGGGACCCAGGCAGTCTCTCCAAATTCAAGAACATTAAAATCATATCAAACATCTTCTAAGATAACAATGGCATAATATTAGAAATCAACTACAATAAAAACAATAAAAAATTCAAACTTTTGGAGACTAAATAGCATGTTATTCAACAACAGTTGGGTTACCAAAGAGATGAAATAAGAAATAAAATAAAAAAAATCCTGGTAACAAATGACAAAGAAAACACAACAATCCAAAATCTATGGGATGCAGTGAAAACAGTCTTGAGGGGGAAGTTCATAGCATTACAGGCCTAAATAAAAAACAAACAAACAAACAAACAAACAAACAAAAAAACCCAAAACACAAAACAAAACAAAACAAAGAAACAAGAAAAACTGGTAATAAATTATCTAACTTTACAACTTAAAGAATTAGAAATAAAGCAACAAGAAAAGCCCAGAGGGAACAGAAGGAAAGAAATAATGAAGGTCAGAGAGGAAATTAATGCCATAGAGACCAAAAAAATCAATACAAAAGATCAATGAAACCAAGAGCTGGTTCTTTGAAAGGATAAACAAGATTGATGAACCTATAGCCAGGCTCACCAAGAAGCAAAGACAGAGGACCCAAATAAACAAAGTCAGAAATGAAAGAGGCAAAATAACAACAGACCACACAGAAATACAAAGATTTTAATAAAATAAAATAAAATAAAAAAATACTATGAACAACTTTATTCCAACAAACTGGTCAACCTAGAATTAATAGACATAGTCTTGGAAGAATATGACTTTCCAAAAATCAATCAGGAAGACTCAAATAATTTGAATAGGCCAATAACTATTGCTGAAATTGAAGCAGTAATAAAAAAAAAAACTTCCAGGAAACAAAAGCCCCAGGCCAGACAACTTCACAGGGAAGTTTTATCAAACATTCAAAGAAGAACTAAAACATACCCTCCACACACTATTCTAAAACAATTCAAGAGGAAGAAACACTTCCAAGCTCTTTCTATGAAGGCAGCATTACCCAAATACAAAATCCTGATAAACACACATCAAAGAAAGAGAATTACAAGACAGTATCCCTGATGAATACAGATGCTAATATCCTCAACAAAATTCTGGAAAATTGGATGCAGCATTACATTAGAAAGGTCATACACCATGACCAAGTGGTATTTATTCTGAGGATGTGAGGATGGTCCAATATCTGTAAATCAATAAATGTGATATACCACATAAACTCATTGAGAGACAAAAATCACAAAATTATATCAATTGAGGCAGAAAAAAACATGTAACAAAATTCGACGCACTTTATTGATAAAAATTTTCAGCAAAGTAGGAATAGAGGGATCATACCTCAACATAATAAAAGCCTTACATGACAAACCTACAGCCAACATCATAGTCAATGGGCAAAAACTAAAACCATTTCCCCTAAGAAAGGAAAACAAAACAAAACAAAACCAACAAACAAAAAAAAAAACAGGGATGCCCATTGTTACCACTCCTGTTCAGTACTGTTCAGTACTGATTGCCGTAGCAATCAGACAAAAAGAAGAAATAAAAGGCATCCAAATTGGAAAAGAAGTAAAATTGTCTTTATTTGCAGATGACATGATATTGTACGTAGAAAACCCTAAAGTCTCCATCAAAAAACGACTAGACAATAAATGTATTTGGCAATGTAGCAGGATACAAAATTAACACCCAGAAATCTATGGTTTTATAATACGCCAATAATGAACTCACAGAAAGAGGAACTTAAAAAATAATCCCACTTACCATTGCAACAGAACAATTAAGATACCTAGGAATAAACTTAGCTTTGGAGGTAAAAGACCTGTATTTGGAAAACTATAGAATGTTGAAAAAAAGAGCTAGAGGAAGACATTAACAAATGGAAGAATATACTGTGTTCATGGATTGGTAGAATCAACATCATTAAAATTTTCATACTATCTAAAGAAATCTATGAAATCCCCATTAACATACCAATGACATATTTCACAGACCTGGAATAAACTCTCCAAAAATTCATTTAGCCTTAAAAAAAGACTCCGAAGAGCTGAAGCAATCCTGAGAAAGAAGAACAAAGTTGAAGGGATCACAATATCAGATATCAAATTATATTACAAATCCACTGTTCTCAAAACTGCCTGGTACTGGTACAATAACAGACCTCTAGACCAATGGAACAGAACAGAGAACCCAGAAATCAACCCATGCCATTATGTTCAATTAATATTTTACAAAGGAGGTAAGAGCTTGCAAAGGAGTCAAGATAGCCTCTTCAATAAATGGTGTTGGGAACATTGGATAGATACATTCAAAAAAGTGAAATTAGACCACCAACTTACACTATACACAAAAATACACTCAAAATGGATAAAGGACTTAAATGTAAGTGGGGAACCATAAAAATCTGAGAAGAATCCACAGGCAGCAAAATATCAGACATATGTCATAGCAATATCTTTACTGATACAGCTCCTAGGACAATGGAAACTAAGAAGAAAATAAATGGGACTGCATCAAAATAAAAAGCTTCTGCACAGCAAAAGAAACCATCAACAAAACAACAAAAAAGGCCACTGCATGGGAGAACATATTTGCCAATGTTATATCTGATAACAGTCTAATCTCTAAAATTTATAGGGAACTCATACGTCTTATCAAGAGGAAGATAAACAATCCAATAAAAAAAAAATGGGCAAAGGACCTAAATAGAAACTTTCGAAAAAGGAAATACAGAAGGCCAAGAGACATATGGAAACATGCTCAAAGTCACTAATCATCCTAGAGATGCATATCAAAGCCAAAAATGAAGAACCATCTCACACCTGTCAGAATGGCTATCATCAACAAATCCACAAACAAGTGCTGGCAAGCATGTGGAGAAAAAGGAACACTTGTGCACTACTGGTGGGAATGCAGACTGGTGCAGCCACTGTGGAAAACAGTATGGCGTTTCCCCAAAAAATTAAAAATGGAACTCCCATTTGACCCAGTAATACCACTTCTAAGAATATATCCCAAGAAAATAGAAACACCAATCAAAAAGGATATATGCACCCCTATGTTCATAGCAGCAAAATTTTCAATAGCTAATATTTGGAAACAGCTTAAGTGCCCATCAGTAGATGAGTGGATTAAAAAACTGTGATACATCTATGCAATGGAAAACTAAGCTGCTGTAAAAATAGAAGGATTTTTTACCATTTGCAACATAGTTGATGAAATTGGAGAGCATTATGCTAAGGGAAATAAGCCAATCAGTGAAAGATATATATCACATGATCTCACTCATTTGTGGACTATGAAGAACATCATAAACTGATGAACAAAAATAGATACAGACACAAAGAAGCATCAAACAGATTGTCAAACTTCAGGGGGAAGGCAGGGATGGGTTGGGGGGGGGCGGATACAAGATCAACCAAAGGACTTGTATGCATGCATATAAGCATAACCAATGGACACAGACACTAGAGGGGTGAAGACATGTGCTGGGTGGTGAAAATGGCCAGGGAGAGGTCAATGGGGGATAAAGGACACAAATGTAATACTTTCAACTACAAAGTATTAAAATAATCACTGAAGATATGAAGGGAAATGCTATGAATAATGAGAGTCAATAGAAAAAATAAGCTACAAAAAAGACCACCAAATAATTCAGATATTATATGACATAGAATATTTATGTTTAAAGATATAAAAGTAGTTATCAAAAGTATGTTGAAAGAAAAAGATACTATCAAAATCCATCATGCACATTTCTAAGATAATTAGTTAAGAGAGGGGTAGAAACACTGAGAAAGTCCCTTTTCTCATGCACACAGAGCCTGTCTAATACTGAGGCTGGGGAGGAGCAGAAAATAGCAATCCAGCTTCTACTAACCATGAGCCTTACAGCAAATAACAACCAGCAGTAATCTGTCTACCCCTGGGTAAGATAGTGCCTGGGGCCCCGGTACGCAGCACTGCCTATACACTGAGAGTGGACCAGGAACATGAGAAAGCCCTCCTGCTGTCTTCTATCATTATAGCAGCAGTCCGCCATTGGAGTAATTGGAAGTCTCTGATGTACTCATAGTAACTACACCAACAACAAAATTCAAATTCAGCTCAACTACTGACAATACTGACACAATTACCTGTAACCTGTATTTAGGGCCTGAAAGAAAAACAAAAGTGACTATTTGTGGATTTTAATATTATTTACCTCAGTCTCTATTGTTATTTAGCATTTGAGACCTGACATTCCATTTAAAAATTACTAGACACAAAAAGGAAAAAAGTCATTTCTAATAAATGATACAGTAAACAGAACCAGACTCCAAGGTATCTCATTGTAAAGAGCAGAGAGGACATTTAAAATAATTAAAAATATGATAAGGATCTGACTGAAAAAAATTATCAACACATGCATTGGAAGGGAGGGGGATTTACCAGTGAGATGAGAAATATAAAAAGAGTCAACTGAAAATACATGAAACATAGAATAAAGCTACAGACTTGGAAAAAATATTTACACAACATACATCCAATAAAGGAACCTATATCCAGAACTCTATTTAACAGACAAATAAAAAATTAGCAAAATTTTAAACAGACTTAACAAAGGAAGCCTCATGAATGGCCACAGACACATGAACTGTTCAATAACACTGGTTATCAGAAAAATGTAAATAAATCCACAAAGAGAAGCTACTATGAATCCACTAGAAAGGTGACCATCAAAAAGATGGATAACATAAAATGCTGGAAATAATGTGAAATAAGTGCAACTCTCACACATTGCTGGTAGGAATCCAAAATTGTATATATACTTTAAAAAACAATTTGTTAATTTCTTATAAAAATGAAACAAGTACTTAAACTATGAGCCAGTAATTCCACTCCAAGGCACTTATCCAAGAGAAATACAAATATATGCCTGCACAAAAACCATGGATTATACAGCACCTCCATATACTAGTATTAGAGCCATAAATGTAAACAACACAAATTCCCATCAATGGATGAATGTACAACAGAAAGAGTAGTATATCCATTTATTCAACAGATTACTACTCAGAACCAAAGCAATAAACTACTGACAAACCAAGAATCTAGAATCTCAAAAGATTTATTTAAGTAGAAGACATAAAAGACTAAATACTATATGATTCTACTTAAATGACATTCTGAAAAAGGCAAAACTGTAGGACAAGAAACATATTGGTGGTTGTCAGGTACTACAGTGGAAAGAAAACTGTTTTTGTTTTGCTTTTTAAATAAAACATAAACTAACATTTCAAAACCAGCTACAAATAAAAATATATTTAACTTAGTTATTCAACCAATACTTAGTTATGCATATAATATGGCAGATAGTACTCTAGATACTGTACAAAAAATGTTTCTTTTAGTTGAGCAGTTTGAATTTTCAGAAAAGTAACTGAGAACAAATGCATAAAAACTCATGTAATACAAGTTTTCCACATGTGGACTGAAATGTTATCAATCAGATCTCAAGACTTTTTCCATCTACTCACCAGATTGTTCCAAAATATCTTTTATTTTCTCATGAGAGTTTGTTATATATTAGAGGCCTGATGCACAAAAATTGTGCAAGGAGCTTGGCCTTTGCAGCCCTGGCTGCCTTGGCCCTCATGGCCCTGGTTGCCTCACAGCCCCACCCACTTGTCGTTCCAGAAGGGTGTTCTGCTGTTTGGTCTAATTAGTATATTAGCTCTTTATTATAAAGGACTTACTAGAGGCCTGGTGCACAAAATTCATTTATGGGGCAGCAAAGGAGGGGTCTCCTCAGCCCAGCCTGCACCCTCTCCATTCTGGGGCCCCTCGGCGGATATCCCACTGCCTGGATCGGGCCTAAACTGGCAGTCAGACATCCCTCTCACAATATGGGACTGCTGGCTCCTAACTGCTCACCTGCCTGCCTGTCTGATCACCCCTAAGTGGTCCCCCTGCTGGCCTGGTTGCCCTCAACTGGCCCCCCGCTAGCCTCATTGACCCTAATAGCACCCCCCACTGCCCTGGTCACCCCTAACTGCCCCCCCACTGGCCTGGTTGCCCCTATCTGCCCCCTTCTGCTGGCCTAGTCACCCCCAACTCCACCCCCCTGCCGGCCTAGTCACCCCTTACTGCCCCCCCTGCTGGCCTGGTCACCCCCCAACTGGCGTCCTCTGCTGGCCTGGTTGCCCCTAACTGCACCCCTCTGCTGGCCTGGTCACCCCTCACTGCCCCCCCTGCCTGCCTGGTCACCCCATGCAGACTGCTATTTAGTCATTTGGTATTCCCTCACTAACCTCCCTATGGGCCTGGTCACCCCACGCAGCCTGCTGTTTAGTCATTTGGTTGTCCCTCACTAACCCCCCTGCTGGCCTTGTTGCCCCACGCAGCCTGCTGTTTGGTCATCTGTCCAGTTGTGATGGAGCCTGGCTTTTAATATATTAGGACCAGGGTGCACCATGTGAAAATTCAGTGCAACCAATAAAATAGTTCTATGTTTCCACAGACAAGAACTCAAGTTAGAAAACTGTAAAAGTTATCAGAGTTTATGTCACACCTTCTAATTGTAATGCAAAATAATCAATGATTGAATTTCTAGTCAAAACACCTGATACTTTTTGTGAACTCTTTTTTTTTTTTTAAATGTATATTTCAAGTACTTTCCCAACATCTGGAGTGAAATGTGTTATTCATCATATAAATAGAAATGATTACTATGGAGACCTAGCTGACCTCTGGCTTCATATTTCTAATGTGATAACTAAAGGATAACACAATGCTTCCCCCCAAAAAACAAAACAAAACAAAAAGAATGGACTGCTAGCAGTGAAAGAAATTAGCAATCATGTATCAATTAATTTAGTTTAAAAAAGGCCTTGGAGAAAAATAATAAGCAAAGGGACATGCTAGGGGTCCCATAGACTATTAGGTTTATGTATATTTACTACACAAGTATTATACCTTATACAAGTACTTTACATATTGAGAAACAAAAGATCACTGTGCATCAAGTGTAGAATGTGTTTCCCTAGATCAACCGTGGGCAAACTACGGCCCGCGGGCCAGATCCGGCCCGTTTGAAATGAATAAAACTATTGAAAAAAAAGACCAGTTACTCTCAGGGAAAAGCCCTCTGGAATGCTGATACAGACGAGCTCACCCCACTGTCTGCCAGCACCTTTCCCATCCATAGATGCCCATAAAGCTTAGAGTTCAGGAGGCTTTGCCAGGGTCCAACCCCAGCGGGTCCAGGGGTCCCCAAATGCGTGGACAGAGTTGGCGAAGAAGGAATGACGCGGAGACAGCGTTCAGTTGATCAGCAGCCTAGCCAGGATCTCCAGCCAGGATCTCCAGCCAAGTTCTGATCTGGATCTCCAGGGAGGTTCTGCTTAGGATCTCCTGCTTAGGATCTCCTGTGTCCATGTTCTCTTGCTAGGTTCTCCAGCCAGGTTCTGTAGCCATGTTCCCTCGCTAGGTTCTCCAGCCAGGTTCAGTCACCAGGTTCTAGTCAAGTTCTTTTGCCAATTTCTGTAGTCAGGTTCAGTCCAGGATCTTTTGCCATGTTCTCTCCAGCGAAGTTCTTCTGTCTGTAGGTTCTGTGTAGGTTCTGTGTTCTAAGTTCTGTGTGTAGGTTCTGTCTTCTTACATCTGTATTTATACCAGTTGATTCCAATCCTATCAATCTCTATTTCAAAGGTTAGGGCGTTTCTTATCTCCATTCCAGGGAGTAAAGATTATGTAGCTTAAGCATGATTGTTCGTAGTTAAAGTGATTAATTGCCCGCCTGGCACTTAGTTAAGAGGTTTTATTCCCTCCCTAACTTCAGGGGAAAATCCCTACCTGGGGAAACAACCTTTCTCAGAGACCTTGGTTAAAACACATAGTGCCAAGAAGGTGAGCAAACATATTAAGAACAGTATGCCATATATGCCAGGTCCCTTGAAACAGCAAGGATGGACTGGCTCCCGGCAGGCTGGGCTCCCACAGACAGCAGCTAAAGCTCCATAGGGATATCTCAGCTGTGGGGGTTCACACTGAGATTTATGAATATGACTATGAGACCGTTAATGCAGAATTAGTAATAACAGGTAGGTTTATCTTATTTGAGTTCTCACATTTTAATTCAATACAATATCAAATGTTGCTTTTAGAATTTAGCTCCCTTGAAAATGTGAGCAGACACACACATTCACAGTTCATTCATTATCTAAGAAAGGCTCTTGGCTAAATGAACAGAAATATACTCTGGTTATGTCCAGTTTGTTTTACATGTTATTACTATTTTTAAGCTGTTGGTCTAAATATGGAAGACTGAAATTATAACAAATTTATACATCAGGTGCAAATAGTTTTTAAAAATTGAAAGCCTGTCATATTGATCAAAACAGGTCAGATAGTGTCAAAAGTGTTGCAGATGATACTGACAGATTTTAATACAAAGGGGAAAAACGACCCAAAAAGTGGTTTCTAAAAGTTATAAACTAGTTACTTGATCTGTCGCATTATTCCCAGAAGTAGCTTTCATGGTAACCACGTTTTATAAATAGCATCAGACTATGTTCTAAAATGAATTTCAGATAAGGTAATATAAATTGAGATAAAGTTAAAGTTATTTCAAACTCCTTATCCTTTTAATATGCAATTTTAAATTATTTATATTGAAGGCTGTATTTTGTGATGACCTTACAAAATGGGAATTGGGTGCTTTAATCTGAAGATATAAATAGATTTAAAGATATATATTTACCAGCAAAAATATCATGGAGGACAAATATAAAAGCATGTCTTGAACTATTTATCTGAAAAATGGCATGAAAACAAAGTCTAGCTCACAGATCAAAACCATCCAAAATAAATAATAGGCCAAACATTTGCAGGTGTTGAAAATATCATTGCGTTTTTAAATCTTTCAGTTTAATGTGCATCTTGGTTTCTTAGCTAATTGCTTATGGCTTGTTCACCCCATCTGGATGCTTTTAGTTTAATTGTAAGAAAACTTCTGGAGAACTAATCCCCATGTCACATTTGTCTATTGCTGTTTCAGGTGTTGTGCACCTGTTTCATCTATCCTTCTTTCAACACCATAAAAAATTAATTCTCTGTTGTCAAAGTAATACCTCAAATTGTACAATATACTTTAGCACTAATGATATCTGTGAGCTTAAAATGAAGGTAGACAATACTTTCCAAGTAATTCTATGAGGCCAGCATTTCAATTCATCCTATGAGGCAGTAATTCCCTGATGCCAAAACCAAACAAAGACATCAAAGAAAAGGGGGGGGATTTCAATTAGTAATATATATGCAAAAATGTTTAACAAATTATAAACAATTAAAATTCAGAAACACATAAAAATGATTATACAAATGACCAAGAGGGTTTTAACCAAGGACAAAAGATTAGTTCAACATACAAAACAAAACACAATAATATTATCTCTTTTTTTATATGACATAAACTAATATGTAGAACACTCTAAAAACTCCACATAAATACTATTAGAACTAATAAATAAATTCATTAAAGTTGTAGGATACAAAATTAGTGTATAAAACTAAGTGGTGTTTTTATACAAGATAATAGTATGGTATAGGCCAGGGGAAGGGGCAGGAACAGGTTAGAGGGGGTCAATAGGGGGGGGCAAGGAGACATCTATAATAGTTTTGACAATAAAAATAAGTTTTAAAAATAACTATCAGAGAAAAATTAAGAAAACAACCCCAAGTATAATTGAATTAAAAATAATAAATTATCTAGGAATAAATGTAACCAAGGAGATGAAAGACTTGTGTACTGAAACTACAAAATGTTGATGAAAGGAATTTTAAAAGATACAAATAAATGGAAAGAAATCTCATGTTCAGGTAGTGGAAGACTTTACATAGCTAAACTATACACATTTCACAAAGCAATCTACAAATTCAATGCAATCATTATTAAAATCACAATGACATTTTTTAAGTAACTAGAAAAAAACAATCCTAAAATGCATAAGGAACCCCCCCCCCCGAAAAAAAAGACCACATAATCACATTACAAAGCTACATTAATCAAAACAGCATGTCACTGGCATAAAAACAGACATGTAGATCAATGGAACACAATAGAAATCTCATAAATAAAGCCATGCATA
Source organism: Myotis myotis (assembly GCF_014108235.1). NCBI lineage: Eukaryota > Metazoa > Chordata > Mammalia > Chiroptera > Vespertilionidae > Myotis > Myotis myotis. The sequence continues at coordinate 103,444,498 of NW_023416346.1, read as the reverse complement.
TGCAGTCAACCAATCTTTGACAAAGATGTTAAAAATACACAATGGGCAAAAGATGGTTTTGGGAAAACTAGATATTCACATAAGGAGTAATGAAATTAGACCCTTATCTTATACTATAACAACAACAACAACAACAACAACAACAAAAGATTCAGAAAGGATTAAAAACTTGACCACAGGACCTGAGATTGTAAAACTCTAAGATGTAAACAGAGAGGAAAACCTTGACAACTTTGGTCTTGGCCAAGCATGTCAAACTCAAAGGCTAACAAGAGCCAAAAAACAAGGTTTAAGTTTATGTGGGCCCCCAAAAAACAAAATCTTCAACTTTCATAGAAACGTAGGTTTATTTCAATAGAGACATGCTGAATACAAAGGGCTGAAACAAATGAGTCATCATTAACATAAAATAGAACATTTTAATAAAAATTAATATTTTTTCTTGAACATTAACTTACCAGACACTGAATAACTGCACAAATTAATAAGCGTGAAGCAAATAAACTTGTTTTTCTTGTTCTCCAAAATCAAAATATTTCCTGTTGCACACACCAGACAAGTCAGTACAAGATTAATGACATAGCAATCAGCTGCTAAAATATTCGCTGCTAGTATTAGTGAAGAGAAATGGTCCGACTGCATGTACCAGTAAGGCACGTAAGGGAAATGGACGCTACACGATTATAGTAATCAGTTATTAGCAAATGTTGTAATTAATTATTAATAATATTATATAATAAAGAGGTGATATGCAAATTGACCCTCACTCCATCCCGCCATCACAAGATAGCTGCGCCCACAGTAGAGGTGGGCTTCCCGTAACTAGCCGTAACGAGCGATCAGCAGGCACCTGAGCCTGCGTGGTACCAGGCCCGGGGACCTGAGGCTGTGCCCCCCACCAGGCACCTGGCTGGGGGGCCTGAAGCTAGGCATCCTACCCAGCGGGGCTTGATGGTGGACCTGAATATAATGAGGTGCGCCCATGCCCTTCAACTGCACATCCCCACCCCGCCCCCCCAAGAATGATATCATAGATGAAGGCTCATTGGAGATTAAAAACTTTATTCAGGGTTAGTAGCAATGAGGCCAACCCCATCACACCCAGTGTCAATAGAGACTACCTGGAGAGCCTAGACCAGGGGTGGGCAACCCCTGGCATGTGTGCCAAACATGGCACGCCAATAACTTTTGCTGGCATGTGAAACCCTCTCTTATAATCTTCCATTTACAATTTTTGAGAACATTTGAATGACTTAAATGTTAAATTACAAGGAACTGGCAAGACACTTGATGCTATGTTTGGTTACATAAAGGCCTTTGAAAAGAAACTGGAAGTCTTTAAGAGGGATGTGGATGGCGAGAGATTTAGATATTTCCCAAACCTCAAGAGGCACATCAAAGACCTCCCAAAAGATGACAGAACAGACTGTCAAAGCCTTCAAAAGCTGTTTTTAAAAATCATTGAGTCAACTATTGAGCAGTTCTTCTCAAGATTTGTGAAATTCAGAGAACTGGAAGAGACAGCAAAATTCATGAGGTTTCCAGACAGCATAAAACTGGAGGAACTGAACTTACAAATGTTTTCATGGATAGACATGGATGACTTTGAAATGCAGTTGATTGAATTTCAGAGTAGCTCAATTTGGAAGCAGAAATTTATTGACCTTAGAGTTGACTTGGAAAACATTGAAAAAAAGCTATTAGAGACAGGAGTACCAGAGAGAAGTGTTGAAAATGAACTATTGAGGACTTGGAATGCCACTCCAGAAAAAATTTTCTGTTTAAAAAACTGCAACAGCGTTACTCTCCATGTTTTCATCCACAGATGCTTGTGAATCTTTGTTCTCAGTGATGAATTTTGTTAAGTCTCATAATAGGAGTAGCCTGACGGGTGAAAGTAGTAGCTCGTGCATATTTCTGAAGGTCATGAAATATAAACCTGATGTAAAATCTCTGTCATCAGTGATGCAGCAGCAAAAGTCCCACTGATAATATCAAGCGGAGTCATAAATTTTTCTGTCAGATTATCAGTGTATATGTATACATTTAAAAATAAATGTATTTTTCATCATCATATACTGTGTTTTTGTCTCTCGAATGAATTTTATTATTTCTTCAAGGTACTTCACATACGTACACCTTAAGAGATATCAAGTAGGTGTAACATGTTCTCAAAAAATTAGGGTTGGCACGCAGAAGAATTTTGAGTCAGAGATTTTGCTGGTTTGGGCACACACTCACAAAAAGGTTGCCCACTCCTGGCCTAGACTAATACTGTCTATCCAGGACCCTTCATTTATACCTGAGGTAGTATCAGAGAAGAAGTACTGGAAAGTCAAGACTTTCACCACTGATCAGTGGGAATGAGACAACACGTAAGGGAAGGACACATGGGAGAATGGTAAACCATTCCAAACAGGGCAATATCAACAGAAGGGGAAACCTTAACTTTTACCCCCACCCAGAAGTAATGCAGCACCCAGGATATCAATAGAAGAAGAGTGCAGAATCTAGATGCCCAGCCACACTTGATAGAAATGAGATAGTGTTGCCTCCCTTAACCCACCATAGCTGTATGAGAAAAATCAAGTTTTATCCAGAGTCTCATAATACCTGAAATGTCCAGGTTTTAATTTTTTAAAAAAAGTTCACGTGTCAAACCAAGAACCTGGAATATCTAGATTAGAATTATGAAAGAAATGAAGAGTCACCAACACTAAGATTTCATAAATATAATTATCTTAAAAGGATTTTAAAGCAGTCATTATTAAAGCCCTCCAATGAACAGTTACAAAGATATGTAAAACAAATGAAAGCATAAAAAATACCAGCAAAGGATTGAAAAGTATAGCAAAACAATATTGAAAATAAAAAGTTTAAGAAGATGAAAATTTTAGAACCAGAAACTATAATAACCAAAATTTTAAAATTCAATGAATATAGTAGAGAAGGCAGAGAAAAATTCTGAAGTAAGAAAAATATAAATTACCTAATTTGAACAAGAAGGGTGATCGAAAGAGAGAGAGAGGAAGGAAGAGAGAGAGAGAGAGAGAGAGAGAGAGAGAGAGAGAGAGCAACAAAGTTCTGTGGGACCATGAAACAAGATTTTTAAATTTAAAAACTTCCCAAAATTTAAATTCTGGAAATAAATGGTTTCATTTTATAATTTTACCAAGCATTTTAAAAAGAATTATCACTATTCTGCATAATTTCTTCCAGAAAATGGGATAACACTGAACACTTTCTAATTCAATAAGACAAGTGTTACTCTGATACAAATCCATTACAAAAACCAGACCACAAGCCAACGCCTCCTGAACATAGATGCACAATTCCTAACAAAAAATTAGCAAAACAAATTAGCAATGTTTAAAATGCATTATAAACTATGATGAAGTGTGATTTATTTCAGGTGTGCAAAATTGGTTTAGCATTGAGAAATCACTGTGTTTATATCAACAGGCTGAAAATGAAAATTATATTAAGAAAATGTATTTGACATAATCCAATACCATTCATGAAAAAACTCTCAACAAGATGGCAATAGAGATAAATTGCCTCAACTTCATAACGAGTATCTGCAAAGAAATCTACAGATAACATCATGAATAACATAGACAAGCTCAATGCTTTTTCTGCTAAAAAGAAGTCGAGAATGTCTGCTTTTACATTTAATATTCAATGTAGTACTGAAAGTCATAGTCATTACAATAAGGAAAAACAAAGAAAATAGAAGGCATAAAAATAAAAAATGCAGAACTAAAACTGTCTTTATCTGCAGAGGGCATGGGCTGACTATGTATAAAATGCCAAAGATTAATACACACCAAAAACTTTAAGAGATAATAAGTAAGGTTAAGTAAAATTGCATAAAATAGGAGCAACATAAAAATGGACAGTATCTCTATACACAATGAAAGAGACAGTGTGAAAATTGAATTTGAAAATATAAAACCATTTATAATTATTGAAATAATGGGATATGTAGGTATAAATGTAACACATCTTGCATATTACTTGTGTGCCAAAAGCAAAATTTTCTGGTAAAACAAATCAAAGTAAATAAAATTAATGGAAAGACATATTGGATTCGAAGACTCAAAATATTAAAGATGTACATTTTTTCCAAATTACTCTATAGTTTTAATGCAATATCTATCAAAATCCCAGCAAGGATTTTTATGGACAATGACTAGCTTTTATGAATGGTCATGACAATTTTGAAAAGAATAAAGTAGAAGGAATAATCCTATATGATATTATAGCTTCCTATGAAGTTTGAATAAATAAGACCATGGAACTGGCAGAAGAATAAATATATGAAGGACACAGTTAACAATGAACAAGTACAGATTGTTAAATTTTTTGTTGTTAATCCTCACCCAAGGATATTTTTCCACTGATTGTTAAGGAGAGTAGAAAAGAGAAGGAAAGACAGAGAGAAACATAGATATGAGAGAAACACATCGACTGGTTGCCTCCTGCATGAGCCCAGACCAGGGGCCGGGCCAGGGAGGAGCCAGCAACAAAGGTACATGCCCTTGACCAGAATCAAACCCGGGACCCTTCAGTCCACAGGCTGTTGCTCTGAGCCCTCTCACTTTAATATGTTGGCTATTGTAAGTAATGCTGCAATGAACATACGGGTGCATACATATTTTCAAATTATTTTGGGTTTCTTTGGATATATGTACACAGAAGTGGAATTGCTGATTCATAAGGCAGTAAACTAAGTGCCCATAAATAAGTAAGTGGATAAAAAAGTTGTGGAACAGCCATAGCTGGTTTGGCTCAGTGGATAGAGCATCAGCCTGTGAATTAAAGAGTCCTGGGCTTGATTCTGGTCTAGGGCATGCACCTTGTTTGCAGGCTCCTACCTGGCCTGGGCCCTGGTTGGAGCATAGGCAGGAGACAACCAACTGATTTGTGTTTTTTTCACATTGATATTTCTCTGTCTTTTCCTGTCTCTTCCACTCTCTCTAAAAATCAATGGAAAAATATCCTCAGGTGAGGATTAACAAAAAGTCGTGGAACATCCACCAAAAAACTACTAGAACTGATAAAATGAATTCAGTAAAGTAGCAGGGTACAAAATTAATATTCAGAAATTGATGGCTTTTTATATACCAATAATGAACTATCAGAAAGGGAAACTAAGAAAACAATATCACTTGCAATTGCATCAAAAATAACTATGAGTAAACTTAACCAGGAAAGTAAAAGACCTGTACTTGGAAAATTATAAAGTAGTGAAGAAATAAATTGAAAAAAAGATACAAAAAAGTGAAAACATATTCCATGTTCATGGATAAGAAGAATTAACATCATTAAAATGTCTATACTACCCAAAGCAATTCATAGATTCAATGCAATTCCTAACAACATACCAATAGCGTATTTCTCAGAACTAAATCAAATATTCCAAAGTTTATATGGAACCACAAAAGACCCCATATTGCAACAGAAATCTTGATAAAGGAAGAAAAATGTTGGAGGAATTATGCTACTTGATATCAAACTATACTATAAGGACATTGTAATTAAAACAGCATGGTTGTGCCATAAAAATAGAAATATAAAACAATAGAACAGAATAAGGAACCCAGAAATAAACCCATGTCTATATGGTCCATTAATATTTGGCAAAGGAGGCAATAACATACAATGGGGTAAAGAGGGTCCATTCAATAAATGGTAAAATTGGACAGACACTTGAGAAAAATGAATATAGACCACCTTCTTACACCATATCCTATATAATAAAAGCCCAGCAACCGAATAGCTGAACAACCAGAATGACTGCTCGACCAGTCACTATGACACACACTGATCACCAGGGGGAAGACACTCAATGCAGGAGCTGGCCCCTGGTGGTCAGAGTGCTCCCACATTGGGAGCAGCCACTCAGAGGGTGGGTCCACAGCTGTTCAGCTGACCGGGATGAGCTGTGCTCCCACAGCAGGCCAATCCTTGCAGGCCAAGGCCCCCACCAGTGCATAAATCTTGTGCACTGTGCTTCTAGTCCTATATAATAAAAGCCTAATATGAGAATTGACTGAACGGTGGAATGACCAGTTGCTATGACACGCACTGACCACCAGGAGGCAGATGCTCAATGCAGGAGCTGCCTCCTGGTGGTCAGTGCGTTCCCACAAAGGGAGTGCCGCTCAGCCAGAAGCCCTGAGCCAGGACATCCCCCTAGGGCTCCAAGACTGCGAGAGAGCGCAAGTCTGGCTGAAGGACCTGCCCGCCCTGTCCCTGAGAGCACAAATTTCATGCACTGGGCCTCCAGCACATGAATAAACTTTTAAAGGGATTAAAGGCTTAAATGTAAAATATGAAGCTACAAAAATCCTAGAAGAAAACATAGGTAGTAAAATCTCTGACATTTCTCTTATTAATAAATTTTTTCTGACATATCCATTCAGGCAAGGGAAACAAAAGAAAAAATAAACAAATTGGACAACATCAAACTAAAATGAATTTTCTCAGCAAAGGAAGTCACCAACAAAATGAAGAGGGACTCTAACATGGCAGCAGATAGTACCTGAGTGAGGATGAGAGTGAGGGAGAGAGTGAGAGTGTGAATGTGTATATTTGCCTCTGTGTGTGTGTGTGTGTGTGTGTGTGTGTGTGTGTGTGTGTGAGTGTGTGTGCCATAAGGGTCAGTCATATCTCAGGCAGGAGTCTCATGGGAGGGTAGTTCACGCTCTCCTGGCCCCAGAGCTCCTGCTACAGCCACAGACCTCCTCTGGTGCAGTTCCAACATGGAGACCACATCCTGAAATTTTTATATAAGGTCCTCCTGGGAAGGAGGCTATATGTAGCAACAGTGGCTTAGCCCCCGGCCATGCCACCCGCTGGGACTCATCTCAGCTGGCCCTGAACCCATGCACAGACCACCCTAAAGCCTGAACAACCACCAGACCTGCAAGTCTGCCACAGACACTGCCCAGAATTGTGTGCCCATGCTAAACCCCCCCTGGAAAGAAGACACCTCCAGGACACCTCCTGAACCCAAGCACCCTCCACTGACCGGGCAGGACTCTTGCCCATACTATGGACTTATGACTGCCATTGCTACTGTGCTTTCACCATCTCCTTAGAGCCCAGCTGTTCTGCTCCACTGCCAGGGCTCAGGGGCAGGAACTTCCTTGAAGGCTGAGAGGTGGATATAGTCTCCCATGACCTGGAACTACTGGAACTGAGGATCTGAGGGACTTAGGAGGCTGCAGATCGATAGGAACTCATGCTGGTGAGCAGAAAGGGGACTGGGCAGTAGGACCAGGAAGGGGGATCAGCCATGCCCCCTGAATGTAGGAGAGCTGCTCTCTTTCCCATCAGCAAAATAGTTGCTTATTTAGATAGATTATAGATAGATAGATATTTTATTGATTTCAGAGAGGGAGGAAGAGAGAGAGAGAGAGAGAGAGAGAGAGAGAGAGAGAGAGAGAGAGAGAGACATCAATGATGAGAGAGACTCACTGATCAGCTGTCTCCCACACACCCTACACTGGGGATCGAGCCTGCAACCTGGGCATGTGCCCTGATCAGGAATCAAACCATGACCTTCTGGTTCACAAGTTGATCACTGAGCCATGCTGGCCAGGCCAAAACAACTGCTTCTGACCTGACCTGCAGTGACCTGAGGTAAGGGGAACAGTCTGGGGCAATAAATCTGTGCCCCTGCAAGTGGCAGCAAGGGGAAGCCAGCAAGCCAGGCAGGACTGTGGCATTGGAAGGAGATGAATAGCCCATCCCCTCTTCCTACACGGTATTGGCCCTATTCCAAACACTAGTCTCATCAAACCATCCCAGCCAAGACCAAGATACCCACACAGAACCCATGTATGTGGGAGAAGGGAGAACAGCTCAGAACAGGGACAATAAAGACGTGAGACTCAAGGCAAACCCAGCCTCTTGGCTAAGGAGGGCCCCCTTTCCCCTGATGAACTACTCGGGGTTTCAATCTATTGGGCCTCAATCAGGTTGCCCAGGGCCAGAAAATGACAGTGACTTACATTGGCCTGCATCAGAGAAGCTCCCTGGAGACCAAAGTAGACATACCAAGGGACCCAAATCAACACCAGAGCAAAATCCAGTGAGCCTTGCAAGTAGCAGACCCTAAGGTTTTTGAGTGGGTTAGTATGTGTGGTTTTTGGGTGTTGTTGTTGTTTTTTTGTGTGTGTGTCGGGGGGGGGGGGCAAGGGGCTGGATTTTTGTTTTGTTTTTTGTTGTCTGTTTTCCCCCTTTTTTCTTTCTTTTCTTTTTTCTTGCATATCTGATTTCTCTCTTTCCTTTGATTCTATTCTCTTTTTGTTGTTATTATAAACTTTTCTGATTTTATTTTATTTTTTTCTACTCTTTCCTCTTTTATTTTTCCATTTAAATTTTCCTATCTATATCTTAATGTATCCATTGTTACAACATTTTAAATTCCTTATTATTAATTAATTTATTTTCTGTGTCCTTATTTTTCATTGCTATACTAGTTCTTTTAGCTTCCTTCTTTCTCTCATGTTGCCATTTTCTTCTTCTTCTTTATCCCTTTTTTCTTTATAGCCCATCTAAGTCTTTGATCTTATACCTTTTAGCATTCTTTTTATTTTTTCTTTGCTTTGCTTTCTGTTATTTTTCCTTATTAGTCTTTCCCAATGGTGCTTTGTGCAGCTTTATTTTCATGGTGTTTTTGGTTCAGTCCTAGTGTGTCTTGGTCTGTTCTATCACCACATGTATAATAGCTGGCTTGATGAGGATGGGGTTGAGCCTCACTGTCAGCAAGTCAGAATGGAGATCCATGCCATGAATGGAACATAAATAATAAAGTTCCAAGTACAGCAGGAGAGCCCAAACAATGCACACAAGGGGGGAATCCTAGAGAATCAGGCCCAAGAAATCAAAGAGAATGCACCAAAGATGCCTCAAGAAACTTTCTACAACAGGCCATCCCACAGAGACAGGGAGAAATAACAGTTCTATCTAATACATAGAAACAAATACAAAGAGAAAGCTAAACTGGAGAAACAAAAAAAAAACAACCACCAAATAAAAGAAAAGGAGGAGTCTTTAGAAAAAGCACTAAATGAAATAAAGGCAAGCTACCTACCAGACCTAGAATTCAAAGCAATGGTAAAGATGCTTAAGGAACTTAGTGCAAATTACAACATGAAACAGAAAATAGAAATCATGAACAAGAACCAAACAAATGAAGAATAACATATATGACATCAAGAACAAACTGGAAGGAATTAAATGGCGATTGGATCGAGCAAGAGGATCAAATCAGTGATTTAGAAGACCAGAAGAAATAAATACCCAATTAAGGAGCAAATTGAAAAAAAATTATTAAAAAGCAGGAAGATAGCCTAAGGTAGCTCTGGGACAAAACAAAACGTAACAACTGTCATATCATAGAAATACCAGAAAGGGAAGATTGTGAGCAAGGAACAGAGAAACTGATTGAAGAAATAATGACAGAAAGCTTCCCTAACCTGGTGAAGGAAATAGTCACACAATTTCTGGAGGCATAGAGAGTCCCAATCAAGATGAACCCAAACAGACCCGCACTTAGACACATCATAATTAAAATAGAAAATGTTAAAAACAAATGAACAATTTTAAAGGCAGCAAGAGAGAGATAGAAAATTACCTACAAAAGAATGCCTATTTGAATGTCAGCTGACTTCAGGCCAGAAGGGAATGGAATGAAGTATTCAAAGTAATGAAAAGTGAGGGAATGATTCCAAGACTATGGTATACAGCAAACCTATCATTTAAAATTGAAGGTGAAATAAAATGCTTTTCAGACAAAACAAAACAAAACAAAACAAAACAGCAACAACAAAAAATAGTTAAAAGAGTATGTTACCAAGAAACCAGGAATGAAAGAAATGTTAAAGGGACTACTTTAAGAAGAAAAGGAGAGAGGATCATAGGAATAAAGAAAATAAAAATGGCAATAAATAAATACCTATCAATAAAAACTTTAAATGTAAAAGGGTCAAGTGCTCCAATGAAAAGACATAGGGTGAATTAATGGATAAGAAAACATGACACATATATATGCTGTCTACAAGAGACCCAACTCAGAACAAAAGATACACACAGACTGAAAGTGAAAGGATGGAAAAATAGTTTTCACACAAATGGAAAGGAAAAAAGCTGGGGAAGCAATACTTATATCTGAAAAACAGACTTCAAAACAGAGGTCAAAACAAGAGACAAAGAAGTCCACTACAAAATATAACCCTTGTAAACATATATGCACCCGATACAGGAGTACCCAAATATATATTACAAAAACACACACAAAACAAACAAACAAACAAAAAAAAATTTTTATGGACTTTAAAAGAAAGATCCACAGCAGTACAGTAATAGTAGGGGACTTTAACACCTCACTGAAATCACATAATATATCTTCCAGACATAAATTCAACAAGAAAATAGGTCTTAAATAACAGACTAGATCAGATGGATCTAACTGGTATTTACAGATCATTTCACCCTAAAGCAACAGGATATACATTCTTCTAAAGTGCACATGGAACATTCTCAAAGATAGACCATATGTTAGGATACAAAACATCTATACAAATTCAAGAAGATTGATATAAAACCAAGCATCTTCCTGGCTTACAATGGTATGAAGTTAGAAATCAAATACAATGAAAACTCAAAAGACATGGAGACGAAATAGGATGTTATCAAATAACTAGTGACCCAGTGCACAGATTCATGCACATTGAAAAGAAATTAATTAGAAGGTGGCGGCAGGGCGGGACTGGGTGAGATGGGCCAGACACGCCCTGGAGCCAACCTCCCAGGGTTCCTATTGGCCAACCGCACCTGGGGCAGAGCTACTGCTTGAAGGGCATCTGCGGAGTGAGTGGGGTCCCTCCAGCAGGTAGGGTCCCTCGGCCTGGACTGTGGGGATCAGGCCGAAACTGGCTTTCTGACATCCCCTGAGTGGTCCCGGAGTGTGAGAGGGCACTCTGCAAAGTTGCTGTAGTAGAGGGTGTGGAATGCAAATGCAAGTGTGCAGTAAACCAGATCCTGGATCAACAGTGCCCCAGCAACAACATAACCCATGGCCAAAGGTGGAATTACTTGGCCCCTTGAGGATCAGGCTCCCTCCTCTCTGGTTCTGGAGTGCATCAACCAAGAACCACCACTGCCAAGTCACCACAGCTCGGCAGCTCCTGCATTGAGCGTCTGCCCCCTGGTGGTCACTGCACGTTATACCTACTGGCTGGTTGGATGGTCAGATGGTTGGACGGTCGCTTCACCATATATATATATATATATATATATATATATATATATATATATATATATCAGAGAGATGATGATGATAGATGAGAGATGATAGATAGATAGATAGATAGATAGATAGATAGATAGATAGATAGATAGATAGATAGATATTAGATAGATATAGATGAGTGGAGTACCAATGAGCTTAAGCAAAAAATTAAAAACTTCCTGGAAACTAATGAAAATAAATGAACAACCACCCAAAACCTATAAGAAACAAAAGCAGTCCTGAGGGAGAAGTTCATAGCATTACAGGCCTACCTCAAGAAACAAGAAAAAGCACTAATAAACTATCTAACCCTACTCCTAAACAAGTTGAAAAGAGAATAGCAAGAAAAGCCCATTGTAAGTACAAGCAAGGAAATAATAAAGATCAAAGTGGAAATAAATAACATAGAAACGAACAAACAAACAAACAAAACAGTACACAAGATCAGTGAAAACAAGAGCTGGTACTTTGGAAAGATAAACAAGATTGATCAAGTCTTAGCCAAACTCAACAAGAAACAAAGAGGAGGACCCGAATAAATAAATCAGATATGAAAGAAATGATATCACAATGGACACTGCATACATTCAAAGGATTGTTAGCAAATATGCTGAACAACTATATGATAACAAACTGGACAACATGGGCAAAATGGACAAATTCCCCCCCAAAATACAATCTTCCAAAACTCAAACAGGAAGAATCAGAAAAGCTGAGTAGGCTAATAACAACTGATGAAATTGAAGCAAAAATTTTAAAAACTCCCAGCATACAAAATCCTGAACTGGATGGATTTACAGGAGAATTGTACCAAACATTCAGAGAAGAACTAACACCTGTTCTACTCTAACTCTTTCTAAAAATTCAAGAGGAAAGAATAATTACAAACCATTTTTACGAAGCCAGCATTATCCTTATAACAAAACCAAAGGCACTGCAGAGAAATAAAATTACAGGCCAATATCCCTGATGCACACAGATGCTAAAATCCTCAACAAAATATTAGCAAATAGATCCAGGAATATATTAAAAAATCATACACTATGATCAAGTGGGTTTTATTCCAGGGATGCAAGACTGGTATAATATTCACAAATCGATAAATGTGATACACCACATAAACAAACTGAAAGACAAAAACCAAATGATCATATCAATAGATGCAGAAAAAGCACTTGATAAAATCTGACAACTGTTTTTTATAAAAAAAAAAAAAACAACAACCTCTCAGCAAAATGAGAATAGATTGATCACATCTAAACATAATAAAGGCCATATATGTCAAACGTACAGCCAACATCATACTCAATGGGAAAAAAAACTAAAAGTGTTCCCATTAAGAACAGGGAAAAGACAAGGATGTCCACTTTAACCACTCTTTCAACATAGTACTGGAAGTCCTAGCCATGGCGTTCAGACAAGAAGAAGAGATAAAATACATCTAAATTGGAAAGGAGAAAGTAAAACACATTATTTGCAGATGACATTATATTGTACATAGAAAACCCTAAAGTCTCCATCAGGAAACTACTAGACTTAATAAATGAATTTGGCAAAGAAGCAGGGTACAAAATCAACATCCAGATATTGATGCCATTTTTATACACCAATAATGAATCCACAGAAAGAGAAACTGAAAAAAACAATCCCTTTACCACTGCAACAACAACAAAAATAAGATACCTAGGAATAAACTTAACCAAGGAGGTAAAAGACCTGAACTTGGGAAACTATGGGACTTTGAAAAAAATAAATAGAAGAAGATAAAAACAAATGGAACAGAATACCATGGGTTGGAAGAATTAGCATAATTAAAATTTCCATACTACCCAAAGTAATCTATAGTTTCAATGTAATCCCTATCAAAATACCAATGGTATACTTCACAGAACTAGAACAAATACTCCAAAAATTTAACATAAAAGACCCCAAATAGCTGCAACAATCATGAGAAAGAAGAACAAAGTTATTGGGATCACAATACCAGATATCAAACTATGCTACAAAGCCACTGTAATCAAAATACCCTGGTACTGACACAAGAACAGGCATATAGATCAATGAGACAGAACAGGGACCCTGAAATTGACCCACTCCCATATTTTAAACTAGTATTTGACAAAGGACGCAATAACATACAATGGAATGTAAACAGTCTCTTCAAATGGTGTTGAGAAAACTAACAGATATATGTACTAGTAAAAAGGTGAAACTAGACCACCAACTTACACCATACACAAGAATAAACTCAAATTAGATAAAAGTCTTAAATGTAGCCATGAAACCCTAATCATCCTAGAAAAAAATAGACAGTAAAATCTCAGACATCTTATGTACCAGAACTTTTGCGGATATATCTCCTAGGGCAAGAGAAACAAAGGACAAAATAAACAAATGGCACTATATCAAAATAAAAATTTTTGCACAGCAAACGTAACTACCATCAAAATACAAAGGGAGCCCTAGCTGGTTTGGCTCAGTAAATAGAGCATCGGCCTGTGAACTGAAGGGTCCCATGTTCAATTCCAGCCAAAGGCACATACTCAGGTTGTGGGCTCGATCCCCAGTGCAGGGCATGCAGGATGCAGCCGATCAATGTGATGTTTCTATCTCTCTCTTCCTCTCCCTTCCTCTCTGAATTCAATAAAAATATATTTGTATTAAAATTGCAAAGGGAACCCACTGTATGGGGGCACATATTTGCTGATGATACATCTGATAAGTGATTAATCTCCAAAATATATAAATAACTCATACAACTCAACAAAAGGAAGACAAACAATACAATGAAAAAAAAAACAAAACAAAACAAAACAAAAAAAACAAAAAACGGGCAAAAGACCTGAATAGACACTACTCCAGACCACAATGAGATAACATTTCACACCTGTCAGAATGGCTATCATTAATAAATCCACACACCAAAAAAAAAAAAAAATGCTGGAAAGGTTGATTCAGCGATCACACTTCTGGGAATATATACTAAAATCCCTGAAACACCAATCAATAAGTATATATGCATCCCTATGTCCATAGCAGCATTACGTATAATAACTAAGAGCTAGAAACAGTCCAAGTGCCCATCAGTAGATGAATGGATAAAAAACTGTGGGACATTTACACAATAGAATACTATGCAGCTATAAAAAGATGGGTTTCTTACCCTTTGAGACAGCAGAGATGAACCTGGAAACTATTATGCTAAGTAAAATAAGCCAATCTGAGAAAGACAAATATCACACGATTTCACTTATTTGTTGAATCTAATGAACAAAACGAATTGACCAACAAATTAAGACCCAAAGCATGGATGCATGGACCAGTCTGACATCCCTCCAAGTGGAGGTGGGGGGACAAGCAGAGATAAACCAAAGATTTATATACATTTATTCATAGCCCATGGACATGAGGAATAGGGTGGTAAAGACCTGTGGGGTCAGATAGTGGCTTGGCAGAGGGAAGTAAAAGGGGCGGGGGTGGATGGCAGACATCTGTAATACTGCCAACAATAAAATAAAATAAAAAATAAAATAAAAAGAAAATGAAGATACAACTTACTAAATGGTAGAGAATATTCACCATTGATACATCTGATAAGGGGTTAATTCCCAAAATTTATAAAGAATTCATAGTACTCAAAAGCTATAAAACATACAATCCTATTAAAAAATGGGCAGGAGACCTGAAGAGACATTTCTGCAAAGAGGATATACAATAGGTCAATCCTATATAATAAAAGAGAAACATGCAAATTAACCATCCCTCTGCTATGCTCACCAGCCAGTCAGAGTGAGTATGCAAATTAACCCAACAAAGACGGCGGTTAATTTGCATACACAGGTGTCAAGCGCCCCAGGAGGCAATGGTGGCCGTGGGCTCCTGGGACCAT
This sequence comes from Myotis myotis, assembly GCF_014108235.1. Lineage (NCBI taxonomy): Eukaryota > Metazoa > Chordata > Mammalia > Chiroptera > Vespertilionidae > Myotis > Myotis myotis. The sequence continues at coordinate 103,429,304 of NW_023416346.1, read as the reverse complement.
TGCCGGCCTGGGAGGCGAGGCCTGCTTTGCAAAGCCAGGCCCTCAAGCTCCCGGGACATTCACTGGCCCCAGGAGGCCAGGCTAGGTGCACCTAGCCACACCTGCGGGCTCCTGGGACCTTGTCAACGGAGAGCAGAGTAGTTAAGCAGGCGAAGAGTGGGAGATTTGGAGGACTTAGCATAGCAGGAGGCCGCTGGACATAGAGCAGAGCGAGAGAGAGGGCAGCTTGGAAGGTGCAGCTCCCTCTGTCACCCCAGCTTCCTCATCACAGCTGTGGAAACTGACAGCAGGGAGGAGGAAGTCCCACCCCCACAGAATCAGCCAGAATCAGCCTTTGGTCAGACAGATCTCAGTGGCCTGACAGCCAGGACTTTCATTCACCTGCATCTCAGACCGTGATAGTACAGAGGTGGGACTATGTCTAAAGAACAACTGTTGATACAACGTAGTTCTGCAGCTGAAAGATGCCAGCATTATTGACAGAAAATATCTGCAGAGTAGTGTGCATCTGATCTTGAAAGAAGGCGGCGCTTGCAACAGGATGTATCTGAATACCAGCTCCTGGAAAAACGTCGCTCTGATGCCAAAATCACCAGTGTTATCGACAGAAAAATGTCTAAAGACAAAGGTGCCTTTGAAATTGAAAGAAGGCAATGGCAACGACAGAATATGTCTAGAGAACAGTCATCAACAAGTACTACCAATACTGGTAGGAACTGCCTTCTCAGCAAAAACTGAGTACATGAGGATGCAATTCTCGAACATAGTTGTGGTGGAATGACTGTTCGATGTCAATTTTGCCTATCACTAAATTTCTCTGATGAAAAACCATCCGATGGGAAATTTACTTGATGTTGTAGCAAAGGGAAAGTCTGTTCAAATGATATACATTTTCCAGATTACCTGGCATATTTTAAAAGATTAATGACAAATGAAGATTCTGACAGTAAAAATTTCATGGAAAATATTCATTCCATAAATAGTTCTTGCATTGCCATCAGGATATGGGCCATACTGTTTTAGAATACATGGGCAAGTTTTTCACCATACTGGAATTTTACATCCTTTGGATGGTGTTTCTCGGAAGTTTGCTCAACTCTATATTTTGGATACAGCCGAAGTTACAAGTCAGAGATTAGCAATGCCAGAAAACCAGGGCTGCTCAGAAAGACTCATGATCAACATCAACAATCTCATGCATCAAATAAATGAATTAACAAAATCGTACAAGATGCTACATGAGGTAGAAAAGGAAGCCCAATCTGAAGTAGCAGCAAAAGGTATTGCTCCCACAGAAGTAACAATGGCGATTAAATACAATCGTAACAGTGACCCAGGTAAATATAATTCTTCCCATGTAACCAAGGTTGCTGTCATATTCAGAAACGAAGATGGAGAACCTCCTTTTGAAAGGGACTTGCTCATTCATTGTAAACCAGATCCCAAAATCCAAATGCCACTAAAATAAAACAAATCAATATCCTCTTTCCTACATTCGATGCAATGACATATCCTATTCTTTTTCCACTTGGTGAACAAGGCTGGGGAACAGATATTGCATTAAGACTCAGAGACAACAGTGTAATTGACAATAATACTAGACAAATGTAAGGACACGAGTCACACAAATGAAGTATTATGGATTTCATCTCTCTGTGTGGAACACGTTCAATCCTATTTTAAATGCAGGAAAATTAACTCAACAGTTTACCATGGATTCATATTCAAAAATGGAGGCCAATAGGATAAATTCATCAAAGCAAACCAATCTAAATTGAGAACTGAAAAATATAGTGGTTTGATGGATTATCTCAAATCTACATCTGAAAATGACAATGTGCCGATTGGTAAAATGGTCATACTTCCATCATCTTTTGAGGGTAGTTCCAGAAATATGCAGCAACGATATCAGGATGCTATGGCAATTGTAATGAAGTATGGCAAGCCCATTTATTCATTACTATGACATGCAACCCCAAATGGGCAGATATTGCAAACAATTTACTACGCTGGAAAAAAGTTGAAAACATACCTGACTTGGTAGACAGAGTTTTTAATATTAAGCTGAATGCTCTTTTAAATGCTATCTGTAAATTCCATTTATTTGGCAAAGTAATAGCTAAAATTCATGTCATTGAATTTCAGAAACATGGACTGCCTCACGATCACATATTATTGATATTAGATAGTGAGTCCAAATTACATTCCTCTAATTAATTCCCTTTCAATGTGCATGAATTTCATGCACTGGGCTACTAGTAGACATACAGAAGGATGCTCAAGCTCACTAATTGTCAGAAAATGCACATTAATACCACAATTAGTTATAACTTTACACCTGTCAGAATGGCTGTCATAAATGTATCAACAAATGACAGGTGCTGATGAGGATGTGGAAAAAATGGGAACCCTTGTGCACTGTTGGTAGGAATGTAGATTGGTACAGTCACTATGGAAAACAGTATGGATTTTCACAAAAATAAAAAGTAAAAATGGATCTGCCTTTTGATCCAGTGATTATACTTCTGGGGATTTTTACAAAGAAACCCAAAACAGTAATTTGAAAGAACATATGCACCCCTATGTTCATTGCAGCATTATTTAAAACACCCACACTATTTAAGCAGCCAAATTGCCCATCAATAGACGAGTTGATAAAAAAAGCAGTGGTACATATTTACAATGGAATATTACTTGACCATGATAAAGAATGTAATCTTTCCATTTGTGATGGATTGATGGACCCAGAGTGTATTATGCTCAGTGAAATAATTTATTTAGAGAATTACAAATAGCACATTATTTCACTTATATGTGGAATCCAAAGAACAAAGTAGATGAACAATCAAAATTGAAACATATTCATAGACACAGAGAGTGAACTGGTGTTTGCCAGAGGGGAGAGGGTTTGGGGACTAGGTGAAATTCATGATTGGATTTAGAAGCACAAATTGGCAGTTACAAAATTATCATTGGGTATGTAAAAGTATAGGGAATATAGTCAATAATATTGCAATAACTATGTATAGTGAAAGTTGGGGTACTAGACTTATACAGGGAAACACTATGTTAAGTATATAATTGTCTAACCACTAAACAGTACACTGAAACAGTACACTAAAATTGGGAGAAAAAAATGAAATTTAATGTTGCACACACATCAATAGAAAAGTACAATCTAATTAAGAAAAAAAAGTAGTGGTACCTTTACACAATGGAATATTATTTGGTCATATAAAGAATGAACTCATCATTTATGACAACATGGATGAATTTAGAGCATATTATGTTAAGTGAAATAAGTCAAAGACAAATACTATATGATCTCATTTATATGTGGAATCTAAAGAACAAAATAAATGAACAAACAAAACAGAATCAGACTTACAGATGCAGAGAACAAACAAATGGTTGCTAGTGGGGAGGAGGTTGGGAGAATGGGTGAAAGAAGTGAAGGGACTAAGAAGCAAAATTTGGTCATTACAAATTAGTCATGGGATGTAAATTTCAGCACAGGAAATATAGTTGATAATATGGTATTTGAATTATTGGGGGTTCACTTTTTAAATTATGTAATTGTCTAACCACTATGCTGTACACCTGAAACCAATATAAAGTAATATTGAATGTTAATTGCAATTGAGAAAAAATAAAATTTAAAACAAATAGTGCTGGAGCAGAGAAAATGATCCTTGACCTGATATCATGATCATAAATGTAAAAAATAAAATAAAACTTATAGAAGAAAACATAGAAGAAAGTCTTCAGGACCTAGGGCTAGGCAAAGAGATTTCAGACTTGACACCAAAATTACCATAAAAGAAAAGAATGACTAATTTGATTTCATTATTTTTAAAAAATTGCTCTGCATAATATCCTTTTAAGAGGATATATAAACAAGTTATAGAGTGATGAAAATATTTGCAAACCACATATTTAACAGAGGACTTGTATCTAGAATATATTAAATTTTTCTCAAATTCTACAATATGAAAACAACAAAACCAATTAGATAATGGAGAAGAGACATGAAAAGACAATTCACAAAAAGGATATACAGATAAGGGGTTCAGTATCACTAGCCATAGAGATATATAAATTAAAACCACGATGAGATATCACTACATACACCCATGAGAACAACTAAATTTTTTAAAGTACAACACAAAATACTAATAAGGTTGTGGACAACCTAAACCATTCATATATTGCAGATAGGAATATACAAACGGTGCAGCCACTCTGGGAAATACTTTGGCAACTTATAATAAAACTATACATACTATTACCATATAACCCAGAAATTGCACTCTTTGGCATATATCCCAGAGAAATGAAAAGTTATACCTACATAAAAAACCTGTACATAGATGTTCATAGAAGCTTTAATAATAATAAAGACTGGAAGTGAGATACCTAGAATGGATGAATGATTACACAAAATGTGGTACCTACATTTTGTGAAATAGTACTATGCAATTAAATGGGCAAAAACTATTGACATATGCAAGAATTTGGATAATATCAAGGGAATTATGCTGTTTGAAAAAAGATAATCTCAAAAAAGTCAAATGCTGTATGATTTCATTAGAACATTCTTAGGATGATAGAATTATAGAGTTGGAGAACAAAATATTGGTTATCAGGAGGAGTTAGTAATCAAGGTGGAGAGGGGGCGAATACAGGAATGGCAGGAAATCCACCCCTGTGGTCATGGAACAGTCCTATATTTTTTTATTGAAGTATAATTGAGATACAACATTACACTAGTTTCAGGTGTACAACATAACAATTTGACATTTATATACACTACAAAGTGATTGCTACAGTAAGTAAAACCACCATCCATCACCACACAATATTGAAGTTTTTTCTGTAATAATTGATCTCACTTATTTGTGGAATCTAATGAACAAAACAAATTGACCAAGAAAATAAGACCCGAAGCATGGAGGCATGGAACAGACTGACGTACCTCCATGTGGATGTGGGGGGACAAGGAGAGATAAACCAAAAACTTATGCACTTACTAGAGGTCCAGTGCACAAAATTTGTGCATGGGTAGTGTCCCTAGGCCTGGCCAGCGATCAGTGCCGATCAGATTTCCCGCCTTCCTGCCTCCTCCTTCCCTTGCTCCCTAGCACCCTGCCACCACCGCTGGTCACCGGAAATGTTCTGCACCGCCTCCTGGTGGTCAGCATACATCATAGCGAGTAATCAAACTCCCAAGGGGACACTTTTCATATTAGCCTTTCATATATATATATACTGGAGGCCCAGTGCACTTGGTGTGTGTGTGTGGGGGGGTCCCTCAGTCTGGCCTGTGCCCTCTCGAAGTCTGACATCCTTAGCATTGCCACAGAGGCAGGAAAGGCTCCCACCACTGCCACTGTGCTCACCAGCCATGAGCCCAACTTCTGGCTGAACAGCGCTCCCCCTATGGGAACACACTGACCACCGGGAGGCAGCTCCTGTGTTGAGTGTCTGCCTGCTGGTGGTCAGCGTGCATCATAGGACCAGTCATTCCACCATTTGGTCATTTGCATATTAGCCTTTTATTATGTAGGATACAATGTAGATGAGGCCCCCCTAGAACCATAAGAAATGCAAAAAATTCACTGTTAACGTTAACTCATTCTTGAATTACTCCCACTTAAAATCAAATTGCCCCCCCTGTGGGGTGTGTGCTGCACCTTGGGAACCAGTGGGCTTGACACTTTTCCTCTCTGAGCTTCATTTTTGAATACATACGCATATACCATGGGAATTGTAATGTCTTCTCCACCTACCTCACTGGGTTGTCATGAGGAGGTTCTGAGCTAATAAACCTAGAAATGTTTTATCAAGTAAGTGATGTCTAAATAGGAAGGGATTATTGTTTTTAAGCTTATAGGTACCCTCACAGATAGCAGGTGCTGATTAGGGGAGGAGGGCATGATTGTTTCCTGCGACTGTAGCTATGGAAGCTTTGCAGAGGGTTCCACAGGCCTCAGAGGGGCAGGCTCTGTCCAGCAGCCCTGTAGTGGTGATCATCCCTGGAGGTGTTGGCAGGGGGCAGGGAGTTAGGGGGCACTAGGGGGGCAGCGAGGCTGAAGGGGAAGTATTTGTCAAACCTACCCACTTGGTGCCATTCTTTAAGTTGTAAGTGGCTGTTTCACAGTTGTACCTGCTCAGGGTGGGGTTCCAATATCCTGGAGCAGGGTGGGAGCCAGGCCAGGATGGAGCCAGGCAGGCAAGCAGGGAGGGATTAGCTCTGCCCGCAGTGAGGTTCAGAGTGCTTCCTCTGCAGAGACAGCACTGCTGCTGTGGGGGGAAGAGGGGGTCGGGTCTGACCCTGGAGGGCCGCTCAGGCCTGACTCCACCTGGATCTGGAGCTGTAGGGAGGAAAGGCATGCCTGGCCCCAGTGGAGGCCCCAACAACACCCCAACAGTGGCAGGCCACAGGCCTAGGTGCCACGGGGTGCTGAAGGGGTTGCCAGCATGCTATTGTTGTGGGTGCCCCTGGTGGGGGTGGCGGGGGAAGAGATTGGGAGTCGGAGGTGCAGATTGCAGCTACTCCCAAGGCTGGGTCTTCTCTCCATCCTGTCAGCCTACTCATCCCTCTGGGGGTGCGGGGGTTGGGGTAGGGTGTCCGTGCAGGGGGATTGGAAGAGCTCCCCATGGCTGTTTCTTCTTCCTTCTTTGCAGTCCAGGCTCCTATCAGGCACTGTCCCTGCCCCCGGGGAACTTGGGTCCCGTGCCCGCCCCCTGCTGCGAGCTCATAAATATGCAAATTGGTAATTATGCAGACACCTTCACTGACAAATTAGCATATTACCTCTTTATATGTATAGATATAGATATGCATAGCTCATGGACACAGGCAATAGGGTATTGAAGACCTGGGGGTTGGGTAGGGCCTGGGAGGAGGGGCGAAAAGGAGGATGGGGATGGGAGACATCTGTAATATTATCAAAAATTAAATAAAAAAATGAATGAATAAAAAATTATTCAATTATTTAAAAAAGGAACAAGCATGGCAGTATGTCATCTATTTGTACATGTTGTAACTGCTATGATAAAACTGAGTGTAGTCAACAATTTAATGAAAATTTTGGAACATCAGTCATGGTTGTCCCACACAGGATCAATAAAAAAGATTTACTTTCTTAGCAATTTTCAAATGTTCAATTTAGTATTATTGACTATAATCACCATCTAGTACATTACATCAACATGACTTATTTCTTTTATACATAGAAATTTGAAAGTCGATCTCCTTCACTCATTTCAGCTCACTTCCATTCCCCCTCATTTTTTGCAACCACCAATCTGCTCTCTGTATCTATGAGGTTGTTTTTAGTTTTGTTTATTTATTTATCTATCTACTAGAGGCCCAGTGTGCGAAATTGCATGGCCCTGCCCACCTGCACGCACCCCGCCCACCCCCTGCCACACCACCTTGACACCCTAACCTCTCCACCCAGAGCTCGAGTATGCCTAGCCCTGCCCCCACCCCCCGCCTTCTCCAGCCTTCTCTGGCCACTTCCAGCCCTGCCCTTGGTCTTGCAAGTCATCTTGGACTGAGCCCGCCTCCTCTGGTGCCTCTCTACTTCCATCCTGTTCCTGGAGCAACTTGGCGGCTCTGCCCCGTCATGGCACCAGAGGAGAGCATGGAAGCCTCATGCCTGCTGTAGAGTTTCGATCCTGCTTCCTGGCAGTGCGTGCACTGTGCTCCTTCCCCTGGCAGGTGGGTGGCGGGGCACTCTCAGTGTGAGTGGTGGGTGGTAAAGGACTGGTGAGGGGTATGCTACAGGCTCTCACCCCTGCCCTCCCCGCTATGGAATGGTCCAGTCTCCTCCGGGGAGCCTCCCTGCTTCTGCCCTGTCTCCAGAGCAGCACAGGGGCTCCACTCTGCCATGCAAGCATCCTCCTGCTGAACGTTCGTTAAGGCATGAGGGCATCACAACCATTAGCATATTAGCTCTTTATTATATAGGATTTATAGATTCCACATATAAGTGAAATCATACAGTGTTTGTCTTTCTATGTCTCACTTATTTTACTTAGCATAATGTCCTCAAGGTTAATCTATGTTATGGCAAATGGAAAAATTTAATTCTTTTGTATGGCTGAGTAGCATTCCATTAAATATATATACCACATCTTCTTTATCCACTCATCTATCAATAAACAACTAGGTTGTTTCCATATCTTAGCTATCCTATCTAATAATAGACAAACATTGTAATTGACCATACCTTCACTACACCTCCCATTGGCTAATCAGTGTGATATGCAAATTAACCGCCAACAAAGATGGTGGTTAATTTGCATATGTAGGCTCCAAGCCACGAGCAAAGTCTGATGGCTCCTGGCAGCGAAGTCTAAGGGAAGCTCTGTGTGTTTATGCCTCCCATCAGGCCGCAGCAGCCCCAAGCCCCACCACCTCGGTGCTGGGGCTGCTGGGGGCTGGATTGGAGACACAAACACTCAGGGGAGCCTGGCACCCAGCAGCCCCAAGATACTCAGCGAGCCTATCGCAGACCTGGCCAGGAGCCGCGGTCCGAGCAGCGAGGCACAACCCACCCACTCCTGTGGGCCGATTGCGGCAGTGTGGATCAGACCAGTGGAGGAACGCCGCACTGCTGGGTACCCCAAAGCAGCGGTTTGGTGAAACTCCTGGCGCTGACTGGGCCTCACTGCAGCCTGCACACTTGAGAGGCCAGGACTCCTGCTCCAGCCTTGGCCCAAAAGCCAGCCTGTGCCCGCCCCGCCCACAATTCTCGCCCTGCCCCGACCCCAGTTCTCGGCCCGCCCCATGGGGGTGCACACCTGCCCGGTGAGTGCAAGCCTACCACCTGTTACCCAGAAGGGGGGACAGTAAAGAATGGGGTGGGGCAGGGGAGAGGAAAGAATGTGGAGCATCCATGATGAAGAGGTGCTTGAGAATGAGGCTTGGAAGCCTCACGAAGAGGTTTGTTCTGTTTGCCCTGAGCCTGTCCCTTAGGAAAGGTGGAGAGCATGGCTGAGAGGGCTCCCTGCGCGCAGAGTCCAGTTCCACAACCAACTGGAATTGGCCTCAGTTTCCTGGTCTGTAAAATGGGTTAAGCGTGTCCCAGTGCCTTCACTGAGCTTTGAGGGCCAATTGAGATACTATAGAAAGAAAATGAGGGAAGACGTGAGAAAGAAAAGGAAGGGCAGGCAACACAAAAGAAAGATTGGAAGGAACCTGTAAACCTATTGTCACTTAAATAGGGAATAGAGTCAATAATGTTGTAATGATGGTATGAAGCCAGGTGGGTACTAGAAATATCAGGGAACACTTTGTAAAGTATATGATTGCCTAATAACTATTCTGTAACTAATATAAAACCTGAAACTAATACAAAATAATATTGAATGTAAATAAATGAAAATAGGAGTGAAATTTTTCTAAATTTCAAAGTTTAAATAAAGGTTGTAAAGGAAGGAAGGGGGGTAATAAAAACAGTGTTTTTCATTTTACCACTTTATTGTCTTTTCAGTATATGAAAAAGAAAGTTGTCTTTATATGGTGCTTTTATGCTTTTCTAAGTCATTATCTCATTTGATGTTCAGGGCAACTTAAAGACAAGATAGTTATTTCCTCCACTATTCAAAGACAGGAAATCTTGGTGCCTGGCCCCAATGACTCAATTATCAGGCCTTATTGTAAAACAGGGTTAGTGAAATTTTCTGTGAAGGATCATATCTATCTATACTAATAAAAGCCTTGGGGGTGATCTGGCCAGCAGGGGAGGGCAGTTGGGGATGATCAGGCTGGCAGGGGAGTAGTTAGGCATCAATCAGGCTGGCAGGGGAGCTGTTAGGGGGAGATCAGGCTGGCAGGATGAAGCAGTTAGGGGCAATCAGGCAGGCATGCAGGCTAGCAGTTAGGAGCCAGCAGTCCAGGACTGTGAGAGGGATGTCCAACTGCCGGTTTAGGCCCAATCCCGGCAGTCGGACATCCTGGGATCAGGCTTGCCAGACATCCAGGGACATCCTGGGATCAGGCTTAAACCAGCAGTTGACATCCCCCAAAGGGTTTGAGATTGGAGAGGGTGCAGGCTGGGCTGAGGGACACCCCTCCCGTGCACAAATTTTATGCACCCGGCCACTAGTTGTAAATAATGCTGCAATGAACCTAAGTGTGTACATATCTTTTCAAATTAGTGTTTTTGGTTTTCTTTGGGTAAATACCCAGAAGTAGAATTTCTGGATCATATGTTAGTTATTTTTTAATTTTTCAATTACAGTATATATTCAATATTAGAGGTCAGATGCACAAAGTTTGTGCAAGAGTAGGCCTTCACAGCCATGGCAGCTGCCTGGATCCCTCCCTTGCAGCTGTGTGTGGCTGCCTAGATCCTTCCCTCACAGCTGTGGGCAGCTGCCTTGATCCCATGGCTGCAGCCCTGGCTTCGTCCAGGTAGATCGTCTGGAAGGAAGTTTAGTCTAATTAGCATATTATGCTTTTATTATTATATATTATTTTTGCATTCATTTCAGGTTTACAGCAAAGTGGTTAGACAATCATTTACTTAGCAAAGTGTTCCCCTGATATTTCCAGTACCCACCTGGCACCATGTTATCATCTATATTTCCTATGCTGTACGTTAGGTCCCCAATGTTATTTTGTAACTACCAATCTGTATTTCTCAATCCCTTCACCTTTTTCACCCAGTCCCCCAAACCCTCTCCCCTATGGCAGAAATCTTCATACTTTTTTCCACAGTGGCTGTATCAGTTTATATACCCACCAAAAATGCACAAGGGTTTCCTTTCGTCCACAGCCTCACCAACACTTATTTCTTGTCCTTTTAATAATAGTTATTCTGACTGGTGTGAGGTGATATATCATTGTGGTTTTAATTTGCATTTCTCTGATATTTAATGATGTTGAGGATCTTTTCATATGTCTGTTGTTCACCTGTATTTCTTTGGAAAAAAAAAGTCTATATAGATCTTCCGCCTATTTTTTCCATCAAATTATTTTTTGCTTTTGAGATATATGATTTCTTCTTATATTTTGGATATTAACCAGTTATCATAGTAATATATTATAATTGTGGTATGAATTACAAAAATCTATACATGTGATCAAAGTTCATTAAAGGGGCACATATACAGACATACACACCAATGAATGTGTGTAAAACTGGTGAAATTGGAATAAGGTCTGTGAATATACCAATGTAAATTTTCTTAATTTCTTATCATATCCTATCTAATAAAAGACAAAAAGGGTAATTAACCATACCTCCGCTATGCGTCCCATTGACTAATCAGGGTGATATGCAAATTAACTGCCAACAAAGATGGTGGCCGGCAGCCACTCAGCTGAAGAAGCAAACATGAGGCTTGCTTGCTCCAGTGATAGAGGAAGCCAAGGTTCCCCACCTGCCGCAGCCCAGCTCTAAGCCCGAAAGCAACAGAGTTTCAATTATAGAAGCTAAACAAACACCAGATACCTGCTTTCAGCCAGCCACGGCCTCAGAGCTGGGAGCACCTGTGACAGCAACAATGTTTCAATTATAGAAGGTAAATAAATCCCAGAAAAAAAAAAAGAAAAGAAAAAAGGAGAGGCTGGGAGCTTCAGTTCCGGCCAGCCTGAAAACAGCCCTCAGCCCCTCACCCAGATTGGCCAGGCACCCCAGTGGGGACCCCCATCCTAAATAAAGGGGGTGTGGCCAGCCTGAAAACAGCCATCAGCCCCTCACCCAGGCTGGCCAGGCACCCAAGCGGGACCCTCACCCTGATCTGGGACACCCTTCAAGGCAAACCAGCTGGCCCCCACCCTTGCACCAGGCCTCTATCCTATATAGTAAAAGGGTAATATGCAAACTGACCCTAACAGCAGAAAGACTGGGAATGACTGGTCACTATGACACACACTGACCACCAGGGGGCAGATGCTCAATGCAAGAGCTGCCCTCTGGTGGTCAGTCACTCCCACACAGGGGAGCTCTGCTCAGCCACAAGCCAGGCTGATGGCTGCCAGTACAGAGGTGGTGGTGGGAGCCTCTCCTGCCTCCTCAGCAGTGCTAAGGATGTCTGACTGCAGTTTAGGTCTCCTCCCTGCTGGCAAGTAGACATCCCCCGAGGGCTGCCAGGCTGCCAGAGGGATGTCTGACTGCCATCTTAGGCCCAATCCCCTGGGGAGCAGGCCTAAGCCAGCAGGTGGTCATCCACCGAGGGGTCCCAGACTGCGAGAGGGCACAGGCCTGGCTGTGGGACCCCCCCCACCCCCGAGTGCACAAATTTTTGTGCACTGGGCCTCTAGTAATTACATAAGATATTGCCATTGGGAGAGACTGGTTGAATGGTACATGAGATCTCTCCATATTCTTTTTGCAACTTATTGTGAATGTATACTTGATTATAAATAGAAAGTTTTATAAAAGAAAGTAATTCAAAGAAATTTTCAATTAAGATATGTTCCTTGTTTTTCTCATTTATATTTAGAATTATTGAATGATATAAAATGCAAAAAAATGTGTATTTTACTTTCCGTTATGTTTTTTTTTTCAATTCAGTATTATTCTGCATTAGTTTTAGATGTACAGCAAAGTTTTTAGAAAACCATGTACTTTTAATAGCGATTCCCCCAATGCTTTAAACACTCACCTGGTCCTATATATAATTATTATGATATTATTGGTTATATTCCCTATGCTATAATTTATATCTCTGTGACTAACAAATTATACTGCTTAATCCCTTCACCTTTTTCATCCAGTTCCCTAAAATCCCTCCCCTCTGACAATGGTCAATTTGTTCTCTGTATCTATGAGTCTGTTTCTCTTTTGTTTGTTTCTTTTGTTCCTTAGATTCCACATATAAGTGAAATCACCATTATGTATTTTAACTTCATCATAAAGTACATTTGCAATGATGTATATATTTTAATTGCAACAGTGCATCAGTCTATCTTATTCAAAAAATAACATTCAAAAGATATATTTCTCATTTTAATGATGGTCAATAATCATTTCCTAGCACCTGAATAGTGCCACTAGGTCTTAAAGATTCAGTGTAGCACTAAGTTTTCTCAGGAACAGGTAAAGAGAGGTATCTTATAAAATACAGAATATTTAGACTATTCTAGTGTCAATATGTATCCCAAAACCTCTTCTAAAGTAAAATTAGCCTATCTGCATATGAATAAATATAATACTTTTATTCAAGATGAGATATGCTTTAAATTCTTATTAAAAGATGTTAAAACTGGTAAGCTTTTCATCTGTAGTTTGTGTATTGATTTTAAATGTAATGGTTCAGAGGACTCAAGTTTTGGGCTAGATGATAAATTTATTATTCCACTATTTCTATAGTATTTAAGAATTGATCATCAGTGCTTCTTGCACATACATAGTTTTCAATAAATATATTCAATACAAAATGTAAAATATTAAAAGCCCCTATTCTTGCAAGTTGTTTGAGAGACCAAAGACTGTCAAGTGCTTTGTGTCTGCTTTTACATGGGTAAACTAAGGAGGATTCTCCCAACTATTCTAACTCTAAGAATACCAGAGCTGCTGAAAACCATGTAACATAACGTAACATGCAAATTGATTTGGTCAATTTGTTTGACAAAGTCTGTGGAAAGTAAAATCAAAGGCTTCACTTAACTGACCAGATGGTGTAGTCAAAATAAAGAACTTGAGTCAAACTAGAGTTTTGAGTCAAAATTCAATAGCTATTTTAGTAAGTCATTTTTGACACAGTCTAAATGGATATTACTGCCAGGAAAGGCCAGATAATAAAAACTCGAATAGTACGCATATAAAAATTTAACACAAAATGAAAATTATCATTTGAGATATGTATCACACTGTCACCCAATTTTATAAGGTGCAGTAAGAGACAGACTACATGATATTTCTTCATTTTCTAAAAATTTCCACATAATAGCAAAGCTGGCACTTTATAATTTCCAAAGCTATAAATCATTTCTGGAATCATGATGATATTACTCAAAACAGATGTGAAAACATATGTTTGCCATAGTTGTATAAACTGCTTACTTGTCATACTTAATAAATGTTGAATGTTCTACTTTAACTACATTCCATTTTAATAACAAAATTTATTTGAGGAAAATATAGTTTGTCTTAATATCATAACTCTAAGTGGCAGTACTAGATATAGACCACCGCAATTAAAAGAAAGCTTTCCATTATAACCTGGATTCATTTTAGTATGCCACTCCTGTCTGTTAATGTCTTCATCAGAATGTGTGATAAATCTCTTTGAATTGAGTAAAACTATGCCATTCTGTAGCAAGAGATTCAAAAGTGCCAGTAGATACCACTGTGTAATTTATGAAAATCAGTGACCTGTGCATCTATCTGTACAAGTGTTCCAGCTGATTTCTCATTAGACAGAAATACGTACTTGAGCACTAAAGCATTCAGGCCAGTCTTAAATGCCATTTTGAATTAAGGGGTTTGCAGTTCCAGTGCAATCAGGTACAGGTTGATATGTTTCAAGAAAAGCTGTTTTACTACCAAGCTGTTCTTTAAATAGTCATGACGTGGTTGGTGGGAGAGGTCTCAGGAATGAACTATTATTGGGTTATGAATGAAGGTTCATCTTTAACTAGAAGTTCATTACCAGTGTAAAAGTTTTGGGTAGTTTAATATGCTGAGCTTGACTTCTTCCTTTTGTACTATTCTGAAAGCAATGATTTACATCTCAGAGCCCCAGAGGATATAGCCATTCAGTGCTTGGATGAAAAATACTACTAGTAAACATGTGGCAAGGAAACCAACCAGGGATCAATTAAATTAAAATAACACATTATTCCAAATTCTAACCAAAATACTCATCTAGGTTTTAGGAAGTTCAATCTAGAGAAGAAAAATGTATCCATTAACTCTTAGTTCATGAAGTCTTTTTTTCTATATCTTAAGAGCATCTTTAGTAGAGAGAGAAAAAATGCACCCTATTGTGAAGTACCAACAAATCATCTGTGATTGGATAGATTACATGTTAGTTTATGTTCTTTGGCTTACAGCTACTGTCTAACTCATGGTGACAGTCAGAACGCATAACTTACAAAATATGTTTTTAACCATTTGAGGTTAATTGATATATTTCCCAAAATATTTTGAAATATGCTGATATATTTTACCTTTTTCTTACCTTTGCGGCCTTTTAAGCAAGGCTGTACTCAGTTTTCATATGACATTGTTACTCTCCCTACATTTTTAAACAGATATCCTAAGAAAAAACTGCCTACTGTGCAGATGTGATTAATGCACTTCAGTTGCTCAAAAGCTAGAATGGTGTCATATCTACCAACATTCCAGGTAAATACTTTATTGGAGTACCTTGCTTAGTTTTCATTTGAAATGTCCAAATTAGCATACATACTTGTGTTAATTTAATATTTATTTATTTTTATATATCTTTATTGTTGAGAGTATTACAGATATCCTCCCCTTCTTTGTTATTTATTTTTATTTGTATATATATTCATTATTGAGAGTATTACAGATGGTCTCCCTCCTTTCAATTAGTATATACTTCATTCATCACCCGCCCCCCCCCCCCCGCCCCCGCCTTACTCTCCTCCAACTAGATCCCGACCCACTGCAGGGCTTCATCACTCTATTTTCTGTGTCTATGTGTAATGCATGTATGCATATAAGTTCTTTGGTTAATCTCTTCCCCCCCTTCCCTCTGAGATTTGTCAGTCAGTTCTATATGTCCACGCCTCTGGTGCTATTTAATTCATCAATTTATTTTGCTCATCAGATTCCTTGATCATTTATTTTTAGATTCAATTGTTGATAGACACATATTTATTATTATTTTATTGTTCATATATTTATCTTTTGTCTTGCTTCTTCTTAAAGACCTTTCCACATTTCATGTAATACTGGTTTGCTGGTGATGAACTCCTTTAGCTTTTTCTTGCCTGTGAAGCTCTTTATCTGACCTTCAATTATAAATGATAGCTTTGCAGGGTAGAGTAATCTTGATCCTTACTTTTCATCACTTTGAATATTTCTTGCTATTCCCTTCTGGCCTGCAAAGTTTCTGTTGAGAGATCAGCTGACAGTCATATGGGCACTCCATTGTAGGTAACTAACTGCTTTTCTCCTGCAGCTTTTAAGATGTTTTCTTTGCATTTAAACTTTTCATTATGATGTGCCTTGGTGTGGGCTACTTTGGGTTCATCTTTTTGGGACTCTCTGCACTTCCTGGACTTGTAAGTCCATTTCTTTCACCAGTTAGGGGAAGTTTCGTGTCATTATTTTTTCAAATAGGTTTTCAATTTCATAGTCCCTCTCTTCTCCTTCCAGCAGCACCATGATGTGAATGCTGGTATGCATGAAGTTGTCCCAGAGGCTCCTTGTGCTATCTTCATATTTTTGGATTATAATACTTTTTCTTTTCTTTTCTTTTCTCTTCTTTTCTTTCTTTTTCTTTTTCTCTTCTGATTAGGTGTTTTGTTTGTTTGTTTGTTTGTTTTTCTTTGTGTTTTTGCTTCCTCATATTCCAATTGGTTGATTTGATTCTTGGCATCCTCTACTCTACTGTTGATTCCCTGTAAATTATTCTTCATTTCGGTTAGTGTATCCTTCTTTTTTGACTGCTCCTTTTTCATGTCTTTGATGTTCTCACTAATTCCCTTGAAAGTATCACTAAATTCCCTGACATTTTCACTGTTTCTTGAAGTTATCATTAAGTTCCTTGAGCATCTATATAACTATTGTTTTGAATTCTGTATCTAGTAGTATGCTTGCTTCCATTTAATTTAGTTCTATTTTTGGATATTTCTTCTGTTTTATCTTTTTTGACATGTTTCTTTGTCTCCACATTTTGGGTGCTTCCCTGTGTTTGTTTCTACATATTAGGTAGAGCTGCTTTGTCTCCTGGAATTGGTAGAGTCCCTTGTGTAATGGGTGTCCTATAAGTCCCAGTGGCTCAACCTCCCCAGTCATCTGAGCTGGGCACTCTAGGTGCATGCCTGTGTGGGCTGTGTGCACTGTCCTGTTGTAGTTCAGCCTTAATATTTGTGGGTGTCACTAAGAGAAATTGACTCCCAGGCCAATTGGCTGTGAGGACCTGCTGCATCTACAGTGGAAGATCTGTTGTGAAGGACACACCTGTATGGAGCAGGACTTGTTTCAGTGGGGCTTTGGTGCTCTATGTGTCTGTCCCATGAGTGTATTGTTCATGCACATGGTAGAGGTAGAAGCTGGTATCATCTGAAGCTGTCCACCAGGTGCAGTGGCTCTAGGGCCTCTTCAGAGGTGCAAAGTCAGCCACCGCCTTTGCCCTGTCTGGGGCCATCCAGCATGAGCTCCAGAGCATTTGCAGATGGCTGCTATTGTTTTGGGTTTAGATATGTTCAGGAGAAGCTAAGCTGTGAACCTTGGCCAGCTGCTGCTAGTGTCAGCCTGTTGCAACGTACCAAGAGGTATGGGGCACACTGAGTACAGCTGCTGCTTATTTGAAAGATTTTAGGAAAGCCTAAATCCTGAGCCAGAATAGACCATTTGTATGGAAAAGACACTGCAAACAACTTGGGTATGGCTGCAAATTGGGTGGGGAAGAATCTCATGGAATCACCAGGTTGGGACAAATAGTGTGGGCCAGGTAGATGGAAACTCAGATATAGTACCTGCCAGTCAATTCTATGAGGGAAATTCCCAGCACTTTAATGGGGAGAAAGCTGCCCCTGAGTTCTTGTGCTGATGCCACACAGTTTAGTTCATCCCCTTATGTCCCTGCACTCTTCCAAGCTGCTGCCACAGTGCTGGAGCTCAGAGGAAATGACTCCAGGTAAGTCCACGTGCAAGTCCTTTAAGAGAAACTGACTGGTACTCCTGCAGCCTCTGTGTCACTCCGCCACAATCCCTGCTGGCTTTTACAGCCCAGAGATATGGAGATGCCTCTTCCTGGCTCTGAGATTCTGGGATAGGGGACTGGTGTGGAGCTGAGGCCCCTTGTTCCTCATGGGAAGCCTCCTCAGCCAAGATATCTCTTCTGATTAAAAACACACATATGTGGGTGTCAGACCACCTGTTCCATGCCTCCACTCCCCCTGCCCAGTCTGTATGTGTTTTCTTCTTTAACTCTCTCAGTCAGATTTGTGGTGTTTCTGAATGATAGTTGTTCTGTATTTTAGTTGTAATTTTGATATGATTGTGGGAGGATGCAAGTACCACTATTTCCCTTCATTGCCATTTTGGTTCCTCAATTGAAATGATCTAGCAAACGTTCGTAAAATCACTTTTGAGAATTGATGGGAATATCTCTCTTTCATGACAGCAACTCAGTTTTTCAAACATAAGCCTCAAATGGTGAATCATTTAAAAATGTACAAAGTGCATGTAAAATTGTAAAAAAAAAGGTCAGATGTCTCTAATCAGGAATAATAAAAGGGCTTCAGGATTATGTTCCCAACCACAGACACAGACATATTTCAGGCTGATTATGTAATTTATAACATCAAATAAACAAGCTTCAGGTAAGCACTATTTTTTACTCTAAAAATAACTTATCTAAAGCCAATATGAACCTATTCTGGCTTGAGGAAATGTATATGCAATATACAGTACTGGGATGTTAATTGAATTAGTATCTGACCTTTATATGTACATCAAATAAGCAAAAATCATTTTACCTTTATTATCTCTTTGGAATTTTTTGATGGTTGGTCCATTTTCCTGATCAACAATAACTTCCTCTCTATTATTCGACATCATAACTGTAAATAGAGATATAACTGAGTGATTTTTTTGCAAATCACTCAAAAGAAAGGCAAAAAAGCATTATATAAATGGCTATTTTATTTCAATAACAACTAACATTAATTTTATGTACTTCTTTTAAAACAATAAAAATTTGTGTTGATCTGATAATATAATTTACAAATCAATTAGCTGCTTAATTATGTGATTTTTAAAAATAAAATTAATATATTAGATATATAACTGCCAACATAAATCCTTTTGTAAAAATATATTTTTATTGATTTCAGAGAGGAAGGAAGAAGGAGTGTGAGAGGTAGAAACATTAATGATGAGAGAGAATCATTGATTGGCTGCCTCCTGCATGCCCTCTAATGGGGATCAAGCCCACAACCTGGGTATGTGCCCTTAACCAGAATTGAATCCAGGACCCTTCAATCCACAGGCCGACTCTGTATCCACTGAGCCAAGTCAGCTAGGGCCAACAGAAATAATTTTAAATATTTCTTTTTTTAAATGTGTATGAAAATTAGCTATTTACCTCTGTAATTAATATTTCCCAAAATGCTCCTGAATAGAATTTACCACTTAAGTTCATGAATTAATATAAGTATGCATTATGTCACTCTATAGAGTCTTGCACCTATATGCAGTAAAATTAATAGATAAAATAGAGCTTTCTGTTAATTATTATGTGTTTCTGCACAAAATTTTATATTTAAAGAGGGAAATCATGCCAATTTTCATAGGTTATCATTTAATTTTCTTTAATTATATTTTGTTAAAACATTACATAGTTCTATAAATAATATATGGTCACTTTAAAATAAAAATCCTCAAACCTTCTTTTTCATGTATAGACAACCTCACTATTCTGCTTGGATGATTTGGAATGTGATTGAAAGACTACTGCC
The DNA here is from genome assembly GCF_014108235.1 of Myotis myotis. Classification (NCBI taxonomy): domain Eukaryota; kingdom Metazoa; phylum Chordata; class Mammalia; order Chiroptera; family Vespertilionidae; genus Myotis; species Myotis myotis. The sequence goes on along the minus strand of NW_023416346.1, from coordinate 103,409,680 downwards.
AGAGAAATAGAAATTTTTTATGTTGTCAGAATTTTTTAAGAATATTATATTCCTTTGGAAATACTTGATTTTACTTCTAAGTGTAAGATATAATTCTTTTATGATATATCCATCACAGAGTACATTTCCCTATGTGCTCTGCTTTTAGCCAGAACTCCATAAATAATTATCTACACACACACACACACACACACACACACACACACACACACAAATAAATAAATAAATAAATACATAAAGAAATATCTCCCTTTCCTCTCTTCTCAGTTACTCATTAAAACAAAGAGTATCTCCATAGAAGAAAATATGACTTGTTTTTTTGATTTATCTGTGGTTATCCATTTGAATCCGATTGTCTTACACAGACTCCCTCCTACCAGTTGCACACAATGTCGTAACTAACGGTCTGGTTCCACAAAATAGTAAAGTTAGGAGATCGCTGTCAACTCTTCCAGGAATTAAACTTACTCCCTTAGGGACATTAGCCCCAAGTTCTAGCTTAGTGGTTCTTAACTCTGGCTGCACATTAAAATCTCCTAAGGTGATACTGAAAAGCAAAACAAAACACTGCGTCCAGGCTCTAGTCCAGCCCAGGTAAATCAAACTCTTAACATGTGGCCTGGGTCTTCAGATTTATAAGTGCTCCAAGGGTGGTTATAATGAGGATCTAGATTTGAGACCCACTGTGCCCACTGTAAAGCTAAAAAAGCTATAAACAACATGTAATGTTGACAGGCTACGCAAGACTTGGATAAATTTCCACAAGAGAGAAATCATATTCATGCTTCCCCAGAACAAAATCAGAACCTAACACCTTCCCTAATCCCTCAGTTCCTCTCTTCCCCACCTCACCCCATCCCTGGGGGAAAAAAGCATTATTTTGGAAAGGCTTGAAGAAATAATTATTGGGAAATCTAAAAATTTAGAGTTCAAATAAAGAATGCCCCTATAGTAAAACTAAAAGAAGCCCAGAATTCATTTTTCTCTAAAGGAAATAGATACTTAGGAAATTGGATTCTGTAGGTACAGAAGATTAACAAAGATTTTACCTAGCTCATAATTATATACTAAATGAGAATTTGTTACAATTGAATGAATGCACTTAGTAATGTCTGTATACCCCAGTAAGATCAGACAGAAGGAGATGATAAACAAGGTAAAGGCACACATTAAAAAAAAATAGTGTTTATTCCTCACTTTTCCCTATCACTTTAAAATTGTTTTTCCACATATTATTTCATTTGACCTCACAAAAATCCACTCTATTAGGCAGGACAGTAATTGTTTTCATATTAGATAAAGAAAGTGGTGGTGGTTAAGTGACATACTCAAGATTTCCTACCTATTTAGTGCCAGAACTATGGATAGATTGAAGTCTTTAATATGCCACATCACCAACAGTAACAGTATTCTGAAATTGTGTCTATGGTGTAAGATGTCTAAGACAATTTAAAAATTGTAGGGAAAAGCATATCAAATATTTGTGATCCAAGATTTGAAATTGTAGCAAACTATATATTGATTGACTCTTTAATCATTGAAACAATAAACTGCCTAAAGGACATTTTAACTTCAATTTTAAAGGATGTTGTGAATATAAGAAGATATTGTATCACACTAGCTGTTAAATACCAACATACTGAACTAACAAATACTCTATAAAATTACCATCATATTATTTCCATGAGATCCAGTGATACAGTAAATGAAAGCCCTACCAGAAAACAAACTTTCAATATTTTAAGTTTCATTTTGTTATTCATATTGTTTCAGCAATAAAAAAAATACCACTTCAAAAAGCCATTTATACTAAGGCAGCATCAGCCCCTCCAGCTTCCTTTCCCCCTCTGTATTACCTAATGAAGGATTTCTTGAAAGAATATATTTAAAATCCTTTCTTCAGGTGAAATACTCACCAATTCTGTCTGAATGGTGATCCATCTGAGAGGGAGAGCTGGATATACTGCTGCTGGGGTGGGAGGAGGTCTGGCTCCCAGGGCGATGATTCTCTTCCAGAGAGGGAGCAGGAGAAGGACTCTCTGGGATCCTTTCCTGACACAAAAGAAAGCAAAAAAGGAAATTGCATATGTGCACCAAGATTTTCATATTTGTTGAATCCATAACATTTGAAATTTTGATCTCTCACTTATCCTGAAAGCATGCTCATCCACAATACCTGGTCTTAAAAACATATCCTTAAATAAAAGCTTATATATTTTCTTATAAAATTAATGGAATATAATGAATGTTCAATAAGAGAAGAAAGTAAAAGGACTCTGTGCTATGTCAGATATATAGTAGTGGCTCAATAAAAATTTGCTTCCGTTTGCTTTCCTAGAAAATTCAAAAAGATTATAAATCCGGGGGCATGGTGAATGTTTATTGTTATTGTAAGCACTTCCATTGACATAAAGTTCATGCCAAGGTCTGGAGAGTGAGCCTACTGTCTAAGTAAGAAGGCGATATCTCAAAAGTAAACATTTGAGAACTCTGGAATGAAACTTGCAAATATGGCAATTAGTACATGTTTAGCCTTTCTGCACAGACAAACAATATGGACTTAATATACCTGCAATATATCAGACCTTAAGAATTTATGTCAAATTCTGAAAAAAAAAATGGTTTGGTTGTCATAGGATAGAATACTGGGTTTTCCACAGTAACATTAAGAATTATTAATATCCATTCCTTAGTATTGTTGAGAGTTTTTAGTTTGAAATAATAAATTTGACCAAAAATGAAATATTTATTTTACATACTTGTACAGTAATTGCTATGGCTTTCAACATTTCTGTAATTATGAATATTGCTATAAAACTCTTAAGTTGTTCACTATATTTATGCACCATAAATTGATGAATAAATTGGGCAATTATTTAGTTAATTTGATCAATAAAATAACCCAATTGTGGTTTTTATGCATATATGTAATCAATGTGACTGGGAGATAGATATGATGGGATGGAGAATCTTTTTTCTATAAAATATTTAATCCATTCATAATAAATTTCTTAAACATTGTGTCTGTAATTACAACATCAGTATTCTAATCATCATATTACAAGTTAATTTGTTAAATATGTGCTTGTATATTTTCACATTGATTTTGCATGAGTTGCCCAAAATTTATATAAATCCTGTAAAGAAAAACTGTTTGAGTGATATAAAGGAATTGTAGCACGTGAGATTCCCTTGGACTCTCCCTCTGAACTTTCAAACAATTTAAACAGCTAAAACTCAACAAAGGATTCCCTGCTCAACATACAGACACACTGAGAGATCCACATATTGAAACATCAAAAGGTGGGCAACTAAGATGAAACAGGTGAGACAAGAAGGGATGAGGGCTTAGAATAGCAATGGATGCAGCCCTGCAGTGAGGAGCTCAAAGCAATGCTCATCCCAGAGAAAGGGAGGAAGTCAGTTGTGGCTCATTCTTCCTTCAGCTGGGAGAAGCAGAGAGACTGCGTGGGAACTCTTGTGGAAGTGAGCAGTACAAGTTGCAACTGAGCCAAGAGACAAGGACAGAGCAAAAGGGTTCTGCCACAGCTTTTGGATGGTTGACACTCCAGACAAAGAAAGAAAGCCATAGAGCTTTTTATACCAAGTGGCTGAGCAAGTTATCTGTAAACCCGAGAACTGTTTCTACAGAATCACTATTTCTCCTCAGCAAAGTGTACACTCTGTGACTGATTCCAAGTTGGGGCACACTGTGCAGAGGTCCAAGGTCACCATTACCAAGAAAGTAAAACAAAGAAGGCAGCCAAATACCCCCAGACAACACCACACCCAAGTATAGCAGCCACACTGACAGCAGCCATGGGCATTAGCTATGGGTTTTCACAGAGCTAAAAAATTTGTGATTCAGCACCACCTACTGAAATATAATAGAAAGAACTCTTCATAGTTGACATAATTGATATCTAATTGTCACTCATATGTAGATGTCTAGACAGAGAAGGAACCCATCAAACACCATGAATAACCATGGTAGCAAGGAAGCTCAGAAAGAAAATAAAAAATCTCCAGTAAGCATGTTTGAACATATGAAAATATGTGATATAAATGACAGAGAATTCAAGATTGCATTTCTTAGAATACTTAATGAGATGTGAGAAAATACAGAGGCAATTTAATGCACTCAGAAAATAAATTAACAAACAAAACAAGTACTTTACCAAATAGCTTGACATTTTTAAAAAGAACCAAACAGAAACCCTGGATATGAAGAATTCATAAAAGAGGTCAGAAATAAACTTGCAAGCATAAGAAATAGAGCCAACCAGATGGATGAAAGAATTACTGATATCGAAGATAGAATTCTAGAAATGACACAGAGGGAAGATAAGAGAGATGTGAGAAATCAATCAATCAATAAATATAACTCTATCAAACTAAATCACAAAAAGTGATAAAAGAATAATGGACATACCAGAAGAAGAAGAGAGGAAGAAGGGAAAGGAAACCTATTAGCCCAAAAAGTTAATGATGACTCCCAGATCATATGGAAAAAAAAAAACTAGATCCTTGAATTCAAGAAGCAAATAGAACACCTGGTTACTTCAATCCAAAGAGGTCATCTACAAGGCGCATTGTATTAAAAGTGTCAAAAGTTAATGACAAGGAAAAAATTATCAAGGCATCCAGGGAAAAGAAGGAAGTGACCTATAAAGGAAAGCCCATCAGGTTATCATTGGACTTCTCAGCAGAAACTCTAAAAGCCAGAATAGGGTAGGACCAAATATGCAAACTACTGGAGAAGACAAATTACTAGCCAAGAATAATGTATCCAGCAATGTTATCTTTTAAATATGAAGGAGAAATAAAATATTTTCCAGACATACAGAAGCTGAGGGAATTTATCACCAGAAGACCTCCATTGCAGGAAATACTCAAGGGGGTGATTCTACCTGAAACAAAAAAACAAAAGGTCACCACACTACTAGTAAGTTCACCAACAAACTTACAGCATAAACAGGGATAATCTGTGACAACAAAAACATAAAAAGGGAGGAGTAAAGGGTCTGAATTTGCTAGGAGGATGGAGATCAGATGCATTCAAAAGAAAAAGAAAAACCTATTGAGTAGGTCCTACTCTATATATTAAACTTTCTTTTTTATAAACCTAAAGATAACCACAAAAAACCACTGAGACACATCGTTCAAAAAAAGATGAAACAAGAAAGAAGTATGGAATATCACCAAATAAAAACATCATATAGAAACACAAAAGAAAAGAACCAATGGAGGCACAGAGCTATCAGAAAATAATAGATAAAATGGCAAAAGGAAATCTTCATACATCAATAATTGCCCTCAATGTAATGTCCTGAATTCACCAATAGAGAGTTCAAGAGTAGGAGATTGGATCAAAAAACAAAATCCAACCATATGATGTTTATAAGAGACACATTTAAGCTGCGAAGACAAGGGTAGATTCAAAGTGAAAAGGTAGAAAATGATTCTCTAAGCAAATAACATCCACAGAAAGCCAGATGTAGCCATACTTATGTCTGACAAAAAGATCTTAAGATAACAAAAGTAACAAGAAACAAAGATGGACATTCTATAATGATAAAGGGGACACTACATCAAGAAGACATAACACCCCTTAATATATATGTACCAAATCAGTGAGCACCAAAAATATAAAGCAACAACTAATAGAACTAAAGTGAGAAACTGACAAAAATAATCATATTAGGGGACCTAAATACTCCATTAACAGCTCTAGATAGATCATCCAAAAAGAAAATAAATAAAAAATATCGTCTTAAATGACACATTAGACCAAATGGACATAATTGATATTAACAGAGCCTTTCATTCCAGAGAAGCAGACTATACATTCTTTTCCAGTGTATATGGAACATTCTCAAGGATAGACCATATGTTGGGTCACAAAACTAGCCTCAACAAATTTAAGAACATTAAAATCATACCAGGCATATTGTCTGACCACAATGCTTTGAAATTGGAAATCAACTGCAAAAAGGAAGTTTAAAAAAAAAAACCCACACAGATATGTGGAGATTAAATAGCATACTATTGTATGATGGGTCAAAAAAAAAGAAAAAGTGAAATCAGCAGCTATATAGAGACAAATAAGAATGACAATATGACATATCAAAACTTCTGGGATGCAGGGAAAGCAATAATAAGAGGAATATTTATCTCATTACAAGCCTATCTCAGTAAACAAGAGAAATTCCAACTAAACAGCCAAACAGTATATTTTAAAGAACTAGAAAAAGAATAGAGGAACCAAGATGGCAGCAAAGGTAAATGCTGATACTTGTATCCTACTACAACCACACCAAAATTACAACTAAAATACACACCAACCATCATTCAGAAACCACCTGAAATGTGACTAAATGGAAGTCCTACAACCAGAGAATTAAAGAAAAAAACACATTGAAACTGGTAGAAGGGTGGAGGCACAGAACAGGCTGTTCTGACACCCAGGTGTGGTGTGTTTTTATTTATTTATTTACTTACTTACTTATTTTTTCTTTTTCTTTTTATGTGTGGGGTGTTTTTAATCGGGAAGGATATCAAGGCTGAAGAGGTCTCCCATGAAGAGCAAGTGATCCCAGCCCCACACCAGGCCCCCAGCCCAGGGTTCCAGTGCTAGGAAGAGAAGTTCCTGTAACTTTGGTCTGTAAAAACCAGTGGGCATTGTGCCTGAGTTGTTACTGGTGAGAGGAGAAGCTGAGAAGCCCTTGGTTTTTGTCTTCAAAGGGAAAAATTTCAATCAAGAGACAAAATATAGAAAACCAAGCAAGAATTTATTGACCTCAGCAAAAATATATTTAGGAAAGTGAAACAAGTAAGGGCATAGAAGAAACAACAGGAGAGTCTAGGCTGGGCTGCATAAGCTCTGGGCAGTTAGAGGATGGGGGCGGTGCTTTGCTCCCCTGGTTGCAAGTCTCATGGGATCCATTAGAGGTTAGGGGTTACATGGGGTAGGAGGAGAGGGGGAAGGGAATGACACAAGTATACTTCCTGAAGGGAGAGCACACTGGGACCTTCATTTTGAGGAGTTTTAAAGGCTCGGCATTTAGGAGATGTCTTAGGAGCAGATCAATAGAATATTTATCAGTTTTATGCTGATGTACCAAAATGAGATTTATTCTCTTAATATGTCTGTCTTTGGGTGTGGTTGGAAAATGACACTTAATTGGATTTCTGTTACCTGCCTCCCTGAATAGGGTGATTTAAGCTATATACCCTCTGGTTGGGAAGGAGAAGGGCAAACCATTTACTCTGAAGTGTCCTTAGTTTAGGGAAGATAGGATATACTAGGTAGTTGCAAACTGGTGCTACATACACCACCTGTCTTAGTTTCCCTATTCCTCTTGTTGTGGAATTTTCTTAGATTCTAATATTCTGTAACATTCCCCACTCTGAGACTTCCACCGCTAAAATATTTTAGCAATGATGAGGGAAGGTGGTTTGTCTTCAGTAATTGCTTTGTGCTGAAAATTGTCATAGTCCCTGTCTACATTAGCGTATGAAAGTCTCTCTACCTGTCTGATCTAAGGGCAACAACAAAATGGGATTTGAGACTGAAATAGAGAGGCCCTTGGTTGATTCTTCTAAAGTAGGGATAGACTGAAATTCCTGAAATATCATCATTTCTACATGGAGTCTCACTTCAGCAAATCTACAGATTCAACGAAAACCCTATTAAAATACCAACAGCATATTTCAAATGTCTAGAACAAATGCTCCAAAAAAGTATATGGAATAAAAAAAATAAAATAAAAATAAAAAAACTCAAATAGCTGCAGCAATCATGAGAAAGAAGAACAAAGTTGGAGATGTCATAATACCAGATATCAGGTTGTACTATAAAGCCACTGTAATCAAAACAGCCTGGTACTGGCTGGCACAAGAATAGGCATATAGATCAATGGAACAGAGACTCCAGAAATCAACCCAAGCCATTAAGCTCAATTAACATTTGACAAAGAAGGCAAGTGCATACAATGGAGTCAAGACAGTCTCTTCAATAAATGGTGTTGGTAAAACTGGACAAATACATGCAAAAAAAACAAAAAAAACCCCTAGACCACCAACTTATACCATACACAAGAATAAACTCAAAATGAATAAAAAACTTAAAATGTTAGTTGTGAAACCATAAAAATCCTAGAATAAACCATAGGCAGAAAAATCTCAGACATCTCTGGTAGCAGTATGTTTATGGATATATCTCCTAGGGCAAAGGTAACTAAGGAAAAAATAAATAAATGGGACTACATCAAAATAAAAATCTTCTGCATAGCAAAAGAAAATATCAACAAAATGGAAAGGGAGCCCACAGTATGGGAGAACATATTTGCCAATGATACATCTGATAAAGGGATAATATCCAAAATATATAAGGAACTCATATAATGTAACCAAAGGAAGACAAACAATCCAATTAAAACATGGGCAAAGGACCTAAATAGACACTTTTCCAAAACAGACATACAGATGTACAAGAGACATATGAAAAAATGCTCAAAGCCACTAATCACCAGTGAGATATGAATTAAAATGACAACGAGGTAACACCTCACACCTGTCGGAATGGCTACCATCAACAAATCAACAAATGACAAGTTCTGGCAAGTATGTGGAGAAAAAGGGAACCCTAGTACACTTTTGGTGAGAATGCAGATTGGTGTAGCCAATATGGAAAACAGTATGGAGTTTCCTAAATATATTAAATATAGAACTGCCATTTGACCCAGTGATCCCACTTCTGGGAATATATCCTAAGAAACATCAATCAGAAAGAATGTATGCATCCCTATGTTCATAGCAGCACATTTTACAATAGCTAAGATCTGGAAACAGTCCAAGTGCCATCAGTAGATGAGTGGATAAAAAAGTTGTGATACATTTACACCTGGAATACTATGCAGCCGTAAAAACGAAGGATCTCTTACCCTTTGAGATAGCATGGAGGTACCTGGAAAGTATTGGGCTAAGTATAATAAGCCAGTCAGAGAAAGACAAATATCACATAACCTCACTAATATATGGAATCTAATGAATAAACTGATGAACAAAATTGATCCAGAGACATATTAGTACGGAACAGACTGAGGAATCTCAGAGAGAAGGCTGGGGAGGGTGGGTGGGAAGAGATCAACCAAAAAACTTGTATGCATATATGCGTAACCCATGGACACAGGCAATAGTATGGTGAAGGCCTGGGGCAGGGGGTGGGGGAAGGTTAGAAGGAGTAAATGGATATAAAGGGGGGGGGCATATGTAACATTTTCAACAATAAAGATCTAATTTTAAAAAAAATAAGGAATATGCCTACGAAGACAGAATGAAAAACAAAGGGTAATGATCACAGCAAAATATAAGCCAGTTTGTACGTCTGTAAAAATGTCAGAAAAGAGAGCTTAAGGTTTCTTTTGATAGAATCAAAATGAGCAATGACTATTTGATAGCATCAGATGCTTAGGTAAATTCTGTATGGTTGAAATTGTATCAGAAAGTCTTAATAATTCTAAGTCAAAGGGTAGGGGGGAAATTAAGCATTAGCTTGGAGGGTGAAGACAACTAGAAAAATTGAGTAATTAGTTATTTATAGGTAAATATAAAAACTTAGATACAATCTACTACACTAGAGTCCAATATCCACATTTGGGCATTGTGTTCTCCATTGAAACAGAATTTTTCTCCCTAATATCACCTTCATTTTTATCAAAGGGACTGCATTAGATCTAGTTTTAATTTGACCTGATTATTTGTATAAACAATAAAAATAGCAACTAGTTACATAGGCTTTTTAAAATCTGCTTTGCTGGCATTTCATTCACAAGAAATCTTCAGACTGTACTTTAGTCAGCCCTTTGGGAGCACAGAAGACAAGCCACGCATTTCCCATCCAGTTTTGCCTGCAATGTCTATAGATTTGGGTGGATTTCTCAAGTTCTTGGGATCCCCCAAAATGTCTAAGATTCTTTCTTTGCCATCATCTCCAAGGAAAGCAAACTTCTTTCCTTATCTGGAAAAACTACCATGAACCATGTGAATAAGCAAGGTACCTGGCCATTTTCCCCAAAGGGCATTTACTGGCTTTAAAGTCAATCTCAATTCCTTGTCTTTCTGGTGACATCCAGAGTTCTGGTATCTCTCTCTCTCTCTCTCTCTCTCTCTCTCTCTCTCTCTCTCTCTCTCTCTCTCTCTCTTCTTTTTTTCTTTATTGATTAAGGTATTACATATGTGTCCTTACCCTCCCATTGCCCCCCCATGCCCTCACCCCCCTAGTGTCTGTGTCCATTGGCTATACTTATATGCATGCATACAAGTCCTTTGGTTGATCTTTCCCCCTTGCCCCTACCCTCCCCTGCCTTCTCTCTGAGGTTTGAAGGTCTGATCAATGTATGTCTCTCTTGATCATTACATTCTAGTCAAAGATTTGGTTAATAAAACTGTGAGGGTTAACTTGAAACACAGGCAGATAGGGCAGGGGTCCAGTGGAAAACAAAGGCAGGTGGAACATAGGCAGGGGCAGACATGGCAGTTTGAGCAGCACAGGAACCAATCAAGCAGAAATTATAAAATGTTTCTGGACTCAAAGAGGGAGGCATGGGAAACCAAGGGAGGGCCTGCAACAATAAGGTGTACTGACACATAGAAACAGAAAGTTCAGCACAGGAACAGAGAAAGAACACATAAAAACAGGGAACGTTCAGTTTCGTTGCTGGGGAAGAATAATTGAAGGAATCAATCAGGTGATGACATGGATAGATATAGAAGCAGGCTTATAGTAAATATATACCCCTGGCATACAAGGCTGTATGGGGCAGCCAATTATTGAGCCACCCTCCCCATGTGGGGAGTCTAAATCTGCTTGTAATAAATTTTCCACACTTTTGCTCAAATCTTCTGGTCTGCGAGGCTCATTCTTCAGTGTTGCAAGATACGACCCCGGGGGAAAATATTAGCTAACTGTTTCAGTTATCAAAACCACAATTGGAACCTGGTTTTATGTGTCCTATTATAAAGAGAACAGATTTTTGTTGGATTTAGGCAAACAAATATATTGACATGAAAATATTTACTTACTGAGAGTTGTCAAGTTCTGGAGGTATTAGGTAGAGAGAAAAACATAAAATGTCTCAATATTGCTTATGAGGGTATATTTTATCAAAATGCTTATAGGGAAAACAAAACAAGCTTAACTAAAAACTAAGAAACCAGCATTCCTTAGATTGGCATTAATGAACACATTTCATAAACTCAATTGGCAAACACACTCACTTTCAAGAAACTATCTCCAAAAAGCACAAGACATTCATCAGCTCCAAATCCAATTTACAGATTTTCTGTAATAAAAAAGCCAAAAGCAGGCAAACTTAAGACTTGTCTAGAACTCAATCTTTCAGTATTTCATGTTATCTAAAAATATCTAGATACTCAATAACTTCAATTAAAATCCACTTATTTAGAAAGGAATAGTTGAAATAAGTTAAAGGGGTTTGTTTAGGTGGCTAAGGTTTTTTTATATTTTGACTAGAAGCTCAATGCACGAAATTCTTGTAAGGAGGCAGGGAGGAGGTTGTCCCTCAGCCCGGCCTGTGCCCTCTCACAGTCTGGGAGCCCTCGCTCCTTACAGCCTGCCTGCTCTCTGCTCCTTACTGCTTGGCTGGCTGCTCCTTAGCACTGCCATGGAGGTGAGAGAGGCTCCCACCACCGCTGCTGTGCTCACCAGCCATGAGCCCGGCTTCTGGCTGAGTGGTGCTCCCCCTATGGGAGCGCACTGACCACCAGGGGCAGCTCCTGCATTAAGCGTCTGCCCCCTGGTGGTCAGTGCACATCATAGTGATCCATCATTCCGCTGGTCATTCTGCCATTTGGTAGAGTTGCATATTAGGCTTTTATTATATAGGATAATATTTACATTCCAGAGCTTTGTATTAAAAAAAAAAAAAATGACCCAGACAGGAGTTTATGGTGAAGTCCAAGTATTTTCATTTCAAAGCTCCTGGGACTTTGGTTTTATAAATCGTATTATCTATAGGCCTCTTGAGATGGATAGGGGAGGTTTGGGGGAGGTAAAAGGATTTGGTGGGCTTTGAATTGTTTCTGGAGCCACACCTCTGGCCCTGTGAAGACTTCATTTGTAAAACAAAGACAGTGGTTTTTAATGTATCAAGAATTAGATTGCCACCCAAGTGTTGGCAATGGACTGACAAATTTAACTACCCATTTTTAGAATATTTCTTTCCATTTGGGTGTATTGTTCTAGTTACAGACATCACATAGCTTAGGGTAGCCTCCAAGCCATAAAGGCTTAGATACATGGAACCTCTGTCCATTTCCCTTGGGAAGAGCAAAAAATGTCCTAGCTGCAAGATAGTATTGTCCCATAACATTTCCTACTTGGAAGGGGACAGGCTCTGATTTAAAGTCAGACATTGATTAAGTATTTTTTGCCATTTGTATAGAAGCTTTACTTTGAAGGAGGAGGCAACTTAAGTTGGGTGTGGTTAGGAACAGATAAAGTAGCCCCAGTATTTTTAAAGGCCTTTGTGGCTTCCTTTTTTATTATAATTTTAACTTCTCTGAAACTGTTATGGAAAAAGGGAAATAACCTTGGAGCAAATCTATGCTTGCTTCTGATTTCTTTTCCCTTTCTAAGTCCCATTTCAGTTTTCTACAATTCTTTTCAAGGTGATCTGGTTTTATACAACAGAAACAGACTCTTCTACAGTTTCCTAGCAGACCCTATGTAGCAGTTCTGTTTCCTTGCTCTCAGAAACCACTAGGTATATTAATTGGAATAGGTTATAATAATTAGGATTGCATTGTCTAACAATTAAATTTCTTTGGGAACCCATCAGAGTCCCTGAGAAAATTGGGTACAGTTGCTGGCTCCTCTTTGGCTGAAACAAACTTTTTCCAAAGGGAATTGTTAGAATTCCTATTCTCATTTTCCCTTAAATCAGTAGGGAGTAGTAGTAAAGATACAAGGGGAAGGAAGAAGGGAGTGGAAGGGCAAGTCCAGACAAGGAATCTCAGAGCAAAGGATATAGTAGAGGAGCTATAGAAGGGAGAGGAATTGGTTATAGGCACTTATTAGTTTCAAAAGAGTTCAGTATCTAACAAAGTGTGGACCAAGATGATTATTATATCCTTCCATGTTATTTCATAGGCCAAAGATATATGTTGGAAAGCATTGATATAGGTATGGGGTTATTAGAGTAACTCCCAAGATGAGCGTTAATTTGTTTTAATTTTACAAGTGAAAAGGATTTATGGACAAGCTGTGGGCTGCATCAAGGGACATACCCTGGCAGGGAAAAGTACAGGCTGTTTTGGCCTTTCCAGTTCCTTTGACTGGGAGTTGTTTGTTTGTTTGTTTGTTTTGTAGGTATGGAAGCAGGGTCAGATAGAGAGAGAGTTTAGGCAATGGAATGGGGGTATAGCTAGGGGAATTCTGTGGGCCATTAGCACAGGGTTGTGAGATAGGGTCTTTGTTTAGCTGAAATACAGCCAAATGTGGATAAAAAGGGGCCACATGCTAACCTAAGTCCGGGAAGGACTGGGTGGTGGCCTTGCAAACTCAGAGACCTAAAGCAACCACAGAGAATGATCTGAAATTAAAAATGTTTAACTAAAAAGCAGTTTATAGTGGATAGTCATGTCTAGGCTGGTATCTTTCCTGACAAAGATCAACTTTGATCTTAACTGAGCCTATTGTATTTTTGCATTTAGATAACATTCTTTTGGAATGTCAGAATAACTTGTTACTTTCCTTTTTCTGGACCCCCCAATGCATCCAGGCACCAGGGCAGAGACCGCAAATTCCCTCATTATTATTGTTATCCTGTTAATTGTTGACTATTAACTATCCTGTGTCCACCTATGTAAAGGAAGCATGAGTCTATCATTTTACTTTTTATCCAATCCCAGAGGTTTCCTTGCTTTGCTTTCTCCCACCTCCCTAATCTATCACCAATGGAGTTCATGTAACCCACTTACATCTCCTCCTTTGATGGTAATTTATAAACATTGGTGAAAAACCACCATTCTCTGGAGCATTATCTCAATACATTGAGATTTTGCTTCTTGGCAATTGTCCTCAGTTTGGCTCAAATAAACTCACAAAAATGCTTTACATGTTTGAATGTTTCTTATGTTAATACAGAGTAGGCAATTTATATTTCTGGAGGAGATCCTTTTGTTCTCATACTAGAAAAAATGTGTGGATATAAGGAATTTCTGACCATTTTCCCTGCCACTTGCAGAAAATATCTAATTAAAGAATGGTGTCATGATTAATGCTATTGTTTTGAGTCCATGACTACCTATACCCAAGTTTATATTATGGCCAGACTGAATTACAGTAGAAAGTCTTTTCTTTTTTTAAGATCTGGGTGGCCGAATTGTGACCAATTAGCCAAAATACAGATCAGAGTACTCCTATCCTGCATAAAAGGTTGAATGTCCATTTGGAAGTTAGCAATTTGAGAGCCCAGCATTTTGGGGTCAATTCCAGAGCCTGGAGTCCCAAGACTAAATGGCTATAGTCTGATCTCTAGGCCATTAAGAGGGGATGAGACATGAAGGGTGCCATGTGATCTCACCATAATCTTAGGTTAGGAATTAGAGAGCCTAGCATCCTGGGTTCAATTCTGGAGCCTGGCATCCCAGCCCTTGAGGGCTAGAGTCTCATGTCTCAGGATTCTAGCAGGGATGAGACCATGTAATCTCACCATATTCTCAGAGGATGGAAGGTCAAACTTTACAGAGTTATGGGCATCTCTGCAGACCTTGTTGGAATGGGATATATCTAGGAGTCCAGAAGCAGTCAAGTCTGCTCAACCAGGGCAAAGGAGCAGAAAAGAAAAATAGAGCTAGTGTATCCATAGGAGAAAACAGAGTAAAGGGGTTTTATAGATAGGGGGGGTTTTGCTAAAAGGATGAAAAAAGGTAGTAACCTATAAATGGAATGACTAATAGTGAGGTACGTTTAGGGTGCCATTTACCTCCTAGTTGAATTGTACATTGGACTTCTGCATAATATCTTATGGTTTGTGTGTCTCCCATTCCTTTGATGATGTCTATGCCATTTCTTCTGAACCCCTCTAGGATCCACTATGGTAGGGAGGGCCCCTACTCTGAGAATTCCAGATTGTGGGAATGCTGTGCCTGCCATAACCCATTATACTGTAGAAATTCTACCAGAGTACTTCCAGTGAAGTGCTGTAGAGTCTTGGCCTAGTAAAACTGAGAGATTTTGTAGGTGATAGACAAAAAGATTTACCCAATAGGTCTGGCTGGAAGAGGACAGATAGATTTCCTAGATGCAGTAGTAGCTAAGAGGCAAGCTAGAGTTTAGGTCAAGCAGTCTGGTTGGGCAGGTGAGATGGTGTGTTAAATCAAAACAATGCATGGATGACAGAATTATACCCTGAGAATGTGGGCATGGAGGGGTCATGACTGCAAGTGAATTCTTAGGAATCAATGTGCCAGTTCATCACCAGGCACTCAGGGTTAATTTAATTTTCCATTCACAGGCAGTCATTTCCTATTAACTAGAATTACTGCCTTGTCCTCTTGATCCTGGACAAGAAGGAAAAGTAAAGCAGCCCTTTCTCTGGCCTTGTGGCCAGAGGACTTACGGTTTGTACAATCAAAGGGCTGCCGTCAAAATGATGTTACTGATTGGGGTTAATGGCTGGGGTCTTGGTTCTTCTCATCAACACAAAAAAGATTATAAAGTAAACAAAAATGAAGGTAATAAGCCAGTCCGAGAAAGATAAATATCACATGATATCACTCATTTGTGGAATATAATGAACAACATAAACTGATGAACAAAAACAGATCCAGAGACAGAGAAGCATCAATAAGACCATCAAACCTCAGAGGGAAGGTAGGGGAGGGTGGGAGTAAGGGGGCGTGATCAATGAAAGGACTTGTATGCACGCATATATGCATAACCAATGGATGCTGACATCAGGGGGGTGAGGGGGACAATGGGAGGATAAGGACACATGTGTAATACCTTAATCAATAAAGGAAAATAAAAACTTCATATAAATGGAAAAGAAGTGTAGGTAAAGCACAGTGGGATAGGCCAGTCAAGAAGAACAATAGCCCTGAACTCCTGGGTTATACCGTTTAAATGAGGGATTTTCTGGGTGGATGCTTTCATTTGCATTCAGAGTGACAAGGATGCAACCTGAGACCCAGGTAGTTACTCCTAAAGGGCCCAAGCATGGAATTACTTAAACTCACTCCCTTTGAGCTTCTGCAATGGGGCAGCAGCTTGAAAGAATTCACAGACAAACGGGAAGAAACTAAATTGTCTGTCATCAGGGCAAGAACTCCTGGGCATTTTTCTCCCAGAAAAAAAAAAAATTGCTGGGAACTCCCTTCCCCCCCCCCCCCACACACACAGAGTTAACTGGCAGGTACCATATCTGAGTCTCCATATACCTGGTCCACACTATTTGTCCCAACCTGGTGATTCCCTGACATCCCCACCCAATGTGCAGCCACAACCAAGCTGTTTGCAGTGTCTTTTGCATATGAGTGGCCTATTCTGATTTAGGCTTTAGACTTTCCTAAACTCTATAAAACAAGAAGCTGCTGGATTCAGTGTGCCACATACATCTTGATAAATGGCCACAGGCCCAGCACTAACAGAAACTTGCCAAGGTTTACAGCTTTGCCTCTCCTGGGCACTTCTAAGCCCAACACAAGTAGCAGCCATCTGCAGATCCCCCTATAGCAAGGCAAAGGCAGTGGCTGACCTTGCAGCTCCTGGGAAGCCCCAGAGCCAGTACACTTGGTGAACAGCTTCAAACAACATCAGATTCCAATTCTACCACATCTGAGAGCAACACACTCAAGGGTCAGACTTGGAGAGCACAAAAGCCCCACTGAAGCAAGTCTTACTCCATAGGTGTGTCTCATGCACAGCAATTCTTCCCCTGTGGTTGCAGTTGGTCCTCACAGCCAATTTCTCCCAGTGGCATCAACAGTAATCAAGGCTCAATTACAACAGGACAGTGAGCACTGCCCACAAAGGGGAACACCTAGAGTGTCCAGCTCAGGTGACTGGGGAAGCTGATCCACTGGTCCCTAAAGGACACCTACTAAACTGGGTGAGTATACCAATTCCAGGAGATACTGCAGCTCTACCTAATACATAGAAACAAACACAGAGAAGCAGTTAATTGTGGAGATAAAACAAAACAAACAAACAAACAAACAAAACAAATGAAAGAACAGAAGAAATCTCCAGAAAAAGAACTAAATAAAATGATGCAAGCAAACTATTAGATACAGAGTTCAAAGCAATGGTTATAATGATGCTCAAGGAACTTTATAAGAGCTTCAAGGGATTTACTGAGAATGACAATGGACTTAGTGAGAATTTAAAAGAAATTAACGAGAGCATCAAAGACATGAAAATGGACCCGTTAAAAATTAAGGATATACTAACTGAAATGAAGAATAATTTACAGGGAATCAACAGTAGAGTAGAGAATGCTGAGAATCAAATCAACAATTTGGAATATGAGGAAGCAAAAACACCCAATCAGAAGAGAAAAAAAAAAAAGAATCCCAAACTATGAAGATAGTGAAAGGAGCCTCTGGGACAACTTCATAACTTCATAACTTTTGGTATGCACAACATGCATGTCACAGGGGTGCTGGAAGGAGAATAGAGGGAGCATGAAATTGAAAACTTACTTGAAGAAATAATGACATGAAACTTCCCCTACCTGCTGAAAGAAATAGACTTACAAGTCCAGGAAGTGCAGAGAGTCCCAAACAGGATGAACCCAAAGAGTTCCACACCAAGACACATCATAATTAAAATGCCAAGGATTATAGACAAAGAAAGAATCTTAAAAGCAGCAAGAGAAAAGCATTTAGTTACCTATAACGTAGTGACCATAAGACTGTCAGCTGATCTCTCAACAGAAACGTTGCAGGCCAGAAAGGAGTGGCAAGAAATATTTAAAGTGATGAAAAGCAAGAAACTGCAACCAAGATTACTCTATCTGGCAAAGCTATTGTTTATAATTGAAGGTATTATAAAAAGGAGCTTCCCAGACAAGAAAAAGCTATGGTAGTTCATCAACACCAAACCAGTATTACATAAAATATTGAAGAGTCTTCTTTTTTTTTTAAAAATATATTTTATTGATTTTCCACAGAGAGGAAGGGAGAGAGATAGAGAGTTAGAAACATCGATGAGAGAGAAACATCGATCAGCCACCTCCTGCACATCTCCCACTGGGGATATGCCTGCGACCCAGGTACATGCCCTTGACCGGAATCGAACCTGGGACCTTTCAGTCCGCAGGCCGATGCTCTATCCACTGAGCCAAACCGGTTTTGGCTGAAGAGTCTTCTTTAAGAAGAAGAAGAAAAGATCAAAAACATGAACAATAAAATGGCAATCTACATTAATAAAAGACAAAGATGCTAATTGACCATACCTTTGCTACGCCCAAGCAATGACCACCAGCCAATCAGAGCAACTATATGCAAATTAACCCAACCAAGATGGTGGCCGGCAGCCACAGAGCTGGAGCAAGCAGGAGGCTTGGTTGCCCCTGCAATGGAGGAAGCCAAGCTTCCTGGCTGGCTGTGGCATCTGTGAAAGGCAACACAGTTTCAATTATAGAAGACAAATAAATCCCAGATACCTGCTTCCAGGCAGCCTCCACTGGGAGCTTGGGTGGCTGGAGGTTGTGGCTAGCCTGCAAACAGCCATCAGCCTCTCACCCAGGATGGCCACACCCTCATGGGGTGAGGGTTCCCACTGGGGGCCTTGGCCAACCTTCAAACAGCCATCAGCCCCTCACCCAGGCTGGCCAGGCACTCTAGCAGGGACCCCCAACAGGAAGGGGCTGTGGCCAGCCTGAAAACAGCCATCAGCCCCTCAACCAGGCTGTCCAGGCACCCCAGGGGGGACCCCCACCATGAAGGGGTGTGGCCAGCCTGAAAATGGCCCTCAGCCTCTCACCCAGGCTGGCCAGGCACCCCAGTGGGGACCCCAACGAAGGGACTGTAGCCAGCCTGCAAACAGCCATCAGCCCCTCATCCAGGCTGTCCAGGCACCCCAGGGGGGACCCCCATCCTGAAGGGGCAGCGGCCAGTGTGCAAAGAGCCATCAGCCACTCACCCAGGCTGGCCAAGCACCCCAGCGGGGACCTCCACCCTGAAGGGGCTGCGGCCAGTCTGAAAATGGCGATCAGCCCCTCACTCAGGCTGGCCAGGCACCCCAGCAGGACCCCCACCATGCTCTGGGAAACCCTTCAGGGCAAACCAGCTGGCCCCCACCCACGCACCAGGCCTCTATCCTATATAGTAGAAGGGTAATATGCAAATTGACCCTAACAGCAGAATGACTGGGAATCACTGGTCACTATGACACACACTGACCACCAGGAGGCAGATGCTCAATGCAGGAGCTGCCTTCTGGTGGTCAGTGTACTCCCACAGGGGGAGGTCTGCTCAGCCACAAGGCAGGCTGATGGCTGCCAGCACAGCGGTGGTGGTGGGAGCCTCTCCTGCCTCCTCAGCATCACTAAAGATGTCCAACTGCAGCTAGGCCTGCTCCCTGCTGGCAAGTGGCCATCCCCCAAAGGCTCCTGGGCTGCCAGAGAGATGTCTGACTGCCAGCTTAAGCCCATTCCCCCAGGGAGTGGGCCTAAGCCAGCAGGTGGTCATCCCTCGAGGGGTCCCAGACTGCGAGAGGGCACAGGCCGGGCAGAGGGACCCTCCTGAGTGCACAAATTTTTGTGCACTGGGCCTCTAGTAAATGTATATCTATCATTAATTGAATCTAAAATAAAAATAATTGAACAAGGAGTCTAAAGAACAAAATTAACTGATGACTAAAATAGAACCAGAGGCATGGAAACATGAAAAAGATTGAGAAATCTCAGAAGGAAAGTAGTTGTGGGGGAGGGGTGGTTAAAAGTTTAATTAAATAATGTATTTGCATATATGCATTACACATGGACACAGAAAATAGGGTGGTGAAGGTCTGGGGTGAGGCAGGATCTGGGTGGAGGAGCACAGTGGTGGGGAAGGAAGGGATCTGTAATATTCTCAACAATAGAGATAAACAAAAGAACTAGAAAAAGAAGAACAGAACAACATAAAGTCAGTAGAAGACAGGAAATAATAAAAATTATTGCATAATTGTATGAAATGGAGAACAAAATGTCTATAAAAATTAATACAACAAATAGCTGTTTATTTAAAAAATTGATAAAACTGGCAAGACCCTAGCTAGACTCACTAAGGAAAATGGATAAAAGACCCATAGGAAAAAAAATCAGAAATAAAAAAGAAGTTACCACAGGCATCATAGATATATAAAAGATCATAATAGAACGCTATGAAAGACTATATGCTATGAAATTTAATAACCTAGAAGAAAAGTATAAGTTCCTATAGATGAATAACCTTTCTAGACTGAATTATGTCAAATTAGAAAATCTTAATAAATAAACCAATCAGGAGTGAGGAAACTGAAACAACTTTCAAAAAAATCCACCCCAAAATTCCAGGACCAGATAGTTCACTAATGAATTCTACCAAACATTCAAAGAAGATCTGAGACCTATCCTTCTCAATTTTTCAAAAAAATTAAAGAAGAGTCAAAACTTCCTAACACATTTTATGAGGCCAAGATAACCCTGATACCAAAACCTGGCAAGGATAACACACACACAAAAAAGGAAACTACAGACCAATGTCTCTGATGAATATGAATGCAAAAACTCTTAAACAAAATACTACCAAATAGATTACAATAGTACATCTAAAAGTAATACACTATGGCCCAGCTGGCATGGCTCAGTTGGTTGAACATCAATCTATGAACCAGGAGGTCATGGTTCAATTCCAGCTCAGGGCACACGCCCAGGTTGTGTGCTTGATCCCCAGTAGGGGAAATTCAGGAGACAGCCTATCAATGATTCTCTCTCATCATTGATGTTTCCAGTTCTTCCTCTCTTTCCCTGTCTGAAATCAATAAAAATATATTCAAAAAATAATACACTATAATCCAGTGTGGTTTATTCTAGAGGCACAATTGTACTTGAACATATGCAAATTAATCAATGTAATAATACATAACATTAACAAAAGAAAGGATAAAAGTCATATGATCATATCAATAGATGCTGGAAAAGCATTTGATAAGATAACAACATCCATTTATGATTAAAACACTCATTAAACTAGGCATAGAAGGAAATTACCTAAACATAATAAAGGCCATGTATGAAAAACCCTCAGTCAATATCTTACTCAGTGGTGAAAAACTGAAAGCTTTTCCTCTAAAATCAGAAACAAGAAAAGAATGCCTACATTCACCACTCTTATTCAACATAGTTCTGGAAGTCCTAGGCAGAGTAATCAGGCAAAATAAATAAATAAATAAATAAATAAATAAATAAATAAATAAATAAATAAATAAATAAATAAATAAATAAATAAATAAATAAATAAATAAATAAATAAATAAATAAATAAATGGCATCCAAATTAGAAAGGAAGAAGTAAAAGTATCACTTTTTGCAGATGATATGATTCTGTATATAGAAAACCCTAAAGACTCCACCAAAAATTATTAGAAACAATAAACAAATACAATAAAGTTGCTGGATACAAAACTGATGTACAAAAATTAACTGCTTTCCTATATACTAACAACAAAACTTCAGAAAATTAAATGGAAAAAACAAAATTTATTTTGCAATTGCAAACAAAATAATAAAATACCTAGAAATAAACTTAAGAAAGGATATGAAAGAACTATACATTGAAAACTACAAAGCATTATTAAAAGAGATTTAAAAAGACATAATGAAATGAAAAGATATTCAATGTTCATAGATTGGAAGAATCATCATGGTTAAAATGGCCCTATTACCCAAAGCATTATACAGATTTAATGCAATCCCCATCAAAATCCCAATGTCATTAAAAAAATAGAACAAAAAGAAATCATCACATTTTCATGGAAACACACACACACACACACAACAAATAGCTAAAGCAATCCTGAGAAAAAATAATAAAGCTGGAGATATCACACTACCTGACTTCAAATTATTCTACAGAGCCCTGGATGGTGTGGCTCAGTTGGTTGGAGCATCATCTGGTACACCAGGAGTTCATGGGTCTGACTCTGGGCCAGAGCACTTACCTAGGTTGAGTGTTCAATTCTTGCTCAGGGAGCATAGGCAAAATAACTAATCTATGTATCTCTCGCACATTGAAGTTTCTCTCTCTCTCTCTCTCTCTCTCTCTCTCTCTCTCTCTCTCTCTCTCTCTCTCTCTCTTCCTCCCTCTCTAAAATCAATAAAAAAAAATGAAGGCAGTCAGGGAAAGACAAATACCATATGATTTCATTCATATATATGGAATTTAATGAACAAGCAAAATAGAGGCAGACTTATACATAGAGAGCAGGCAGAAAGTTCTGGTGTGGAGGGTGTTGTGGGGGATGGAGGGAGAGAGAGAGAGAGAGAGAGAGAGAGAGAGAGAGAGAGAGAGAGAGAGAGAGAGAGAAAGAGGGAGAGAGAGAGAGAGAGAGAGAGAAAAAACTCATGGCTATGGAAAACAGTGTGGTGATTGGGGAGGTGTGTACGTGGAAGAGGGCAATAGAGGGGATAAATGATGATGGAAAATATATTTTAAGAATTATACTATAGAGCTATGATAATCAATACAGCATAGTATTGGCAGAAAAACAGACACACAGGTCAATGGAACAGAATTGAGAGCCCAGAAATAAAACCACATGTATATGGCAGGGAATTTTCAACAAAGGAACCAAAAACACACAAGGAGAAAAGAAAGCCTCTTCAGTAAATGGTGCTGGGAAAATTGGAAAACCACATTCAAAAGAATGAAACCAGATTAGTTTGTCCACATGTACAAAAATTAATTCAAAATGGATCAAAAATCTAAATATAATATCTGAAATAATAAATTACATAGAAGAAAACAAAGGTACAAAACTTAATGTACCTTTGGCCATAGAGAACATTTTATGAATTTGACCCCAAAGGCAAGGGAAGTAAAAGGCATATAATCTGGAATATAATACTAAAACTCATGGATACACAAAACAGTGTGGTGGTTACCAGAGGGAAAAGAGCGGGGTGTGGAGGGGGCTTAATATATAGTGACAGAAGATGGATTGACTTGGGTGGTGGGCACACAGTGCAATATACAGATCTTATATCATAGAAATGTACCCTTGAAGCCTATATGATCCTATTAACCAATGTCATCCCAACAAGTTTAATAAAAAACAGAAAAAAGAAAAACTGTTTAATGCAAAAGTAATGGCACGAGGGTTAAAAGTTATTATTTCATTAGTAGAAGTTAACATTTTTCAATGTCTGTCATTGTAACAGGCAGAATAATGCCCCCCCCCCGCCCCCAATGTACAGTTTACATCCTAGTAGCTAGAACCAGTGAATATATTAGGTAACCCTAACCCTATAACTTGCATGGCAAAATGAACTTTTTAGATGCGATTGAAAACCTTGAGGTAGGGAAATTACTCTGAGTTATCTTGGAGGCAGAAAGGGAAGGCAAGAGGTGATATGATTATGGATGAATGATCAGAGAAATGCAACGTTGCTGACTTTGAAGATGAAGGAAAGGAACCAGGAACCAAGAAATGTGCTTGACCTCTAGAGAAGTTGGAAAAAACAAGGAAACAGATTTTTTTCCTGGAAGCTCCAGAAAGAAATGCAACCCTGCCAGCAACCTGATTTTAGCTCAGTGATACAAGTATCAGAAATCTGAGCTACAGAGCTGTAAGATAATTAATGCATTGTTTTAAGCCACTAAATTCGGCATAACTTTTATAGCAGCAATAAAAAACCAATAGAGTCATCAATGTAGTATGTTCATTTTTAAATGTTTTTATATTATTGTTTAACATTTGATACTTTTAATGAAATGAGTAGTAGACTTTGAGTGTATTAGCTGCATATTATATACCAATTAAGTACTGATGCAGTAAACCCTCATTTTCCTTAATTTTACTTTCTGAGGTTTTAGTTACACATGGGCAACTGTGATCCAAAACTATTAAATAAAAAAATTCTAGAAATAGACAATTCATACATTTTACATTATGTGTCATTCTGAGTAGTATGATGACATCTCACTGTATCACTCTGTCCTTCCTGAGAATTGAATCATACCTTTGTCCAGTGTGTACATATTGTATATGATACTCACCTGTTAGTCACTTAGCAGCCATCTAAGTTATCATATCAGCTGTCATGGTATCGCAGTGATTGTGTTCAAGAAACTTATTTTAGTTAATATGGCCACATTCACATAACTTTCATATAGTATCTATATGTATATAAAAGCCTAAGTGACTGTCCAACTGGAAGTTATGGCACATAATGACCACCAGGGGGCGGATTCTCAATGCACAGGCATAGAAATGCGGAACAGACTGATGAATCTCAGAGGGAAGGGGGAAGAGGGAATAGCGGGAAAGATTAACCAAAGATCTTATATGCCTACTAGAGGCCCAGTGGCGGAGTCTCTCGGCCTGGCCTGCGGGTCCCTCGGCCTGGCCTGTGAGGATAAGGACAAAACTGGCAGTCTTACATCCCCCAAGGGATCTCAGACTGTGAGAGGGCACAGGCCAGGCTAAAGGACCCCACCGGTGCACGAATCCATGCACCGGGCCTCTAGTCTTGTTATAATTGATCTATATTATAATTATTGTTATTAATATCTTAAAGTACCTAATTTATAAATTAACTTTATCATATGAATGTATGTATAGGAGAAAATGAAGTATATGTAGGGTCTAGTACTGTCTGAGATTTCAGGCATCCTCGGGGGGTCTTGGGGGAAAAGCCCAGGAGCCCCATGGATAAGGGGGGACTACAGTAATTGTAAATATATATTATCACACAATCTCACTCATATGTGGAATCTAATGAACAAAATAAACCAACGTGCCCTAGCTGGTTTGGCTCAGTAAATAAAGCATTGGCCTGCGGACTGAAGAGTCCCAGGTTCGATTCTGGTCAAGGGCACATGCCTGCATTGCGGGTTCAATCCCCAGTAGGAGATGTGCAAGAGGCAACCAATCAATGATTCTCTCTCATCACTAATGTTTCTATCTCTCTCTCCCTCTCCCTTCTTCTCTGAAATTAATAAAAATATATTAAAAATAAATAAATAAATAAATAAATAAATAAATAAATAAATAAATAAATAAACCAATGAACAAAATGGATTCAGAGACATAGAACCATGGAACGGACTGATGAATTTCAAAGGGAAAACGGGGGTGGGAGATTAACCTGGGAATACATATGCATATATGCTTAGCGCATGGACACAGACAATAGTGTGGTGAAGGCTTGGGAGGGGCGGGTGCAGGGGCAGTGTGGAAGGGGTCAATGGAATAAAAACAAAGAGGACATCTGTAATACAACAATAAAGATAAATTAAAAAAACTTTAAAGGCTCTATAACTTATCATGCTCTAAAATAGTGAATGTTGTACAATTTATACACATATTTTGGCATAAAATAATTGAAACTATACAAAAGCAAAAGGAAAAAAATATTTGATTTTATATATAAAATTACTTTCATGTATGTGTGTATGTTCATGTGTACCCATACTATTTAGAGAATATATTTTTAAAGTCAGAAAAATATACATTTCACTTATTCTTAGTATACATATAAATATCTAGTTGTAACACCATGTGTATAGGGTAAAAATCAAAAGAAACATATAAGCAAAGCAGAAGAAAAGAATTAAATTCTTTTTTAAAATAGTTATATTTGTATTTTGGAGGAATGATAGGAGATGAACAGCAAGATGTAGACAGCCATTATTGAACTTCCTTTTACTTTTTGAAAAGACCAGTTCATCAGTTGTGAAATTCAACCTAAACTGTCATGATTAAAAATATATTCTCTAAAGTATGGGTACACATGAACATACACACATACATGGAAGTAATTTTATATATAAAATCAAATATTTTTTGCCTTTCACTTTTGTCTAGTTTCAATTATTTTATGCCAAAATATGTGTATAAATTGTACAGCATTCAATATTTGTCTTTGAATTATAACATTGGTAATTTTCTGAAAAAGTATGTAATTCTCTGAACTACATTTATCTCTACTGAACCTCTGAATGAATGGATAGGGATGGAGTATAGCAGTTACTGAGCAAAAATAGAACTGAACAAACAAAATCAATGTGTAATGGCAAACAGGAATCACACATGCAGTGATATATGCTACCATAATAAAATTGGAAAACTTTTGAGTGTTTCATAGAGTTGAAAGTTTGGAAAATCAAGATAATCCAGCTGACAGTGATACTCGCTCTTGCTCATTATGTGTAATTAAAAAATGAAAGTGCATTTTAAATGTTCAAAAAAATTGGAAGGCCTTGGCCAGTGTAGCTCAGTTGGTTTGGCATTGTACTGTTAACCAAAAGGTTGCTGGTTCCATTCCCGGTCAGGGCACATTCCCAAGATTTGGGCTTGGTTCCTGGTGGGGGGCATGCAGGAGGCAGCCAATGGATGGATGCTGCACTCTCACATTGATGTTTCTCCCTCTCCCTTCCTCTCTAAAAATTAATATACTATTTTTAAATATTGGAAGAATATCTACACAAACAGAAAATTCTATGAATGAGAAAAATACAATGTTATAAAGACAGATCCCAAAAATATTTAAAATTATCATGTGATAAAATAATATGAACACAAATAAGCTCCTTATTTGACATTTTCAACAGCATATTAGGCAAAACAATAAACTAACTTTGAAAACATGATTTAGAGTGGCCGTAACATTTTGCACGAAGTAATCTTTCTGCTTTAAGATTTTGTGGTCTACATTTTTCCAAATTCAATCAAGGTTCAGTTCATTGTTTTTGTTTTCCTAAGGCATCACAAGGTCAGACCTTTTTTGTCATATAAGCCATATTAAATTATTCCAGTGCTTTATGCTGGTTATGAATTAGGTGGGTTTTGAAAATTCTATGTGGATCTGGTAATGTGTAATTTCTCCTAAAATAATAAATAGTTCTATGAACACTTTCTTCTTTGCAAGTAAACAGATCCATTTTTCAGCCCTGTAATCAGACTGCATCTATTTAGCTACTTAACTGCAATGTGCTTCGGTTCATTAGGTGGCTACTGTTGTGTCTCAGCCTAGTTAAAATTTCACAGCAAGTTAATCTGTTTTATTACAAATGAGAACACAAGTGATAATGTACTCGCCATTTGCAACAAATCAATAACAGCATTTGAAAGGGAATATTGCAAATATAAGGATGGGCAAAAGTAAGCTTACAATTGTTCATATGAACATAGTACAATAATTAATAAATAATAATACAAGAAGAAACTGTGTTCTCACAACTGTAATCCTAACTTT
Source organism: Myotis myotis (assembly GCF_014108235.1). Lineage (NCBI taxonomy): Eukaryota > Metazoa > Chordata > Mammalia > Chiroptera > Vespertilionidae > Myotis > Myotis myotis. The sequence goes on along the minus strand of NW_023416346.1, from coordinate 103,382,207 downwards.
GCCCATCCCTGTATAAAACCCTAATCATTTTTACTCATTGCTGACTTCATTTTATTTGGCATTTATGACTTTTACAACTTTGTTAATCTTCATGTATTTTATCCATACTCTATCAAAAACAGCTGCAGCTCTTCTGAAAAATAGCAGATGTCTTCTCCATATTCAAATTAGTGGAGGAGGGAGAGTTCCAAAATTAATACACGCTTACTCAATGAAATCCCCATTTTCCCCTGAAATTAATAAAGTTATCTGCATATACTTATATAGCTCAAAGTTCATTCTTAAAAAGAAGTATATTATAGAAACCATTACTAATTAGTACATGATATTCCATCTTCTGTCATACTGTTTCCTTTTGGGGGGATATCACAAGTGGTCAAAGGAAATGTTCATCCATATCAAATAATATGAAAATACATTTGGACCTTAATAAAGAGCAAGGTCAATGCTTACAAAATGTAGTTTTATCCCTAGCTGGTTTGGCTGGGTGGATAGAGCGTCTTTCAATAGCTACCATCACAATAATAAATTGTTGCCTCTGATATTTTATTATATTGATTTTTTTAAGCATTCAGTAGGATTATGCAATATATAATTTGTCTTTTTATTTTTATTTAATTAGGATTCAACTCTCACAGTAATTACTCTTCCAAATGTTAACCTATTAATGAGTTCCTAAAGGATTTAATGACATTTCATTGCTGAGGAGTAGCTTTTGGAAGTTTATCTGAATGCTAGATATTTTATTCATGCATTTGTCTTGATAGTTCATATTTAATTGACGTGTTCCTTCTGTACTATCACCAGAGTTCTGCAGAAACAACACATTGCAACTTGACAGACTTTAATAATAAAACCAGAGACACAAAAACTAAAAGTTTATTTATTGTTCCTGTTAACTTTGTTTACTATTAAAGCTGAGGAAGAATTTGATGTCCAATTTCAGTACCTCTGAATACTATTGGAAGCATGATACTTTATAGATATTTCTGAATCAATTTAAGAATTAGTCTATGCTCCACAGACCAATTTACAATTGTATTTAAGTTAACATAGATGGATATGGCAGTGTTTCCAGTAATTTAGAAGAAACAGGCAGATTAAGGATGCATCTGGAACATGTAACCATGAAAAAACCCAAAATTATAGGTACACCCTATCTGTGACCTATGGATATTTGGAGAAAGGACCTTCTCACCTCTTCAGGGTGATCAACTTGTTCTGGAAGAGGATTGAAGGAATCAGGCAGAGTTTCTGCTCATAACCTGTAAATGCCCTCAAATGGAAGAATGAATAGATGAATAGTTCATTGGGAAAATGCATGGCTTTCAAATTACATTGTGGACTTGGACCTCTGTCACCCACCCAAACACACACACACACACACATACACACACACACACACAACCTTCTATTTTCACTCAGTGTATCTTCATCTCATGTTCTAAAAGATAAAAATAGTTTTGTCTTTCCCGAGAGCATTTAGAATAATACTCAACTAGTGATTTTTCAGTGAATTTAAATTATCACAAAAAACCCCTCTGCATTGACTAATTTTAATACCAGATGTTCACATGCTAATGCCACTGCCTTATGACCATTTCCTATCAATTCATTAATTGCCAGCTGCTCGGGCAAACAAAAAACACAGCTAATCAGATGGTATTGGGAAAGAGCCAAATAACCACTTCCTACTTAAATTTCTTACCAGAGAAAAATATGGCACAATGATATTACAAAGTTTCCCACAAATACAGAAAAAAATGCTTTGTAAGATACTTAAATGTCGAATAAGAAATAGGTTTCATACCAGTCAGGTATTTTAACTATTTTGTTCTCAGTATTGTCAAATTAATAATAATGCAATTTTCAATTCATGTTATAGCTATATTAGTTATTAGCTACAAATGCTAATAGCTGAGCCAACAATAGAGGGATCTGAGCCAGGCCTAAAGACTATGTGCCTGGTGTAACAATATTCCCAAACTAGCTTCTGCCAAAAAACAAAAACAAAAGCTAACAACAACAGTAACAAGAACAAAAACAAATGTGTTCACAACTTGTAATGTCTTTTCAAGTTTTTAAATTAAAGTCTGCATCACTAATGCTCATTTATGTTGGAAACACTCCCAAACGTTTAATATCCAATTAATCATTAGTTTTCATTCATTCATGCAACAGATACATATTGAATCCTTAATGTACCCATTGGAGATGACAGGAGAGCCTATCGTTATTTTCATATGGCATTTAGATTCTTATAGTTCAAACTAAAGACAAAATAATCCACATGTAAACATTCAAAGACAATTTAAAATAAAATTCAAAACAGATCAATTTTGATAATAGAGTCATCACCCATTTTCAGTCTCCACCAGAACCCTAATCCTTTTTTAGAGGCGATGAGATCAAAGCAGCCATTACAGGTAAATGAACACTCTAGAGGGCTGGCTCAATACCTGTATAGCATATGCATCCAATGGTGGGGGAACTCTTGGTCCTGGTACTAAGAGGTTACACAGAGGAATGTGTATAGGGGGAATTATTCCTTTCTCAGGCTAACTTTTGACTATGATATTGATTTCTACTTATTACTATTTCTATGTGGATTCTTGAGTGTAAAACATAAAATAATATTAGTTAATATACACTGAGTATTTACTAGGTGCTAATTAGTGATCTCATTTAATATCTTGTTAACACTATAAGATAAGTACAATTATTATCCCCATTTCATTGGGAAATGAGGCAAACTGAATTACAGGTAGATTAAAAAACTTGCCCAAAGTCACATAACAAAGAATGGTGAAATCAGGATCAAATACAGGCAGACACCCTGACCTCAGAGCCCATGTTATTACCCATTATGCAATACTAGAGGCTTGGTGCATGAATGTTTGAATGTTTACATGTGGATTATTTTGTGCACGGGGGTCCCTCAGCCTGGCCTGCACCCTCTTGCAATCCAGGACCCCTCGGAGGGTGTCTGACTGCCAGGATTGGGCCTAAGCTGGCAGTCAGACATCCCTCATGCAATCCAGAACCGCTGGCTCCTAACCAGTCACCCGCCTGCCTGCCTGCCTGATCGCCCCTAACCACTCGCCTGCCTGCATCATTGCCCCTAAAGCCCTCTGCCTGCCTTCCTGATCACCTCTAACCCCTCTGCCTGACTGCCTCCTACACACTCCACACTGAGGATCGACCCCACAACTCAGGCACATGCGCTGACCAGGAATAGAACTGTGACCTCCCGATTCATAGTTTGATACCAACCACTGAGCCACACTGGCCAGCCCAGTTTTATGATGTACACTTAATTCAAATAAATGCAAACATAGAATAAAGTATAAAGAAAATGAGATCAATTTTACAGAAAGTAAAATATCAAAACATTTGCTCCCAATTCCTTTGATGAGAAATGCTAAACACTGGAAATTAATTATGACTTATACAGTCAGTCATTCACTAATTTGATATCCTCTGTCATATAGTCCTAATATTTAAAGCACATACTGCAAGACCAGCTTCCAAAGGAATTGTGGTCACAGTCTTATGATCAGTGACAAAGCATAGGCATCAAAATATGCTAACGAAGAGTAGAAAGTGTTTAGATGGATTCTGAAATCTTGTTTCAGTATCAGAGTGTTTTGTTGTTTTTTATTTCTAGGGACTGTTTAAAATGATATGAAAAAGAGGAAAATTTTACTGGAAAGTTCAAAAAAATTAAAGGGCCCAGCCAGTGTGGCTCACTGGTTGAGCATCGACCTATGAACTAGAAGGTCACAGTTTGATTCCTCGTCAGAGCTTGATCCCCAGTGCAGGGCATGTAGGAGGCAGCCGATCAATGATTATTTCTCATCATTGGTGTTTCGATCTCTCTCTCCTTCTCCCTTTCTCTCTGAAATCAATGAAAATATATTTAAAAAATAAAAGGTATGCAAATAATTAGAATTTAATAAACTTGGTATCACCTTTGGTGACATTTCATAAATTTTAATAAAAATTAAGACATATTTCTGGAATTTTTTGATAATGTGTCCTAATCTCTTACTGTGTATTTCAAATTTTTGATATAGATTTGTTTTTCTACAGCTGTGTTTTAAATTGAGGAAAGTAGGGATATATAATGGAAATATTAACAGCCCTTTCAATACAGAGATGTTGGCCTAGGTGACACTACAATCACATTGGATTGCATATGCAATGGACAGAATGTCCGTCTCCCCCAAATTTGTATGTTGAAACCCTGATACTTAATGTGATGGTATCTGGTGATGAGGCTTTTGAGTGGTAATTCCTCATGATGGTGGAGCCCTCATGACAGAATTAGTGTCTTTATAAGAGGCAACAAAGCGATTTGTTCCTCCTCTTTTCTCTTTGGCCATCTGAAGACATGGTGAGAAGAGCTTTCACCAGGAATGGCATTAGCAGGCACCTTGATCTTGAACTTCCCAGCCTCTAAAACTATGGTGGCTCAGGAGGATGCTAACAAAATATCATAACAAATACCATAAACTAGATGACTTAAACAAGAGAAATTCCCACAGTGAAATAAGGAAGAAATAAAATTTCATAGTTATGACATTTCCTTCTAAATATTAAATGGTAAACTTCTGAACATTCATATTTTGGAAGAAGAGTTTATCTCTAAATAGTAACTATAAAATATCCGGTGACTTCAATTAAAATATTTTGGTAAAACAGTGCCTGATACTAACTTAAATATGTTTTTTTTATGCCAGACTGCTAGTTTTAAAAAAAGTCTGTAAATGTAAACAGAATTAAAAAAAGTGTTTTTGTTTGAATGGTTCTTTTATGCTCCAGGTAGTAGTATATGACAAAGATTCAATACATAGCTTTGCCTACTGCCTGCGGGATTCTGATAGATTGAACTTTGAAACTGTGATTCATGAATAAGCACACTGAAACAAATTTCTTTTGAAATATACATCAACAGAGGTTTGAAATTTCTGCCCTTACAGTTGGATGTCATATAACTACTATCATGTTCACTGTTCTTGAAAGAAAGAGTGAAACTGTTAAACATATTGACACCCATTTGTCAATTAATTAGATTTTTATCATAGTATTTCCTGTGAATTATTATTTTAAAACTAATAATGTTACCATTATACAATAGTGCCCTAGCAAAAACAAACAAAACTTGGTAACTATGATACAAGCCTCTCACTATTCACTGAATAATTATTTTAAAAATATTTTTTCATTTCTTTAAAATATATTTTCATTGATTTCAGAGAGGAAGGGAGAGGGAGAGAGAGATTGAAGCATCAATGATGAGAAAGAATCATTGATCGGTATGCCCCACACTGGAGATAAAGCCTGCAACTAGGCATGGAACAGACTATCAAACTACAGCGGGAAGCCTGGGGAGGGTTGGGGGGCAGGAGGGATGGGGAAGAGATCAACTGAAGGACTTGTATGCATGCATATAAGCATAACCAATGGACATAAGACACTGGGGGATAGGGGAAGCCGGGGGAATGTCAAGAAGGGGATAAAAAGGAGACATATATATTAAATGGTAAACTCTTTGTAATACTTTAAGCAATAAAACAAAATTTTTACAAAAAAGAAAAATTTTGAAAGATTAAAAAAAAAAAAGCCTGCAATTAGGGCATATGTCCTGACCAGGAATGGAACCATGACCTCCTGGTTCATAGGTCGATGCTCAACCACTTAGCTATGCCGGCTGGGCTAAAATATTTTTTTCTTTACTTCCCTATCATCCTCTGATGAAAATCTACTTCTATAGATTTGAATATAAACTTTATCAAAGGGAATGCAAAATAAATATATTGTTTTCAACTGATTTTATTAAAAACTAGAGGCCCAGTGCATGAAATTTGTGCACAGGTGGGGTCCCTAGTCCTGGCCAGTAATTAGGGCTGATTTAGGCCTTCAGGCTGCCGGCCAGGGCCTTCCTTCCCCAGCTACTGGCTGCTGGTGGTCAGCGCACATTATAGTGAGTGATCAAACTCCTGGTCGAACTCCTGAGAGGACACTGCATATTATATATATATATATATATATATATATATATATATATATATGAAATAAAATTCAATTTTCTTGAGCATGTGTGTAATTGCAGGACTTAAGCATGTGATCAAATGCCAACTTTTAAAAAGTAGCACCCAGTTTTATGTTTATAAGTGTTCTGTCTTTTTTTATAAAGTTTGCATTAAAATAGAAAAATCAGCAATAAACAAAAATATAGTTATACTGTTTTAATACACTAATAATATTTGGATTATTTAAGGAGAAGACAATTATGTTTTCCCTTTCCATCATCATCAGCACCAATGGTTATCTAAGTCATGAGTGGCAACCCCAAGTACCTCTTTGCATTAAGTTCTCAAAGCTATCAAAAGTCCAAATATTCAACCAAAATGTAGCTGATTCAGTTTAAGTTAATAATCATTAAGAAAACTAATTGAATGTACTTTTGAAGAACCATAAACATGCCTCTACTGAGTGTATTTTGTCATCATTTCAAAACAGGTATGAAAATTCCATTAAACCATGCTTTGTTTTTCAATAGTTTCCCAGTTTTATGTGGGATCGCATATACTTAGTAGACAGCTGGTTTCAAAATCATAGGAAACTTGTTCCGTCTTTTAAATAATGTCTGTGGGGGATTTTTTCCCCTCAAAGACAACTCTGATTCCTGGTTTATGCACTGATCAAATATTCAAACAGCAAAGCTCTTATATTAGTTAGGATAGACTGAGGGTAGGAATCACACTAATACTTAGCCATAGCAATATAGAGAGTGTGATACAAATTTATCAAATTTATCAATAATTTTTCTTTCCTATGAAGTTTATGCTATAAAATTTCGTCATTGTTTTAGAAGATCCCAATACTGGAAGCTAATTTAAAATTGAACAAAAATCTCCAGAATCTCAAATTTCTTCTGCCTTCACTTCTCTCAACCCTATGTGCATCTATTACAACATATCAATAATGCAAGGCCCAGTGCAAATCCATAAACTATAATGCCTTTTGTGACTCCCTGCCCCTTCTCTTCTCCACACAAGGTATATTCTTTCCCTCCTCCAAATTCCAATATACTTGTCTTTTTAGTGCAATTTACATGAGTATTTGTTGTTGTCTCACATTTAGTTTGTGATCCCTGGAAGTTGGGTACTATGTCTTATTTTATCTATTTCCCATATTGCCCAATATGACATTTACAAATTTACAAGTTGAATACATAATGTAATAAAGAATCAATGGGTTTCTCTGATTAACTATAACTTTGCTCTTATATATCCTTATGTTATCTCCTCACATAAAGAAAAAATGTATTAAAAAGGCTAGTTTACATGATACTTGGAGAGAGGGCATGTGCCAAATTAATAGGAGACAGAAAGAGAGATTATGAGATGTGATTTGTTTCATTACCTGGTGGTTATGAAATTTTGAAAAACAGTATTATCATTGTGATGATGTGCTCTAAATTATCACAAATATTTGCTTAATGTTTCAGTTTTTAACATATGTATATATATTTTTAAATATTTTTATTGATTTTAGAGATTAGGGAGAGAGACAGAAACATCAATGATGAGAGAGAAACATTGATTGGCACCTCTTGCATGCCCTACACTGGGGATTGAACCCACAACCCAGGCATGTGCCCTAACTGGGAACCAAACCATGACCTCCTGGTTCATAGGTCTCCCCACAACCACTGAGCCAGGCTGGGTGGGCTTTAGCTTTTATTTTACTCATATTATCTCCAGACAGCCAATAACATAAGAAGAATAAATTAGTATTATGATCTTTTCTTTTTTGCAGTTGAGGAAAATTTTCAGGCAGATTAAATGTCTATACAAGGTCATTCAGCTCTTAAGTTACAGAATCAGAATTGAAACTCCAGTTTGTCTGACTACAAGGCTTGCATGGTATGTACTACCACACAACTGCCTTTAAAATATCAAAAAAAAATATAGTGTGTACTTTATTTCACCCCATCAATGTGAATTGTTTTTGCATACTTTTCTCTCTGGTATTAGTCTGGCCAGGCCTCCCAAACACTGTGCTCATTATTGAAAGAAATGAATCCTGAATTAAAGGTGAGATTTGTGATCATGGAGTGAAAACAAACAGCAACAATAAAACAACAAACAAACAAAAAACCAAACATCTCAGCAATCCTAATCATAAATCAAACCCATCAATACTATATGCTAAGCAATGAGTCAATGAGTTTATGTTTTTACTGAAGAATCAGTAGTATTGCTAGTATTTTATCAAAATGTATATGTAATTAATGCCTTTGTCCTCTTCTAAATCATCATTCTTACCTTTATAACAGAGGCCCCAGCTCTAGAGAGTGGGCTGTGAATCTGAGCTGCAGCAGCCATGTTGGCAATAGTATTTAGATGGTTCATCTGATTCATTGCCATGGCAACTGATGCAGGAGGTAAGCTGACTGGAAGTAGAGGATGAGGCATCATCATAAATGGCAGATCTAGCCCTAAAAGAGACAGTGCATGCTAAATTATTACATTTGTAAAATTATTTTGACAAGGTGAAATCACATCAAAATCACATGCAAAATTGATGCAAAGAAAAAAATAAATTTATCTCATTGGATTTCTTAAAAATCAACTTTTATTATATTCTAGTATCTCTTTGAGTAATTAATATTACTTATGAGCTTTAATATTGTTTATAATTTTAAAATTGACCTATTTCACATACTACTATTTATTTTTTAAAATATATTTTTATTGATTTCAGAGAGGAAGGCAAAGTGAGAGAGAGATAGAAACATCAATAATGAAGGAGAATAATTGATTGGCTGCCACCTGCAGCCCCCTACTGAGGACTGAGCCCACAACCTGGGCATGTGCCCTTGACTGGAATCGGACCTGGGACCCGTCAGTCTGCAGGCCAAAGTTCTATCCGCTAAGCCAAACAGGCTAGGGCCATACATTTCTTGTTCTTACTCTCACTCCCAAAGTATTTATAAGATGCAATCTGTTTACACATAGACACAAACAAAAATCTTTAAGCCAAGCCTCATTCCTTATCTAGCTAAAAGAAACAACTACCATTTTAAATCATCATAATATATTGATGTGTTCATAGTTTCTAGCTTAATACTTTCTTCACAAAACATAATAGCGGTACTGGTAAGACAGGATGTAGATTCTCTAGACTCAGAATTATTGAAGGAATTAAGACTTGGAATACGTTCTACCCTGTAGTTATAAATCTTTAACATGTATGCCTATAGCTCAAATTTGAAGCCTTTGTCAATAAGAAATTACTTCCCTATCAAATGTCAACCTGTTTTCCAGTTTAATATAAATTTCAAATATTTTGAGCAGTATCTAGAATTCTGTTTTTTTTTCCTTATGCAAAGTGAAATAATTTCATACATTTTAAATTTTTAAAAGAATATTTCTCAAGTATGAGTCACATTTACACTAGTGGTAGCCACGATGTGTCATAATGAAAAACGTAACACATTAAAAGAGTTGTCTAGTTACAACTTATGTCTTTGAGAATTGTGAGGAATCACCTTTGACCAGAGGCTAGGGAAAGTTAGCTTAACATAATGCATGCTAACATGGCTACAGTAAGGAAACCATAGGACTTTACAATGTATTTTAAACTATTGCCTTGACAGTAATCTTGCATTCTTTTGGACAGAAGCCCAGAAACCAGTAATCTTTAACAGATGTTCTAAAACATCCTTGCCTATAATTTTTCTAAACTATTACAGATTATATAAATTCTATTATAGGCGATATTTATGTTGGTTTTACACACAATAATCAACTATTAATAACATCCCTTTTTCCTCTTTGCTATCCCTTAAATTTTTTGCCTCCCATATCACAACAGCAAGTGAAGAACAATGAATCAATAGGAAGTATATTCAGAGGCCCCCTAAATTTGATACCTCAATCAACAATAACAGTAATACAGACAAATACTCAAAACTCATATATTTGGGACAAAAAGGAGGCTAGAAGGGAGAAATAATGTTAATTGATTTGAGATACATCTCCTAGGTTAAGCAATCATGGCTGAATTAAATCATGGCTGAACTAACAAAAATAATTCAAGGGCAGCACAATGAAAAAAAAAAAGACACTTTCAGATATGACAGGTTTCATACAACACTAATGTGAGCATCTCAATGAATAAGAACAGTCATCAATATTTCTGCTAGAGATAGCCACAAAATGCAGTTATCAGAATTACACAAAGATTAAAAAATAGCTAGAAACTTAATTTCTGCATGGAGTATAAGAGGGGAGCATACTCTGTACTCCCTATTGGTCCAAGTTCCCAAAGAATATTTTAAAAAGTATTTTAAATGTTTACCCTATCACTTAACTTATGACTATCTATAAAACTATAAATCTTTTCTTTTCAGAGGCAATCTACCAAACCAAACTTTTCAATTAGGAAACATTTCTCCTGTGATTATTAATTTATTAGAGAAGCTTCAAAACTGTAAACACTGAATTCAATTGTCCTTCTGCACCCCCTTTTAAAGTAGAAGTTTATTTTAAGTTAGTCTTCCAAAATTACTTAGATGTATATGCATTTTTTACCTTACCCATCATACAGCTTTGCTATAATAATTGCATATCCCATAACATACAATAAATTAATCACTGCTTATGTTTCCCCTAAAACCTTCACTTCATGTTCAACATTAGCAACTATCAATGACCTAAATAGGTTTCTATATAAGGCTCCCATTCACCACAAACCTAAGATAATTATAAACTTAAATTCTTCATGTACTCAGTGTTTTAGTAGCAAATTGATCAAACTCTAGATGATAAGTAGCCAACTGTGCCTCCTTTTAGCACTCAAATCTATCTATCTATCATCAATCTATTTATCTATCTATCTATCTATCTATCTATCTATCTATCTATCTATCTATCTATCTATGAAAGCCTAAGCAACCTTTATGGTAGAACAACCAGAAGGACTGGTCACTGTGATGCGCACTGACCAATAGGGGCAGACACTCAACACAGGAGCTGCCCCCTGGTGGTCAGGGTGCACCCACAGAGGGAGCGCCACTCAGCCAGAAGCCTGGCCCACGGTTGGCGAGTGCAGCTGCCACAGCGGAGCCTCTCCTGACTCTGTGGCAGCACTACCAAGGCATGGCAACAGGCTCAGCAGATGGGATGAGTGCAAGCGGTGGGGTGCCTGGCCCCTATTCGGGTTCCTCCCTGGCTGCCTTCTGCTTGGCACACTGCTACATCCCCCGAGGGGTCCTGGACAGCAAGAGGGATGTCCGACTGCTGGCTTAGGCCCGATCCCAGTGCCATTCTCTGTAGAAGGCAGTCAGTTTGAACAACTCAGTGACTCAGGGAAGGGCAAGGAACTCAGGGTGAGCCTGCCTGCTCGCTTGACTCTCCCACTCGATGGTTTTCCCAGGACAGACTGTGGTGACCCAGCCTGTGCATGTGTAGCAGCTGCTGAAGCTCAAGCAGCAGGCTGTGCAGCAGCAGAAGGCCATCCAGCCACAAGCCAGCAGGTGAACATCCCCCAAGGGGTCCCAGACTGCGAGAGGGTGCAGGCCGGGCTGAGGGACCCCCATCCAGTGCATGAGTTTCATGCACGAGGCCTCTAGTGTTTAAATAAACCTTTGTTCAATTTATACTTTCCTTAACAGTGTAATAATTTTTCCTTATTCTCTAAAGATTTTCAGCATCATCCAGACACCATCTGTCTGTATTAAAGCATAAGTATACTTAAAGTCCAATTGACAGGCAAACTAAATGCAAAGAACAAGCACAATATAACAGCCCATTGACAGTTTTAAAATCTAATTCATCCAACAATTCAAATGATCATGAAAGACTTAAAGGTCACACTTTCAGATCATGACCTGCAATAACTAACCATCATTTGACTTTACTACCCTATACTCTGAGCTAATATTTACATTATGGTACACTTGAGCAGTCACCCCACTTGAGTTACACATGCAAAGCATATGCAAATATTGAGTTATGTAAGTCAACATTTTTCCCAAAGATGAAAACATTAAATTGAGAGCCATCAATAGTATACAACATTCCAGAAATCTGGCTCATTCAGTCAAATGGGAGAAATATACATACTTTTTTTTAATATGGTAATGAAAACAAATTCTTTTTAAAAATTACCAAAATATCTCATCTTTTTCCTGTCAACAGCTCCTATAACTTTTATGTAAGTTCATCACATCACTTCCTCCTAACATAAAGACTAAAAACTTCAGTAATGCTCTAACCCTTCCTCTAACATACCACATTCATTCAATTTCCAAGTCATGTCGACCTCTGTAATATCTTGTCATTCCTACAGTCAGGCACCAATTCCATCATACCTGGTTGGTACTCTGTCTTCCTGGTTGGTTTCCCTATGCTGTTTCATTTGCTTTTCCAAGTCAATTTTTATACTTTCAGTGGCTACTTGCTGTCTCCAGAATAAAATGTAAGTTCTTTAGTTTCATGTTAAATTACTTTTCTAGCTTTGATATCTCAATTTATTTCTCTATGTATACTGCACTCTGGTTTCATTGTGTCCCATAGATTTTGTATTGTGTTTTCATTTTTTTCCAGAACATTTTTTTTTTATTTCTTCTTTGGTAACCCATTCCTTGTTTACTAGCATGCTATTTAACCTCAATGTGTTTGATTGTTTTGTTTTGTTTTGTTTTGTTTTGTTTTGTTTTTTAATACAATTGTGATCTGAGAAGATGCTTGGTATGATTTCAACCATCTTGAATTTGGAGAGACTTTGCCTATGACCAAATATGTGGCCTATCTTTGAAAAAGTCCCATGTGCACTTGAGAAGAATGTATATTCTGTAGCTTTGGGGTGAAATGTTCTAAAGATGTCAGTTAATTCTATCTGATCTAGTGAATTATTTAGGATTGATGTTTCTTTGCTGATTTTTGGTCTAGAAGATTTATCTAGTGATGTCAATGGGGTATTAAAGTCCCCTACTATGATTGTATTGCTGTCAGTCTCTCCCTTGATATGTTCCAGAAGTTTGTGGGGTTTTTTTATGTATTTGTGTGCTCCTGTATAGGAGGCATATATGTTTACCAGGGTTATATCCTCTTGTTGAATCAATCCCTTTAGTATTATGAAGTGATCTTTATCTCTTGTTATGGCCTTCACTTTAAGGCCAATTTTGTCAGATATAAGTATCACTACCCCAACTTTTTTTTTTTCATTTCCATTTTCCTGAAAACACTTTTTCCATCCCTTCACTTTCAGTCTGTGTGAGTCCTTTCTTCTGTGATAGATCTCTTGGAGATAGCATATATATGGGTCTTGATTTCTACTCCATTAAGCTACTCTATGCCTTCTGATTGAAGCATTTAATCCATTTATGTTTAAGGTTATTATGGATTGGTACTTGTTTGTGTCCATTTTTATTCATCATGCCTATGTTCCTTCTTCCCTTCCTATTTCTTCTTTTTACAGCAATCCCTTTAGTCCTTACATTGCTGGCTTGGTAGTAATAAACTACCTTAGCCTTTATTTATTTATTTTTTTTGTCTGCAAAGCTTCTGAGTTCACCTTCAATTTTGAATAATAGCCTTGCTGGATAGGATATTCTTGTATTCAGTCCCTTGCTTTGCATCACTTTGTATACTTCATTCCATTCCCTTCTGGCCTGATGTGTTTCTTTTGAGAAATCAGTTGATAGTCTAATGGGAGACCCTTGTTAACTTTCTGTCTCTCTCTGGCAACCTTTAAGATTCTTACTTTGTCATTAACGTCTACCAATTTAATTACAATGTGTCTTGCTGCTGGTCTTTTGGGTTCATCTTGTTTGGGACTCTGTGTGCTTCTTGGACTTGTGTGACTTTTCTTCCCAAAGTTAGGGAAAAGTTCCTTTAGACTCTCCTCCTCCTTTTTTTTAGTTTTTTTTTTGTGTTTTTTTTTCCAGTTGCTTCTTTGCTTGAGTGTTTTTTCTACGTTGTCTTCAAACTCATTGATTTGGTCCTCTGTTTCTTCTAGTCCACTGTTGAAACCTTCCATTGTGATTTTTTATGACAGTTATATCATCCTTCATATCCTCTTGATTCTTACACATGTAGGTGAACTGCTTATCCAGACATTTGAGCATCCTTATAACCATTACTCTGAATTCGTTCTCTAACAAATTGCTTGCCTCCATTTCATTTATTTCCTTTTCTGGTGATTCCTCCTTTTGTTCAATATGGGGAATTTTTTCTCTCCCCATTTTCTGTTCTTTTGTGATTATTTCCATGTATTATATCAAATTGCTATGTCATCCACATTTTTGAATTTGTCTTATGCAGTAGATGTTTTGTGAGATCCAGTGGTTCAATCTCTCAGGTCTTGGGGTTTGGGTATTCTAGGGATGCCCCCTTCTTGAGACATTTGGGTTCTCTTGATGTAGTTGGGTCTTGAATGTTATTGTCCCATTTGTGGATGGAGTCTCCTCTCAGGGTATCTGGTTCTATAGCTTGAAATCTACCACATCGTGACAACTGTTGTGGAGGCCCTTACTGAACAGCATAAAATACAACAAGACAAGACATGATACAGAAGGAACAGAACACAAATGTACACATGACACCTATAACCCCAGTAAAATTGACCATCAGAGAAAAGAGAATTAGGAGAGACAAAAGAAAGCAAAAATGATAGCAAAAAAAGAAAGAAAAAAGAATGAATGTGGGGAGAAAACAAATAAATAAACCAAAAATTGCAAATAAAAACACCCAGAAAAAGTGGGGTACAGAATCTGTAGAGGCAGAGATTAAACACAGAAAATAAGCTTAAGGAATTGGATAAATAGGGGAAGGGACACAGTTTAGTGTAGAGGAGGGAGACCAAGAAGGAGTGGATAAGAAGAAAAAATTTAAATGTTTTAAAATTATTTATTTATTTATTTATTTATTTATTTATTTATTTATTTATCTATTAGAAAGGAGACTAGAGGAGAGAGCAGATAAGCTTGAATTTAGTAAGTGAAACTAATTAAAAATTAGGAGAAGAAAAGAACAAGAAAGGAGAGGAAAAAGAGCAAAAAAAATGAGTAGCAAAGAAAGAGAGAAAAGAAGGTAAATGGAGTAGGAACAGGGAAGAGGAAATTAGATATTTAAATAAGCCAACAGAGACTATCTTATATAATAAAAGCCTAATATGCTAAGTGTCCGGTCGTCTGTTCAACCAATCAAAGTGTAATATGCTAATGCTATGCTAAGGCTGCTCAACTGCTCCCTATGATGTGCACTGACCACTAGGGGCAGATGCTCCAACTGGTAGGTTAGCTTGCTGCTGGTGTCCAGCCAATTGGGACTGAGTCAGGAGCAGGGCTAAGCCATTAGTCAGACATCCCCTGAGGGCTCCTGGACTGTGAGAGGGCACAGGCCAGCCTGAGGGACCCCCTGCCCCTGAGTGCACAAATTTTGTGCAATGTGCCTCTAGTAATAATAATAACATCAATAAAGCATATAAGAATGATCAATTTTTTAGAAGGGGGTAAAAAGAAAGGAAAGAGGAAAAATAAAGTGGGGAAAGAAGAAAAACAGGATGAAAAAGGGAGAAGTGAGGAAGAACAACATGAAAAAATGGAAAATTAAATATCAATAAAAATATAAAATAAAATAATACTAAACATTTTTCTTTTGTAAAAAATATTTTAAAAATGAAAAAGTGAAGTGTCGGTCACTACAGCTGTGTTTTCATGCCCATGTGGGCTGATTTAGGAACCCACACTTCTGTTCTGTCTGCCACTTCTGGACTTCCTGTTAGGTAGTTAGGTGCTGATCACTGTCAGGCACTGTCTTTTGCTTTTAGCACCCTGTTGAAGCTCCAAACGATCCACTGCTCCTCTGTTTGTATCTTTCTCCATGGGCTGTGGCTGCAAGAAGTTGGGACCATTCTGCCAGCTTTTCCTATCTGCCAGCTGCCAATCTTAATCACTCAAGCTTTAGGGCTTTAGGTGGGGGGTCATGCTGTTTCGCTTTCCAGGAATCAGATGGATGTTTTTTTTTTTTTTCTCCTTTACCTGAATTATTTCTCCATGAGTGGCCCAAAATATTACTCTCACCTTGGTTGGTCAGAGATCCTTGTTGGAGACCAATGGTGTTGGCTGGCATCCTGGATGTTTTATCAGTCTGGTTGCCAAAATAGTGAGGTGGATTGGCCTCTCTTCCAACCCAGTCACTGAGGGCTTTTGGGGGGCTATTCTTACCCTTTGTTTCCCCTGTATAGCTCCAAATGCTGGCAGGATGTGGCAAGCTGTATTACCTTCCTTGAAGCTATTGGGAGGGGCTAGTTTTTCAGAGGAGAAATGGCCACTTAGGTTTGGAAGGTTATGAATGTCCCAATGCCTGAGTCCTGGTCACGTCTTCCTGCCCTGCTTCCCTCACCAGCCTCTACTCAGGCACCTCAAGTCTGTGCCTCTCTCTGCACACTGCAGCTTCCAGTGAGTGTTTGCAATTGAAAAGTCCTATGTTCTGGGTTTAGCGCATAAAAGCAAATGCAAAACAAAAGCAAGACAATCACAAAAACGTAGGTCCCCACCCCTGCTCCCAGCTACTTGGGCCATTTTTTCAGGCTGCCTTTCAGGGCTCAGTTTTTTGTGGCTGTGGTCTTAGGTTGAGATTCCCAGCTGCCTGCAGCCCTGTGTCTTTTCCTTTTCTCTATTATGTTAAATGATTTTTTTGTATATTTTTTGCCAACACCACACTATCTTGACTACTGTAGGTTTATAGGAAATCTTGGAGTAGGGTAGGATCAGTTGACAGACTTCGTTTTCTTCAATGTTGTGTTGGGTATTTTAGGTCTGTTGATTTCCATATAAGCTTTAGAATCAGTTTGCTAATAACTATAAAATAACTTACCTGGATTTTGGTTAGGATTGCATTAAGTGCATAGGTCAAGCTAGGAAGAACTAACACCTTAATGATAATGCATTTTCTTATATATAAACATAGAGTATTCCTCATTTACATCGACACTATTTTACTACATTCATCAGAGTTTAATAATATTTTTAAAGATCATATAAATATTATTTTGTCATGTTTACACCTAAGTATTTAGTTTTTTTGTTGCTAACTACAATGGCTTTGCATTTTTTATCTCAAAAAATATTTTTTCATTCCCAGTTTATAGGAAAGCAATTGACTTTCTATAAACAACCATGCCATAATCCTTTATTAGTTCCAGTAGATTTTTGTCAAAACTTTTGGATATTTTTATATAGACAATCATGTTATCTTTGAATAAAGACAATTCCTTTGGGATTTGTCATATTATATTAGCTATGACTTCCAGTACAATGATGAATAGGTGTGTTGAGAGGAGGCATCCTTGATGTTCCTGATCTTAGGGGAAAAGCACATAGTTTCTCACAATTAGGTGTGATATTAGCAGGAGAATTTTTTGGTTGACTTTGTTTATCATGTTGAGGAAGTTCCCCTTAATTTCTATATTTCTGACATTTTTTATTAAGATAGGTTATTTTATTTTGCCACACCCTTTTCTGCATCTATTGTTAGAATCATATGATGTTTCTTATTTAGCCTGCTGATGTGACAGATTACATGAAGTGATTTCCATAGTTGAACCACCCTTGCATAACTAGAATAAATCCCACTTATTTATGGTTCATAATTCTTTTTCTACATTGTTAGATTTGATTTGTGAATATTTTGTTGAGGATTTTTACATGTATGCTCATGAGAAATATTGGTCTATGGTTTCTCTTACTTGTACTGTATTTTTTTAGTTTTGGTAATTGGGTAATGCTGCCATTATAGCATTCCTGGTACTTCTATTTTTTGGTAAAGATGTAGAAAATTGGTATATTTTCTTCCTTAAATGTTTGGTAGAGTTTACTAGTGAAGCCATCTCAATGTGATGCTTCCTATTTTATTGAGATAATTTCTTTAATAGATATAAGCCTATGCATGGTATCAAATTCTTATTGTATGAATATGTGTATATTAAATATTTCAAGTAATTGGTTCATTACGTTGGGTTATCAAATTTGTGGATACAGAGTTGATTATCCTTTATTATCTTTTTAATACAATAATATCAGCAGTGTTGGCCCCACTTTAATTTCAGATACTAGTATTAATACGTTTTTTCTTCTCTCTTTTTCTCAGTTTGCCTGGATAAAGTTTTATACATTTTTAAATACTTTCAAAGAACCAGTGTTTTCTTTCATTGATTTTCTCCTTTGATTTTCTATTTTCAACTTCATTGATTTCTGTGCTGGTTTGTATTAATTACTAGAGGCCTGGTGCACATCATTTGTGCACTGGAGGGAAGAGGGTCCCTCAGCCTGGCCTGCACCCTTTCATAATCTGGGAACCCTCGGGGAATGTCTGACTGATGGCAGTCAGTTGGACATCCTTAGCGCTGACGAGGAGGCGGGCCGCTGCACTTGACAGCCGTCAGCCCAGCTTGTGGCTAAGCGGTGCTCCCCCTGTGGGAGCTCACTGACCACCAGGGGGCAACTTCTGCATTGAACGTCTGCCACCTAGTGGTCAGTGCACATCATTTGGTTGATTTGCATATTACCCTTTTATTATATAGAATTTCCTTCTGCTTTGAATTTAATTTTCATGTCTTTTTCTAGTTTCCTAAAATAGGAAATGTGGATTTTATCTCTTTTTGTTTTACTCATCCATTCAATGCTATAAATTTCTAAGTACTGTTTTTGCTACATCCCCAAAATTTTGATATGACATATTTTTCATTTACTTTAAAATATTCTTGAGATTTCTGCTTTGACATATTTCACTTAGAAATTTGTTGTTTAATCCCCAAGTACTTTTTTTTATGTTCCAGTTGTCTTCTTGTTATTAATTTTTAGTTTTATTCCATTATGACTGAGACTAGTTTGTATGATTTCTATTAATTTAAAATTGTTGAAGTATCTACACTAATAAAAGAGAAAGATGAAAATTAACCATCACTCCATCACTCTGCCACTCCATCATACCCACAACCTACGCCTACCAGCCAATCAGGAACGAGTATGCAAATTAACCCAACTAAGATAGCGGCGGCCACAGAGGTGGAGCGAGCAGGAGGCTTGTGTTGCCCCAGGAAATAGAGAAAGCCAAGCTTCCTGTCTGCCCTGGCCGGCCCTCAGCTCCGCTCAAGGCTACAAAGTTTCAATTATAGAAGATAAATAAATCCCAGATACCTGCTTCCAGCAGGCCATTGCCTCTGCTTAAGGAGGGACTGGGAGCCTGGGTTTCCAAGGGCAACCCAGGCTTCCAGCCAGACCTGGGCTGCACTCAAAGCTGCAAAGTTTCGATTATAGAAGATAAATAAATCCCAGAAAAAAAGGAGAGGCCGGGAGCTTAGGTCGCCAGGGGGCATGGCCAGCCTGAAAATGGCCATCAGCCCCTAACCCCAGCTGGCCAAGCACCCCAGTGGGACCCACACCCTGATCCAGGGCAGCCTTCAGGGTAAACCAGCTGACCCCCACCCATGCACCAGACATCTATCCTATATAATAAAAGGGTAATATGCAAATTGACCCTAACAGCAGAACAACTGGAAATGACTGGTCACTATGACACACAGTGACCACCAGGGGGCAGACACTCAATGCAGGAGCTGCCCCCTGGTGGTCAGTGTGCTTCCACAGGGGGAACTCTGCTCAGCCACGAGCCAGGCTGATGGCTGCCAGCACAAGCGGTGGTGGTGGGAGTCTCTCCTGCCTCCTCAGCAATGCTAAGGATGTACGACTGCAGCTTAGGCCTGCTCCCCGCTGGCAAGTGGACATCCTCCGAGGGGTCCCAGACTGTGTGAGGGCACAGGCCAGGCTGAGGGACCCCCCCAAGTGCACAAATTTTTGTTCACCAGGCCTCTAGTATTTTATAGACCAAAATGTGGTCTATCTTAGTGAATGCTCCATGTAAATTTAAGAAGAAAGTGTTTTTTTTCCTATTGGCATGCTTGTCAGTTCAACTATACCCTTCCTAACTTTCTGCCTACTGGATATATCCATTTCCAATAGATGAGTATTTAAGTCTCCAAACTTTATACTGGATTCATCTATTTCTCCTGAAAGTTCTATAAGTTTTTGCACCATATAGTTTGACACTCTGTTAATAAGAGAAAATACAATAAGGCTTATACAATTGTCCTTTTTGTCATTATATAATGCCTCCCTTAACCCTAAGAATCTTCTTTGTTTTTGAAAACTCTTTTGTTTGAAATTAATATAGAGAGTCCTGCTTTATTTTATTAGTGTTAGAATAGTATATATTTCTTTAATTCTTTAATTTTAATCAATATGTGCTTTTATATTTATATATTTTATTGATTTCAGAGAGGAAGGGAGAGGGAGAGAGAGATAGAAACATCAATGATGAGAGAGAATCATTGATCAGCTGCCTCCTGCACACCCCCTACCAGGGATCAAGCCTACAACCCAGGCATGTGCCCTTGACTCAGAAGCCGACACTCCATCCACTAAGCCACAAAAGCCAGGGCTACACTTTTATATTTAAAGTGAGTTTCATATAGACAGCATAAAGTTCAGTGTTCCTTTGTTATCCACTCTAACATTCTCCATTATTATTGTTGTTGCAGGTTTGTATTGCTTTGTTTCTTGCTTAACACATGATTATATAAAACTAGAGGCCTGGTGCACAAATCTGTGCATGGGTGGGGTCTCTTGGCCTGGCTGGCAATCAAGGCTTATCTGGTGGCCAGCTGGCAAGAGGGAGGGACCCCAGGTGGTTGGCAGTCTGGCCCCCTGATTGGGGCTGATTAAAGGACCAGCTGGCTGCAGGGAGGGGCCTCAAGAGGTTGGCTGGCTCAGGGAGGAAGGGGCCATAGGAGGTTGGCTGTGGGAGTGCACTGACCACCAGAGGGAAGCTCCTGTTTTGAGTGTCTGCCCCCTGGTGGTCAATGAGTGTCATAGCAACCAGTCATTAGGTTGTTCAGTCATAAATGTCACTTAGGCCTTTATGTATATACTAGGGGCCCAGTGCACAAATTCGTGCATGTTGAAAGGAGCTGTGGGCCACAAGGCTGTGGTGGCCACAGGAGCGGGTCTTGGCCCATCCTTTCCACCCCCACCCCGCCCCTGTTGCCACAGCACTCAATCTCCTATCTGTAGGAAGCCCTGTTCCCACTCCCATGCACTGATGGCTCTGGCCCTACACGCATCCACTGATGGCAGAGAGTGACTGGGGCCGGTGCCAGCAGTGGGTGCGAGTGGGGCTGGCGCCTCCAGTGGGTACAAGCAGCAACCACTGCCCGGATCACCCCTCAGGAGCAGGGGGAGGTGGAGAAGCCCTCAGGGGTGATTGGGCTGGCAGTTGACATTCTCACCTGCTGATGGTGCCGAGCAATCAGGACTGGTGCTGGGCACCAGCAGTGGGTGTGAGCGGCAGCTTCAGCCCAGACTTCGGGTGAGAGCGGGACCAGTGCCGGCAGCAGGTGTGGGTGGGCCTGGCACCAGCAGCAGGTGTGAGTGCAGGGTGGAACCATGGCATGTGGGAGCAAAGATTTTTAGTAACAACCAGAGGCTCACCCCGATGACAGCAAGCAGTGCCCCACTTTGTTCTAGCACCCTCACTCACCTGCTCCACCATCCCACCGCAGCTGGTGTCCACCATATTCTATGCTCTGCCACCTGCTGCGAACAACTGCCATGTTCTGCATGCACCTCCTGGTGGTCAGCACATGTCATAGCAAATGGTTGTTTGGTTGTTCCACAGTTTGGTCTATTTGCATATTAGCCTTTTATTATATAAAAAGATATATGTTGCATTTATTTATTTAATATTTTTTTACTGATTTCAAAGAGAAAGGGAGAGAGAGAGATAGAAACATCAATGATGAGATAGGACCATTGATTGGCTACCTCCTGTATGCCCCACACTGGGGATTGGGCCAGCAACCAGGGCTCGAACCGTAACCTCCTGATTCACAGGTCAACGCTCAACCACTGAACCATGCTGTTGGGCCTTATGTTGCATTTAAATAATGGCAGAGACATCAACATCCCAGGTCACTTGAGGACATGGGACAATCTATGCTTTCAGTTGGTATATTTTGTACAATAATATTTAAAGTGATTACTTATAATTGTATAAGGATTTACCATAATTGTTATTGTTTCCTATTCATTTTTCTTCTTAAAAATATTGTCTTCCACACTTTTGTTATTTTCTCTGGTGTTATGTGAGCATTTTATATGATTCCTTTTTCTTTTGTCTCTTATATTAATTATACTTCTTTTAAAATATTTAAGTGGACTTTCAATACTATGTTGAATAGGAGTGGTAAGAGTGGACACCTTTGTCTTGTTCCTGATCTTAGAGAAAAATCTTTCCACTTTTCACCATTGAATATATTAGCTGTGGGTTTGTCATATGGTCTTCATTATGTTGAAATTTGTTCCTTCTATGCCTAATTTGTAAAGAGTTATAATCATGAATAGATGTTGAACTTTGTCAAATGACGTTTATGTGTCTATTGAAATGATAAAATGATTATTTTCTTTCATTCAATTAATGTAAGGTATCATATTGATTTGCATATGCTTAACCATCCTTGCATTCCTTGGATAAATCCCACTTGAGCCTTTTAATGTGTTGCTGAGTTCAGTTTGCTGGTATTTTATTGAAAAAAATTATATGTATATTTTTCAGGAATATTGGTTTATTTTTTTCCAGTAGTATCTTTTTCTGATATTAGTATCAGGATAATGCTTGCCTCATAAAATGAGTTTGGAAATGTTCCCTCCTTTCAACTTTTTGAAGAGTTTGAAAATTATTGGTGTTAATTATTTTTTAAAATATATGGTAAAATTCACCATTGAAACCATCTGTTCCTGGGCTTTTCTCATTTGAGATATTTTTTATTACTGATTCAATGTCCTTACCAGTAATTGGTTTATTTAGATTTTCTTTTTCTTTCTGATTTAGACTTTTTGAGTTGTAGTTTTACTTTAATATATTCATTCAGTAACACTCTTTTTCTCTTTATGTAGATCCAAGTTTCTGACCTATATCATTTTCCTTCTCTCTGAAGACATTCTTTTAACATTTAGTACAAGGCAGATCAACTGGTACAGTTACACATTTCCTCAACTTTTGTTTGACTGAAAATGTCTTTATTTCTTATTTACTTTAAAAAATAAATTTCTCTGGATACAGAATTATAGGTTGGTGGGTATTTTTTTCTTTCAACACTAAATATTTCATATCACTCTATTCTTGCTTACCTGGTTTCTGAAGATAAGTACAATGTGGTTATTATCTTTGTTCCTATATGGGTAAGGAAGGTTTTTCTCTCTCTGTCTTCTTTCAAAATATTCTCCTTGTTTTTCATTTCCCAGTTTAACTATACTGTAATCTATATAAAGATAGATAGATATAGATCTAGCTAGCTAGCTATTACCTATCTATCTATCTATCTATCTATCTATCTATCTATCTATCTATCTATCTATCATCTATCTATCTATCCATCCATCTATATAGCTATAGCTATAGATATATGTTAGTGTTTTCTGAGACTCCTGGATCTGTAATTTGATATATCTTGTTAATTTTGGGAAAATTTTAAGTCATTGTTACTTTATTTTTTAAAAAGGATTTTTAAGTTGATTTTTTTTAGAGAGAGAAACATAATGTGAGAGCAGAACATCAATTGGCTGCCTCCTGCAAGTCCTTCACCAGGGATCAAGCCCGTAACTGGGGCATGTGCCCTGACAGGGAATCGCACTTGTAACCATTCTGTGCATGGGATGATGCCCATTGAATTGAGCCACATCAGCCAGGGTGAGTCATTGTTACTTTAAATAGTTTTTCTGTTACATACCCTCATTCTTGTTCTTCTGGTATCCCCATTACATGTTGTATACTACACCTTTTGTAATTGCCACATAGTTCTTGAATATTCTGTTCTTTTTGTTTGTTTGTTTCCTTTTTGTTTTTTGCTTGGTTTTTCAATTAGGACTTTTGATTGACATATCTATAAAGTTAAAAATTATTTCCTAAAGCATGTCCAGTGTACTGATGGGCACAGAAAAAGCATTGTTCATTTTTTTGGACATTTTTTCCAGAAATATTATATTTATTTTTTAACTATTTATTGTGAGAGTGTTATAGATGTCCCTCCTTTCCTCTCCCATTGCCTCCCTCCACCCAGATCTCACCCTGCCATAGGCCTTCACCATTCTATTAATTGTGTGTGTGCATGGATAATGCATGTATGCATGTAAGTTTTTGGTTAATCTGTCCTCATTCCTCCCCCTTCCCTCTGAGATTCATCAGTCTGTTCCCTGTCTGTGGCTCTACTTTATTCATTTTGTTCATTAGATGCCTTGTTCATTTATTTTTATTTTTAGTTTCAATTGTTGATAAATATGTATTTATTGCCATGTTATTATTTTATTATTAATATTTTTAAATCTTTTTTTCTTCTTAATCTTCTTCTTAAAGAAGACCCTTTAACATTGCATATAATATTGGTTTGGTCATGAGAATTCTTTTAGCTTTTTCTTGTCTTTGAAGTTCTTTATCTGTCCTTCAATTTTAAATGATAGCTTTGATGGGTAATCTTGGTTGTAGGTCCATGCCTTCTATCATTTGGAATATATATTTCCTGGTATTCCCTTCTGGCCTGCAAAATTTTTGTTGAGAAATCAGCTGATAGTTGTATGGGTGCTCTCTTATAGGTAACTGCTTTTTTCTTGCTACTTTTAAGATTCTCTCTTTGTCTTTAATCTTTGGCATTTTAATTATGATGTGTCTTGGTGTGGGCCTCTTTGGGTTCATCTTGTTTGGGATTCTCTGCACTTCCTGGACTTGTAGATCTATTTATTTTACCAGGTAAGAGAAGTTTGCTGTCATTATTTCTTCAAATAGGTTTTCAATTTCATGCCCCCTCTCTTCTTCTCCCAGCACCCCTATGATGCGCATGTTGGAACACAAAGTTTTCCCAGAGGCTCCTTACAGTATGTTATATTTTGGGATTTTTTTTCTCTCTCTCCTGATTGGGTGTTTTTTATTTCCTCATATTTCAAATTCTTGATGTCCTCTATTCTATTATTGAGTCCCTGTAAATTATTATTTTTTCAATTAGTGTATGCTTCATTTCTGACTGGTCCCTTTTTATGTTATTGATATTCTCACTGAGTTCCTTGACATTCTCACTAAGTTCCTTGAAGCTATTGTTAGGTTCCTTGAGCATTATTATAACTCTTGTTTTGAACTTTTTATCTGGTAGTTTTCTTGCTTCTATTCCATTTAGTTCTTTTTTTCTGGAGATTTTTCCTTTCCTCTCATTTGTGACATATTTCTTTTTCTCAGCATTTTGGCTACTTCCCTGTGTTTGTTTCTACGTGTTATGTAGATTTGCTATGTCGCCTAGACTTGGTACAGTCACCTTGTGTAGTAGATGTCCTGTAGGACTGGTGGCTCAGCCTCCTCAGTCACCTGAGCTGGGCACTCCAGTGTGTGCCGCATTGTGAGGTGTGTGTGCTGTCTTATTGTAGTTGAGCCTTGATTGAATTGGATTACTGGGAGGGGTTGACACACAGGCCAATTGGTTGTAGGGATTGGGTATGACTACAGCAGAAGAGCTACTATGCAGGAGCCGATCCTGTGGTGCAGAACTTGCTTCAGTGGGGCTTTGGTGCTCACTGAGTCTGCCCCTTGAGTGTACCACTAGTGAACTTGGTTCATTTATAATCTGGCAAATGAACTCAGGTTGAAGCTGACCACTGGGTGTACTGTCTCTGGGGCCTCCTGGGAGGTGCAAAGTCAGCCTCTGCTTGTTCCCTGACTGGGGCCACCCAGCATGAATTACAAAGCAATCTGCAATTGGCTGCTGCTTATATTGATCTTAGAAGTACCCAGGAGAGACCAAGCTCTGAACCTGGTTGTGCTGCCACCAGTGCCGGGCCTGGCGAAACTTGTTGGAATATAAGAAGCATGCTGACACCAACTGCTACTTTGTGTTTTCTTTTTTGTTTGTTTGTGTTTTTGTGTTTTTTTTGAGACTTTAGGAAAGTCCCAAGCATGAGACAAGAGAGACCAGTTGTATGGAAAAGCCATTGGAAATGGCTTGGATGAGCCTACAATTAGGGAGGAGTGGGATCTCAGGATATCACCAGGATGGGTTGAAAAGTGTGAGCCAGGTTGATGGAGACTTAGATATGGCAGCCTATGGGCTCTGTTGGGGGAAGGGCTCAGCAAAGGAACATTGGCCTTTGCTAGCACTTCTGTCTGGGAGATAGCTGCCCCTCCAGCTCTTTCCTTGATTCCAGGCAAGTTAGTTCCTCCCCAAATGTCCCAGGTTCCTTTCAAGCTGCTGCCCAAGCATCGGAACCCAGAGAGAGTGGTTTTGTGTAAGATGAACTGCCTGGGACTCCTGCAGTCTCTGTGTCACTCAGCCACAATCCTCACTGTTTTTTAGAGACCAAAGCTGTGGGGAGTTCACATCCTGGCACAGGAATCCTGGGCTGGAGGCGGGGGGGGGGAGGGGCTGGTGTGGGGCATGGACCCCTTGCTCTTCACAGGAGGTCTCCACAGCTAAGATATCCCTCCTGATTTTAAACTGCCACACATGGGTGTGGGACCAGCCAGTTCGAAATTCTGTCCCACGTCTCCTTTCCTCCTATCAGTCTCCACATGCTTCTTCTTTAGTTCCCTAGTTGTAAGACTTCCGTTCAGCTAGATCTAGATTTCAGGTGGTTTTGAATGATTGTTATTCTATATTTTAGTTACAAGTTTTGATGTGGTTTTGTTAGGCAGTGAGTATCCAATGCTGCTATCTTGAGAAAGCTGTTGGACACTTTTTTATTGCCAAAAGTTTCTTTTAATTCTTTGAATTTCCACCTTTAAATTTCCCATCTGTTTTTGTATATTTTCTAGGTTTTTTTTCATTCTATTAGTATATTAATTATTGTTAACTTAAATTCTAGGTTTAATAATTTGAAATATCTACTGTAATTTTGGTTTTAATGATTGCTTTATCTCTTCAGACTGTGTGATTTTTTTTTGCCTTTCCCATAACTTTTAATATTTTTTTGTTTACAGCCAATAATGATGTAGTGAGGAAAGGTAACTGCGGTATACAGGCCTTTAGTGTAAGGTTTTATGTTTATCTGGCTGAGAGATAGGCTGTGTTTCCTGTTTGCTATAGCTGTTGTATTAATAGTTGTAATATACTTCCCCACCACTGTCTTTCATTTTCCATAGAGAATCCATATTAAATACAACCTGTTTTCCGTTTAATTCACTATTATTATACAGAGTCATATTGTGGAGATGGTAAAATATGTAGGGATGATAAGCACTCTATAATTTTATTATTAGTCTTAGTCTCTTAGAGAGCCTGTGTCCTTAACGCTGTAACTTTCACAAGTGCTACTCAACTTTTTTCCCTTGTAGGTGAGACAGGAAGGCTAGAGGGACCTAGAGTTGTGTGATTCTCTTTTCACATGCAGAAGGCTAGAGGTGTTGGGGCTGTGTAATTCCCTTCCTTCACATCAGTTGCTACAGGATTTTGGAGTTTAGTATATCCATTTCCCTAGATCAGCAAGGCTCTGATAATACCAATTAGTCTGGATAAAATTATTTCCTTTGAGGGAAGGCATTTTTTAAGAAGAAGATAACACACTGGGAATATTTTGATATGGTTACTTTTCCTCCCCTCCTCCCCCCACCCTGCTGCCAGAATCATAAGATCATAAGTAGGATTTTCTCATGTCTTCACTTGGAAAACCTGATGGGGCTCCTGGAGGTATAAATCATGAAAGTGTAGGGACTCCCTAAATACCTTTAAAGCTATTTTCACATTGAGTCTTCATCACTCAATTACTCTTTAAATGCTCCTAACATATCCAGCTGTTGCTATTATTCCCTATATGCTATCGTTCTCTGCATCTGCCTATATTTCCTGTTTGGGGGATAGCTGGGCCCTGGGAACTCAACCTGAGATGGATTTAAGAGTTGTTGATTCTTGACCTACTAGTTTGGCTCAGTGGATAGAGCATCGGCCTGCGAACTCAAGGGTCCCAGGTTCAATTCCGGTCAAGGGCATGTACCTTGGTTTGTGGGCACATCCCCAGTAGGAAGTATGCAGGAAGCAGCTGATTGATGTTTCTCTCTCATGGATGTTTCTAACTCTCTATCCCTCTCCCTTCCTCTCTGTAAAAAAAAAAAAAATCAATAAAATATATATATTTTTAAAAGAAGAGTTGTTGATTCCACTTTTTTATTGTTATGAGGACAGGAGTGACAACTTCTAAGCTCTACATGTCAAACCATAAACCAGAAGTGTAGAGAGTGCCTGGGAAAGGCCCCTGAGCTGATTGTTGTCTGAATCCAGTGGCACCTGGCAGAGCCATGCCCTGGAAACATACCTTGCCAGAAGCAGGTGTGTTGTCAGTCTGACCTTTAGCTCAGGTGCCAGGGGGTGGATTTCATTATCTAAATCCGGCAGGCACCAGGAACAAACACAATTATCGGGGCCCATCCAGAAGTGATGATTACAAAGAAGCCACAAGAATGCACATATTTTCTTTATCTTAAACTTTAGTAAAACTTCCTGGTATCTTACTGTATAAAATAAATGCGCTGTATCAGCTCTGGGTCCCTGTCTCTCCATCAGAGGACAGCTGTCCCACCTGGTCCCAGCTTTCCCTACTGTTTTTGTGTCTGTCTCTTTCATTTTTTCAATCCCTCTTCGCCCCTACTCAGGACTCCTGTACACTCTCTAGCCGTGCTGGTTGTGGAAAAGAGAGAAATATTTATACAGAAGTCCTGTAAACTTCTCTCCTTTATGACATGCCTACCTTAGTCAGTCCTTTTTTGACTTCTCATAACATATTTATAACTTTCCTGGCATTAATTTTGTTTGCCTTTGCTTAATTAACATTCAATTTTTGTGGGAGATTTCAGTCTTGAGATTCTAACTTCTTTACAGTAAGACACCATAACTTATTTTTTATGCTTAATAACTTATGAATTTCATTAAAATTTGGTGCATATTAAAATATTTCATAATTACTTTGTCTTGATCCTAGGTTTTAGTGAGAGAACAAAAATCTTAGGGAAAAATAATGGACCCCTTCTCTCAAATTTTATATTTGTAAAAAGAGTAGGATTTTAGTCAAGCAATGTACATAAGACCTGCTTTCCTACAGAAATAATTCTGTCTTTGACATTTCTAAAAACAGCATCTAAAACAGAATTTGTATACATAAGCAGTAGTTTGATTACTGAGTAATAATAATAGTTATACAGTACTTTACTGCCGGCAGCACTTCCTTTATTATTGTTGGCCTCACAAGACCTTCTAATGAGTGGGTATATTTTTATTTCTACTTTGTAATTGTGGACAATTAGACTTGGAAAAGTTAGCTGACTTCTCCAAAATCAAAAAGTGATGTGAAATTCAAAATATGTGGACTATAAACCCAAGTTTACATGACTATAGATAACATTCTTAACTACTCTGCTAGATGTAGCACATACTTTTACTCTGTTACATAACCTTTCAATCTATCTCAACTCTATAAACCCTATACTTTCACTGGGTTAAGGATCCAGATTACTCACCGTGGTACCACAAAAGCACTGCTAAACCTTACCCTTTTTCAAATAAATTTGTCTTTATCTACCCTTCTGACTTAAAATTTAAAACCCCTATTAAAGAGAAATAGACTAGCATTATTGGCCCAAGGTTTCCATTTTTTTCAATACACCAAGTTTTTGGAGGATAGTATACGTACTATTGGTCAGCAGGTGGTTCTGCTGCAGTGGATTGAGGGTAGGAGCGCCCCCAAGGCCTGACTGGCTAGCCAGGGCTCCATGAGTAATTCCATGTTGAGGTCCAGGAGCAGCAAGAGGAGATTGCATCTTATCCTTATCCCATGAGCATTCACTTCCACCTAAAAAAAACATTCATATGAACATATTGTTATTTGACAACATTCCATGAAAAAGATGGTTAAAAATTCCTTTTTAGGATTATAATTATTAATATTACTTCTTAAAATATTATTAAACATTGTAAATCATGATTGTTTTCAAAGCTTTCAATAGTCTTGGATTTAACCTGCTTCGGAAAAGACTAACAACTCTCACTAATAATATGGGGCCGCTTGTATTACAGGTAGTCTAAACAAATCTGGAATCATAATGAATAGCTTTTGAAAGCATTTATCTGTTGAAGGCCATTAACTGAACACTACTGGCTTCAACCCTATGAAAGACATGTGCTATATTTTAATGAAGAACAGTTGCTCTTCATTCAAAAAGAATACACTCATTTTTAAGAGTATGATAAAATTCAAAAATATTTAAGAGACTAAATGATCAATTATTTTGTTCTCAGGTCTAGCCCTCAAAAGGCTAATCTCTTCATACACATCAGGCTTTTGTACAGAATAAGCTGGATAAAATATAAAACCATGGCCCCCAATTTAAAATTGTACTTTCCTTTTCTCATCCATGCTAGAGAGTGAAGTAATGTGTGCATAAATACAGACTACTATATTATGGTAGTGATCTAAAGTGTTATAGCTATTTCACTTGGCACTTGGCATACTATGGGGATGGAACCATTGCTTAAAACCTTATAGGAAACAACCACAAAATTATTTCCTCTCACATACTTTTAAGGAAAAGTCTTTAAACAGAGGGGTACAGGGTTTAATCCCAGTCACTTCAGTTGCAGATAGTCTGGCTTTAGAAAACAGAATGGTTGTGTGGACAGTTCCATCTATATGCTTGATTTGGCTCATTCATCTAGGGGTCAGTGGTTCAGCTCTCATTCCCATGCTGGTATTGTGACATTAATATCTCTACCTGGTTGATTATTCCATATGCTGCCTGAAACATTGATGTTGTTTTGTGGTGGAGTTTTAGCCTGGGAATCTTGGGCACTCTGTAAAATATGTGCATTGACTGAAAAGAAAAAGGTAAAAAGAAATCATCATGCTCATATTCCTAACATTCAACATTGTACTTATTTTCACTTCCTTGAGTTCCCTTCCAGGCTTTGTTCATGGAGATACTCATTTTAACATTGTAAAAACTCTGTCATGTTGCTTCAGATATCATATTTACTAAGTGTAATGGCTACATAGTAATCTACTGAGTTTAATGTACTAAAATTTATTAAACATCAGACTTTGAGTTTGTTTCAATATTTTTACTATTATAAATTACACCATAACAACATTCATTTGAACTATTTCTTTAAAGTCAATTAATTTATGAGTCAAAAAGGTTGAATATTTTTATACTTTTTCTCTCAAGTGCCACATTTACACAAACAGTTTCTAGAGTTGAACATTTTTAAGGAAGTATTTTCAGAGCCAATTGGTATTCTTCCTGAAGATTTAAAATTTATTTAAGAAAACTACCTACTAGAATCTCTGCCAGGCTTTTTAAAAAAAAAAAACACACACACACACACACACACACACACACACACACACACCTTTCTACCCATTCATTGACTCCTATGCCAGCTCTGGGAATCTACATCCTCCTAAGCACTATTTCAATACCCCTTGTGTAAAAGTCAATCTCTAATCCAAAATGGGGGTCTTAGCAAGAACCAAGATGGTGGCATAGGTAAATGCTGGTACTCATTGCCTCCCACACTACATCAAAATTACAACCAAAACCCAAAGCAACCATCATCCAGAACTGCCTGATCTGGCTGAATGGAAGTTCTACAACTAGAGAAGTAAAGAAGAAAGTACATTGAGACTGGTAGGAGGGGCAGAGGTGCGGAATACTCTGGTATGGCACCCACTTGTGGTGTGTTTTTAATTGGTAGAGATATTTTGGCTTCAGAAGCCTCCCATGAGGAGCAAGGGGTCCCATCCCCATACCAGACCCCTAGCCCAGGGTTCCAGGGCTGAGAAGAGAAGTATCTGCAACTATGGCTGTAAAAAACCAGCGGGAATTGTGGTTGAGTGACATAGAGGCTGCTGGAGACCCAAGTAATTCCTCTTAAAGGACCCATGCACGGACTTACTTGGTCCTGCTTGCTCTATGCTCCAGCATTGGATGGAGGCATTTGGGGAACCAAGGACATTCAGGGAGGAACTGGATTGTCTGGCATTGGGGCAGGATCTCAGGGGCAGCTTTCTTCTAGCCAGGGGTGCTCAAGGGGGTCATTGTTCCTATGTTAGGACCTCCCCCATCTCAGAGCTAACTGGCAGCCATATCTGAGTTCCCACCAGTGTGGCCCACACTGTTAGCTCCACTGTGGTGATTCCTGGAGACCATGCCCCATCCAACTTGAAGCTCCAACTAAGCTGTTTGCAGCAGCTTTTCCATATGAATGGCCTGTCCTGGCTCAGGCTTCAGCCTTTCTTAAAATCTCTTAAACAAGCATCAGCTGGCATCAGCATGCTCCACACCTATCAATAAGAGGCCCAAATTCTGGCACTAGCACCAGCCTGCCTTGCTTCACAGCTTGGCCTAGTCTGGGGACTTCCAAGTCCAATATAAGTAGCAACCATCTGCAAATTGCTGGGTAGCTCCTGCTGGGTGGCCCAGTTAGTAGCTGACTTTGCACATCCTGGGAGGCCCCAGAGTCAGTGCACCTGGTGGAGAGCTTCAGACCATACCAGATTATAACTCTACACATCCACAAGCAACACATTCAGGGGCAGACTCAGTAAGCACCAAAGTCCCACTAAAGCAAGTCCTGCTCCATAGGGGTGTCTCCTGCACAGCAGTTCTTCCATTGTAGTCACAGCTGGTCCTTCTAGCCAACTGGCCTGGTGGTCAATTCCTCCCAGTAAAGCCATCAGCAATCAAGGTTCAACTACAACAAGACTGTGCACACATCCCACACAGGGGTGCACTTGGAGCATCCAGCTTATGTAACAGGAGAGGCTGAGCCACTGGGATCTACAGGACACCTACTACACAAGGCCACTCTATCAAGTCCAGAAGACCTAGCAGCTCTACATAACATATAGAAAGAAACACAGGGAAGCCACCAAAATGCGAAGACAAAGAAACATGTCACAAATGAAAGAATTGAAGAAATCTACAGAATAAAAACTAAATGAAATGGAAGCAAGTAAACTACTAGATACAGAGTTCAAAACAATGGTTATAAGGTTGATTAAGGCCCTAGCCAGTTTGTCTCAGTGGATAGAACATCAGCCTTCAGACTGAAGGGTCCCCAGTTTGATTCAGGTCAAGGGCACATACCTCAGTTGCAGGCTCAGTCCCCGGCCCTGGTCAGGGCACATGCAGGAGGCAACCAATTCATGTGTCTCCCTCACATAGATGTTTCTCTCTCTGTCTCTCTCCTTTCTACTCTCTCTGAAAATCAATGGCAAAATGTCCTTAGATAGGAATTAACAATAACAACAAAAAGTATGGTTGCTCAAGGCTTTTAATGAGAGCTTCAAAAGACTCAAAGAGAGTCTCAAGGGACTAAGTGAGACTTTCATAGATCTTAGTGAGAATTTTAGACATGAAAAAGGAGCAGTCAGAAATTAAGCATACACTAACTGAAATATATAATAATGTACATGGTTTTAACAGTAGAGTAGAGGATTCTGAGAATCATATCAATAATTTGGAATACGAGGAAGCAAAGAACACCCAATCAGAACAGCAAAAAGAAAAAGTAATAATCCAAAAAATACCAATATACTGTAAGGAGCCTCTTGGACAACTTCAAGCATATCAACATTCACATCATGGGGTTGCTGGAAGGAGAAGAGAGGGAGCATGAAATTGAAAATCTATTTCAAGAAATAATGACAAGAAACTTCCCCTACCTGGTGAAAGAAATAGACTTACAAGTCCAGGAAGTGCAGAGAGTCCAAAACAAGATGAACCCAAAGAGGCCCACACCAAGACACATCATAATTAAAATCCCAAGGGTTAAAGACAAAGAGAGAATCTTAAAAGCAGCAAGAGAAAAGCAGTTAGTTACTTACAAGGGAGCTGATTTCTCAACAGAAACTGTGCAGGTCAGAAGGGAATGGCAAGAAATATTCAATGTGATGAAAAACAAAGACCTACAACCAATATTTCTCTCTTCAGCAGAGCTATCATTTAGAATTAAAGGTTAGATAAAGAGCTTCATAGACAAGAAAAAGCTAAAGGAGTGCATCATTACCCAACCAGTATTACATGAAATGTTGAAGGGCATTTTTAAGAAGAGGAAGAACAAGAGGAAGAAGAAGAAGAAAAAGAGGAAGAAGAAGAAGAAGAAGAAGAAGAAGAAGAAGAAGAAGAAGAAGAAGAAGAAGAAGAAGAAATGGCAATAAGTACATATCTATCAACAATTGAATCTAAAAATCAAAATAAATGAACAAAATAAACTGATGAATAAAATAAATAAAACCAGAGGCATGGAAACGTGAAACAAACCGACAAATCTCAGAAGGAGGAGGGTTGGGGGGGCAGGGAGAGATTAATTAAAGATCTTATATGCATATATGCATTACCTATGGATACAGACAATAAGGTGGTGAAGGCCTGGGGTGGGGCAGGAACCGAGTGGAGGGGGGCAATGGGGAGAGAAAGGGAGACATCTATAACACTCTCAACAATAAATATTTTTCAAAAATGGAGGCATTTGCCAATCTCCAACCAGATGAGTTCCAGACAAGGAAAGACCAGATTTTGTAGCATCATATGTAAGGGCTGGGAAGTACCTGCTCCTGCCTGTATGGACAAAGATTTTCCAATCAAATAAAAAGTTATAAGTAGCTAAATGTTCAGTTCTTGCTATAAGCCACTCAGATTCCATGCATGGAAGCTTAGAAGGTAGGAAATTTGGTTGAATTGGATATACTGGCTTAATGCACCAGAAATCTTTACCTTAATCATGCTGAGGTTTGGTGTGTTCATTCAAAACAGGCAACTCCCTATGATTACACTAATTGTTCTCTTTTTATACAGATGCTTGTTGTTGTATAGTTATTGGCTAAGAGCAGGGAGGCAATTTATGTTTGGTGCATTGACATAAATCAGCATTCACAAATTTGAAATTACAATTAAAATCAATAAGACATTGTTATGCTGTAATGAGCAGGAATGGTGTAGGAAGGGGAATATTTTAATAAATGATGAAAGTAACCACATTGCAATGCTGAGAATTCTTTATAGTAACATTGGGCCAATAAACATGATTATTATCAGAACATACAAAGATTAAAAAAAAAAACAATTGTTGAGAAAAATGGAACCACTCCATCATTTAGCACTATGTTCAAGATATAAATTGCCTTACCATTACAGAATTGTAATTTGTAATATTATAAGTAAAATATCAACAAAGAAAGACATTTGGAAGATACTAATTTATATCACAAATATTAAAATGGTATTTCACCATCACAGCAGCAATGGCATACAGCAATACTCAGGCTGAGGCTATTTCAATATTTATTTTATAAATTGAGAATCTTTTAGTCTACATTCAGTATTTAACAGTGGTTTCTGTATTAGTCTAATGTTTTATAATCATATATTCCAAATAATCTGGAATATAAATATTTTTTTAATCATGAAAGGATTCCAAGGTGTTTTTGTGTGTGCTTTGATGAGAGCTTTAGATTAATTTATCTGAATTCTCATCTCTTTAACCACTGTGTTAAAAATGATAAGAGGGTAGTTACAGGCTGTTCCCATTTCTACTGAGTATGGATATAAGAAATCATCCTATACTCTGAAGGCAACTGAAGAATGTGGGGCATCCTTGATATTTGCATCACAATGGCATAACATTTCTGGACATATTTTTGTCTTTTGAACTAAAATTATTACCAGCTTTCAGTTTATGCAAACTGATTTATGACTTAGTTTGGAAATTTCTGTAGCCAAAAAATATGCATTGCCCTATGCCCCTTTATCAGTTTGTAATAACATGCATTGTTCTTAAATCTATCAAAATACTTCAAAAATATTTTACCAACTAGTGTCAATTCTTTTTTTATCACTATGTGAAAGGTTTGGGTATCCACTGTCCTTTTCCTATCTATCTATCTATCTATCTATCTATCTATCTATCTATCTATCTATCTATCTATCTATCTATCTATCTATCTATCTATCTATCTATCTATCTATCTATCTATCTATCTATCTATTATCTATCTATCTATCTATCTATCATCTATCTATCTATCTGTCTATCTATCATCTATCTATCATCTATCTATCCATATATCATCTATCTATCATCTCTAGATGTGTTAGTTTGCTCAGATTGCAATAACAAAATACTATAGACTAAATGTTTGTGTCCCCCCACCCATTCATGTTAAATCTTCATCCCTGATGTGATAGTATTCAGAGGTGGGATATTTGCAAGTTGATTGGGTCATGAATGGATAAATGCCTTTACAAAATAGACATGAAGAGCTTTTGAGCCCCTTTTGCCATAAGACGAAACAGAAAAAACATGAATGTCTATGAACTAGGAGGGGGGTCCTCACTAGGCAATGAACCTGTCAGCATGTTGATCTTGAGTTTCTAGCCTCCAGAATGGTAAGAAATACATTTATGTTTTTTTATAAGCTACCTAGTGTGTGGTATTTTTGGCAGCCTAAATGGACTAGGACACCACAGACTGACTAGCTTAAATGGCAAAACTTTATTTTCTAGTTGTTCTAGAGGTTAGAAATCCAAGATCAAGGTGGCAACAGGTTGAGTTTCTCCTGAGACCATTTTTCTTGACTTGCAGATAGCCACCTTCTCCCTATGTACTTACATAGTCTTTCATCTGTGTGTGCAGATACCTGGTGTCCATTTGCATGTCCAAATTTCAACTTCTTACAAGGACACCAGTCAAAGTGGATTAGGGTACACTATTATGGCTTCATTTTAACTTAAATACCTATTGAAAGAATGTGTGATCACATTCTGAGGTGCTGAAGGTTAGGGCTTCAACAAATGAATTTTGGGAGGAAACAATTTAGCCCATACCACTAGAGTATACACCTTTTACTGAACCAGGTACTAGCTTTGTGAGGGAATCCATCCAGTAAAGAGGATAAAACTTCATAGCATTTCAACAAGGCATAGTTAGGAAACCAAGTAAGCAGTGAGTTAGGGAAAATAGAGAAACCTCATCAAAATCTTCATCTTTACTTCAAGAAACTGTATCAGGTATAAATCTAACCCAATACAGTTATAAATAGAGAAAGATAATGTAAAAAGAGCAACAAATTCTGAAGAATTGAATTATTTCAGCTTTCCACATCAACTACTTATCACTATTTTTGCTCAATGTTTAGTAAAACTAAAGCTATGAAATAAATAGTATAGAGGCAGTCACTGCATTAATGCTATAGATAATTAATTAATTTAATCTTAACTTTTCCAATGAGAAAACTAGAGAGAACTACATTTTTATAAGCCCCTACCTAGTAGAAATATATATTCCTAATTAGAATCAGTGTAAGAATAACAAAGTGATAAATTTATGGGGAAATATTAATTTGACAATGCATTTGATAAAAGTCCATTGTCTTAGTTAAAATTCTTAACTTTGAAATTTTAATATTTTTTCTTTAAAACCATTGTAAAATACTAAGTTCCTCATAGGATTGTTTATGTTTGCTGCTTTTTCTTTGTGGGAGATGTGGCCAGAGGGCAGAGACCTCTGAATCATAGGGTGTATACAATATACAGAATTTCAGAGATGGTAAGGACCTTTATGTCCATCTACTTAAAATAAGATTTTTAAAGCAGCAGGAGCATAAGATGAGTAGCATCCAATGCAGTATTTTAATTTGCCAAAATTTTGCCTTCCTATTACTCTTCCAACCCCCATTCTAGTAACAGAATGCTTACTAGGGTCAGGTTTGTAAAAATTACGGAAAATATTGTGTGTTTAAAAAATGATCATAGGCCTAACAGACCAAAACCTAAAAGTATTTAAAATGGATATAAAATAAATCCATTAGTAAGACTCTACACACAAATACCAAACACCATGCTTAACCTTGATACTTTCGTATTATCAGACTACTGGTCCTCACTTTCTTAATATGCTTAGCTGTTAAGAATGAGTAAAGGAAGATGATAAAACATTGGTATCACAATGAAGGGTATCAGGATAATTTTATAATGAGTGTTCATCATCCTTCCTTATGGTTGGCAATCATATATAAAATTATAAACTACTCCTTCTGAGTGTTTGAGTTTCTAAGATTACTGAGTTTATTTTAAATATATCTTATTGATTTTTACAGAGAGGAAGGAGAGGGATAGAGAGTTAAAAACATCAATGAGAGAGAAACATCAATTAGCTGCCTCCTGCACACTCCATACTGGGGATGTGCCCGAAACCAAGGTACATGCCCTTGACCGGAATCGAACCTGGGACCCTTGAGTCTGTAGGTCAACGCTCTATCCACTGAGCAAAACTGGTTAGAGAAAAGACTACTGCATTTAAATGAGTCATATACAAAAAATAAATAAATGAGTCATATACAAGGATTTCATATTTTCACAAATCTGACCATAATAAGCATTCTGTTATTAGATCTCTGTCTTCTGATTCAAGTAGGGCATATCTTTTGATGTTTAAGAGGAACAATATAGAAGGAGTTGCTATTATAAATTGAAAAGCACAAATGTAAAAGTTATCTATTATGAGAAAATGTAAGTTAATTATTAAATACAAAAAAACGGGCTTGGCTGTGGAAAGTATAAATGTCCATAACAGCTGTCTTTATTTTCTGCCTTCTGTAGCTACAACAAAACACATTACTCAGATTATTTGAAAATATGGACCTAAATTGATCATGTTCTCACTAATCTTATATACATAAGGCACAGAGCAAGCAGCCAAATGGGAAGCAATCAACTTCTATGTAACATATGGCCTAAGTCAAGCTTGTTTTCTCATTCATAGAATATTTTGTTTAACTAATGTCCTAGATAAATGCACATTGCTTGATGAAACTAAATAGCATGTAACCTTTGGTAGTAAAAAAAAAATTAAGTCATAATTAAACCGGTAA
The DNA here is from genome assembly GCF_014108235.1 of Myotis myotis. Lineage (NCBI taxonomy): Eukaryota > Metazoa > Chordata > Mammalia > Chiroptera > Vespertilionidae > Myotis > Myotis myotis. Next base: position 103,343,182 of record NW_023416346.1, on the reverse strand, counting down.
ATGCTTCACTGCTTTCTCTAAATAATAATAATATAGTATGTGTAGAGAGAGAAAGACAGACAGAACAGAAAGAAACAGAGAGACAGAGAGAGGAAAACTAATTTACGGTTTAGAACATTCCAAAGTACTAATACATGAATAGAGAACTAAGAATATGTGTTCAGATATGTTAAAATTACAAACATTGTCATATTATATTTTGAGTTGGTTTTCTTATATGCATTCACAAAATAGTATATTCAGCAATTTTCTAGATTGATGCAGATTGGTAATGAAAGCATGTACTGTAGCTGGAATTTAAACTGATATTTGTAGAAAATACATAGCAAGTATTCATCTAAAACTGTTGAAGAGGTCTTTTTTTAAAAAAAACAAAACACAAAAAAAACCAGTTTGTCTTTTAATAAGTCCCATCCTAGTGCTATGTGGGCGAGGAGTTTTAAGTTTCTTCAGAGATAAAATAATGGTTCATTGCTGGGCCTCTACTGATGTACTCTCCAATACAGTAGCCACTTTGCACATGTGGCTATTTAAATTTAAATTTTCATAAATTAACATAGAATAAAATGAAAAATTCAGCTCCTCAGTTGCACTAGTCTCATTTCAAGTGTTCAAAACTCACATATGGATAGTAACTACCATACTGGGAAGTGCATATATTGATAATTTTCTTCATTGCAGAAAATTCTATTAGATAGTGCTATTCTAGATTATAAGGGGTCACTGCTTACTTTTTAGTAAAACAATTTACTACAACATCTTCAGTTCAACATACCCAATAATAAATAGACTATTAATCAATTAAAGAGATCTAACTCTTTTATTCTCTATATCTGGAATTTGTAAAATTTGTTTAAATTGGAAAATTTTGAGTTCCTAATGTGTCAGGTGCTATTCTGTCTAATAAGTATCACTGCCATCTCTTCACCTTTTTGTTCCCTGCTAAAATTGTGAAATTCCTGGAATATATTTTGTATTGGTTTGATTTCCATTCACACTGCCATTGCCTTCATTTGTACCCTCATTCCTCTTTCATTTGCACTATCTCAAGAGCCCCTTAACTGACTTTTTCTACTTCTATGCTCTTCTCTGTGTGACCCTTGTCACTATGGGGGAGGGTGGGTAGGTGGGAGGTAATTAACCAAGGATCCTGTATGCATATATGCATGGCCCAAAGACACAGACAGTGGGGTGACGAGGACCTGGGGTGGGAGGCAAGAGTGGGCTGGAAAGGGTCAATGGGGGAAAAAAAGAGACATGTAATACTTTCAACAATAAAGAATTATTTAAATAAAAAAAAAAGAACAGAGGCTAGCTTTTGCTCATCTTTACATTCCTAGTGCTGGTAGTGTTACTAATGTGGAGTTATGTGTACATTAGTCAACTCAAATATTTGCTGAATAAACTTAAAAATGGACAATAAAATGAAGAAGATCGATTATCAGAAAGGAAAATTGGAAAAATGGGTGAATAGGTGTGTATGGGGGGAGGGGGAGAGGGAAGGACTGAGCAGAGCAGTATCCAGAAAGCAGGAATATCTTGTTTCCATGCTCATAAAGTTTACATGCAATAAACACTAGTAGTGGAGAATGAATATAGACCAGAATGTTCTACCACTGTTCTATCAAGGAATCAACATTACTCTAATTAAGAAAATAACCATCTCTACACTTTTATTATTACCACTAGAGGCCTGTTGCACAAAATCATTGCAAGAGTAAGCCTTCCTTCCCTGGCTGCCTGCACTGGCTTCCCTTTGGCACCCAGGACCCGGGCTTTCCTCACAGCCCCGGCTTTGTCTGAAAGGTTGTCCGGTTTAATTAGCATATTATGCTTTTATTATTATAGATCATCATTATGATCATCATCACCATCATCACTCTAAAGGATATAGAGTCAAGTCCAAAAGTTTTAAAATAGAATAGTTACTGTAAAAGTTTATAACTTGGATTTAATGGAAACTGTTGCTTAATAGTATACTTAATAATAAAAAATTAAGTATTCACCACAGGCTTACCCAAATAAATTATACCTAACTCTTATAACCTTCTTAGAATTAGGCTGTAATGTTTCAGTAAAAAAATGTAATCCTGGCCAGTGTGGCTTAGTGGTTGAGTGTCAATCTATGAACTAGAAGGTCATGGTTCGATTCCCAGTCAGGGTACATGAGCCAGTTGTGGGCTTGATTCTCAGTGTGAGGCATGCAGGAGGCAGCCAATCAATGATTCACTCTCATAATTGATGTTTCTATTTCTCTCTCCCTCTCCCTTCCTCTCTGCAACCAATAAAAAACATATTAAAAAGAAAATGTAAAAGTCAAAGTCTCAGTATATTTGTTTCTAAATAAAAATGTTACAAGATGTACATATCCCCTACGTGACACTTTAAAGCACAGTGGATAAAACCTGAACATTGCATTTTTGAGATTCAAAGATTAATTCAGCTACATAGGGAATTAAATCACATGTAATGAAGGCGCAGTGCTCTCCTATATGATCTGCTGAGTGTGATGACAGGGTTGAGGAAATGCTTATAAACTGTTAGTTTTGCATAACTTGAACAATATTCTGATTAAAACCAATTTTGCTGTAGACATTGGAAGAAAATGGTGCTCTTCCTGATATTATTTTGCAATTCCATATATTAACATCATCCCTACAAGTATTAATATTACCTGTCATAGTAGTCTTTACAAGTATAAAAAAAAATTACTTGGGGGAACCATAAAGTGGTCTGTAGGCAATAGAATTCATTTTGTCCAAAACTTAAAATGAAGCCAGTATGATCTTTTGCAGCAAATGAGTAGAGGTAATTATTACTCATACAACTTTTCTTAGGATTTCAGCTTTCTGTATTCTATGAAGTAGTGACGTTAGAGTGATCTTATTTAGGAGACAATTGTCAATTGGCAAAGTTCTAAAAAAATAGTGACAGATAGAGACAGATGCAAAATAGAGAGAGAAAGACTGTACCCTCCCAAAATTATGATAGTATAGTAGAAATGAATCAGACAGACCTGGGGTTGAATCTTGGCTCTGCCAATTAATAGATCTATGTGTTGGAAAGGACATTAAAGCTCTTTGATTCTAAGTTTCCTGATATTTAATATGGATATTATAATATCTACCTACTTTGTGGTTGCTGTAAAGATTAATTGAGAAAGAACATGTAAAACATTTAGCACAAAATTGGGCTATGTTAAGCACTAAATGTCATTTAAGTTATTTGGAATATAAAAGACTAAATATTTTAGCTATTAACATCATTAACTTGTCTATAGAATACATTATTTTTATGATACTACCACAAGTGACCCCAGTAATTAAGTAAATAACCCACGATGGTAAAAATCCATTATTTTTGCAAGTAGTACATTTATTTGTACGGCCATATATATTTTAACATAATATCATTAAAATGTATAGTCAGGTATGTACTAAAAAGCAAAAAGGCCAATTGTGACTTTACTGGGCTACTTCCAACAACGTATCAAGTGGTTCAGTAGATGTAATTACTGCCAAGCCTTGCCAAGAATTTGAAATATGCCCATTAATTCAGCAATTCCCAATCTGTACATCAGTCAGTCACACTTAAAAATATGCCTGTCACCATGTGGGTGAATGAATTTATTGATAATTACACAATAAAATCTGAATATTTAAAGGTATATGCTAAACTTTTTTTTCATAAAAAAACCCATCATATTAGCTAAATAAACTTTGTATCAGAATCACATATAAGAAGATACTGAAAATATCAGGTATTTCACAAATTTTATTACATATATATATATATATATATATATATATATATATATAATCACAAAACAACTGAGTGTATTAAGGAGGGTGAGTGACATATAAACAACTATGTACAGCCTGATCTTCTCTTGGGAAAGAGAGGCAGATGCTTCTTTTTATTCTCTCTGTGTGTGTGTGTGTGTGTGTGTGTGTGTGTGTGTACAGAGGAGATAGAATTTGTCTGGCAAACAGTGAATAATAATCCTAGGATTTCTTGAAAGAAGAACCATAAGAGAAGCATATTGAATAACATGGAATAAACACTGAAATTAAAAGAAGGCTGGTAGAAAGAATGGATTATAAATTTTTTCAAAAGTTCTCATGTGACTCTAAAAAAATTAGACCTATTAAATACACTTGAAATTACATGGGAAGATTTGCAAAATAAAATAATAATAACTCTGGTCTATTTGTATACATATATTTTTATTAAAATGAATGGTCTAGAAATTTTAGTCTGCTCTAGGAAGGAACTTACAAAGATTCAGAGCCAATTTCAAACAGGGAGCTCTCAGAGGTAGCGGGTGTCCTGTTGGTGACATTGAGCAAGCCAAGAGTGATGGTTCCCTGTGGGGGCAGTAGTATTCTGGGCATTTGTGGTTCACACATTGGGGCATTTATGACTCATTGCTAGTGTTCAATGCACACTTCCAATGAGCCATGTGCAGTATTTTAAAATCTTGCATATTATTTGTTCTTATATATTGAAATTGTGTATTAAATCTAAAAATTTGATTTTGCATTATTCTTTTTTTGTTATTTTATAATAATTATTATTTACCAGGAAATTGTTATCTTGGAATGTTATATCTTACAGAAAAGCACCATTTTTTTTATCAATTACACTATAATCATGTCTATAACCATGCCATTTTGTTTTGTTCTTTATAGACAGTCATTGTTTTACTCTGATGCATTTGAAAAGATGTTACATCTTTGGAAAGGCTCATGAAAAGGACTCTGATAATCTAAATTACAGGTTTCTAAACAGGTCATCTTTTTGAAGTACATAATGATTTATGGAGCTCTAAGGAATAAATGGATTCATGGAAATATTTGTGAATAATCAAGACAAAAATTGGTTATATGAGCTGAATGAACTGATAAAAATTATTATTTTTATAACTTTGTTAAAAATATTGCTTATTTTTAAAAATATTTTTGTTTTCCAGATATAATGAAACTTTTTTCCCTAAAGCAATTTGGTAAATTATACCTTCACTAGAGGCCTGGTGCATGAAAATTAGTGCACTGGGGGGGGGGGTACCTCAGCCCAGCCTGCCCCCTCTCACAGTCCGGGAGCCCTCAGGGGATGTCTTACTGATGGCTTAGGCCCACTCCCCCCAGGGGCTTAGGCCCAGGGAGCAGGTCTAAGTTGCAGTCTGGCCTCCCTCTGCAGGAGGCGACCAGCAGATGAGGGGAAGGCACCACCCCCATCACCCTGATGCTGCTGCCACTGCCAGTCACCACAGCTGCAAGGCCTGAGTCCCAGGCTTCTGCAAAAGGGGCCACAGAACTGGACTGGCACATGGCACCGGCCCACATTTCCTGTGTGGGCGCTGGCCTGCCTCTCTTGCGAGGGCACCGGCCACCCATGCTGCCAGCCTTCGGCCCTCACAGCTGCTGTGGTTTTGTCTGGATGGACATCTGGAAAACAAACCAATTAGCATATTACCCTTTTATTAGTATAGACTAGAGGCCCGGTGCACAAAAATTTGTGCACTTGGGGGGGAGGGGGGTCCCTCAGCCCAGCCTGTGCCCTCTCACAGTCTGGGACCCCTCGGGAGATAACGACCGGTTGGCTTAGGCCCACTCCCGGGTGGCAGAGGGCAGGCCCAATCCCTAGGTGCCTGCCCTGCAGTCCCTGGTCAGGCTCAGAGCAGGGCCAATTGGGGAGTTGGGGCGCTGCCCCCTGTCATGCACAGAGAAGGGCGGATCAGGAGGTTGTGATGCCACCCTCAGTCACACTCAGGGTAGGGCCAATTAAGGGGTTGGGGTGCCACCCCCTGTCACACTCAAGGCAGGGTCGATGGGGAGGTTGCAGCGCCACCCCCTGTCACGCACAGAGCAGGGCGGATCAGGGGGTTGTGGTGCCACCCCTGTCACATACAGAGCCGGCCAATCAGGGGGTTGTGGCGCTGCCTCCTGTCATGCACAGAGCAGGGCCAATCAGGGGGTTGGGGAGCTCTCGCCTGTCATGCACAGAGCAGGGCCGATAAGGAGGTTGTGATGCCACCCTCAGTCACACTCAGGGTAGGGCCAATTGGGGGGTTGGGGTGCCACCCCCTGTCACACTCAGGGCAGGGCTGATGGGGAGGTTGCGGCTCCACCTTGTCACACACAGATCAGAGCCGATCAGGGGGTTGGGGAGCTCCCCCCTATCAGGCACAGAGCAGGGCTGATCAGGAGGTTGGGGCGCCTTCCCCTGTCATGAACAGAGCAGGGTGGATAGGGAGGTTGTGGCCCCACCCCCTGTCACACACAGAGCCACAGGGCGATCAGAGGGTTTGGGCACAGCCCCCTGTCACGCTGATGCCAGTGCCGGTAGGCCTCGCGGCTCGCTGATCCCTGTGCTGGGAGGCATATTACCCTTTTACTATATAGGATAGAGGCTTGGTGCATGGGTAGGGGCTGGCTGGTTTGCCCTGAAGGGTGTCCTGGATCAGGGTGGTGGTCCCGCTTGGGTGCCTGGCCAGCCTGGGTGAGGGGCTGATGGCTGTTTGCAGCTGGTCACACACCCTTCATGGTGGGGGTCCCCACTGGGGTGCCTGGCCAGTCTGGGTGAGGGACTGAGGGCCGTTTTAAAGCTGGCGGGTGACTGAAGCTCCCAACCGCTCCTTTTTTCCTTTTTTTTTTTTTTTTTTATTCTTGGATTTATGGCTGTCACTGGAGTTGAGAGCCCGCTTTAGCTGTGAGACCTTGTCGCTGAAAGCAGGTTTCTGGCTTTGTTTACTTTCTGTATTTGAAACTTTGTTGCCACTCCAGCTCTGAGATCCCGGCTGACTGAAAACAGGTTTCTGAGATTTTGTTTATCTTCTATGTTTGTAGCAATGTTTCTTAGCAGCTCAGAAGCCGGCAGTGGCAAGCGGGGAACGTTGGAGTCCTCTGTCACTGAAGCAAGCAAGCCTCCTGTTCGTGTCAGTAGCCTGGCTTCCGGCCGCCATCTTGGCTGGCAGTTAATTTGCATATCTCCCTGATTAGCCAATGGGAAGGCTAATTACCATGTTTCTCTTTTATTAGATAGGATAAGTAATACTGAAGTATTTATATATTTCTCCTTATCTAATTGCTCCAGAATTAAGAACATAACTATATGTTTGTTTACATAAATCTAGTAAGAATCTGTTCTCTTTATAATAGGACTCATAAAACCAGTTTCCAATTGTGATCTTTGATTGGCTTGTCATGGTTAAGAGAGAAATGCCTAACCTCTGAATGTTACCAGAAAACTTTAGGGAATAAAGATTGACCAAGAGGCCAATAAGAGCACCTTGGAAAAGTGGCCTGGTACCTTGTTTATTGATTCATAGTTCATGGCTGTCTCTCCAGTTTAGGAGTGAAGGTTACTTTCCTAGAAAATGACAAAGAAAGAATCTCAAGGCTTTTAGGGAACCTCAAGAACTTGAGGAATCCATCCAAACCTATAGTTATTGTAAGCAAAGCCAGATGGCCACTGTGTGGCTTGGCTTCTGTGCCCTGAGGAGCTGACTAAAGCTCAATCTGAAGATACCTTGTAAGTGAAATTCCAGAAAAGCATAATTTTTAAAAATTTATCTTTATTATTAAAGGTATTACAGATGTATCTTTCCCTCTTCCCCAATTGATAACCTCTACCCTGCTCCCTTCCCTTCTGCATGCTTTCCCATGGGCTATGCATATTTGCATATAAATTCATTGGTTAATCTCTTCCCACTCACCTCCCTTCCCTCTGAAATAGATCAGACTCTTGCATGCTTCAGTGTCTCTGGATCTTTTTATTTCATCAGTTTATTTTGTTTGTTAGATTTCACATATAAGAGAGATCATGTGATACTTATCTTTCTCTGACTGGCTTATTTCATTTAGCATAATACTCTTCAGTCCCTCCATGCTGTCTCAAAAGTTAAGAGATCCTTCTTTTATACAAGTGCTGGCAAGGATATGGAGAAAAAGGAATCCTAGTACACTGTTGATGGTAGTACACACTGATACAACCACTATGGAAAACAGTGTGGAGTTTTCTCAAACAGCAATCAGAAAGAATATATGCACCTCTATGTTCATAGCAGTGTTTTTACAATAGCTAAGATCTGGAAACAATCCCAGTGCCCATCAGTTGATGAATAGATTAAAATATGGTGGTACATTTACATAATGGAATATTATGCAGCCAGCAAAACAGATTTGAAAGAGCTTATATAACCAATTGCTATTTTGTTGTATTTATGCAAATAATCAGGCCAAATTAAAACCTGACATAATAAAGTCCCTTTAATGAAAATGATGGTAATTTTAGGGGAAAAAGCTGTGTTTCAATTAAAATCACAATGCTCAATTGTGGATATTGGACTCTAATGTAGTCAATTGTCTTCAAAGTTTAAAGTTTTGTTCTTACCTGTGAACTGAACTAGTTCTTGAATTTTTCTAGTTGTCTTCAACCCTCCAAGCTAATGTTTCATTTTTTTTTCTCCCATCTTTGGACTAAGAGTTATAGGGAACTAATTTTTTTTCCTAAGGCTATGTCTGTGTATACTATATAGAATTTACTTAGCACCTGATGACATCACCAGGGATGCACAAACTACAGACAAAAAGGATCTATCAAATTATCACTGCTTAATTTCATACCACCAAAAGCCTTCTAATCTAGAAGTCTCAACTGACAGACTTGTGATTTGCTGTGTTTATTAACCTTTGTGTTCTTTCTGTTTTCATAGGGTGTATACCTATGACTTTATTAATTACCTGATTGATTGTTTATGCAATATAGGTCTCACTTTGGAAGCCCATCTGCATCACCGCCTCCTTAATTGAGACTCAACAATTTCACTGAACTGACTTATTTTCAGGACTAAATAATTGAGTCAATGAAATATGAGGCACCTGCCAACTTCACTTCTAGGATGACATAATTCCACTAGAGGCCCACTGCACAAAATTCAAGCACTCAGGGCAGGGGCCCTCAGCCTGCATTGTGAGACGGCACAGGCCAGGCCAAGGGACCACACCGGTGCATGATCGGGGCCTGGGAAGGATGCGGGAGGTTGGCCAGCTGGGGAAGGATTGTGGGAGGGCTCCAGGGTGTGTCTGGCCCGTCTCACTCAGTCTCGATTGGCCAGACCCCAACAGCAAGCTAACCTACCAGTCAGAGCATCTGCCCCCTGGTCAGTGCACATCATAGTGAGTGGTTGAGTGGCCTTAGCATATAATTAGCATATTATGCTTTGATCGGTTGAATGGCCAACTGGACGACTGGACACTTAGCATATTAGGCTTTTATAATATAGGATATCAAGATGGTTATGCTTTAGGGAATCTAGATTATCCCTACTTTGGAAAAATCAGCTAACAGCCTCTCTATTTCAGTCTCTGATCCCATTCCCTTGACCCCCTTAGATCAGGCAGTGAGAAAAATCCATACCCTATATAGGCGGGGACCATAGCCCTTGTCAGAATAAAGCTGTCACTAGAGACAGACCATCCCTCCTCATTGGCCTTAAAATATGTCAAAGATTGAAGTCTCTGAGGGTTTAATGAGATAGGCCACTAAGCCAGGGCAAGTGGAATAGAGAGACTGAGGCAGATAGATAAAGTTTGCAGCCATCTAGTAAAACCTATCTTCCCTAAACCAAGGACACTTGTGATTAAATGGTTTGCACTTCTCCCCAACCAGAGGGTAAATAGCTTAGGGAGACAGATAGCAGAAATCCAATTAGTGCCATTTGCCAACCACATCATCAAAACCTATTTTAGATGGAAAAAGAGTGTAGAGGAACACAGGTTTTAAAAAATAAAAAGAAATAGAAAGAAGGAAATGAAGTAGGAAAAGGGAAATCAGTAATTATAAAATCAAATTAACAACAACAATACAAAGCAATTATAAATTTAATAAGAAACATTTAGTAGTTCTGAGTTCTAATTTTCACTTCTATTATGGGAAGACTTCTGAGTTACAATTTATAGTATCAAAGAGGTTCATAAATGGACTTTATCATTATGTTGAGTAATTAAAACTACAACTAGCAGTTATGGCTACTACTTAGAAAAATTATAATATATGTTTAGTATCAATGGGAATCACATTCATTGAACACTTACTATGTGCCAGAAAAAAATATTCAAAGCACATTGAACTCTTGATATGTGCCAGAAACTATTCATTTAATTCTCCTAACAACACTATATTGTAGATAGTATAGCAAGTCATATTTCATAGACATGGGTTCAAAATGGTTAAGTAATTTGCTCAAGTAAATAATAAAATGTATGCATCCAGTGAAGAATTAAACCAAAACAGGCTTCAAAATTTACGCAATAAACCAATATCATCAACTCTTGCTTATACAAAGCATTTGATATAAATACTTTTAATGCCTGGCCTGCACCCTGTGGTCACCATTGCGATCGGAGGGAGAGATAGCTGCATCAGGATTGGAGAGCCAGGGCACAGGCAAGGCGGCACCCCAGCACCCCAGCACCTGACATGCAAAAGTGGGGGATGAAATGACTTTTCCCAACCACATCTGCAAATATCCTGGGGAAGGCATCACTGAAGAGTTCACAACAACTCTCCTACACGCCCTATACTGGGGATCAAGCCCACAACCCGGGCATGTGGCCTGACCTGGAATCAAACTGTGACTTCCTGGTTCATAGGTCAATGCTAAACCACTGAGTCACACCCGCTGGGCTCAATTCTTATTTATAAATTCATTCCAAGGACATATACAGCTTGAAAAGCTTTGGAAGTAGTTTCAAAAAAACCTAGCTTTTAAGTAACAAGAAAACAGTTATAGAAGAAAGTTTAAATTAAAAGAAAAAAATTGTTTTAATTTATTCAAGAGTGGGAACATCCTCCATGAAAATGTGTACCTTGACTGTGGATGGCTGGGTGGCCTTATCACACCTTAGGAATTCAAATGCTTTTTACAATAAAAAGAAAGAGAGTTTCATCTCATTTCTCTACCAGGGTAGATGTCTGTCAATAGAAGGTGGACATCAATAAAAGGAGAGGCTTGCACAATCAATCCAGAAAGTCAGCAATCTATGAATAATCCAGAACCAAGTATTTATCTCCTCTGCCTCACACCCTCCCTCCCAGCCAGTGAGCAAGATAATTACTCTCAAGTCAAGCTAAGTGCCTCCCAGTCACAGTGGCCCAATGCTGACATACAAAGCATACAAATAATTCTTACTCTGGCATAAAAGTGACAACTTTCTTGGAAGAAAAGCAGATACTGTAAATTTCTCAAAGTCTTCCTGAAACATTTTTTAAAGTAATTTTTACTTCTTTAGAAAAAAATGCATGCATGGCAAACCATCTGTAATAAAAGGCCCATTCTATAAAATTTTACCTGGTCCTACTCACATCTGCAATCATAACCATATTTACAGACAAATATATCTATAATAATATAAGATAAATATGCTAATTAGACTGGGAGACCTTCCAGGAAACCTTCCAAATGTTCTTCTGGACAAAGTGGGGCCGAGGTAGAGGCAGTTAGAAGCCAAGAGGGGAGGTCAGTTGTGGGTGATCAGGCTGGTGGGGGGTGGGGCCGTTGGGGGTAAGCAGACCAGCAGGGGGGCCAGTTGGGGGCAAGCAGGCCATCAGTGGGGGACAGTTGGGGATGAGCAGGCCAGTGGGGAGGGAAGGTAGAGGGGAGCAGGCCAGCGGGGGGGCAGTTTGGGGTGATCAGGCTGGCAGGGGGGCATTTGGGGGTAAGCAGGCCGGCAGCGGGGGGGGAAGGGGCAGTTGGGGGCCAGCAGGCTGGCAGGCAGAGTGGTTAGAGGCAATCAGGCAGGCAGGCAGGCAGGTGAGCGGTTAGGAGCCAGCAGTCTCAGATTGCGAGAGGAATGTCCGACTGCTGGTTTAGGCCCAATCCCTGTAAACTGGCAGTAGGACATCCTTCAAGGGGTCCCAAATTGGAGAGGGTGCAGGCCAGGCTGAGGAACACACCCTCCCCTGTGCACGAATTTTGTGCACCAGGCCACTAGTTAAAAATAATTTTTATTTTTAATTAGTTTACATACAAAATTATATTAGTTTCAGGTATACAACAGAGTGATTAAACATTTATTTTATATTTTTACTTATTTTTTTACAAATGCATTTCATTTTATTTTTTCCATCTGTAATATACTCCCCCCCTCCATCCATGCACCCCCACCATCACTAAACTGTTGTCTGTGTCTATGAGTTATTTCTCTTTTTCTTTTTTGTTCAATCCCTCTATGCTGCCTAACATTCCCCCACCACCACAGAGCTTTCAGCCTGCTTTGTATCTCTGAGTCTGTCTCTATTTTGCTTGTTAGTTCAGTTTGTTCATTAGATTCCACATATGAGTGAAATCACATGGTACTAGTCTTTCTCTGACTGGCTTATTTCATTTAGCATAATGTTCTCCAGAACAATCCATGCTGTTGCAAAGAGTAAAATTTTCTTTATTATGGCCAAGTAGTATTGCACTGTGTAAATGTACCATAGGTGCTTTATCCACTCATCTACTGATGGGCACTTGGGATGCTTCCAAATCTTGACTATTGTAAACAATGCTGCAATGAACATAAGGGTGCATATATTCTTTTAAATTAGTGTTTTGTGTTTCTTCATATAAATTCCCAGAAGTTGAATCACTGGGTCATAAGGCAGTTCCATTTTTATTTTTGTGAGGTAACTCCAATGTTTATACATTTATATAACTAATAAAGTGATCACCCTGATAAGACTAGTACCCCATCTGGCACTGTACGTGGTTATTGCATTAATGACTAAATTTGTTGGGCTGTACTTTATACCTTGCAACTTTTTTTATAACTAGCAATTTGCACAGCATAAAGCCTTACCTTTTTTCACCCATTCTCCAATCCCCACCCCATATGACAATCATCAAAATGTTCTTTACATCTGTGAGTTTGTTTTTCTTCTGTTTCTATATTTATTTTGTTTTTTAGATTCCACATGTAAGTGAAATAATATGGTATTTGTCTTTCTCCATCTGACTTATATCCCTTAACATAATGTCCTCTGGTTGTAGCAAATGGCAAGATTTCATTCTTTTTTTTGGCTGAGTAATAGTCCATTGTATCTACAGCCACATCGTTTATCAATTCTTCTATCAATGGGCACTTGAGTTGCTTCCATGTCTTGGCTCCTGTAAATAGTGCTGCACAGAACATAGGAGTAAATAGGTCCTTTTGAATTAGAGTTTTGGATTTCTTTGGATAAAAACCCAGAAGGGGAATTGCTGTGTCTGACTTTGTCTTTTGTTATATACGAGTAGCCTTTGTTTTAATATAAATATTTTAACTGAAGTTTTTCATTGTGAATGTGCACACTGTTTTGACTATGATGAACAGAATGTGGCACTTCATGAAAAGAACTGAGAAAGTAGTCATTTCAAGGTCAGGCTTACTAAACTGGCCACGATTTGTAGTGAGCGACCTGTGTGGGTCATGAAGTAGAAAAGCCTTCAAAGAAAATGTTCCAATTGCAATTAGACAGGAAAGCCACCTTTGTATCTAGGTTCCTTTTTTAAAAGCAAGTCTTTTAAAAAATATAAATCATAGAGGCTAACTCTGGTAGGGTTTTCTTGAAAGTGAGGATGAGACTGAAAAACAAAGGAAGAAAAAAAACAAATTGATGTCTGAAGAGAAAAAAGAGTGGAAAAATAATGTCCTATACAGTGGGGCCTTGACTTATGAGTGTCCTGACTAACGAGTTTTTCGAGATACGAGCCATCTCTCGGACGATTTTTTGCTTTGAGTTGCGAGCTAAAATTCGGGTTATGAGCCAGCTTCAGATAACCCACCGCTAGTTGGGGTATCTTCAGATACCCCACCGCTAGTTGGAGCAGTGAACATCACAGTGAAAGCCACACAATCAGCCTGATTTGACATACGAATAATTTCAGTTACAAGCTCCGTCACAGAACGATTTAAACTCGTAAGTCAAGGCCCCACTGTATTTGAAGTCAATCACTGAAAAGAGGAACAAATATATAAGGCCTAATACCACAACTGAAAATAACAATTCTAGTGGAAAAGGCAGAATTATTGCATCCAATATGATTGTCAACACTTGTTTAATTTTCAGAAAAAAAGATGCTAAAAGCAATGGGCTTATGGTAATGAAAATATACCTAATTCAAATACAAGGAAAATGCCACAATTAAATAGAACTTCCTAGGTCATTTTTTTACACCTCAATTTCCAACCTCTATTTAACCAGCTGGAACAATTTTTCTAGTACATTAGAAATAAAGCTCTTCTGTTTTCCTGAATAAAGAAAGGAACACATCCTTTTAGTAGCTCATTTTTTATATTAAATGTTTATTATATCATAAAAGAATAAATTCAAGAGAACCATATAAGGCATGACAGAATGGAGTCAGACATACAGAGAGATTTCTGAGTATGAAACACGTGGTCTCAACTCTATGACTGGGTCCTAGATAAAGAAATATCCAATTATAAAACTAAGGAAAAGGAGACATTGTGTATAAATAATTAAAATAAATTTACTGGTTGAAAAAGCTGCTATTTTTTTTTTAACAAAGTATGGTTAAGTGTAGATGAGCTATACACTAAATTTTCAAGTGATCAAGAAGCATTACTAATTAGCTTGCCAAATGGCCATTTAATGCACCCAAGAAAAAAAGTAACAAAACAAACAAAAAATATTTGTTAGTTAGTTCTGATTACAGATCATTTTTTTGAATGTATTTTTCTTTTTTTAAAACAAAATTTCTTTATTGGTTAGGGTATTACAAATGTGTCCTCATCCCCTCATTAACCCCCAACCTCCCCCCCTCTCCCCACCACACTCATACTCTCATCCCCCTGTTATCCGTGTCCATTGGTTTAGCTTCTATACATGCATACAAGTCTCTTGGTTGATCTCTTCCACTTACCCCCACCCTCCCCTACTTTCCCTCTGGGGATTGATAGTCTGTTGCTGTTTCTCTATCTTTAGGTCTGTCCCTGTTCATCATTCTATGTTGTTCTCTATATTCCACAAATGAGTGAGATAATGTGTTATTTATCTTTCTCTGACTGGCTTATTTCACTTAGCATAATGCTCTCCAGTTCCATCCATGCTGTTGCAAATGGCAAGATTTCCTTCTTTTTTACCACAGCTTAGTATTCCATTGTGTACATGTACTACAGTTTTTTAATCCACTAATCTGCTGATGGGCACTTAGGCTGTTTCCAAATCTTAGCTATGGTGAATTGTGTTGCTATGAACATAGGGGTGCATATATCCTTTCTTATTGGTGTTTCTGGCTTCTTGGGATATATTCCTAGAAGTGGGATCACTGGGTCAAATGGGATTTCAATTTTTAGTTTTCTGAGGAAACTCCATACTGTTCTCCACAGTGGCTGCACCAGTCTGCATTCCCACCAGCAGTGCATGAGGGTTCCTTTTTCTCCACATCCTCTCCAACACTTGTTGTTTGTTGATTTGTTGATGATAGCCATTCTGACAGGTGTGAGATGATACCGCATTGTCATTTTGATTTGCATCTCTCATATAATTAGTGACTTTGAGCATGTTTTCATATGTCTTTTGGCCTTCTGTATGACCTTTTTCTAAAAGTGTCTATTTAGATCCTTTGCCCATTTTTTGATTGGATTGTTTATCTTCCTTTTGTTAAGTTGCATGAGTTCCCTTTAAACGTTGGAGATTAAACCCTTATCGGTGATATCATTGGAAAATATGTTCTCCCATGCAGTGGGCTTTCTTGTTGTTTTATTGATGGTTTGTTTGCTGTGCAGAAGCTTTTTATTTTGATGTAGTCCAATTTGTTTATTTTCTCTTTAGTTTCAAAAGCCCTAGGGGCAGTATCAATGAAGAAAATGCTTCGGCATATGTCTAAGATTTTGTTGCCTTTGGATTCCTCTAGTATTTTTATGGCTTCCAGTCATACATTTAAGTCCTTTATCCATTTTGAATTTATTTTTGTGTATGGTATGAGTTGTTGGTCTAGTTTCATCTTTTTGCATGTATCTGTCCAATTTTCCCAACACCATTTATTGAAGAGATTGTCTTGACTCCATTGTATGCTCTTGTCTCCTTTGTCAAATATTAATTGGGCATAGTGGTTTGGGTCGATTTCTGGGTTCTCTATTCTATTCCATTGATCTATATGTCTGTTCTTGTGCCAGTACCAAGCTGTTTTAAGAACAGTGGCTTTGTAATACAGCTTGATATCTGGTATTGAGATCCTACCTACTTTGTTCTTCTTTCTCAGGATTGCTGCAGTTATTCTAGGTCTTTTTCTATTCCAAATGAATTTTTGAAATGCTCATTCTAGATCTGTGAAATATGCTGTTGGTAACTTAATGGGGATTGCATTGAATCTATAGATTGCTTTGGGTAGTATGGACATTTTGATGATGTTGATTCTACTAATCCATGAACATGGTATGTTCTTCCATCTGTTTATGTCTTCTTCTATCTCTTTTTTCAGTGTCCTGTAGTTTTTTGCATATAAATATTTTACCTCCTTAGTTAAGTTTATTCCTAGGTATCTTAATTCTTTTGGTGCGATGGTAAATGGGATTTCTTTTTTAGTCTCCCTTTCTGCAAGTTCACTATTGGTGTAAAGAAATACCTTAGATTTCTTGGCATTAATTGTGTATCCTGCTACATTCCCGAATTCATTTAAGTCTAATAATTTTTGGATGGAGTCTTTAGGGTTTTCTATATACAGTATCATGTCATCTGCAAATAAGGACAGTTTTACTTCTTCTTTTCCAATTTGGATGCCTTTTATTTCTGCTTCTTGTCTGATCGCAATGGCTAGTACTTCCAGTACTATGTTGAACAGGAGTGGTGAGAGGGGGCATCCCTGTCCTGTTCCTGTTTTTAGGGGAAATGGTTTTATTTTTTTTTTATTTTTTTTTCTGTTCATCAGATTATTTATTCACTTGGTTCTTAGATTCACTTGTTGATAGATGCATATTTGTTGTTCATAATTTGTATCTTTACCTTTTTCTTCCTCTTCCTCTTCTTAAAGGATACCTTTCAGCTTTTCATATAATACTGGTTTGGTGGTGATGAACTCCTTTAGCTTTTCCTTATCTGTGAAGCTCTTTATCTGACCTTCAATTCTGAATGATAGCTTTGCTGGATAAAGTAATCTTGGTTGTAGGTTCTTGGTATTCATCACTTTGAATATTTCTTGCCACTCCCTTCTGGCCTGCAAAGTTTCTGTTGAGAAATCAGCTGACAGTCGTATGGGTATTCCCTTGTAGGTAACTGAGTTTCTTTCTCTTGCTGTTTTTAAGATTCTCTCTTTATCTTTTGCTCTTGGCATTTTAATTATGATGTGTCTTGGTGTGGTCCTTTTTGGATTCCTTTTGTTTGGGGTTCTCCGCGCTTCTTGGACCTGTAAGTCCATTTCTTTCACCAGGTGGGGGAAGTTTTCTGTCATTATTTCTTCAAATAGGTTTTCAATACCTTGCTCTCTCTCATCTTCTGGCATCCCTATAATTCTGATGTTGGTACGCTTGAAGCTGTCCCAGAGGCTCCTTACACTATCCTCGCATTTTTGGATTCTTTTTTCATTTTGCTTTTCCGGTTGGGTGTTTTTTGCTTCCTCGCATTTCAAATCATTGACTTGATTCTTGTGCTCCTCTGGTCTGCTGTCAGGAGTCTGTATAATATTCGTTATTTCAGTCCGTGTATGCTTAATTTCTAGTTGGTTCCCCAATATAACATCGAGGGTCTCATTAGTTTTCTTGTAGATCTCATTAAGTTTATCGGCGGCTTCTAAACAGTTCTTGAGAGACCTTAAAAGTGTGGTTCTGAACTCTATATCTTCCATTGACAATTTTGTCCTGTTTCTTTGTCTCCGCATTTTGTTATGCTTCCTTGGTGCACCCCCTAGTGGTCTTTGTGCGCAGTCTTATAGTTAAACCTTGATTGTTGTAGCTAATACCAGGGAGGGTTTGACCTCCAGGCCAAGTGGCTATTGGGAAATGGTTTTAGTTTTTGCTCATTGATTATGATGTTGGCTGTGGGTTTGTCATATATGGCTTTTATTATGTTGAGGTATGATCCTTCTATTCCTACCTTGCTGAGAGTTTTTATCAAGAAAGGGTGTTGAATTTTGTCACATGCTTTTTCTGCATCAATTGGTATGACTATGTGATTTTTATCTCTCAATTTGTTTATGTGATGTATCATGTTTATTGATTTGCGGATATTGTACCATCCTTGCATCCCCGGGATAAATCCTACTTGGTCATGGTGTATGATCTTTCTGATATATTGCTGGATCCAATTTGCTAAAATTTTGTTGAGTATTTTGGCATCTATGTTCATGAGGGATATTGGCTTATAATTGTCTTTCATTGTGTTGTCTCTATCTGGTTTTGGTATTAGGGTGATGCTGGCTTCATAGAATGAGCTTGGAAGTGTTCCTTCCTCTTGAATTTTTTGGAATGGTCTGAGGAGGATATGTTTTAGTTCTTCCTTGAATGTTTGGTAAAACTTCCCTGTGAAGCCATCTGCCATGGGCTTTGTTTGCTGAGAGCTTTTTGATGACTGCTTTAATTTCTTCCATAGTTATTGGCCTATTGAGATTTTTAGAATCTTCCACATTGAGTTTTGGAAGATTGTATTTTTCTAGGAATATGTCCATTTCCTCCTGGTTGTCTATTTGTTAGAGTAGAGTTGTTCATAGTATTTTTTAACAATTCTTTGAATTTCTGAGGGGTCTGTTGTTATTTCGCCTCTTTCATTTCTGATTTTGTTTATTTGAGTCCTCTTTCTTTGCTTCTTGGTGAGCCTGGATAGAGGCTCATCAATCTTGTTTATCCTTTCAAAGAACCAGCTGAAAGGATCAATTGGTTCCATTGATCTTTTGTATTGTTTTGGGTTTTTTTTGGCTTTTTGTTTTGTTTTGTTTTGTTTTGGTCTCTATGTCATTTATTTCTGCTCTGATCTTTATTATCTCCTTACTTCTGCTCACTCTGGGCTTTTCTTTTTGTTCTCTTTCTAATTCTTTGAGTTGCAGAGTTAGATGATTTACTATCATTTTTTCTTGTTTTTTTGAGGCAGGCCTGTAGTGCTATAAACTTCCCTCTCAGGACTGCTTTCAGTGTGTCCTATAGATTTTGGATTGTTGTGCTGTTATTGTCATTAGTTTCCAGGGTGTTTTTAATTTCTTCTTTGATCTCACTGGTAACTCAATCATTATTTAGTAACATGATATTCAGCTTCCAAGTGTTTGAGTTTTTGGGATTGTTTTTATTGTGGTTTATTTCTAATATTATGCCATCGTGGTCTGAGAAGAGGCTTGGTATGATTTCTATCTTCTTGAATTTTGGGAGACTTTGCTTGTGATCCAATATGTGGTCTATTTTTTAAAATGTCCCATGTGCACTTGAGAAGAACATATATTCCGTGGCTTTGGGGTGAAATGTTCTGAAGATGTCAATTAAGTCCATCTGATCTAGTGAGTCATTTAGGATTTCTGTTTCTTTGCTGATTTTTTTTATAGAGGATTTATCCAGTGATGTCAGTGGTGTGTTTAAGTCCCCTATGATGATTGTGTTGTTGTTGATCTCTCCCTTGTTATTTTCCAGGAGGTTTTTTATGTATTTAGGTGCTCCTGCATTGGGTGTATACATGTTTATAAGGGTTATATCCTCTTATTGTATCGATCCCTTTAGTATTATGAAGTGGCCTTCCTTATCTCTTATTATGGCCTTCACTTTGAGGTCTATTTTGTCAGATATAAGTATTGCTACCCCAGCTTTTTTTTCATTTCCATTTGCCTGAAAGATATTTTTCCATCCCTTCACTTTCAGTCTGTGTGAGTCCTTTGTTCTGAGGTGGGTCTCTTGTAGACAGCATATATATGGGTCATGTCTTTTTATCCATTCAGCCACTCGATGTCTTTTGATTGGACCATTTAGTCTATTTACATTTAAAGTTATTATTGAAAGGTACTTGCTTGTAGTCATTTCTATTCTTGTGCCTGTGTTCTTTCTTACCTTTATATTTCTTCTTTATACAGCATTCCCTTTAGCATTTCTTGCATTGCTGGCTTGGTAGTGATAAACTCCCTTAGCCTTTCTTTGTCTACAAAGCTCCTGATTTCCCCTTCAATTGTGATTGATAGTCTTGCTGGATAGAGTATTCTTGGATTCAGTCCTTTGCTTTACAACACTTTGTATACCTCCTTCCATTCCCTTCTAGCTTGATGTGTTTCTGTTGAGAAATCATTTGATAACCTGATGGGGGATCCTTTGTAGGTAACTCTCTGTCTCTCTCTTTCAGCCTTCAAGATTCTCTCTTTGTCTTGTACATTTGCTATCGTTATTATGACCTGTCTTGGTGTCGGTCTTTTGGGGTTCATCTTGCTTGGGACTCTCTGTACTTGTGTAACTTTTTTCTTCCCCATATCTGGGAAGTTTTCTGTCATTATTTCTTCAAATAGATTTTCTAATCCTTGCTGCTCCTATTGTCCTTCTGGTAGCCCTATTATGAGTATGTTACTTCATTTCATGTTGTCCCAAAGCTCCCTTAGGCTCTCCTCCTGCTTTTTAAATTTTTTCTCCAGTTGCTGTTCAGATTGAGCTTGTTTCTCTAACTTATCTTCTAACTCACTAATTCGGTCCTCTGCTTCTTCTAGTCTACTGTTGAAAACTTCCATGGTGTTTTTGATTGTAGCTATATCACTTTTCATTTCTTCCTGATTCTTGCATAGGTTGTTGATTTTCTCATCCATCCAGTGAATGAATTGTACAACCATTACTCCGAATTCTTTTCTGTCATGTTGCATGCTTCAATTTCATTATTTTCCTTTCTTGGCGACTCCTCATTTTCTTTCCTTTGGGGTTTGTTGTCTCCCCATTCTGATTATCTCCAGATGGTTCAAACGTCGAGTTGCGTGGGCCTGGGCCGTTGCAGTGGGAGCCTCACCCCACCTTAGTGTCACTGAAGAGCTCTGACACTAAGATGTGTGGTTGTGGTGGGTTGGTGAGAACCAGGCTCGCTCATAGTCAGTGTTACTAGCGCTCAATGTGGCCTCATGTGCACCCTTAGAATCAGGGACCCTGCTTGCACCGTGCTGAAACAGAGACCCACCTGGCGTGTGTTGAAAATCAGAGCCCCCTAGTATGCACCAGGAGTCAGAGTTCCCCAAGAATCCAGTATCAGAGTTTCTGTTGCTTTGTGCGGCCTCGCATTGAGAATCAGGGTCCCTGTGTGCCCATGCAACAAGAATTTGAGTCACTGGCTCTTAGTATGAATGCACAGGGAGTCAGGGATCTCAGGAGCAGGTGATAAGAAACACAGTCAAGTCACTGGTGCTTGGTGCTGCCTCCTGCCCGGAGAATCGGGGTCCCGGGCCTGCACTATGCAGGACCAGTTCCCTGTGTTTGCGGACTTCCAGGCTAAAGTTCCTGTAGCAGGACTGAGGCCAGGGCAAGGGGTGGGTCTATCAGTTACTATGGCATTGCCCGTGAGTCTGCGGGGAGGGGGATGGGCTCTGTTACAGATCTGCCGCCGGGATTTCTGGACTCTTGGTGTCCGTGGGTCTGTAGCTGTGGTTGCAGGTCTCTGTCCCCAGTGACTGCAGGTTCCTGGTTTGCATCTGAGACCAGACTGGGTGGTGCTGAGACCAGGATCCTAGTCTCAAGCAGCTCTGTTTCTCAAGATGGCGTGGTCTCTGTGCCTGTGCTGGCTGCCCAGAAGTGTCCGCGCAGGAAGCGGGGTTCCGCCGTCTAAGACTGCCCGGTTAACAGCCCCTTAGAAGACCTGCAGAATCTAACTGTCCCTAGCTCATACATACACACACCACACACATCCACACACTCCTCTATCACTACCTTGTGCTCTCACACTCTCTCCCTCCCTACCTTCCTGCCAGTCGCCATCTTCCTTCTATCTGAATGTATTTTTCAAAGAAGGAAATAAAACATTGCATAAAAATACTCAAGACATTAAAAATTTAGCTGCAATTTTTATTACAGAGAGGAAGGGAGAGTTATAGAGAATTAGAAACATCGATGAGAGAAACATTGATCAGCTGCCTCCTGCACACCCCCTATTGGGGATGTGCCTGCAACCAAGGTACATGCCCTTGACCGGAATCAAACCTGGGACCCTTGTGTCTGCAGGATGACGCTCTATCCACTGAGCCAAACCTAGGCTTAGCTGCAATTTTTATAACAATATAACAGGCAGATGTTTTAAAATATAATGATATATTCTGCACTAATGGCTAAATATTCCTTAGTTATCTTTAATAAGTTTTAGTTTCTCAGGAACAGTGCAATAGTTAGAGAAGTTTTAGAATCATTCAGTTATGGTTCAATATTCATTTTCAAGGTTCAGACAGATTTGGAGAAACAAAATTGTCTTTAAAATATAAATACAATTTAATATGTTTGGGAATTTTAAACCTAAAATATTAGTTTATTAAATTATTTGAATGGACTCTCCATGGTATGTGTGGTATACTCAAAAAAGAGGGAGTAGAATTTTAACAAATGATTCTATTTTGCCTAAATATGTATTTTGAATGTTATGAATTATTAATAGACTACATATTCTTTGGTATGCATCCCTGATTCAGTTGTACAATATAATTTAGTTTGAGACTCTCTATTTATTGTCTATTGGTTACTAAATCCAAACATATAACCATCATTAAGCTTAGACTCATTAACGTAAGGGTGAAAGGATCAATATGCACTAGCACACCACACAGGATCAGCTAATTAGGGCTGTCAGTGCAGCAAAGGTAGCAGACTTATAGCCAAAGAATGTCTGGTGCTTTTGGCCAATTTACAGACTTTCATTTCCAAGGCTGAAAATCTGGCATGACGAATGCATTTGGAGGGTAGGAACACATCCTGGCATTAAAAGCAGAGTCATATTTAAAATTTTAAAACTAGCCTTTTGAAGTTTTATGAAATAATGTTAGCTTCAAAATTATTGACATTTTAAAACTATAGACACCATAAAAGTTTTAATTTGTTTACAATTTTTGGCATTAAGTTGTTAATAGAAGTAATGTATAATTTTCCCACTTTTTAGAATAGAAAACAGTAGAGACCAGGATTCTAAATAAAAAGTGGAATTAACCCTTGATAGATCTGTATGGGGAATATCCTTATGCATATACACAAATTTCCTAGGCTTCCAACCTAGCACTGCACAATACAAGTGCCCTTGGAAATTGAGTTTCAAATCGAGGAGCCTCAAGAGCAAATTTGAAAAAGAGACTAGAGATTATGTTTCATGTTCAATTAGCAACTCAATTTATATAAGTTCATTTCATGCAGTCTAGATAGTTCAGACATATTTTCAAAAGTATGAAAAATCTAAATTCTGTAGAAACTGAGATGAAAAGGAACATTTATGGGGCATAACTTAGCTCGGACTCTGCAGGAAATAGAGAATAATTTCAGATAAAGTAGCCCAGGAGTCACCTAAGAAGAGGAAAAGGACATGGAGATCTGGAACCTGGAAAGCGATGGAGTAGATAGCTCCGTAGTTTTGTCCACTTTCCCCCTTCTCTGTCACTGGCCAAAGGTATGTAATTTTCCCTCATTCAATTAAATTCAGCATTTAGTATGTAGGTAACAAATATGAAAGAGACACCCGTTCCTTAAGCAGTGCTCTATTGTAGAAAAAGCCAAAGATAAATCTATTCAGCAATGGAAGAGAACAGAGACACCAGAAATCAACCCAAGCCATTATGCTCAATTAATATTTGACAACGGAGGCAAGAGCATACAATGGAATCAAGACAGTCTCTTCAATAAATGGTGTTGGGAAAAAATTAGTCAGGTACATGTAAAAAATGAAGCTACACCACCAACTTACATCTTACACAAGAATAAACTCAAAATGGATAAAGGACTTAAATGTAAGTTGTAAAACCATAAAAATCCTAGAAGAAAACATAGGCAGCAAAATCTCAGACATTTCTCACAGCAATATGATTACTGATACATATCGTAAGGCAAGGGAAACTATGGAGAAAATTAAAAAATGTGACTACATCAAAATATAAAGCTTCTGCACAGCAAAAGGAACCATCCACAAATGAAATGGGAATCCACTACATGGAAGAATATATTTGCCAATGATATATCTGATAAGGGATTAATATCTAAAATATATAAGGAACTCATACAATTTAACAAAAGGATGACAAACAATAAAATTAAAAAATGGGCAAAGGATATAAATAGACACTTCTCCAAAGTAGACATACAGATGACCAAGAGACATAAGAAAAAATGCTTAAAGTCAGATAGATGCCAATTAAACAACAATAAGACATCACCTCACACCTGTCAGAAGGTCCATCACTAACAAATTAACAAATGACAAGTGCTGGTGAGGATGTGAAGAGAAAGGAACCCTAGTACACTGTTGGTGGAAATGAAGACTGGTGCAGCCATTACGGAAAACAGTGTGAAGTTTCCTAAAAAAATTTAAAAATGGAACTCCTTTTGACCCATTGACCCCACTTCTAGGAATATATCCTAAAGAACCTGAAACACCAATCAGAAAGTATGTATGCACCTCTATTTTCATTGCAGCAGCTCAATTTATAGTAGGTAAGATCTGGAATCACCCCAAATGCCTATCAGTAGATGAGTGGATAAAAAAGCTGTGGCACATTTATACCATAGAATACTATGTATCAGTAAAAAAGAAGGGCATCTTACCCTTTGAGACAGTGTGAAGGGACCTGGAAAATATTATGCTAAGTGAAATAAGCCAGTCAGCAAAAGACAAGTATTACATGATCTCACTCATATGTGGAATAGAAAAAAAATAAACTGATGAACAAAATAGATCCAGAGACATAGAAACATGGAACAGACTGATGAATCTCAGAGGGGAGGCAGGTTGGGTGTGTGGGAAAAGATTAAGCAATGAACTTATATGCATATATAGTTAACCCATGGACACAGACAATAGTGTGGTGAAGGCCTGGGGTAGGGGGCATGTGAGGGCTAGAAGGGGTCAATGGGGAAAAAAGGGTACATCTGTATTACTTTCAACTATAAAGATAAATTTTAAAAAAGATAAGTCCACTAAATCTTGTAAAAATATCTTTGACCAGATAATAAAATATACTAAGGTGGCCTATTTTCCTATTTTCCATTTCATTTCAGAGGTCACACTTACTTATTTACTTATTTAGCCTGCTACATCTATGTAAAAATGCCTGAAGATCATATGCTTCTGAAAGGTAAATTCATAAAAATATACTTGCTATGTAATTATTTCTGTAAATAAACAAGTTTGTTGATCAAATGAAAATAAATTATTTACATTTCTACTACTGGTATTTTGTAAATAACACAAAAATTTATTATTCATACTTTTATCAGGTAAAAAAAATTAAATATTTCCAAACATTGTTTTCTTACTAATGTGTTTTCTTTTTGATGTTTAGTTTGTTTTCCAATTTTGAAGCATATTTTTAATTTGGCAGTAGACAAAATAAATATTGTACAGTCTGTTATTTGATTGGGAAGAAAAATAAATGGCATTTTGTCTTTGAATACAGAATGTGTGTATCTTGCTTCAAATGAAAATATGCCATTTATTGTCAAAATATTATGGACTAAAAGAATTTCAAGGCTACAGTGCTTGTTGGGAATATACCATCTAAAAATGTATTAATATTTTGATATGTGAACACCGCCACCTTTGTATTTTTTCTTTAAAATATGGGTTTCAGCCTAGCCAGTGTGGCTCAGAGGTTGCACATTGACCTATGAACCAGGAGGTTGTGGTTCAATTTCAGGTCAGGGCACATGCCCGGGTTGCAGGCTTGATCCCCAGTGTGGGGCATGCAGGAGGCAGCCGATCGTTGATTCTCTCTCATAATTGATATTTCTATCTCTCTCCCTTCCTCTCTGAAATCAATAGAATATATTTTAAAGATAAAATAAAATATGGGTTTCATTTTTACCATGTGCCACCTTGATTATCTATAAAAAAATATTAACAGCTTGCATCCTCATATCAATGCCCAGTTACAAATTCCAAATGTTTTGTCACATTTCTTGTAAACAATGCCATCTGCCAGAGGTGGCATTTCATGGCTGTTTACCCTGACTCCCTCCAAGAATTCATCTGCCACTATCTAATGCTGCCTGAATAAAGGGGATTAAGACTCTGATGCAACAGAGACTATTGATAATTTGGTATAATTGGGAAGAAATGAAGATAAATGAGGTTGAGGATGGAGAGGCAATTAGTTGAGCCGCCTGTACAGCTGTGTTCTCAGCCCAGTTCCCCTGGCCTTTTCCTTCAGTAAGGTATGTTCAAATTAACCATAATGACAAACACACTCTTCCCAAAGCTCTTGTACTCTATAAAACTTGAAAATTCACTTTTTACTCCTGATAACTGAGTTAGTTGTTTGATAAAGTTATTTTAAGATGGTCTCCTAATGTCCTTATCACATAAGACTACTACACCTGGAATAATCAGGAATAATCCCCTCACACACACACACCATTTCCACATTTTCAGTTGATACTGGGCTACTATTTACAACCTGAGTATATCAAAAGCCTCTTTTACCTTAATTATGGCCCAGTGTTTAAGACAGTTTGGCCATGCTTTCAGTTTTCTTGATTAGAAGCCAAGCGAACTCTTCACAATCAATGAGAAGAAGCTTCTCTTTTAATTTTAGGAAAACACTCTGCAAATAGCATTCTTTTTGATAATTTTCCATGAAAAGGCAGGGCCGGCTTTGCAAACAAATTGTAAGGAATCTGCAGACATTGGCAAAACCAGTATTTTCAAGGATAAAATTTACATATTTATGGAAGATGCTTATTGTCGTCATAATTATGCTTTCTAAATGAAGATGGAAACTCAGTAAAATGTTAACCACTAAAATGTTTAGGCACTGATTAATTTAATTCTCAGATGCCTTTTTCTACCACAGAATTGATTATGCCAGGTATTTAGTTAAGGATGCTATCACAGGAACTAAATATTTTAAGGTCTAGTATTTCTATAGGTAGCTTTTACTGTATTTGTAATTAAAATTGCTATTATTATGCCTTGTGCTTAATGAAAATCATGTCATTGTGTGTCTCTCTGTTGTTACTCCTTATGGGAAAACAGAAAATCTACACTAATAAATTTAGAATATATTACTGAAATAATAAAGTGTGGAATGATAGATGTCTTTCTGCATTCTATAAAAATGATGTGTCAAGAAGATACAAACTTTTTTTCAGGTTGTTTTTTTTTTCACTCACAAAATAAACTAAGCTAAAATTGGTTATTTCAAAACAAACAGTATACTAATTACAAATGCTTATCAAGTCAGGCAAAACGTGTCCAGTAGGATGACTCTTTATGGTCACATCCTTATTTCTTGAAAAGCAGCAAATTAAACTTTTATTATTTGTGTGAGCTGTCCAATAGTAGCCATTAGAAACATGTTGCTATATAAATTATTTAAATAAATAAAATTAAAATACTCAAGCATAGTAGCCATATTTCAAGTGATATGTGATCACATATGGCTAGAGGCTATCATATTGAACAGCATGGAAAAACATCTCCATAGTCACAAAAAGTTCTATTAGTCATTGCCAGTCCATATTTCAGACTTACTATCTTCCCATTAATACAAATTATTAAGGTTGAACTGTGGGCAAAACTATGAATTGAAGAACAAATAAACCAAATACAAAGTTTTCAATTTACAAGGGTTGATTCAGAATTCCTTTAATTTCCTGAGTAGAAGGGCAAGATGCTCCAGTTTAAATCGCCTCAGTTGATAAACAATTAGAAATACATCATGGTGTGTTTACAAAGCACCCATGTCTTTTTAAAACTTTAGTACAGGTTATTCTTTAAGTAAATTAGTACCATTTTATCCAAATTTCCTTTTACACAAATCCAGTAGTTAAAATATGAAGTGTAAGAATGAGAAGCTATCAAAAAGAAATCTCAGGTTATCAATTTTATAAGGAGACGACTGTGATAACAAAGAACTAATATGATACAATTTCTGGGGACTGTTTTGGAAGTTAATACTATACTTAGCTGGTCTGAAAATGCACACAGACTTGAACTTATCACATTAGCTGACTAGTTCCACCTACTAGTTTAATGTGTACAACAATATAATTATTAAAAAATCATAGCAGATTAATATTTTCATCAGAAATAATTTTTCATTGAATTGTTATTTTAAAAGAATTTACTCCTCAGTTTTTTGTTTTTTGTTTTAAATACATCTTATTGATTTTTTACAGAGAGGGAGAGGGATAGAGAGAAACATCGATCAGCTGCCTCCTGCATGCCCCCTACTGGGGATGTGCCCGCAACCAAGGTACATGCCCTTGACCGAAATTGAACCTGGGACCTTTCAGTCCGCAGGCCGACGCTCTATCCACTGAGCCAAACCGGTTCTGGTTACTCCTCAGTTTTAAAGTTTGTTACTTTATAATAGGGCTGATACTCTGGATTTATAATATAATTCAGAGACTAATATATAATACATATAATTTTGATCTATAAGCAACTTTTCTTTAAGTACTTTCATATATATATATATATATATATATATATATATATATTTAATTTTAGGAGGAGAAAAAAAGCATCATTTTATTTTGAAAGAAAATTATTAAGAAAAAATAGCAACTTGACATCCTAACATTTTTAAAGAAATCAAAAAGATCACATCTCTAGAGGAATGCAATTTCAGGGCCTGGGCTTCTTGCTTAGCCTTCATTAATTCAACCCTTTACCATTACACTTAAAAGTACCTTGATTTATTTATCTTCTTTTTTATTTTTAAGTTATAAATACCCTTAATTGGAGAAGTATAGCACTGAGTTTTATTAAGTGTTATAATACCAATTATTATTATTGGAGTTATCAATAAATAAAGAGTAAATTCATAGAATTTTAGCATTTTTTCAAACTTCCAAGTGATTAAATTTACACTAAAAAGCTAGACATCCTCATTCTGTCTTCTATGAGTTTCAGTTTCTCTTATATACATGAATGAGTTGAGCTAGATGATCTCAAAGGTGCACTCCAGCCTTGGCATTTAATGTTTCTGTAAATAAATATTTACCTTAAAACAAGTAATATAAAAATGCAATGAAAAGCAAAACACAAAAATTTGGTGAGTGGTTACCTTTTATGAGGAGGTAGAGGAACAGGAAAATGGATGCAAATTTTTAATTATGTTTTAGTTCTTGAGATGCATTTATATTATTCACTGGCATTTATATTATTACTAGTAGCCTGGTACATGAAATTTGTGCACATTAAAAGGGAATTAATTGCCCTAACCGATGCTCAGTGGATAGAGCATCAGCCTGCGGACTCAAGGGTCCCGGGTTTGATTCCAGTCAAGGGCATGTACCTTGGTTTCCGGCACATCCCCAGCAGGGGGTGTGCAGAAGGCAGCTGATCAATGTTTCTCTCTCATCAATGTTTCTAACTCTCTATCCCTCTCCCTTCCTCTCTGTAAAAAATCAATAAAATATATATTTTTTTAAAAAGTGAATTAATTAGCAGAGATATTTTAACATTGCTCTTTGCCCTTTCTCTATAATAGAAATGTGAGAGATGAAAGGAAATCAGTAAAAAGTATATGAAAATAATATATAAATTTATTAATAAATAAACAGTAACAAAAGGATATAACAACAACAGAGGCATGATATAAAACAACAAAACATGATATGAAAACAACAAAAACATGATATAAAAACAACAGTGATGCAAACAATGACTGATAAAGTGATTAAACTTATTCTAATATCTCCCTGTACACCACATTAAGAGTGAAAACACTTTCAGAGTGCTTCACTAATTTCCCTTGTGATGAAGTACTTAGAACTTTAACTGTAACATCACATACTCTTCAAACTCGAGAGAAGGCAACATATAACTGACCATGTGCAAAAACGGGTTCAGGTAGGAACATGCCTACTCTGTCTAGAGTTTGTCCTTGTGATTTATTAACAGTCATCACAAATGCTGGCATCACGGGAAACCATCGTTGAAACAATTTAAATGGGAGGCCAGTGTCAGATGGGGATAAATTAATTCTTGGAATCAGAACAGCCTCTCCCTCTGCAGATCCTGTTAATACTTAAGCTTCGATAATATTAGGTCGTAATCTTTTGACAATAAATCTGGTACCATTACAAAGACCCCATTTACTATTGAGATTTCTCAATAGCGTGATGATTGCACCCACTTTCAATTTTAATTTATGACACAGCATTCCCGAAGGAGTAATACTATTCAGAAATTCGATGGGGAAATTTTCCTTTGTTTCTTTGGTATGGGGTGGGGCCACAACATTAGTAACAAAGAAACAGAATTAAAACTTTCTTTTTGGGAGCCGCTACAGTGTTTTGGACAGGTTCAAGCCTTGGACTGATGAGAGGGCACAGTCCTCTCATTGCCACGTGCAAGTCCCAGCATGGAGGGCAGGGCTCTCCCAGCACAATTATAGCCAACAGCTGTAGTTGTAAGCTTGAGCCTATGGTCCGAACACGTGGCCCCACATGCCTGAGTGATGTGGGCTTGAGGGAGTTCAGGTGCATGTAGTTGAGTAGGATTGAAACCCAGGAGAACATTTGTAAACATCTTGGTCACACCCTTCCTTTGCCTCATAGCATCTGCTATAAAATAAAGGCATGGCTGTGGGCGTGGTCACTGTCTCTCAGAGAAGCAGCATCCCACTGAGACCCGGCTTTCATTCTCTTGTCTGTCTTTTCTAAGCCTTTCAGCCGCCCCACACAGGTTCACCCCGTGCTGGCGAGGCACACTTTAGAAAGATCTGACTCCATGCTCCCAGGGCGGGTTCCTGCCTCAAACTCTGCCCTTACAGGAAACAGCTCCAGGAAACAGCTTGTGGGGAGGGGAGCAGCCATTGCAAGACAACCCCTGTAGGACTGACTTCCTTCCATTTGGTCAAGGCTGTTCGTCTGTATGTGACGAACACCACCCATGGTTGCCGGGAGCTGGTCAATCCTTGCTATTTCAAGGGACCTGGCATATATGGCATACTGTTCTTAATATGTTTGCTCACCTTCTTGGCACTATGTGTTTTAACCAAGGTCTCTGAGAAAGGTTGTTTCCCCAGATAGGGATTTTCCCCTGAAGTTAGGGAGGGAATAAAACCTCTTAACTAAGTGCCAGGCGGGTAATTAATCACTTTAACTACGAACAATCATGCTTAAGCTATATAATCTTTACTCCCTGGAATGGAGATAAGAAACGCCCTAACCTTTGGAATAGAGATTGATAGGATTGGAATCAACTGGTATAAATACAGATGTAACAACACAGAACTTAGAAGACAGAACCTACACAGAACCTAGAGACAGAAGAACTTCGCTGGAGAGAACATGGCAAAAGATCCTGGACTGAACCTGACTATAGAACATGGCAAGAGAACCTGACTAGAACCTGGTGACTGAACCTGGCTGGAGAACCTGGAGAACCTGGCTGGAAAACCTAGCAAGAGAACATGGACACAGAACCTGGCTGGAGATCCTAACCAGAGCTTCGCTGGAGATCCTGACCAGAACTTGGCTAGAGATCCTGGCTAGGCTGCTGATCAACTGAACGCTGTCTCCTTGTCATTCCTTCTTCGCCGACTCCATCTACACCTTTGGGAACCCCTGGACCTGCTGGGGTTAGACCCCGGCACATGGTTTTTATATAAGTAGATACTTTAATTTTTACATATATGTTACCAATTTTTTTAAAATATTTAGAAACATATAATAAAGGGGAAACACCCACAATGACCTCTACTCTATTTGGCTCTAAGAATGAAATTATTTAATATTAGCATGTGCTACATGTGCGGGGCAAAACTTCTTTTAAGCGAATACTGATAGCAGAGGAGTAGTTGATGTGTCCAGATTGTCTAGAGTGCATAAAACTAGCTTGAAATACCTGTCATTCCCTTATGAGGTATAAATCTCATATTTTCATCAGTTTTCAAATAAGACAAACCAAAATGCAGAAGATAACTGATTTGTAATTTGTGCAATAAGTTATTCCCACGTCAGAAAGGATAAGCACTGGATACCCCCAAAATTTATATTCACAATGATGTTACTTTTACATTTAAGTTCAACATCTTAATAAGCAGGCATTGATATATAGCAAACCAATCTAATCTGCTCTTTAGACCATTCAGCTGCAGAAGTTCAAACCCAGCTCTAAGTATACACCAATAAAATCAACTCAAGATAGAAAAAGCTCAACAGTGGATCTTTTATTACAGTCTTCTTTTCTTTGACGACACTTGGACATTTACGGTTTGTAAATTTTCAATCACCACATATTTCCTGAGCCTAGAGGCTAGTAAAGTGCAATGAATTTTGACTTCCAAAGTTGTCTTGAAAGGTGACTTCTAAACAAGAGTAATAAATAATACCCTCTGAATGCACATGGAAAAATGAAACAATGATGAATTTGGCTCTGGATGACAGAACAAAGATAAGAACAAAGGTCTACAACAAGTCTTTAGAGTTCAAGGGAATTATATAGAGAACAAAAGCATCAGAAGATTCTTCCTTTATAATATTTTGGTGTCAAAGTTAATGTGCTAAAACTAGTTTAACTGATATTACTAAATAATGCATTTTTAATAGACAAGTTAATGCTGAATATAGCTGATCTTATTATCATTCACATATACATGTTTAGGATCACTGAGAACTGCACTACTAGAAAGTAATTTATTTCTAGCTTCATTTAATATGTTTTATTCTGATAGAGTAGATATTATTTACAGAGGTTTTTGTCACTGTATCAAATGAAATGCAATTGTTATGTCACCACAATCAAGGGAACAATTCAATGCAAGTGAATACACATTAAGAATTTGGACTATTAGGCCATTATTATTGACATCTATAATATATCTTTTTGAAAACACCCTATTTCCATTTATTTCTCTCACTAGTATTTCAATCTGCACCAAATGTCTACCTAGCACTGACTATTCAGAAAAAAATATCTGAGGCACATTAAGGGGTAAATTACGTGTTGCTTAGCTTGGTCATGATAACATTGTCCATATCCTATTCATTCATGTTATAGATAAGAAAAGAAACAACGAATTTTTTTTTTTATCCTCACCTGGGGATATTTTTCCATTGATATTTAGAGACATTGGAAGAGAGAAGGAAAGACAGAGAGAAGTATCAATGTGAGAGAAACACATAGATTGGTTTCCTCCTGCATGAGCCTTGACCAGGGTCCAAGTCGGGGAGGATTCTGCAACCTAAGCATATGCCCTTGACTGGAATACAACCCAGGACCCTTCAATCCATGGGCCTAGGTCCACTGAGCCAAACTGGCTAGGGCAACAAATTCTTATTTATATTTATAGTAACAGTATATTTCAGCTGGAAAACCCTTTTAAAATGATCTATTTTAAGAATAAATAACCCACCAATTGACCCAAATCACTATGCCCAATTAATATTCGATAAAGGAGGCATGAACATACAATGGAGTCAAGACAGTCTCTTCAATAAATGGTGTTGGGAACATTGGACAGATACATGCGAAAAAATGAAACTAGACCACCAACTTACACCATACACAAAAATAAACTCAAAATGGATAAAGGACTTAAACATAAGATGGGAAACCATAAAAATACTAGAGGAATCCACAGGCAGCAAAATCTCAGACATATGCCGAAGGAATTTCTTCACTGATACTGCTCCTAGGACAATGGGAACTAAAGAGAAAATAAACAAATGGGATTACATCAAAATAAAAAGCTTCTGCACGGCAAAAGAAACCATCAACAAAACAACAAGAAAACCCACTGCGTGGGAGAACATATTTGCAAATGTTATCACCAATAAGGGTTTAATCTCCAACAATTACAGGGAACTCATACAACTTAACAAAAGGAAGATAAACAATCCAATCAAAAATGGGCAATGGACCTAAATAGATACTTTTTGAAAGAAGACAGAAGGAAGGCCAAGAGACATATGAAAACATGCTCAAAGTCACTAATCGTCCAAGAGATGCAAATCAAAACAACAATGAGGTACCACCTCACACCTGTCAGACTGGCTATCATCAACAAATCAACAAATAAAAAGTGTTGGCGGGTATGGAGAAAAAAAGGAACCCTCGTGCACTCCTGGTGGGAATGCAGACTGTTGCAGCTACTGTGGAGAACAGTATGGAGTTTCCTCAAAAAACTAAAAATGGAACTCCCATTTGACCCAGTGACCCCACTTCTAGGAATGAATATGTCCCAAGAAGCCAGAAACACCAATCAGAAAGGATATATAAACCCCTATGTTCATAGCAGCACAATTCACCATAGCTAAGATCTGGAAACAGCCTAAGTCCCCATCAGCAGATGATTAGATTAAAAAACTGTGGTACATCTACACAATGGAATTTTACGTTGCTGTAAAAAAGAAGGAATTCTTACCATTTGCAACAGTATGGATGGAACTAGAGAGCATTATGCTAAGTGAAATAAGCTAGTCAGAGAAAGATAAATATCACATGATCTCACTCATTTATGGAATATAATGAACAACATAAACTGATGAACAAAAACAGATCCAGAGACAGAGAAGCATCGTTCAGAACGTCAAAATTCAGAGGGAAGGTAGGGTAGGGTGGGGGTAAAGGGGAGAGATCAACCAAAGGACTTGTATGCAAGCATATAGGCCTAACCGATGGACCCTGACAACAGGGAGGTGAGGGCATGAGTGGGGGGGATGGGGGAGTAATGGGGGGGGATGAGGACACATATGTAATACCTTAATCAATAAAGAAATTTTAAAAAAGAAAAATAAATAATATGATCTATTTTAGATGGGGTAAATTGAGATGTAGGTGAAGATCATACTGCCACCATTTAATTTATTGCTAAAACTTGTTTTTCTTAATCAGTCAAAAACGTAGAGTGGTGTGTCAGCACTAAAATAGGAGAGGGATCAAGCTTAGGCTGGGAACTGGGATAGATTTCATAGGGGGTATGAAGGAGGCACCTGTCCTCTGGGAAGTAAAAATTTCCCCATTCTTAAAATAAGTAAATCCTACATTTGTTTTACCATTAGAATTTACAAATTATATTTCACATCCATCATGTTATCTGATTTTCATAACATAAAACCATGATGGATATAAAACTGATTTAGAACAAAAAGTTCTATACAGCTATAATATGTTATTGCAATTATACATAAAATCATATTAACCACTTTTCCTCCTACATACTAGTATATTTCTCAGAATTAATTTAAAAGTAAGGAAAAATGTGGTCATGAGTCCTAGATCATTCAAATAAACTGTTTGTATACACTATCCAAGTTTATGAAATAATAATCACACATACTGGCAGTTTGCAATAAAAATGCTTGACATTAGTAAAGTATTTTTACTTTTGAAAGCCATTTTCAGATCCATTCTCTACAACAATTCTATAAGTATCTTTAGAGAATGGACTATGTCTTATTGTTCTCCAGATTAATGACACAATATAGGCAATCAATAAATATTTATTGAATTAACATGAATTAGGGAAAAGAAGAAGAAATTCATTGGGTAGATGTTTAAATGATAAAAACACAAATAGTTTATTGTTTTATTTTAGGGTATATTTTTGGCAATATATTTGTAATCCATCTCTCTAATTTATATTTATAATGATGTTTCATTATCTTTGTGTTTTTTGTCATTGTTCCACTTATTTATGCATTCATAGATTACTTATTGTATGTGCCTTGACCAGAGATCAAACCCACAACCTTGGCCTATGGGGTTGATGCCCTAACCAAAAGAGCTACTTGGCCAGGGATCTGTAATGATGTTTTAGATGGCTAAGTGTATATAATCTTGTCCTAAATTTTTTCTTTTTATTTAATTGATTGGTCTGACACCGATCAATTAACAAAAATATGTAGGTTTCAGGGGTATCTACACTAATAAAAGAGAAACATGGTAATTGGTGTCCAACCGCTACCCTTTTCATTGGCTAATCAGCGAGATATGCAAATTAACTGTCAGCCAAGATGGCGGCTGGCAGCCAGGCAGCTTGAAACTAACATGAGGCTTGGTTGCCTCAGTGACAGAGGAAACCAACGTTCCCCGCCTGCGCTGCAGGCCTCTGACTGGGCAGTTTAAAAAACATTGTAACAAATACCGCAGGACTTCAGCCAGCAGATTCGCAACATTGTATGCAAAGGCCAGAAACCTACTTCAGCACTGGAGACCTAAGAGCTGGAGCCAAGCCTCAAGGTAAAGCTGGCAAAGAATAAAAAAAAAAAAAAGAAAAAAAGGAGCAGTTGGGAGCTTCAGTCACTCCCAGCCTGAAAACAGCCCTCAGCCCCTCACCCAGACTGGCCAGGCACCCCAGTGGGGACCCCCACCCTGAAGGGTGTGTGACCAGCTGCAAACAGCCATCATCCCCTCACCCAGGCTGGCCAGGCACCCCAGTGGGGACCCCCACCCCTGATCCAGGACACCCTTCAGGGAAAACCAGCTGGCCCCACCCTTGCACCTGGCCTCTACCCTATATAGTAAAAGGGTAATATGCCTCCCAGCACAGGGATCAGTGTGACAGGGGAAGGCGCCCCAACCCCCTGATCAGCCCTGCTCTGTGCCTGATTGGGGGGAGCTCCCCAACCCCCCCCACACAGGCCCTGCTCTGTGTGTGACAGGGTAGAGCCATAACCTCCCCATCGGCCCTGCCCTGAGTGTGACAGGGTCCGGCACCCCAACCCCTTGATCCGCCCTGCTCTGTATGTGACAGGGGGCAGTCCCCCAACTCCCCTATCGGCCCTACTCTTTGAGTGACGGGGGGAGCTCCCCAACCCCCTGATCCGCCCTGCTCTGTGCATGAGAGGGGGCGGCGCCCCAACTCCCCAATCGGCCCTGCTCTGAGCCCAACCAGGAGCTGCACCTAGGGATTAGGCCTGCCCTCTGCCACCCGGGAGCAGGCCTAAGCCAGCAGTCGTTATCTCCCGAGGGGTCCCAGACACCGAGAGGGCACAGGCCGGGCTGAGGGACCCCACCTTCCCCCTGAGTGCACAAATTTTTGTGCCCCGGGCCTCTAGTTTTATATAATAAAAGGCTAATATGCAAATCAACTGAACAGTGGAACAACTGGTCACTACAATGTGCATTGACCACCAGGGAACAGATGCTCAACTCAGAAGCTGCTCCCTGGTGGTCAATGCATTCCCACAGGGAGAGGGCTGCTCAGCCAGAAGCTGGGCTCATGGATAAAGGTCTTAAACATTGCGGGAGCCCTTTCTCACCTCCGCGACAGCACTAAGGATGTCCGACTGCCAGCTTAGGCAGTCGGATATCCCCTGAAGGCTCCCGGACTGTGAGAGGGTGCAGGCCAGGCTGAGGGACACCCCCAACCCAAGTGTACAAATTTCATGCACTGAGCCTCTAGTAATTCTATAATACATCATCTACACACTGTATTGTGTGTTCACCACCCCAAGTCATCCCCATGCATCACCATTTATCCCCCTTGTACTCTCATCCACCTCTCTTAATCTTCTGTTTCCCCTGGCCATTATTTTGCTTGAGTATTGTCGTTTCAGGGCTATTTCCTTTCTGTTTTAAATTACATTCCTATCTTTAGGAATACTCTTATTGTATAACTGAAATCAAGTCAGACATGATGAGATTCTCTGAGTGCTTTCACAAATAAGTGAAAAATGTAGATATGCTTATACTTGTATTGTATATTTTTCCTTTGTCTATTTTACTTACCATTCTAATAGCATTCCTAGAATTTATTTTATTTGAGCCTCTTTTATATTAAATATCATGTAAATATCATGACTTTTTACAGATTTCAATGATTTCATTTCAACCACTGACTTGCTTTTGAGATATCAAGGCTCCACTGGTTTGGTTTATGTCCTTTCAATTCCTTCTAGATTTATATCTATTGACCAATACCCACTAATACTCTCTTCAATTCACTCTGACACATGCTATCCAAACCATCAGCAGCTACATTATGCTAAGAGATAAATCAGACAGAGAAAGACAAATACAATATGATATCACTTATATGTGAAATTTAAGAAAGCCAAATTCCTAGAAATAGAGAGTAGACTGGTGGTTGCTGGGGGCTGAGGGGTGGGAGAAGCGGGGTGATGTTGGTTAAAGAGTACAAACTTTCAGTTATAAGATGAATAATTTCTGGGGGCCTAATGTACAATATGATGAATATAGTTAACAATACTGTGCTATATAGTTGAGAGATGTTAAGAGAATAGACCTTAAATGTTCTCACCACACCAACAACAGGTAACTATGTGAGGTGATGGCCATGTTAGCCTTATTGTGGTGATCATTTGGTAATACATATGTGTATCAAATCATCATTTGTATACCTTAAATGTATACAATGTTATGTATCAATTATATCTCAATAAAGCTGGGGGGGAATAAAAAATTATCTACAACACATCAAATTATCTTATACTCTATTGTTCTTGTTAGTGTAGATAGCTAGTTAGTATTAAAAAAGGAAAGGAACAAAAGTAAGCAGATATTAAATAAAATAAACTAGGAAGCAGATTTGGAAAATAAGCCTGCTTCACCAGGAAATTGAATCATTCATAGGCTCCCTAGGGGACCACTGCATCCTCCCCTCTTGGGACCTAATCCCAAAGAAGACAATAATTAGCCAGGATTACTGAGGGTAGAATAAAAACAGCAGCAGAAATTCCTCTGCTTGGTACATGTCCAGTAGAAGCCAAGATGACAACGGTAAGGAGGAAGTATCTAGCCTGGAAAAAAGATCGGATTGGATAAGGGACACAGCCCTGGAAGGTCCAGGAAATGGACTGGTTAGGGCAAGGGATCAGCACAAGTCCAGGAAGAATGATGAAATTGATTGGTTAGTTTGAAAGAGAACTGGTCTCTCCCAAGCCCAGGGTAATATAATCAAAACTTAACAAAGCTCTCACTCTCTCTCTCTTGTTCTCTCTCTCACCCTGTAATATGGGTTTAATTGCCCAATCATTTGCACATTCTCTCTCCATAGCAACCATAGGGGGCTCAGCATTTGCATGGGGCCCAGGCAGGGCTTTAAGTTTGGATCTGGCAGCTGCACAGGCTCCACACATGGCACCAACTTGGGTACTGGGTAGTGAAATGCAGCACCGGTCTGAGTGCAGCTGGGAAGAAAGAATTGGATTGAGCTTTGGCATGGACTGAACCAATAGCACAGAATTTCTGGACTCTAGTCCTGCTTCTGGGCTTGATAAAAATAAGGCTGAACTTTTTCCTCAGAAAGATGGATGGAGATGAGACATTGGGAACCTGGGGAAATCTTTCATATCTATTCCAATAAATCTTACCATTATATTAAATCCTTCTATTTGTGGGTCCCCAAAATGTTTTTCTTGTGACTTTGTGGAAGGACCCAATTTCAAACAGAAACACTCTCAGTTATTTGAGTTTTCTCAAACATCTTTATGTTATCATTTTTGTCTTATCTGTTACTCCTGAAATCTGAATATCCTTTTACTAATTCTCCCATCAGGTAAGAAAAAGTTTATTTTTTTAAAATTGGAAATAACCCCAAATAATCTATTTATAAGAATTGATTTGACTTTGTTTACAGTATTAAATTACAGCAAAAATTTAATATTTTCTTTTCAAGTTTCTAAGTAAAATCTTGTTACAGAATTTTTCATTATAATTACTTTACCTTTAAGTAACAGGGTAAAGTATAGACTATTTAGAAGAAAAAAAACACTAGTTATAAAATTTCAATTTATGTTTTTATTTTGTACTTTGCAGGAAAACACAATTCCTTATTTTTATTGACAAAATAATTATGAATAATGAGGACAGATGATTTTTTTTTCAGCAGGAACTTTGCAGAAGGGAAATTCACAATATATTCAAAGTGATAAAAAGAGAAAACCTACATATAAGAATATTCTACCCAGCAATATTATCATTCAGAATTAAAGGGGAGATAATTTCTCAGACAAGCAAAAGCTAAAAGAGTTCAACACCACTAAACCAAAACTACAAGAAATGTTAAAAGGATTTCTTTAAGGGAAAAAGAAAATGCCAAAAATAAAAATTAAAAAATTGTAAAAAGTAAAAAAAAATCATCGATAAAGGCAAATATTTAGTAAAAGAAGTAGATCAACCAATTACAAAATTAGTTTGAAAGTTAAAATACAAAAATGGTAAGAACATGTGAAACTACAATTTTAAATTAAGGGATGCGACACACCTAAAAGGTGTAAAATATGATGTCAAAAACATAAACATGGGAAATGAGTAAAGTTTGAAGTACTTTTAGAATATGTTCAAAATTAAGTGAACATCCACTTAAAATAAATTGCTATACACATTGTTATATATGAGTCTCATGGTAACCACAAACCAAAAACCTATAATAGATCACAAAACAATAAAGATAAGGGAATTCAAACAAATAACTAAAGCCTCAATATACAAGAGAAGACAGCAAGAGAAAAAGGAAATGAACAAAGAAAAACTACAAAAAATCCAGAAAACAATTAATAAAATGGAAATATTTCACACTTACCAAAAATTAGTTTAAATTTAAAGTACTAAATGTTTCAATCAAAAAACATAGGGTGGATGAATTGATTAAAAAAACAAGATCTTTGTATATGCTGCATACAAGGGACTCACTTCAGATTGAATGATACACACAGACTAAAAGTGACATTATGGAAAAAGATATTTCAGGAAAATGGAAATGAAAAGAAACTTAAGGTAGTGACAATTATATCAGACAAAATAGACTTTAAAACAAAGACTATCAAGAGATAAAGAAGGGCATTACATAATGATTAAAGGGATCACGCTAACAAGAGTATATAACATGTAAACATCTATGCAGTAAATAAATAGGAACACCTAACTACATAAAGAAAATGTTTCTTAAAATATATTTTTATTGATTTCAGAGAGGAAAGGAGGAAGGGAGTGGGAGAGAGAGATAGAAACATCAATGATGAGAGAGAATCACTAATCGGTTGCCTCTTGCATGCTCCACACTGGAAATCAAGCTCCCAACCCAGGCATGTGCACTAACTGGATATTGAACCTGACCTCCTGGTTCATAGGTTGATGCTCAACCACTGAGCCATGCCCTGAGCCATAAAGAAAATATTGACAGACATAAAGGGAGAGATCAACAATATTACAATAATAGGGGACTTCAACACTCCTCTTACATCAATGAATGGATTATCCAGACAGAAAACAAGCAGGGAAATAGTGGCCTTAAGTGACATATTAGTCCAGATGAACTTAATATATATTAACAGATTATTCAACCCCAAAACAGAATACACATTCATTTCAAGCACACATGGAACATTTTCTAGGATAGACCAATATTTGACCACATAACAAGTCTCAATACATTTAAGAAGAGTGAAGTGCCATTATAATAACCTGCTTATTGTGTAACAGGAAAGGAGCAAAGGAGATACTAGATAATATAGGCATGCCATTTATACAGCTTTGCCAGGAAGCAGCAATTAACATCTCCAAGTCTATTTCCCACAGATCAATGTAGGAAGGGACAGGACAATAGACACATGCTCAAAGGTATGGGTGACTTGGGAAGATGCTTACCTATCAATCACACCTGGGAGTGAGTTAGTGTCCAGAATAGTCATGACCACTGCAAGGACACAAAATCTAAGATATTTAATTCTTAAAGAAAGGGAGTTCCCTCTTGTTCTCTCACTGCTCACACCTTACTCCTGGCCTAAAGAGCACACATGCTCTGTGAGCCACTGGGACCCACACAATGGATTAATGGACTGAATCTAACCTGATGCTACATCAGACTCAATTCCATCATGGAATGGAAACTCTGGACACTGGCCATGCCTTTAGTTCTACTGAATTCCCAGCTTCATATTACACAGGACTGGTTTAAGGGACATGGGACTTTGCAACCAAGAAATATAATCTCATGCAAATATTTTGGGGAGCCTCTGTAAATTATCATTCTACCAGTACACCAAGAACCCCAATCCCACTAGCAATGGAAGAATTCCACCCACCCAAACCTACAGCAACAAAATCTATCAAGCATCTTCACTGATCACAATGGTATGAAACTAGAAATCAATTCAAGAGAAAAACTGGAAGAAAAAAAACAAAAATATGGAGTCAAAGCAACATTTGGTGTACTCTGGACAGGGCCCCCACATTCTCTCTCTAAAATCAATAAAAAAACATATCCTCAAATGAGGATTAAAAAAATGTAAAGACATAGGTTATTTGAATGGATAAGAAAACATGACGAATATACATATGCTGCTCAAAAGAGACCCACCTCAGAACAAAAGACTGAAAGTGAAGAGATGGCAAAAGTCAGGCACTCAAGGAGGAGAATGTAGCCCCTGCTTAAAAGCCAAACCCCTCAATCTCTGCCAGAATTTCCAACTCTAGCTCCCCCTAGGAGGGCTTGCTTCAGTTTAAGTTTGGATACTGAGAACCTTTCCCTCTGCATGAGTAAGCGCAGCGCCCAAGGCTCAGGAGGATAGGTCAAAAGAATCTCCCATTGGGGATGATGCCAGCCCAGCCCACAGGAGTGAGCTAAGCACATCATCCTAGTACCACAACACAATAGCCTCTGAGGTTCTCAGAATTTGAATGTCCCCACTCTGAACCTCTCTGCCTTGTCCCCATGGAACTGGACCCAGTGGTGGTATCCAGGACTTGGTAGGGCTGATCCAAACAGTCTCCCATTGCGGGGGGGGGTGCCTACAAGCCTGTAGGAGGGGGGTGGGTACTTCTTCCCCTTCCCAGGTTAGCATGGGCTGAACTCACAGGGGAGATAGGATTTGCCTCCCTGCAATGTAGCCACACAATCCAGAACTTGCTCATCTGACTCCTGGACAGAAGCATCCTAGGGAAATTTCCAGCTCTGTGCAGCTCCTAGTTTCCCCTGTGCTGCTGACCTACACAAAATGGAGCCGAATGTCCCAGCCCTGTGCAGCCCTCTGTCTCTCTGTGTGGCCAGTCTAAGCATGGCAGGACTGAAAGTCCTAAGCTCTACACTGACAAACTCAGCAGGAAAGGCAGGGCCCAGTGGCTCAACATTTGTGGTGGATGGTGCCTGCTGTAAACTAAAAGATTGGGGAGACCAGTCTTTTATCCCAAGCCACCATCTGAGTTTCTACCAAAGTTTAGTCACCATCTGAGTTTCTACCGAAATCTTCCCCAGGAAACAGAGGTTCCCTTAAAGTCACTCCTGGGCATAACCAGCAGACACTTCCACAGGACCAGAATATGGAAGTATGGTCTCACCATCAGTCATATTCCAGACTCCCCAGGCTGGCGCTGTAACAATAGGAGTGCTCTTCTCTGAGAGAATGTGGTCTGAGACTCCCAGGAAGACTGAATCCACACTGATTTTCCCTGCCACATGATACAGGGCTCCTCCTCTCATCTCTGTTGCTATAGGTTGGGGATCTGTGCATGGGGTTGAGATGGAAGGAGTTTTGTAGCCACAATATCCCTTGATCTTCTCAGCCACAGCCACAGCCACACCTACATGTGGGAGGGATCCCTTTCTGCATCTCTGCCCTTCTTACCAGTCTCCCTGTGGCTTCTTCTGTAATCCTTGGTTATACTATTTCAGTTCAGTTAACCTTCAGTTGGTTGTTAAGATTGATTGTTCTGTAATTTAACTGTAAATCCAGTTTGGGGCCAGGAGCAGGTGGGTGCAGCTTCCACCTATTCTGTAGCCATCTTGGAATCCTCTCAGTTGCATTTTTATATACCAATAATGAATTATCAGAAAGAGAAACTAAGAAAACAACCTTACATACTAGTACAATTGCAACAACAACAAAAAACAAGGTATCTAGAAATAATTTTCTTAAAAATTTAACCAAGGAAGTAAAAGACCTGTACTCAGAAAATTATAGGATAATAAAGAAAGAAATTGAGGAAAATGCAGATAAGTGTAAGCATAGACCATGTTCATAGAAAGAATAAACATCATTAAGATGTCTATACTACCCAAAGTATGCCATAGATTCAATGCAATTCCAAAATCTGGAAACAGCCTAAGTGCCCATCAGCAGATGAGTGGTAATAAAGTAGTAGTACATTTACATCATGGAATAC
Organism: Myotis myotis; assembly: GCF_014108235.1. Classification (NCBI taxonomy): domain Eukaryota; kingdom Metazoa; phylum Chordata; class Mammalia; order Chiroptera; family Vespertilionidae; genus Myotis; species Myotis myotis. The sequence goes on along the minus strand of NW_023416346.1, from coordinate 103,299,001 downwards.
TATGCAGCTATAAAAAAGAATGATCTCTTGCCCTAGCCGGTTTGGCTCGCTGGATGGAGCCTCAACCTGGGGACTGAAGGGTCCTGGGTCGATTCCCATCAAGGGTGCATGCCTGGGTTGCGGGCTTGATCCCTGGGGCGGGGGGGGTATGCGAGGTAGCTGATCAGTGGTTCTCTCTCATTATTGATGTTTCTCTCTCTCCCTATCCCTTCTTCTCTGAAATAAATCCTATATAATAAAAGGCTAATATGCAAATAGACCAAACAGTAGAACAAACGAACAACCGATCGCTCACACCCACTGCCGGCGCCCGGCACCGGTCCTGATCACTGGTGCTGTCAGTGGGTGCTAGCAGTGGCTACCAGCCCTGATTGCCCCTCAGGGCTTCTCCACCTCCCTCTGCTCCTGAGGAGCAATTGGAGCCTAGCAGCTGCCTCTCACACCTGCTGCCGCAGTCTGACACCAGTCCTGATTGCTCAGTGCCATCAGCAGGTACTAGCAGTGGCTGCCAGTCTGATCGGCCCTGAGGGCTTCTCCACCTCCCCCTGCTCCAGAGGGGCAATCGGGGCAGCAGCTGCCAGTTGCACCTGCTGATGGCGCCGGCCCTGCTCACACCTGCTATTGGCTCCAGCCCCAATTGCTCCACATTGTCAGCGGCTGTGAGTGGGGCCAGCGCCATCAGCACGTGGGAGTGGTGGCAGGAGCAGGGCTGCCGGCAGACAAGGGACTGGGGGCTGCGGTGGAAGGGGGTGGGGAGGATGGGTCGAGACTCACCCCTGTGCCCACTGCAGCTTCGCGGCCCACAGTTCCTTTCAAAGTGCACAAATTTGTGCACTGGGCCCCTAGTAAAAATATATTTTTTAAAAAGAAGTATCTCTTACCCTTTGAGACAGCAAAAGGGACCTGGAGAGTATTATGCTGTGCCTAATAAGCCAGTCAGAGAAAGATAAGTATCACATGATATCACTCATATATGGAATCTAATGAACAAAATAAACTGATGAAAGAAGAGACATAGAAGCATGGAACAAATTGATGAATCTCAGAGGGGAGGTGTGAGTGGGTGGTGGGTGGGGAGAGATTAACTGGGTAACTTATATGCATATATGTGTAGCCCATGGATACAGACAATAATGTGGTGAAGGCCTGGGGGGGGGGGTGCAGGGTGGAGGATGGCAATGGGAAAATAAAAGAGTACATCTGTAATACTTTCAACAATAAAGATAAATTTTAAAAAACACAATGAGATATCACTCCATGCCTGTCAGAATGGTGATCATCAATAAATCAGCAAACAACAAGTGTTGGATAGCACATGGAGTAAAGGCAACCCTCTTGCACTGTTTGTGGGAATGAAAATTGGTTCAGCCATTGTGGAAAACAGTATGGAATTTTCTCAAAAAATAAAAATGGAAAATGGAACTACCTAATGATCCAGCAATTCCATTTCTGGGGATGTCTCTGAAGAAACCTGAAACACTAATTCTAAAGAACATATGCACCCTACACTCATTGCAGTGTTATTTATAAAAGCCAAGATTTGGAAGCAGCCCAAGTGCCCATCAGGAGATGACTGGATTAAAAAAAAACAACTGTGGTACATTTACACAAATGAATACTACTCAAGGGTAAAGGGGAAAAAAGGGAAATCTTACCTTTTGTGACAGCAAGGGTGGACCTTGAGGGTATTATGAAGAAGGGAAATAAGCCAGTCAGAGAAAGACAAGTACCATATGATCTTACTTATATGTGGAATCTAATGAACAAAATAAACTAATGAAATAGAAACAGACTCATAGATAAATGGAACAGACTGAAAGCTGTCAGAATGGAGGGTTTTGTGGGGAGCTAGGTGAAAAAGTTGAAGGTATTAGAAAAGAAACAGACCAGCCGGAGTGGCTCAGTGGTTGAGTGTTGACCTATGAACCAGAAGGTCAGGATTAGATTTCTGGTGAGGACACATGCCCGGGTTGCAGGCTCAGCCCCCAGAGTGGGGTGTGCAAGAGGCAGCAGATCAAAGATTCTCTCTTATCATTGATGTTTCCATCTTTCTCTCCCTCTCTCTTCCTCTCTGAAATCAATAAAAATATATTTTTAAAAAGAATAGAAACAGACAGACAACAGTATGGTGATTATCAGATTGAAACCAGTATGAAGATTCCTCAAACCTTTTAAGATAGAACTACTACATGACCCAGAATTTTCACTTCTGTGTATTTATCCAAAAAATAAAAAAGTGCAAATTCAAAAAGATATATGCCCCTCTATTTTCACTGCAACATTGTTGGCAATAGACAAGATATGGAAGCAACCTAAGTGTTCATTGATAATGGCTAAAGATGTGGCATACATATACAGGAGTTAGCAAAACTAGGTTTATAGCCATGAGCACATGAAACACAGTTTATTCTTGTATTATTTATTTATTTATTATTGTATTATTTATTTTTATTTGTCCTATTATTATTGTTATTATATCATATCCTTAATTATGATTTGTCTTTTAAGTAATGGTGGTCAATAATTTAACCTACTTTTGCCCACACCTGTACAATGGGATATTGCTCAGCCATAAAAAAAAATTGAATTCTTGATATTTACAACAACATGGATTGACGTACAGCATATTATGCTAAGTGAAATTAGTTGGACAGCAAAAGACAAATACTGTATGATATCACTTATATGTTGAATCTGTAAAACAAAACAAACGAATAAGCAAAATGAAATAGAAACCCACATAGATAGAAAAAATTGATGGAGAGGTAGGTGATGGGGATCAGAAAATCTAAAGGAGATTAAGAAGTACACATTTTCAGATTGAAAATGTCTTAGGAATGTAATGTACAGCATAATAAATATCCTATCTAATAATAGACAAACATGGAAATTGACCATACCTTCGCTATGCCCCCATTGGCTAATCAGCGTGATATGCAAATTAACCACCAACAAAGATGGCGGCTAATTTGCGTACTGCAGGCTGGGCGAAACATCGCCATCCCGCCTGCTCCGCCGTCATCTGGGCCTGCTATTTGTGACCCAGGGTGGTGGGGCGGGACAGTGCCATCCCGCCTGCCCTGCTGCCATCCAGGCCTGCTATCTGTGACCCAGGGTGGTGGGCATCAGTGTGCGACCCAAACTGTGGTGGCCCCCCAACCCCCGGATCAGCCCTGCCATGTGTGTGACATGGGGCAGTGCCCCCACCCCCCAGATTGGCCCTGCTGTGTGCGTGACCTGGAGAGGTGGGGCAGGCACCGAGGGATCGGTCCTGCCATCTGCCACCCGGGGAGCGGGCCTAAGCCAGCAGGTGGTTATCTCCCAAGGGGTCCCAAACTGTGAGAGGGTACAAGTGGGGCTGAGGGACACCCCCCACCCCCCTCCCTCGCCAGTGCACAAATTTTTGTGCACCGGGCCTCTAGTAGTCAATAATATCACAATAACTATGTAACTATGTAAGATGATAGATAGTTACTGGACTAATTGTGGTGATCACTTTGTAAGGAACATACGTGTTGATTCACTATGTTGTAGACCTGAAACTAATATAATATTGTATGCCAACTATAATACCAATAACTAGTGGGTATTTAAGGCATATTATTGTTATTTCTGGCAATAACATGTGTCATGTTAAGAGACAGCTAAATTTTCCAACTACTATGTGAATTCTCTTTATTCAAGATATTTTGTGCTTCTCACATCTTTCAACATGGTAAGTGGCAAATATAAATGTAAATCAACATATGGGTAAAACAAACATACTTTAATCAATAAAGCAAATTTTTAATTTCTATAAAAAATAAGACAGCTAGATTTACAGTATGTCCTACATTAGAATAATCCATAGGACTCTCAATGTAAAATATAGAATACAATGGCACTTTACATAATCAGCATTCAGTATATATTTATTGAGAACCTACTATGTGCCAGGAACATCTATTGAAGTTTATATAACTGATCTGTTTTTTATATATTTTTCATGCCAACTTTATGTAAGACAGTATTCTAGGCTAAGGAACATAAACAAGGAAACTAGACAATTAGCATGTTGCTGCATAATTTTAAGGAACTTTCTAGTATTTCATAATGAAGCAGCTAGAATCTCTCAGTTAACTGGTGCACTGGAGCTTATGCAAGTCATTTTATTTACCCATATAGCTAATGGATTATGTGTACAAATAACAAATACATTAATTTTAAAAAGTAGGGTCCTAACTGGTTTTGCTCAGTGGATAGAGCATTGGCCTGTGGACTCAAGGGTCCCAGGTTCAATTCCGGTCAAGGGCATTTACCTTGGTTGTGGGCACATCCCCACTAGGGGGTGTGCAGGAGGCAGCTGATCAATGTTTCTCTCTCATCGATATTTCTAACTCTCTATCCCTCTCCCCCCTCTCTTTAAAAAAAAAAAATCAATAAAATATGTTTTTAAAAGTAGGGAAAGAAAATCTAATGAAAACCTGAAATACAAATATGGTGGTGTTTGCAATATATTGCAACAGGGTAGGTAAAGTGCACATGCCTTGTTTTTAATCTTAAGAAACAAGGATTTTATAATTGTTGCTTTGTCACCGATATGGTCTTTGATTTATTTTGCAAGAAATAAAGTGACAGTCCTACGTTTCATAAAAAAATATTCTAGTAAGCATAGTAAATAAATTATTCTGTTCACCATCTCTGAATTGAAACCTACTCCATTGCTTTGCAATGTGACCAAGTCATGAACCCAGAGTTTGGGTTCTAATTACATTGTGTTCTTACCCATTATGAAGTCACCAAAATTTATTAACCTGTATATTGATGGAACCATATGCTTTCTTTCTTTCTTTCTTTCTTTCTTTCTTTCTTTCTTTCTTCTTTTTTTTTTTTTTTTTTTTTTTTTTTTTACAACATGAGCTATTTTGCTATGGAAGAATGTTGGTTTTTGGAGTTAAAAGTAATATATTTGACCCATATACTATCTTTTTGAACTTTACCAAATCTCTGAGCCTCTTTAAGCTTTGGTTTCTTCAACTACCAGAAAGGGATAATGATAGTATCTGTGCTACTTAGTTTACAGGATTTTTTTGATAATCAAAGTCAATAAATAGGTGTGAAACTGCTTTGCAAAATAAATTACTAAACAGGTTTGAGCTTACTAAGAAATTACCCACTTTTTTCTCTTTTGCCAAGTCTTAGATCTACTAAAAAGAGTAGAATATATGAATTAGGAAGCTAAGAATTGTAGTAATACCTACATTTATCATCATGTACTATTAATCAAAATCTCCAAGGAAGTGTCCAAGCATTCTTACTATCATAAATGGCAATAATACATGAGTTTTGAAGGGAATATGAAACCTAGCCATAATACATTTAATTTCTTTGCAAGTCTCTGTGTGGCTCTTAGAGTCCATTAGCATTATATTTAAAATACCTATTACCTGTAAACATTACTAAACTTTAGTGACGAAAATGTAGTGTGACTAGCATTTAATGACAATGAAGAATATAACGTACTGAACAGCTCTTGCTTTCAGTTTGTTCACCATTTAAATTAGTTGTTTGAACATAAAATTGTTCTTGAAACACAGTATTAATTATTTGGTATACTCAAACTAATGTATAATACAGGCTTCAATGATAGGATCTCCATCACTTAATTAAACTTCTCTACCCAAATTTTGCAATAACATTCAGAAATCATTATCAGGAATAAATAAAAAATCTAAAACACTTGTTTCCTAAAATTAAAAACAAAGTGCATGCACTTTCTTTCCCTCACTGCAATATATTGACAGTAACACTAAAATATTGGAATTGGAAGTTTTTATTAGATATTATTTTTCTCCTTTTTAAAATTGATTTCTTTGTTCCTTGTACACATCTCCTGTCAATAAAATGAAAAATGATATAGATTTAGAAAGATAGTGGTCTCAGTGTAGCATCTTTCATATTATTATTCCAGTATCATCTGTTACAAAGTAAGACCAATTCCCACATCTAATTACAAACAGGATTTCAGAGTCATTAAACAAAATACATTTCCATTAGTGCTGCTGTAAGAAGATAGGGGGGAAATGAAGATTAGTTCATGTTGCATCTCTGTTTCTCAAGCTTTGAAGATTTAGACCTATGCACTTAGAGACTATAAATTTTAAAAGATCAGCAACATGATAGACATGTGAAAATGTCCCATTCTAAACAGCTTGTCTGTGCTGCTTACATTTTTGCCATTAGATTTGTTGCACTGTCTTTAATTCTTATAGTAAATATAGCACAAAACTGAAATGTCCCTTCCCTATTACTTGGCAGGTGCCTGGAGGTATTTCCTTGTGCTCTAAAAAGACATGTTTTTTTAAAAAAATTTATTGATTAAGTTATTACATATGTGTCCTTATACCAACATTACCCCCCATCCCCCCACTCATGCCCTCATCCCCCTGTTGTCTGTGTCCATTGGTTAGGCCTATATGCTTGCATATAAGTCCTTTGGTTGATCTCTCCCCCTTACCCCCACCCTCCCCTGCCTTCCCTCTGAGGTTTGATGTGTCCGTAATACTTCAAAGTAAATTTGGTACAAAAAAGCTTATATATGAAAATGAATTACTTGCAAGTAAGTAGGCAATTTTGATTAAATGAGACAAAATTATTTTGCTGTTATGAAAACTCTGTACTAGTTCTTAGAATGCAAGGAGGATTACAGACTAGATAAATCAAGTAAAGTAGATCATGTACTATGCCTAAATAGCTGATATGCAAATTATGGGTGTATGTTTTCCTTCAATGATAAATTTCTGATTAATGCTAGTGCATCTAGGGAAGACTATACCCTGAAGCACTGTTGAATGGCTGAGGTATACAATATATTGCACTTTATTAAGTTACAACTTTTCTTATGGAAAGTCTGTTCAGCTAGACTGAAGAGAGCTTCAAAGTGTTTTTGTTCATAGTATACTGAGTCATGTAACTAATGGAAATTAGAGCTATCCTAAACTGAAGGTAGATAATTATAATTGACCTGGTCCTACAGACAAAATAGAAAGAAGGTTTCTCATTTGGATTTTAGCTTTTTAAAGAACAATGATGAGCCCAATTCTTCTTCCAATATATATTAGATTACTACTTTTACCCTTTTATTGTGGGTAGAGGGTTTTGGACCAGGGCCACTTTCAGTGTGTACTGTCGAGATGCATTACATAGCAATTCAGTATTATCTAATACATATAAGAAAGATGTATTCTAGTTACACTAGAAGCCTGATGCGGGGGGAGGGGGGTTGACAATAAAACCATATTTGGATTACTAGTTTCCTAAAATTCATTTACAGGCCATCTCCGAACTAAATAGCCACCCTTACCTATATGTGGAACACGTGTCTAGCCCCCTTCTAAAATTAGAGTGCTAGGACTAACTACTTACCCTATGCACAAAGGTCAATTACCACAGTTGGAAATTTTCTTAAAAGTCATCTGATTCCACTTCTTATTTTTATACATCAAAAAGAGGTAGAAGAAGAGAACTGCTTAAGGTCTCACAGATAATTCTAGGCAGAGGTGGTTCTAGAAACTGGTTCTCCTAACATCTAACAATCAGCTAGCTTCCTCTGCAAGTTTCCCATTGAATCTCAAATACACCCTCTTACTAGTATTTTACCTCATTCCCAAACAATCTTGGCAGTTTTTGTTTTTGTTTTTTTGCTTGAGGACAGGGTTTCAGCCTTATCAGTTATCTGCAATCAACACAACTATTTCATAAAGTGCAGCATGTACCAAATCCATTTTCATAAGTAACTATAACAGATAATGATAGAATCCAAAATAGAAAAATAATTAGGAAGCCTGCCTAGGAGGGACATCTTTCTAACCCTCTTCTCTTCCCTTCTCTTCTCTTCTCTTCCCTTCCCTTCCCTTCCCTTCCCTTCCCTTCCCTTCCCTTCCCTTCCCTCCCTCTCCTCTCCTCTCCTCTCCTCTCCTCTCCTCTCCTCTCCTCTCCTCTCCTCTCCTTTCTTCTTCTTCTCTTCTTCCTCTTCTTCTTTCTCTTCTCTTCTTCTTCTTCTTCTTCTTCTTCTTCTTCTCTTCTTCTTCTTCTCTTTCCTTCTTCTTCTCTTCTTCTTCTTCTTCTCTTCCTTCTTCTTCTTCTTTCTTCTTCTTCTCTTCTTCTTCTTCTTTCTTTCTTCTTCTCTCTTTCTTCTTCTTCTTCTTCTTCTTCTTCTTCTTCTTCTTCTTCTTCTTCTTCTTCTCTCTCTCTCTCTCTCTCTCTCTCTCTCTCTCTCTCTCTCTCTCTCTCTCTCCTCTCTCACACACACAGAGAGACCTCGAGAAACATTACTACAGTATATGAAATTCCCTTGTTAATATATCTGGCAGTTCATTAAAAAGGTAGACACAACTCAGACGTGGAAAAAAAAAACTTTAGTAAAGAGGAAAAGGAGGGGATAGAATTGGAAAATATCAAGGGACAAAGAGAGATGGGCAAAAGGGGAGGAAACAGAGACATGTGTAATAGTGTCAATAATAAAAATAGAGTTAAAAAAGAAATAATGAATAAAAATACAGAGGAGTTAGCCAAAAGTGATCATTTAGACCTCAGACAATGTCATAAGTAAACTGAAAATATTAATTTAGCTTTTTGAGTGTTTCACTTATTATGATTTTGTTAGTGGAAATAGGAGATAATGGTGATGATGATTTTTTTTTCTGAAAATAAAAAAGTGCAAGTTGGTGTTCCTAAGGGAATCTTGTATTGTTATGTAAAAACCATAAGAACTTATGAAAAGAACTTTTAACCATCTATATGCCAAAGTATGCACATCTCTCTTCATAAAAAAGTTAGAAACCTGGAAAACAGGAAGAAAACATCTTTTCTATACATTCCCCCTATTTATTATTGCCAGAAGGATTATAATTTTCTAATAAAGTAATGTGCAATTTTAAATTGGGACACTGCATTAGAAATACAACCCTACAAGTGATCTGTACAGACTTTTCTAGAATACAGATGACAACAAAAATCTTAATTTCCAATTCTAGGTCATCATTCCTCTTTAGTTAATTATGTGCTTTTTCCTTCATTGACTGTAAATTAGCTAATATGAAATAGAAGATATTCATTGTTTTCTGTCATAAAGACAATTAAACAGTCATAAATACATAGCTACTTATGTAGAAAATTCGGGGTGTAACAGCAGCATAGAAAACACATTAGGCTCACTCGACTGAAAACATAAGGTTTTGTCTCTATGACCAGTAGCTTTCTCCTGTTGTAAGACTGTGTAACCTTAAGGAAAGTACTGGATATGTTTGTGGTGTTCCTTTTTATGATAACAGAAAGAATATTGGTTTATTACTTGCTTCACAGGAGTAATATAAGGGCATGCGGAGGTCAAGTACAATATTTTGACACTAAGATACTAGAGATGAAGCCATTGTGTATTTAATAGAATTATTTTAAATGCTGATATGTATAGTATCTGTATGCTCATTTTTATGTTAGTAAAAAATGAAACTTTCATGTTTATAAATAGTGTGATAAAAGCACTAAAAAAGTGTTTCCTCCTGTCTGTTGAAAGCAGAATGGGTCAGAAATACTTTATTCATGGGATAAATGTATAAATATAATACCTACCTTAACAACCTCAAAACACTCCTGGAAAACCTGCACAAGCACTCACAGAGAAGAAAAGCAGTCTTTCTTTGTTCTTGTCATCTTTATTCTAATACTAAAATTAAAACCTAGACATTTTGCTTTTTAAAATAAAATACCTACCTCTTTTGCCTTTTGAAGCACTTGAAAATTTAAAAGAGAAAAACTAAAAAATGCTGACCGGGTAATAGCTGACTATTCACGCTGGGTGTAGAACATGAAAGGTTACAATATGGATCTGTGCCTACGCGTTTCTTTTCAACTTGAGAAGCATCCTCCTGCTTCTGCTAACTCGGCAATCATACAGCTGACAGATTTCTGGTTTTCTAAATAATGCATGGGCTTTTCTTTTAACATGTCAGTGCAAAAGTATCAATTCAGCCCCGCTGTTTTTCGTGATGCTGATTTGACTTGACAGCATTCCATTAAACCAATGAGTTTTTTCCCCTCCTGATGGTTCCTTAAATATTCCTCTGAGTGATGTATTTGTTGTGTTTTAAACAGATTGTGAAGGATGTTTGCATTTCTGAGAAAACTCCATGGCAGGTACAGTTAGAAAAAAAGGTACAATAAAACTTTACAACAGAACACTGTTTCCCATTCTCTTGATTCCTCAAACACTAACCTTTCCCCCCACCACACACACACACACAAAGGTCTATACTCAAAACATTTGAACTTCCTAAGGAAATATCATTGACATATTTAGTATTCCTTGATATCTATCTTGGGAAAGCAAACCCCCTTTTTATTAAACCATGCATGTTAACTTCAGAAACTACACAAAGAAAACAAATGCTTCGTTCCATTGTCAGTTTTTTATGGAAGCAGGTACAGTCTCCAGCAAAATGCACTGATGTTCTATTGATTATGTCCCAGCAGGACAAAGCTGGTTAAAAGCCAGGAAGTTTGAAGAAAAGAACACTTGTGCTCTATTTTTATAATAAGGCATATATTTTCCATAGAAGCTGCTGCCCCATAACATGCAAAAGTTGAGCATTTGGAGAAAAGGACTTTTGCCTCCTGGTTAAAAATGATTTAGGTGCAAATAAGTCCTATAGGTTTCTTTGCCAATTTCTGCCAGCTATTTAAGATAAATATCAGGATCTTATAATGATCACTTAGAGGAGGTACTTGTAAACATTCATGACCCAGGTAGAGAGGTTTGACAATTAGATTCATATAGAAAAAGAAATCTGGTCTAGGAATGCATTAGGATAAGTACACATGAACTCTATTTGCCTATTTGCATGTGGAGAATAATTCTTATGGAGTGACTTTCATTTTTTTTTTTCCTTTTGATAAGAGAAGTTAGGTGTCTTAAATAAAATTTATAAAAAACTTTCCTTGTGAAGTGTTGTGTATTCAGAAAAGAATGAGGTAAACTGTGAAACAGGCAGAGTGTTTGGACCCCTAATCTTCAGTTCCTTTTACTCCTGGTTGTACACAATCTTTATCCATTAAGCTTTGTCTGGAGAACACCTACTTCTCATCAGCACCAACTTTCAAACTTTCATTTACACTGAGATATAAACAACTGATAAGTGTGAAAATTATAATACCTTGGAGAGCTTTGAAATTAACTTTATACTTCAAATCATTCAGATACTAGGAGAGTTGGCAATGGCAGAAACACTGAATTCTCAGAGTCCATGAAATCATCTTACGATAAGGCCAGTTCTGATGAAATACCTTATATTACTTAATTAATTAAATCCAATTTTGTTAAATGAAACATGCCCATCGATAATCTATGCCCAATCAATGGCCCTAATGTAGTCAGAAACTAAAACTCACACAAAGTGAAATAAATATTTCCTACACAGTGGATACCTACATTAAGTTACTATATAGAGTTTTTACCACAAGAGCCAGTAGCCTTAACTGAGATTTCTAGAAAGTTTATCCAACTATATTCTTCTTTTATTGCTGGAGAACTACAGATTTTCATTGTATATACTCAGGTTTTGTTTGTTTGTTCCCTTGCTCTATATTTTACTGCTTAACTATTTGTTAATAAAAATTAAGTAGAAATATATTGTGCATATTTTGAACTTAGTCATCTTATATATAAGCATTATCCATTTATCATTAGCATGATATATCCTATCTAATAAAAGGGAAACATGGTAATTAGCCGTACTTCCGCTACCCTTCCCATTGGCTAATCAGGGTGATATGCAAATTAACTGCCAGCCAAGATGGCGGCCGGCAGCCAGGCAGCTTAAACTGAACATGAGGCTTGCTTGCTTTAGTGATGAAGGACTCCAACGTTCCCCGCCTGCCTTGCCAGCCTCTGAGCTTGCAGTTTGAAACATTGTTACAAATATAGAAGCTAAACAAAGCCCCAGAAACCTGCTTTCAGCCAGCCAGGATCTCAGAGCTGGAGTTGAAACAGTGTTTCGATTATAGAACCCAAACAAACCAGATACCTGCTTTCAGCAGCTGAGGCCTAAGAGCTGGAGCCAAGCATCAGAGCTAAAGCTGTCCCAGAACAAAAAAAAAAAAAAGAAAAAAAGGAGCGGTTGGGAGCTTCAGTCACCTGCCAGCCTGAAAACAGCCCTCAGCCCCTCACCCAGACTGGCCAGGCACCCCAGTGGGGACACCCACCCTGAAGGGTGTGTGACCAGCTGCAAACAGCCATCATCCCCTCACCCAGGCTGGCCAGGCACCCCAGTGGGGACCCCCACCCTGATCCAGGACACCCTTCAGGGCAAACCAGCCGGCCCCCACCCATGCACCAGGCCTTTATCCTATATAGTAAAAGGGTAATATGCCTCCCAACACCGGGATCAGCGGAGCTGCGAGGCCTCCCGGCACCGGGATCAGCGTGGCAGGGGGCAGTTCCCAAACCCCCTGATTGCCCTGAGGCTCTATGTGTGACGGGGGGGGGGCACAACCTCCCTATCCACCCTGCTCTGTTCGTGACAGGGGAAGGCACCCCAACCCCCGATCAGCCCTGCTCTGTGCCTGATAGGAGGGAGGTCCCCAACCCCCTGATCGGCCCTGCTCTGTGTGTGACAGGGTGAGGCGCCCCAACCCCCCCCCCCAGGCCCTGCTCTGTGTGTGACGGGGTAGAACCATAACCTCCCCATCGGCCCTGCCCTGAGTGTGACAGGGTGCGGCACCCCAACCCCTTGATCTGCCCAGCTCTGTGTGTGACAGGGGGCGCTGCCCCAACTCCCCTATTGGCCCTACTCTCTGAGTGACCGGGGGGAGCTCCTCAACCCCCTGATGGGCCCTGCTCTGTGCATGACAGGGGGTGGCGCCGCAACCTCCCCATCGACCCTGCCTTGAGCATGACAGGGGCCGGTGCCCCAACCCCAAAATCGGCCCTACCCTGAGCGTGACTGAGGGTGGCATCACAACCTCCCAATCTGCCCTGCTCTGTGCATGACAGGGGGCGGCACCCCAACTCCCCAATCGGCCCTGCTCTGAGCCTGACCAGGGGCTGCTCCTAGGGATTGGGCCTGCCCTCTGCCACCCGGGAGCAGGCCTAAGCCAGCAGGTCGTTATCTCCTGAGGGGTCCCAGACTGGAGAGGCCACCAGCCACACTGAGGGACCCCCCTTCCCCCCGAGTGCACAAATTTTTTGCACCAGACCTCTAGTAAATATATAATTATATACAGATAAATACTATATGTGTGTGATACATAAATATAAATGTATGTTTAGTTTTTGGTGTGATAATTCCCTTGGTAGAGCTCTTATTTAACTGTTATATTTTTTAATATTCAATCTTAACTCTCCATGGTAGGCCAGTAGAGAAAGGAAAAGTCCTAAAAGGATATAATAGCTCTTTTGAGAACATACCCAAATCCATGAATAATGAATATTAAGATTTTTCGCTCAGTGATAAACACCCCAATATATGATTTATCCTCACCTGGTGTTCATGTTCATGTTATTTCAGCAGGAATGTTTTTCACAAACCTTCCCCCATCCCTCAAGTCAAATATGCAGGCCTACATTCCTGCTAACAACATTCTTCTCATTCTTATTAACCTTGTTATCTCTGAACAATTTTACCTCCATCTTTGACCAGTAGCCAAAGTTTAAAATGCCAGGCTAATTTTAGAAAGATTGCATCTACAAGAGCATTGGTTCTAATGACAATACTGTTATGATGAGCCCTTTGTGGTACCATTTATTATTGGTATACCATAAACTTTAGAGAAGTTATAGGTTAATTCTTCTCTCTCTACATCAACCAAACCATCATATTTCACTTCTTAAATTTCTTTAAAATCACAATGTTTGCTCTTATTAACATTCTTGGGGCACTGGAGATTTTGCTACTCAGCAAGATCAACTTGCCTCTGAAAAGGGGAATTCTAATATTGGAATGTCATGAAATATCTATAACAGAACCATAGAGTGCAGAGTATCCAGGAAATGTATGAAAAATTAAAACCTAATTTTGTAATCCAATCTGTGAGATATGTAATTCACAAAGTTCATAGTGGAAATATAAAATGTTGCAGCCACTTTGTAAAACACAATTGCCAGTTAACCTAAAATTTCCACTTCCAAGTATGTATCCAAAAGAAATAAAAACATATGTCCACCTAACAACTTGCACATTGAACACTGATAGCAGCATCCTATCTAATAACAGACAAACATGGTAATTAACCATACCTCTGCTATGCTTCCCATTGGCTAATCAGCAGGATATGCAAATTAACAGCCAACAAAGATGGAGGCCAGCAGCCATGCAGCTGAAGCAAACTTGAGGCTTGCTTGCTCCAGCGATGGAGGAAGCCAAGGTGCCCCTCCTGCCGCAGCCGGCTCTGAGCTCCAGATACAACAACGTTGTAATTATAGAAGCTAAACAAACCCCAGGTACCTGCTTTCAGCCAGCCATGGCCTCAGAGCTGGAGCCGGCTCTCAGCTCCAATGACAGCTATAGAAGGTAAATAAATCCCAGAATTAAGAAAAAAAAAAAAGAGGCTGGGAGCTTCAGTCACCTGCCAGCCTGAAAACAGCCCTCAGCCCCTCACCCAGACTGGCCAGGCACCCCAGTGGGGACCGCCACCCTGAAGGGTGTGTGACCAGCTGCAAACAGCCACCCGCCCATCATCTAGGCTGGCCAGGCACCCCAGTGGGAACCCCCACCCTGAAGGGGGTGTGACCAGCTGCAAACAACCATCAGCCTGTCATCCAGGCTGGCCAGGCACCCAAGCGGGACCCCCACCCTGCTCCAGGACACCCTTCAGGGCAAACCAGCCAGCGCCCACCCGTGCACCAGGCCTCTATCCTATATAGTAAAAGGGTAATATGCAAACTGACCCTAACAGCAGAAGGACTGGGAATGACTGGTCACTATGACACACACTGACCACCAGGGGGCAGATGCTCAATGCAGGAGCTGCCCTCTGGTGGTCAGTACGCTCTCACAGGGGGCATCTCTGCTCAGCCATGAGCCAGGATGATGGCTGCCAGTACAGCGGTGGTGGTGGGAGCCTCTCCTGCCTCCTCAGCAGTGCTAAGGATGTCTGACTGCAGCTTATGTCTGCTCCCTGCTGGTAAGTGGACATCCCCCGAGGGCTGCTGGGATGCCAGAGGGATGTATGATTGCCATCTTAGGCCCAATACCCCGGGGAGCAGGCCTAAGCCAGCAAGTGGTCACCCCCGAGGGGTCCCAGACTGCGAGAGGGCACAGGCTGGGCTGAGGGACCCCCCTACCCCCGAAGTGCACAAATTTTTGTGCATTGGGCCTCTAGTTATTTATAATAGACAAAAAGTAGCAACAACCCAAATGTCTATCAACATGACTGGGGAAACAAAATGTAGTATATTCATATAGTATATTCATATGATGGAACATTATTTGGGCATTAAAAGGAAAAAAGTACTGATGAATACTACAATATGTATGAACCTTGAAAACATGTCAAATTACAGAAGAAAGATATAAAGGATCACATATAGTATAATTACATTTATATGGAACATCTAAAGTAAGTACATCCATAGAGACAACATAAAGCATTAGCAGATTAGTGTTTGCCAGGTGCTGGGGTGTTGGAAGGAAATGGGGAGTGACTCCTAATGGATAGAGTTTCTTCTGGGTGTAATGTAAAATTTATGAAATTAGATAATGGTGATAGTGGCACAAATATGTCAATATACTAAAACCACTGAATTGTACATTTTAAATGCGTAAATTTTATATGTGAATTATACTTTAGTAAAACTCGTAACAAATAATTTTGTGCCCACATGGATGAAACTTGATGGCATTATGCTAAGTGAAGTAAAACACAGATAAGACAAATATCATATGATCTCAATTTTATGTAGATTTTAATAAACAGAAAACAAAAATCTTAGCTCATAAATACCAAGAAAAGATTGGTGGTTTCCAGAGTCAGGAAAGAGATGAAAAATGGGTGAAAGGAGTCAAAAGGTACAAACATTCTTTATACAATAAATCAGTCATGAAGATGCAATGCACAACATGGTGATTATGGTTAGCTAGAGGCCCAGTGCATGAAATCATACATGGGTATGGTCCAGCTGAGCTGCCTAGATCAGGGCCAATCAGGCTGGGCTGGCAGGGGGAGGGGTCACGGGAGGTTAGCTGGCTGGCCCTGCCCCTGATCAGGGTGGGGGGGCAATAAGGTGCAGGGTCAGCCGGGGGGGGTCTGCAGGCAGTTGGCCGTCCAGCCCCACTCCCTCATCAAACTCCCTATAGAGGGGACAATTTGTATATTATCCTTTTATTATATAAGATAATATTGAATTGCATATTTGAAAGTTGCTAAGAAAATAAATCTGAAAACTTCTCATCATGCCTGGCTGGCATGGCTCACTGGTTGAACATACAACTATGAACCAGGAGGGTACAGTTTGATTTCTGGTCTTCAGGCTCAATTCTCAGTGGGGAGTGGGGGGCATACAGGAGGCAGCCAATCAATGATTCTCTCTCATCATTGATGTTTTTATCTCTCTATCCCTCTCCCTTCCTCTCTGAAATCAATCATATATATACTAGTAGCCCGTTGCACAAAATTCATGCACATTAAAAGGGAATTAATTGCCCAAAGCGAGTGGTCGGCAAACCCATTAGTCAACAAAGCAAAATATCAACAGTACAAGGATTAAAATTTCTTTTGAGAGCCAAATTTTTTAAACTTAAACTATATAGGTAAGTACATTGTTATTATTTTAACTAGGGTACTCCTAAGGCTTAGGAAGAGCCACACTCAAGGGGCCAAAGTGCCACATGTGGCTTGCGAGCCGCAGTTTGCTGAGCACAGCCCTAACCAGTTTGGCTCAGTGGATAGAGCATCTGCATGTCCACTCAAGGGTCCTAGGTTCGATTCCGGTCAAGGGCATGTACCTTGGTTTGGGGCACATCCCCAGTGGGGAGTGTGCAGGAGGCAGCTGATCAATGTTTCTCTCTCATCGATGTTTCTAACTCTCTATCCCTCTTCCTTCCTCTGTAAAAAATCAATAAAATATATATTTTTAAAAAAGGGAATTAATTAGTAGAGATATTTTAATGTTGCTATTTGCCCTTTCTCTATAATAGAAGTGTGGGAGATGAAAGGAAATCAGTAAAATGTATATGAAAATAATATATAAACTTATTAATAAATAAAAAGTAACAAAAGGATATAATGACAGAGGCATGATATAAAAACGACAAAAACGTGATATTAAAACAACAAAAACATGATATGAAAACAACGAAAACATGACATAAAAACAACAGTGATGCAAACAATGACTGATAAAGTGATTAAACTTATTCTAATATCTCCCTATACACCACATTAAGAGTGAAAACACTTTCAGAGTGCTTGACTAATTTCCCTTGTGATGAAGTACTTAGAACTTTAACTGTAACATCACATACTCTTCAAACTCGAGAGAAAGCAACATATAACTGACCATGTGCAAAAAAGGGTTCAGGTAGGAACATGCCTACTCTGTCTAGAGTTTGTCCTTGTGATTTATTAACAGTCATCACAAATGCTGGCATCACAGGAAACAGTCGAATCAATTTAAATGGGAGGCCAGTGTCAGATGGGGACAAATTAATTCTTGGAATCAGAACAGCCTCTCCCTCTGCAGATCCTGTTAATACTTCAGCTTCAATAATGTTAGGTCGTAATCTTTTGATAATAAATCTGGTACCATTACAAAGACCCCATTTACTATTGAGATTTCTCAATAGCATGATGATTGCACCCACTTTCAATTTTAATTTATGACTTGGCATTCCCAAAAGAGTAATACTATTAAGAACTTCTATGGGAAATTTTTCCTTTTCAGCATCATCTGTGGGATCAATAAAATCATCACTCAAATATGTGTGAAAATCTCCATCGTGTATATCCAAATTTTCTTCATTTAAGTTTTGAACATGCTCATTTTTTAGACAAAGAAGTGCACGTTTAGATATATTTTTAATATTATCTATAGCAGTGGTTCTCAACCTTGGCTGCACATTAGAATCACCTGGGAATCTTTTTAAAATCCTGATTCCGGGGCCTCATCCTCTGGAAATTGTTTCTTTGTTATGGGGTGGGTCCACAACATTAGTAACAAAGAAACAGAATTAAAACTTTATTATTGGGAGCCGCTACAGTGTTTTGGACAGGTTCAAGCCTTGGACTGATGAGAGTGCACAGTCCTCTCATTGCCATGTGCAAGTCCCAGCTTGAGGTCAGGGCCCTCCCAGCACAATTGTAGCCAACAGCTGTATGTGTAAGGTTGAACCTATGGTCCGAACACTTGGCCCCACATGCCTGAGTGATATAGGCTTGATAGAGTTCAGGTGCATGTAGTTGAGTAGGATTGAAACCCAGGAGAATGTTGTAAACATCTTGGTCATGCTCCTACTTTGCCTTGTAGCTTCTCCTATAAAATAAAGGCATGGCTGTGGGTGTGGTCGCTGTCTCTCAGAGAAGCAGTGTCCCACCGAGACCCTGCTTTCATTCTTTTGTCTGTCTTTTCTAAGTCTTTCAGCCGTCCCCACTCAGGTTCACCCTTGGCTGTGCTGGTGCGGCACACTTTATAAAGAGATGCCTCCACGCCCCGAGGGTGGGTTCCTGCCTCAAACTCTGCCCTTACAGGAAACAGCTCCAGGAAACAGCTCAGGGGAAGGTGCAGCTGTTGCCAAGACAATCCCTGCAGGACTGACTTCCTTCCGCTTAGTCGTGCTTCTGGTGGTCATGATGAACACCACCCAGGGTTTTTATATAAGTAAATATATATATATATATATATATATATATATATATATATATATATATATATATATATTTAAGTTTCTCATCACAAGAAAACAATCTTGTAAGTATGTATGGTGATGAATATTAACTAGATTTATTGTGGTGGTCATTTTGCAATACATAGAAATATTGAGCCACTATTTTATGCACTTGAAATTAATATAATGTTACATGTCAATTATATTTAAATTAAAAAGGTTAGATTATTCTGTTTTCTAATACAAAAGTGCACAAAAGAGTATTTGTGGGTGATAGACTAATACTAAATTGATCTGCAAAGTGAAAGAAACTTTCTAATAATTGCTTTCACAATTGTGTCTGCATACTAAAAACTTTGCTTGAAAGACCAAAAATAAAAATAAAATAAAAGACCCAGAAAATCACTTTGGCCCAGCCAGCATAGCTCAGTGGTTGAGTGTCAACCTATGAACCAGGGGTTCATGGTTCCATTCCCAGCCAGGGCATATGCCTGGGTTGCCAGCTTGATTCCCAGTGTGGGGCATACAAAAGGCAACCAATCAATGATTCTCTCTCATCATGGATGTTTTTCTCTCTCTATCCATCTCCCTTCCTCTCTGAAATCAATAAAAATATATTTTTTTAAAAATCACTTTGGATTCTAGAAAACTTTAAAACTTCCCAATTAAGCTACATATATTTATTGAATTTGGGTTCAACACATGCAATAGGTTCACTCTATGCACTAGTCATATTATTACTGCAATAATGTTAATATCCAATTGTCATAGAACCATAGAGAATTAGAGTTTAGAAAAAAATAGTGATTGTTTCCACTCCAATTCCCTTACACTAATATATCCACTAAATATGAAAATTCTTTAAATGTGAAAAATGTTTAATATGCCCAACTCTATAGTAAACTGCCTTTTATAAGGGAAATAGGAACAATCATGATAGTGCATAATGAATATTACTTTAATTTTTAGATATACAAATACTCATAAGAGGCAGATATATGCTGTAAATCAGCATTTGAAATCTGGACTGTAATTTTCTTAAATTACTTTTGAATTTTTGTCATGTTCCACTTAATTCACAAATGCCCTTTTCTAGAATGATAAAATATAGCAATAGTCAGCTATTATAAACTCTATTTGTGAATACAATCTCCCAATTAACATATATAACAACTCATTTGCGATAATTTCTCCAACAGTTTTATAGAATGGAATTAAAATTCTATTTTTCTAGGTCCAGTTTAAGAACCTTTGCTCACATTTTCCTTTTCTATTATTTTTCACCTGTTTGCATTTAATCTCTAAGGAAAACATGTGTTTCCTAGGAGATATTACAAATCAATTTGCAAACACCTTGAAGAGAACACTATACTGGGTAAAACTCAACATGGCTTCCTAAAGATCAAGTCTTGTCAGAACAATCTAATCTCCTTCTGTGACAGAATGACAGCCTGAGAGATAGAGGGAAGCAACAGATGTAATTTATTTTGACTTTATCAAGGTTTTTGAGACCAGTCTAAACAATGGTTCATCAATAAACTGTGAAAATCCAGGCAATGATCTGGAGAGAGTTCTCTAGAGGCAGGAAAAAAAGCACCCAAAGAGTAGTCACCTATGGATAAATGTCTATGTTCAAGAATCATAGAAATGAAGATAAGAATTCAAAGGCCATACTTATTATCACAGACCCCTTCATTGTAACTAAAGCACAAAAAGAGGAGGTGACTTATTCAAAAATCACAGACTAAGACTGCACCAGAGGTAGTTATTTAGCATTAATATACAAAACACAGAAATACTTAAGGAGTGTAACATGTGGGGACCAAGACAGGTCCAATACTGGTTAGATACTTCCTCAGAAGTGGAGTTCTGCTGTTTGATCTAATGATAGTCTAGGTAGAGGCAGGAAGAAGGTGAAGGATTAAGAAAAAAGACAGAATTATTTTACTTTGGCCATAGGAGCTATAAGGACCTATCACATCATTTCAAAATATTTACTGTGAAGAAAAAGAAGAGATAATGCTAGTATCAATTTGGAGGTGTTTTTAAACAAATTGCTTTAACACTGATAAAACAAGAAATTCTTATTCTACCAGATGAGTTATTAAAAGTAGACCTAGTAAATAATTCTCCAATAGTGAGGTTTGCTCACTCTTGGAATAAGATTTTAGAAGGATCTTTAAAAGTACAATGGGTCTCCTGACTTGCATTCCTTTTTAAAGGTCCATAGGCACGGAAGAAAGATGAAAGGAGTGTTAAAAAGTTTACAATTCTTGAGAAAAGCCATTTAAAAAGAGTTCTTGGTATCAGATTCTAATAAAAACAAGCATGCCTCATTTGATTCTCTAGAAACATCTTGCTCCATATCTAATGAGGTATTTGAATAGCATAAAGAAAGAAGGTAACATTGAGATTTTATAATTCAATTTTGCAAGGTAATAAACCGCATACACTTTGATCTTTTTCACTATGAATTATATTTTCTAAAAGGTAAAATACTCACAACATCTGCTCAGAAGTTAAACTAACACTAAAGTCAGAACAGGCAGAAACTCTGAGGATAAAGATTTACATGGTTACCATCTTGGATTCTTCAGAGGAAGTCACTATGGACAGCAATGCGATTTTTTAAAATACTGCTTTTATTTCTACAAATAAAAAGACCACCCTCAAAGTCTTTGTTATAGTAAAAAAAAGGGGGGGGGCGCTGCTCTGTTGTATAACTGTATTTCTGATTTGACAGCTACAATTGTAATTGTTTAGGCATCTATTTCCCACAAACTTTCCACAGCCATAACCTTTAGTGATTAATTATAAAGCTCCAGGAGCAATGGTACACAAACTAATTTCCTAAAACAATAAAAGACAGAATTTCTCATTTGGAGCTAAATGAAACATGAACTGGTTGTTATTCATGCTGAAATCTTGATGCAGAGTCATGGTATAGCCATTATAGAAGCTATTAAACAAAACATCAAATAAAAGAAACTATAGGTCTGTCTTCAAAAAAGAAAATGCTGCTCTTGCTTAAGAATCTTCTAACTTCTATGTTTGTGTTTCCTTTTAAGTCTAATATTATTAATTATATTTTAATTCTTTCCTGCCTCTAGCGTTACAGTCATCAAAAAATATCAGTTTTAACCCAACTGGAGGATATATAAGAATTCATAGAAGGAAAATTTCTATTCATTGTCATTCAAACATCTCAACTAAATACAAGCTTTCTATCTTGCTTATTCCAGGATATGTCAAAAGATTTAGAAATTATCTTCAGTCATATAATATACTAATGACCCAGTGCATGGATTCGTGCACATTGAAAGGAAATTAATTAGAAGATGGCTGGCAGGGTGGGACTGGGTGAGAGGGGCTGAACGCACCCTGGAACCAACCTCCGGAGGTCCCTCCCCAGGGTCTGCAGAGTGAGCAGGGTCCCTCTGGCAGTTGGGGTCCCTTGGCCTGGCCTGCAGGAGTCAGGCCAAAACTGGCTCTCCAACATCCCCCGAGGCACCCCGGAGTGCAAGAGGGCACTCTGCAAAGTTGCTGTCATACAGGGTGTGGAACACAAACACAAGTGTGCAATAAACCAGATTCAGGTCCAACAGTGCCCCAGCAACAACATAACCCACGACCAAAGTTGTAATTGCGTGGCCCCATGAGGAATCGGGATCCCTTCTCTTGGTTTCGGGGTCTGTCACCCATGAAGGGCCACTGCCAAGTCACTGCAGCTGGGAAGCTGTTGTGTTGAATGTCTGCCCCGTAGTGGTCAGTGCACATTATAGCGACTGGTCGGATGGTCTGACACTTAGCATATTAGCCTTTTATATATATACTAGAGGCCCGGTGCACAAAAATTTGTGCACTCGGTGGGGGGGGGGGGTCCCTCAGCCCAGCCTGTGACCTCTCGCAGTCTGGGACCCCTCGGGAGATAACGACCTGCTGGCTTAGGCCTGCTCCCGGGTGGCAGAGGGCAGGCCTAATCCCTAGGTGCAGCCCCTGGTCGGGCTCAGATCAGGGCCAATTGGGGAGTTGGGGCGCCGCCCCCTGTCATGCACAGAGCAGGGTGGATTGTGAGGTTGTGATGCCACCCTCAGTCACGCTCAGGGTAGGGCCTATTGGGGGGTTGGGGCATCGCCCCCTGTCACACTGAAGGCAGGGTCGATGGGGAGGTTGCAGCGCCACCCCCTGTCACGCACAGAGCAGGGCCAATCAGGGGGTTGGGGCGCTGCCCACTGTCACTCACAGAGCAGGGCCAATCAGGGGGTTGGGGAGCTCCCTCTGTCACGCACAGAGCAGGGTCAATCAGGGGGTTGGGGAGCTCCCCCAGGTCACTCACAGAGTAGGGCCGATAGGGGAGTTGGGGCACCGCCCCCTGTCACACACAGAGCAGGGCAGATCAGGGGGTTGGGGCGCCACCACTGTCACACTCAGGGCAGGGCCTATGGGGAGGTTATGGCTCTACCCCGTCACACACAGAGCAGGGCCCGTGGGGTCGGGGGTTGGGGCGCCACACCCTGTCACACACAGAGCCGCAGGGCGATCAGGGGGTTGGGGCGCCTTCCCCTGTCAGGAACAGAGCAGGGCAGATAGGGAGGTTGTGGCCCCGCCCCCTGCCACACACAGATCCGCAGGGCGATCAGGGGGTTTGGGTGCTGCCCCCTGTCATGCCTTTCCTGGTGCCGGGAGGCCTTGCGGCTCGGCTGATCCCGGTGCTGGGAGGCATATTACCCTTTTACTATATAGAATAGAGACCTGGTGCATGGGTGGGAGCTGACTGGTTTGCCCTGAAGGGTGTCCTGGATCAGGGTGGGGGTCCCCACTGGGGTGCCTGGCCAGCCTGAGTGAGGGGATGATGGCTGTTTGCAGCTGGTCACACACCCTTCAGGGTGGGGGGTCCACACTGGGGTGCCTGGCCAGCCTGGGTGAGGGGCTGAGGGCTGTTTTCAGGCTGGGACTGAAGCTCCCAACTGCTCCTGTTTTCTTTTTTCTTTTTTTATTCTGGGCCAGCTTTAGCTCTGAGGCTCCAGCTCTTAGGCCTCCGCTCCTGAAAGCAGGTATCTGGTTTGTTTAGGTTCTATAATCGAAACTCTGTATCAACTCCAGCTCTGAGATCCCAGCCGGCTGAAAGCTGGTTTCTGGGGTTTTGTTTAGCTTTTATATTTGTAACTATGTTTCTTAAACCGCAAGCTCAGAGGCCGGCAAGGCAGGTGGGGAACGTTGGTTTCCTCCGTCACTGAAGCAAGCAAGCCTCATGTTCAGTTTAAGCTGCCTGGCTGCCGGCCGCCATCTTGGCTGGCAGTTAATTTGCATATCACCCTGATTAGCCAATGGGAAGGGTAGCGGTCGTACGCCAATTACCATGTTTCTCTTTTATTAGATAGGATATATAAACACTCTGTGACTGTTCTACTTGTTCTTTTAATGAATAAAAATGTGCAATAGCTGATCTCGTACCCTCTAGGAAAATGTTAAATTTCTGCATATTTTCCTGTTGAATTTAAATATGGACAAGATGATCTTTCACTCCATATATAAATAAAGCCTATCATAAACAAATTCTAGAACTTCCACAATTAAGTAAAAATAGTCAAGAAGATAATGGAAGATTGAAAGAAAAAGTTATGAGAAATGTTCATAGAAAATAAAATACAATTCTTTTTAAAATGGCAAGATAAATATATTCAGACCAACACAAAATTTTAATTCAATATTTGATATGTTTTCTAAGCTGCCCTACTTTGACTTCTGGGGATTTAGCAACAAATAACAATGATGAAATTGAATAATAATCCTGCCACAATATGACATTTAAAATAGAGCATGCTTCTTCTAAAATTAAAGAAAAAAACTCTTCTTTGAGTTTTCTGCTCATATAGCTCATTGTGAAATGGCTTATAACGGTCAAAAAAAATTCTCTAAGGTAAAATGGTCACATGGCCACAAATAAACAGAATAAAGAAATATCCATTTCTATTTATAATTTTCCTTTTAGAAACAAATGTTGCCCTTGAGGGGAAAAAAAAGAAAAATTCACTCAGATTAATTTGTGACCTGGGATCAAAGTCATTGAGTTTATACTTAATGATGATGACAAATCTTAAATTCTTTTTCATCATTTGGAATATCTGTGGGGCTTGCATACTTTTAAGGTTTGATTAATTGGATCCAGTTTCAGAATTCCAACCATTTCTTTCCCATACCACACTTAATTTTGGGGAAGGAATAGGATATCAAGAAAAAAAAACTATCAGAGATATAGTCATAATAGTAATGCTGACATTAGTTTCTGAGGCCTAGTTAAGTCTAACCTGAAGTCTGATATCTACCTTGTAAACAGAACCTTGGACAGGCCAAATTAAGGGCAGTCTCACTATCAACTGCATCTCCATCTTTAAGCTTATTCATTGAGACTCAATAATAAGAAAATAAATTTCATTATGTACCTTAGATTATAGTGGAAAATCAATGCAAATATCAGAGGCATAATTTTATAGTAGAAAGATTAGTGTCAGCTCTTTTGTTACCTATCTGTGTGACCACAAATAAGAAAATTTCTCACCTTCCAAGCATCCATCTGTAGTATGAAGGGTTCTACTTAATTATTTTAAGTTACTTAGATATCTAAATTTTAATTTTAGAAATACTTGCCAGCATGATTGTAAACAACAGAAGCTTTACAGTTAGCTAACCAAAGAATGCAATTAAGCTTTTTTAGTTATCAAACATAATATTTCTTCAAGCCAAATTCTCAACTCTTACCCAAATTTCAAGACATAGGCTGAAGGCTCTGAGAACCACTATTTGAAAATAACTGCCCTGGAAAATCAATTGTACAGTCTCCTTAACACATCATTCAATGCCATCCATATTTTCACTTTCACAGTCTTCAAAGACTCATTCCAATGTCACATCCTACACTTGAAATTCCTTCCTGGTTTTCTTATTCCAAAGAAATTCCCTCTTTCTCTATATTCTCACAGTACTTAGTTCCTCTCATTGCTTTTTATCACATTCCATGTAAGAGTATAATAATTTACATATTGATTGATTTTTAAGAAATTTCTTCTCTTACATCATAAGCATTTGAAAGCAAGTAATTTTTGTCTTTTTTCCCCATAGTGCCAACATATTGACTTTTCCACTGTTGGAATAGTGTACATTGTGGATACAAACTCAATTTAGTTGAGAACCATATTCAAGAATTACTCTAATCCCTTATGGAGTAACTTATTAATGATGACTAGCCACACTGCTGATTTCATTCACATACTGGAAGTTTACAGAATCTCTATTATTTGCTACTCACTTCAACTCTACCATAGGAATTCTGTGTAAACAAAGCTGAAAATAACTACATTAGATCATAATATAATGCTCAGCCTCTAGATCACCACACAAATTATATGAAACATTCAATATATTTTCCACATATGATACCTCATAACCCACTTGATAGAATATTATTACTGCATTCACTGATTTTCCTTTGGCTGATTGAATGTAACATGTATCTTATAAATAGAACCTGAGTGATTCTCCAATAACAAGCTTTCCTTTGGTTAGAATGTCTGATTTACCATTTCTACTTGAACCGTAAACATTCAGGAAGACCATGCCCATAAACATTAATCAGACCATAAACATTGTTAACTGACATCTCCCTTGTCAATACCCACATGCTTTTTTTTTCCCCTCTCTCTCTTCTTGGAAGGCACTAAGATAAATCAAAAGATTAAAACCATGAACATTAAAAAAAAAAGAGAAATCAATCAGTCTTTAATTTCAAACAAGACCATAAACAATTCAAATTCTGAAGTAGGATACCCAAAGGGGATCAAAGACATGCCAGTCCCTGGGTTATTTAAAATATATATTTAAAATTATTGATATGAATCTCTATTTGCAAGTGATCACTTGAGGAACTGTAGCTTAATTTCCAGTAAGCAGATAATCCATTTACCCAGACTTTTCCCCACATTTATTGAAGTATAATTGACAAATAAAAATTGTACATACTTAAGGTATAAATTTAATTATTTAATACTAGAGGCCTGATGCACGAAATTCATGCATGGGAGGGGGGTGTCCCTCAGCCCAGCCTGCACCCTCTCCAATCCGGGACCCCTCGGGGATGTCCGACTGCTGGTTTAGGCCCAATCCCAGGGACCCAGCCTAAACTGGCAGTCAGACATCACTCTCACAATCCGGGACTGCTGGCTCCCAACCACTCGCCTGCTTGCCTGTCTGATTGCCCCTAACCGCTTCTGCCTGACAGCTTGATCACCCCCTAACCACTCCCCTGCCAGCCTGATTACCCCCTAACCACACCCCTGCCAGCTTGATCAACACCTAACTGCTCCCCTGCCAGCCCATTCACCCCCAACTGCCCTCTCCTGCTGGCCTAGTCACCCTCAACTACCCTCCCCTGCTGGCCTAATCACCCACAACTGTCCTCCCCTGCTGGCCATTTTGTGACCACATGGGGGCAGCCATCTAGTGTGAGGGTGTGATGGCCAATTTGCATATTACCTCTTGATTATATAGGATAGGTATATTTTGTGAAATAATCACAATATCAAGTGAATTAACATATCCATCACCTCACATAGTTAGCATTTTTTTATTTTTTGTGTTGAGAACACTTCAAATATTCAATACAGTGCTGTCAACTGTAATCACATTATCGTACATTAAATTTCCCAAACTTACTCATTTTGTATAACTGAAACTTTGTACACCTTGACCAACATCTCCCCATTTTCCCCACCCTCTAGGCCAGCCGTGGGCAAACTACGGCCCGTGGGCCGGATCCAGCCCGTTTGAAATGAATAAAACTAAAAAAAAAAAAGACCGTACCCTTTTATGTAATGATGTTTACTTTGAATTTATATTAGTTCACACAATCACTCCATCCATGCTTTTGTTCCGGCCCTCCGGTCCAGTTTAAGAACCCAGTGTGGCCCTCGAGTCAAAAAGTTTGCCCACCCCTGCTAGGCCCTGGTAAGCACCATTCTACTCTCTGCTTTTTTATACCAAAGTGGTGGTTCTATTTTTAATATTTGGAAGAACCTCCATAATGTTTGAACAACTTACATTACTGCCAATAGTGTACAAGAGTTCCCTCCTCTCCACATCCATGCCGATATTTATCTTTTTTGTCTTTCCCTTTTTTGTAAATATATTTTATTGATTTTTTACAGTGAGGAAGGGAGAGGGATAGAGAGTTAGAAACATCGATGAGGGAGAAACATTAATCGGCTGCCTCCTGCACACCCCCTACTGGGGATGTGCCCACAACCAAGGTACATGCCCTTGACCAGAATCGAACCTGGGACCCTTCAGTCCGTAGGCCAACACTCTATCCACTGAGCCAAACTGGACAGGGCATATCTGCCGGGAGCCAGTCCATGCTTGCTGTTTCAAGGGACCTGGCATATATGGCATACTGTTCTTAATATGTTTGCTCACCTTCTTGGCACTATGTGTTTTAACCAAGGTCTCCTCTCTGAGAAAGGTTGTTTCCCCAGGTAGGGATTTTCCCCTGAAGTTAGGGAGGGAATAAAACCTCTTAAACTAAGTGCCAGGCGGGTAATTAATCACTTTAACTATGAACAATCATGCTTAAGCTACATAATCTTTACTCCCTGGAATGGAGATAAGAAACGCCCTAACCTTTGAAATAGAGATTGATAGGATTGGAATCAACTGGTATAAATACAGATGTAAGAAGACAGAACCAAGAGAGACAGAACCTAGGCACAGAACCTACACAGAACGTTCTCCAGAGACAGAAGAACTTCGCTGGAGAGAACATGGCAAAAGTTCCTGGACAGAAACTGGCCTCAGAACCTAGAGACAGAACCTAGCGAGAGAACATGGCAAAAGATCCTGGACTGAACCTGACTTCAGAAATTGGCAAGAGAACCTGACTAGAACCTGGTGACTGAACCTGGCTGGAGAACCTGGACAGAACCTGGCTGGAGAACCTAGTGAGGAAACATGGCTACAGAACCTGGCTGGAGAACCTAGCAAGAGAACATGGACACAGAACCTGGCTAGAGATCCGAATCAGAACCTCTCTGGAGATCCAGACCAGAACTTGGCTGGAGATCCTGGCTAGGCTGCTGATCAACTGAACACTGTCTTCGTGTCATTCCTTCTTCGCCGACTCCGTCTACGCCTTTGGGAACCCCTGGACCTGCTGGGGTTGGACCCTAGCATCTGGCGCCCGAACAGGGACCCCTAGGTAAGCCCCACTCTCGGGATGGATAGGACTCCAACATAGGAAGAGGGTGGATAGTCTTCGCCGACTCCGTCCACACCTTTGGGAACCCCTGGAACAGGATTCCCCTAGGTAAGCCCCCCATTGAGAACCCCCACATTCGGGACGGATAGGACTCCACCAGGGTACTTCAGACCCCCCTATAGAGGATAAGTAGGGTAAGAAGGTGGATAGTAAAGAACTTAGATTGAGAAGATGTGCCATACTGAGTCCAAAGAAAGAAGACTCTGTATTGATCTTTAGATTAAGAAGATGTGCCATACTGAGTCTAAAGAAATAAGACTCTGTATTGATCTTTTAACACATATGCTTGCTAGCAGAGGAATTAAGGTTACTCCTAGTCAGACAGAACGTTTTATACAAGAAGTATGTCCATGCTTTTCTGAGGAAGGAAAGGTGAATGTAAAGGCATGGGAGGAGGTAGGCCCAAGGAGCCTTATCCTTAACCCCACTGCAGCCTTTCCACCCCGGGAAAGTGCAGGATTGGCAAGCTCTCCCTGGGGTGATAGATCAGGCCTCAGGTAATAGCGGAAAGCGCCAATCCTACTCTTAAAATGGATATAAGAGAGCATTTGGGTTTTTTTTTCTTTTTAATGCCCGCTTTTAAAAAATAAAAAAGGGGGAATTTGCCGGGAGCCAGTCCATGCTTGCTGTTTCAAGGGACCTGGCATATATGGCATACTGTTCTTAATATGTTTGCTCACCTTCTTGGCACTATGTGTTTTAACCAAGGTCTCCTCTCTGAGAAAGGTTGTTTCCCCAGGTAGGGATTTTCCCCTGAAGTTAGGGAGGGAATAAAACCTCTTAAACTAAGTGCCAGGCGGGTAATTAATCACTTTAACTATGAACAATCATGCTTAAGCTACATAATCTTTACTCCCTGGAATGGAGATAAGAAACGCCCTAACCTTTGAAATAGAGATTGATAGGATTGGAATCAACTGGTATAAATACAGATGTAAGAAGACAGAACCAAGAGAGACAGAACCTAGGCACAGAACCTACACAGAACGTTCTCCAGAGACAGAAGAACTTCGCTGGAGAGAACATGGCAAAAGTTCCTGGACAGAAACTGGCCTCAGAACCTAGAGACAGAACCTAGCGAGAGAACATGGCAAAAGATCCTGGACTGAACCTGACTACAGAAATTGGCAAGAGAACCTGACTAGAACCTGGTAACTGAACCTGGCTGGAGAACCTGGACAGAACCTGGCTGGAGAACCTAGCGAGGGAACATGGCTACAGAACCTGGCTGGAGAACCTGGAGAACCTAGCAAGAGAACATGGACA
The DNA here is from genome assembly GCF_014108235.1 of Myotis myotis. Taxonomy (NCBI): domain Eukaryota; kingdom Metazoa; phylum Chordata; class Mammalia; order Chiroptera; family Vespertilionidae; genus Myotis; species Myotis myotis. Next base: position 103,268,575 of record NW_023416346.1, on the reverse strand, counting down.
CAGAACCTGGCTGGAGATCCTAGCCAGAACTTCGCTGGAGATCCAGACCAGAACTTGGCTGGAGATCCTGGCTGGAGATCCTGGCTAGGCTGCTGATCAACTGAACGCTGCCTCCATGTCATTCCTTCTTCACCGACTCCGTCTACACCTTTGGGGACCCCTGGACCTGCTGGGGCCGGACCCCGGCACATATCTTTCTTATAATAGCAATTCTAACAGGTGTCAGGTGATATCTCATGGTTTTAATTTGCATTTCCATAATAATTAGTGTAGTAGAGCACCATTTTAAATAACTGTTGGTTATTTGTATGTCTTAATTTGAGAAGTGGCTATTTAGGCCCACTGTCAATTAAAAAAAAACAAAAAAAAACACTTTTTTTTTTTTAATCTTCACCCAAGGATATTTTTCCATTGATTTTTAGAGAGAGTGGAAGGTCAGGAGAGAGTGACAGAGAGAGAGAAAATTGATGTGAGACACATAGAATTGTTGCCTCCCACATGCTACCAGGGCTGGGGATTGAGGCTGCAGCTGTGGTATGTGCCCTTGACCGGAATCTAACCCAGACCAGTTTGTGGGCCAATGCTCTATCCACTGAACAAAACCGGCTAAGTTGGTTGGCAAACTGTAGCTCGTGAGCCACATGAGGCTCTTTGGCCCCTTGAGTGTGGCTCTTCCTAAGCCTTAGGAGTACCCTAATTAAGTTAATAACAATGTACCTACCTATATAGTTTAAGTGTAAAAAATTTGGCTCTCAAAAGAAATTTCAATTGTTGTACTGTTGATATTTGGCTCTGTTGACTAATGAGTTTGCCGACCACTGGTATGGTTTTAAAAATCTTTTATTTCTTTCTCTTACATAATTGCTCTGGTGAGAACCTTGAGTAGTATGTTGAAAAGATGCAGAGGAGGGTGGGGGTATGGAGAGAGATCAACCAAAGGACTTGTATGCATGCATATAAGCATAGCCAATGGACACAGACACTAGGGGGTGAGGGCATGAGCGGCAGGGTGGGGAGACAATGGGGGAGTAAGGATACATATGTAATACCTTAATCAATAAAGAATAATTTAAATAAAGGAGTAGGCATCCTTGCTTTGTACCAGAAGGTAGATGGAAAGCTTTGCTTTCCCTGCATGGGTTATGATGTTGGCTATGGGTTTTTCATATATGGCCCTTATGTTGTGAGTTATGCTTCTTTTCTACCTAATTTATTCAGACAATTAATTATAAATGGATGTTTATTTATTTAATTTTATGTTTCAATTACATTTTACATTCAATATTATTTTGTAATAGTTTCAGGTGTATAGCATAGTGATTAGACAATCATATATTTTACTTGGGGTGTCTGCCTTCTGAGCTCTGTCCCCAAAGTCCCCAGTCCTGGCTTCTGCTCTCACAGCTCCAGTCCACTTCACCCTCCCTCTGTCAGAGCACAGGGTGGGTGGCTCCACAGGGAATTTTGTGAGTTGGCCTTTTAAGAGGGTGCCTGAATTTTCAGCTGTTACTCTCTGGCAAACAGCACCCCACTGCTTTTCACAGCCAAATGTTATGTGGGTACCCTCCTTGGTTTTGGTGCTCTCTGCTGGGGGGTCCAGCTAGGGGATTAGATCCCAGAGTTCTCAGTGGCAACACCCCCCCCCCCCGAGCTGAGATATCTCTCTTGGACTTGAACAGCTGTCTGTGGCCTGACTGGTAATGGAAATGGAAACCTTTTGGTGCATGGGACAAGGCTCAACCAACTGAGCCACACCAGCCACTCAGTGCATTTTCATTGGTGACTTTAATTTACTTATACTTAAAGGAACTAATGGTAAGTAAAGATATATTGTTGCCATTTTGTGAATTGTTTTCTATTTTGAAGTTAATTTGCCCCTCTTTCCTTCTCTTGCTGTCTTCCTTTTTTATTGGTTTATTTTGGTACAAATTTGCTTTCCTTCTTCTTTTGTGTATCTATTATAGTTTTTTACTTTTTGTTTAATTCAAGACTTATACAAAACATATACTTTAAACCTTAATTTTAAGTTTATAACTTAACTTCTATTGCATACAAAAATGACACTTTTACTCTCACCTACTCATTTTCTATGACTGTATTCAGAGTGTTCTTCTTTTCATACTTAGTATCAATTAATTAATAATCTTTTATCTCAACTTTTATATTAGGGTTGGTTAAAAGTAATTTATGCACAATGTTGCATTGCATTAATGTGTATTTGTCTATATATTTACATTTGCCAATGAGATTTATGCATACATCTGTTTGCTTCTGCCAATTCTTTAAATATATTGTTCCAGTCTCCCCTGTTCTGCAAATCTACTGCTGAGAAATCTGCTTATAGTCATATGATGGCGTCTTCATATGTAACAAAGCACTTTTATCTTGTTGTTTTCAAATTTCTCTCTGTAATTGACTTGACAATTTGATGATACAGTCATGTGCCACATAATGATATATCAGTCAATTATGGACTGCATATGCATATGACTATGGTCCCATAATTTATAAAAGAGCGGAAAAACTATCATCCAGTGACATCATAACCTTCGTAATGCCATAGGACAATGCATCACAATACAGTACTATCTCAGCCTTCACATTCACTCATCACACACTCACTGACTCATCTAAAGCATCACATCTTCTAGTCCTGCAAGCTTCACTCATGGTAAGTGCCCTAAACAGGTGTACCATTTTTATTTCTTAAACTGTATTTTTGCTGTACATTTTCTATGTTTAGATATGCTCTGATACACAAATAAGTATCATTGTATAACAACTGTCTACAGTATTCTGTAAAGTAACATGCTGTACAGTATGTAACCTAGGTACAATAGGCTGTAGCATATAGCCTAGGTGTAGTAGGCTACACTATCTAGGTCTGCACTCTAAGTTATTTGCACAATGAAAAAATCACCTAAAGATGCAAATCTCAAAACCTAGCTCTGTATTTAAACAATATATTACTGTAATGTTTCTCAGTGTGGTCTTATTTGGGTTGATTCTATTTGGACATTTTTGAACTTTATTAATGTGGATGTCAATTTTCCTCCCTAGATTTGGGAAACTTTCAACCATTATTTATTTAAATGAGCTTTTTTTCCCTCCCTTTCTCTCTCTTTTCTCCTTCTGGGTTTCCCAAAATGCATGACTGTTTCTTTGCGGGTATCCTATATATCTTCAAGTGTTCTTTCTACTTTTCCATTCTTTCTCCTCTTTCTTCTCTGACTGGAATATTTCAAATGACCTATATTCAAGTTCATAGATTATTCCTTCTGATTAAATGAGTTGTTATTGAAGCTCTCTACTGTGCTTTTCATTTTTGTCACTATATACTTCAGCTCTAAAATTTATGCTTGGTTCTTTTTTATGATTTATATCTTTTTGTGAAATTTCTCATTTTTTTCATGTACTATTTTGTGGGAAACCGCCTTTTGTCTTCACTAGCAGAGAGGTGTAGACAGAGAACCCGGAAGGCTGGTGATCCTTCAAGCCCTTGCAAAGGTCAGGGCTGTGTACCCATTGGTAGTCCAGACAATTGTAGCTGAAGCAACTTCCCCATTTATTACTATGTAAATCCTTGCTGATGGGCTAGTCTGCCTGTTACTGGAAATTGCCTGCCTAAGGATTATGGGTGTATCCCAAACCAATAAAAGGTTGGCTGGCATGGCCTGAGCACCAGGGGAAGTCTTTCCTCTTGAGTTGGACTTACCTGCCTGGCCCCCCAATATTTCCAAATTATCTCTTGTCTCTTCTCTTTCATTTGTGTGCGGCTCCTCTTCCAGATCCTGAACCCTGAACCACGCAGGCCGTGGAGGGAAACATTTGCCACACTATTTTCCTGATGTGATTGAATTATTTGTGTTCTCTTGTAGTTTTCTGAGTTTCCTTAAAACAATTATTTGCATTCTTTGTCAGGAAATTTATAGACTTCCATTTATTTGGGGTCAATTATAGTGTTCATTTGGTGGTAATATTTTTCTTAACTTGTCATGTTTCCCTCTCAACAATGCCTTGCATTGTTGTCTGCACATTTGAAGCAGCAGGCAGCTATCTCGCCCTTTATTGACTTACATTAGTAGGGAAATATCTCCACGTGTGGGTAGATATAAGTACATTGGCTAGTGGGGTGCAGTGGCTCTGGTTCTAGCTGTTACAGTGGAAGCCCCATATCTGGGGGCTGGAAAAGAAACAGCACTGTTGTCTTTGTACTGATCCATAAGCTGAAGTAACCATTGGCAAAGACTCTGAGGACATTTAACAGGCAAGAATCTAGGTATCCATGGAGGCCATGAAGGCTGCTGGAGTCCTCAGTGGCAAAAGCTGCTAAGGTCTACTTGCTCTCTTCTTCATTCACAACATATAGTTATAGCTTAGAGAATTTCTCTTGGTAACAGGACCGGGTTTACAGGTGTGGTCATGGCAGCAGTGTTCATTTATAAACTATAAAAACCTCAAAGACTTCTTCATCTATTTATTATTAGTACTAGTAGCCTGGTGCACGAAATTTGTGCACATTAAAAGGGAACTAATTGCCCTAACCAGTTTGGCTCAGTGGATAAAGCATCGGCATGCAGACTCAAGGGTCCCAGGTTCAATTCCGGTCGAGGGCATGTACCTTGGTTGCAGGCACATCCCCAGTGGGGAGTGTGCAGGAGGAAGCTGATTGATGTTTCCCTCTCATCAATGTTTCTAACTCTCTATCCCTCTCCCTTCCTCTCTGTAAAAAATCAATAAAATATATTTTTTTAAAAAAGGGAATTAATTAGAAGAGATATTTTAATATTGCTATTTGCCCTTTCTCTATAATAGAAGTGTGAGAGATGAAAGGAAATTAGTAAATATATATGAAAATAATATATACATTTATTAATAAAGAAACAGTAACAAAAGGATATAACAACAGAGGCATGATATAAAAACGATAAAAACATGATATGAAAACAACAAAAAAATGTTGTAAAAACAACATTGATGCAAACAATGACTGATAAAGTGATTAAACTTATTCTAATATCTCCCTGTATACCATATTAAGAGCGAAAACACTTTCAGAGTGCTTCACTAATTTCCCTTGTGATGAAATATTTAGAACTTTAACTGTAACATCACATGCTCTTCAAACTTGAGAGAATGCAACATATAACTGACCATGTGCAAAAATGGGTTCAGGTAGGAATATGCCTATTTTGACTAGAGTTTGTCCTTGTGATTTATTAACAGTCATCACAAATGCTAGCGTCATGGGAAACCGTCGTCAAATCAATTTAAATGGGAGGCCAGTGTCAGATGGGGACAAATTAATTCTTGGAATCAGAAAAGCCTATCCCTCTGCAGATCCTGTTAATACTTCAGCTTCAATAATGTTAGGTCGTAATCTTTTGATAATAAATCTGGTACCATTACAAAGATCCCATTTACTATTGGGATTTCTCAATAGCGTGATGATTGCACCCACTTTCAATTTTAATTTATGACTCGGCATTCCCAAAAGAGTAATACTATTAAGAAATTCTATGGGAAATTTTTCCTTTTCAGCATCATCTGTGGGATCAATGGAATCATCACTCAAATATGTGTGAAAGTCTCCATCGAGTATATCCAAATTTTCTTCATTTAAGTTTTGAACATGCTCATTTTTTAGACAAAGAAGTGCACGTTTAGATATATTTTTAATATTATCTATAGCAGTGGTTCTCAACCTTGGCTGCACATTAGAATCACCTGGGAATCTTTTTAAAATCCTGATTCCGGGGCCTCATCCTCTGGAAATTGTTTCTTTGTTATGGGGTGGGTCCACAACATTAGTAACAAAGAAACAGAATTAAAACTTTATTATTGGGAGCCGCTACAGTGTTTTGGACAGGTTCAAGCCTTGGACTGATGAGAGTGCACAGTCCTCTCATTGCCATGTGCAAGTCCCAGCTTGGAGGGTAGGGCCCTCCCAGCACAATTACAGCCAATAGCTATAGTTGTAAGCTTGAAACCTATGGTCCAAACACGTGGCCCCACATGCCTGAGTGATGTAGGCTTGATAGGGTTCAGGTGCATGTAGTTGAGTAGGATTGAAACCCAGGAGAATGTTGTAAATATCTTGGCCACGCTCTTCCTTTGCCTGGTAGCTTCTGCTATAAAATAAAGGCATGGCTGTGGGCGTGGTTGCTGTCTCTCAGAGAAGCAGTGTCCCACTGAGACCCTGCTTTCATGCTCTTGTCTGTCTTTTCTAAGCCTTTCAGCCTCCCCCCCTCAGGTTCACCCCTGGCAGTGCTCTGAGGGCGTGTTCCTGCCTCAAACCCCGCCCTTATAGGAAACAGCTCAAGAAAACAGCTTTGGGGAGGGCACAGCAGTTGCCAAGACAACTCCTGCAGGTCTAACTTCCTTCCACTTGGTCGAGGTGGTTCTTGAGGGATGTGATGAACACCACCCATGGTTTTTACATAAGTAGATATTGTTATCATCATTATTTTATATCTGCTTACCTTCATTACATCAAGACAAGGATAAACTATTTTTTGCATGATCACAGTTACTACTCTAATTCCATTTCTATAACATCAAGTATAACATTATGCACATATGGAAACCTAATACTTTCTTTTATCACAGTGATGAATATTTTGGGTTAAGCCAGATTATATGTAGCTAAGAAAATTAAATATTTGCTATGTTGGAAATTAGGTCACCAGTATAGATCTCAAAATATTTAATACTGTCTTTTTTTTTAAAAAATATATTTTATTGATTTTTTACAGAGAGGAAGGGAGAGAGATAGAGAGTTGGAAACATCGATGAGAGAGAAACATCGATCAGCTGCTTCATGCACATCTCCTACTGGGGATGTGCCCGCAACCCAGGTACATGCCCTTGACCGGAATCGAACCCAGGACCTTTCAGTCCGCAGGCCGACGCTCTATCCACTGAGCCAAACCGGTTTCGGCAATACTGTCTTATTATAAAGTTACAACATTAAAATCTGTACAAAGTCTTTTTCAGAAACTGGTATATCTGAGAAAATAATGACATAGTTACTTCTTAAGCTCCCACTAATATTTATTGTTACACAAATATTTTTATTTATAAGAGAATTCCTGTCAACTGTTGGTTACTTCCAAGACACCAAGATTTGAACCTAGTATGAGTTAAGAGATGTTTAGTCGAGGAAACTGATCATCAGTTCATCACTGTATCTTCATCTTTTATTCAAGAGGGTTGATAAAAATAAAACCATATTACAAAACAGTGCTGAAGAGAAGGAAGAACGTGGAAAGGGCAAATACTTTGCACTTAACCAGACATGGGATTTAAACAGCTCTGCTAATTACTAACTTTGTGTCTCTGTTTCCTGATTTGCAAAATGGGATTATTGAAAATGCTTTCCCCACCTGGGAATATGGTAAGAATTAACTGAGTTAACACAGGAGGTAGAAGATGAATAAGTTCTCAATACCTAATGCATGGTATTATGGTTGTAGTTAACAATACCTTTATTATATACTTAAAAGTGATTAAGAGACTATATCTTAAATGTTCAAAAAAAAAGAAAAAATGATGTGAAATTGTGAAGATGTTGGATAATGCTGTGGTAGTAATAATATTATATATCGCAATATATAAGTGTATCAAATCAACATATTGTGCACCTTAAACTTATACAATGTTATATGTCAATAATATCTACATTTTAAAAATTAAACTAATGGAAAAAATCATGGGAGATACTTAGTACATAGTAACTGGTAATTTCTTTCTATTATTATGTTTTGCTTAATGTTAATTTTAACTATGTCTTGCTTCTAGTTACATGAATCCACAAAAGTATGCATTTTTCCATTATTACCTACTGTGAGTACTGATTAAAGACTAATTCTCATAAATCACCATGAACTTTTCAATTTTAGCTGAGGAGGATGAAGAGAGCTACACTGCATTAAATTCAGAGTAAGTTTATCATACTGATTTAATTCAAGAATTAATTAGGAGCCTAAAAGAAAAGAGAAGAGGCTGCTACCAATCTGCTTATCACATTATATTGAATTCACCTGAAGTGTTAGATTGGAAACCTATGGCCCCTCAGACCATCTTTTGCCGCCCTTTATTACTCCCCACTAAAATTAAATGGTATTTATTTATTTAGTTATTTGTTTATTTATTTAGACATTCATAAATGTTGAGAGTTATAATCCCACCTAATTCCAAAAGAAATGTGAGGGGTGGTCTTATGATCAAAGATAAGGAATAATTATCACAGGTAAAGGAGAGAAAACTAGTAGTAAAAAGGAAGGGGATATTTGAATCCACAGGCATCTTTCTCTTACTTCCATCTTTTTTTCCTTGCTGACTCTTTGTTCTTCCTCTTTTCTTTAGCCACTGCTGACAATACCACGAGTCTGCCAGCACCTTCACTTAGCTAAGGAGGTGGTACTCCAACTAAAGAGACTGCAGCCCGCCCAAGGTGGATTCTCAGAATTATCATTCAGTGGTAAATTATTTAGAGAAAGTTGAAGTAAAAAGCTTGATATGAAGCTGAAGGGGGCATCCTTTAGCAGGCAAAAGATGACATAGCTAGCAAGATAAAAATTAGTATTTAATTCCTCTACAACAAAACAATGGACATAATTCAGTGTTTCCTCAAATGGGATTCTGACCTGTAATGGTTTTCTAGTTTCAATGTACAAGTTAGAGGTAGGATTAAGTATACTTCTTTAGTAACTGCTTAAAATTGAAGTATACGTATTATTTTCCTGCTCCCCTCAGCCCTCTTCTCTCCCATCACAGAGTAAATCAATGAGTCACCTGCCTTGGATTTCTGAAGACACTTACCTGTATTACAATTAAGATCATCAGGCTCTGATTCCGTTCCATTTTGGCTTCCATTTCCCTGAAGAGTGTTCACAGCTATAAGCTTCATCTTCTGTAGCTTCATTGCCTCAGCCATGGCTGCAGCTGTTATACCTAAAACCAGAATTATCCCTTTTAAAATTAGGACAACTTAATGTAATTGAAAGCTTTATGTTTCTTTATCAGGCTTATGCTACACAGCATAAGCAAAAGTAAGTCCACCTCTAATTTATAAATAATATTCTTTAACAAAGTGAATTTCAATTCCCATAAATTACTTCATCTTGCAATGGACTATTTGACAATCTAAAAATGCATTGATATGGTTGGATCCCCAATTCAAAACACAGAAACACAAAGAGAGTAATATGAAGATTCTTTTAGAAATTCCAAAACTCTTACTAATGTGTTCTGGTGTCTGTTAAGATTTCTAGAGAGTTTTTTTTTTTGTTTGTTTTTGTTTTTTAAGATAGAAATCACCTTATACTAAATTTCAACTAAAACAATATTATCAGAGGAAGCACACAGAAATGTTAGAAGGAACCACTTTCTAATGAATATACTGTTGGTGCCTATGAATGAAAGGTTGGGGGGGGAAGGTGGAAAAAAAGATTTCAAGTAGTCTTTCTCCCAGTTTGCCCTCCTCATCCTTATACACTGAGGGATAAAATAAATATAAACATATCATGCCACATATGAAAGTTTGCCAGCCCCTGTAGTATAGAGCAATTGCATTGTTTTGTATTAATATAAGTAAACTAGAGGCCCAGTGCACAGATTCGTGCACCATTGGAAGTCTCTTGGCCTGGCCTACGGATTGCAAGAGGGCACAGGCCAGGCCAAGGAACCCCACTGGTGCACCATTGGGTCAGGGGAGGAACCGCGGAAGGGCTCCAGAGCATGGCCAGCCCATCTCACCCAGTCCCAATCAGCCAGACCCAAGCAGCAAGCTAACCTAGTGGTCAGGGCGTCTGCCCCCTGGTGGCCAGAGTGTGTCATAGCGACTGGTCGAACAGTCAAATGAATGGTCAGACACTTTGCATATTAAGCTTTTATTGTATAGGATTATTTTTAACTCTATATAATGTTATGAAGAGGTAGGGATAAAAAACCCAAAGAGAAAACATGAGTGCTGAAGTTTGAAATTTTGTCTCCTAGGAAGGTTATATTAGGCTAAAAATATCTAAGGGAACAGTTTCTAAAAATAGAATCAATATTTCAGCAATGCTCTCCAAAAATTCTAGTGAATTAAACTTAATTATATATAGACTAGAGGCCTGGTGCACAAAAATTTGTGCACTCGGGGGGAAGGGGGGGCCCTCAGCCCGGTCTGTGCCCTCTCGCAGTCTGGCACCCCTCGGGAGATAACGACCTGTTGGCTTAGGCCTGCTCCTGGGTGGCAGAGGGCAGGCCCAATCCCTAGGTGCAGCCCGTGGTCAGGCTCAGAGCAGGGCCGATTGGGGAGTTGGGGCGCCGCCCCCTGTCATGCACAGAGCAGGGAGGATCGGGAGGTTGTGATGCCACCCTCAGTCACGCTCAGGGTAGGGCCTATTGGGGGGTTGGGGCACCGCCCCCTGTCACACTCAAGACAGGGTCAATGGGCAGGTTGTGGCTCCACCCCCTGTCATGCACAGAGCAGGGCCCATCAGGGGGTTGGGGAGCACCCCCTGTCACGCACAGAGCAGGGCCAATAGGGGAGTTGGGGCACTGCCCCCTGTCACACACGGAGAAGGGCGGATCTGGGGGTTGGGGCGCTGCACCCTGTCACACTCAGGACAGGGCCGATGGGGATGTTATGGCTCTACCCCGTCACACACAGAGCAGGGCCCATGGGGGGCAGTTGGGGCGTCGCCCTCTATCACCCACAGAGCAGGGCCGATCGGGGGTTGGGACGCTGCCACTGTCACACTCAGTACAGGGCCGATGGGGAGGTTATGGCTCTACCCCGTCACACACAGAGCAGGGCCCTTGGGGGGGGCGGTTGGGGTGCCGCACCCTGTCACACACAGAGCAGGGCCCGTGGGGGGGAGTTGGGGCGCCGCACCCTGTCACACACAGAGCAGGGCCGATCAGGGGGTTGGGGCACCACAGCCTGTCATACACAGAGCCACAGGGCAATCAGGGGGTTGGAGAGCTCCCCCCTATCAGGCACAGAGCAGGGCTGATCAGGGGGTTGGGGCGCCTTCCCCTGTCACGAACAGAGCAGGGCCAATAGGGAGGTTGTGTCCCCGCCCCCTGTCATACACAGAACCGCAGGGCGATCAGGGGGTTTGAGCGCTGCCCCCTGTCACGCTGATCCCGGTGCTGGAAGGCCTCGGGGCTCCGCTGATCCCAGTGCTGGGAGGCATATTACCCTTTTACTATATAGGATAGAGGCCTGGGCAGGCTGGTTTGCCCTGAAGGGTGTCCTGGATCAGGGTGGGGGTACCCACTGGGGTGCCTGGCCAGCCTGGGTGAGGGGCTGAGGGCTGTTTTCAGGCTGGCAGGTGACTGAAGCTCCCAACTGCTCCTTTATTTCTTTTTTTAAATTCTGGGCCAGCTTTAGCTCTCAGGCTTGGCTCCAGCTCTTTGGCCTCTGCTGCTGAAAGCAGGTTTCTGGCCTTTGTTTACCTTCTATATTTTAAACAATGTTGAGATCCTGCTGGCTGAAGCCTGGGACTAAAGCAGGTTTCTGGGGTTTTGTTTAGCTTCTATATTTGTAACATAGTTGCTTAGAGTTGCAGATCAGAGGCCGGCAGCGGCAGGCAGGGAACATTGGAGTCCTCCGTCACTGAAGCAAGCAAGCCTCATGTTCACTTCCAGCTGCCTGGCTGCCGGCCGCTGTCTTGGCTGGCAGTTAATTTGCATATCGCCCTGATTAGCCAATGGAAAGGGTAGTGGTCGTATGCTAATTACCGTGTTTCTCTTTTATTAGATAGGATAGTATTGAAATGCTATAAGCTAAAAAATAATTTTCTGGTAGATTTAAAACAGTATTTTAGTAGATATGCATTGGTTGTTGAAAAAAAAAAAAAGCACAACTGCTATTATTAGAGGAATTTGATTCTAAGAGGTAGAGTGAATCCTTATCAACAGTGTAAGGGGAAGTGAGTAAGTGAGTACACCCTAAAACACTTGATTGTGTATGTTTGAGAGAATAACTAAGGTTCTATTTTGCCACTCTGTACTCTTTACAATGCAAGGAAACTCAAAATGAAGCAAACTTTAACCATATTAGCTTGTCTATGAATCATGGAAAAGAAAGGATCTGAACGAAAATTGTTTCAGTCTCTGAATTGATTATGTACATTTGGATATTTTCTAGATTGTCCCAGAGATTTTATAATCATATTTAGCTTTACTGAATTTGGATCCTCCAAATCAGTGGTTCTCAACCTGTGGGTCGCGACACCTTTCGGAGTCAAATGACCCTTTCACAGGGGTCGCCTAAGACCATCAGAAAACACATATATAATTACATATTGTTTTTGTGATTAATCACTATGCTTTAATTATGTTCAATTTGTAACAATGAAATTGGGGGTCACCACAACATGAGAAACTGTTTTAAAGGGTTGCGGCATTAGGAAGGTTGAGAACCACTGCTCCGAATGGACAAAAAATATGATGGTAAGGATTTAAACAAAGGGACCCTGTCTAGGACAGCCACAGCTGAGTGCCTCATAACCCAAAATTAATCAAGAAAAGTTTCCCCGAATTTACATCAGTTCCTCTGACTAGCAATCCAGGACTGAATCTTGACTGTGATAATTATGAAATTACTAGTTGTTTCATGACTGGTAATGTAAATAGTGGATTTTTATGAGCAAAATATGGATTCTGACTTTATGAAAAATAAATCAACAAAATACTTTATAGACAAGATATTCCAAGTAAAACGTGTATCTCATACAATGACACTAAGAAAGTGAATGAGGAAGAGTCCTCTAAAAATGTTTTAATTCATTGAAAAGATTGTTTCAATATCTGTCCATTCTTTCAAGCAATTGCTATCTGCTTCCTTTTGAATAAAAACTCAATGAAAAAAATCAGAAAATAATTTTCAGATGATAAAAATAATAGTATTTAGGAGCCCTCAAAGATATTTAGGAGCCATCCAGTTCAATATCCTCATTTTGAAGATGAAAAAAAAATCTCACAGTAACCTGTCATAGGTTAGTTATTTTGGGAAAGATATGAAGCAAAACCCAAGTTTCCTCATGGAAGCTTGATGTATTAAAGTACTGAAGTAATTCAAACATGAGTTACTGAAAATGTCTAAAGGGCACTGGCTGCTGTGGCTCATTGGTTGGAGCATCAGCCTGTGCACAGAAGGATCTTGATTTTGAGTCCTGGTCAAGGGCACATGGCTGGGTTGTGATTCACTCCCTGTCCCCTGGTTGAGATGCATGCAGGAAGCAAACGGTCAATGTGTCTTTCTCACATTGATCTCTCTCTCTCTCTCTCTCTCTCTCTCCCTCCCTCCCTCCCTCCATCCCTTCCACTCTCTCTGAAAAGTAATGGAAAGGATATCCTCTGATGAGGATTAACAAGAAAAATATCTAAAGGGATATGATTCTCTTATCAAACACAGTCTTATATTTTTAATTATTTTTCTATAGCCTCTTGCATTTGATTCAAAGTTTAGAGATTTAACCTCTAACTCATATTTTGTATTGCCTTATGGTCCATATTGTAGTGACTTTAAACTTAGGAAATTTTAAATCTTATTTGTTCAGTCTTCATTACAACACCAGAATATCTATGTCTTTAGGTAAAACCATAATCAAGCAAATGGAAAGCAGTAGAAAAGATGTTTGATTTGTTTCACCTTTCATTAGCAATTTATCCTTTTAGTCAACTATTTGGTTAAATTCTTAATGTCACAATGCTCCTCAGTGTAACACTGATGGATTTAAAACAATAAATCATCTCCTAGCACCACATTCCCAAAATGCAGCCCTGGAAGGGCATGCAGAAAAGAGCATTCTGAGGAGGAAAAATAGTGCCTGAATAGGCAGACATGACGTACACCTCATCCTGGGGCCAGAGTGGAAATACAACTAAATCAGAGAACATCCACCCAGAATTAACAAATTAGACACAGCTGAGGAGACAATTTACAAGGAAAGGCAGAGGATGCCTGGAGACTGGTAGGAATGTGGATGTGGGCTTGAGAGGAGCAGCTGGCAAGCAGGCAGAGAGGGTGAGAAGGAACTTGCATTGAACCAAAGACAAGTCCTTTGGAGACAGGCATAACATCCAACTGTGAAAAAAAAGTCGCAGGGATCCTGGCTTCTGGGGAATCTGGACCCAAGACTACAGCCACGAAAAGCTGCACTGCAAAAGGTGGCCCTAGCAGCACAATGCGTGAAAGTGGGGGAGGAACCTGCAGTTTCGTGGTTGTTTTGTCTTTGCTTTTATTCTCTAAACCCAGAACGCAGGACTTTTTTACTTACACTCACACGAGGCTTTCGCACAGGGAGAGAGGCACAGACTTGAGGTGTCTGAGGAAAGCTGGGGAGGGAAGCAAGGCAGGGAGACATGGCCAGGAATCCTGCATTGGGGAATTCTTAGGCTTCCAAACCTACACAGCCATTTCTCCCCAGAAAAGCCAGCCCTTCCCAATAGCCTCAAGGCAGATAATACAGCCTGCCACACCCTGAAGTTTGAGCACTACGGAGGAAATAAAGGCAGAGGCCACACTTATGGTTCTGAATAGTCACAAGGGGCCCTCAGTGACTTCATAGGAAGAGGGGCCATCCATGCGGCTATTCTGGGATCCAGACTGATAAAAACTGCAGGTTGCCAGCCAACACTATTGGTCTCCATACAAGGATTTCTGACCAACCAAGGCAAGAGTAATATTGTGGGCCATTCACAGAGGAGTCATTCTGGATCAGGAAAAAACACCCATCTTATTCCTTGAAAGCAAAACAGCACCTCCCCATCTAAAGCCAAGTCAGAAACAAATGTTTGAGTGATTAAGATTGAAAGCTGGCAGACAAGCAAAGAGTGCACTTTTCTCTGGTGGTAACTTTTATTGGGGTTATAGGTATCTTGTGTACATTTGTGTTCTGCTCCTTCTGTGTTGTGTCTTGTCATGTTGTATTTACTTCTGTTTGGTCAGCACCTCCATAATGGTTGGCACGATGTGGGACAGAGTGAGCCACATAATCAGACACACTGATAATATACTCCATCCATGAAGAAGACAATAACATTCAAGACCCAAGTACATAAATAGAACCCAAATATCTCATGTAGGTGGCCTCTCTAGAACACTCAGTACAGAAGACCTGAGAGAGTGTACCACTGGGTCCCACAAAACATCTACTACATAAGACCAATTAAAAAAATCTGGGTGGCATAGCAGTGTGATGTAATATATAGAAACAATTACAAAGGAACAACAAAATGGGGAGACAAAGAAACATTCCCCAAATGAAAGAAAAAGGAGGAAGCACCATAAAAGGAACTAAATAAAATGGAGGTAAGCAATGTATCAGATAAATAATTCACAGTAATGATTATAGGGATGCTCAAACATCTGGATGAGAAATTTACCAGCTTATATTAAAATCAAGAAGAAATGAAGAATGACTTAGCTGCAATAAAGTACACAATGAAAGGTTTCAACAACAGACTAGAAGAAGCTGAGGACAGAATCAGTAAGATATAAGACAAGGTAGGGGGAAAAAAACACCAGAGCAGAGCAGCAACTGGAATAAAAAAATTAAAAAGCAGGAGAAGAGTCTAAGGGAGCTCTGGAACAACACGAAATGAAACAACACCTGCATAATAGGGATCAGAGAAGGACAGGAAGCTGAGCAAGGAATAGAAAACATGTTTGAAGAAACAATAACAGAAAACTTCCCTGACTTTGGGAAGAAAAAGTCACACAAGTGCAAGAATCACAGAGAATCCCAAATAAGATGAACCCAAAAGATAGACACCAAGACACATCATAAACAAATTGGCACATGTAAATGACAAAGTAAGAATCCTAAAGGCTGCCAGAGAGAGACAGAAATTTGCCTACAAGTGATCTTACATTAGCTTATCAACTGATTTCTCAACAGAAACATATAAGGCCAGAAGGGAATGGAATTACGTATACAAAGTGACGCAAAGCAAGTGACTGAATCAAAGAATACTCTGTCAGCAATGCTATCATTCAAAACTTGAAGGGGAAATTAGGAGTTTCACAGACAAATAAAGGCTAAGAGGGTTTATTACCACCAAGCCAGCAATATAAGAAATGCTAAAGGGACTGTTGTAAAAAGAAGAAATAGAAAGGGAAGAAGGAACACAGGCATAAAGAAAAAAATAGCAACAAGTACCTATCTGTTGGGGTCCAACCCCAGCAGGTCCAGGGGTCTCCAAAGGTGTGGACGGAGTCGGCGAAGACTATCCACCCTCTTCATATGGTGGAGTCCTATCCATCCCAAGAGTGGGGCTTACCTAGGGGTCCCTGTTCAGGCGCAAGATGCTGGGGTCCAACCCCAGCAGGTCCAGGGGTTCCCAAAGGTGTAGACGGAGTCGGCGAAGAAGGAATGACATGGAGGCAGTGTTCAGTTGATCAGCATAGTTGGGTTCTCCAGCCAGGTTCTGTTGATCAGCATAGAGAGGTTCTCCTGCCAGGTTCTATCCAGGATCTCCAGCCAGGTTCAGTCACCAGGTTCTAGTCAAGTTCTCTTGCCATGTTCTATCCAGGTTCTGTAGCCAGGTTCTGTCTCTAGGTTCTTCAGCCAGGTTCTCTCGCTAGGTTCTGTCTCTAGGTTCTGTCTCCAGTTTCTGTCCAGGATCTTTTGCCATGTTCTCTCCAGCGAAGTTCTTCTGTCTCTAGGTTCTGTGCAGGTTATGTGTCTAGGTTCTGTGTCCTGTTGTCTTGTTACATCTGTATTTATACCAGTTGATTCCAATCCTATCAATCTCTATTCCAAAGGTTAGGGCATTTCTTATCTCCATTCCAGGGAGTAAAGATTATGTAGCTTAAGCATGATTGTTCATAGTTAAAGTGATTAATTACCTGCCTGGCACTTAGTTAAGGGGTTTTATTCCCTCCCTAACTTCAGGGGAAAATCCCTACCTGGGGAAACAACCTTTCTTGGAGAGGTGACCTTGGTTAAAACACATAGTGCCAAGAAGGTAAGCAAACATATTAAGAACAGTATGCCATATATGCCAGGTCCCTTGAAAGAGCAAGGATGGACCGGCTCCCGGCACCTATCAATAACAACCTTAAAAGTAAATGGAATAAATGCTACAATCAAAAGACATAGGGTAGGTCCAGGTCAAGGTGGCAGCAGGGAAGACAGCAGTGATGGAGAGAGTGTGAGTGAGTGAGGGAGCAAAAGGGAAGTGTGTGTGTGTGTGTGTGTGTGTGTGTGTGTGTGTGTATGTGTGTGTGTGTGTGAATTAGATCCTTCAGGGGTCTCTGGGGCTGGCAGAGCAGGTTCTACTAGGCAGGTCACTGCTACTGCTGCAAGCACTCCCGGGTTCGCCGGCTCAGCACAGAAACCACACCATTTTGAAGGGGAGAGCTGCTATGACTAGGAGCCCAGCCTTACCACCACCCAGACTGGCCTCAGACACCATACCAGACTCTACAGCCACTACAGCCTAAAACCTGATACCTCATCTGCAGACCCACAGACACCAGGACTTGAATCTCCCCAGAGTGGGCTCGCATCCCACCAAACCACTGCTTTAGCTACAGGCCCTGCATTACCCAGTGCCTAGGCTATCCAGTGAGTCTCCAAGTGCATGACCCTCTGGCCAATCCCACCACTTCAGCCACAGATCCCATGTGACCTGGCACT
The DNA here is from genome assembly GCF_014108235.1 of Myotis myotis. Taxonomy (NCBI): domain Eukaryota; kingdom Metazoa; phylum Chordata; class Mammalia; order Chiroptera; family Vespertilionidae; genus Myotis; species Myotis myotis. The sequence continues at coordinate 103,250,930 of NW_023416346.1, read as the reverse complement.
TGGGCCCTCCAGTGACTTTCAGAGTGTGCTACCCTCCCACCAAGCCCGCTGATTCAGCCACAGGCCCTACGCAACCCAGCATCTGGGCCCTGTGATGAGTCTTAGAGTGTGTGGCCCTCCTGCCAAGCCCTCTCCTTCAGACACAGGCCTTATGCAACCCAGCACCTGGGCCATTGGTGAGAGCAAAAACGGGGAGACAAAAAAACAACCCCCAAAGGAAAGAAAAGGAGACATCATCAGAAAAAGAATTAAGTGAAATGGAGGCTGCAATATGTCAGAAAAAGAATTCAGAGTAAGGATCTTACAGTTCCTAAAACAGCTGGATGAGAAAATCAACAACTTATGTAAGAATCAAGAGGAAATTAAGAATGATATAACTACCAACAAAACACAATGGAAGGTTTCAACAGTAGACTAGAAGAAGCAGAGGACCAAATTAGCAAGTTAGAAGAAAGGGTAGAAAAACACAACCAATCTGAACAGCAATTGGAGAAAAAAATTAGAAAGCAGGAGGAGAACCTAAGGGAGCCTTGGAACAAAGTAACAGCTGTATTATAGGGGTTCCAGAAGGAAAAGGAGTAGAGCATGGTTTAGGAAACCTAATTGAAGAAATAATGACAGAAAATTTCCCTGATCAGGGGAATAAAAAATTCATACAAGAAGAGAGAATCCCAAACAAGATGAATCCAAAAAGACCTGCACCAAGACATGTCATAATTACAATGGCAAACATTAACAACAAAGAGTGAATCTTAAAGGCTGCAAGAGAGAGACAGAGAGTTACCTACAAGGGATCCCCATTACATTATCAAATCATTTCTCAACAGAAATACATAAGGCCAGAAGGGAATGGAATGAAGTATACAAAGTGATTCAAAGCAAGGGTCTGAGTCCAAGAATACTGCATCCAGCAAGGCCATCATTCAAAATTGAAGGGGAAATCAGGAGCTTTTCAGACAAAAAAGGGCCAAGAGAGTTTATCACTACCCAGCCAGCAGTGCAAGAGATGTTAAAAGGACTGTTATAAAAAGAAGAAACAGAAAGGGAAGAAGGAACACAGGCATAAAGAATAAAAATGGCAACAACCAAGTACCTATCAATAATAACTTTAAATGTAAATGGATTAAATGCTCCAATCAAAAGACAAAATCGTGGCTGAATGGATAAGAAAACATGACCCACATATATGCTGTCTACAAGAGACCCACCTCAGAACAAGGGACTCATACAGACTGATAGTGAATGGGTGGAAAAACAAATTTTCAGGCAAATGGAAATTTAAAAAAAAAAGCTGGGTTAGCAATACTTATATCTGACTAAACACCTCAAAGTGAAGGCCATAATAAGAGATAAAGAAGGCCAGGTTGTAATCCTACAGGGATCAATACAACAAGAGGTTATAACTCTGGTAAACATTTATGCACCAAATGCAGGAACATCTAAATATATAAAAAAAACTTCTGGAGGATATCAAAGGAGAGATCAACAGAAATACAACCATAGTATGGAAATTTAATGCCCCACTGACATCACTGGATAAATCTTCTAGACAAAAAAAATCAACAGGGAAACAGTAGTACTAAATGATACTTTAGAACAGATGGAACTATTGACATAGTCAGAACAGTCCAACCCACAGCTATAGAATATATATTCTGCTCAAGTGCACATGGGACATTTTCAAAGATAGACCATATGTTAGGACACAAGCTAAGTCTCTACAAATTCAAGAAGATTGAAATCACATCAAGCATTTTCTCAGACCACAATGGCATGAAATTAGAAGTCAGCTACAATAAAAACACTCAAAAACAATTAAATACACAGAGGCTAAACAGCATTACAAAAAAAACAAAATAAATGGGTTACCAAATAGATCAAAGAAAAAATAAAAAACATTATAAAAACAAATGAAAATAAACACACAACAATCCAAAATCAATGGGACACAGTGAAAGCAGTTCTGAGAGGGAATTTCATAGTACTACAGGCCTACTTCAAAAAACAAGAGAAACTGATAGCAAGTTATCTAACATTAAAACTTAAAGGATTAGAAAGAGAACAAGAAAAATCCAGAACAAGTAGAAGGAAAGAAATAATAAAGATCATAGTGGAACTAAATGACATAGAGACCAATAATAATAATAATAATAATAATAATAATAATAATACATATGATCAATAAAACCAAGAGATGGTCCTTTGAAAGGATAAACAAGATTGATGGACCTTTACCAAGGCTCACCAGGAAACAAAAAAGAGGATAGAAATAAACAAAATCAGAAATGAAAGAGGATATAACAATTAACCCCAAGGAAATACAAAGGATTATAACAAAATATATGAACTACTTTATTCCAACAAATGCAACAACCTGGATGAAATGGCCATATTCATAGAAAAATGAAACATTCCAATACTTTGTCAGGAAGAATCAGAAAACCTGAATAGGCTGGTAACTACTGATGAAATTGGAGCAGTAATAGAAAAATTCCCAGCAAATAAAATTCCTTTTCCAGATGGATTTACAGGAGAGTTTTACCAAATATTCAAAGAAGTAACACTTCTACTACTCAAACTATTTCAGAAAATCCAAGAAGAAAGAACACTTCCAAACTCTGTTTATGAGGCTGGCATTACCCTAATTCCAAAACCAGATAAAGAAAATACAAAGAAAGAGAATTACAGGCCAAAATCCCTGATGGACAAAGACGTTAAAATCCTCCACAAAATATTAGCAAATAACATCTAATAATATATTAAAAAGATCATACACCATGATAAAGTTGGATTTATTCCAAGGATGCAAGGCTGGTAAAATATTCACAAATCAATAATCGTGATTCATCACATAAAGAAATTGAAAGACGAAGATCATATGGTCATATCAATAGGCGTAGAAAAAGTATTTGACAAAATCCAACACCCATTTTTGATAAAAACTCTCAGCAATGTGGAAATAGAGAGAGCATATCTCACCATGATAAAGGCCCTATATGACAAACCTACAGCCAACATCATACTCATATGGGCAAAAACTAAAACCATTTCCCCTAAGAACAGGAACAAGACATGGATGCCCTCTTTTACCACTCCTGTTCAACGTAGTTCTGGAAGTCTTGGCCATAGCGATTAGACAAGAAAAAGAAATAAGAGGCATCCAAATTGGAAAAGAGGAAGTAAAACTCTCACTATTCACAGATGACATGATACTGTACATAGGAAACCCCAAAGACACCATCAAAAACTACTAGATTTAATAAATGAATTTGAAAAATTAGGATACAAAAATTAACACCCCAAAATCCATAGTCATTTTATATACCAACTAGAGGCCCAGTGCATGAAATTCTGCACTGGTGGGGGTTGTTTCTTCAGCCTGGCCTGCACCCTCTCACAGTCCAGGACCCCTCGCTCCTTACTGCCCACCTGCTCACTGATCCTTATCACTCAGGTCGCTGCTCCTTAGCGCTGTCACAGAGGCGAGAGAGGCTCCCGCCACCATAGCTGTGCTCACCAGCTGTGAGCCTGGCTTCTGGCTGAGCGGCACTCTTCCTGTGGGAGTGCACTGACCACCAGGGGTCAGCTTCTGGCGTCTGCCCCCAGTGGTCAGTGGGCATCATAGCGACCGGTTGTTCTGGTCGTTCTGCCATAAAAGTTGCTTGAGCTTTTATTATACAGATAGTGAACTCTCAGAAAGAGAAACTAAAACAAACAAACAACAACAACAAAAAAAAAAAAACATTTACCATTGCAATAAAAAAATTACGGTACTTAGGAATAAACTTAACCAAGGAGGGAAAAGACCTGTACTCTGAAAACTACAGAATGTTGAAAAAAGAGATAGAGGAAGATATAAACAAGTGAAAGAAAATATCATGTTCATGGATTGGTAGATCAACATCATTAAAATGTCCATACTACCCAAAGCAATATATAAATTCAATGCAATCCCCATTAAAATACCAATGGCATATTTCACCAATCCTGTCAACCTCCACTCCCCCCACAGGCAGATCCAGCCTCACCACTCGGCTGCCACTGGAGTGTCAGGTCCTGTCAGCCCTGCCAGGGGGAGTGGGTAGCAGGGGCCAAGCGATGAGGCTGGCTCCACCCCCTCAGGCTGATCCAGCCTCGCCACTCAGCCGCTGCTGGAGTGTCCCATCCTGTCAGCTTGTCCAGGGGGCGGCTGGAGTTCCCAGTCCTTTTGGTTTCTGCACCCTCTGGACTGGAAGCAGAAACCAAGAGCATGGGGAGCACCAGTAATTCTGAGAATCATAGTTCTGGTAGCAGCCCCTGGACCAGAAGCAGAAGCCCAGAGCATGGGGAGCACCAAGAATGCTAGGAATCGTAGTTCTGGTGGCAGATGCATTGAGCGATCTCCTAGACACTTGAGCAAAGTGAGCTTGGAGCAAGTTACTGTTGCGGGTGGGGAATGGAAGGAAAGCAAAGGTGAGAGACATAAGTAAAGTCAGAGTGTTGAGGAAAAATTAAAAGGAAGATATCCTGCAACTTCTAGGAAATCTCCACCAATGGAGCAAAGCAAAAACAAGGACCTATATGATTCTGAGAACACCAAACCAAACTTGGCTGGGGTCTCACACAATTTGCTCATATGATTGAAAAGACAGACAAACTTCACTCTTTTATGTACCCAGGCAGATACAATGCACAACATGCATGTTTTTGTGGAAGAGGACTTAACAGCACCATTTGCTATACACCCTTTGGTAAGTCACCATTTTGGTGGCCATCTGTATTAGTTAATTGCTATAATCAAGAGTAAAAATTAAAACTTTTCTATCTCTATGACAAGCAGGTCCTTACAGTTTGGAGCAAGGCAACTATCTATAATAATAAAAGTGTAATATGCTAATTAAACTGTATAGCCAAAACCTTCCTGACATCAATCCAGATGTCCTTTCAGATGAAGCTGTGGTGGTGGGGCTGAGGCAGAGGTGGTTAGGGGTGATCAGGCCGGTAGGGGAGCAGTTAGGGACAATCAGGCAGGCAGGTGAGCAGTTGGGGCAATCAGGTAGGCAGAGTGGTTAGAGGCAATCAGGAAGGCTGGCAGGCAAGAGTCCCGGATTGTGAGAGGGTGCAAGCAGGGCTGAAGAACGCCCCCCCCCCTGCACAAATTTCCTGCACCAGGCCTCTAGTCCTATATAATAAAAGGCTAATATGCAAATTTTCCCCTTGGGAGTTCAACCAACCAGGAGTTCGACCACCTGCTATGATGTGTGCTGACCACCAGGGGGTGGCACAGAACAAAGGAAGGCCCCAGCTGGCAGCTGGAAGACCCCAATTGGTCCTGATAGCTGGCCAGGACCCTACCCATGCATGGATTTCATGCACCCGGCCTCTAGTACATACAATAAAATATATAGCATCTAAACTATAACTTTATAGAAACAGATACCCACAGAAAAGAGTCACATTCTTAGAAGAAAGCTGAAAAAAAAAATACCAATTCATTAACTGAATTCACTTTTGACTTGAAAATCAATAGTAACAGTAATTGATCAAACTTAAGCCTATATTTGGATGATTTTGGCATTGCTCTGCAGCAGGTATCAACAATAAATAAAAAAGATAGATAGAGTATATAAGCATTAACAGCATTAATAAGAGATAAAGACAGAAAAATGCTGGGAGCCGGTCCATCCTTGCTGTTTCAAGGGACCTGGCATATATGGCATACTGTTCTTAATATGTTTGCTCACCTTCTTGGCACTATGTGTTTTAACCAAGGTCTCTGAGAAAGGTGGTTTCCCCAGGTAGGGATTTTCCCCTGAAGTTAGGGAGGGAATAAAAGCTCTTAACTAAGTGCCAGGCGGGTAATTAATCACTTTAACTATGAACAATCATGCTTAAGCTACATAATCTTTACTCCCTGGAATGGAGATAAGAAATGCCCTAACCTTTGGAATAGAGATTGATAGGATTGGAGTCAACTGGTATAAATAAAGATGTAACAAGACAAGAGAAGACAGAACGTACAGACAGAACTTAGAATACAGAACCAAGAGAGACAGAACCTAGGCACAGAACCTACACAGAACGTTCTCTAGAGACAGAAGAACTTCGCTGGAGAGAACATGGCAAAAGATCCTGGACAGAAACTGGCCTCAGAACCTAGAGACAGAACCTAGGGAGAGAACATGGCAAAAGATCCTGGACTGAACCTGACTACAGAAATTGGCAAGAGAACCTGACTAGAACCTGGTAACTGAACCTGGCTGGAGAACCTGGACAGAACCTGGCTGGAGAACCTAGCGAGGGAACATGGCTACAGAACCTGGCTGGAGAACCTGGAGAACCTAGCAAGAGAACATGGACACAGAACCTGGCTGGAGATCCTAAGCAGAACCTCTCTGGAGATCCAGAGCAGAACTTGGCTGGAGGTCCTGGCTGGAGATCCTGGATGGGCTGCTGATCAGCTGAACGCTATCTCCGTGTCATTCCTTCTTCGCCAACTCCATCTACACCTTTGGGGACCCCTGGACCTGCTGGGGTTGGACCCCGGCAGAAAAACTTAGCTAAATTCAAATACATAAGAAAAAAATTAAGAAAGTTTCCAGATTGGAAAGGAAATTGAATTTACTAAAGGTATTTTGGAATATGCATTTTATAAAATCAAATATTTAGGAGGATATACTTCAAGACTTCTCACTAAGGATGTTAATATTAAAAAGTGATCAATGATTTCTGTCTTTACTATTTGTTCTGCTTACTGTCGCTATAAGACTTGTATTCCTTCTGTGTTTTGGAAAGCCGGTTCTAAGAAGCCTTTGTGGAAAACCAGCAACACATTTTGAAATTAGTTCAAATAAAATATATTTTGTTTAGAGGACAAATTCAAGAGGAAAACTTCCTTTCCATTATCTGTTAAAAATAGAATAAATAGGAAATTGGTCTCAAATTAAAAATCTATTTTGGTCTAAAATTAAGCTATAATTCTAACTGCTATGTAGCAGCTAATGAAAATTTAAATGAATGTTGTGCTTGTTCAAATGTATCAAACTGCACCTAAGAGAATATTAAATATTGATAATAAACCACCTTCCAGAAATGTAATTGGCTTCCTGAAGATCACTGACACTCATAGGTTTGAAGTAGCTGGTCTTCCCTTGGATATGCCACGTAAGTGCCAGAGATTCAACTGTGCAATCAATTCTCCACTCTTCTGGATAGTAGCTTTCAAATGTTGCCATGTTTTGTTGCCCCAGAGAGCTCCTACAATGATTCTGTTTTTTTTTTTCATTAAACATTATGACATTTTGCATTCTAAATATTTATATACTACTTAAAAAGCAAAATTAAAAAATCCAACAAAACATATAAACATGCTGATTGGTCAAAATTGCATTTTAAGCCCTAGCCGCTGTGGCTTAGTGGATAGAGCGTCGGCCTGCGGACTGAAAGGTCCTAGGTTCGAATCCAGTCAAGGGCATGTACCTTGGTTGCAGCCATCCCCAATAGGGGGTGTGCAGGAGGCGGCTGATCGATGTTTCTCTCTCATCTGTGTTTCTAACTCTCTATCCCTCTCCCTTCCTCTCTGTAAAAAATCAATAAAATATATTTTAAAAAATTGCATTTTTAAATAATCTACATATTGAAGATGATAAAGGGTATAATATCTAATATCAGGAAGGATCTCAGAAAATTTTAATGATAGTGCTTGTCTAGTCCAAATTGTATTGGAAAAATATTGCATGAGGAATCAGAAGGACTAGATATTACAAACTGATTTATTTATAGCTAGTTATATTCCTCATTGAATCACTTTATCCCCTCTTAGAATCAATTTCCTTTTCTTTAAAACGAGGTTAAAGGAAGCAATCAAGATATCCTTCAGTAGGTGAATAAATAAATAAACCATGGTACATCCAGACAATTGAATATTATTCAGCACTAAAAAGAAATGAGGCACCAGTGCAATATAACAGATCTTGTAACATAGAAATCCACACATGAAACCTATATGTTCATGGTGACCATTGTCACCACAATCAATGTAATAAATAAATAAATAAGGCCCTAGCTGTTTAGCTCAGTGGATACAACATCAGCCTGCAGACCAAAGGGTCCTGGGTTCGATTTTTGGTCAAGGCACATGCCTGGGTTGCGGGCTCCATCCCCAGAAAAGGGTGTGCAGGAGGCTGCCAATCCATGATTCTCCTCATCATTGATGTTTCTGTCTCTCTCTCCTTCTCCCTTCCTCTCTGAAGTCAATAAAAATTATATATTTTTAAAAAGGACATGAGGTAGCAAATCACAAAAAGACTGGAGGAACTTCTAATGCATATTATTAAGTTAAAGATGCCATGCTTTAATATGCTACATACTGTGTGATTCCAACTATATGACATTTTGAAAAAAGTAAAACTATAGCAACTATAAAAACATCACTGGTTGCCAGGGATAGGCAGGCAGGGAGACAAATAGGAAGAGCACAACATTTTTATGGCAGTGAAAATATTCTGTGATATTATAATTATAATTATAACTATAATTATAATTATAATTATATATACATTTGCTCAAACCCATAGACTGTACAACAAGAGTGAACCCTTAAGGTAAACTCTGGACTATGGGTGATAATGATATGTCCATGTAGGTTCATCCTTGGTAACAAATTTACCATTCTCCTGAGTGGTATTGATAATGTAAGAGGCTGCACATGTGTGAAGGTAGGGGTTATACTGGCAATCTCTACAACAGTGGTTCTCAACCTTGGCTGCACATTAGAATCACCTGGGAATCTTTTTAAAATCCTGATTTCTGGGCCTCATCCTCCTGAAATTCTGTTTCTTTGTTACTAATGTGGCCCCACCCCATAACAAAGAAACAGAATTTCCGGAGGATGAGGCCCAGAAATCAGGATTTTAAAAAGATCCCCAGGTGATTCTAATGTGCAGCCAAGGTTGAGAACCACTGCTCTATAACTTCCTCTCAGTTTTATTGTGAACCTAAAACTGCTCTAAAAATACTGTCTTTAAAAGAATAAGATTCAACCCAATGTTAACTCTCAATGAGTCTACATGGATTACATTACTTCCAAGATAACCACTTATTGTCTTGTCATTTACTAATTTCATATATGAGTTATGTCTCCTTTACCTAAATTATGTATTACTCTTTTTTAATGTATAAGATTATTTATTGCAGATTTTTTAAGAAGAAAAAATTGGAAACAAGCAAAATATCCATTGCTAAGAAATTGATTATCAAAATGTGGTACATCCCATATACTCATTAAAAAATGAACACATTCTTTGTATACAAATTTGGAAGGATATCTAATATTTTTGTTAATATTAAAAGCAAAGTATGAGACATTGTTGATGGTCTAATTTATTTACATAAAAGCATATATGGCCCTAGCTGGTTTGGCTCAGTGAATAGAGCGTTGGCCTGTGGACCAAAGGGTCTCAGGTTCAATTCCGGTCAAGGTTTCGATTCTGGTCAAGGGCAAGTACTTTGGTTGTAGGCTCCTCCCTGGCCTGGACCCTGGTCGGGGCATGTGCAGGAAGAAACCAATCAATGTGTTTCTCTCACATTGATGTTTCTGTCTTTTTTTTTTCTTTATTGATTAAGGTATTACATAAATCTCAGAGGGAAGGCAGGGGAGGGTGGGGGGAAGGGGAAGAGATAAACCAAAGGACTTGTATGCTTGCATATAAGCATATCCAATAGACATAGACACTAGGGGGGGTGAGGGCAAGAGTGTAGGGTGAGGGGGACAATGGGGAAATAAAGACACATATGTATTACTCTTAAATTTTGCATTTGTTGGTGCCTGCCACAGTAGTGAGTGGTGGTGCCCAGGGAATGACTATAGAATAACCAAATGGATGCTATGAATAGATGCCACCAGGGTGAAGAAAAAGGGCTATCTCCCCAATACTAGTAATTGTGCATGACTTTCTAGTAGTAGGTTTGTTATGCATTATCTTCACAATCACATTCTGCCTGAACTTCCTGCCAAGATATAACAACAAATGTAAGAAGTGGGCAAAGGCAGAGATGGTTCACTAAAACACTGATAGTACCAGTATTTCTGTCTTTTTTATGCTCTTTCACTGTGTGATGGTGCCATTTTTTATCAACAGCTTATGCTTACCGTATACATCAAGAATCTGTTTTAGAAAGCAAACCAATATGTTATATTGAACATAGTTATGTGAAAAATTTTGCAACAGAGCTTGTCTTTTCAGTTTAAGAAGCACATGAATTTAGCAGTACATGTATTGATGTGAAGGTAGGAATTAACATATGGTCACTTATCAGACCCTTCCATTTGTTAATATTTAAGGAAATTTGACTGCTTATTCTATTAAATCTAAAACTTTTAAGAGATTAATTCTAAACTTTCAGAAAACAAGAGATAAGGTAGAAAATCTTAATTATGCCCACTATAATAATTATATTAAACTATATGCTATGAGATATGAATAGTGATAACTATGTCTCTGTTAGCTATCTGTATGTATAATCACTTAAAGATACCGGAAACAACCATCAACATGAGAATTTATTATATGCGTTATGGGGAGAGTAAATGAATATTATGAAAACACTAGAGGCCTGGTGCATGAAACTTGTGCATGGGGGAAGGGGGTCCCCTCAGCCCAGCCTGCACCCTCTACAATCTGGGACCCCTAAGGGGATATCCGACTGCCAGTTTAGGCCTGATTCTGACAGTCAGACATCCCCCTCACAATCCAGGACCGCTGGCTCCTAACTGCTCACCTTCCTGCCTGCCTGATTGCCCCTAACTGGCCCCCCAGACAGCCTGATCAACCGTAACCACCTTTGCCTGCTGACCTGATAGCCCCCAACTGCCACCTTGCTGGCCTGGTCGCCCCTCACTGTCCCCCTCTGCAAGCCTGGTCACCCCTCACTGCCCCTCCTGCCAGCCTGGTCGCCCCACACAGCCTGCTGCTTAGTCATTTTGTCATCCCTCACTAACCCCTCTGCCAGCCTGGTCACCACATGCAGCTGTTCACCACACTGCTGCTCAGTCATTTGGTCGACCCTCACTAATCACCCTGCCAGCCTGGTCGCCCCACATAGCCTGGCGTTCAGTTATTTGGTTGCCCCTCACTAACCCCCCTGCTGGCCTTGTCATCCCACTCAGCCTGTTTGGTCATCTGTTTGGTTGTTTCAGATGTGACGGCCCCTGGCTCTTTATATATATATATAGATGGCTCTTATCCTTGAATCTTCAACAGACACAAGGTATCAGCAAGATTATTTTTCGAAACTTAAATTACTTTACTCATAAAATACAGTGTGATAACTCAACATTTTCATCATTTTTTAAACTCATCAGTCTATTGCATTTTTAATAACCAAATATAATAAAAGTTTGTTGGTGTTATTTTCATATTAAAAATACACCAAATTTCTAGGACCAGAAAAACCTTGCTGCCAAAGTGGCATGAATTATTTTACATAACATGCTGTTTTAGTTAAATAGTCTTTCTTCTGAGAGAAGTATCACTCCCAGAATGGGCAGGGTTTAGGGAATTATGACATATTGATATACAAAACTAAAAAAATAAAATCTAATGGGCATGATTTTCTCCTAAAATTGTGGTGAAAAATGTATCCTCAGTTAAGACACTAAGTTGACATGTTTGAACTATAGGCATCAAGTATTTTATTATGGCCTAGTAGGAAATAAAAGGAGAATTTTGACCTTATCCAGCATGCCCGTGTTACTAACTGGTATATATGAGTTAGTGCTTGAATAATATAATATAAAAATATTTCTTAAATAATTAGGAGATAAACACACACACAAACATGCACACACAATGAAAAGGATGCTGCATGGAGCTGGGGGCTAATGGATGTTTTATAAGATGGCATATTCTTTCTGGTTTCCTGAATTCTGTACAGTCCTATTAACAATAAATTCAGAAAGGGATGCATAACATTTTTTTCTACTTGCAACCAGTAGGTCGTGGTTGCTAAAGGGGCACACTAACTCAAATGGATCAAATGAAACAGAAGCCACAAAGACAATTATATCTTGCCTAATCTTTTTTTCACTAAGAATTGCAAATATTTTGATCATAATATGTGTGATCGCAAAACTGTCATAGCTAGAGATAAACAAACCCAAACAGCTGGGACATAGATGAGGATGGAATAATCCAGCACAATGTTAGGAACACTACACCATCTTAATGATAACTCAATGAAATAGATCTTTTGTGGTTTTGTGAATTTCAATGGCTATTGTTTATGTGAATAAAATGAGAACAGAAACATCATCTCAGATTCTAGTTCAACAAACTATGTTCTGATTATTCCTTTTCATTTCAACCATTTTGTTCCTTTCCCTTTGTTATTCTGCTAGGACTTTGATATTGCAGGAAGGCTGTGTTTTCATAAAGACTGTAGTATTTGTACAAAAAAATAGGCATAAATCATGGGCTTTCCCAATTCCAGGGTATAATTTCAAGGTGATACATACCACCATTCCTCATGTTGGTTATACTGGTAGTAAAACTTCTTCAACTCTGTCAAATTCAACTTCCTCTTAACCAGTTATTACTCTATTTTTTAAATAAAAGAGCACTGGATCTTAGTTTAGCTATAGGTGCTATTTTTTTTAAATAATTACCATGTATCTCAGGTAGGATTGATTCATTTAAAACAAATGTTTGCTCTGGATGGTGGCATTTTAATTGGGAGCACAGGAACTTTAGAAAGTTCCATGTGATTTTTATAAAAAATTATCTTTATTGTTGAAAATATTACAGATGCCCCTCTTTTTCCCATTGACCCCCACCTCCTCCATCCCTCACCCACCCCTCCCAGGCCTTCACCACACTATTGTCTGTGTCCATGGGCTATGTATATATGCATATAAATTCCCTGTTTAATTTACCCCCCCTCCACACACACATCTGCCTTCCCTCTGAGATTCCTCAATCTGTTCTATTCTTCTATGTCTCTGGATCTATTAAATAAAAATACATAAAAGGGGATAGCTTAACATAAAAAAGAAAATTCCATATGAAATAATCAGATTATACATAGATAAAGTGAATTTTAGTTTGAATTCCTCTACCAGTAATTTTGAATACAACAGCAATTTTCCATAGCAGATTTAAATAGTATTACTTCAGAGTCATACATTATGAATCTAAATGGGATATCTTGACTCTGTAAAATGAACTAAGAATTTCACAATCACTTTTTAAGAGGTTCTTCCTTCTCAACTAGACTACTTGAAGAACTTCCTAAGTGATCATCCTGCCCCTAATTCTGTCCCTCTCCAGTTTATCCCATTCTCTCTTATCAGAGATATTTTGGTAAAAAGCAGTATTTTCACATTCCTTGCTCACACAAATATGGTTAGTGGTTCACTACTACCTATAGAATCAAGTCCAGAACTCTAAATCTGCTATTTTCAAACTCCCATAATCTACACCCACCCATCTTTAGAGGCAAAGCTCCTACTGTTTTCCATCATATACCTACTACTCTAACCAGACTGAATATTCTGTTACCCAGGCACACTCAGTACTAGCTCTTCTTCACACCTTTGCAGACTGTCCCTTTTGCCTGGAATGCGTCTATCCTGTCTTGCCAATTGCAGCCTAACCAATCTTTAAAGCACACCTTATATGCCATCAACTCCAAAAGGCCTTCTTTAATTCTCACAACTGGAAATAATTCTCTTCTTTAAAATTTCCCCAATACGTCACTTAGATATGTTTATATGAACATATTTATCACTTTTCTGCATTTTTCCTAGGATTATGTCTATAAGTAGGTCTCAATTTCCCACTTAAAATGAAGGCTCTGAAAGCTTCTGTAGAGCACCAACTATGCCTTATTCAGTTTTGTTCTCATAACAGGATCTAAAATGTTGTCTTGCAGGTAGACAGTACTTAATACATGTGTATATACTGAATTTACCATTTTATAGAATAGAGATTTATAAAGTGTGATATAAAGATTGTCAATACTTAAAATATAGTCATACATTTGGGTAAACAGTAGTCACATACCTATACATACACTGATATCAAATACCATTTTCTTTCTAATTCAACTAATAATCATGTTTTGTCATGTTTCTTGTGTGTTTAATACATCATGAAAATTTCCCTATAATTTATTTAATATATAAGCAAGAATAAAAATGTATAATCCTTCCTAGTGGTTTCAAGATATTTTTAAAGCAAAGTTTTAAATTAAAAAAAATATCAATGGAGTAAAACAGGTTTGTCCCTGAGTAATCATGGAATAGTTATGACTGGTGAAGAGAAAATTACATTACAAATGAGCAGCTACCTGTTATGAAATTACAAGGTATTTTCATCAAAGGGTCTAAAAGGCAGCAGACTGACCAGTTAACATGTTTCCACTGACCTGGGAAGATTTTTTTCCAGTTAATAGCTTCTGAAGAATGCTTCCTTTTGATGCTTGTCTCTGACACAAAAAATGATGGTCTCATTTAACCAGTCTTCTATCACATATATCAGAGAATCCTATTTACTCACACACTACTGGAACATTAAAACACAATAGAGTGATTGTGTCTAGAAGAAAAATTTAAGGATTGACTTTTTTTTTTACCCCAAAAGGGGGTTGAGATCAAAAGCTGACTTTAATAGATGTTTGACTAAGGTCATACTCCTAGGAAATGGAACGCTGAAGATGAAAGAAAAGAAATAGGTTTGGCTTTTGATCTCAGCCAAATCCATTTGGCATTGTTTAGCTTTTATATATAATACTTTAGTTTTAGGGGATATCATGACTTTAAATGAATTGGCTTTCTTCTTGAGGATCAAATAGCTCTGTATTACTTTGGTATTAAGGAAAGTTTGGTGAAACACATTCTTAATTTGTTAGCTGGTATTGCAGTAGTAGTTGTAAACAGCTTTTCTTAATCTATAAGTATATCTAACATATAATGTCTATGGCATATTTTTTAAAATGTGAAAGGGAGGTCAAAAACCAAAATTTTCCTATAAAATGTTCTTCAAAGAAAGTCATCATTAAAATCATTACACATTTTTAAATAGCAAAGGGTCTTCTTAATTTTAAGCTACACTATTTTTAATGTACATTTCCCATGAACTACAACTACTTACTACTTTGTAGTACAGCATTGGACAAAGCTAATGTGAGAGGGGGAAAAGAACTATTATTGAATACCTACTAGTATATTTCAAGCACCATTCAGATAAGATAATGTTATGCACATTATATCATTTAATATATTATCTCAATCATCAAAACTACTTTATGAAAATGCAAGGACCATTATGCCAATTATACAGAGGAGGAAAGTGGGAATGGAAGAGATTGATTAGCTCAGGCAAGATCACATAGTGAATAAATAAGAAGGAAGTGCTTTGAACCAGTCTTTATCTAATTTTAAAGTTCTATTCTTTCCATGCTGCTTTTGAATTATTAAAATGCTAGAACAAACAAAAGTTCTTTTATTTTAAGTTCTGTTAATTAAGTGATTCTCAAAACTATAGCAATAATTTAGATAGGCTTATGCATACAATATGGGTCATTGTTTGAGATGTTGGCAATGAACTATACTACTGAATTTATTAAGCATTTATCTAGATAATAGGTGCCCTCCCTCAAATTAACTTTTGTAAATACTTACAGATTATCACTATGAAAGTTTAGGGTATTATGTTTTTATTTCTTGAATTATCCTAATAATTGTCTCAATGTGCCACTTCTCTTAGCAGGTGTGAGCTGTCTGTAAGTATGTACATCTTGAAATGTTTTGGAAAAAACATAACAAGAGCTTTCTAAGTGACAACCTCTCATCATCTATCAAAAGACATCACCGGTAGATTTTTTTTTTTAAAGAAAATGACCACTGTAAAAGTTCATTGATTCTAATGAGAAGCTTGAGTTTCCAAATTAACATATTAGCAAATCATTTTAGAGAGAAAAACATCATATATAACAGCCTCTTCTTAACAGATCTTAAACAACATTTCAGCTTTATTAAAAGATAGATCCATTGTTCTTATGTCACACTAGCCTCTAAAAAGGGGATGTCAATCAAAAAGATTAAGTGTCCTCTGTACTGAAAACTGACAGCTACCAAGAATTGGAGATCTCCCTCAAATCGACTTGTCTTTAAAAAGCAGGGTACAGATTAGGATATCCTCTTTCTCTTAGTTGTGTTGTGTCATGTTATGTTTGCATGAATGCATGTATGTGTTTATTTATTTATTTATTGCTTGCATGCCAAAAGATTGTGTAGTGCTATTTCTTCCCCTCTTGTATTGCTTCCACTCCTCTGTCCTCCACCCTAGCTCTTTCATAGTTCATCTAAATCACAAACAGAAGCCACAGTGGAGAAAATAGTAAAAGAACTTTGTAACTGTTCTCTGGAAGAAATCAAAATTTAAATGTCTGAGGAGAGAAGGCTCACATTAAAACACACTTGAGACTCAGGTTTTACAATATGTTTGGCATTTCAGTTTCAAAGAAAAAGTGTATATTTATGTATAAAATGTTAAGTGTATATTTTCTGTATTTTACAACTGCTGAATCACACTAGCCAGGCCTGGAATCATTTTATTTTCATTGTCAAAGGGTGGAAGTGGAGGAAGGGAAATGGTACATTTCAATCATTGAAGGCCTAAATAAAATTCAACCACTTTAATTTTATGGATACTTGCAAGAGAATAAGTTTGAAAAATCATCCTTCAAACAGACTTGGCTATGTTTCCCCTACTAAACAAAGTTGATTTAAAATTCACAACTTATATAATATGGTCAGTAAATAAAAAGAAAAATTTTAATTTTGCTGCATTTTCCCCATAAAATCTAGGCATTAGAAAGCTCAATAGCTACATATATATATATGACATAAGTACATTTTTGTTTAAAATATTTATTAATATTAAAATTGTGATGAAAATGTGACTAATAAAAACATTTTTTATCTTTTGGCCACTTTATTGGAACATTTTATACTTTAGCGCTAGAGTCTTAACAAATAGAATAAGATTTCTCCTCATATCTACCTTCCAACTGCATTGTCATTTATTTATTTATTTTTTAAATATATCTCTTTATTATTTTTTTAAAAATGTATTTTATTGATTTTTTACAGAGAGGAGGGGCAAGGGATAGAGAGTTAGAAACATCAATGAGAGAGAAACATCGATCAGCTGCCTCCTGCACACCTCCCACTGGGGATGTGCCCGCAACCAAGGTACATGCCCTTGACCAGAATCGAACCTGGGACCCTTCAGTCCGCAGACCGACGCTCTATCCACTGAGCCAAACCAGTTAGGGCGAATATATTTCTTTATTGGTTTCAGAGAGGAAGGGGGAGGGAGAGAGAGAAACATCAATAATGAGAATCATTGATTGGCTGCCTCTTGCAGGCCCCCAACTGGGGATCAAGCCTGTAACCCGGGCATGTGCCCTTGGCCAGAATAGAACCTGAGACCCTTCAGTCCACAGGCTGATGCTCTATCCACTGAGCCAAACCAGCTAGGGCTGTAATTTCTTTATTTATAATGAGTTGGTATTGTAAGTACTTAATGCATTCCTACATTAGCATACTCTAAACATTTTCATTTTTTAAATGTTATTGAACTATCAGAATGATTATAATGCAACAATTAGTGGTAGAATTACTAAGGCAACATATTGTATAATCAGCCCAGGGACAATTGATACTGCATCTTCCTGTTCATTCAGCAATTGGCTTGCACAGCTTTTTTAGAGAAAAGATGATAGGTGGGTATTATGCAGAATCTCAAATCCTAAGGACCACAGTTTATTTAATAACAATGTCAGCCAGGAATTATGGCTTGAATACATCTCAAGAATTTATGGTTAATGCCACAGAAAGCATAGGATGATTTTCAAAATAGTTTATTTCTTATAGATAATCTTGAGATAAATAGGATTACGTATTTTATAGGTATTTAGGGCACTATGTTAAAAGCATTTCTCCCCATTTTGCCTTATTCTTGCTGACTTTTGTAAAAAAAAAACTTACACAGAATAATATTTGCCTGGGGATGCTCTTCTGGTTTTCAGGAACATTTGTTTAAATGTAGAGAAGACAAAATATTACACAGGTCAATTACTCAAGTCTAAATCATAGATATTCAACTAAAAAGGCGTGGGCTATATGAAGGAAATTTCCACATAGGATTATTATGCGTCTTTATGTGGTAGGGTTCCTAAAAGACTTATTCAAACAGGTATTTTAATATTTCATCTTTTCTTCTTTTACAGAAATATTTTTAAAGGTCTCAGTTATATCTGATTATCAAGTTTCTTTCCCAGTATTGACAAAAACATTTCCAGTTCAAATTAATTTTAAACTATCAAATATATTTTCATAAAAATTGCAAATGATATGAATAGCTGGAGAATATGGGAGAAAATATATGACAAAGGATGATATTTTAAAAGCGAGAATTGAACCTAAGTCATCATGAGAGACAATAGTGTATACACTAAAAATTGAGCAAATAGATGTAAGTCAACTAAAAAACATGGCAGGTAAGCCAAATCTACAGTGAAATTCCATGTAGTTTATAGAAATGTATAAATGAGCAAGTATAAATTCTTCTTCCTTTCCAAATAGCCAAAACTTTGGATTTATAACATATATTTCCAAGTAACTGAAGTACAACTGAGATTTAGATGAAACATTAACCAGTTAGTTATAAGAAATCTAATGTAAAGTACAAAAAGATAAGACTACTTATATAAAATCTGAAATTCAAAACATTGCTATTTAACTTCTCATACTAACATGTAATATCTATTTAGTTATATAAAAGGTAAATATTGGTTTTGAATGGGTAGTTGAATTGGTTAGAGCTTCATCTTGATACTCCAAGAGCAATTGAATTGTCTGGCTTCAGATAGAAGGCTGGAGGAGCAGCTCTCCCTACCTAAATTCCTGACAGGCACTAGAGTTCCTTTGCTGAGCCTTCCCCACACCAAGCCTGCAGGCACAGGTGGGCCCCAAATCTGTATTCCCATTAACCTGGCTAACACTTCTCTCACCTCACCCTGGTGATTCTCTGAGACCCAGATCCACCCAGTTCACATTGAGTGTGAACTTCTTTAAGAAGGCTAACCACAGAAGCTGCTTGCCTGGGCCTGAACTGTATACTTTCCTAAAATCTCTTGAGAGTCTACAAACCATAAACAAACACCAGCTGGTCTCAGTGAGTCCTGTACCTCTTGCAAATGACCCAAATCCTGGCAATAGTGGCAGCTGGCCTGAGTTCACAGCATAACAATGCCCAGGCACCTCCAAGTCCACTACAGGCAGCTATCAACCTCCAAGTCCAGTACCGGCAGCTAGATCACTTTGTAGCTTCTACCAGGTGGCTCTGCACCAGGCACAGGAAGCTGCTGAATTAGGCCTGCACTGGAGTACCTCCAAAGAGACCCCGAACCAACATATATAGACCCTGCTTCAGACTGCACCAGAGCACCATCCACTTACTGCCAAACACAAAGAGTGGACATAGCAGGCATCAGAGCCCCATTAAAGTGATTTTACTCCATGGGTTCAGCCCCTCCATAACAGCTTTGTCACAGCCATTCCTCATAGCCATCAGCCTGTGGATCAGTTCCACCCATTGACATGCCAACAGCAGTCAAGGATCAACTATAACAGGTGAGCACACATAACTCACATAAGGGACACCCATAAAGCGCACAACTCAGGTGAACAAGGGACTGTGCCACTAGGCTCAACAAAACACCTACGTAGGGCCACTTTGCCAAGACTATAAGACATTGAAATTTGCAATAAAAAAAATACAGGGAGGCAGCCAAAATGGGAAGACAGAAACATGTCACAAATAAAAGAATAGAAGAAAAATCCAGAAAAAAAAAACTAAACAAAAAGGAGACAGAGTTAAAAATATAGGTTATAAGAATGCTCAATAAACTTAGGAGAAGAATAATTGAGAACTTCAGCAAAGAGATAGCAAATATGAAAAGGAGATAGAAAACATAAAAAGAACCAGTCAAAAATGAGGACTACAATAACTGAAATGAAGAAAACATTAGATGGAAGCAACAGCAGATTAGGTAAAGGAGAGGATCAATTTAGAAGACAAGGTAGTGGAAAACACTCAACAGAACAGCAAAAAGAAAAAAAAAACAAAGATAGTTTAAGGGACCTCTGTTACAACATCAAACACATGAACATTTGCATGATAGGGGTACCAGAAGGAGAAGAGAGAGAGCAAGGGATTAAAAACTTACTTGAAGAAATAATGACCAAAAACTTCCCTAACCTGTTGAAATAAATAGATATGCAAATCCAGGAAGTGTAGAGTCCCAAACAAGATGACCTCAAAGAGGCCCACACCAAGACACATCATAATTAAAATGCCAAAGGTTAAAGACAAAGAGAGAATCATAAAAGTAACAAGAGAAAAGCAGTTAGTTACCTACAAGGGAACTTTGATTAAACTGTCAACAGAAACTTTGCAGGCCAGAAGGAATTGGCATGAAATATTCAATGTGATGAAAAGCAAAGACCTACAACCAAGATTATTCTAGCCAGCAAAGCTATCATTTAGAATCAAAGGGCAAATAAAGACCTTCTGAGACAAGAAAAAGCAAAAGTAGTTCATCCCCACCAAACGTGTATTACAAGAAATAGTAAAAGGACTTCTGTAAGCAAAAGAAGGACAAAATATCAAAAACAAGAATAAGAAAATATCACAGAGAAAAAAAAATTCTCACTGAAAAAGGCAAACACATAATACAAGCAGTAGGTCTACCAAGACTAAAGCTAGTATACAGCTTAAAAGACAAAAAAGGAAAGTCATTTGTAATTATAACAGTAAACAAAGGGATACACACAAGCACACACAGGCAAAAGGAGGAAAAAATAATGACAAAATCATAAATGTGGAGGGGGTGAATAAATATAGTAGTGATTTTAGAATGTGTTCAGACTTAAGGGACCATCAACTTAAAAAGCCTGCTATTAACATAGCTTGAGGTATATGAAACACCTCGTCACCAAAACAAAAAATGTACAAAATATACACAAGAAATAAAGAAAAAGGTATCCAAACACAACACTACAGAAAGTCACCAATATACAATAGTAGAATGCAAAAGAATAAAAAAGGAACAGAAAAAAAATACAAAAATAATAAAATGGCAATATCTGCATACTCATCAATAACTATCTTAAATGTAAATGGATTAAATGATCTACTCAAAAGATAAATGGATAAAGAAGAAGTGATACATATTACTGAGATATTACTTAGTCATAAAAAGAAAACAAAATCTTGCCCAGCCAGATGGAGAGGGTATTAGGCTAAGTAAAATAAATCAGGCAGAGAAAGACAAATACCATATGGTTTCATTTGTATGTGGAATCTAAAAAAAAAAAAAATAGTCTGGCTGGTGTGGCACATGGATTGAGTGTCATCCATGGATCAAGAGATCCCAGGTTCAATTTCTGGTCAGGGCACATGCCCAGGTTGCAGGCTCGATCCCTACTCGGGGGGCATTCAGGACACAGCTGATCAATGTTTCTCTCTCATGAATGTTTTTATCTCTCCCTCTCACTTATTTTCTATCTAAAAACCAATAAAAACATATTTAAAATAAATAAACAAGCAAACAGAAACAAACTCATTGATACAAAGAGCAAACTGGTGGATTGCCAGGCACAAAGGGGTTTGGAGGCTGGCTGAAAAAGTAAAGGGATTAAAAAGTACAAATTTTTAGTTACAAAATAGTCACAGGGATTTAAAGTACAGCACAGGAAATATAGTCAATAATATTGTATTAACTATGTATGGTGTCAGGGGAGTACTATACTTATCTGGGGATCACTTCATAAGTTATATAAATATCTAATCACTATGTTGTAAACCTGAAACTAATATATTGAATGTCAACTATAATTAATGTTTTAATTAAAACAAGAAATTGAAAATGGTTATCCCATTTTAAAGGTAAAAAAAGTGAAACAAAGGGAAGTTAAAATCTTGGCCCATTCACATAGCTAAATGATTGTGGAACCCAAATTCAATACATGGTTTTTATTATAAGCTAATATTTTACTACAACAGTCTACTCCAGGATGCACTGTTTAAATACTGAATTTTTTAATCTAAAAAATATTCTGTTGAGAAATCATGATTTTATTTTTTTTATTTGAGATACTTTTGATGTTAGAAAAATGCTTCTAATCATATTTCACTACTTTATGTGCGCTTAACATGTACCATATGAGGTTTATATAAATGTTTACTAGTATTTGTAGAAAGTAAGCTATTATCAATGTTTGTAGAAAACAAACTTACTATGCTAAAACTTTAGGCAGTTAAATGGCAGCTGTCCTTATATAAAGTCAATATGCTACAGAGGAAAAATTATATGCTCTGACCAAAGAAAAATTTGCATTCAAATACTGTTTTAGTTACTTCCTGGATATATGACCTTGTAGAAATTCTCAGTATTCTTATAATATAAAGAAAATAAAACTTTCTTTACAACTTGTGAATTTGCTGTGAAGCTTAAGATCCATTATGAAAATAAAACATCTGTATACAGTGGGAAGTAAAATATATATATATAACAGATTACAATTATTATCTATATCATAAAAGGCCTGTGGTTGTCACGCCATAAGACTGAACGACCAAGGCTGGACTCACAAGGAGGCGTGGGTGGGTGGTTGGGCGGGGCTGTGAGTGGAGCTAGATGAAGGTGGGCAGATGGGCAGGGCGCATGCAGGTGGGCGGGGCTGCAAGTATGGTGGGGTGCTCACGGGTGGGCAAGGCTGCATGATTTCACATGCTGGATTTCTAGTTAGTCTATAAAATATGAAGTCCGGTTTCTACCACCACACCATAGTGATCTGGAGACATATAAATCTGGCTTCAAATTTCAAATCTAACACTTTATTTTGGCCAATTCACTTTACCTGTCAGAACTCCAGTTTCCTCAGAGGTAAATAGGGGCAACAATATCCATCATTCACATATAAGTGAGATAATATGTTATTTCTTTCCCTATCTGACTTATTTCACTTAGCTTAATATTCTCAAGATCCATCCATGTCAAAAATGGCAAGATTTCATTCACTTTTATTGCTAAGTAATATCCCAGTGTATATATATCACTTTTTTATCAATGGTGTATAAAGGTTCCCTTTTCTCTACAACCTTGCCAGCATGGGTTATTTGTTGATTTATTTATGACTTGAGGACAGATGCATTAAATTCATGCAAGGGGCTCATGCAGCCATGGCGGCTACCTTGGCCTTTGAAGCTGCAGTGGCTTTCCTCAGCCCTTGCAGCCCCAGCTTTCTCTGGAAAGTCATACAGAAGGACACCTGGAAGGTTTTTCAGCTGTCCAGTCTAATTAGCATAATATGTTTTCATTATTATAGATGGACATGCTAACAGGTGTGAGGTGATATATAATTGTGGATTTCATTTGCATTTCCCTAGTGGTTAGTGATGTTGAACATCTTTTCATATATATCTTTGCATCTATATGCCCTTATAGGAGAAATGTCTATTCATATGCTCTGCCCACTTTTAATTTGATTTGGGGGTGGTGGTGTTAAGTTGTATGAATTCTTTATATATTTTGGATACTAAACTTTTTAAAAAATCTTTATCATTGAAAGTATTACATATGTCCCATTTTTCTCACATTGACCTCCCCCAGCCTGCTCCTGCCCGACACCCCAGGCCTCACCACCCTGTTATCTGTGTTCCTGGATTATGCATATATGCATACAAGTTCATTCATTGATCAATTCCCACCCACCCACCATCCCGTTCCTTACCTCTGAGACTTGACAGTCTGTTTGGTGCTTCTGTGTTTTGGGGTCTATTTTTGTTTATCAGTTTATGTTGTTTATTAGATTACATTGAACGACCCTTTCACAGGGGTCGCCTAAGACCATCCTGCATATCAGATATTTACATTATGATTCATAACAGTAGCAACATTACAGTTATGAAGTAGCAATGAAAATAATTTTATGGTTGGGTCACAACATGAGGAACTGTATTTAAAGGGCCAGAAGGTTGAGAACCGCGGACTTAGCATAATGCTCTCCAGGTCCATCCATGCTGTTGCAAATGGTAAGAGTTATCATCAACAAATCAACAAATGACAAGTGTTGGCGAGGATGTGGAGAAAAGGGAACCCTTGTGCACTGCTGGTGGGAATGCAGACTGGTGCAGCATCTGTTGAAAACAGTATAGTTTCCTCAAAAAATTAAAAATGGAACTCTCATATGACCCAATGATTCCACTCCTAGGAATATATTCTAAGAAATCAGAAACAGCAAACAGAAATAATATATGCACCCCTATGTTCATAGCAGCACAATTGACAATAGCTAATATTTAGAAACAGCCTAAATGCCCATCAGCAGATGAGTGGATTAAAAAATGGTGGTACATATACACAATGGAATACTATGCAGCTGTAAAAAGAAATAACTATTACTATTTGGATACTAACCTTTTATCAGATGCATAATTTTTTATTTATTAAATTGATTGGGGTGACACTGGTCAACATGAACATATAGGTTTCACATGTGGATTTGTGTTACCAGATATGTATATTGTATCATGTGCTCACCACCCAAAGTCAAATCTTCTCCTGTAATCTTCAATTAGGACCCCCTTCTCCCCAAACCACCTTCCTTCTGGCAACCACCACTCTGCTGTTTGTGTTAATAAGTTTCAGTTTTATATCCCACATATGAGTGAAATCATGTGGTTCTTAGCTTTTTCTAACTGGCTTATTTCACTTAACATAATGTTCTCAAGGTCTATTCATTTTGTTGAAAATGGTGCTATTTCATCCTTTCTTATGGTCGAGTAGTATTCCATTGTGTATATGTACCACATCTTCTTTATCCAGAGGTATCATTTGTGAATATCTTCCATCATTCAGTAGGTTGGTTGTCTTTTTATTTTTTTGATGGTTTCCTTTGCTGTGCAAAAGATTTTAGTTTGATGTAGTCCCATGTATTTATTTCCTTTTGATTCCCTTGCTTGAGCAACATCTTTTTAAAAAGATACTGTTAAGAGCAATTTCAGAGTTTACCACTTATGTTTTTTTCTAGAATTTTTATGGTTTCAGTTCTAACATTTAAGTCTTTAATCTATTTTGAGTTTATTTTTGTATATGATAAAAGAAAGCGGTCCAGTTTTATTTTTTGCATGTATCTGTCCAATTTTGTCAACACTATTACAATAAAAGACTACCCCAAGCAAAAGGAGAGTGTGTGGATGTGCAGGGAGTGCATGTATTTGTGAGTGAGGAACAGCTATATCCCACAGGACTGTTGGGGACTAGCAGACCTGGCTCCCTGGCTGGGCAGCCTCTACTACTGCTGAAATCTCTCCTAGAGTGACCGGGTCTGCCAAAGAGACTGCACCATTTTGAAGGGGAGAGCAGCTGTTATTGGAAGCCCAACCTTACCTTCAACCAGGGAGAGCTCAGATACCTCCTGGGACCCTATAATCACAATGCCCATGGACCAGCTGCCTCAGCTGTGAAAACATGAACACTGAGATTCCAGCCTCCCCATCCGCAGTCACCTAAAAAATTTGTCCAGGGAGAGACAAAGCAGTGCCCAATATGCCAATGGACCCTGCACCTTCTCACAGAGCAGATAGAAGGTACAGCTGAATCGAATAACATCCAACAGGAACTGGCAAATTAAACACATCTGGTGAGGCAATCCGTGGACTGAATGGTCAGATATAACCTAGAGCAGTGGTTCTCAACCTTGGCTGCACATTAGAATCACCTGGGAATCTTTTTAAAATCCTGATTTCTGGCCCTCCTCCTCCAGAAATTCTGTTTCTTTGTTACTAATGTTGTGGCCCCACCCCATAACAATGAAACAGAATTTCCAGAGAATGAGGCCCAGAAATCAGGATTTTAAAAAGATTCCCAGGTGATTCTAATGTGCAGCCAAGGTTGAGAACCACTGACCTAGAGAGAGTTCTGCCCCTTCAAATTCAGCTGGGTGTTTGTTGATTGCATTTTTTTTGGATTAGTTGTTGTTTGTTGTTTGCATTCATCTCAGGGTGTTTGTTGTTTGCATTTTTTGGATTAGCTGTTGGTTTTTTGGAGTTTTCTCCCCATCTGCGTATATTTCCCCCTTCTTTTTTCTTCTCTTTCTTTTCTCTCTTACATTTATTCCTTTTCTCAATATCATTTTTGCACTCTTTTCTCTCCCCTAATTCTCTTTCTCTATTAGTCACCTTTGTTTGGGGTTATTGGTATTGTGAATACATTTGTGTTTGGTGCCCTGTGTGTTGTGTCTTGTCACATTGTATTTTGTGCCTTTAAGTCAATGCAGGAGAAAGAGAGCGCTACATAACCAGACACACTGAGAGGAGTGAACATGGGGAGACAAAGAAAAAGCCCCCATATGAAAGAAAATGAGGAATCACCAGAAAAGGAAGTAAATGAAATGGAGGCAAACAATATGTCAGAGAAATAATTCAGAGTAATGGTTATAAGGGTGCTGAAAAGGATGGAAGATAAATTCAACAATATGTGTAAGAACCAAGAGGAAATGAAGAACCAAGAGTAAATGAAAAATTACATTGCCACAATAAAGAACACAATAGAAAGCATCAACAGTAGACTAGAAGAAGTGGAGGACCACATCAGTGATCTAGAAGACAAGGTAGGAAAAAATACCTAAGCAGAACAGCAACTGGAAAAAAAATCAAAAACTAATAAAA
The DNA here is from genome assembly GCF_014108235.1 of Myotis myotis. NCBI lineage: Eukaryota > Metazoa > Chordata > Mammalia > Chiroptera > Vespertilionidae > Myotis > Myotis myotis. The sequence continues at coordinate 103,224,150 of NW_023416346.1, read as the reverse complement.
ACAGGAGGAGAGCCTAAGGGAACTTTGGGAAAACACAAAACGAAACAACATCCACATAATAGGAGTACCAAAAGGAGAAGAAACTGAGCAAAGAATAGAAAACCTGTTTGAAGAAATGATGACAGAAAACTTCCCTGATATTGGGAAGAAGAAAAAATTCACACAAGCCCAAGAAGCACACAGAGTCAAAAACAAGATGAACCCCAAAAGACCAACACCAAGACACATCATAATTAATTTGGCAAACATCAACGACAAAGTATGAATCTTAAAGGCTGCCAGAGAGAGACAGAAAGTTACCTACAAGGGATATCCCATCAGACTATTGACTGATTTCCCAGCAGAAACACATCAGGCCAGAAGGGAATGGAATGAAATATACAAAGTCATGCAAAGCATGGGTCTGAATCCAAGAATACTGTACACAGCAAGGCTATCAATCAAAATTGGAGGTGGAGTCAGGAGCTTCACAGACAAAAAGGGCTTTATTTGGTGGTGATTTATTACCACCAACAAGCAATGCAATAAATGCTAAAAGGACTGCTGTAAAAAGAAGAAACAGAAAGGCAAGAAGGAACACAGGCATAAAGAATAAAAATGGCAACAAACAAGTACCTATCAATTACTTTACATGTAAATGGATTAAATGCCCCAATTAAAAGACATAGGGTAGCTGAGTGGATAAGAAAACATGACCCATATATCTGCTGTCTACAGGAGACCCGCCTCAGAACAAAGGACTCACACAGACTAATGGTAAAGGGATGGAAAAAGCTTTTTCAGATGAACGGAAATGAAAAAAAAAACCCGCTGGGGTAGCAATACTTATATCTGACAAATTAGACCTCAAAGTGAAGACCATAGCAAGAGATAAGGAAGGAAATTTTATAATACTAAAGGGAGCAATTCAACAAGAGTATATAACTCTGGTAAATATATATGCACCCAATACAGGAGCACCCAAATACAAAAAAAAAAAAAAAAAAAAAAAGAACAAAAACAAACAAACAAAAAACTTCTGGAATATATCAAGGGAGAGATTAACAACAATAAAGTTATAGTAGGGGACTTTAATACTCGACTAACACCACTGGATAAATCCTCAGCAAAGAAACATCAATACTGAATGACTCACTACATCAGATGGAATTGACATCTTCAGGACCTTTTACCCCAAAGCCACAGGATATATATTCTTCTGAAGTGCACTTGTGTCATTTTCAAAGATAGACCATATATTGGGTCACAGGCAAAGTATCTTCAAATTCAAGAAGATAGAAATCATATCAAGCATCTTCTCAGATCACAATGGCATAAAGGTAGAAATCAACTACAATAAAAACAATGAAAAAAATCAAAACATCTGGATGCTAAATAGGATGCTAGTAAACAATGACTGGGTTACCAAAGAGATCAAAGAAGAAATTAAAAACATCCTGGAAACAAATGACAATGAAACCACAATAATCCAAAGTCTATGAGACATAGTGAAAGCAGTCCTGAGGGGGAAGGTCATAGCTCTACAGTCCAACCTCAAAAAACAAGAAAAAATGGTAATAAATTATCTAACCCTACAACTCAAGGGTTAGAAAAAGCGCAACAAGTAAAGCCTAGCATAGGCAGAAGGGAGGAAATAATAAAGATCAGAGTGGAAATAAACGACATAGAGACCAAAAAAACAATACAAAAGATCAATAAAACCAAGAGCTGGTTTTTTGAAAGGATAAACAAGATTGATGAACCTCTAGCCAGGCTCACCAAGAAGCAAAGAGAGAGGACCCAAATAAACAAAATCAGAAATGAAAGAGGTGAAGTAACAATCGGCCCCACAGAAATACAAAGGATTATGAAAAAATACTATGAACAACTCTACTCTAACAAAATGGAAAACCTAGACGAAATGGACATATTCTTAGAAAAATACAAGCTCCCAAAACTCAATTAGGAAGAAAAAAAAAAAAAACCTGAATAGGCCGATAACTACCAAAGTAATTGAGGCAGCGATCAAAAATCTTCCAGCAAACAAAAGCCCTGGTCTGGATGGCTTTACAGGGGAGTTCTACCAAGCATTCAAAGAAGAACTAAAACCTATCTTCCTCAGACTATTCAAAAAAATTCAAGAGGAAGCAACACTTCCAAGCTCTTTCTATGAAGCCAGCATTAATTACCCTAATTCCAAAACCAGATAAAGACACCACAAAGAGAGATAACTATAAGCCAATATCCTTGATGAACATATTTATTTTGTCTGATGTAAGTATTGCTACTCCAGCTTTTTTTTCATTTCTATTTGCGTGGAATATATTTTCCCATCTCTTTACATTTAGTCTTTATGTTTGCTTTAATTTGAAGTCAATCTCTTGCAGGCAGCATATACATTGAACATGTTTGCTTTTTTTTAAATACGTTTAACTACATTATGTCTTTTTAATGGAGCATTTTATCCATTTACATTTTATTGATAAGTATATTCTTATTGCCATTTTTTGAATTGCTTTTAGATTGCTTTTAAAATTGTCCTCCAATTTTTCTTCTCCTTTTGATGTGGTTTTCTCTTATTCTTCACTATTGTGTTTGGCTATCTTTCTCGTTGTTCTTTGTAGCTCTTTTGTAGGTTAGTTATTTGTGGTTACCATGAGGGCTATGCATATTATTATTTATCTACAGCAGTCTATTTTAAACTGATAAGCATTAAAACTTGAGTGTATTTTATAATAAGTACATTTTATTCCTTAGTCCACTCTTTGTTTTTGGTGTCAAAAATTAGATAATATCTCTTAAATACTTATTGTCATTTCAGGTGAGTTTAATTTGTAAGGTATAAAAATATTGAATCACTATGTTGTACACGTGAGACTAATATAGCCAATGTAAGATTGTATACCAACTATATATATATATATACACATATATATATATATTGCTACTTATATATAAGTATTGAGATATATATATGTATATATATATATATATATATATATATATATATATATATACACATATATATATATATGCCAAGGGACTGGAATGCTGGAAAGACTGGAATGACCAGAATGACCAGTTGGTTTTCTTAACCTTCATAGTAGCTTTTTTTCTTTTGTTTTTAATTTACTTTTTATTTAAGTACTAGAGGCCCAGTGCACAAATTCATGCATGGTTGGGGTCCAGCTGGCCCACCCATTTGGGGGCCGATTGGGCCAGGCTGGCGGGAGAGGAAGGGGACGCAGGAGGTTGGCCAGCCAGCCCTGCCCCCAATCAGGGTGTGAGGAGCCAATTGGAGACGGTACTGGTTGGGGGGAGGGGCTGCCCTCCCCCCCCCCCCCCCGCCATCAGGCTAGTTGGCCAACTGCAGTGCATGTCATAGCAACTGGTCATTCTGGTCATTCTGGTCGTTCCAGCATTCCAGTCGCTTGGCATATATATAGAGCAATACTTATATATATATAGCAATACTTATATATAAGTAGAAATACATACATATATATATATATATATAGTTGGTATACAATTTTACATTGGCTATATTAGTCTCACGTGTACAACATAGTGATTCAATATTTTTATACCTTACAATATGATCATCCCACTAATTCAAGTAATCATCTGACACCATGTATACTTAACACAATATTATGGACTATATTTTATGTCCCCTTTTCATCCATCCTTCCATGCTCTCCCTTCTGCTAACCATTCTTTTGGTCTCTGTTTCTATGAGTCTGTTTCTTGTTATTGCTTTGTATGTTTGTCTTACATTTCACATAAAAGTGAAACCATACAGGATTTATAATAACTAAGATATGGAAGCAACCAAGGGGTTCGTAGATACATGAATTTATAAAAATGTATATAAACACACACACAATAGAATAATATAGCACTAAAAATAATGAAATCTTGAATTTTTTTTTAATCTGTACCTGAGGGCATATTTATATTGATTTTGCTTTATTTTTTATCTCTGATTATTAGTTATTTTGACCACTTTTCATATGGCTCTTGTTCATCTGTATGTCTTCTTTAGAGAAGTGCCTATTTAGGTCATCTGCCCATTTTTAAAAACATTTTTTATTGATTTCAGAGAGGAAGGGTGCAGGAGAAAGAGATAAAAACATCAATGATGTTAGAGAACCATTGATAGGCTGTGTCCTACTAAGGATCGAGCCTGCAACCTCAGTATGTGCCCTGACCAAGCATTGAACCATGACCTCCTGGTCCGTAAGTCAATGCTCAACCACTGGACCATGCTGACTGGGCCTTCTGCCCATTCTTTAATTGGATTGTTTGTCTTCCTCTTGTTGAGTTGTATGAGTTATTTATATATTTTGGAATTAAGGCCTTATCAGATGTATCACTGACAAATATGTTTTCCCATACCATGGGTTCCCTTTGCATTTGAGGATAGTTTCTTTTGCTGATTAAAAGCATTGTTTATGTTAGTCCCATTTGTTTATTTTTTATTTGGAAATGTATTGGCAAAAAGTCTGCTATAAGATATGTCTGATATTTTACTGCCTATGTTTTCTTCTAGGATTCTTATGATTTCATGACTTACATTTAAGTATTTTATCCATTTTGAGTTTATTCTTATGTATGGTATAAGTTGGTAGTCTAGTTTCAGTTTTTGCACGTATCTGTCCAATTCTCCCAACACCATTTATTGAAGATATTGTCATTACTTCATTGAATATTCTTGTCTCCATTGTGAAGTATTAATTGGCCATAATGTTGTGGGATGATTTCTGGTGTCACTGTTCTGTTCTATTGATCTATATGCTTGCACTTATACCAGTACCAATCTAATTTTATTACTATGACTTTGTAATATAATTTGATATCCAGTAATGTGATCCCTACAACTTTATTCTTCTTTCTCAAGATTTCTGTGGCTATTCAGGGTCTTTCTTGGTTCCATATAAAGTGTTGGAATATTTGTTTTAGATCTGTTAAAGATGTTGTTGGTATTTTAATAGGGATTGCATTGAATCTATTGCTGGCTTTCTGAAGTATGGATATTTAATTATGTTAATTCTTCCAATCCATGAACATGGTACATTCTTCTACTTGTCTGTATCTTCTTTTATTTGTTTTTTTTTAATTTTAAAATATATTTTTATTGATTTAAGAAAAAGGAAGGGAGAAGGAGAGAGAAAGAGAAACATCAATAATGAGAGCGAATTATTGGCCAGCTGCCTTGTGCACGGCTCCCACAAGGAATCCTGCAAACCCAAGCATGTGCCCTGATCAGGAACGGAACCATTCACAGGTTCATAGGTCAATGCTCAATCACTGAGCAACCCTGGATGAGCCACAATTTGTTTTTCAATGTCCTGTAGTTTTCCAAGTACAGGTCTTATACCTCCTTGGTTAAGTTTATGCCTCGGTGTGTTATTTATTTATTTATTTATTTATTTATTTATTTATTTATTTGCAATGATAAATGGGATTGTTGTTTTAGTTCTTCTTTCTGAGAGTTCATTACGGTTGTATAATAATGTATTCTTTTCAGATGTTAATATTGTATCCTGCTACCTTGCCAATTTCATTTATTAAATCTAGAAGTTTTTTTGTGGACTCTTTAAGGTTTTCTCAGTACAATATCTTGTCATCTGTGAATAATGGCAGTTTTACTTCCTTCTTTCCAGTTTGTATGTCTTTTGTTTTTTCTTCTTTTCTGATTACTGTAGCTAGCACTTCTAGTACTATATTGAATTAGAGTGGTGAAAGAGGACATCCGTGTCTTGTTCCTGTTCTTAGGAGAAATGGTTTGTTTTGCCCACTGAGTATGATATTGGCTACAATTTGGTCATATATGGTACTTATTATGTTGAGGTATGATCTCTCTATTCCCACTTTGCTGAGAGTTTTCATGAAAAATGGGTATTGGATTTTGTCAAATGCTTTTTCTGAAACTACTGATATGATTATGTGATTTTTGTCTTTCAGTTTGTTTATGTGATGTATCATATTTATTGATTTGTAAATATCGTACCAGCCTTGTATGCCAGGAATATATCTTACTAGGTGATGGTATATGATTGTTTTAATATATTTCTGGATTCAATTTGCTAATATTTTGTTGAGAATTTTAGAATTTGTGTTCATCAGGGATATTGGCCTGTGATTCTCTTTCTTTGTAGTGCTTTTATCTAGTTTTGGAATTAGGATACTGTTGGCCTGATAAAAAGAGCTTGGAAATATTCCTTCCTCTTAGATTTTTGGGATATTTTGAAGAGTATAGGTATTAATTCTTCTTTGAATGTTTGGTAAAACTCCCTTGTGAAGCTATCTGGGTCAGGGCTTTTGTTTGCTGGGAGTTTTTGTTTTGATTTGTTTTATTACTCCTTCCATTTCATTAGTTGTTGCTGGCCTATTCATTTTTTCTAATTGTGCCTACGTTTTGGAAGGTTGTATGTTTCTTGTAATTTGTCAATTTTATCCAGGTTGTCCAGTTTGTTGGCATATAGTTGCTCATAGTATTTTCTTACAATTACTTGTATTTCTGTGGTGTCAGTTGTTATGTTGCCTCTTTCATTTTTTAATTTTATTTATTTGGGTCCCCTCTCTTTGTTTCTTGTTTTTAACATTTTTAGTGATTTCAGAGAGCGAGAGGGAGGGAGGGAGGGAGAGAGAGAGAGAGAGAGAGAGAGAGAGAGAGAGAGAGAGAGAAGAGAGAGAGAAACATCAATGATAAGAGAGAATCATTTACTGGCTGCCTCCTGCACTCCTTCTACTCGGGATCGAGCCCACAACCCAGGCATGGGCCCTGACTGTGAATCGAACCATGACCTTCTGGTTCATAGGTTGATGTTCAACCACTGAGCCATGCTGGCTAAGCTCCCTTTGTTTCTTGATAAGTCTGGCTAGAGGTTCATCAATCTTGTCTATCTTTTCAAAGGACCAGCTTTTGGATTAATTGATGTTTTTTGTTACATACAATGGACTATTATGTAGCAATAGAAAATAATGAAATCTTTACTTTTTATCTGCACCTGAGGATATGTTTTTTATTGATTTTAGAGAGAGAAGAAGGGAGAGAGAGAGAGAGAGAGAGAGAGAGAGAGAGAGAGAGAGAGAGAGAGAAACATCAATCGCTCCTTCATGCATGTACCCCAAACAGGGATCAAATCTGTAATCTAGGTATGTGCCCTGACCAGAAATAAAACCTGTGGCCCTTCAATGCATGGGATTCTGTTACAATAAAGCGAGCCACATGGAGCAGGGCAATATATTGCTATTTGTGACTACATGGATGGATCTAGATCGGTGGTTCCCAACCTTTTTTTGGCCGTGCCCCACCTAAGCATCTCTAAAATCCTGATGTCTCCCCTGTGATATATAATTCTTACTATTCAAAAAAGTGAACTCCTATTTACATGGAGAAAGCTTAAAAGATCATTAACTTGGTCTAAACAAGCTTCCATAGAACATGGATGGAATCCATGATAGAGAAAAATAAAAGAATAGTTGAAGTACTGAGGAAGAAATCACTAAGAAATTGTTTAAAAAATAATAATATGAAGTGATATGAAAAATAACAAATAAAATTTTAAAGCATATACTAGATAACTGAAATGCATAAATATGTCACAATATATTTATATACTGTTTATGAGGCTCCTATAACCATAAAATGCAAAAAAAAATCCACTGTTAATAACTCACTCTTGAATTTACCCCTTTAAAATCAAATTGCCCCATGTTGGGGACCACTGATCTAGATGGTGTTATGCTAAGTGAAATAAGTCAGCATAGAAAAGCAAATACCACAGTAGCTTTGTAAACGTCAGATTTTTAAATATCTATTGAGTTTTTGGCTTTATCTGTGATGTTTTTCTCTTTCTTCTATTTCATTATTTATGGTTATGGCCTTCTTTCTTCTACTTCAAGAACACCCTTTACGTTTCTTGTAAAGCTGGTTTAATGGTGATGAAGTTCTGTAATGTTTGCTTGTCCAGGAAACTCTATCTCTCCTTCATTTCTGAATAATAACTTTGCTAGCTAAATTATTCTAGATGGTAGGTTCCTGGATTTCAGCACTTTAGACATGGCCTGCCCCCTCCTTTTGGCCTGTACAGTTGCTCATGAGAAATCAGCTGTTAGTTAACCTCATAGGTATGTAACTCATTTTTCTCTTGCTTCCCTCAAGATTGTCTCATTATCTTCAACTTTTACCATTTAAACTACAGTATGCCTTGGTGTGGATCTCTTTGGGTTCCTCTTTGTTTAAACTCTGCTTCCTGTATCTGGATGTCTGTTTTCTTTCCAAGGTTAGGAACATTTTTAGTCATTATTTCTTTAAATAATATTTCTGTTCCTTTCTCTATTCTTTTCCTTCTGGGATCCATAAATGCAAATATTTGAGTACTTGATGGTATCCCAGAGGTCCTTAAATTATCCTCATTTTTAAATTATTATTTTCTTTCTAATGTTCTGTTTCATTCATGTACACTATTCTGTATTCCAGATCATTAATACATTTTTCTGTGTTAGCTAACCTGCTGTTGATTCTTTCTAATGTAGTTTTCATTTTGGTTATCGTAATCATCTTGTGCGCTTGGATCTTTACTATACTTTATAACTCTTTCTTGAAATTCTCCCTAAGTCTCCATATTCCAGTTTTAAGTTTGGTGACCATCCTTATGACCATTTCTTTGAATTCTTTACTAGAAAAATTATTTATTTTTGTTTCTTTAGTTTTGTTTTGTTTTATTTTGTTTTGTCCCACGCCCCCCTCCCCCCCATTCATTTGAGAGATATTCTCCTGTCTTTTCATTTTGTTTGACTTTGTGGGTTTGTCTATATGAATTAGACAAAATAGTAGTCTCTTCCTTTCTTGAAAAAGTGGTGTTATGTAGAAGCAGGCTCTCTAGATTATATATAGGTCATTTTGGTGGCTAGTAGGATTTAAGCAGGAGCTTGAAGTATCCAGGGCACTGGTCTATTGAGACAGAGCATCTCTGAGTGGAGAGGCCAGATGCACATAGTAATAACCTGTTGATCCTGTTTGCTCCCTCTTTACAGGCTGAAATGGGTTCAAACAATGTGTCTGTGAACACATTATAGTGACCCTGCTGACAAGCCAGAGCACCTTGATAGAGTCCCTGACCACCCTATGGAGGTGGACGTGGACATAAGCAATGACCCCTGAGAATCCCAGCAGTCTCCTGCGGGTCTCCAGTTTTCTTTATACAGTCTCTGTCCCATTTGTTGTATCAAAAGTATTGCCATGTAGATGAGACCTCTGTATAGCCTTTAAGTGCCAAATTGTGTTGGGAAGCCACTTGGATCACAGCAGGCACGGAGCCACTAGCCTGCCTAGGCCCTGAGCCACTCTTGGCAGGGAGGCAAGGTTGGTGTGGTGATATCTTGTTGTTATTGCTTGCTCCCTTTTTTGGGAGGGAAAAGGCTTCAGGCATTGTAGCTGTGAAAGCCTTGCTGTGATACTGCAGGTAGAAGAAAGCACCAGAATAGAGCTACAGCCCACCCCATAAAACTTGCTTGTTAGAGATACAGTTCAAGATTACCAGTCACTATAGAGTTACAATTAAGTTAATGAACCCTAACATAATTATAGTTCAATAGTGATGAATATTCATCTATTCATCCAAACCATACAATTATTTGGTTAAGAATCCTTAAACAAAAACAATAATAGATTTTTTCCTCCAGCATCAAGTTTCTCACTTGAAAAAGTAAACATGTTTCTTTAAGAAAATTACAGTACTATATTGTAGTTTGTCTTTGGGTAGAATGCTGTACTGTGTAATACAGTTAGCTCGTTTTAATATTTGAATGCACACGTGCACAGTAATGTTTGTCATAAGACAATATTAATTTATACCCAAAAGTATATTCTGCACCTTTCCTTTATTAATTATATGAGAATTTGGGAGAAATAGGCTGAGCTACATTTTATGAATTAGGTTTTAAGTATGAAAATAGAAGGATCTGCCCCAGATGGAACAGGCCATGTGACAGATTCATGCCATGGGTCTTAAATTATTGATACATATGCTCACATATTATATTTTATAAGAGCTATCAAGGGACCACACCATCTGGCAAAAAGGCATCAGTGATAATATCTTATTGTCAGTAAGCACTAGAATCCAGATAACTCAATAAGTAATCATTTTTTAAAATTATGAGGAACTGCCAAGGCAGATAAAACTAAAAACTGGAAGCAATTTATTTTACCTTCCCAAATCCAAGAAGTTACCCACTGAGCAATTGTTATACTCCACTGGGAAGTCATTGCCTATTGAGTTTACCAAACAAGATGATATTCTATTCTTAGATGAAAAAAGTAATAATAGGTTTCATAGTAGGTAGTAATAGGATGATGATTTAAAGAGAAATGGTGTAAAGATGAGAGTATTTATGTACATTCAAGCACTGAAATACAAAGGTGGTAGAAGCAGTAGTCAGTACAGAATATATATAAGAGATACCCAGTTGGAGAGAAAGCTGAGAGTAAGAGGAACACCAGCACTGACAAAAGCTGAAAAGTAGAAAAGACCTTCCTGAAGGCTTCCCACCTCAGTGACATAGATTTTTTTAATTACAAATAAAATACAGATTACTTAAAACAGAAAACTTCTAAAAGGATAAAGCTTATAATTTAGCTGATAAATGACCATGAAATATCTGTATTAAAAATTAAAGAGCTTGCAAGTTGAAAAGATTTTATATAACAAAATATATTGCACTACTTAGTCATGTGAACATACATTCAAATCCCAATACATAAACCTAGATGTTTAGTAAGGAAAACAACATTGAAAAAAATGTATATCAGTTATAAAGTTGAATTTCCTGATGGTATTATGAATCTTTAAGAAACGAGTTCAAGTCCTAGAACAATGAGTAAAAATATGCCTATCTTTTAAAACTAACTGGGATAACATAAGCTCTAACACTGCTGCATAGAGATTGATAATACAGCAAGTTCCAAATAAATAGTTTCTTTGTTTCTTCTATTCTTCCTTCAAGGGAAAATATATTTCTTAGGGATAAGTTGGAGTATTTAAATAATATGTTCATTCTTCTATGTACCTATAGATCATTTAATAGCGAATTATTTCCAAAAGAAAAACAGAATCAAAGAACGTTGAGAAGTATCTGAGTAATAATATGCACTGGGAGAATTTGACTGGCCTTTACCTCTGAGGAAGTAATTTGTCATGTGATCATTAATTTGAAAATTAGGATTTTGTGAACTACTAACATTTTCCCAGCAACAACACATGGAATGGTATAGAAGAACATACATTTGCCTGCCAGTCAGAACACATGAATGCTAGTCCTGGCTTTGACACTGATTCTTTCTGTAAACTTAGTCAAGTCACAACTCCATATATGTGTCTTGTAGCCTGATCTGAAATATAAGAGGATTAAACTAAACAGTTTCCAAAATGGCTTTCCAGCACCAAGACATTGCAGGTAATACTATTTTACTTTTATTACTCTGTTATCACAAATAGCTGACAAGCAAATTCTCTCAACTTCAAATTTTTCCAATAAAATTGAGACCATGAGTAGTACACATTACAATTCAGGTGTCCATGAATATTCTACTTAAGGGGTTTAAATTGACTTTAAGCGCAATTTGCATAAAATAATGCTTCTATAAATATTAATTTCTCAGTCCTTATATTACTATCTAATTGTCAAGGTAGTAAAATACTTATAATCAATGGTTCTATTATCAGAAATGATTTATTTTCAGATACTCTTATAGCCTTCAGAATAAACTACAGACCTCCCTGATTTTCAAAGTTATTAATCCTGCCTTCATGTTTTACCTCTATAATTCTTTTTTAAAAAATATATTTTATTGATTTTTTACAGAGAGGAAGGGAGAGGGATAGAAAGTTAGAAACATTGATGAGAGAACCATTGTTCAGCTGCCTCCTGCACACCTCCTACTGGGGATGTGCCCGCAACCAAGGCACATGCCCTAGACTGGAATCGAACCTGGGACCTTTCAGTCCACAGGCCAACGCTCTATCCACTGAGCCAAGCCGGTTAGGGCACCTCTATAATTCTTAATCTACTGTCCAAATTCAGTTCTTATACTTCTTCTAATATTTCAGGCTCATTTCTGTATCTAAATTTTTACATTTTTTTTGAACTACATAAATCATACTCATCATTTCGTAACTGCTTCAGTCTTATCCCATGAAATTATTCCCAACAATTTCATCCTACATTCTTTTATGAGTACTTTATGAATATTTTGCCCAAAATAGCACAATTTTTTTCCTTACCTAAAATGCAGGGAGGAAGACCTTATATTGTAAAGTTGGCTTTCCCACTATCTGGTTATTTGTCTGTCACTGTGTCTCTGAATTTTTTACATCTTAGTTAATTAATCTGTCAGAAGAGGAGTTTAGATCAGTTTTCAGGTTTAGAATATATGTTTTATTTTACTAAATATGTAAAGTATTAAATTGCTTCAACTTATTCATAAACTTTTCTAAAAATGTAACAATACTATTCTAATTATTTTGTGACCTTTAACATACCATTAAATGCACAATAACTAATTGAAGAAAATGGAAATTATTAAAACAGAAATGCATTAGTTTTGTATTGCTACTATACCAAATTGCACAGATTTAGCATCCTAAAATGACACAAATTTATTATTTCCCAGTTCCTGTAGGTCAGAAGTTTGACACAAGACTTATAGGGCTGGAATAAAGATGTCAGAGGATTGAATTTATTACTCAAGGCTCTGGGGAAGAATTAACTTCCAAGATCATTTAGGTTATTATTTAAATTAAGGTTTTGCAGTAATAAGACTGAGACTCCTCCCCTTTATTTTTGCCTTGCTGTCAGCCAATGGTTACCTTTAGCTCCCAAAGGCTTCTCTTCAGTCCTCACACAGGGTTCCCTATACAGTGGGGCCTTGACTTACGAGTGTCCCAACTAACGAGTTTTTCGAGATATGAGCCGTCTCTCAGCCAATTTTTTGCTTTGAGTTGCGAGCTAAAATTCGGGTTATGAGCCAGCTTCAGATACCCCACTGCTAGATGGCGCAGCGAACGTCACAGTGAACGCCACAACATCAGCCCAGCATCACCTGTCTCACTCGTTCACTTTTTGATTTGACATACGAGTAATTTGAGTTACGAGCTTCATCACAGAATGAATTAAACTCATAAGTCAAGGCCCCACTGTATCTCAAAACCACAACAGTGTTTCCGATATTTCTCATGCTTGGGATATCTCTGACTATCCCTTCTGTGTTATCTCTTTTGAATTTCTCTTCCTCTACATTTCTCTGATAATTCTGCTTTCCTAATAAGATTTTAATGAATAATATGATTGCTTTAGGCTCATCAAGATAATCCAGAATAATCCCCCTATTTTAAACTCAGCTAATTAGTAACCTTACATCTTCAAATATTTTCAGGGCAGTACCTAAACTTGTGTTTGAACAACCAGGAGACAGGAATCTTGGGGAAAAATATTTAGGTGCAACATTTTAAAAAATAACATATAAATTCAAACACTGCCTCCTCATGCTAAGAGGGTGCAGGTTAAGGGAGTGGGACCATTATCCAGGAATGAGGGATGGGAACACCAACCTTTGGGCCCAGAGGACAGAGGATAGAGACAAAAGGGATTATTCTCAAGTCTTAAAATCTAATTGAATTGCCCCTGCTACATTTCTGACTTGCTTGTGAACCACTGAACTCTTTCTTCCCTTGATTTCTCCCTTTTGGAATGGGAAAGAATGTCCATCCTATGCCTCTCCCACCCTTGTATTCGGAAGCAGATAACTTGCTTTCTGGTTTCATATGGTCATGGCTGAAGAGGAATTTTGATGCACAAGATGAATCATTCTCAGAGTCTCACCCATAGCCAATATAGATGTGATTTAGAGGATATATGGGAGTTAGAGTTTGGAGAAGTTGGGAGGGGAGTGAATGTGCTTTCCATGGAAGAAGGACATGAATTCAGGGAGAGGAGAAGGCAGAGTGTTATGTATTTAATTGTGCCTCCCCAATTCATGTGTTGAAGTCCAAATCTATAGTGCCTTAAAATAATGAACTTGTTTGGAGAAGAGGTCTTTATAGAGGTAATTTAGTTAAAATAAGGTAATTAGAATGGCCTCTCATTCAATATGACTGGTATCCTATAAAAGGGGGGAAGTTGGACATGGAGACATGTACAGAGGTAAGACAATGTAAAGAGATATACAAAGAAGGATATCTACATGTGGGAAACTGTTTATTGCCTTCACTATCTGATAAGTATAGACAGAGAACCCCCCGAAGGCTGGGTGCCTTTGAAGCCCTAGCAAAGGTCGGAGCTAGGCGCCACCTCTGTTTATCCAGACAGTGGTAGCTGAAACTACTCCCCCATTTATTATTATGTAAATCCTTGCTGATGGGCTAGTCTGCTTGTTACTAGGGGGTCACCTGCCTAAGGGCTATGCTATGGGTGCATCCCAGATCAATAAAAGCTTGGTGAGGCCTGAGCACAGGAGAAAGTCCTTCGGGACTCAGCCGCCTGGTCCCCCAATATTGCAAAATTATCTCGTGTCTTTTTCTCTCACTTGCTGTGCGGCTCCTCTTTCAGATAGCGAACCCTACTCCACGCAGAACGTGGAGGGAGTCTTACTCTACATCTACATAACAAGAAGACAAACATGAAATGATCTCATTCCTTCACAGCCTTCAAAAGGAATGAACTTTGTTCACACCTGGATTTTAGGCTTCCAACCTTCAGAACTGTCAAAACATTAAGTTCTGCTCTTGAAACAGCCTATTTGTGGAACCTTGCCATGATAGCCATAGCAAACTAATATAATAGACCTATAGTAAAACAAAACATTATAAAATATTTTAGAGCAACACATACAAATCTTGTAACCCTGGATTAGGTAAAAATTTTTTAGATAAAATGAAAAACCATAATCCTTTAAAAATTATAAATTGTGTTTCATCAAAATAAAAACTTTGATTCTTAGACACTGTTTTAAAAATGAAAAGGCAATTCAAAAACTGAGATAAAATATTCAAAAATAACTGTATTAGGCATATATAAACTTAATAATGAAAAAATTAACACAATAAAAAATGACAAAGGATCTAAATAGTTTCCCAAATATACAAGGATGGCAAAAAAAATACATGAAAAGATGCTCAGGGAGATCCAAGATGGCTGCCGACAGGACAGCAGTGAGGGAGAGAGTGTGAGTGAGAGAGCAAAAGGAGAGTGTGTGCACGTGTGGGGAGTGTCTGTGAGTGAGGGACAGTTATATTCCACAGAACTGTTGGGGGCTGGTGGACCAGGCTCCCATGGCTGGGCAGCCTCTACTACCACTGCAATCTCCCAGGGCAGCCAGCTCTGCTGCAGAGACTGTGTCATCTTGAAGAGGAGAGCAACTGTGACTGAGAGCCCAGCCTCACCTCTAACCAGGGAAACCTTGGACACCACCCTGGACCCTACAGCCACACCAGCCAGGGACCAGCTGCATCAGCTGAGAACCCATGAAGACCAAGACTCCAGACTCCCCAACTGTGAGCTCCTAAAATGTTTGTCCAGGGGGAGACAAAATGGCCACCAAATAGTCAGACGGGTCCTGTGCCATCTCATGGAACAGATAGAAGAAACATCTGAGTTAAATAACATCCACCTGGAATTGGTGAATTAAACACAGCTGGTGAGACAATCCGTGGCCTGAAAGGCCAGCAATTGCCTAGAGAGGTGAGATCTGAGAACCAGGCTGGGGGGAGAAATATGCGCAGCAGGGTCACTAGAGGGTCAGAGGGAGACTGCGCTGCACCAACTCTGCATCCCTTGGGGACACATGTAGTGCTCAACTGTGGAAGGGGGTCCACAGGGCTGCTGGTAGTGGGGGATTCTAGATCTAAGCCCACAGTCATGGGAGGCTGTGCCCAGAAAGGCAGCCAGAAGTTCTGCACCTGCTGCACCGTACTGGGGGGAGAAAGACACACAGCGGCGCAGTTGCTCTGTCTATATTTTCCTTGATTTTACTCCCTAAACCCAGTGCATAGGATCTTTCAATTACAAACACTCACATAGGCTGTGGTGCGTGGGAAGGTGGTTTAGTGTAAGTTGGGGAGCAAAATAGGAAGAGGAGATCAGGAAGTCAGCTCTGGGACAGTCTGATCCCTCCAATGCTGAACAGAGATTTTTTTCTCCTGAAGACCAGGCACCTCCTAGCAGTGCAGCCGCACCCCTGCCTTGAGCTCAGCAGGGAAACAAGGATTCGAAATACCCCCAGGGAGCCCTCAGGGATTGGGTTGAGGGACCATTTGGTCCTGGAAAATAATACAGAAACACTGCCACCTAGAGGCCATATCACAAATACTAGTAGATGCTTGTGTAAATAACTGAAAGCAGGAAGAAAAACAAAGCAGGCAGGATGACCCTGCCTGCTTGAAACCAAGGCTGTAGTGTCTGAAGCAGAAGAGTGGTGGATAGATGGGAACTTCAACAGTGCTGACTACCTAACAGGAAACTGAGACATGGAAGACAGAACAGAAGAGATTGGTCTTAAACTAGTCCCCATTGAACATTAAAACTCAGCTGAAGTGAACTAACTTCACTACTCCACTTTTTTATTTTTTATATTTACTTCAGAAACAGTTTTTTTTCTCTTTTCTTTATTTTAATTATTTTCATTTATTATATTTTATTACTTTGGATTAATGTTCTACATTCTATTTATATTTTTATTTTTTATCATTATTCTACTCAATCTCATTTTTTTCCTTTATGCTAACACTTTCTTTCTCTCTCCTCCCCCTTTTCATCCTGTTTCCCTTCTCCTGTTTCTGCTTTAGTTTTTCTCTCTCCTTTCTTTTTACTCCTTGTTAAAAATTGATCTTCTTTATCTGCTTTATTGATGCATTACTATTATAGTAAACTCTGTTGGCTTACTCATATATCTACTTTCCTCTCCCCTGCTCCAAGTCCATACACCCTTCTATTTTCTCTTTCTTCACTAGCCAATTTTCTTTTCTTTTTTCTAGTTGTTTGTTTGATCATTTGTTAGTTTGTATTTTTGTTTTTTATTTTATGCTTTTGTTTTTCCTCTCCTTGCTTGTTTCTTCTACTAATAGTTTAATTAGTTTCACTCACCAAACTCAGGCCTATCTGCTCTCTACTCTATTTTCCTTTTCTAAAAATAGATGAATATGTAGATAGATAGATTAAAGGGGAAATTTTTTTCATATATATATGAAGAGATTCGTATAATAGACCTTCCATCCCCTGGCTGCCACCACCGGTTTTCCTCCAGCACCCAGGACCCAGGCCTTTGGTCAAGCCTCAGTGAGGCTTGGCTTCTCTGCTGCAGCAACAGCAGAGAAGCCAAGCCTCTTCAGTCTTCAGTCTTCAGTCTTAACTCCACACATGCATATGCAAATCAACTGCCATCTTTGTTAGGTTAATTTGCATAGTCACTCTAATTGGCTGGTGGGCATAGCAGAGTGACACCAATTTGCATGTTTTTTTATTAGGGTAGATATAAATATATCCTATATAATAAAGAGGTAATATGCAATTTGACCATTATGCCCTCACAAGATGGCTGCCTATGACCAGGATGTCAGGGGAATTAGTGAGGGACGACCAAATGACTGAACAAGCAGGTTGTGTGGGGCAAACAGGCCAACATGGGGGGCCATTGGGGGTGACCAGACCAGCATGGGGGACAGTTGGGGGTGACTAGGCCAGCAGGGGTGGAGTTAGGGGTGACCAGGCCAGCAGAAGGGGGCAGTAAGGGATGACCAGGCCAGCGAGGGGGGCAGTTAGGGGCAACCAGGCAGGCAGGCAGGTGAACTATTAGGAGGCAGCAGTCCAGGATTGTGAGAGGGATGTCCAACTGCCGGTTTAGGCCCGATCTTTAGGATCGGGCCTAAACCGGCAGTCAGACACCCCCAAGGGGTTCCAAATTAGAGAATGTGCAGGCTGGGTTGAGGGGACCACACCCTCCATGCATGAATTTTGTGCACCAGGCCTCTAATATATATATATATATTTACTTATTATTACTTTTACTTATTACTACATTTAATTAATATTATTTCATTTTTATTGAGTATTTTGTTTTTTACTTTTATTCTTATACACTCATTCTCTTTCTACCTCCTCTATAATGAATCGTGACCATTCCCCAATTCATTCAATTATTTTACCTTACCATCTGGAAATAAGCTCTACCTCTTCATATTCAGCTTCCCTCCTTGTTTTCTTGGTGTTCATTGTTTGCATCTTTAGGTTAATTTGTTGGTTTTGTGGAGTTTTATCACCATATAAGTATATTTTTTCCCCTTCTTTTTTCTTCTTTTTCTATTCTCTTACCTTTTGCCTTTTCTCAATATCATGTTTGCACTTTATTCTCCCCTAATTCTCTTTTCTCTGATGTTCACCTTTATTTGGGGTTATCAGTGTCATGAAGACATTTGTGCTTTGTTCCCTCTGTGTCGTGTCTTGTTGAGTTGTATTTTGTACCTTTTGGTCAATGTGTAGAGAGTGAGCCGCATAACAAGAAATCCTGAGAGGAACAAAATGGGGAGACACAGAAAACACCCCCATACAAAAAAAAGAGGAATCACCAGAAAATGAAATAAATTAAATGGAGGCAAGCAATTTGTCAGAGAAAGAATTCCGAGCAATGGTCATAAGGACATTGAAAAGGATGGAAGACAAATTCAACAACATGTGTAAGAATCAAGAGGAAATGAAGAAGAACCAAGAAGAAATGAAGAATGACATAGCTCTAATAAAGAACACAATAGAAAGCATCAACAGTAGACTAGAAGAAGCTGAGGACCACATAAGTGAGCTAGAAGACAAGGTAGAAAAAAATACCTAAGGTAGGAAAAAATATCCTTGATGAACATAGATGCTAAAATTCTCAACAAAATTCCAAAAAATCAGATCCAGCAGTACATTAGATAGATCATACACCATGACCAAGTGGGATTTATTCTGGGGATGCAAGGATGGTACAATATCCACAAATCAATAAATGTGATACATCACATAGACAAATTGAGAGACAAAAATCATATATTCATATCAATCGATGCAGAAAAAAAAATTTGACATAATCTAACATGCTTTCTTGATAAAAGCTCTCAGCAAAGTGGGACTATAGGGATCATACCTCAACATAATAAAAGCTTTATATGACAAACCTACAGCCAATATCATACTCAATGGGCAAAAACTAAAAGCATCTCACCTAAGAACAGGAACAAGACAAGGATGCCCACTTTCACCACTCCTGTTTGATATAGTATTGAAAGTGTTAGCCATAACTATCAGACAATAAGAAGAAATAAAAGGCATCCTAATAGGAAAAGAAGAAGTAAAACCACCATTATTCACAGATGACATGATACTGTACATAGAAAACCCCAAAGACTCCATCAAAAAACCACTAGACTTAATAAATGAATTCAGCAATGTAAAAGTATAAAAAAATAACACCCAGAAATATATGGCTTTTTTACATCCCAATAATGAACTCACAGAAAGAGAAACTAAAAAAGCAATCCCATTTACCAGTGCAACAAAAATTTTAAGATACCCAGGAATGACCTTAACTAAGGTGGTAAAAGACCTGTACTCAGAAAACTACAGGACATTGAAATAAGAGATAGAGGAAGACATAAACAAATGGAATACCATACCATGTTCATGGATTGGTGGAATCAACATCATTAAAATGTCCATACTACCCAAAGCAATGAATAGATTCAATGCAATCCACATTAAAACACCAATGGCAGGTTTCACAGACATAGAACAAACTCTCTAAAAATTCATCTGAAATAAAAAAAACAAACAAACAAACAAAAAAACAACGACCCTGAATAGTCATAGCAATCCTAAGAAAGAAGAACAAAGAGGGATCACAATACCAGATATCAAGCTATATCTCAAAGCCACGGTTCTCAAAACTGCCTGGTACTGGCACAAGAACAGACATATAGACCCACAGAACATAACACAGAACCCAGAAATTGATCCAAGCCATTACGCCCAATTAATATTTAACAAAGGAGGTAAGATCATACAACGGAGTCAAGAAAGTCTCTTCAATAAATGGTGCTGGGAAATTTGGTCAGATACATGCAAAAAAATGAAACTGGATCATCAACTTACACCATTCAACAAAACAAACTCAAAATGGTTAAATGACTTAAATGTAAGATGGGAAACCATAAAAAATATTAGAGGAATCCACAGGCAGCAAAATCTCAGACATATGTCATAGCAATATCTTCACCAATTCAGCTCCTAGGGCAATGGAGACTAAGGAGAAAATAAACAAATGGGACTACATCAAAATAAAAAGCTTCTGCACAGCAAGAAACAACAAAAAAGCCCACTGCATGGGAGATCATATTTGCCAATGCTATATCAGATAAGGATTTAATCTCCAAAATTTACAGGGAACTCATACAACATAACAAAAGGAAGATAAACAACCCAATCAAAAAATGGGCAAAGGACCTAAATAGACACTTTTTGAAAGAGGACATACAGAAGGCTAAGAGGCATATGAAAACATGCTCAGAATCACTAATCTTCGGGAGAGATGCAAATCAAAACAAAAATGAGATACCATCTTATACCTGTCAGAATGGTTATCATCAACAAATCAACAAATGACAAGTGTTAGCAAAGGTGTGGAGAAAAAGGAACCTTTGTGCACTGCTGGTAGAAATGCAAACTGATGCAGCCACTGTGGAAAACAGTATGGGGTTTCCAAAAAGTTAAAAATGGAACTCCTATTTGACCCAGTAATCCCACTTCTAGGAATATATCCCAAGAGACCAGAAACACCAATCAGAAAGGATATATGCACCCCTATGTTCATAGCAGCACAATTTACAATAGCTAAGATTTGACAACAGCCTAAGTGCTCATCAGCAGATGAGTAGATTAAAAATCTGTGGTACATCTACACAATGGAATACTATGCTGCTATAAAAAGAAGTAATTTTTACCATTTGCAACAGCATGGATGGAACAGTAGAGCATTATGCTAAGCGAAATAAGGCAGCCATAGAAAGATAAATATCGCATAATCTCACTCATATGTGGAATATAATGATCAACATAAACTGATGAACAAAAATAGATCCAGAGACAAGATAGGTTTTAACAGACCACCCAATCTCAGAGAGAAGGCAGGGAAGGGGGCGTAGAGATCAACCAAAGAGTTTTATGCATGCATATTAGCATAACCAATGGACACAGACACTGGGGCTGTGGGGGCTTGCCCTCACAGATGGGAGTGGCCGGAGTGGTCAATAGGGGAAAAAGGAGACATATGTAATACTTTAAACAATAAAAACAGTTGCTCAGCATCCTTAGTTATTCAGTAAATGTAAAATAATACTATAACTAGATAGCAGAACATATCCATTAGAAAAAACAAACAAACAAAGCCCCCAAAACTGACATCACCAATTTCTGACAAGGATGTGAATCAAGTGGAACTCTCACTCATTGACAGTGGAAAAGTGAAATGAAACAGCTACTGAGGAAAACAGTTTGACATTTTCTAATAAAATTAAACATGCATTTACCATATAACTCAGAATTCTACTGATGGATATTTATCTAAAGAGTACAAAGATCCTCACAAAAATACCTGTACATAGATGTTGATAAAAAATTTATGCATAATTGCTAATACCTGAGTATGAAGCCAAATTTTGTTATTCACTAAGTGTTTGTCTTTGCAAATTATTTTACTTCCCAGGCTTATTTTTCCCACTGTAAACAGTATAATAAGAATGAGGTTGAAATAAATATAAATCCTATATAATAAAAGCCTAATATGCTAAGTGTCCTACTATTCTTTCGATCATTCGACCAGTCGCTATCATGAGCAATGACCATGAGGGGGCAGACCCTACAACTGGTTGGTTAGCTTGCTGCTGGGGTCAGGCAGAACAGGACTGGGTGAGATAGGCCGGACATGCTCTGGAGCCCTCCCACAGTCCCTCCCTGGCCCATATCCCTGCAGGTCAGGCCAAGGGACACCACTGGTGCATGAATCTGTGCACCGGGCCTCTAGTATTATATAAATAAATATGAAATGTTAATACAATAAATATTAACTCATTAGCAATTATATTTGTGTTTGCAACAATGTCTAGAATTGTACTGTATAATATTATAGTCTCTAGCTCAGTTATACATGCCATGTTTCAAGTGCTCAATAGCTACATGTGAATAGTGCTAGTGTGCTGATCTGAATGTATATAAGACATCTCCATCATAAAAAAAAAAAATGTTCTAGGGTACAATGCTGGACTAGCAGAATATTTTTTATAATACTTAGTGTTCTTGCTGAACACAATAAAAATTAAAATCAAGGCGATTTTTTTTTATTCTTATAATCAATAATACTTTTTAAAAAATCTTCTCCAAGAAACCATCAACAAAACAACAAGAAGGCCCACTGTATGGGAGAAAATATTTGCTAATGTTAACACTTATATGGGTTTAATCTCCAACATTTACAGGGAACTCATACAACTTAACAAAAGGAAGATAAACAACCCAATCAAAAAATACACAACTGACTTTAATAGATACTTTTCTAAAGAGGACATACAGAAGGCCAAGAGACATATGAAAACATGCTCAAAGTCACTAATCATCCGAGAGATGCAAATCAAAATAACAGTGTGGTACCATCCTGTCAAAATGGCTATCATCAACAAATCAACAAATGACAAAGGCTGGAGAGGATGAGGAGAAAAAGGAACCCTTGTGCACTGACAATGGGAATGCAAACTGGTGCAACCACTGTGGAGAACAGTATGGAATTTCTTCAAAAAACTAAAAATGGAACTCCCATTTGACCCAGTGATCCCACTTCTAGGAATATATCCCAAGAAACTAGAAACACCAATCAGAAAGGATATATGCACTCCTATGTTCATAGCAGCACAATTCACCATAGCTAAGATTTGAAACTGCCTAAGTGCCCATCAGCAGATGAGTGGATTAAAAAACTGTGGTATTGCCAAAACCGGTTTGGCTCAGTGGATAGAGCGTCGGCCTGAGGAGTGAAAGGTCCCAGGTTCAATTCCGGTCAAGGGCATGTGCCTGGGTTGCAGGCACATCCCCAGTAGGAGATGTGCAGGAGGCAGCTGATCGATGTTTCTCTCATCATCGATGTTTCTAACTCTCTATCTCTCTCCCTTCCTCTCTGTAAAAAAATCAATAAAATATATTTGAAAAAAAACAAACAAAAAAACAACAACTGTGGTACATCTACACAATTGAATACTACCCTGCTGTAAAAAAAGAAGGAATTCTTACCATTTGCAACAGCATGGGTGGAACTGGAGAGCATTATGCTAAGTGAAATAAACCAGTCAGAGAAAGATAAATATCACATGATCTCACTCATTTATGGAATATAATGAACAAAATACACTGATGAACAAAAACAGATCCAAAGTCAGAGAAGCATCGATCAGACTGTCAAATCTCAGAGCGAAGTTACGGGAGGGCTGGGGATAAGGGAGAGAGGTCAAAGGACTTGTATGCATTCATATAAACCTAACCAATGGATACAGATACCAGGGGGGTAAGGGCATGAGTGTGGGGGGTGGGAGGGAAATGGGGGGATAAGGACACATATATAATACCTTAATCAATAAAGAAAAAATAATAACTAATTGATATGCTAAGGACAGTAATAGAAAAAATAGGTGAATAATGTATGCAGAAAAATGAACACTCTAAGAAATATACAAAATGAAATGCTAGAAAAAAAATGGTAACAAAAATATTGAATGCCTCTGATATGATCATTTGTTAATAGACATGGACTAAGAATCAATGAGCGAGCATGAAAAGAGCACAATATGAACTTTGCAAACTTAAACTCAAAGATAAAAGTAATGAAAAGAATGCAACAGAATATCCAGGAACTCTGGGGAGATCACCTTAGGCACCAGATAAGTGTAATGGCAATATCAGAAGAAAAAGAAAGACAGGAAGAGAAAAATTTATTTAAATAGTGAAATGCTTATTATAAATATCACACTACATTTATGAGAACTCAGAAAATAAGTAAGCAAGGTGACTATATTCATATTTTTTTTTCCTTTTTCCACCACAGCTTGGCATAATATATTCAAACTGCAGAAAATCAAAAAATAAAAAGAAAACTATAAAAGGAGCAATCAGGTAGAAAACCATAGCTGTAGAGAAGCAAAGAAAATATTTACAATAATCAGTCTTCTCTAAAAAAAAACCAAACAAACAACAACAAAAAAAAAATGCAAGGCAGAGTGGAGTGCAACATTTGACATGTTGAAAGTAAAAATAAATAAATAAATGAACACCAGTCCAAAATTCTTACTCAGTGAAATTATTTTTTAAAGGTAAAAGAGAAATAAAAATTTTTGTCATACAAACAAAAATTTAGGAAAGAATTTTATCATCAGACTAGCCAAACAAAAATATGTTAAAGTGAGTTATTCAGAAAGGAGTATTAGGAAATAGGTACGGAATTTGGATTTATATAAAGAAAGGAGTAGGATTAGAAAAGGAATAAATTAAGGTAAAATAAAATGTTTTATTTTCCTTATTCTTAACTGATGTAGAACTTAACAGTATATTCAGAATAGTAATTGCAACAGTAAATTTGGCAACTTAAAAAAAGAAGCAAAATAAATGACAGCAATGTTATAAGGGTCAGCAGAGAGGAATTAGTAACACTGCTTTTAGTAACTGCACTAACCATAAGATATTGGACATAGCATTATTTGAAAAAGTAATTGGATTTGTCATAAATGTATGTTGCAAACTCTAGCACAGCCACAAAAACAGCAAAATAAGAAGTATAATTGTAATGCTAAAAGATAAGATCAAATGAAATTATATACAATGCTCAGTTAAAACTAGAGAGGTAGGAATGGGGGGGTGGGGTGGGGAAGAAAACAGATACCAAGTACAGGGGAATGAACAGAAAATAGTTACAAATATGATAGATATTAATCCAACTATTTAAATAATCACTCTAATGTCAATGGTCTAAATACATCTAAATTAAAAGACAAAAAAACTACCAGAGTGAATAAAAATACCCAATTATATCTAATTTATAAGAAACTAAATCTATATATATAAGAGCCTTAGCGACCATTACGACCAGTGAACCAAACAACTGAACAACTGGTTGACCAGTTGCTATGATTTGCACTGACCACCAGGGGGCAGATGCTCAACACAGGAGCTGCCCCTGGTGGTCAGTGCTCTCCTACACCCAACCTCCTGTGGCCGGCCAAACTCCCATGGTTCCTCCCCCTGGTCGGCCCCAATTGGCTCCCAATTGTGACTGGGCAAGATGGCCCGATTGGCCCCGATCACCAGCCAGGCCGAGGGACCCCACCTGTGCATGAATTCATGCACCAGGCCTCTAGTTTAAATATAAAGAGAGATGGTTAAAAGTAAAGGGATTGAAAAAGACAGAGTATGCTAACACTAGCCAAAAGAAAACTGGAGTTGTATTGATTTCAGGCAAACCTAACTTCAGAGCAATAAAAATGATCAGGGATAAAGAATGTCATTATCTGTATATATAAAACCCTAATATGCAAATAAGCTGACTGGCAGAACACACGAACAACTGAACAACCAAACACCGGTTGCTATGACGTGCACTGACTACCAGGGGGTACGCATGGAACATGACAGGCATCAGCAGCAGGCAGCAGAGTGTGGAACATAGCAGGCATATGCCCTGGCAGGATGGTGGAGCAGGTAAGCGGGGGCGCGAGACCAAGGCAGGGTGGCAGTTGCTGTCATCAGGGCAAGCCTCTGGTGGTTACTGAAAATTATTTGCTCCCACAAGCCTCAGTCCCACCTGGCACTCACACCTGCTGCTGGCGCCGGCTCCACTCGCACCTGCTGCCAGTGCCCAGCACTGGCCCCGATCACTTGGTGCTGTTAGTGGGTGTGAGCAGTAGCTGCTGGCTCCAATTGCCCCTCAGGGTTTCTTCATGTCCACCTGCTCCTGAGTGGCAACTGGGGCTAGCAGCCAGCTCTCACACCCACTGCCCTGCTCACACCCGCAGCCAGCGCCAGCCCCAATTGCTCTGCACCATCAGCAGATGCAAGTGGGGCTGGTGCCGTCAGTGCATGGGAGTGGGGTTTCTGGCAGACAGGGGAATGGTGGCCATGGTGGGAGGGGCCGGGCGGGGGCGTGGAGGATGGGCCGAGACCTGCCCCTGTGCCCAGCGCAGCCTTGCAGCCCACAGTTCCTTTCAAGGTGCACAAATTCGTGCACTGGGCCCCTAGTAAATAATAATAAAGGGGTCAATTCTTCAAAAAGACATAGCATTCCCTCAGGTGAATGTGCTTAACAACAAAGCATCAACAGATGAGAGGCAAAAACTGATAGAACTACAGGCAGAGATAAAAACTAATTCACTTTAGTAGTTGGAGACTTCAACACCCATCTATCAGTAATTGACAGATCCAGCAAGCAGAAAATGAGTAAGTACAGAGTTAAACTGAATAGCACCATCAATCAACTAGTTCTAATTGACATTTATAAATTCTTTATCCAACAATAGCAGAATACACATTCTTCTCAAACTACTTTGATCATTCTCCAAGACTAAAAACATTCTGGGCAATAAAACATGGCTTTACAAATTTAAAAGAATAGAAATCATACAAAGTATGCTCTCAGATCCAAATAAAACTAAACTAGAAATCAATAAAAGAAAGATACCTGAAAACCCACAATACATAGAGATTAAATAGCATACTTCTACAGAACACATAGGTCACAAAGAAGTGCTAGACAAATTTTAAGTATTTTAACCAAATGAAAATGAATATAACATTTATCAAAATTGGTAGAATGTGATTAATAAAGGGCTTAGAAGAAAGTCTATAGAATCGCATGTATATATTACAAAGAAGAATGATATCAAATGACTTATTGAAGACCAATAATATGTATGAACTTATAACCTGGCTAACCAAGAAAAAAGAGAGAAGACATAAATTACAATATTGGAAATGAAAGAGAAGTCATCACAACACATGTTATAAAAATTAAAAATTAATAAAGGAATATCAGAAATAATTTTACACACAAATCTGATAACATAGGTGAATTGGAACAATTCCTAAAAAAAAAAAAAATACTAAAACCCATACAAAAGCAACAAATAATCTTAATAGGCAAATATCTACTAAAGAAATCAATCAATATTAATAACCTCCCAAAACAGAAAACTGCAGGCCCTAATGGGTCCGCTGATGAATAATACCAAACTTTTAAGGAAGAAATTATACCAATTTTCTACAAGTAACTAAAGAAAATACAAGCAGAGGGAATTCTTCCTGATTCATTCTATGAAACTAGAATTATACTAATACTAAAACCAGGCAAAACATTTAAAAAATTCAAAAAAAACTACAGATGCATATATTTCATAAAGATAGAGCAAAAGTCTTTAACAAAATATTAGCAAATGGAATCCAACAATGTATTAAAAACATTATACACCACAATCAAGTAAGACTTATTCCAGATATTCAAGTTTGGCTCAACATATAAAAATCAGTTATTATAATCTGTCACATCAAGAGGATAAACAATAAAATTATATAATCCTATATCATAAAATGCTAATATGCAAATCAACCAAATGGCAGAATAGCCAGTCACTATGATGAGCACTGAGCACCAGGGGGCAGATGCTCAACACAGGAGCTGCCCCCTGGTGGTCAGTATGCTCCCACAGGGGGTGTGCCACTCATCCAGAAGCCGGGCTCATGACTGGCAAGTGTAGCAGTGGTGGCGGGAGCCTCTTCCACCTCTGCGACAGAGCTAAGGATGTCCAATTGCCGTCAGCAAGACATCCCCCAAGGGCTCCCAGACTGCCAGAGGGTGCAGGCTGGGCTGAGGGACGCCCCACCCCTGATGAGTGCAAGAATTTCAAGCACCAGGCCTCTAGTCATATAAATAAATGCAAGAAGCATTTGGCAAAATTCAAAACATATTTATAATAGTAATGCTCAATAATTTGAGATAGAAACTTGATAGAAACTTCCTCAACCAGATAAAGAGCATCCATGAAAATCCTACAGCTAACATTATACTTAACTAGAGGCCCGGTGCATGAAATTCATGCACTGGGGGGTGTCCCTCAGCTCAGCCTGCACCCTCTCCAATCTGGACCCCTCGGGGGATGTCCAACTGCTGGTTTAGGGATCAGGCCTAAACCAGCAGTTGGACATCCCTCTCACAATCCGGGACTACTAGGTCCCAACTGCTTGCCTGCCTGCCTGATTGCCCCTAACCACTCCCCTGCCAGCCTGATCAATGCCTAACTGCTCCCCTGCTGGCCCAATCACCTCCAACTGCCCTCCCTTGCTGGCCTGGTTGCCCCTAACTGCCCTCCCCTGCCTGCTGGCCATCTTGTGACCACATGGGGGCAGCCATCTTGTGTGAGGGCATGATGGTCAATTTCATATTACCTCTTTATTATATAGGATGATGACAAATGCAATGTTTCTCTGCTGAAATCAAGACTAAGATAATGATGTCTCCTATTACCACTCCTGTTCAATATCATACTGGAAGTCCTAACTAATGCAAAAAGACAAAGAAAGGAAATACAAGGTATACATTCTGGGAAGGAAGAAATAAAACTGTCTTTGCTTGTTGATAACATAGTTCTATGTGAAAAATCCCAAATTACCAATAGAAGAACACCTTGTACTAATAAGTGATTATAGCAAGGTTGCAGAACACAAAGTTAATATACAAAAGTAAATTGCTTTCCTACATACCAGCAATGAACAATTTCAATTTGAAATTAAAAAAACAAAAACAACTAGCACCAAAAAAAACAAAACAACTTAGTATAAACCTAACAAAGTATGTATAAGAAATATAGGGAAAAAAACTATAAAGTCAAAGGACTGACACTATTTAAAGACTTAAATGGAGTATTAAATGGAAAAATAATAGTGTTTTCAACGAGTGGTATTGGAACAGTTGGACATCCACATGCAAAGTAAATTACTCTAGGTACAGACCTTACACCACTCACAAAAATATCACTAGAAATAGATAGTAGACTGAAGGGCAAAATATGAACTTATAAAATTCCTAGAAGGTAACATGGGAGAAAATCTAGGTTATCTCGGATTTGGTGGTGACATTTTAGACACAACTTATAAAAGAAAAAAAAAATGATAATTTGTACTTCAAGTTAAAAACTTATTCTCTGAATAAGTCAATTTGGGGGATTTCTTTCAGATTTGAGGAGAAAAATCTTGCAAAAGACTTGTTCCAAAATACACAAAGAATTCTTAAAGTTCAACGAAAGGAAAACACACAAACCAATTAAAATTTAACAAAAGACCTGAGCAGACAATTAACCAAAGATGCACAGATGGCAAATAAGCATATGAAAACATGTTGAACGTTATATATTATTAAGGAACTGCAAA
The DNA here is from genome assembly GCF_014108235.1 of Myotis myotis. Taxonomy (NCBI): domain Eukaryota; kingdom Metazoa; phylum Chordata; class Mammalia; order Chiroptera; family Vespertilionidae; genus Myotis; species Myotis myotis. Next base: position 103,194,633 of record NW_023416346.1, on the reverse strand, counting down.
TTAAAACAACAATTATATACCTGCAATATCTGTTAGAATGGCCAACATCTAAAACACAACACCAAACAGTGGCAAGGAACTCATATTCACTGCTGGTGGGAATCGAAATGGTACAGCCACTTTGGAAGACTGGTAGTTGCTTATAAAACTAAACATACTGTTATTATATGATCCAACAATTATGTTTCTTGCATAAGAATATTTATAGCAATTTCATTCCTAATTGCTAACATTTAGAGGCTACCAAGATGTCCTTCAATAATTATGGATAAAGAAACATCCATAAAATGGAATGTTATTCAATAAAAAGAAATTAACTATCAATCTATGAAAAGACATAAAGATATCTTACATGCATATTGCTAGGTTAAAAAATTCCAACCTTAAAACACTGCATACTACATTAGTCCAGCTATATAACATTCTCAAATAGGCAAAACTATGGAGACAATACAAAGATCAGTGGTTGCCAAAGGTTTGGAGGAAGTAAAGGATGAATGAATAGGGGGAGCACAGAAGATTTTTAGGTCAGCGGAGTTATTCTGTGTGACACTGTAATAACGTATACATACTATACATTTGTGAAAAAAATCAAAGAACTGTAATTATAAAAAGAATGAACCTGAATGTAAACTATGGATTTTACTTAATAATGTGTGAATATTGAATTTGGCTAATCAAATATACTAAGTGTACTAAACTAATGCTAAATGTTTAGCATAAACTAATGCTAAATGCTTAGCATTAGGGCAACTGTGAGTGATGGGAAAGTGGAATCTGAGAACTCTTTATAGTTTTTTATTCAGTCTCTCTGTAAACTTAAAATTGACATAAAAAGAGTTAACAGATAAAAAAAAAGACAGTGAGACAACACCACCAGGATGGATATAATCAAAGCAAAGCAACAGTTAATTAATTAGTACATGAATGTTCATAGCATCTTTATTCTTAATGACCAAAAAGTGAGAAAATAAAATAATGTCTATCAACTAATAAATGGATAGACAAAATTTACTGTATCAATAAAAACAATGTATTTTGGCAATAAAATAATGTAGTTATATTTGCTATAACAAGAGTAGTTGTTGAGAATATTTTGCTAAGGAGATCGAGAAAATGGTGACCGAATACGCAGACCTTTCCTGCACCTCCTCCCCAGGCCAGACTGGAAATAAAACTAGAGTAGGGAACACACACCTGGAATTACCAACTGAGGTCCAACTGAGGAGGAGACATATCAAGGAAGGACAGAAGACACCTTACACCTGGTAGGAAGGGTGAGGTCCTGAGAGATGCTGACCCAGCTTCCAGGGGCAGCAGGGCAAGAGTGAGGAGGAAGCTCTGGGCTACAGCAAGACCTGTGCCCTCAGAAGATTGAAGCTGGGAAAGCAGGCTGGGCTCCACAGCCTTGAGCACCAGAGCTGAGACCAATGGCCCAGGTAACATCCAACCTTGAAAGGAGACAGGGCAGCTGGCCTTGGGGGAGTCTGGAGCCCATAGACTGGAGCTGGTCTGAGAGAAAGCTTCAGTTTCTGTTTTTTGTTTTTTTTTGTTTTTTTAATCTAGAGAACAGAAGTTTTGTTTGCAATTACTCACCCAAAGCTTTGGTGCAGGGAGGGTGGTGGGGACTCCAGGTGCCTAAGGAGAGGCTTGGGTGGGAAGCGTTCTGGGGAAATGTGGAAAAGCATAAGCCAGGCATCCTGCATTCAGTCAGATCCCCCCAAAACGAAATGGTAATTTTTCCTGAGAGGAGCTAACTGCTCCCAGTAGCAAGAGCCCAGGAAAAGAGGTGGGGGAAACCACCCTAGGTGATAGTGCCCACCCTCAGGAGCCCTGCCTACCAAACCCTACATTTTGACCTTTTCAGAGGAAACAAAAGCAAAGGCCAAGCCTATGTGTTTGAACAATCTCAGGGAGCTTCAGGACTGGATTGAAGGAAGGGCCATCTACCCCACTATCCTGAGAACCTGACAGGTACTTTCCCCACATGGGAGAACTGATAGAAACTCCAGGTTTCTAGCCAATCCCACTGGACTGCATAGAAGGATCTAAGCCCAGCCGAGGGAAGACTAATATTTTGGGCCACTTGCAGAGGAATACCTCTGTGACAGGGAAACACATCCACCACATTCTCTGGAATCTGAACATCTCCCCCAACTATGGCCCTTTCAGAAACAGACTTTTGAGTGATTTAAGATTGACAGCTGGTTAGCAGGCCAAGGCTGACAGAGGCGGAGCCTGAGGAACCTGGGGAATTTTGCCAATCCAGCTCTGGGCCCCATGCTGTTAAAAACCCTGCTTTAGAGGGCAGATTGGCCCCTCCTGCTTTCAGCCAAGTCCTGTGGAAACAGACACAAACTGTGGATCACGTGGAGCTTCAAGCAGGTTGCTGAAAGCCAAAGAAGGACATTTTCTGACAGTGGTTAGCACCTAAGTACTTCTGGGGAAGCTCAGAATTGTTAGACAGAACAGTCAGCAACAATAATCAGAAGAATAGCATCCAAAGGGAGCTCCCATGAGGCACTAAACTCTGCTGAGACAAATGCAAATTCACTTTTTTTCCAGTTTTCTATTTTCTTCTTTTTCTCTCTTTTTTTAATTTTCTTTTATTCTTTTTCTCTTCTTTTTGTTTTCCTTTTAAAAGTCATCTTCTTTATCTATCTGCTTTATTGATTTGTTATTGTTTTAGTATCTATTGTTTCTTTCATAGAACTAATTTTCCTCTTTCTTTTCCCTTGGTTCTATCTGCTTTCTCTTCTATTTTTCTTTCCAACTTTTTTTTCTTCATCTTTTATTTTACAGTTTTCCTTCCCTTATTCCCCTAACACTTTATTCTTATTTTCTTTATTTCAGCTCTGCCCCATTATTTTATATTATATTATATTATATTATATTATATTATATTATATTATATTAATTATATTATATTTATATTATTTTTCTCCCCCATCTTTTTTGTTTCTGTTCCTTTATTTCTTTGTTTGTTTTGTTTTTTCCCCTTTGGTCATATTTTTTTTTCTTTCTTTTCTTCTATGATTCTTGCTCTCTTTCCTCTTTCCTAATTCTCTCTTCTCTGATTGTTACTTTTGTTGTTGCTGTAGGGGTCTTGTATATGTTTCTGTTTTGTTTCTTTTGTTTAGTGTTTTCTTGTATTATATTTTGTTCTGTTCTGTCAGCACCTCCACAAAATCTTGCAAAATATGGTCAGGGGTGAGCCTCACAGTAAGCCAGTCTGAGAGGAGATTCCATCCACCACCAGGACAACATTTAAGACCAAATTACAGGAGAACCCAAATAACACAAACAAAGGGCTTTCCTAGAGCACCCAGCTCAAGAGATTGAAAAAACCGCACCACTGAGTTCCACAAAACACTTACTACATAAGACCACCCTACAAAGTCTGGGAGCCATAATAGTTTGATATAATACAGAGAAAAAATTCAAAAGAACATCAAGAAAGGGAAGAAAAATAAACAAACCCCCGAATGTAAGAAAAGGAGATATATATATATATATATATATATATATATATATATATATATTAGTTGCAATTAAATACAATTGGAGCCAATACCATATATATATATATATATATATATATATATATATATATATATATATGGCCCAATGCATGAAATTCATGCAAGGGGCTTGGCCCTCGCAGCTGCCGCGGCTTGCCTCAGCCCTCCCAGCATCGGTGTCATCTGGAAGGTCATTTGGCTGTCTGGTCTAATTAGCATTATATATATATATATATAAATATATATATATATATATATATATATATATATATATATATTTATTTATTTATATTTATATTTATATTTATATTTATATATCCTGAATATTCAACTTAAGACTACCTGGTGAGAACCATGATTACCAATGGTGGATAGTTGAGCCAACATAGAGACTGGTAGGAACTGTAGAGGGGTAAGAAGGTTAGCCTGGCTCCTACAGATAGCAGCTGAAGTTCCAGAGGGATATCTCAGCTGTGAGGAGTTCCTATAAAAAAGTCTGGGGTCTAAACCACATTATGATACCCCTGCCCAGAGCACCAAAACTGAGAAAATTGTCCACATAATATCTGGTTGTGAAAAGTAGCAGGTTTGCTATCTTCCAGGGAGAGATGGCTAAAAATGCAGGCAACTTTTTAAAGGGCAAATGCACAAAATTTCTTCTTCAGCCACTCACCTTGGGCTCATGCACAGGAAGGGCAGAGTGGACTAGAGCTGTGTGGAGAGAATCCAGGGTTGGGGGCTCTGGGGTTAGAGCTCTAAAGACAGCCATTCTTATTTCCTATGGTGAGTCATTCCCTCATAATGCAGAGGACTTCTTTCCCAAGCAGACCTTTACCATCCAGGCAGCTTTTACAAGTGAAGGAAAGCAATTGCCCCACACTGTTGGAAAACCTCTCCACCCATGCTGTGGGTTCTATGCTTTGCTGTGCTTGATAGCCTGAGGTTAATTAAGACTGATAGTAACAACCAGCCGGCAGGCAGAGACAGATCTCTAGAAGTTTTGTCTTTGCCTGATCTCCTTCTGGAATGAGGGCTAGGAAAAGCAGGCCTTGGTGCACATCCTGGTTATTTCCAAAGGCACCTCGCCCTATCAGAGGGAGCCAAAAGCTGTGGTTGGCTGATAGCTCCAAACATAGCACTCAGGGCCAGTCACCAACGTATCTGACATTGTTATGCACTATAGACAGGGAGTCCTAGCAGATCTACCTAATACATACACACAAATCAAAACAGGGAGCCTAAATGGCAAGAGAAAAAAATATGTAAAATAAATATCAAAAACATAAGTCTTTGTTTTACTATGGTTGCAAATATCAAAAAATTTCTATATGTGACACAGCATCAGAGTTAAGTTAGGGTTTTTCAAAATGCTGACATGCCGAGCTCAAAAGGTTTGCCATCACTGGTTTAAATAGTCATTTTTCCACAGAAGACATACAGATGCTTTACAGATATGTAAAAAGATGTTCAACAGCAATCAATATTAGGGAAATGATAATCGAAACCACAATGAAATATCACCTCACACCTGTTAAAATGGCTACTATCAAATGGACAAGAACAGGTGTTGGTAAGGATGTGGAGAAAAGGGAACTCTAGTGCACAGTTGGTGGGAATGTAAATTATTGCAACCACTATAGAAAATAGTATGGCAGTTTCTCAAAACATTAAAAATAAAATTACCAACTTATCCAGATACTTCACATCTTGGAATTTATTTGAAGAAAACAAAAACACTAATTCAAAAAATATATGTACCCCACCATTCATTGAAGCATTATCTACAAAATCAAGACATGGAAGCATCTTGTATTCTATAGTGTACACAAATTTAGGAAAAACATTTATTTTAACAAATCCCAAAAGTATGTATGTTTTAAAATAGAATCCATTTGTGAAGTTAGGGTAAAGTATGCTAATTCATATGAGGCAAAATTAGAAACCATTTTCTTACATCTAGCTTTATCCTTCATAATTCATGTCTTGATCCCCTTAAAAAAATACCACTCTTTCTGTTGCCACTCTCTCATAGTATTTATATTCAATATTGACTATGTGTGAATAACCCTAGACCCCTAAAATATTAAGTTCTTTAAGGACAAACACTATTTTGTTCATCTGTTAGTGCACCGTGTTCAGCACCATGCTTGGTCCATAAAAGGCATGAAATACTTGTTGAATAAATAAACAAGTGGATGAATAAATGAATAATTATAAATTAATGGCATCATGTTTCTTTTGAACATTAGACTTCAAAAAGTAACACTAGCCATAACCGGTTTGCTCAATGGATAGAGCGTCAGCCTGCGGACTGAAAGGTCCCAGGTTCGATTCCGGTCAAGGGCATGTACCTTGGTTGTGGGCACATCCCCAGTGGGAGGTGTGCGGGAGGCAGCTGATCGATGTTTCTCTCTCATCAATGTTTCTAACTCTCTATCCCTCTCCCTTCCTCTCTGTAAAAAATCAATAAAAAATATATTTTTAAAAAAAGTAACACTGTGTAGGTTCATTGTGCTTCTGTATGCACATATGTGAAAATAGTATGTGGTTTTCCATAGTAATGGAGATAGATTTTAATTGTTCCATTTATAGTTTATACAACCCATTTTTCTGTGACCATTACCAGATATTTGTAAAATAGCTAGTTGAAGGGGGATACAATCTATGAGCATGTAACTAACTGCCCTAAAAGTCTTACACCCTGGGCCATATTTTAATGGAGTGAAGCCTAGATGAACTGAATAGCCATACCCTAATGTCAAAGTACACAGGAATTTCTCTCTAATATTGCAATTCAATAAACAATTACTTATTGTGCATTATTTTTGTGAGTAGCCTTGTATTTCTAATGTGTTATAATGTGGTTTTCTTTTATTACCTCAACTAGAGGCCTGGGGGGAGGTGTCCCTCAGCCCGGCCTGTGCACTCTCACAGTCTGGGACCCCTTGGGGGATGTCCACCTGCTGGCTTAGGCCCGCTCCCCAGGAGATTGGGCCTAAGATGGCAGTCAGACATCCCTCTGGCAGCCCGAGAGTCCTCGGGGGATGTCCACTTGCCAGTGGGGAGCAGGCCTAAGCTGCAGTCGGACATCCTTAGTGCTGCTGAGGAGGCAGGAGAGGCTCCCACTACCACCAATGTGCTGGCAGTCATCAGCCTGGCTTGTGGCTAAGCAGAGCTCCCCCTGTGGGAGCACCCTGACCACCAGGGGGCAGCTACTGCATTGAGCATCTGCCCCCTGGTGGTCAGTGTGTGTCATAGTGACCAGTCATTCCCAGTTGTTCTGCTGTTAGGGTCAATTTGCATATTACCCTTTTATTATATAGGATAATTACCCATCCCTTTCTAGGCATAAGAAAGATTCAGGATTTAGGAAATTCTGTTATGATGAAATAAAATATTATAGTGAAGTTTAAGAAAAGGCTAAGATCATCACATAAAATGCATTTGAAAATTAGGTAGAGTCTTCCTCAAGATTATATCTCCATAGGCCACTCTGTTAAATGGCACGTACAATCTAACTAAAATTCTGGATGAATCACTTGCCAACTTTTATTGGAATCATAGTCATTGTTTGTGGTTTTTAAGCACCCCCTACCCCCAAATTGCCAATGAACATAATTAACAATTTGTTCTAATTTGCTGTAACTCTAAAGCAAGCCAGATCAATTTTTTGGTCATTAAAATTTGTAAAGAAAAAATTACTCTCAAGCACCAAACCTATTATAGAAAAAGTTTAAAGTTGGCATCAGTATTCATAGATTATTTTTAAAGCTCACTAAAGTAATGTTTATAATGAAAGCATAGATCTTTACCAGCAAATGCCCAACATGGCACATCAGCAAACCAGTGAATCACATTCAGATTAAAAAATTCCTTCCCTCAATTAAATAAATACATTTCTCACTTATTTCTCATATTGATTTAAGAAGAACTATTACATTTTAATCAAAATAATTATTAGGTATTAAATGTTTATGTGCTATTTGTGTTTTATCATGAGAGTGTTCTTTTAATTTGAGGTTTATTGTTCTCCTGTCAGCTAATAACAAAGATATCCTATATAATAAAAGCCTACTATGTTAAGTGTCTAGTCGTCCAGTCAGCCATTCAACCAATCAAAGCATAATATGCTAATGATATGCTCAGGCTGCTCAACCACTCGCTCTGATGTGCACTGACCACCAGGAGGCAGATGCTCTGACTGGTAGGTTAGATTGCTGCTGGGGTCCAGACGATTTGGACTGAGTGAGATGGGCTGGACATGCCCTGGAGCCCTCCCATGGCCCCTCCCTGGCTGGCCAACCTCCTGTGTCCCTCTCCGGCCCCGATTGTGCACTGGTGTGGTTCCTCGGCCTGGCCTGTGCCCTCTTGCAATCCAGGCAGAGAGATCCCCCACTCCCCCAGTGCAGAAATTTCGTGCACTGGGCCTCTAGTTTTAAATAAAGAAAAAATAATTAACTGAGTATAAAAGAAGGCTTCTGCTCAGCCTTCCTTGCCTCCTTGGTTACCTATCTTAATCATTCTTTAATATTTGAAAGTATAGGACATCTTTGGCAATGGTGGTATTGAATGTAGAAATGAAACATGTCAAAACTTATGTTTGGTAGTTTCATGAAGAAAAGAAGAAATACTTATCAGGTCCTGAAGGCCTGTAAATAAAATGACAGGGAAAAGCAGTGTGTTTAAATATTTTATCATAATCTCACCCTTCAAACTTTTATGCTTTCAGGGCTTCACATAATAAAATGTGCAATTTTTAAAAATAAATAACAATTTACCTGCCTGTACCCCCCAAAAAATCATTTACTTTATTTTTTAATCATTTTTAAAATTTTTAAATTACAATTTGACATGGAATATTATATTAGGTTCAGTGTACATCCCAGTGAGTAGACATTACATAACTTGCTAAGTGATCATCCCAATAAATCTTGTACCCTTCTGACACTATATACTAGTAGAGTAATTATAATATTATTAACTATATTCCCTATGCTGTACTTCACATCCCCATGACTATTCTGTAACTACCAATTTGTACTTCCTAATCCCTTCACCTGTTTCACACATCCCTCCAATCCTTCTCTCATCTGGCAACCATCAAATGTTCGCTGTATCTATGAGTCTGTTCTGCTTCTTCAGTTATCATTATTTTTTAGATTCATTGATATATATGTATTTATTGACATTTTATTATTAATATTGTTCTCTTTTTTCCTTCCACTTCTTAAAGAAAATTTATGTGATATTGGTTTGGTGGTGTTGGACAACTTTAGCTTTTACTTGACTGGGAATCTATGTGTCCATTGATTCTAAATGATAGCTTTCTTGAGTAATCTTGGTGGTAGGTCCTTGCTTTTCATCACTTTGAACATTTCTTGTCAATCCCTTCTGTTCTGCAAAGGTTCTGTTGAGAAATCATCTGGCAGTCTTATGAGACTTCCCTTGTAGGTAACTAACTACTTTTCTCTTGTTGCTTCTAACAGTCTCTCTTTGTCTCTAACCTTTGGTGTTTTAATTATCATGTGTGTCTTGGTGTGGGCCTCTTAGGGCTCATCTTATTTGGGACACTCTGCACTTCTTCACTTGCATGTTTATTTCTGTTACCAGCTTAGTGAAGTCTTTCATCTTTATTTTTTCACATAGGTTTTCAATTCCTTTCTCTCTCTTCTCTATTTGGCAACCCCATGATGCAAGTATTGGTACACTTGAAGTTTTCCCAGAGGCTCTTTATACAGTACTATCTTCATTTGGGGGTATATTTTTGTTCTCTTCTTCACTGTTGATTCCCTGTAATGTTTTCTTCATTTCAATGAATGTATTCTTAACTTCTGACTGATTCTTTTTATGTCTTCAAGTTCCATCCTTATATCTCCTATCTCTTTGTTGAAGCTCTCACTAGGTTCATCTACTTTTCCCCTAAGTTCATTGAGCATCCTATAACCAGTGTTTTGAACTCTATGCTTGGTAGGTTACCTGTCTCCATTTTGTTTAGTATTTTTTCTGGAGCTTTTTTCAGTTCTTTCATTTGGAACATACTTCTTTGTATCCTCATTTTGGCACCCTCCTTGTCTCTATGTATTAGGTAAAGCCACTATGTCTCCTGGGCTTGGTAGAGTGGCCTTATATAGTAGATATTTTGTAGGATCCAGTGGCACAGCTTCTATGATCACCAAATCTGGGCACTCCAAGTGCACCCCTCATGTGGGCTATGTGCACCTTCCTGTTGTAGTTGAGCCTTGATTTTTGTTGTCACATCAATAGGAGGGATTTACCTTCAGATCAATCAGTTGCAACGACTGGCTGCAGCCGCTGTGGATGACCAGCTCAGCAGGGGCTCACTGCACAAAGCAGGAATTATTTGAGCAGGTCTGTCATGAAGATTCACTTGTGGAAGTGGTTATGTGGTGTATCCACGTGGTCTGAAGCTATACACTGGGTACACTGGCTCTAGAGCCTCCTGGGAGATGCAGGCAAATGTCAGCCATTACCTGTGTTCTACCCAGTGCCACCTGGCATGAGCTACACAAAATTTACAGATGGCTGCTACTTTTGCTGGGCTTGGAGGTACCCAAGAGAGGCCAAGTTGCCAACTCAGCCTGGCTTCCACTAGTGCCAGACCTGAGGCCACTTAATGAGACATATGGGGCAAGCCAAAGCTAGATGCTGCTTGTTTGAGAGATTTTTTTTGGAAAATGTGAACCATTATTCAAGACTAGCTATTCCTATGGAAAAGCTACTGGAAACAGATTGGGAGAACCTGAAGTTGGGTAGGGTGGGATATATGGAGTCTCAGATAATCACCAGGGTGGGATAAACAGTATTAGCCTGGTTGATGGAGACTCACATATGGTGCCCGTCTGCTCGCTATGTGGAGGGAGTGCTCAGCAAAGTAACAATTGCCTCTGCCAGCACTTCTGGCTGGGAAAGCTTCCCTCCAACTCTCATCCTGATGCCAGACATTTCATTTCCTACCCCTGTTCCCCTTGTGCCTTTCAATATGTTGCCCCAGCACTGGAGCTCAGAGTGAGTCTGAGTATGTCCATGTGCAAATCCTTTAAGAGGAATGCCTGGGGCTCCAGAGCCCTCATCTCATTCAGCCACAAACCCCACTGGCTTTTACAGTCAGAATTTATGGAGATCTTTCTTCCTGTCACTGGAACCCTGGGTAGGGGATCTGGTGTGAGGCTGGGACATCTCAGTAGGGATCTTCAGAGCCAAGATAGCCCTCCCAATTTTTATCCACAACACTTGAGTATGGTATCAGCCCATTCCAAATCTCTGCCCCTCCTACCAGTCTCAGTGTGGCTTCTTTTATTCCCTAGTTGTAGGACTTCTATTCAGCTGGATTTCAGATTGTTCTAAATGATGGTTGTTCTTTAGTTTGGTTGTGATTTAGTGGGAGGATGTGAGTACCTCATTTACTTGTGATGCCATCTTGACCAGAAGCTCTCATTTTACCTATGGTCCTCTCCCCCAGGCACACACTTTTGTTGCAGATGACCAACAGTTTGCACTAAATCATGCTACCATGGATCTTTATTATGTCCTCTGTCCTATGAGCTTCTATGTGCTCACAGGACATGATGCATTCCTGATACGAAAGACTTTAGGTTTGGGGGGATTAAATCTAAAACCTTCTTTTTGTATTAAAACATTGCCATGGCATAAGCGCATACTAAAATAGATTTCCCAACTTTATTAAATATACATATTTGATACAAATGCAAAATTCCATATGTAACACTATGGTTTTTTTTTATTTTAATATTTAAAATACCCATTTCAAGCTTAAATGTGAAGTATATCTATGTACATCTCTCAATGCCTGCACATGCATATACAGATTGGCATGAAAAGACAGAAGGTAGACACTGAAAAATCTCAAAATAATATGTGTATCTATATGCTTGAGCACATGCCTTTATTAATATGAGGAATATTTGTAAGTGTATCTTTCAATTTGTAAATATAAGATCAATGTGTCATGATAATAATAGTAGTGGCTAAGGGAGGTCTCACCAATTAAATGCCATAACACTGAGCAATAGGAGTTCATATTTTAAAATCGGATGGTAAAAATTAGAGCAATTGTGAGAGTTTTTTTGTGGAGCTATTTAAGAAGACTTATTTTGGTAACAGCTGCCTGAAATGTTCTTTGATATGTTTAGATTACTAGAGGGTTGTGGGGGTAATATAAATTTTGTGTATGACCCAATGTGAGGTGTCACTGTACTAGACTCTTTAGAATGAACTAAATCCCATCATGACACAATGTAGGATTATGTCCTAATTCAAGAGGTAGCATTGGAATAGGCACTAAGTCACACTTCCTAGACACATGGGTCATATGGACACATTCTACATATAAGAAAATGGAAAATAAGGTTTTTCAAAATCAGTACTTTTGTCTTCCACTTTGCTTAGCAAATGCTGAATTTTGTTCTTAGAAGAGTAGGGGAAGAAGAGACATTACTAAAATCTCCTTTGAGGAAAAGCTGATTAAAGCATGCACCTATTGTATGGCTTTACTGAAAAGTGATAAAAGTATTTGTAACTCAAGTAGGGTTAATATGGTGTAAAGAAAAGTAGACTGAGAGCATAAATAAAGCTGGGCAGGAACATTTTGAATAGTAGCTTGGAGCTTCGCATAGAGCAGGCATATAGTGTTTTCTGTATATTTGTAGATTCTGGCAACAGGGCTATTTTCTTAGAGCAATGAGTCCTATGAGAGAAAGACCTTCAGGGCTCTTCCTATATCCACACCGGTGGAGACTAGTGAATTCATAGATTCTGTTATTTTAGGAGTTGGCAAAACAAGCCTACACTGATTGTCATAACATGGGTCTAGGCCCGTGATCAGCAAACTGCGGCTCACGAGCTACATGCGGCTCTTTGGCCCCTTGAGTATGGATCTTTCTAAGCCTTAGGAGTACCCTAATTAAGTTAATAACAATGTACCTACATATATAGTTTAAGTTTAAAAAAATTGGCTCTCAAAAGAAATTTCAATCGTTGTACTGTTGATATTTGGCTCTGTTGACTAATGAGTTTGCTGACCACTGGTAGGCCAAGCAAGTAATTATATGGCCTCTGGGAGTTACAACACTCATATCCAAAAAGCTAGTCCCATGAATCCCTTCAACCAATTCCATTTATAATTATTCCTAATACATGAGAGGGCCCCAAAGGATTAATGATAATGGAAGCTTTTTTCAAAGAATTATGCTTCCAGTTTCAGATATAAGTGTTTAGAAGTGAATCAGATCCAGGCATTTTCTAGGAGCAAACACTTTTCTGCTCACTTGTCTTCAGTTTAAAAACACTACTGAAAACATCTTTATCTGTTGTCATTCTTGTTCTCTTCTTTTTCCCCTCCCTTATTTCCTTTTTTCTTCCTTCTTCATGCCTTCCTCATCTTCTTTTGTTCAAATGATAGTTGAACCCTTTCATGTGCTTGACGAAAAAAAAAAAAAAAGACAGATAAAACTCAAGGTCTCTGACCTCAGTAAACTAATTCTAATAAGAAAAAAGGAAAAGGTAATTACCACATATAAGAAGGGCTACACATGGTACTCAGTGAGGATGAAGGCAGAACATTTAGGACAGCTGGCAGTGGGGCATGGAAAGGTGCATGGGAAAAGGAAACATCAAGTGAAATCATTAAAGCTTTCCCTGAAAGGGGAGCTTCCTGGAATGAGCACTAAATAATTTACAATTATCTATGTGAAGCTGAGCACACTATATTTCAAACAAAAAGATCAATTTTTGTAAAGTAAAGGAGGTTTGAAGCAGTATGGAATGTTCAGGAGAACCACAAGCATCGAGTTGTGAAGAAGAAATGTGAAAAATGAGAATAAAAATCACATACACTGCTGGGGGAAATGCAGACTGGTGCAGCCACTGTAGAAAACAGTATGGAGTTTCCACATAAAAATAAAAATGGAACTCCCATTTGACCCAGTGATCCCACTTCTAGGAATAAATTCCAAGAAACTAGAAACACCAATCAGAAAGGATATATGCACCCCTATGTTCATAACAGCACAATTTACAATAGCTAAGATTTGGAAACAGCCTAAGTGCCCATCAGCAGATGAGTGGATTAAAAAACTGTGGTACATCTACACAATGTAATACTATACTGCTCTACAAAAGAAGGAATTCTTACCATATGCAACAGCATGGATGGATCTGAAGAGTATTATGCTAAGAGTATAAGCCAGTCAGAGAAAGATAAGTATCACACGATCTCACTCATATGTGGAATCTAATGAGCAACATAAACTGATGAATAAAAACAGACCCAGAAACACAGAAGCACTGAACAAACTGTCAAACCTCAGAGAGAAGGTGAGGGGAGGGGGAGATCAACCAATGAACTCATATGCATATATGCATAACCCATGGACACAGACAATAGGGTGGTGAAGGCCTGGGGTGGGAGACAGGGTCTGGTGGGAGAGGTCAATGGGGGCAGAGGGAAGAGGACATATATAATACTTTCAACAATGAAGATTTTAAAAAAAAATCATGAAGAGCTCTCTTTCAGCACCAAGGTGCTGCATTTGAATCTCTTTGCCATTTCTTCCCACAAGATCAAGATGTTCCTAGCCAAGAAACAAAAGCAGAATCAGCCCATTCCCCAATGGATTTGAATGAAAACTGGTAATAAAATCAGGTACAATGAGAAGAGAAGACATTGGAGAAGAACCGAATTGCGTCTATGAGGAATCACACATGAGAGATGGTTCACATATTTATGCAGTATCCAGGTTGCCTGCACCTTTAAATGATTGAAATGATCACAGTTGTCTGGATAGTTGGGCATTTTATTTGGAAAATTATTGGACTCATGATTTTGCTCTGTTTTTTCTGCAGTAGTAGGTTGGTTCAGTAATAAATGTGAGATACCTCTTTTTAAAAAATCATGAAGTCAGACCCAGCTGGCTCTTTGCCTGTGGCCCTTTATTTCCACTTACCCTCACCCCCTCTTTCAAAAAAAAAAATCAAATTAAAATCATGAAGTCAGATCAAGAAGAACTTTAACTAACCTAAGAAGAAAGAGAAAGGCCCAGCTGTCATGGCTCAGGGGTTGAGCATCGACCCATGAACCAGGATGTCACGATTTGAATCCTGGTCATGGCACCCTCCTGGGTTGTGGGCTCGATCCCCAGTGGAGGGCATGCAAGAGGCAGCTGATCAATGATTCTGTCTCATCATTAATGTTTCTATCTCTCCCTCCCTCTCCATTCTTCTCAGAAATCAATAAAAATATATTTAAAAAAAGAAACAGGGTTATTGGTTAAAAAGAAAAAAAGAAAGAGAAAGCACAAATAACTATATGCTAAATAAGTTAAATTTGAATTTAAAACTTAATCAAAACGCCATGCCCAGGTAGCTTCACTGGTGAGTTAATTGTTTAAAAATAAATAATAGCCGAAACCAGTTTGTCTCAGTGGATAGAGCGTTGGCCTGCGGACTGAAAGGTCCCAGGTTCGATTCCAGTCAAGGGCATGTACCTGGGTTGCGGGCACATCCGCAGGGGGTGTGCAGGAGGCAGCTGATCAATGTTTCTCTCTCATCGATGTTTCTAACTCTCTATCTCTCTCCCTTCCTCTCTGTAAGAAATCAATAAAATATATTTTAAAATAAATAAATAAATAAATAATAGCAATCCAGTAGAGAAACTGGAACTCCTATACTGCTGGTAGGAATGCAAATTATGTGAGCCACTTAGGCAATTTGGCAGTTTTCTTCTAAAGTTACATATGCTTACCATATGAGCCAACAATCTTACTCCTAGTTGTTTTTTTCTTTTCCTCAAGAATAAAAACAACGTATGCCCAAAAGACTTGTAAGTATAGCAGCATAAACTCATAACACTATTATTAATAATAGAAAAAATAGTAGCAAGCCAATCATCAACTAATGAATGGATAAACACGATTTGGTAGATCCATACAACAAAATTTGACGAATCACTGATGGAGGCAATGTCATGGATAAATCACAAAAGGATTATGCTGAGTAAAAGAAACTAGAGGCAAAAGACTACATATTGTGGTCCTGAATCCAGGATAAAAATTTAATAATTAAGAGCAAAATAGTGGTTCGCTGGGGCTGAGATCAAGGGAGGGGACTGACTGCAAAAGGATAGGAAATGGTTTATATCTTAGTCGTGGTGATTATAACCACATACAATAGCCTAAACTCAACATGTGGTACATATCAAGTTAGCAAGATTTATTGTTTGTAAATTGTACTCCAATAAGGGGAGGGGGATTATATAGGGAACAACTGAAATCCATTAAAAGGGCTTAAGTTGTTGCCTATGAAGATAATAAAGGGTATTTTTAGGGTATTGGTGGTATGAAAAGAGGGGAAGAAATAGAAACGAAAGGGTTAAAAGGTAAAATCTATAAGATAAGTTGACTGTTTACTTGAGTGAGAGGTTAATGATGACTTACAGATTTCTGGTTTGGTCAAGGTTGTACCAAGGTTGTAGAACATGGAGGATGATAAAATATTGAAAGTGAATACAATGAACTTGGCTTTGAATGTGTTGATTTTAAGTGGCATTTTGGACATCTAGGTATCCAGTAAGGAAGTAAACATAGTCTGGAGCTCAGATGAGAGGTCTAGGTTGGCTTTCAGTTACTTCATACTACATTTTTAGTAATGGTAAACTTTCATTTCATTTCAGTTTGGTTAGTTTGTTTTTGGTAGTACAAATGATTAAGAACTTAAAGAGTAACCGAGATGACGGTACCTCAGATTATACTTTTGTCATAAGCCATGGGTGGTTCCTAAGTTCAAAGCCTATAGATCTGTACATTAAAGTGAGCTGCTACAGTTCCCTAGTACAATTGTGGAGCTTATAAAAAAATGAGAGTTACAGGCCTTAGTGTACTATCATCATAAACCAAACCTAGTATACTGTGGACAAAATAAAGACTGGGCTAAAATCTCTTTATGACATTGGACTTAAAAACAAATGAATTTATGTAAAATGTTATGAGTTTGTGCACTGAAGACAGGGAAAAAGATCCAGAAGGTGAAATTGCGAGTGATCATGACTGACATAACTAACTTCTTCCCAAATCCACATCTCAATAATTTTGGATTTTTGGTATTTCATTTATTTATTTTTCTACCCACACATATCAACCTGTGTTAATGATAAAATCATCATATTCATTAAGTAGTAATCAGACAGTATCTAGACTATAGGTCTACACAGCAGCACTGAGCCATCAGGAACCCTGAACAAGGGCATCAAATAAGCATGAAACATGAGCACTGTGCAAAATATGACATTTTACACATCACATTTTCATCCATATAAACTATGGAATAGCTAGGAAGCTTCTCTAAAAGAAGGTAACTCAAACACTCAGTGTAACCTTCCAATCTAATCTTTCCATTCCTTGATTCATATGTCAACTAAAACTAACCACTGAAAGTTTTAATAACAAATAAATTTTTAAAAATATTGAGCCACAAAATCCAACCTTAAAGTTAAAAAGGAATAAATGCCATTACAACCTCATCAACTTTAAATACCATGAACATTTCAAACAGATGCCCAGTTAAAAATATCTATCAGGTTCTTACAATAATGAATGCACTTTATTTGACAAGCTCTGTGGGAGATATGTAGAAATTTTTAAAACTGCACATAGGAATTACCAAGGATCTTATAAACAAGGCAGAGAGTCAGTATTCCACTTATGTATAGATGAGGAATGCATACATCATACCTTTCTAAAAATCCTCACCTGAGGGTATCTTAAACAGACAGGAATCAAGAAGAGAAAGAGAGAGAGAGAGAGAGAGAGAGAGAGAGAGAGAGAGAGAGAGAGAGAGAGAGAGAGAAGAAGAAGAAGAAGAAGAAGAAGAAGAAGAAGAAGAAGAAGAAGAAGAAGAAGAAGAAGAAGAAGAGAAGAAGAAGAAGAAGAAGAAGAAGAAGAAGAAGAAGAAGAAGAGGAAGAGGAAGAGGAAGAGGAAGAGGAAGAGGAAGAGGAAGAGGAAGAGGAAGAGGAAGAGGAAGAGAGAAACATCCATAAGTTGCCTCCCAAATTCGCCCTGACCGGGGATTAAAGTGTAACATTTTGGTGTACAGGATGACACTTCAACCACCTGAGCTATGGGGCAAGACACTCACATCATTCTTTTTTTATTGTCACTGCTGATATTCTAGCTCAGGCCTTACTTCCTCAAACTTGGATTATGTCAAACTCTAATTAGAGCACAAATTCCATACACTCCTCTGACCTAACTCTCTGCTCCAATATAACCACCTATTAGCTGACAGAAAAACCTGCTTAAAATTCCTAATCCAACATTATTTGCTCAAAAAATATTAATTGGCTTCCTACTGAGTAAAGTTCAAACTCCAGTACTCTACAAAGTGAATTATTCATTCATTACACAGTCTTCAATATGCTTTGGCTTAAAACACATCTGTTTTTGTTATATTATCACTCCATACTAGAGTTGTTTGCTTTTTAGTTAACAACTATCCAAATATTGCCATCCATCAATACATTGTTATACCCAAATATACCCAAGCATAGTGTCTGGCAAACAGTAGATCATCCATACATGTTTAGTGAATGGAATTGAATCTGTTCAAATGTGGAAGAATTATAATAAAGTGGAATGAGCACTTGACCCACATTCAGGCATCCTGAATTATAATGATGGCTTTATCATCTCCTTTATATATGGTCTTGATTTCTTTATCTGTAAAATAAGAATAACATCTGCTTTGACTGCCTTACAAGGTAATGTGAGAATTCTATAAGAAATCTATATATATAAAAGCCTAAGTGACCTTTGTGACCAGACAACCATCTGGTAGCTATGATGCACACTGACCACCAGCGGGTAGATGCTCAATACAGGAGCTGCCCCCTGGTGAACAGTGCACTCCCACAGCCAACCTCCCGCGATCCATCCCCATAGCCAGCTGGCCCCAATTGGCCCAAGATTGGCCTGATCGGGCTGGCCGGCCAACCACCTGCAGACCTTCCCCCCCAGCTGGCTGAGTGGTCAGTGCACTCCACAGCCAACCTCCCATGGTCCCTCCACCTGGCCAGCCAGCCCTGGTGGGCTGGAGTGGGGGGGGGGGAGGACCTTACCCATGCACAAATTCATGCACCAGGCCTCTAGTATAATATAAAACTATTTTGAAACACATAAAGGTTTTATTATGACATTATGATAATTATTGCATACATATACAGAGTAGTCTATTTTTAAAATGTCCCCCATTAAAAGTCACAGTAAATGTAACCACATGGTATGGACATGAACATATATTCATATCCACAAAAATACATCGTATTGATCATATACAAAAATTGCTAACACATTTTAATCTCACAAGTCTTATTTTATGCTCCTGAAAAGCACATACAGGGGTGGGCAAAAGTAAGCTTACAGTTGTGAGTACATGAAACACAGTTTATTCCTGTATTATCCTATATAATAAAAGAGAAAAATGGTAATTAACCATAACTTCGCTACCCTTCCCATTGGCTAATCAGCAAGATATGCAAATTAACTGCCAACCAAGATGGCGGCCGGCAGCCAGGCAGCTGAAGCGAACAGGAGGCTTGCTTGCTCCAGTGACGGAGGAAGCCAAGGTTCCCCCCCTGCTGCTGCCGGCCTCTGAGCTTGCACTCTAAGCAACTCTGTTGCAAATATAGAAGCTAAACAATCCCCAGAAACCTGCTTTCAGCCGGCCCACCTAGGAGCTGGAGCTGAGCCCGACCAGGGGCTGCACCTAGAGATTGGGCCTGCCCTCTGCCACCTGGGAGTGGGCCTAAGCCAGCGGGTCGTTATCTCCTGAGGGGTCCCAGACTGTGAGAGGGCACAAGTGGGGCTGAGGGACACCCTCCATCCTGCCAGTGCACAAATTTTTGTGCACTGGGCCTCTAGTCTTATATAATAAAAGGCTAATATGCAAATTGACCAAACAGTGGAACAACCGGTCACTATGATACACACTAACCACCAGAGGACAGACACTCAATGCAGAAGCTGCCTCCTGGTGGTCAGTGCCCTCCCACAGGGGGAGCGCCACTCAACCAGAAGCCCTTAGCTGGGTTCATGGCTGGCGAGCACAGAGGTGGTGGCAGGAGCCTCTCCTGTCTCTGCGGCAGCAGAGGATGTCTGACTGCCAGCATATATGGGTCTAAGCCATTATCCGGACATCCCCCGAGGGCTCCTGGACTGCAAGAGGGTGCAGGCCAGGCTTAGGGACCCTCCCCCCTGAGTGCACAGATTTTGTGCACTAGCCTCTAGTTACTTATAATAGTAAAGCTATTGTAATAATCATAACTTGCATGTATTTTTCCTTACAAACAACTATAAGCCTACTTTTGCTCACCTCTATACATTCTCTAGATGAAAAAACAAAAAGGTTGCATTATAATTTGAGGAAAATTCCAAAATGGCAGTGGAGCAAGTGGGAGCTACAATTACATGATCCTAGGACCAAACTGGAAAACAAAATACAGAAAAACCACCCTGAATAATCAACTGAAGACTAGCTGGAGAGAACCCTGATAACAAAAGACAGAAAGTGGAGACTGTATACTAGTAAACACTGATAGGAGGATCAGAGATGTGAAAGGACTGGTTGGGCTCCCACAGACAGCAGCTTAGATTCAAGAGGGATATCTCAGTTGGAGGTGTTCCCACTGAGAACTCTGAAGTCTAAACTCCAAACTGGGTTCCCCATCCCAGATCACCAGACCTGAGATGGTTTACACAGAACATCTGGCTGTGAAAAGCAGGAGGGTTGATGTCTGCCAAGGAGAGATGGCTAGTAAAGCAGGAACCTTCATTAAAAGACAAGACACAAAATTTCATGTGCAGCCACTCACCTTGAGCTCTGGCAGAGTGAGGGCAGAGTGGACTGGAGCTATTTGAGCAGAAGCCAGGGTTGGTGGCTCTGGGGTTAGAACTCCAAAGGCAGACACCCTGGGTTCCTGTGCTGAGTCATTCATTTATACAGCAGAGGATGGTAAAGCAGACCTTTACCATCCAGGCAACTTTTCCACGGTGTGGAAAGCAATTGGCCCACCCTATTTGGAAAAACCCTTGCCCTCCCCCTGCCCTCATGGAGTTTCTGAGGCTCATTAAGACACTGAGAATAACAATCAGCCTGCAGGCAGAAAGTATTGCCGAGCCATGTTGGAAAAACTATTGCTCAATCCTGTGATCTATAGTCTGATACTAATCAAGACTGAATAACAATCTGACTGCAGGAATAGGCAGATCTCTTGAGGTTCTGAGTCTTTGCATGATCTAATTCTGGGCCTGAGGCTAGGAAAGGAAGACCTTGGTGCACATATTAGCACCCAGCCCCAGCAGAGGGAGTCACAAACTGTGGATTGCTGATAGCTCCAAACAGAGTACTGAGGGCCAGTCACAAATAGCATCTGACATTGTCCTGCACTAGAGACTGGGAGTTATAGCAGATCAACATGACACATAAAAACAAACAAACAGGCATCCAAAATGGGGAGACAAAAAAGCAAGCTCCAAATGAAAGAACAAGGGAATTATCCAGAAGAAGAGCTAAATGAAATGGAGATAAGAAATTTATCAGATATATAGTTAAGGATAATGATGGTAAGGATGCTCAACATCGTGAGAAAATATATAGTAATTATGAAAAAAGAAAGTCGGAAATAAAAGAATAATATAGCACCAATAAAGAACACATTGGAAGGAATAAATATCAGTTTAGGGGAAGCCAAGGATCGGATCAGTGAATTAGAAGACAGGGTAGGAAAAAAAAAATCACTCAATCAGAGAATAAAAAAAACAACAATTAAAAAACAGGAGTACAGCTCAAGGGAGCTGTGGGACAACAAAACATAATAATAATATTCATATCTTTGGATATTCTACCAGAAGGGGAAGAAAGTGAGTAAGTGATATAGAACCTGTGTGAAGAAATAATAGCAGAAAATTTCCCTAACCTGGTGAAGTAAAAAGTCACACATGTTCAGGAGGCACAGAGAGTCCCTAGCAAGAAGAACCCCAACAGGCCCACACCCAGACACATCATAATTAAAATGCCAAAAATTGAAGACAAAGAGAGAATCTTAAGGGCAGCAATTTGTTACCTACACAGAAGCTCCCATAAGGATGTCAGCTGATGTCTCATCAGAAACTCTACAGGCCAGAAGGGAATGATGGCATGAAGTTTTTAAGGTAATGAAAAGCAAGGATTTGAAACCAAGATTATATCCAGCTAATCTATCATTCAAAATAGATTATGAAATAGAGTTTCCCAGACAAATAAAAAGACTAAAAGAGTTAATCATCACCAAACAAGCACTGTAAGAAATGCTAAATGGACTGCTGTAATGAGAAGAAATATATATAGAGAGAAACATAGGCATAAAGAATTAAAATGGCAAATTTAGTAAGACTCCAGCATGGCTGTCAGCAGGACTGGAGTGAAGGAGAGAGTGTGAGTGAGGGAGGGAGAGAGAGGGTGTGTGTGTGGACATGTGTGTGCATGTGTGTGTGTGTGTGTGTATGTGTGTGTGTGTGTGTGTGTATAGCAAGCATGTCAAACTCAAAGGCTAACACGGACCAAATAAACAAGGTTTAAGTTTATGTGGGCTGCAAAAAAAAACCCCCAAGCTTCAATTTTCATAGAAACATAGTTTTATTTAGATAGAGACACGCTGAATACAAAGGGCTGAAATAAATGAGTAATCATTAACATAAAATAATAGAACATTTTAATAAAAATTAATATTTTTTCTTGAACATTAACTCACCAGACACTGAATAACTGCACAAATTAATAAGCATAATGCAAATAAACCTATTTTTCTTGTTCTCCGAAAGTGAAATATTTCCTGTTGTGCACACCAAACAAATCAGCATAAGACTAATGACTTGGCAATCAGCTGCTAAAATATTCACTGCTAGTATTAGTGGAGAGAAATGGTGTACCTGCACATAAGACGCTAAGGGAACACAGAACCTAGACACAGAAACTGGCCACAGAACCTAGAGACAGAACCTAGTGAGAGAATCTGGCTGAAGAACCTAGAGATAGAACCTGGCTACAGAACCTGGATAGAACATGGCAAGAGAACCTGACTAGAACCTGGTGACTGAACCTGTCTGGAGAACCTGGACAGAACCTGGCTGGAGAACCTAGCGAGGGAACATGGCTACAGAACCTGGCTGGAGAACCTGGAGAACCTGGCTGGAGAACCTAGCAAGAGAACATGGACACAGAACCTGGCTGGAGATCCTAACCAGAACTTCGCTGGAGATCCTGACCAGAACTTGGCTAGAGATCCTGGCTAGGCTGCTGATCAACTGAAAAAAAAAAAAAAAAAAAAAAAAAAAAAGACGCTAAGGGAAATGAATGCAACAGGATTATAGTAATCAGTCATTAGCGAATATTGTAGTTTGTTAATAATTATGTATAACAGGATATTGTAAAAATTAAGTTACGAAATTTTTATTAAAACATTTCCTACATACCGTTATATTGGCTGGACCGCAAAAATATTCGTTGTGGGCCGCATCAGGCCCGGGGCCATGAGTTTGAAATGCTTGGTGTACAGTCTGACCACACGGGGAATCTCAGGGGCTGATGGTTCAGGTTCTCCTGGCCATAGAGCCCTTACTACTGTCATAGCTACTTCCCAGGTGCTGCTCTGGCTCAGAGACCAAACCATCTTGACAGATTTACAAGGTCCTCCTTGGGAGGAGGCTGCAGGAAGCAGCAATGGCTAGACACCCAGCTTCACCACTACCTGGACTAGACCCGGATATGTCCTGAACCCATACCATGGACTCCACCCAAGCGAGTGTATGCCTCAAGGACACAGCCCAGACATTGTGCGCGCCCACTACAGACACTGCCTGGACCGCTGGGACTTGTGCACCTGCAGCCAACACCTGTGGGACTCCACACTATCGCTACAAGGAGCTGTTGCTACAGCCCTAGCCACTCTCTGCACACAGCTACAGCCTGGAGGACACACTATCTTTTGTGTTTATAAGGACCTCCTTGTGAGGAGGCTGTGGGGAAAGGCAGCAGCTAGGTGCCAAGCCTTGCCACCACCCAAACTCACTGAAACTTGGGCCCCACACATCTGCAGAAGACACAGGCAAAACCTCCGTGAGCCTAGCAGACACTCAGCCTGATCCCGTGCACCTGACGGAGGACTCCACTAGGCCTCTGTGCCACCATTGTGGGACCAACACTAACCCAGCAAGACTCTTGCCCCTGCTGTGTACTCATCCACTGCCACTGCTACTGTGCTGCCACTGCCACCCTAGAGCGCAGCTGCTCGATTCCACTGCCAGGTCCAGTGGCCAGGAGGTGCGCTGAAAGTACAGACGTGAATGCAGCCTCCCCTGACATGGACCTATTAGAACCAAGGATCTGAGGAGACTGAAGAGGCTGCAGATGTGTAGGTGAGATGGGAGTGCCTGGGACTGAGAGAGGAGGTCCTAAGGGCACTGGCTGTGGAGATTGGGGAGTGGGTGCAGCAGTGGAAGCCTGGGGCTGGAGCCCCCAGATAGAGTAGCACTAGCACCCCACCATCGTGCAGCCTGGGAAGCTCCCCCTGACCAGTGGGAAGGACCACGTAACAGCTCAGGGCCAGCCTACACTGGAGGGGCCTGAAGGACATACCCAACACTGAATCTGGGAAGGCGGGCTGTATTTCTTAAAAGAACTTCTGCTGGTGAGCAGAAAGGGGGCTGGTCAGTGAGTCCAGGAAGGAGGATCAGCCCTGCCCACCTGAAACACAAGGGAGGTCCCTTCTTTCCCACTTGCAAAACAGCTGCTTCTGACCCAACCTGTAGTGACCTGAGGCAAAAGGGAATAGCCCAGTGCAGGAAATCTGTGCCCCTACAGGTGACAGAGAGGAAGTGCCAGCAAACCAGGCAGAGCTGAGACATTAGAAGAGGAAGGGCCTGATGCCCTCTCATACATGCTACTGGCAACACTCCCAACACGAATCTGATCAAACCATCCGTGCCAAGACCAGGATACCCCTACAGAAGGCTAGAAGAGTCAATTAGGAGGGAAAAGGGACATATGCAATCCTATAAACAATAAAGATCTAAAAATAATAATTACTATATCATTTGAATTTGTCCTTTTTTTTCTGATAGAGTTGCTCCCAAAATACATTCTATTTCTAAGATACATGTGCAAAGTCCATAAAGAGTTTATTCAGGTTGATTTATGTTATAAACAAATGTTATATATAATAATTGGGAGTAAAAAAAGCAACCATAGTTGATAACTAATGTAGTGGGATAATAACATACACACATTATTTGTACAGTTGAGATTCATGTACTTTTAAGAGAAAATGTACTTTTCAATGACTTCATCGTAGTTTGATAATGTCTATTATTTGTACTGGTCCTATTTATCTATACATTACTCATCTATATTCATGCATTAACAATATAATATAAATTATATAGAAGCTTAGCACTCACAGCCAAAATTCAAGGAACATACAATATCTGATTGCATGTAATGTTCAGGAATCACTGAAAGTTGTGAGTTTAAATGAGTATTAATTTTAATATTTAAAAGAGTTATACTATCTTGACTGCATAAGATAGTCAAAGTTGTTATAACCTAAAACTTTACTTCCAAAGAGAAAATAAAACTATATTAACCTTTAGAGAATAATAGTAATCATACAAGCATACTTCTGTGGGATTTAACTTTTGTTGCACAGAAGGAATTGACATATTAATAATTTATGATCTTTGACTGTTTCACTATTTAATGTAAAGAAACTGCTCAATTGGGAAAACATATTTTGCATTTTAGTTGGATAAAGGGCAACTTGAAAGTTATGTGCATTTTCTCTAAGATTTTCTATTTTTGCATACCATTTATTCCATTTTCCCATAACTCTTTCATTCAAAAGTACAGCTTAGTACTTACTATGTGCTATGATGCCATGTGAAGATTTTTTTAATTAGTAAGCTTTTGCATATGCCTCAAGATGCTCACAATCTCTATGTTTCTCAAAGTTTACTGTCCATCTGAATAGTAACAGGACTTGTCAAAATACAAATTGCTGGGCCTCACCCCTGGAGTTTCTGATTCAGTAGATATGGTCAGAAGATTGAGAATTCACATTTCTAACAAGTCCCCAGTTGATGCTGATACTGCTGGTCCACGCTTTGAAAACTGATAGTAGATGGAGACAAACATGTGAACAAACATAAAAGGCAACACAATAAGTGGAATGATTGAGGAATCTAAAGTGCACTATAATAGAAAAAAAAAAAGGAGTAACTAAATTTTCATGGGCAGTGTCAAAGAGAACTTAACATAGGAGGTGGTAGTTAAGCAAGGAAAGGGTTGATAAATAAGAAAAACGTACTACAGGCCACAGCAGAATTTGTCTTCTTCATTTATATTCCAAGTTGATAAAGTTTGAACAGTAGATTAGAGCCAGAACATGAAAGGAGTTTTATGTCATGCGACGGAGTTTCAACTTCATCTTGTGGACAATAGTTAGTAAATGAGGGTTTATATCCAAGGAAGTTAAAAGATGAGATTTGTGCAGGTGGCTACATAAAGGATGTGCTATAGTGGGGGAGAGTAGAGAAACTATATCTATTTATGCAATAGTTCAAGTAAAAAGTGATGATAGGTTTAGTAAGTCAGTGGCAGTAGGATGGATTCATCACCTATCTTCCCTAAGCTTCCCTATATGAAGCCAATAAAATGCATGCTTTTCACACAGCACACCTGTTTTCTAGAACTAGGTGGAGCAATTAAATGCAGTTTAAATCTAAACTGCAACCCCTGCTTGTGTGGAAATAGACCTGGTTGCTGCTGCTGTAAGATTTCATATTACATCTTTAATTGTGGGCATTTAGCAGACAGGCTCTTATTATTAAGGTACTGCTGACTTTTATTGTCAGTGTGGCCACAAGACAAAGCTAATAATTACCAGCACTAGAAGCAGCTTGCAGTTTTATATTACATTGAGGTAAATTACACTGGAATTAGAGTGGATTACTTTTATCAAATGGGGAATAAGTTGTTAATTAACTCCCCGCTGTAGCAATCTTTTTCTGAGCTTGCAACTGTTATTAGGTCTAGATTAAACTGTTGAATTAATTTCCCACTTACTTACTATTTCAAGAGTTTTTAATTTACCTGGCAGCAGTTTTAATGGGAAATTGTATTAGTGAGCATAAATTGTTTTGGGGAAGGGTAAACAGTTTGTGATAATGTTTATTAAGTCGTTTTGTTTGAGCAAAAATATAATTGCAGTTTTAATTAGTGCAGGGTTGTTGGAGTATTAATTTTGAGATTACATTATGGCTTTCTGAGAAAACAATCACTTAGGTAATCCCAGCATTTATAACTGATGGCAAATAGAAAACCTATGTCAATATAGCATTGACTTGGATTTTGTACCATAGTTCAGGAAGGAAAATGGAAAATTATCTAAATGTTCTTCCTTCAATTATCTTAAGGTTTATTGACTGCTCCTGAATATTACTGTCTGCTGTAACCGGTATGTATAATGCAATACATGTGAAGCATTAACTGATAAAATTCTAAAACTAGGAGGTGCAGATTCCTTTAAGGTAAAACAAACATGTGAAAAAAAATATTTACTTATATAATCAATATAATTTTCATAATTTGGTTTTGGTTATAATGCTGGTAATACCATTTGTCTTATAACACCAATAATAATCATGTATTATATTTGCATGGTGTTTTAAGAAGTGAACCAATGGAAAATGAACTTAGGAGAGACTTGAGATATAGCAGCGCATATTGCAAACTGAGTTCTAAAGAGAATAAAAGACTTGCCCAAGGACACAGAGCTAATGACTGAAATAATACAAACCATGGGGCTGTTTACATGACCACATATGGTCTCTTGTTCCAAAATATCAGTTTCACTTCTTTCCCAATTAGTGTTGACTCTTTTTGTAAATCACATTTTATCGTATGTGGAATTTTATTCCCCAAAAAAGTCTGAAATATTTTTCTGTGATACTTGTAATTTTATACTTCCAAATTATTACACTTGTTATCAGTCATACAGTTTTCAGATTCACACACAACTGTTATTTGTATAGCCAAGCACTTTATTAGTGGAACTTTCAAGGTGACAATATGTACTGAAATGGTCAAGACTGTAAAATTCATATAGTATTTTTCTAAAACATATATTTTTAATCCAGAAATAATCGTGATGCTATTTTTAAATTGGCACAGTGAGCATACATGAAATATTAAAATTTTCATAAAATTAGGTCACTGACTTAGGCTACATAAAAATGATCTAGTATTTTGCAGTGATTTAATGTGCAGTTAGTCTCTCCTAAATAAGGCTGACATGGAACAATTCTAGATTTTTCTTATCTAGATGAAAATACCTAGATTATTCTAAAACTTTGTACAACAAAATATAGTCTTAAATTCCAAAGTTTGCATATGCCTTTCAAATTATTATTTGGCCATTTATAATTTCTATCTTTGAATATTTACAAATGAGAATACAATCATAATTTTGTTACTGAATTCTTTTTTTTTCCTTTTTACTAAATTTATTGGGGTGATGCTGGTTAATGAAATTAAACAGGTTTCATGTTCAAACTCTGCAACACATCTGTACACTGTATTGTATGCCCATCACTCCAAGTCAAGTCTCCTTCCATCACATTTTATCACACCTATACTAGACTCCAAAGCCCATCACCCTCCTCCCCCTGCAAACATCACACTGCTGTCAGTGCTCATTAGTTTTTTTCTCCTTCCTGTTCAATACCTCCACCCACTCCCACCTAGCCCCCCAATGCCCCTATCCACAGCTGTCAGGCTGCTGTCTATCAATGAGTCTCTCTTCTTCGCTTGTTAGTTCATTTTGTTCATTAGATTCCACATATAAGTGAAATCATATGGTACTTGTCTTTCTCTGAATAGCTTATTTCACTTAGTAAATGCTCTCCAGGTACATCCATGCTGTCACAAAGGATAAGATTTTGTTTTGTTAAAGGCCAAGTAGTATTCCATTGTGTAAATGTGCCACCCTTTTTTATCCAATCATCTACTGATGGGTACTTCCAAATCTTTGCTATTGTAAATAATGCTGCAATGAACATAGGGGTGCATATATTATTTAGAATTAATGTTTTGGGTTTTTTTGAATAAATTCCCAGAAGTGGAATCTCTGGGTCATAAGGAAGTCCCATTTTTTTATTTTGGGGGTAACTCCATGCTGCTTTCCACAAGGGCTGCACCAACAGTACACCAGTGTTCCCTTTTCTCCACATCCTCGCCAACACTTGGTGTTTGTTGATATATTGATGATAGCTATTCTGACAGGTGTGAAGTGGTATCTCATTGTGGTTTTAATATGCATTTCTCTGTTGATTAGTTATGATGCATATCTTTTCATATGTCTATTGGCCCTTTGTATGCCCTCTTTGGAAAAGTGTCTATTCAGGTTCTTTGCCCATTTTTAAGTTGAATTGATGTTTCTTTGGTGTTGAGATTTATAAGTTATTTCAAAATTGTGGATATTAACCTGTGAGATGTATTGGTGAATATGTTCTCCCATTCAGAGGGTTGTCTTTTCATTTTGTTAGTGATTTCCTTTGCTGTGAAAAAACTTTTTAGTTTGAGATAGTCACATTTGTTTACTTTTTTCATGTTTCCCTTGCCAGAAAAAAATATTGCTATGGGAAATGTTAGAGATTTTACTGTCTATGTTTTATTCTAGAATTTTTATGGATTGGACTCTAACATGTAATTATTTAATCCATTTTGATGTTATTCTATTGTATGGTGTAAGAAGGTAGTCTAGTTTTAGTTTTTTACATGTATCTGTCCCACTTTCCATCACCATTTATTGAAGATGCCATCTTTATCCCATTGTATATTCTTACATTTTCTGTCATCTATTAATTGACCATATGGGTGTGTTTTATTCTGGGACCTCTAGTCTTTTCCATTGATCTATGTGTCTGTTTTTATACCAATACCATGCTGTTGTATTTACTATAGAATCACAGTATAGTTTGATACAGGTAGCATAATTGCTCTATGTTCTTTCTCAAGATTTCTGTAACTATTCAGGTCCTTTTGTGGTTTCATATAAATCTTTGGCACGTTTTTTTTCTAGTTCTGTGAAATACGCCATTGGTATCTTGATAAGAATAGTTTTTAATCTATATTGCTTTGGGTAGTATGGACATTTTAAAGGTGCTAATTCTTCCAATCAATAAACATACTATATGCTTCCATTTATTTGCATCTTCTTCAGTGACTTAGCATTTTTCCAAGTAAAGGTCTTTTATATTCTTGGCTAAATTTATTCCTAGGTATTTTATTATTTTTGAAGCAATTATGAATGAGAATGTTTTCTCAGTTTCCCTTTCTGATAGTTGATTATTGTTGTGTAAAAAGGCAACTGATTTCTGGATATTTATTTTGTACCATGCTACTTTACTGAGTTCATTTATCAGTGCTACTAGTTTTTGATGGAATGTTTAGAGCTCTCTGTGTACAGCATCATGTCATCTAAAAATAATGATAGTTTTATGTCCTCCTTTCCAATTTGGATGTCTTTTATTTCTTATTCTTATCTGATTGCTATAGCTAGGATTTCCAGTAGTATGTTGAATGAGAGTGGTAAAAGCAGACATTGCTGTCTTGTTTTCAATCTTAAGGAAAGTATTTGTAGCTTTTGCCCATTGACTATGATGTTGGTTGTGGGTTTGTCATATATGGCTTTTATTACATTGAAGTATGTTCTCTCTGTTCCCACTTTGCTGGTTGTTTTTATCATAAATGGGTACTGGATTTTATCAAATGCTTTTTCTGCAACTATTGATATGATTTTTTGATTTTTATCCTTCATTTTGATTATGTGGTATATCACATTAATTGTACCAACATTGCATCCCTGGAATAAATCCTGCTTGTTCATTGTGTAAGCTTTTTTTTTTAAAAAAAAAAATATATATATGCCTGGATCCAATTTGCTAGTATTTTGTTGAGAATTTTACCATCTATGTTCATAGGGTATTTTGGACTATAATTTCCTTTCTTTGCAGTGTCTTTACCTGGTTTTGGAATTAGGATAATGCTGGCCTTGTAAAAAATTTGGGAGTCTTTCCTCCTCCGGAATATTTTGGAATAGTTTGAGAAAGATACCTGTTAATTCTTTTTTAAATGTTTGGTAAAATTCTCCTATACAGTTTTACAATCCAGGCCTTGGAGTTTCTTTTTTTTATTACTGCTTCAATTTTAATAATTGTAATCTGTCTATTCAGATTTTCTGATTCTTCCTGATTCAGCTTTAGAAGGTTGTACATTTCTAAGAATTTATTCATTTATTTCAGATCACCCAATTTGTTGATATATAGTTTTTCATAATATTTTCTTATAATCCTTTGTATTTATTTAGTGTTAGTTGTTACTTCTCTTTCATTTCAGATTTTATTTGTTTGGGTCCTCTCTTTTTTTCTTTATAAGTCTGGACAAGGTTTCTGAATCTTTTTTTTTTATCTTTTCAGACTAAGCTCTTATTTTCATTCATCTTTTGTATTATTATTATTACTAGGGGCCCAGTGCATGAATTCATGCACCATGAAAGGAATTGTGGCCTGCAAGGCTGCTGTGGCTACAGGAGTGGGTCTCGGCCCATCTTCTGTGCCCCCACCTGGCCCCTCCCACCATGGCCCCCTCTCTGCTGGCAGCCCCTCTCCCACTGCCACCACTCCCACACACTGATGGCACCGGCCCCACCCACACTCACTGACAGTGTGGAGCGAATGGGGCCAGTGCCAGTAGTAGGTGCGAGCGGCAGCTGCTGCCCTACTCACCCCTCAGGAGCCGGGGAAGGTAGAGAAGCTCTCAGGGGCAATCAGGGCCAGTAGCTGCCGCTTGCACCTGCTGATGGTGCCAAGAAATGGGGACCAGCATGGGACACAAGTAGCGGGTGCAAGCGGTGGCTCCAGCGCCACCTGCAGGTGCGAGCAGGGCCAGTACTGGCAGTGGGTGCAAGCACCAGGTGGGACCACGGCCCGTGAGAGCAAAGAATTTTCAGTAACTACCAGAGGCTTGCCCCGATGACAGTGACCGGCGCCCGGCCTTGGTCTAGCACCCATGCTCACCTGCTCCACTATCCCACTGTGTCCAATGCTTGCCATGTTCTGCACACGCCCTCTGGTGGACATAGCAACCGGTTGTTTAGTTGTACTGGTTGTTCCGCCATTATGTCTATTTGTATATTAGTCTTTTATTATATAGGATTTTTTAAATTGTGTTTATTTCTGCTCTGACCTTTATTATTTCCTCTATTCTACTCAATTTGGGCTTTGTTGCTTTTTTTTTCAAGTTCCTTTAAGTGTAAAATTAGATTGTTTATTTGACCTTTTTCTTGAGATAAGTTTATAATGCTTTGAATTTCTGTCTTAGGATGCGTTCATTGGGTCCCATCGATTTTGGGTGGTTGTTTTCTCATTTTCATTTGTTTAAAGGTGTCTTTTTATTTCTTTCTTGATCTCATTGTTGACACATTCATTGTTTAGTAGCATATTATTTAGCCTCCATGTCTTTGTATGTTTTTCAGGGTTTTTTTTTCTTCTTGTGCCTGATTTATAATTTCATGCCATTACAGTCAGGGAAGATGCTTGATGTAATTTCAATCTTCTTAAATTTATTAAGACTTGTTTTGTGTCTTAACATTTTCTATTCTAAAAAATGTTCCATGTACTCTTGAAAAGAATATACATTCTGCTGTTTTGTGGTGAAACTTTCTAAAGATATCAGTTAATCTGATCTCATGTGTCACCTGAGGCCATGTTTTTCATTGATTTTAGAAAGAGGAAGGAAGGGAGAGACAGAAAGAGAGAGAGAGAGAGAGAGAGAGAGAGAGAGAGAGAGAGAGAGAATATGAGAGAGAAACATCAATTGGTTGTCTCTCATCTGCACACCGATCAGTGATTGAACCCACAACCTGAGTATGTTCCCTGACCAGGAATCGAACCACATCCCTTCTGTCTACAATGCTTCAATCCATCCAAGCCACACTGGCCAGGGCTGATCTAATGTGTAATTTAAAGTCAGTTTCCTTATTGATTTTCCATGAAGATCTATCCATTGATGTCAAAGGGATGCTAAAATATCCTATTATGACTGTATGACTGTCATTCTCTCCCTTTGTGTCCATCAAGATTTGCTTTACATATTTAAGTACTCCTATGTTGGGAGCATAAATGTTCACAAAGGTTATATCTTCTTTTGGGATTTCTCCCTTTATCATTGTGTAGTGCCCTTATTTGTATCTTACTATAACCTTTATTTTAAAATCTATTTTGTCAGAGATAAATATTGCTACCCCATTTTTTCTTTCCATTTTCATAAAATATCTTTTTCATTCCCTTAATTTTAGTTTGTGTGTATCTTTTGTTCTGAGGTGGGTTTCTTGTAGACAACATATATATGGGTCTTGTTTCTTATCCATTCGGGTACCTTATGGGTTTTTATCGGAACATTTAAGCCATTTACA
Source organism: Myotis myotis (assembly GCF_014108235.1). NCBI lineage: Eukaryota > Metazoa > Chordata > Mammalia > Chiroptera > Vespertilionidae > Myotis > Myotis myotis. The sequence continues at coordinate 103,161,521 of NW_023416346.1, read as the reverse complement.
TTTAAAACTATTATTGATCCATATATATTGCCATTTTATCCTTTTAACTATGTTTTTCTGGGTGTTTTTTTTTCCTCTTTTTGTTCTTTTCTTCTTAAAACATGCTCTTTAATATTTCTTGTAACACCGGTTTGGTGGTAACAACTACTTTAGCTTAGTCTTGTCTGAGAAGCTCTTTATGTCTCCATCAATTTTAAATGATAGCCTTGTTGGGTAAAGTAGTCCTAGTTTTAGGTCCTTGCTTTTCATCACTTTCAATATTTCATGCCAATCCTTTCTGGCATGAGAAATCAACTGACAGTCTTATGGGAGATTCCTTATAGGTAACTGTCTATCTCTTGTGGTTTTTACTATTTCTTTCACTGTCTTTAAACTTTGCCATTTAATTAAGATGTGGCTTGGTGTGGGCCTCTTTGGGTTCATCTTGTTTGGGACATTCCGCACTTCCTGGACTTGTGTATCTTTTTCCTCATCAGGTTAGGAAACATTTTGGCCATTATTTCTTCACATAAGTTCTCGATTCCTTGTGCTCTCTCTCTTCTTCTGGTACACCCATGATATGAATGTTGTTATGCTTCATGTTGTCCCAAAGAGCCCTTAAACTATTTTCATTCTCTTTTTATTTATTTATTTCAGAGAAGAAGGGAAAGAGAGAGATAGAAACATCAATGATGAGAGAAAATCATTGATTGACTGGCTCCCACACACCCCACAACAGGGATTGGGCCTGCAACTTGGGCATGTGCCCTGATCAGGAATAGAACCATGACGTCCTGGTTCATAGGTTGATGCTCAATGACTGAGCCACACCAACTGGGTGTATCTTCATTATTTTTAATTCTTATTTTTTCTTTTGGCTGCTCTGGGTGCTTTATTCAACCTTGTCTTCCAAACCTCTGATTCAATCTTCTGTTTCATCCATCTTACTGTGTATTCCTCCCAGTGTATCCTTCATTACTGACTGTTCCTTTTTTTATGCTTTCTATGTTATTTTTCATGTTGCTGAGTATTCTTATAATCATTACTTTAAAATCTATATCTGGAAAATTTCCAGCCTCCATTTCATTTCACACTTTTTCAGAAGATTTCTCTTCTTTCATTTGGAGAATATTTTTCTCCCAATATTGACTTCTCCTTTTTATTTGTTTCTATGCAATAGATATATCTGAAATGACTCCCAGTCTTCATGGAGTGGCTTTATGCAGTGGGTATCCTGCAGGGTGCAGTGGTTCCATCTCCTTAATCACTTGAACTGGGTGCTCTAGGAATGTCCCTTGTGTGATTTATGTGGGCCCTATTTTAATTAAGTCTTGCTTGGTATAAACCTGATCCTGTGTGGGGTCAACCCTCAGGCTGACTGACTGTGAGGTTCAACCCTGACCATAGTGTGTGAGCTACTGTGCAAGTGCTAGTTATACAATGTGAAATTTGCCTCAGCAGGGCTTGATGCCTGCCAAGATCTTTCTTGGGATATGATGTTTGTGAAGCTTATTGGATCCTGCTCTGATGTTGTCTGATGCTGGCCACTTGTTGTGTTAGTCCCTTTGGGAGAGACTCTGATGCAGGCCAGTGTCAGATGCTGCCTATGACAGTATACCTCTTTGGAGCTACAAAATGATTCACAGTTGGTGGCTGCCTCTGCTGGGCCTGGTTGTGTGCAGGAAGGACCAAGCTTCATACCAAGTCTGGGTATTTCCAGCACCAGGGCCAGAGGCTGGTCAGCAAAAGTCCCAAGGCACCCCTAGTTTTATCTCAGCCTGTCAATTCCCTCTGGCTTCCTGTTAAGCTTGGTCACTGAAAGAGCCTCTGGTTGTACTCGAGTAGCATAAGGTAGGTTCTCAGTGAATCACCAGCTAGAGGCCAATGGTGTTCACCAGACTGATGCAGATTCAAATTTGGTACCAGTACTGTGTCTGAGGCCACTCAGCAAAAGTCCCCAGGTATATCAAGGCTAGCTGTCACCTGTTGTGTGCTCACATATTCAGGGAGTTGTCAGGGTGAGGCCAGCAGAGTTTATCAGACCCAAACAGACCAAGATTTGGTCATGTGAAGGGAAGGCTTTTCAATGTTCAGGCATGCAAGGGCAAAATGGCCCTTGTCCTAGAGCCACACAACTCAGTCTGTCCATATTTCAGCAGGAGAAACCGGAGCTTAATAGTTGGGAGGATGGATCTAGTGGATCTCCTGTGATGGAGAGGTGCCAGTCAGGGTTTGGGTAATGTGGAGGTGTGGCCCCCACCACACCACAATACCACACAACACAGTGTGCCTTAGATTTTGCCTAGCCCTCAGCAAGGCAGAGCCAGCAAGAGTCAGGCAGGTGGGTCTGCAGGGAGTCTAGAGAGTGGGTCCACTGGAAGCTTGGAGGATAGGGCTAGTGGATTTCACGTGAGGGGAAAGCACCAATCAGGAAATTACAGGGAATGGCTCCCACCCCAAAACCAAACCACTCAGTTACTGACACACCCTGAGTCTGTCCAGACCTCTACACCCCAGCCAAGGCAACTGACCCCTCTGCAGATGTAAGCTCTGCAATGGTGGGGGAAGAGGATGTACAGAAGGTGTGGCTATTGCTTTCTCTCAGGCTGATGCCTTATGAAGGGGAGTGCTTCACTCAAGAGAGATGTCCTCTCTGGTAAGGAGAATGACTCAGCACAGAGGACCTGGTGGCAGTCCCTTCAGCTCTCTCCTCAGACCAACAAACTCAGAATCTCCTCATGCAATTCTAGTCTTGACTGCTATTCCTCTGCTGGAGCCCAGGGAGAGTGACTGCAACTTAAATTTTGTGTATTGACCCTTTAAGAGGGCACCCCTGTCTCCTGCAGACTCATGTCTCTCTCTAATGGACAGAATCCCTGCTGATTTTAGTAGCCAGATGTTATGTGGGCACCTCTTCCCAGCTCGAGTGCTCTGGGCTGGGGATCTGGGCTTAGGGTTGAGATCCCACCTTTCTCAAGGGGAACCTCCACAGCTTAGATTTCTCTCCAGAATCTCAGCTGCTGCCCATGAGAGGGGCCACCCTTTTGGCATCTCTGCCCTTTCTACCAGTCTTAATGTGGCTTATAAAACTTAATGTTGGTTATAAAAATTCTGTTCAACTAGTCTAGTCTTCAGTTGGTTATTCAGGATGACTGTTCTATAACTTATTTGTAATTCCAATTTGGTCCTGGGAGGAGTTGAGTGTAGCTCCCACTTACTCCACTACCATCTTAGATCTCTCTTAACGAATTTATGTACTTGCTTTCCTGATAAATATTGGGTTTTGAGTAAGAAAATTAAAAATGAGAAAAATGCATTAATGATGCAATACAGTATTATATCATAAAAATCCTGTAGTAACTAGGAATAATAGTTCATAAAAGAAATGTTCTGGAAGATCATGTGTGGTTTTTTTTTAACTGCATATTAATGACCTTTGATCAAAGAAAAGCCTCTTAGCTCTTAGGCTACTGTTCAAACTTAGACTTGTGGATAAAAAATTAGAAAACAAGTGACAGATGATATATATCATCAAATTAATAATACAATAGGCTTCCATATGTATGTGTATATATATATGGTTTGGTATAGATGTATATTATTATTTGCATTTTTAATTTTGACTAATCATATATGAAATAGAAGCCATTTATGTTAACAGGTTTCAGAAACATTGATATAATTAGATATGGTGTCTGGTTATAATGAGAAAAGGTAAAGTATTTCACTGTTTCAATCTTTCTAATCCTTCTTTTAAAGCCAATCAACATTCATAAGATCCACATAACTAGGAAAAGCACCCTAAATTGTTTCAAACAAATTGAGATGGTACCATCCTTTCACAGTGAAACAGTTTCATTGTCACAGATAAATTAAGAGAAGAAAATAACCAAAACAACTCTTACGGTCAAAGAAATGTGTTTTCTTCTGGAAAACTTAAACTTCAAGCGAGGAAGCAATATAATAGTTACTTTAAACACTTGGACCTCCCCAGTAACAGATAAATAATAAAATACCACATCACTTTTAAGTATTAAAAAATGAGAAAAATAAGAAGTATGTTCTTTTGGGAAGGCTTGCCTTCTGAATATAAATTCATTTATCTAGTGTCTTCAAAATATTTTTTCAAAGTCCACTCACATCTATCACCTAATTTTGTTTTCCCAATGACCTATAGAAAGGGCCTATAATCCCTATTTGATAGATGAGAAAATGAGGCACAATGATAGTAAGCTATTTTATCCCAATTCAAAATCTGGCTGTAGGTACAGCATTGACTATAGATAGTCCATGCTCTTTCTGCTATTTCAGTATTCCACACTGACTAGCAGATACCATACCTGGTTTGGGGTTGAGATCCCATTCCTGGGACTTAGAACTTGAGAAAGATAACCCTACCCAATAGTTATGGACATGGTCTTGGAAAAGCCAGATATATTTGGCTTGATTCACTAACAAGTTGACGTCTATGAATCTGTTTCCCCATCTATAAAACAAAGAAATGCCCACCTTATAAAATTATTGTGCAAGTTAAATAAGATAATGGACATAAAGTAAGCGGCACAATTCCTGACATAGATTGAGCACTTATAAAGCGGTTTCTATTATTAATAGATGACTGTTATGGACTGAATATTTGTACCCCACCTCCCACCAAATTTCATGTGCTGAAGCCCTAATGTGATAGCATTTGGAGATGAGGCCTTTGGGAGTTAGTTATATCATGAGGGCGGAGCCATATGATGAGATTAATGTAATGTTAAGAATAGAAGAAGAGGAAAAGTTCCACCTCTTTCTTTCTCATTCTCATTTCTCTCTCTCTCTCTCTCTCTCTCTCTCCCATTTCTCCCTCTCTCCATCTTCCTCAACCATACAAGAACACAAGGAGAAAGCAGCTGTCTGTAAGCCATGAATAGTCCTCACCAATAACTGGATCTGCTGGAACTTTGATCTTTGACTTCCAGCCTCCAGAACTGTGAATAATAGATGCTTGTTGTTTAAGCCACCCAGTCTGTGATATTTTTGTTATAGCAATCCAAATAAGACAATGATAATGTTAATATATTTTAATTTAAAAAAATTGTACCTCGTCCCACTACTAAGCAGGCAAAAAAAAATCTATTAGGCCATTTATGTGTGCTCTTTCCCCACCCTTACCTGCCCCTTGTAAAAAGAACAGGAGCACTTCCCTTATTGTGAGCGTCCATCCCCCCATCCTCCACGGATGGACTTTGACATTGTGTACCACACAAATGATTGCAAACTCTTGACTTCTACTATTCTGTAAGAGTTCTTTTTATTGAATAGAAGCATCCTTAGCATATAGAAATTATGCCTTAAATTGGCAAATGCCTCATTTTTACTTATTATCATTTAAGGTATTTATTTGGGGATCTGTGGGATGAAATAGCTACTGCACAAATAATAGTTTCTGTGTTGGTTGGGAAATCATGCTAGTCAAATCTAATTTAGATATCATAGTTGCTGGATTTAAAATGTATATTAATTTAGTAAACACGTTGTGTATGAAAACTGAAAATAAGTGGTGCTTCACATGACGTCAGAATTATTTTCCCTTGCACTGCATAAATTTTGGGATGGATGGACATGTTAGCCACTGTCACCAGCTCTGAATAGTTTGAAATGCACTTTTTAAAATGCATATAAAAGCACAAAAACATTTCATTGGAATTTATTTAATTAATTTTAGTTTTTAATTTATGAAGTTTTTATTATTTAAGCAAAGGAAAATGGGAATTAAAATGTGTTTGAGGACACAATGTGCTGACATCCAGCACAATTTTATAGCCTTTTCAGTATGAAAGTAATTTTTAAAATAATGGGGTTAAAATAGTAAAAAAATATTTTAAAAAGACTAATAGCTTTGTTAAATTGCACTTTTATGACATGGCTTCAATTAGTGTTTTTTTTTTTTTCTTCTCCAACATACAAATTATGCTTTAATTTTTATTGGAGTAAATTATAGGATGATAGAAATAAAAATAAGACTTTTTCCAAATGGTGGCTGACTGCCCAGCATGCATATAGCACTTACAGTTTCAGAAATTATTTGCCATTGTAAATATTGAAAACATTAACTCCTGAGAACATATGTGAACTTCAAAATATATTTCTCACATATGGAAAGGCATATCTTTCTACAAAACTCATTTCTTTTACATTTAATATAGTTAAACCCCAAAATTACAAATAATAAGATGTTTTCAGCATGAATGTGATTTTGGGTAGCTTTGAAGTCATTAGAAGTATGCTTTGGTATTACTTGAGGTATTAGGCTATAGCATGAGGGACCTGTTACACAGCAGGTGTGCAGAAAATTTACTCCATATGTTATTAGCCATCTGGACTATAAACAGTAATTGAATAATACATTTTTAGTAGTAATGAAATATTTTTCGTAGATCAGGGAAACATCATTCAGCTCATGAGTTAGTCTATATCCACAAAATAAAAATATTTTCCTTAAGGTTACAAGAATTCTATGCCCTAATTCCATTTTATAGCATACATTAATATTAAAACATTGACAAAAAATGAAGAAGACAAAAGTACAATAAAAACAGTCCCAAACACAGTATTTTGCATCATTTAAGTACTCTCATGTGCAATTTATGCATTCATTTGCACCTTATAATAACCTAAGAAAGAAACGAGGCAAGCATAACCATCTACATATTACAGATGAGAAAAATATTTATTTGAGAAAATATGATGTACTAATATGACACTTAATTGGTCATTAGCTAGGACCCAATCAAGTCTCATTCTATAACATCAGATTGCCATAACAGAGTCAGAAGAAAACAAATATTATGAGACTCTATAAGTTATAATAGAAGCTACCATAACTATTTCTTCTTGTTCAGCTCCATGCCAATCTATACTTTATAAGTAAAATAATATTGGCCATAATTTCTTTTTTGTTTTGTTTTTTTAATCCTCATCTGAGGATATTTTTTCCATTGATTTTTAGAGAAAGTGGAAGGGAGAAACAGAGAGAAACATTGATATGAGAGAGACACATCAATCGGTTGCCTCCCGCATGCCCCTGACCTGGGCCGAGAGCCTGCAACTGAGGTATGTGCCCTTGACCAGAATCAAACCTGGGACCCTTCAGTCCACAGACTGACGCTCTATCCACTGAGCCAAATAGGCTAAGGCTATGCCATAATTTCTATCATTAAAGGCATATTACTATAGGCCAGTGATGGAGAACCTTTTGAGCTCGGCGTGTCAGCATTTTGAAAAACCCTAACTTAACTCTGGTGCCGTGTCACATATATAAATTTTTTTATATTTGCAATCATAGTAAAACAAAGATTTATATTTTTGATATTTATTTTATATATTTAAATGACATTTAACAAAGAAAAATCAACCAAAAAAATGAGTTTGCGTGTCACCTCTGACACGCGTGTCATAGGTCGTCATCACTGCTATAGGCTAATGCCTCAGTAAAGAAAATCTGTTCAGAAGTAAATCTATGTGATACAGCTTTACTATCTTGAGTATATGCATGGCAAAATTTCAATAATAAAATAAATTGACAATATAAGATACTGAGAGTAGAGCAGAAATTATATTTCCAATAAGAAAGTGGCTGCAAGGCCTGGCTAGGTATCTCAGTTGGTTAGAGTGTCATCCCTATATGCCAAGGTTACAGGTTCCATCTCCGGTCAGGACACATATAAGAATCAATCAACCAATGAATGCACAAAGAAGTGGAACAACAAATTGATGCCCCCCCTCTTTCTTTCTCTCCCTTCCTCTCTCTAAAACCAACAAATAAATGAAAAAATAAAATGGCTGCACTTGTATAATATCCTATATAATAAAAGGCTAATATGCAAATAGACCAAACGGCAGAACAACTGAACAACTGGTCGCTATGACACGTGCTGACCACCAGGGGGCACATGCGGAGCATGGGGGGTGTTAGCCATGGCGGGTTAGTGGAGCAAATGAGCGGGGGAGCCAGACTAAGGTGGGGTGCCGGTCACTGTCATTAGGGTGAGCCTCTGGTGGTTACTGAAAATTCTTTGCTCCCACACACAATGGTCCCTCCCAGCGCTCACACCTGCTGCTGGCACCCAGCACCAGCCCCTATTGCCCCTTAGGGCTTCTCCACCTCCCCCTGCTCCTGAGTGGTGATCGAGGCCAGCAGCTGCCTCTTGCACCCACTGCTGGAACCAGAGTTGCCGCTCGCATCCGCTGCTGGCACCAGCCCCAATCACTCTGTGCTGTCAGTGGGTGCAAGTGGAGCTGACGCCTTCAGCGGCAGTGGGAGCAGGGCTTCCAGCAGACAGAGGACTGGGGCCACAGAAGGAGGGGCAGAGACCCACCCCTGTGCCCACTGCAGCCTAGTGGCCCACAGTTCCTTTCAAGGTGCACGGATTCGTGCACTGGACCCCTAGTATTATTATAATTATTATCATCATTATCATTACTACACACAGACTACCTTTGGGTGATACTGTTACACCATTCTACTTGATACTTATGAAAACAATAATAAACCCAGCTAAGTTATAAAAAATATGCATTAACTTCTCATTAAGCCTTCTTATAAAAATTTTGATATATCAATCATAAAATGCTTCTAAATTCGCTGCATTAGAGAAATCAAATATTATAACACAGACACAGTCCCCACCCCCACATACACACATGAAACCTGTGTCAACTAACCTTGTTAAACAAACAAAAACAATTGTCCTGACTTGTCACTGAATGAAGTATTCTAGCCTCATTACTCAGACATGTGTTGTTTCTTTGTCTGTTATCCATGAGTCATTTATACTTGGCAAATATGATTAGAAGAGTTTCTTAAGTATGTTTTTATTGATTTTTTAGAGAGAGAGAAGAAGGGAGAAGAATAGAGAGAAACATCAATGAGAGAGAAACATCCATCAGCTGCCTCCTGCACGCTCCTTACTGAGGATCAAGCCCCTAACCCTGGGCAACTGAACTTGTGACCTCTAGTTCATGGGTCGACACTCAACCACTGAGCCATTCTGGTGGGCTAGAAGTCTTTTTAAACTGATTGTCAAAAAGGCTATTTGCCACTAGGGAGATGTAAGCAACTTGAAATTAAGAATCAGTGGTTCATTGTGTTTGGGCTTTACAATGGATTGTGTGAAAGAAATCATTTGAAATTCATTTGACTTTTAAACTTACCTACCTATCTATTATATTTTCCTATCTATCTACTAAATGCCTATATTCACCTACTTATTTATAATTGCTATATATATATATATATTTTTTTTTTCTCTTTGAAGTAAACTCTTTTCCCTAAATGTTTCTATTGCTTGGTCCCTGGTTATATACTATACAGGCTATCATGTGATGCATATTTAGTTGTTAAAATGTACTAAATAAATCACAATAAACATCATTATTTTAGGAACATTTTGTTTTTCTACTGGACTTTCAATGATGTCAAACTGCTACTATATACTGGATATAGAAGCCAGGAAAGTTTATTATGTATAAAAAGAATTAACAACCATTGGATTAGATTAGATTCACATTAGCTTTAGATTTTGTGTGTTAACAAATCTTGCTATAAAATTAATGAAGGCATTTCTCGATGAAATTATAGTACATTTTACTACATCTGTAGCTAGAATCAAGCTTACCATGAATTTTCATAGCATGAATTGCATTGTTACTTGTAATTTTTTAAATGTTCAAAATTTCTGATTAAAGCAATTCAAAGTTGCTTTGCATTTTAATCTTTCCTAAGTAGAGACCCATCCTTAGATCCCTCATTAGTTGTGCTGCCTGGGGTGTTTTGCAATAATGTCAATGCCTAATACAGTGAATAGGAACATATCATTAAATCGTCTTAGTGTTTCACATTATGATACAGAGAAAAATTGGGTCACTTAAAGTGCTAGTTTACAACTAGTTTGCCATGGAAAGGGTGAAGATCAATGGTGGGTACAACAATTTTCAACTTTTTAAACCCAATTTAGCATTCCAATTTTCTCTATACAAGAGTATTTGAAATGAGATAGTCTGTTATGCATGATATGCCTCTTTATTTTCTTCTAGTCAAAGAATGTTAATTGAGATATTTTTGGCTCTGAAAGGGAAAGTAAACCAAATAATGTTAGAATTCATTTCTATACATGTAAAACTCCAACAAACATTAAAATAAACTTACATAAAGATTAGATGCTTTAATAACTAAGACAAGTATATAATTTATCATTCAAACAAAGACACTTTGAGAGTGATAAAATGCCAAACTGGGCAGGGCACCAGAATAAGCATTGACCAATAATATTCCAGGGAAATGAATTAGTTTTAACCCATAGATATCAGATATCCTATTAAAATTAAATTGAAAGGGAATCAGAAGCACTTGAAACCAGGCCTGCAAAAGTTGAAAGCCTTAAGATTTTGCAATCTGGAAAAACACACACAATCACATTTTCTACTAAGCACTTAGCTAAGCCATTTTCAAAAGATAAGAAATAACAAATAGATTGAATTTGTTTTATCAGGGGGGAAAACAAAACTTGTATATTGATGTGTGGAGGAATATCATCACGAAACACAAGTTACTTATTTGCTGAAATAATAAATTTGTTCTGCTACAGGAAAAAAAAAAGAATTTAGAATTGCCTTTAAGGAGGCTTGGCATCTACTATCACATCTTTCTAATGTAGCTCATAAGAGTGAAAGGAAATTTTAATGTAGTTAGATAAAAATTATTGACAAACTCTCCCTGGTGACATTAAGTAATGCTAGAAATCCTCAAGCGACAGAGCCGTCTCTTTTATGCCTTGCTTTGAAATTATCTATCAACTCAATTGATGATTTGTAATCAGTTTCCTAAGTTAGTCGGAGAGTGATATTCGAGATTATGGGGCAACAAGCAGTGAATATAACTCAGAATCAGCAATATTCTGTGTAGTCAGGTATGCTGTAACATTTCAATGATGCCTTTAAATTCTAATGGGTTCAAGCTGCTCCAAACTCCTGTAGCAATCAAAAATAATCTGTCATGGGACCAAGGGCTATGAACATCATGTCATAGCCACTCAGCTATTAGATTTGTTGGAGGGTAAAGGATGTCATTTATGCATCAACTCACAGGAGAAAAAAGCAATCCCTATGAAGTTAATCTAATAATAGACTGGAAAGCAATGATTACCGTTTCATGTACACTGGCTATTTGTAGCAGTGGTTGGACTAATTCTGCAGGCCTCACTTGTCAAAGCTTTGGGATTAACAAGTGTTCAGCTCAAAATCTATTGGGAAACATCAAGAAATGTTTTAATGAGGGACAAATCTTTCATTTGTTGCCACTGAGAGGATGTTGAAAGCATACTTCCACCTCCCAATTTACCCCTTCACTTTTCGAAAGCTTGTAGCAAGAGTCCTATTTTCCATTTAAAACAAACCTCTGGAAGTTAATTTTTTCAGATACACAATTTTTCCCAACCTAGTACTCAATAGCTTTCACAACAGTGTTCTACGTTTTAATCAGTCGTTGAGTGGCAAAACCCAAACACTTTATGAGAGTATTCACCATTGACTTCCTCATGGTGCACTTTCTTCTTGTAATTTTGATAAAGTGAAAGGAAAGAGCATTGTCCACAGCCTGCTTTATACCCATAAAAATCTCTGCATCAAGGATTTCTTTTCCCTCCCGAAAGGCCATCATCAGGCTGTTGGAACCTGAGAATGGCACAGGAACATCACAATGTGGCTCCGGTTTGAAGAAGAAAAATGATGGACTTCTATTTGTTTTCCTTTGCACTCAATCAAGGTTTTCATTGCTAAGTTACACTGTGAAATAATTACCAACATGCTACGGAATACTTTATTTCATCTATCTAATAGGTTACTACTAACAGATTTTATTCTACATTTAAGCTACACAAATATTTCCCCCTCCTTGCCATGGAGGAAAAAAAAAACATATTCATTTGAAATAAAATTATTCCATAGATTAAATTCAATTTTCTTTTACAAAATATTAAAAAATTTCAAAAATTTAGCTTCAAATTATTCAAACAGGTGTAAGGTGACATCTCATTGTGGTTCTGATTTGCATTTCACTGATGATTAGTGATGTTGAGCATCTTATAATGTGTCTGTTAGCTGTTCGTATATCTTCTTTGAAAAAACAAAAAAACCTATTCATGTCCTCTGCCTATTTTTTATTCAGATTGTTCTTTTTATGTTGACTTGTCTGAGTTTGTATATATTTTGGATATTAACCACTTATCATATATGATATATATCATTTGTGAATATTTTCACCCATTTAGTAGTTGCCTTTTAAGTTTATTGATGGCTTTCTTCTCAATGCCAAAACTTTTTAGTTTGATGTAGTACTATTTGTTTGCTTTTTGCTTTTATTGTCTTTGCCTTAGAAGGCATATCCAAAATAATACTGCTAAGACCAATGTCAAAGAGTTTATTGCCTGTTTTCTTCTAGGAGTTTTATTGTTTCAGGCTTACATTTTACTCTAATCCATTTTGGGTTTATTTTTATATATGGTATAAGAAAGTGGTGGTTTCATTATTTTGCATGTATCTGTCCAGTGTTCTAAACATCAACATTTTCAGAGAATGTATTTACCCCATTGTATATTCTTGACTGATTTGTCATAGATTTATTGACCATACAAACATGGGTTTATTTCTGGGCTTACTATTCTGTTCTTTTGACCTATATGTCTGGGTTTTTTTTTTTCCAGTATCCTACTGGTTTCATTACCATCTTGGCTGTATTGTTTTAAAGCAGTGAACTTGATACCTCCAACTGTGTTCTGTCAAAATGATTATTGTAAAAAAGAAAACAAAGAATAGAGTTGGCGAGGATGTGGTGAAAAAGGAACCCTCAGGTACTCTTGATGAGAATGTAAATTAGTGCAGCCACTGTAGAAAACAATTATTGGAGACACCTCAAAAAATTAAAAATAGAACTACCAAATGATCCATCAATTCCACTTCTGGGTATTTATCCAAAGAAAATGAAAACACTAATTCAAAAATATGTGTGTACCCTTACATTCACTTAGCATTATTTACAATAGCTAAGATATAGAAACAACCTAAATATCCATTGATGGAAGAAGGATAAAGAAAATGTGGTGTATGTATACAATGGAATACTATTAAGCTGTAAAGAGAAAAGAAATATTGCCCTTTGCATCAACATGTATGGACCTTGAGGATATTATGTTAAGTAAAATAAGTCAGACAGAATAAGACCAATATCATTCAATTTCTCTTATACATAGAATCTAAAATAATAATAATAATGATAATAAATGAACAAAACAAAACTCATAGATTCAGAAAACAGACTGGTGGTTGCCAGAGGGGAGAGGATGGGGGATGGGTGAAAAGGTGAAGGGAATTAAGAAGTAAAAATGGCCAGTTATAAAATTAGTCACAAGGTTGTAACATACAGTATAGAGAACATAGTCAACAATATCATAATTATGTATGGTGGCAGATGGGTACTAGACTTATTGTGGTGATCACTTCATAATTTTTATAAATGTCTAGTCATTATTTTGTACACCTGAAACTAACATAATGTTTTATGTCAACTATAATTTTAAAAATAAAAATAAATTTAAAATAGATAAATAATCCTTCTTAGTCCTCTCTCCTTTACACACACACACACACACACACACACAAACCAATTAATCCAAAATTATATTTTCTATAGTGCTTTGAATTATTTTCAGTAGTCTTCATATGGTTCATTTAAGTTTAAAAAGATCCAGATACATATTTTAATATGAGCTTCTCATTATCATTAAGAAATTTGCAACACTCAAGTTCTAATCTCATAAAGGTATATAATTTTGTACTCAAAAGTGACCTGATTTTTGACACCAGAGATTTCAAGTTTCAATATAAAGATTATTGTAATTTTTCATAGATATACACTTTTATGAGTCAAAAAATAAGACTTAACTTTTATTGATGTTATAATTTTTAAAGAAACTGATGATTGAGGACTATTTATATTGTCAGTAAAAATCTAGTCACTTACTAAAGGTAAATGCTGACTGATTAAAAAGTAATTTTAAATAATGTAATCCTTAACTTCAAAAGTTTTTCATGGAAATTAAGTTGAAACATAAAAAGTGACATTAAAAATATAACAGTTGAACATCAGACAACACAGAGTTTCGTGGCATTGAACCTCCGTGCAGTCAAAATTCCAAGTATAACTTCTGACTCCCAAAAAACTTAACTACTAATAGCCTACTGTTAACAGGAAGCCTTACTGATAACATTAAGAGTTGATTTATACATATTTTATGTTATATTTATTATTTATTATATTCTTACAATGAAATAGGTTAAAGAAAAGAAAATGCTAAAAAAAATCATAAGAAAGAGATAATACATTTACAGTATTTATTGGAAAAAAATCATCATATAAATGGACCCACAAAATTCAAACTTGTTCAAGGGCCAAATATAATATACAAATATATTTTACTCCAACTGACTGTTCTTAAGAATATACCAATAATGTCAGATTTAAATTTAATAAAACATAAGTGGTAGTTCTGAATATACTTTTAGGATTTTCTAAGTTAAAAAAGCCTTCACAACCCCAAAATTGTTCTGAAGAAAAATTTAGTGTTTTCAACTTAATCCTGAAAGAATATAAAGGATAAAAAAGCTTTATAACTTGACTTCTGATTTTTTTACATACAAATAAAATTTTAATTCATTCACTGGAAATCTAAAGAAGTCAATTAAAAATTTAAGTGATTTTTAAATCAGGACATACTGTAAACAGTATTCATACATTTTAAATGGGATTCCAAATATTCCTCTTGCATATTATTAGAATTCCTTAAAACTATACTTCTAATTTGTGGGAAACACTATCAAAGATGCCACAGACTATTTCTTAGTAACAGCCTTGCAGAAATTTAAAAAAATTTTACCAGGAACAATATATACATTATGGATTTTAACTGTACTATCTTAAAGGAAACAATAAGATCATTATTATTATAAAAATATCATGTATAATTTGGATACACTTGTTCCAAGAGAAAAGACTCATAACTACTATATATATCTCAAAGCACACAAATACCTCTTGAGATGTCAAACAAAATATGTAGAACATGGGATTTTGGTTCCCAGCTGTCAACCTAAATAAATCCATATGTGTGACATCTGACATGTGACATCTAATATCCTACATTATAGCTCATTCACTTCTGTAAATACAATCTAATCTCATTAGATGAGTAAGTGTAGGCAGAAAATCCTCAACAGTTCAAGTGCCATTTACCAACAACATTTTAGGAGAACAAATCTTTAGAATTTACCAGGTCACTAAAAAATACTTTGAGTCATAGAAATATATGTAAATAGAGTACTGGCTAATCTTTAAAATGTTGGTCTCATGTTCAGGTTTTTGATTGCTAGAAAAAAATAATACATTTTACTATTATGTACAAGTAATCAAAAATGGACAGAAAACTGTGTGTTACACAATTTTTTTTGTTAAATATTTTAAGATGGTACAAATATTTTGTCCCATTCTAATGAAAAATTGAAGAAGTTGATGTCCATATAATGAATCTATTGTGCACTTTAATTTTCTGCAAATATCCACAATGATAAGTGATTCTGTTAATAACAGTTAAATCTGATCCAGAAATTCACAAGTGTGTAAACAACTGCATGAAGTTTTGCTTCAGAGATGGGATAAAATGGACTATTTGTTTAACCGAGAGTAAATCATCTCTTATTTAAGAATCTATATTTAACCAAAAGTATGTGCCTTTTTCTAAAACTCAAGTATCTGTACTTCTATTTAAAAATTATAGTAGGAGTGAAGTTTCATTAAAGCTCATTTTATTTAATCTTTTCTTCCCATTGTGTCTCATTTTTTATATCATAAGCATTGCTTTTTATCTGCTAACTATATGAATCATAATAAATGTTGAATGTTTCCTAAATGGCTTACAACTCTAAAGTATTTCAGCACCACTAGATCAGGAGGTGGCATATCTAAACCTGCCCAAGCACACTGGCTGATTCACAGTCACTAAGTGAGTTAGCTTAAATAAGCATAATAAATGAAAGAGAATAAAATAAAAAAACAATTTCACACTAAGTGAAGGCTTGACTTATAGAAAGTGGCAGCTCTGATGGCCCAAGGCATAGAATTAGTTTTGCCATTTGATAATTTGACTGATTCACTTGAGTGGCCAGAAGAGGATATTTTCTGCCCGATTTCAGTGTAATCAAGTCATCTGCACAGCGATTGTTGGGGCTGGATCAATTGCACTCCACTGAGCACAGAGTGTATGTAAGGTGTAACAAGAACAGCTTTCTACATATATGTCAGAACTATTGAGCCTTCTTGATAGTGGGAATTAACTGTTCCTAATGCATTATTGTGCTCTTCTCTCCATGTAATACGTAATGTGAAAAGTAGTTAGCCACCTTACTTCAAGGAATGACCCATTCTAATCAGTGTTAATGGTATATTCATTTTTTTACTAATATATTTTAAAATACACATTTAAAATCAATCATAAAAAGGTATAAAGGAAAACATGGAACGTGACACCATCTAATCCTTGAAACTGAATCATGTCAATAACGTGTTTTACTGTAGGCAGCTGGGGTGTGTGTGTGTGTGTGTGTGTGTGTGTGTGTGTGTGTGTGTGTGTTGTGCAGCACTTTCCATTTCATTTATTCTAATAGATGGCCTTAGCCAGTTTGGCTCACTGGATAGAGCATTGGCCTTTTGTCTGAAGGGTCCCAGATTCGATTCTGGACAAGGGCACATGCCTGGGTGGCAGGCTCGATCCCTAGTAGGGGGAGTGAAGGAAGCAGCCAATCAATGATTCTCTCTCATCATTGATGTTTCTATCTCTCTCTCCCTCTCCCTTCCTCTCTGAAATTAATAAAGATGTATATTTAAAAAAAGATGACTGAGGCAGCACCATCCCAACATACAGCAAAACAATACATCAAATGAGAGAATTGAAATGATCTTAGAAATAAATAAGAAAATAACTACTTATACTAGTAAATACAAACTTTGACACATAACTGGTGACCTTTCCATTTATTACAAACTAGAGGCCTGATGCATGAAATTCATGCAAGAGTAGGCCTTCCTTCCCCCAGCTGCCAGCACCAGCTTCCCTCTGGCACCCAGGACCCGGACTTCCCTCGCAGCCCCACCTTAGTCCGGAAGGTCATCCAGAAGGATGTCCAGTCTAATTATCATATTAGGCTTTTCTTATTATAGACTAGTGGCCCCATACATGAAATTCATGCACAGGGGAGTGGGGGGGTGGGGGGTGGGAGTGTCCCTAAGCCTGACCTGCATCCTCTCTAATCTGGGACCCCTTGAGGCTCCTAACTGCTCACCTACCTGCCTGCCTGATTGCACCAAACCACTCTGCCTGCTGGCCTTCTTGCCCCTCCTTGCCAGTCTGATCGCCCCCAACTGCCACCCCCGCCGGCCTGCTTGACCCCAACTGCCTCCCCTGCCAGCCTGATTGCCCCTAACTACCTCTGCCTCCACTCCGCCACCATGGCTTTATCTGAAAGGATGTCCAGAAGGTCTCCTGGAAGGTCTCCCAGTCTAATTAGCATATTACCCTTTTATTAGTATAGATAGAGGCCTGTTTCACCTGTGAAAGCCTGCTGGTCTTCCCTGAAGGAGGTTCCAGATCAGGGTGGGGGTCCCCACTGGGGGGCGTGGCCAGCCTGGTGAGGGGCTGAGGGCCATTATCAGGCTGGCCATGCCCCCTTCAGGGTGGGGGGTCCCTGCTGAGGGGCATGGCCAGCCTGGATGAGGGGTTGAGGGCCGTTTGGGGACAGTTTGCAGGCCGGCCAAGCCCCCGGCTTTGTCTGGAAGGTCTCCAGAAGGTCTCCTGGTCTAATTAGTATATTACTCTTTTATTAGTATAGATGGATAATAGACAGCCCTACTGACTAATGAAATTACAAATACCATCTAAGGAAACTCCCAGGGTTCATTTTAATTACATGCACATACTAGCTGTTCAATAAAGTTTTATTGAATGAATACACATTTACTTCCACAAGTTAACCTATTTCTTTTGCATAAAGGAAATTCTCTCTGACATGTCAATGGAGCATCAGGCAAAGCAACTAAATTGAGGCATTGGAGGATTTTACATTTTTCACCCCTTTACCAAAACAGATGCATCTAATCCACAGGCACATTGCCTCAATTTTTCTGTACTTTATAAATCAATGTCCAGTTAAAGGGGCTTCAAGAGTGAGGTTGAAACAACCAGGGCAAAGGAGCACAAGGCCAAGTCACACAGTGCTAATCTTAATGAAAGCAAAAGTAGACACAGTTCAATTGGTTTATAAACTGCAAAAAAAGTAGCCGAGTAGATATTGGCAAACAATAACCCAGAGGCATCAGATTCCATAATCCACAGTTTGAAAGGGAGATGTTACGGAGGTTTCAGGTGCAAGAGAAACTCACCAAGCCAAACATTGAATTTTGACTGTCTTACTTTGAATCCACCTACTGGTGGAATTTTGGAAATAGTGCATTTGAAAGGCATAGCCATACTCTTGTCTGTGTAAATGAGATTTTTTTCTTCTTCCCCGAACACTTGAAACCTATATAATTTTTAAGTAATGTCACTCCAATAAATTCAATCAAAAATTTAAAAAGGCATAGCCAATCAATCTGAACATGAATTATTTCCCTCATTAACTGAGCCATTCAATGAAAAATCCTGCTACAAAAATAATTGAAAATAAAAAATACTATTAAATTCCATCTAAATTATTACTATTTTAGCCATGTTTTATTTTATATTCTGTGATCTGTTTCAACCATTTGATCCATAAGGCTGAACACAACCTTACAAACAATCTGTATTAGTAAAATCAAAAGGTGACCTTGCCTGATTTTAAAAGAAAGTGTATAAATACTCTTTTATTTTTGTTTTGTTTTTTAATCTTTATTATCAAGAGTAATATATATATATATATATATATATATATATATATATATATATATCCCCATTCTCCCCCCCATTGATCCCTTATAGCTTGCCTGACTCACACCCCAGGCCTTCACCACCCTATCATCTGAGTCCATGGGTTATTCCTTTATGTATACAAGTTTTTTGTTTAATTTTTTTCCCACCCAACCACCCACCAACCATCCTCCGCCCCTTCCCGCTGAGATTCCTCAGTCTGTTCCATGCTTCTTTGTCTCTGGATCTTTTTTGTTCATCAGTCTACTTTGTTCATTAGATTCCACAATATAAATGAAATCATGTCATACTTGTCTTTCTCTGACTGGCACATTTTGCCTAGCATAAGATTCTCCAGTTCCTTCCATGCTGCCTCAAATGGTAAGAGCTCCTTTGTTTTTACATCTGCATGGTCTTCCATGATGTAAATGTACCACAGCTTTTTTATCTTGGGCACTTGGGCTATTTCCAGATCTTAGCTACTGTAAATTGCACTGCTATGAATGTAGGGGTGCATACATTCTTTCTGATTGGTATTTCAGTTTTCTTAGGATATATTCCTAGAAGTGGGATCACAGGGTCAAAAGGCAGTTCCATTTTTAAATTTCTGAGGAAACTCCATACTGTTTTCCATAATGGTGGCACCAATCTGCATTCCCACCAGCAGTGTAATAGGATGTCCTTTTCTCCACATCCTCACCACTACTTGTCATTTGTTGATGGTAGCCATTCTTATAGGTATGAGGTGGTACCTCATTGCCATTTTGATTTGTGTCTCTCTGATGATCAGTCACTTTGAGCATTTTTCCATATATCTCTTGGCCATCTGTATGTCCAGTTTGGAGAAGTATCTATTTAGGTCATTTGTACCTTTGTTAATTAGATTGTTTGTCTTCCTTTTGTTAAGTTGTATGAGTTCCTTGTATATTTTGGATATTAACCCTTTATCAGATGTATCAATGGCAAATATGTTCTCCCATACAGTGGACTCCCTTTTTCATTTTGTTGATGGCTTCCTTTGCTGTGCAGAAGCTTTTTATTTTGATGTAGTCCCATTTATTCATTTTCTCTTTAGTTTTTCTTGCCCTAAGAGGTGTATCCAGAAACATATTGCTATGAGAGATGTCTGAGATTTTTCTGCCTATGGTTTCTTCTAGGACTTTTATGTTTTCATGACTCACATTTAAGTCTTTTATCCATTTTGAGGTTGTTTTTTTTTTGGGGTGGGGGTGTGTATGGTGTAAGTTGGTGGTCTAGTTTCACTTTTTTGAATGTACCTCTCTAATTTTCCCAACACCATTTATTGAAGATACTGTCTTGATTCCAATGTATGCTCTTGCCTGGTTTGTCAAATATTAATTGAGCATAATGGCTTGTGTAGAAATACTCTTTTAAAATGCTAAGACTTGTAAGACATGATTATCTTTCATTTCTTGAGATTATTCTTTCCTTTAGTGCTCACTTTTTAATCTCCCCATATTTCTCAGTTACAAAAATATTATATGATGTAATCTGCTCTTAATAGTTTCTTCCTAATAAATGAATCATTTTTAATTTAAATTAAGGTATACAAATAACAGTAACATTGAGTATCTATCTTCCAGAATAGACTGACAGTTGGAAGAAAATTTTCATGTTTACAAAAACAACCATGGGCTCTAGATCACTTAAAATCTTCACCCTTAGTTATTTTTTTTTTTTTAGGACTGAAGGGATTATATTAAATTCTAGGTTATCTGTGCTACTGAGTGGAAGGGTGATTGAAATGCCAAGATAAATCTGACACCTTATTTTTGCTCCAGGGGATTTTGCTTTCTTTTACTGTCCTTAGCTGTCTGGTGGATAACCGAACAAGCAGAAAAATAGACAAAGAACTGTTAAATAAGAGGGAAAATACAGCAACAGAATGGTCTACATTTTTGCATCACTGTCTCTGCAAACAAAGAAATTGTTCAAAGTGAAATAATGGATCAAGTATTGGTTGGAAATGGGGATTTTATCCTAAAGTGTAAATATTTCCAAATTCTTCAGTTATTAATTGTCCCTTAATGCTCATTTAAAAAATCAACCACTTATGAATTAAGAAATACAAGCTCTGAATCAGGACACTTGGGCCGAAATCATATGGCCAACATTTATGGGAGGTTGATTCTTGGAAAAGTCATGTCACCCTTACCCCAGTCCCATGGCACAATTTCTTTATAACATCAGACTAATAAGGGTTCCTATCACATATAGTTGTTGTTAAGATTAAATGAGATAATATGTCTGTAACACACCTCTGAACATATAGAGTATTCAATAAATATTATCCATTACTTGTTTCTCTTAAATATAAGAGCAAATATGTTTAATATTATTGATTTCTTAGTGCTACTTTTTAATAACTCAAACTAAAATCTGATTTTTTCCTTTTTCCATTTATCAAACTGAGGTATACAAATGTTAATCAAAAAGGTCTGGGTTCTCTTTCTATCAAGGACAAAGAGTAACAAAGTTTTCTCTTTGTTTTAGTTTGGCCTATTGAATCACTTATCTTTATATGTTAAATTGTTAGATTTCAATTTAACAAACACATATTCAGCACCTTTTAAAGGTAATATACAGTGCTACATGTGGAGGGAAGGGGGTATTGGGAGGGAATAAAACATATTCCAAACAAAATGAGCCTATAAGAGGAAAGCAAACATTATTCAGCATACATATAAAAAAAAGCACTATCATCAAGGACACAACTATGTGGTATGGAGCACATATTGTAATGTCATCAATTATTTTAGATTTTGCAAATTCAATTCAATAGAAATGAGAACCTGATATGACTTCAGTCAAAATTTAATTTTAAATCAAGAAAGGAAGTCTATTTTGCACACCAAAGTGTTTCTGATTTATAGGTTTAACCAAACACTGTTATCATTATGTTAGCACCCACATTCTTGCAATACATGGTTTTCACAGGTAAGCATTTGCTCATAAATATTTCAGTCTTTTGGCTCCTAAGTACTAAAGAGAGATGATGTTCATTATTGGATGGAAACTTTGTTTTGTCCTAACATTCCTGGATGCCAAGCAGGCATCCCATTAGCATTCATAAACATATGGACTATTATTTCTCAAGCACAGTAGTTTCCATTACTTTATTGTATTTTTATGTAGTGAAGACACACATCTTTTTCACAGCCTGTCAGAACAGCAAAAAATATAGCAATCATAGTTAAAAATCACAACATAAAAGCAAATATTTAGCTAATTATAAGTTTATAATTTCGAGACTGAGTAAATCAGCTCTTTGATGAATAAATAAATAATCTTCCTAGGTTTCAACTGAGGAGCAGCTATCAGTCTAGCAATTTAATTTATTTAATTTCCAAGTCAGCAGCCACAATTTGGATATTCTTCAAAATATGTGACGCTACTGAATGCGCCAGCAGAAAAGATCATGACACATGTTGTCCTTTTTTTTCACATGTTGTCATTCTTCATTTGTGACAATGACTCTGCTGATTAGGCTACTACTTATGCATGCAAATGCAGTTACAAAAATGGATTTGAAGCTGGTAATGTATCTCACATGGGGATGAATATTTTCATCGTATCATAGTTATAGCTTTGGTCCTTGGGGTCTTTCATATTTCACATCCAGTTTCTAAGTTTGTGATGTTATGACATTTTATTTTATTTTATTATTTTTATTGTTGATAATATTACAGATGTCTTCTGTCCTACTCCCTTTACCCCCTTCTTCCCAACCCCTACCCACCCCCAGGTCTTCACCACCCTATTGCCCATGTCCATGGGTTATGCATATAAATATATAAGTTCCTTGGTTTATGTCTTCTCATCTCCCCAACCCCACATCAATGTATGGCATTTTATTTTAGATAGTACGCCTTATTCAGGCTGCTGAATATTGACATGCGATGCCTGTTCTTGATTTTTAGCAAATTCATAAAGACACAATTCAGAGGTTTCTAAGACTGTCTAAAAATTAGCAGGTAGCAGAAAAATGATGAACCAAACACATTCTCTAAAATGTTCAGATTTTTAAAAATCAATGTTATGTTCAAACACAGATTTTTTAAAAAATGTATTGAGTTCATCAAAGTTAACCATAACATTATTTTATAACTTATTCTAGGTTGAGAAATAAAAGGCTGTTTTATGACCATAATATTACAATCAAACACTTTTTAAAATAAGTAATTTCACTGATTTTTAAACCTCTTAATTCAACTGGTAGATGGAAAGTTCCCCTTTCAGATGGGTCAAATGTAATATAGTATCTTAATGTTATAGCTACGTGATTTTAAGTCATATATCCCCCTAAAATAATGAATTATTTATTTTATTTGTGATATTAGATAGTAATAGTTGACCATTATTGAAGGCTTATCATGCAAAACACCACACTGAGTTATTTACATGAATAATGTAATTTAACCTTTACAACACTTATAAGGACAACACTATTATTATCTTTATTTTTCACATGAAGAAAGTCAGGCACACATATATAACAAACCCACAGCTAACATCATACTGAATGAAGGAAACCTAAAAGCATTTTCCTTAAGATCAAGGAACAAGACAAGATGTCCACATTCACTGCTTTTATTCAACATAGTACTGTAAGTTCTAGCCAGAGCAATCAGACAAAAAAAAAAGGCATCCAAATTGGAAAGGACAAAGTAAAACTGTCATTATTTACAGATGACATATATTATAGAGAGAAGCCTAAAGATTCCACCAAAAAAACCTACTAGAGCTAATAAATAAATTCAAGAAAGAAGCAGGATAGAAAATAAATACTCAGAAGTCAGTCGCACTTTATACACCAATAATGAACTCTCAGAAAGGGAAACTAAGAAAACAGTTTCATTTACAATATAATAAAAAGTAAAATACTAGGATAAATTAACCAAAGATATAAAAGAACTGTACTCAGAAAATTGCAAGACAATAAAGAAAGAAATAGAGGAGGATACAAACAAGTAGAAACATATACCCTATTAATGGATAGGAAGAATTAACATCACTAAAATGTGCATACTACCCAAACCAATCTATAGATTAAATGCAATACCTTTCAAAATTCCAATGGCATATTTCAAAGAACTAGAACAAATAATTCAAAAATGTGTATGAAACCACAAAAGACCCCAGATACCCACAGCATTCTTAAGAAAGAAGAATCAACTTTAAGGTGCCATGGTACCTGCTACTAAACTATAATATAAGGCTGTAGTAATCAAAACAGTATGATGCTGGCATAAAAACAGACACATAGATCAATGGAATAGAATATAGAATCCAGAAATAAACTCATACCTATATAATTAATTATTATATGAGGCAAGAAACACCCAATGAGGTAAAAATAGACTATTCAATAGTGTTGGGGAAATGGAACTGATACATGCAAAAAAAAAAAAAAAAAAAAAAAAAGAAAGAAACAAGGCCATATACAAGAATGAACATAAAACTCCAAGAAGAAAACAGGCAGTTAACTCTCTGACATTACATTTAGCAATACGTTTTGTAACATTATCTCCTCAGACAAGGGAAACAAATAAAAAAATAAACAAATGAGACTACATGAAACTAAATTTTTAAAAAATGTATATTTTTATTGACCTCAGAGAGAAAGGTAGAGGGAGTGATAGAAACATCATTGATGAGAGAGAATAGTTGACTGGCTGCCTCCTGCATGCCCCCTACTGGGGATCAAGCCCACAACCTGGGCATGTGCCCTTGACTGGAATTGAACCCAGGACCCTTCAGTCCACAGGTTGCCTCTCTAACCACTGAGAAAACCAGCTATGGCAAACTAAAAATATTTTTCACAGCAAATGAAACCATCAAAAACACAACCTACTAAATGGAAGAAGATATTTGCCAATGATACATCCAATAAGGGGTCAATATACAAAATTTATAAAGAACTCATTCAATTCAACACCAAAAATAAAGACAAAAAACACAATCCAATTTAAAAAGGAGCAAAGGACCTGAGTAAACACTTCTCCAAAAAAGGACCTACAGATGACCAATAGACATAGGAAAAGATGCTCTAAGTCACCAATCATTGGGGAAATTAAAATTAAAACCACAATGACCAATCAGGGACCACGGGCATGGACTTCTGTCTATTTAAGCCAGCTCCTCTGAGTACAAGTTTTCTTTCTACCCAAGAATGAAGACTGTATTTCCCCAGCTGGAGATGCAACACTGAAAACCTCTCCAGGGAGCAAAGGAGCAGAGTGAGGCAGACCTGCGCAGAGTGGAGCAAAATGGAGCAGGTGAAGTAAACGAGAGCTGCAAAACTGAAGAAAGGCTCCCAGGACTTCCTCCCTCTGGGACATCCTTGCTCCAGATCCTCTT
This sequence comes from Myotis myotis, assembly GCF_014108235.1. Taxonomy (NCBI): domain Eukaryota; kingdom Metazoa; phylum Chordata; class Mammalia; order Chiroptera; family Vespertilionidae; genus Myotis; species Myotis myotis. The sequence goes on along the minus strand of NW_023416346.1, from coordinate 103,136,130 downwards.
CACAGCTATGCTGCGTCACAGCCATGCTGCTTCATAATTGAGCCATAATAATATTGAGCTGTTCCACAGCTGTGGTGTATCACAATTGAACTCTTTTGCACTGAATAAACTTTCCTTCACTTCTTCACCCCCCAAAAAACACACAACAAAACCCACAATAAGATATCACCTCAACCTGTCAAAATTGCTATCATCAATAAATCAGCAAATAGATGCTGGCGAGGATGTGCAGAAAAAAAGAACCCTCCTGTACTGTTGGTGGGAATGCAGACTGGTGTAGCTACTGTGGAAACAGTATGGAGTTTTCTCAAAAAATTAAAAATGGAACTGCCTTTTGACCCAGTAATCCTATTTCTGGGAATATATCCTAAGAATCCCAAAACATCAATCAGAAAGAATATATGCATGCCTATGTTCATAGCAGCATTATCCTATACTAGAGGCCTGGTGCACAAAATCCGTGCACCGGGGGGCGGGGGTCCCTCAGCCCACCATGCCCCCTCTCACAGTCTGGGAGCCCTCAGAGGATGTCCTACTGACGGCTTAGGCCCGCTCCCCGTGGATCTAACCCCGTGGTCGGCAAACTGTGGCTCACGAGCCACATGTGGCTCTTTGGCCCCTTGAGTGTGGCTCTTCCACAAAATACCATACAGTGTGATTGAAACTTCGTGGCCCATGCACAGAAGTTGGTTTTCGGCCTGGGTGGGTCTATTTTGAAGAAGTACTGTTGATATTTGGCTCTGTTGACTAATGAGTTTGCCGACCACTGGCCTAAGCCATCAGTAGGCATCCCTCTGCAGGAGGCAACCTGGCTGATCAGGGGAAGGCACCGCCCCCATCACCTCACTGCTGCTGCCACTGCTGGCCATCGCAGCCACCAAGGTGGTTTCATCTACACAGATTCCAGTCCCTTCACCACAAAAATGACAACTTTCGTTAGGCATTTTCAAGAGGTCTCTTTCATAAGATATGATATTTCTTTCTTTTTTTTATCCTCACCTGAGGATATTTTTCCATTGATTTTTAGAGAGCGTGGAAGAGAGGGGGAAAGACACAGAGAAACATCAATGTGAGAGGGACACTTCGATTAGTTGTCTCCTGCATGAGCCCTGACCTGGGCCCAGGCCAGGGAGGAGCCTGCAACCTAGGTACATGCCCTTGACCAGAATCAAACCTGGAACCTGCGGCCGGCAGGCCGAGGCCCTATCCACTGAGCCAAACTGGCTAGGGCAGGATATGACATTTCTTAGCCCCTCCAGCAGTGGACCTTCGTTTTTTCCTCCAGGAGTGAGGTGGAAAAACCCTAGATCACCTTCTTGGATTCTTACTAGGCAAGTTACCAAGAACACTGCGAGTGGCGTATGGGGAGCTTAGCCAATGAGCAGTCAGAAAAGGTGTTTCCTCTGCAGCTCACATGCAGAGATGGGACTGCTGGCAAAGGCCTTCCCTCAGCTGTGAGCGGGCCCTCTCCCTCTCCCTCTCCCTCTCCCTCTCCCTCCCCCTCTCCCTCTCCCTCTCCCTCTCCCTCTCCCTCTCCCTCTCCCTATCCCTCTCCCTCTCCCTCTCCCTCTCCCTCTCCCTCTCCTTCTCCCTCTCCTTCCGGTCCACTCTCTCTAAAAAGCAGTGAAAAAATATCCTCTGGTGAGTCTTAAAAAACAAAACAAAACACAGAAAAACAGGTCTCCTCCTTGGAGATGCTGAATATGTAGGCCTGAAAGAGAGAATTCTTGGCTCTGTGAAGATCCTTACATGGATTTTATTAACGATATTTTGAAAATTAGCCTAAGCCACACCAATGATTCAAGTTTGTGCTTTTCTGTGTTCCAGGGAAGAATCAAATGATCTTTTGTTTTATTGTGTCAAAAAAAATTTTGCATGTGTTAAATACATAAATCTTATGCAAATACATAATAGCAGATGCAAAAGTTCTGTTTAACTCAGTGAAGGAACTGGCAGGATGATAATTCTGTTCAAAGGAAATTGCCAAGGATGAAAGCCTGAAGTAGAACTGCTAAATTAGATACAATCTGGCTAATGGCCTATAGGACAATAAAACCATCACGTTTTTAATTGGTTTGCCTTCTAGACAGAATTAGTTACATCTTTAAAAGCCTAAAAATTCTTTCATCTTCTCACTTTGCTGATCATTATATGTAACTTTCCAGGGCTGTAAAATGTCAAAATACAAGGAACTTATTTAATTGTAAATAGTGTGTCAGAGTTATGTGTTTCATAGAAAAGGAAATGATCATTCTGTGGGCCTCTAATGCCCCAATTATACTGAAAGGACTTGCTGTCAATGTTTTACTCCAGGCCTGTGTTTGGCCACAGATGCTGTGGGCAGGCCTGCCCTTTCCTCCCTGGGCCTGCGCTCGGCTGCAGAGGCTGCAGGCCGGTCCTCCTGTCCCTGTTCATTTCTGCTGGCTGTGGGGGGTTGGCCCCCGCCGTCCCTGTCCATATCCACTCTGGCTTCGGGGGGCTGGCCCAAGCCACTGCACAGTGGCTCAGGCAGGACCCCCTGTCTCTGTCTCCATCTCTGCTCCAGGCCTCACCTGTGTGTGCAACCACCTCCTGTCTGGTCGTGACCCGTTACAGCATCCTGGCCTAATTTGCATATTATGTCTCTCTCTCTCTCTCTCTCTCTCTCTATATATATATATATATATATATATATATATGAATAAAAGTTTAATATGCTAATTGTCCGACCAATCGGTTGACTATTTGGTCAACCCCTTGACCAGTTGCTATGATGTGCACTGACCACCAGGGGGCAGACACTCTAACGAGTAGGTTAGCTTGCTGCTGGGGTCCTGCCGATCAGGACTGGACTGGGCAAGAGGGCCGGACATGCCCTGAAGCCTCCTGCAGTCCCTCCCCAGCCAGCCAACCTCCTACAGTCCCTCCCCAGCCAGCTGGCCCCCATCAGCCCCGATTGAGACTGGGTGAGATGGCCCTGATAGGCTCTCATCACCTGACAGGCCGAGGGACCCCACCTGTGCACAAATTTGTGCACTGGACCTCTAGTTTATAATAGTCACGATCTGGAAACAGCCCAAGTGCCCATCAGTAGAGGGAATACTATGCGGCTGTTAAAAGAAAGGAACTCTTACCATTTGCAACAGCGTGGATGGACCTGGAGATTATTATACTAAGTGAAATAAGTCAGTCAGAAAAAGACAAATACCATATGATATCATTATATATGGAATCTAAGGAACAAATTAAATGAACAACAGAAACAGACTCATAGACAGCAAGAATAAACTGATGGTTGCTAGAGGGGAAGGGCATAAGGGATGGGTAAAAATGGTGAAGGGCTTAAGAAGCACAAATTGATAGTTATAAAATAGTTATGGGGATTCGTGGTTGGTGTTGCTCAGTGTTAGAGTGTTGGTCTGTGCTCCCAGGGGTCTTAGGTTTGATTTCCAGTCAAGGGCACTTACCTGGGTTGCAGGTTCCTTTCCAGGCCCTAGTCAGACAAGTGTGGGAGGCAACTAATCTATGTGCTTCTCTCACATTGATGTTCCTCACAATCTCTCTTTCCCCCTTCCCCCTTCCACTCTAATAATCAATGGAAAAAATATCCTTGGGTGAGGATTAACATAAAATAGTCATGAGGATATAAATAAAGTACAGCATAGAAAATATAGTCAATAATATTTAAACAACTATGTATTGTGCCAGGTGGGTACTGGAAATATTGGGGGAACACTTTGTAAAGTATATGAATATCTAACCACTATGATGTACATCTGAAACCAATACAAAATATTATGGAAGTTAAAAAAAGAAATTATAATGGAAAATATTGAGTGACACTGAAATTAAAAATAAAATTTTAAAAATCTTACTCTATAAATATACATGATTGGCAATATATTAAGTATAATTTTAAAATACAGTGTCTTTTGTAAAAAATAAGAATTAAGATGGAAACATTTTTAGAGGGGATTTAAAAGAGTGAACTTATGCCTTAGCCGGTTTGGTTCAGTGGATAGAGCATCAGCCTGCGGACTAAAGGGTCCTGAGTTCGATTCCAGTCAAGGGCACATGCCTGGGTTTCAGGCTCAAACCCCAGTAGGGGGCGTGCAGGAGGCAGCCAATCAATGATTCCCTCTCATCATTGATGTTTCTATCTCTCTCCCTCTCCCTTCCTCTCTGAAATCAATTTAAAAATAAAAATAAAAATAAATAAAAGAGTGAACTTATTAAAACTAATATATAAAAACAAAACAAAACAAAACATCAGGCACACAAAAGAAGAGTAATGTGCTCAGAGTCATACATCTTATTATATAACATCTTTGTGTATCTCCCATATAAATGTACTCACTCAGTTCTCAATATAGCGGTTTTCTTTTTTTTTTCTATTTTTTTGGAGTTTGCTTTTTATTCTTTGATCTATTTAAGACAGATTTAAAGAACCCAATTATCGATACAAATATCAGTCTTTTTTAAGATACTTGGGATATTTTGTAATTATAAATGTTCTCCTAGGAAATTGATTAAATTATCTACAGAGTAAAATGAATATGTACAGATATTTTTATTAGTACTTAAAATTATTAAGATCTATTTCTTGCCGGAACCGGTTTGGCTCAGTGGATGGAGCGTCGGCCTGCTGACTGAAGGGTCCCGGGTTCGATTCTGGTCAGGGGCATGTACCTGGGTTGCGGGCACATCCCCAGTGGGAGATGTGCAGGAGGCAGCTGATTGATGTTTCTCTCTCATCGATGTTTCTGGCTCTCTGTCTCTCTCCCTTCCTCTCTGTGAAAAATCAATGGAATATATTTAAAAAAAAAAAAAAAAGATCTATTTCTCTTTCAGAAAACGATTAAAAAATTCCTTAAGGGTTTAAAATATTTTCGGTTATGAAAATTTCTCACTTAATTTATTACAAGCCAATTAAAGTAAACTATTAAAATTATAAACAGTTATGCAGACTCGCTACTATTAATATATATTTTTCTCTTGCTATATTTAGGCGAATTTTTCCCACCTTAATTGAGAGTAATATTTTTTTCTGTTTTTAAGAAATCAATTAACTTCTCTAATACTGTTTCTTTACTAGCAAAAATGTTAAGAAAAACAGTCTGTCTATCTTGAAGAATGTAGTGTAGTAATAGCAACCAAAGTTCTTTAAAAACTGTAAAATACTATGCACACTTAAGAGAATAATCATCAAAAAAGAGTTTTACCCTAGCCTTTAGGGCTCAGTTGGTTGGGTGTCATCCATGTGCACCAATGGGTTGTGAGATGATTCCTGGTCAGGGTGTATGCTCTGGTTGGTTGCTTGAGAAGGGGCATGCATGAGGCAGCCAATAAATGTTTCTCTTTCGTCTCTCTCTCTCTCTCTCTCTCTCTCTCTCTCTCTCAATCAATAAAAATATTGAAAAAAACCAGTGTGAATTTATTATAAAATAAATGAGGCGATATCGTCAAGTTGTTCTTTCTGTATCTATCCTAAGAAGAGCCTACTCCTATGATGAACACCGAAATCTGAAATCTATTTTTTCAAAAGTATGTCATCACTCTCTCTATTTTGTGCTCATGATATTTATACTCACAGAAATATGCCCTACCGTAATTGTTATAGTAAACTCCTTTTTCTCTCCACACATTCAAAGATTTCTACCACATAAGTATTTCTATCATCTGAAACATTCTCAGTCTCTCTTTTATGGGGTCCTCTTTTTCATCTACAAAGACACTTACATAAAAATTTTCTCATAACTTACTTATTGGGACACTCTGCCAATCTGGAGAGTGAGCTCTTTGAAGGCAGGGTTCATGTCATATTAAACTTTGAATCCACATTTCTAAGTATATACCGGTAACAGACATTGAGAAAATGCTAAATGAATGAATTGAATAAGCAAGATATTACAAGGTTGAATTTAATGCTTCCATCTCATTAAATAATTTTGTTGAACGCAATTGCTACTTATAATAAATTCACAGAAATGGTCACTGTATTGAAGTATTTTGTTTTCATTTTAAAGATAATAAAATAATCGTATATAATTAATATCCTGATATATTAATTCATGCGTTCCCATGCCAAAAGAGATTCTGCATCGATAATAAGCTTTGGCTCACCTTCATAAATAGAGAAAGGCAGATGGAAGATCATATACAAAGCTATGGATATGTGAAAGAGCATGGGGTATCTGAAGAATAGAGAGAAGATGATTGAGGTTATATAGTACATGACATGAGGAAGGAGTTGTCAGAGTTGATAACAGAAATTTGAGCTGAGGCAGGATGATACTCTTTTTCAATGTTAACAAAATTTGAACTTTATTTTGCTGTCAATGAAAAGGTAGAAGAGTTTCAAGCAATGGATAACAGGAAATACTCTAGTTTTGAAAGTTCAGAAGTGTTAGAGGAGGGCTAATCTGTTGACCACAAATAGGACTAATGTTAAAGTAATGTTTCTTTTGGATTTTAAGGACACATTTATGGAAGTATGTGTTTTATCTTCAGTTAATATTTATGTTTAATTTTTAGAAAAAAATACAAATATCAGTAGAAGCTATCTGAAATTTTTAGTTAATATTTGTTACAAATTACTAATATAAAATTAATATACAATAAATGTGAATAATGTAAGTCATTAAAGGACTAATTACTGGTAAAAAATGCCCATTTTATTTTGTTTTATTTCTTTTTTAATTTATTTTTTATTTTTTAAAGTATTATGGATGTCCCCTTTTTTCCTCTTTAACACTCCCCACACCACCCTCACCCTCCACCACCAGGCCTTCACAACAGTATCATCTGTGTCCATTATTGAATTTATTGGAGTGACATTGGTTCACAAAATCATACGGGTTTCAAGTCCACAACTCAACAAAACATCATCTGCACACTGCATTGTGCACTCACCACCCCAAGCAAAGTCAATTTCCGTCTGAATTTCCCCTGCCTTTGCCCACTCCACCTAGCCCCTACACCTTTCCCTATGGCTACTACCACACTGTTGTCTGTGTATATGTGATTATGCTTAATCCCATGACCTTTCATTGAGCTGCTTAAACTGCTCCCTTTGACAGCTGTAAACCTCTTTCATGCATCCATGCCTCTGTTTCTATTTTGTTCACCAGTTTATTTTGTTCATTAAATTCCATATATTAGTGAGATCATATAGCATCTGTCTTTCTCTAACTGGCCAATTTCACTCAGCATTATAATCTCTAGGTTCATCTATGCTGTAGCAAAATGTAAGATTAGCCTTCTTTTTTACAGCTGCATAGTATTCCATGTTGTAAATGTACACACTTACTTACTGATGGGCACTTGTGCTGTTTCCAGACTTTGGCTATTGTAAATAATGCTGCTCATTTTCTCAGGATATATTCCTAGAAGTGGGATCACTGGATCAAAAGACAGTTTCATTTTTAATTTTTTGAGGAAACTCAGGAAAGTCCATACTGTTCTCCCCAGAGGCTGCACCAGTCTATATTCTGACCAACAGTGCACAAAGTTTCTCTTTTTTTCACATCCTCTCACTTGTTGATTTATTGATGATAGCCATTCTGACAGGCATGAGGTGATATCTCATGGTAACTTTAATTTGCACCTCTCTGATGATTAGTGACGCTGAGCATTTTATTCATATGTCTATTGGCCATCTTTGGAGAAGTCTCTATTCATGTCCTTTGCCCATTTATTTTTTTTTTCATTTTGTTAAAGATAGCATTTACAGAAAAATAACTAAGTCAAAGTTTAACTGACTGTTTTTAAAGTCAGGATTTTAATTTTTTTCCTAGTGTGCATATAAGAAGTATATCATGATTTACTCACCCAGATTTATTTGTTTAATATTTTGTTAATTTTTGGAGAGAGTGGAATGGAGAGGGAGAGAGAAGAACATCTATGTGAGAGGGAAACATTTCAGCTGCCTCCTGCACACCCCCTACCAAGCCTGCAACCCCGGGCATGTGCCCTTACCCAGAATTGAACTGGCAACCTTTCTGTGCACAGGACAATGCCCTACCAACTGAGCCAGCTGCACCAGTCAGGGTCCAAAATTTATTTTACAGAAATATTTAAAAAACACCTCTCACCTGCCACTTTCAGGTGTACATTAAGAAGATTAAATGAGATCTCTCAGAGAGGAAAAACATATATTAATAACATTCTTAAACTCTATATTTGGGCAATATCTACATTGACTCAGGTATGTGTATAAGTGTACAATTAAAATTCTGTCATCTTGAGAACTCTCAGGATTTTCCTACATTAAATATAAACAAAATTAATGTAAAACATGATCCCAAATTTATACACTGATAAAATGAGAGCAAAGAAGTCACTCAATATATTTCACCGCCAACAACACGGTAAACAATCTCTACCCCTAACTTTTTGTTGATTAAAATGGCAGGATATCTTACTGTCTACAGATTTTTTAAAAGGTGAGAACTATGCATTAAGGCTACTTTTTGTTACTCATTTTGATCACAACATGAAGGTAATATCTGTAGATGCTAAATCTTATTACTCTTTAACTTTTTCATAGAAAATGATAGGAAATTTATTTTGCCCTATAAGATTTATTGAATGATTGACACTCACTGTATTTTTAAATCACTATACAGAATACTTTTTGATTAACCTAACTACATGCTTTAATATAATGTGCTATTTAAATAAAGCCACCCACTTCCTCCAAAAGAATAGTGACTAGGCAGCTCATCATCCCTCAGGCATACTGTACAATGAAATGTTTTATTGTACTGTTTAAATGTACTGCTTCTCCCCTGGGTAAAGCAAGTCAGTATAAATAGTACAAGCTGAATGAGTGACACATGTAGTGGTGAAGAGGTGTGTATTTCATGGTGTGTATAATGGGGAAAACAGGGTTGGGGGATGGGCCTGGGAGATGCAAAAGTGTCTTTCTATAATCCACTAGAGTTGGCTTGAGAGTCTGTGATTTTTATGAGAGCTCTCATTTGGGGATGGTTTGAGGATTGACCAGATGGAAATCAGGGCACTGTGGGATATATCATTTATCACAATGTCAGTGTGTAGTCATCAGTGATCCTTTCAACACAGGAGGAAGCGATAACTGTAAATGTGGAGCAGTATTACAGCCGGACTAGTGGAGTTTGGCAACATTTTATTTCTCATTAACTTAATCATATTAATTCATTAGTCACATATATCAAAGTAATTCACTCAAGACTTGGCACTGTTACCTTTCTCTACAGGAAAAGTAAGATTCAATCACTCAGAAGATTGTTTTAAAACTTCTTAGAAAAATTATAGCCACATCTAATTGTACTAGCTGTCACATACTGGAAACTCTCTAAGAATGATCAAAAAAGGAAAGGAAAAGTTCAAAGTTTAATTTTTTGAAGTTGTTATCACTAACAGTCAACTACATGGATTACTTCAAGAATTTCCTATTTCTGAAACACCAGACATGTTATCTCTCATATGTAACTTAAGCATATGCTCCTGAAGATTTATAGCCCACATTTTCAATACTAAGTTTTTGCATGAAAAGTGTAGTACAGAGTATTTTCAAAAATATCGTATTGATGAACAAAAGACCTGAGTTTGGAAATTCTGGCTCCACCCTTTACTGTCTCTGAGATTTGGTGTTACTCATTTAACTTCTTGAAAACTCACTTTCTTCATCCGTTAATCAGAAATATTAATGCTAAACTGACAGGATTACTGAGAGTGTAAAATGAGAAAACATTTGAAAATCATTCTTTTTAAACTTAAATCTAATGCATATCCTTAGATGCACATTGTATATGTGGAAATGCTTTATAAAGCACTATAGAAATTATCAGCATCACCATTATCAACCTGTGAGGTTTGCTTAAATTCCAAACTTCCCCCTTCACCTGTATTGGAAATAAGCAATGGTTTCTGCTCTACAAGTGACTCATGCAAGACAAAAATGATTGTCAGGAATCTAAAAATTGGGTGGAGACATTTTTAGGTTGAAATAATTATTATACATATTTAAAACTCACTGACAGACATTATCACAGAAATCAGCATTTGTGAAACCCAGACTCAGTTAATATAAGGAACGGAGTTCTTGTTAATAAACTGATATGGTAAAGCTTTTTATTTAATAGACAAACTGTAACCACATGCTAGTCTAACTCCACTCTATGTTAGAAAATATTAGTAATTTAACTTCTGGGTCCTGTTAGGCCAATACTTCTTCTTGAGCACAAAAGAAATAAATTAAAGAAAATGTAATGACATGAAAGCAGTTTCCATTTGCATAACATGAAGCATGTTTTACAACATTGCTCATTAAAAAACCCAAAGGTAGTCATAGGGAGAGAAATGTTTTAAGTCAACCATCAAAAAGGTTTGGTTTTCTTTTTCTAGGTTGATATCTCCTTTTTAGAATCATGCAAGAATGGCCTGGGACCTATCTGTCCTCCTTTTGACCACTTCTTAGCATCAAAACTCATTGAGTGAGAAAATGAAATGCATCATACAAAGAAGGGGACACTGATTTCAATGATGCTATCAGGATAATTGACATTGTATCTTATCATGAAGTTGATATCATGCTGCCAAGACTTGGCAGGACTCTACTTATGGCTCTACCATTACTGAGTTGAGTGCTGTACCTACTGTTACTGGATTGGATCTTTATGGGTTCATTTACTCAGGAACTTGGATAAGAGCTGAAATTCCTAAAAAATATTTTGCCACAATAGAGCTCAAAGGAAAAAAATAGCTAAAGAAACTGCTACCTTTTAAGGAATGAACACTAGAGGAATTTCACCTGAAGGACTTTATTACTTCCTTGCAAACTGTCAGTTTAAATCTATCTCAGGCCAAATTGCACATCTGTCTATTTGCAATGCTTCGTAAGCTGAGGAATGGGGAGCAGCCATTTTGGAGAAATTCAAAGACACACATGACTAATCCATCCTTTCTGCGCGATCCAGGAATATTACCGCTTCTGCAGAGCTGCAAAGAAAGATGGGGAAGATATTCCCTCTTTTTTCTACCTCTATAGCCCAAAAGATTTTACAGAAAATACTATGTAAAGGGGTTAGTATGTATTAATGTACAGAATTAAGATAATGATTGTACAACAGGAACAGATAAAAACATGAGATGAGAAAATCAGTACTTCAATATATGGAGGCAAAACACAGTCAAAATTCATCATTTTGTAATAACCAGGGAAAAGCCTGAATAGAATTTGGGAAAACTCTGACTCAAAAAATAAATTTTATTTTAATGTGTTGCAAATTTTTCTCATGTATTTGGTGTAGAATAGACGTTCAGAAACATGTTAATTTTGATGTAGTCCCATTTGTTTATTTTCTCTTTAGTTTCCAATGCCCTAGGAGCTGTATCGGTGAAGAAATTGCTTCGGCATATGTCTGAGATTTTGTTGCCTTTGGATTCCTCTAGTATTTTTGTGGTTTCCCATCTTACATTTAAGTCCTTTATCCATTTTGAGTTTATTTTTGTGTATGGTGTAAGTTGGTGATTTAGTTTCATTTTTCTGCATGTATCCATCCAATTTTCCCAACACCATTTATTGAAGAGACTGTCTTGACTCCATTGTATGTTCTTGCCTCCTTTGTCAAATATTAATTGAGCATATTGGTTCAGATCAATTTCTGGGCTCTCTATTCTATTCCATTGATCTATATGTCTGTTCTTGTGCTAATACCAGGCAGTTTTGAGAACAGTGGCTTTGTAATACAGCTTGATATCTGGTATTGAGATCCCACCTACTTTGTTCTTCTTTCTCAGGATCGCTGTAGCTATTCTGGGTCTTTTTTTTTAAATTCCTGTTGAAATTTTGGAGAGTTCGTTCTAGGCCTGTGAAATATGCCATTGGTATTTTATTGGGAAGTGCGTTGAATTTATAGATTGCTTTGGGTAGTATGGACATTTTAATGATGTTGATTCTACCAACCCAAGAACATGGTATGTTCTTCCATCTGTTTATGTCTTCCTCTATCTCTAAACCATCAACAAAACAACAAGAAAGCCCACTGAATGGGAGAACATATTTCCCCTTGTTATCACCGATAAGAGTTTAATCTCCAACATTTATAAGGAACTCTTACAACTTAACAAAAGGAAGATAAACAATCCAATCAAAAAAATGGGCAAAGGACCTAAATAGACACTTTTCAAAAGAGGACATTCAGAAAGCCAAGAGACATATGAAAACATGCTCAAAGTAACTAATCATCCAAGAGATGCAAATCAAAACAACAATGAGGTATCATCTCACACCAGTCAGAATGGCTATCATCAACAAATCAACAAACGACAAGTGCTGGAGAGGATATGGAGAAAAGGGAACACTCATGCACTGCTGGTGGGAATGAAGTCTGGTGCAGCTACTATGGAAGACAGTATGGAGTTTCCTCAAAAAGTTAAAAACGGAACTCCCATTTGATCCAGTGATCCCACTTCTAGGAATATATCCCAAGAAACCAGAAACACCAATCAGAAAGGATAAATGCATCCCTATGTTCATAGCAGCACAATTCACCATGGCTAAGATCTGGAAACAGCCTAAGTGCCCATCAGTAGATGAATGGATTAGAAAACTGTGGTACACCTACACGATGGAATACTATGCTGCTGTAAAAAAGAAGGAATTCTTACCATTTGCAACAGCATGGATGGAACTGGAAAGCATTATGCTAACTGAAATAAGCCAGTCAATGAAAGAAAAATACCACATGATCTCACTCATTTATGGATAATAAAGACCATTATAAACTGATGAACAAAAATAGATACAGAGGCAGAGCAACATTGAACAGACTGTCAAACTAGAGTGGGAAGCCTGGGGAGGGTTGCGGAGGGGGGGTGGGTAAGAGATCAACCGAATTCTTGTATGCATGCATATAAGCATAACCAATGGACATAAGACACTGGGGGGTAGGGGAGGCCGGGGGAATGTCAAGTGGGGGAAAAAGGAGACATATGTAATACTCTTTGTAATACTTTAAGCATTAAAACAAAATTTAAAAAAATATGTTAAATGAAAAGAATGAATGCACATATATCTTTATAGATATAGAGGATATATATAGATTTTATAGTTACATAGATATAATATTTAAATCAATATCAAACAATATTGTCAAGAATAGATTCTATGCCCTAACCGGTTTGGCTCAGTGGATAGAGCGTTAGCCTGCGGACTGAAAGGTCCCGGGTTCGATTCCGGTCAAGGGCATGTACCTAGGTTGCATGCACATCCCCAGTGGGGAGGGGTGCGGGAGGCAGCTGGTCAATGTTTCTCTCTCATCAATGTTTCTGACTCTCTATCCCTCTCCCTTCCTCTCTGTAAAAAATCAATAAAATATATTTTAAAAAAAGAATAGATTCTATGAGTTTTGTCTTAGTGAATAAAGAGCTATCATCAGTAATTAGTATGCTGATTAGTTATATAGAAACAGATCTTTTTAAAACAAGCTTTAGACAACTAAATATATTTAAAATATATTTTATTGATTTTTTACAGAGAGGAAGGGAGAGGGATAGAGAGTTAGAAACATCAATGAGAGAGGAACACCAATCAGCTGCCTTCTGCACACTCCCCACTGGGGATGTGCCCACCACCAAGGTACATGCCCTTGACCAGAATCGAACCTGGAACCCTTGAGTCTGCAGGCCGACTCTATCCACTGAGCCAAACCGGTTAGGGCAACACCTAAGTACATTTAAACCAACCAAGTGTTTTAATGGCTCTACCCCAGCCGTGGGCAAACTAAGGCCCGTGGGCGGGATCCGGCCCCTTCGGCTGTTCTATCGGGCCCGCGGAGCTGAAAGAGCACAGGGTTCTCTTGCTCTCCCCTCCGCTCCTTCACCAGCAGCAGTGTTAACATGGCAACGTCGGGAAACACAGCCGCAGCTCCTCCTTCTGAGTCCAGTTTAAGAACCCATTGTGGCCCTCGAGTCAAAAAGTTTCCCCACCCCTGCTACCCCCATGCAAACATTAACACACACACACACACACACACACACACACACACACACACACGGTGTGGGGGGGGGGAGATTTCTTGTTTGTCATTTTAATTTGCTAAAAATATGTTTTTATTAATATTAGAAATCTTAGCATAGCTGTTGTCTGAATCATCTCAAATTCTGAATAAGTGAAGTTTGAATTAATTAAGTTTCATTATATATGGGAATATAAGCATGAAGAAAATAAACATTTTTTGAAATAAAAAAATACAAATCAAAAAAAGGAAACAAAATAATATAAAATAGAAATTAAAATAAACCTTTATGCTAAGCAGATAAAACAATATAGCATACCAGAAAATATTCTGAATTTAAAAGATTTACATGATAACTATGTGAATAAACTGAAAACTATTCTTAAATAAATACAAGAATGTTAGTGTAATAATATCTAAATCTTTTCACTTGCATTTTTTTTGGCTTGAAATTGCTGGGGAGAAATAACAATTTAAAGGCCAATATAATGTACAAAAAACATCACAATATTTTAAAAGAGACCGTGATCATTTTATTTTGTAACCTTTAGACCCTATTTTTAAGTTATAAATGGAAAGAAATAATATAAACAAATGTAGAACAAGTTCCACTATGTAGGCAATCTTAGCAGGGTTCAAAGAGGCTTCTTCACACATATAAAATTGTAAAAGAAGACAGCTGACTCTTTACAATAGTTTATTTGCGAGTTTTATGTAAAATTATACACAGCTATATAACATTATCTCCTTCTTTACAAAAAATATTTGAAATGTAGGGACCTACAACCAGAAATTATTGTAAAACATGTAAATAATGATTTGGGGGGAAAAAATCATAATTTCCAACCTACAACAAACCATATTAAAAATGTCAACTGAGCCTTAGCCAGTTTTTCTCAGTGGTTAGAGCATCAGCCCACTGATTGTTGGGTCTTGGGTTTGATTCATGTCAAGGGCACATATCTCAGTTGCAGGCTAGATCCCTGGCACCTGTCGGGGCACATGCAGGAGGCAAACAATCAATGTGTCTCTCTTACATTAATGGTTCTCTCACTGTCTCTCCCACTCCCTTTCACTCTCTCTAAAAACATCAATGAAAAAATATCCTAGGGTGATGATTAACAATTTAACAACAACAACAAAAAATCAACTGAATTTTTCAAAAATATTTTAAATAAAATTAAAGTAAGTTAAGTTTGTAATGCATAGTAAATATCATGTCAAATATGAAATGTGCTAATAGCTAAATGGAGAATTTATTTTATCTCTATCTTTGCTAATTGAGGGGTTAAATAGTATGTCTAATCCAAAATAATGTGTAATCCCAAAATTATTTCTACTTGGTATTACAGAGCATTTTTCTCACTATATTTAAGTAGGATAGTCTTTGGCTCATAAAATAAATTCCAGGAAGCTAAGAAGAGGAATTACTGTAGAGCTGGGCAAACTCCACCTCTTACCCCCGATTAATGTTTTTTTTTCTACCTTCTCCCATTTAAACAAAGGTGTTCATGTATTTACCCATTCAATCCTTTGCCTATCTTTATTTTTTTGAAGTATTAAAAACATAGTATTTGGGGATTCCAAAATGGCAGGGGAATAAGCTACACTGACGTGATTCCAAGATCAAACTGGAATTATAACTAAAATAAAGAAAAATAATCCTGAATAATCAACTGAAGACTAGCTGAAGAGAACCCTGATAAACAAGGATGGAAAGTGAAGACCGCATAGAGACTAGTAGGAAGGGCGGAGGCACAAGAGTGTTGTCCAGGCTCCCACAGACAGCAGCTGAAGTTTCAGAGGGATATCTCAGCTGTGGGGGGTTCCCACTGAGAACTCTGGGGTCTAAACCTAAGCTGTATTCCCAAAACCAGAGAGCCAGAACTGAGAAAGGTGCTCACAGAACATCTGGCTATAAAAAGTAGTGTGGTTGCAGTCTGCCAGAGAGAGATGGCTGGAAATGCAGGCACCCTCTTAAGGGGACAACACACATAATTTCATGAGCAGCCATTCACCTTGGGCTCTGGCAGAAGAAGGGAAGAGTGGACTGGAGCTGTGTGAGGAGGGTTGGTGGCTCTGGGGTTAGAGCTGGAAGGCAGACACCCGGGTTTCCTGTGCTGAGTCATTCATTCATACTGCAGAGCATATCTTTCTCCAGCAGACCTTTACCATCTAGGCAGATTTTGCCTGGGGGGGGGGGAGCAATTGCCCCACCCTATTGGAAAATCCCTAGCCCCAACCTGTGGAGTTCCTGAAGCCAATTCAGAGACTGAGAATAACAATCAGCCTGCAGACAGAAGCAATTGCTTCACCCTGTTGAGAAACTTCTGTCCCCCCATGTGACTGATAGTCTGAGGCTAATCAAGACTGAGCAACAATCAGACTGCAGGCAGAGGCAGGTCTCTTGAGGCTTTAATACTCTGCCTGATCCAATTCTGGGCCCAGGGCTAGGAAAAGCAGACCTTGGTGCACATGTTGGTCCTTTCCAAAGGCACCCAGCACCAGTACAGGTAGCCACAAACTGTGGACTACTGGTAGCTCCAAACAGGGTACTCAGGGCCAGTTACAAACAGCATCTGATATTGTCCTGCACTAGAGATTTGGAGTCATAGCAGATCTACCTAATACATAGACACAAACACAAACAGGCAGCCAAAATAATGAGCCAAAAAAACAAACAAACAAACAAACAAAAAATTAAAGAACAAGATAATTCTCCATAAAAACGCTAAATGAAATGGAAAAAAAGAAATTTATCAGATATATAGTTCAGAATAATGATAGCAAGGATGCTCAACAGCATAAGAAAATATATAGTAATTATGAGAAAGGACTCATCAGAAATAAAGAATGACATAGTACCAATAATGAATATATTGAAAAGAAAACACAGCAGATTAGAGGAAGCCAACGATTGAATTGATGATTTAGAAGACAGGATAGAAAAAAATCACTCAATCAGAGAATCAAAAAGAAAAAAACACACACAACAATTAGAAAACGGGAAGAAAGTTTAAGGGAACAATGGGACAACATGAAATAAAATATTCACATCATAAAAGAACAAGAAGGAGAAGAAAGTGAGCAAGGGATAGAGAACCTGTGAGAAGAAATAACGTCAAAAAACTTCCCTAAACTAGTGAAGGAAAACGTCACACAAGTTCAGGAGGCACAGAGAGTTCCAAGCTAGAAAAATTCAAACAGGCCCATGCCTAGACACATCATAATTAAAATGCCAAAAATTAAAGACAAAGGAAGAACCTTAAAGGCAGCAAGAAGAAAGCAATATGTTACATATAAAGAAGCTCCCATAAAGCTGTCAGTTAATTTCTGATCTGAAACTCTACAGTCCAGAAGGGAATAGCATGAAGTAGTCAGGGTAGTAAAAAGGAAGGATCTGAAACCAATATTACTATATCCAGCAAGTCTATCATTCAAAATAGATAATTAAATAAAGAGCTTCCCAGAAAATAAAAGGATATAGGAGTTAATCACCACCAAACCAGCACAACAAGAAATGCTAAAGGGATTGTTGTAAGAAGAAGAAATGGAGAAGAGAAAGAGAGAGAGAGAGAGAGAGAGAGAGAGAGAGAGAGAGAGAGAGAGAGAGAGACATAGACGTAAAGAATTAAAATGGTGATAAATTAGTACCCATCAAGAATAACCTTAAATGTAAATATAGGACTAAATACTCCAATAAAAAACACAGAGTGGCTGAATGGATACAAAAAGATGACCCAAATGTATGCTGTCTAGAAGAGACCCACCTCAGAACAAAAGACCCACATAAGATGAGAGTGAAGGGATGGAAAATATTTTCCATGCATATTGAAATGAACAAAAAGCTGCCATAGCAATACAAATATCTGACAAAATAGACTTCAAAATGAAGGCCATCACAAGAGACAATAAAGTTCACTAAATAATACTAAAGGGATTGATGCAACAAGAGGATATAATGATGGTAAACATATATAAACCCAATATAGGGGCACCTAAATACATACAAATTCTGGCTAATTTCAAGGGCGAGATCAACAGCAATACAGTCATAGTATGGAACTTTAATACCCCCACTGACTTCACTGGATAGATCTTCCAGATAAAAAATTAACAAGGAAACATTGACTATAAATGACACACTGGATCAGATAGATTTCATTCACATTTACAAAACATTTCACTCCCAAAACTTCTAAATATACATTCTTCTCAATTGCACATGTATAGTTCTCAAAGATAGACCACATGTTAGGAGACAAAAATCTCTACAAGTTCAAGAAGATTGAAGTCATATAAAATATCTCCTTGTATCACACTGGCATGGAATTAGAAATCAACTACAGTAAAAACACTCAAAAACATTCAAACACATGGAGGTTAAATATCATGTTAGTATACATTAAATTGGTTACAAATGAGATCAAGAAAAAAATTAAAAAACCATGAAAACAAATGAAAATGAACACACAACAACCCAAATTCTCTAGGAGACAGCCATAGCAGTCCTGTGAAGGAAGTTCATAGCACTATATGCCTACCTCAAAAAACAAGAACAATTAATAATAAGCTATTTAACCCTACAACTTAAAGAATAAGAAAAACAACAACAAAAAGCCCAGAGTAAGTAGAAGAAACAAAATAATAAAGATCAGAGCAGAAATAAATGACATAGAGACTAAAAACAACCACAATAGCAAATGTCAATAAAATTAAGAAATGGTTCTTTGAAAAGATAAACAAGGCTGGTGAACTTTTAGTCACACTCATAAGGAAACAAAGAAAGAGGACTCAAATAAATAAAATCAGAAATGAAAGCAGTGAAGTACCAACTGACACCACAGAAATACAAAGTATTATAACAAAATACCATTAACAACTATCTGCCAACAAGCTTGACAATGTGGATGAAATGGACAAATTCCTAGAAAAAAAAATGATCTTCCAAAATTGCATCAGGAAGAATCAGAAAATCAGAATAGGTCAGTAACAACTGATGAAATTGAAATGTAATAATAATATTATTATTATTAATAGTAATAATAATAATAATAATAATTACCTCACAGCAAACAAAACCCCTGGTCTGGAAGGTTTCACGGGGGAGTTTTATGAAACATTCAAAGAATTAGCACATATTCTCAAGCTATTCCAAAAAATCTAAGAGAAAGAAACACTTTCAACCTATTACCCTAATCCAAAGCCATGTAGAGACACTAAAAAGAAAGACAATTACAGGTCAATAACCCTGATGGACATAGATGCTAAATCCTTAACAAAATATTAGCATATTGGATCCAGTAATACCTGAGAAAGATCATACAGCATGACCAAGTGGGACTTATTCCAGGGATGCAAGGCTGGTATAATATTCACAAATCAATAAATAAGATACATACCATAAACAAATTGAAAGACAGAAACCAAATGATCATATAAATAGATGCTGAAAAGCATTCCACAAAATTCAACACCATTTTTAAGAAAAAAGCTCACCAAAGTGGCAATAGAGGGATCATACCTCAACATAATAAAGAGCATATATCACAAACTTACAGCTCACATCATACTTAAGCACCAAAAACTAAAACCATTTCCCCTAAGAACAGGAACAAGACAGTGATGTCTGCTTTCGCCACTCTTATTCCACATAGTCCTGGAAGTGCTAGCCACTGCTGTTGGCAAGAAGAAAATATAAAAAAGCATCTAAATTGGAAAGGAGGATGTAAAACTCTCATTACTTGCAGATGACATGATACTGCACATAGATAACCTTAAAGACTCCATCAAAAAACTGCTAGATTTAATAAATGAATTCAGCAATGTAGCAGGATACAAAATTAACACCCAGAAATCATGGCATTTTTATACACCAATAATTAATTATCAGAAAGAGAAGGTAAAAATTCCCATTTTACCATTGCAACAAAAATATAAGATACTTAGGAATAAACTTAACCAAGGAAGTAAAAGACATACCTATAGGAGGTTGAAAAAAGAGATAGACGGAGATATAAAGAAGTGGGAAAATGTACCATGTTCAAGGATTGGTAGAATGAACATCATTAAAATGTGCATACTACCCAAAGCAATCTATAGATTCAATGCTATTAAAATGCCAATGGCACATGTCACAGAATTAGAAAATACTCCAAAAATTATATGGAACCAAAAAAGACCCCAAATAGTTGCAGCAATTTTGAGAAAGAAGAACAAAGTTAGAAGGAACACAATACCAGGTACTAAGTTATACCACAACACCATTGTAATCAAAACAGCCTGGTACTGGCAAAAGAACAGGCATATACAACAATGGAACAGAACACAGACCCCAAAAATCTACCCAAGCCATTATGCTCATTAATATTTGACTAAGGAGATAAAAGCATACAATGGAATCAAGACAGTCTCTTCAATAAATGGTGTTGGGAACATTGTAAAGATATATGCAAAAAAAAAACAAACAAACAAACCCACAAATGAAACTGGACCACCAACTGACACCATGCACAAGAATAAACTCAAACTGGGTAAAAGATTTAAATATTAAGTTGTGAAACCATAGAAATCCTAGAAGGAGATATAGGCAGCAAAAACTTAGACATCTCTCATAGCAATATGTTTGTGGATACATCTCCTAAGGAAAGGGAAACTAAGGAGAAAATAAATAAATGGGACTACATCAAAATATAAAGCTTCTGCACAGCAAAATAAGCCAACAAAATGAAAAGAGAGCCCACTGTATGGGAGAACATATTTGCCAATGATACATCTGATAAAGGGCTAATAGCCAAAATATACAAGGAACTTATACAACTTAACAAAAGGAAGACGAACAATCCAATTAAAAAATGAGCAAAGGACCTAAATAGACACTTTTCCAAATTGGACATACAGAAGGCCAAAAGACATATTGAAAAATGCTCAAAGTCACTGATCATTAGAGAGATACACATTAAAAAGATAATGAAATATCACCTTACACTTTTCAGAATGGCTACCTTTAACAAATCAACAAATGATAAGTGCTGGTGAGGATGTGGAGAAAAGAGAATCCTAGTACACTGATAATGGGAATACAGACTGGTGCAGCCATAATGAAAAACAGTATGGAGTTTTCTCAAAAAATTAAAAATGGAACTGCCATTTGATCCAGTGATACCACACTAGGGATATATCCTTATAAACCAGAAACATCAATCAGAAAGAATATATGCACCTTTATGTTCATAGCAGCTCATTTTACAATAGCTAAGATCTGGAAACAGCCCAACTGCCCATGATTAGATGACTGGATAAAAAAGCTGTGGTGTGTTTCCAATATGGAATACTATGCAGCTATAAAAGAGAATGATGTCTTACCCTTTGAGACAGCATGGGGGGACTTAGAGAGTATTATGCTAAGTAAAATAAGCTCATCATAGAAATACAAGTATCACATGATTTCTTTCATATGAGGAACCTAATGGACAAAATCAACTGATGAACAAAATAGATCCAGAGACATTCAAGCATGCAACAGACTTTTGAATCTCAGACCCAAGGCAGATTGGGTGGGTGTTGGGAAGTGATCAACCAAAGTACCTGTATGCATATATGCATAATCCATGGACCCTGACAATAGGGTGATGGTGATGGCCTAGGGCAGGCTAGAAGTGGTCAATGGAGGGGGGGAGGGTGACTTATGTAATACTTTCAACAATACAGGTGTTTGTTTTTTAGAATCAAGATCAGAAAAAAACATCAAAGAACGGAAATAAAAATATGACATTTACTTACACTTTTTACTACTGCTAAATAGATATTTTACAACTCTGGTTTAAATTTGTTTACAGCCCTTGGTCATTATTATCATTACTAGAGGCCTGGTGCACAAAAATTTGTGCACTCGGGGGGGAGCGGGGGGTCCGTCAGCCCGGCCTGTGCCCTCTTGCAGTCTGGGACCCCTCGGGAGATAACGACCTGCTGGCTTAGGCCTGCTCCCGGGTGGCAGAGGGCAGGCCTAATCCCTAGGTGCAGTCCCTGGTCAGGCTCAGAGCAGGGCCGATTAGGGAGTTGGGGTGCCACCCCCTGTCATGCACAGAGCAGGGCGGATTGGGAGGTTGCGATGCCACCCTCAGTCACGCTCAGGGTAGGGCCGATTGGGGAGTTGTGGGGCCACCCCCTGTCATACACAGAGCAGGGCTGATCAGGGGGTTGGGGCGCTGTCCCCTGTCACGCACAGAGCAGGGCCGAACAGGGGATTGGGGAGCTCCCTCCTGTCACGCACAGAGAAGGGCCCATCAGGGGGTTGGGGAGCTCCCCGCTGTCACTCACAGAGTAGGGCCCATAGGGGAGTTGGCGTGCCGCCATTGTCACACTCAGGGCAGGGCCAATGGGGAGGTTATGGCTCTTCCCCGTCACACACAGAGCAGGGCCTGTGGGGTGGGGGAGGTGGGGCACCACACCCTGTCACACACAGAGCCGCAGGGCAATCAGGGGGTTGGGGCACCTTCCCCTGTCAGGAACAGAGCAGGGCAGATAGGGAGGTTGTGGCCCCGCCCCCTGTCACACACAGAGCTGCAGGGCAATCAGGGGGTTTGGGCGCTGCCCCCTGTCACGCTGATCCCAGTGCTGGGAAGCCTCGCGGCTCCGCTGATCCCGGGGCTGGGAGGCATATTACCCTTTTACTATATAGGTGCATGTGTGGGGGCCGGCTGGTTTGCCCTGAAGGGTGTCCTGGATCAGGGTGGGGGTCCCCACTGGGGTGCCTGGCCAGCCTGGGTGAGGAGATGATGGCTGTTTGCAGCTGGTCACACACCCTTCAGGGTGGGGGTCCCCACTGGGGTGCCTGGCCAGTCTGAGTGAGGGGCTGAGGGCTGTTTTCAGGCTGGAACTGAAGCTCCCAACTGCTCCTTTTTTTCTTTTCTTTTTTTTTATTCTGGGCCAGCTTTAGCTCTGAGGCTCCAGCTCTTAGGCATCCGCTGCTGAAAGCAGGTATCTGGATTGTTTAGGTTCTATAATCGAAACTCGGTATCAATTCCAGCTCTGAGATCCCGGCTCGCTGAAAGCAGGTTTCTGGGGTTTTGTTTAGCTTCTATATTTGTTACAATGTTTTTTAAACTGCAGGCTCAGAGGCCGGCAAGGCAGACGGGGGAACGTTGGTTTCCTCCGTCACTGAAGCAAGCAAGCCTCATGTTAGTTTCAAGCTGCCTGGCTGCCGGTCGCCATCTTGGCTGGCAGTTAATTTGCATATCTCGCTGATTAGCCAATGGGAAGGGTAGCGGTCGTATGCCAATTACCATGTTTCTCTTTTATTAGATAGGATTTCTGACACTTTTATTTCTATCTGAGAGAAATTTCAACACATTTCAGTATGTTTTCTTTTTTTTAACAATTAAATTTATTCTCAAACAATAAGATATTTAAAACCTTAATGTTATTTTTGTAATACTTTATTAAAATCATGAAGTATATTCACAAATGAGAATTTGCATAGGATAAGAATATACTTTATAGTAATTTCAAATGAATGTCCTTTTATCTCACAATCAATTACATATCTCATCTTCTATCACATTGTTTTCATTTCAATAAAATATTTACACACATGAATGAAAGTAGAATAATTTGACCTGTCATTTGGATTTTGATACTTAGATATGCCTGAATTCATTTTCATTTTTTAAAATTTATCGTTATTGTTGAAAGTATTACAGATGTCCCCTTTTTTCCCATTGACTTGCTCCATCCTGCACCTGCATCCACCAGGCACTCACTGCACTATTGTCTGTATCCATGGATTATGTATGTATGCATATAAATTCTTTGATTAATCTCTTCTCACCCCCTTACCCCACATTATCATTATCATTTCACTAGAGGCCTGATGCACAAAATTCATGCACTGGGGGTGGGGGGGTTCCTCAGCCCCGCCTGCACCCTCTTGCAGTCTGGAACCCTTCACTCCTTACCGCCTGCCTGCTCACTGCTTCTTACTGCTCAGCTCACTGCTCCTTAGCACTGTCACAGAGGCAAGAGAGGCTCCCACCACCACCGCTGCACTCACCAGCCATGAGCCTGGTTTCTGACTGAGTGGTGCTCCCCCTGTGGAAGTGCACTGACGACCAGGGGACAGCTCCTGCATTGAGCATCTGCCCCTGGTGGTCAGTGCACATCATAGTGACTGGTCGTTCTGGTCATTCCACTGTAATGGTTGCTTAGGCTTTTATTATATAGACTAGTGGCCCGGTGCACAAAATTCTAACACAAGGGGGTGTCCCTCAGCCTGGCCTGCACCCTCCCCAATCTGGGACTCCTCAGGGGGATGTATGACTGCCGGGATCAGGCCTAAACTGGCAGTCGGACATCCCTCTCACAATCCTGGACCGCTGGCTCCTAACCGCTCACCTGCCTGCCTGCCTGCCTGCCTGATCACCCCTAACCACTCTGCCTGCCAGCCTGATCACCCCCAACTGCCCCCCCTGCCAGTCTGATCACCCCCAACTGCCCACAGGCACCCTCGCAGGTAGCAGGTGCTGATTAGGGAAGGAGGGCATGATTGTTTCCTGGGACGGTAGTTATGGAAGCTTTGCAGAGGGTCCCACAGGCCTCAGAGGGGCAGGCTCTGGCCAGAAGTCCTGTAGCGGTGGTCATCCCTGGAGGCACTGGTGGGGGACAAGGAGTTAGGGGGGCACTAAGAGGGCAGCGAGGCTGAAGGGGGAGTAACTGTCAAACCTTCCTGCTTGGCACCATTCTTTAAATTGTACGTGGCTGTTTCACAGCTGTACCTGCTCAGGGCGGAGCTCCAATCTCCTAAAGTGGGGTGGGGGTTGGGCCAGGGTAGAGCCAGGTGGGCTAGGAGGGCTGGTTTAGCCATGCCCCCAGTGAGGTTCAGTGAGCTTCCTCTGCAGAGACAGCGCTGCTGCTGGGGCGGGGCGGGTGAGGGGGGTGGTCTGACACTGGGGGGCCACTCAGGCCTGACTCCACTCAGGTCTGGAGTTGTAGGGAGGGGAGGCGTGCCTGACCCCAGTGGAGGGGGCCCAGCAGCTGTGGGCCGCAGGCCCCAGGTGCCTAAGGAGTGCTGATGGTTGGTTGCTGGTGTGCTATTGCTGTGGGAACCCAGGCGGGGATGGCGGGGGAAGAGATCGGGAGTTTGAGGTGTGGGCTGCAGCTACCCTCTAGGCTGGCTCTTCTCCCCATCCTGTCAGCCTCCTGTCCCCCTGGGGTATGGGGGTTGGGGTAGGGTGTTCATCCATCCACCCAGGGGTGCGGGGGCTGGGGTAGAGTGTCTATGCAGGGGGGTTGGAAGAGCTCCCCATGGCTGTTTCCTCTTTCTTCTTCGGAGTCCAGGCTCCTGTCAAATGCTTTCCTCAGGACCCCGGGAATTTGGCTCCAGCCGCCCACCCCTTGCTGTGCGTACATCAATATGCATATAGGTCCTTATGAAGACACCATCATGGACAAATTAGCATATTACCTCTTTATATGTGTAGATTCTGGGTGCAAGCATAATTTAAAAATTAAAGAGTTTTGTTTCAATGGGTCTCTTTTTGGTAAATCCAAATTGTAGGAGGGAAAGCTATAATCTAAGGAAGAAGGCTCCACTATCTGAAGCATATATGGCCAAGTAAAGTAAGAAGAGATGAAAGCCTCACACTGGATTTTTACATGCTCTATAATATATCATGATGATGGCCGAACCGGTTTGGCTAAGTGGATAGAGCATCGGCCTGCGGACTCAGGGGTCCCAGGTTCGATTCCAGTTAAGGGCATGTACCTTGGTTGCGGGCACATCCCCACTGGGGGGCGTGCAGGAGGCAGCTGGTCGATCTCTCTCATCGATGTTTCTAACTCTCTATCCCTCTCCCTTCTTCTCTGTAAAAAATCAATAAAATATATTTTAAAAAAAAAAGATATCATGATGATGACAAAATAGTATTGGCTCTGTAGTTAAAAGACCTGGGTTTGAAACTCAGTTCTGCCACTCAACTGTTTTGTGATCATAAACAATTAAATTCTCTGAGCCATAAATTTTTACTTGAATAATAAAGATACCATTCACAAGGCTATTATGAGATTCCATAAAATACACATAAAACACTTAGCACCCATGCCTGGTACATAATAGGAACTCAATATAACTTAACAGGTTTTCCTCAATAGATAGGGTACTAAAGTTACTCAATAATATATTAGCTTCAAGGCAATTTTTAAATTCTTTTTTTCTTTCATATATGTACTCCCTCAAAATCTGGACACAGATATGATTATTTGCAGGCTACTATTTCTAGGCTCTTTCAAGAAATAGATGATCAGTTATTGAACACCAAGATACATTCTTGGCACATTATTCCCTCTATATTACTTATATACACTTTCATCTTGTATTAGACTTTGTTTATAAGTACTTAAAGAATAAAAAAGTCATTATCTAACCCCCATTGCCTGAGTCTTTTCCTAAATTCTCTATCTTAGCTAACGTCACCATTATCCAGCTTTCCACCCAAACTAGACATGAATCATCCTATATTTCATCTTCTCACCCTATATTTTAATCAAGTATCAAGTGTGATGTAATTAATACTAATTACTAAACCAACCTGAAACGTTTTTCCACTAAATTGAATTATCTTTAGTTCAGGTCTTCAGTATTTCTGCCTTTAACTATAGCAACTGATCCCCTTCCCATTATTGCCTTCATTGCAATTAACCCTCTATACCAGTGGTTCTCAACCTTCTGGCCCTTTAAATACAGTTCCTCATGTTGTGACCCGACCATAAAATTATTTTCATTGCTACTTCATAACTGTAATGTTGCTACTGTTATGAATCGTAACGTAAATATCTGATATGCAGGATGGTCTTAGGTGACCCCTGTGAAAGAGTCCTTCAACCGCCAAAGGGGTCGCGACCCACAGGTTGAGAACCACTGATCTATACTCATTGTTTTTAGAATATTTACTCATTTACTTTAGCAGTGGTTCCTTTTACTTAGAGCAACTTTTTATTTATTTAAAGGAAATCCTATATGAATTAGAACATGTAAAATTTTAATTGAGGCAGAAATGGGGAACCTGAAAAAAAAGTACTTCACCAATTTCATGTCAGCCAGTAAGGAAAGTCCTTGAAAGACACTTTAGAAACCAGTGGTCTATAGGAAAAATCTTAGAAGGCTAAACATAATAAATAAAAGGCTAACTTCACAAGTTGTCTTTTCTAACCCCTTCTATTCTAAACATATCACCTATGAGTCTCTAACCTCAAATCTCTGCTCCTGTATCTTCAAATTAATTGTCATTTCCCCTAGCACACCAAGCTATTTCTCATCAATTTATATCTGTCTATATTCTCTCTGCTTAGAATGTTTTCCCCATGATTCTCCACTTGTCTAAAACTCATTCTATAAGACATAGATCCAAAGTTCCTATCCCTCTGCATATTACCCAATTTACCAAATTGATTTAGTTGCTCCCTTTTCTGTGATCTTATAGTACCTTGTATATACTTGCATTATAGTCCCTACCACACTTTAAAGAAATTATTAGTTTAAATGTCCTTCTCCCTAATTCTATTATGACAAAGAATGTTACTCATAATTGTGCATTATCTTGGACCTAATATCCAAAATACAGTAAGTGCTTTGTAAATATTTGTATCATTTAATTTATAAAGGTCTCATTGTTATTAAATTCAGTTTCTACCACATAACTCTAATTATTTTAAAGTTTTAATTAAATAAATATTAAGCTTAAGTGTTTTGTATACTTTTAGGTTATTATTTAGAAAATCAAAAAAGTTCAATGCTAATTTATGAGATACTTTTATGGGAGCACTGTTTATCAGTGTTCAATGAAAAACACTGAATTATGATTTAAGAGAATGACAACTTGCACTTTCTTTTTTTCTAATCATAAGGTTTCTATACCAGAAGTGCATCTTCTTTCTACTTTTTAACCTGGAGTAATATCTTGCACAAGATTCACAGATGCTCAGAACCCTTGAAAAACAAGCAAACAAAAAATTTTACTGAAACATATAAGTAAGCACGTGTGCTGCATCAAATCCTAGAAGGATTTGAGACAATGCTAGTTTGGCCAGTGTGCCTCCCCTAAACCCCTTTCCCAATACACATAATCATACATACATACATACATATATACATACATACATACACAAAATAAAGTTTTAAAAGTGATTTTCTGCAAGAAAATAATTAGTTTTTTAAGTCATATCCATTTGATTTGAGTCACTAGAGTAACAAAACTGTTTACATGAATACTCAAAAAATTCAATAACATAACCTCTAGTAAATCTTGAAAAGCTCTGAAGGACAAAGCGGTTAGATCAATATTAGTTTATTTCAAATGCTGAGCAGCATAAAGAGACAAGGCAGATCATGGGATGGATTTTATTACCTGTGGGAGTGATAAGTCCTGGTGATAAGAGGCCTGGAACTGAATGTGGCAGAAGGCGCGCATTGTCCTGCAACACTCCCAAGGAACGTTTAGGAGGCCTGCCAGGCCTTGAACTGTTGAAAAACAGAACAACAAAGATCAGGTTAAAAATGTACACTTTTTGCAAATACAATTGCTTACTACATTTGCCTCCTAAATCTTAATTGGCAAGATTGATAGAATTTTATATTAAAGACTATGTTCATTGATTACTAAAAGACCAGTATTTTCCTTCTCACTAAATTTCCCAAAATATGGCAAAAAATATAACTATAAAATATCAATTTCTATTTTAGAATCCATTTATAAGCTAGTACTTTGCAATACAGTTTACCTGTTATGAGAAACCCACTTACTCCCTGCTGTTAAAGCTACACTTGATCCCTGGTATTAATACATGCTACTGAGATCTGAGATCACAGAGTTAAAATTGTATGGACTGTGAAGTGATTAAGTCTCTGTCCAGCATGCCAGAGGTAAGGGGTAAAGAGTTGAGAGATATAGAGTAAGAACTGATGTTTATTAGCATTTCCACAATTGCCAGAGCACACAAGGAACAAAAGACCCCCACTCTCAGTAGATTTTTTTTCCAACTTTTTAAAACCAGGCTGTATAACTAGCAGTGCACTCTCTTGGAGTGGCTGTACTAGAAAAAGCTACCACCTTTGCAATCTAGGCTGTCTTCTTTCACAAGTTGATTGGTGATTTTAACTGATGAGTTGAGGCTAAACTTATAACATTAACTTAACCTAGTCCACTTGCACATTCTTCACCCTAGTGTGAACAGTTCAGGAATTGCAGTAGCAAATGTTAATCCATAAAATAATGAAATAGGAAATCAGTACCTGACCTTCATCTTGTACCCTAATACAGTCAGTATACTGAATACATTATTTGGAAGCTGTCACTACAATGAAGAGATACATAAGTCTCTTTATAGCATCAAGTCATTCTCAAGTCACCCAATATATTTCAAATATTACTTTCGAATGTTGCTTAATATATTGCTGTTGCTTTTTAGTAGAAATGCAGTTTGCAAAATTGAATAAGAGGTCTTTTGATAAAATACTGCAAAAAATACTACATTAAAAAACCCAAGTCACAAAAATGTATGAGGTTCAGATAGAGAACACTTCCAAAAATGACTTTTGGTTCATAAAGAAATTTAAGTTGAATCTTACTCTATCAATTTTGCAGTAGCAAAGCGCTCCATCAATGTAAGAGAAACTCTGATGTTAAATGAAGACAACTTCTAGCAACCTTACACAGAGGTACCATTACCCAGTTCATTTTTCATATACTGCTGGTGTTATTTTCTTTCATTGTGCATCAATACTGTATATCAGTCTAGCACAAAAGAGTCTGTTTTTCTCATTTAATGTTTCAATTTTATAAACTGACTCTCCTCTCCCTCTTTCTACTTGATTCTGGGCCATAATTTATTTTATTTAATTCAGTGTTGTTATCTTGTTTGCCCTTGCTCTGTTTTATGGCTCCCTAACTATTTTAAAGGCCAGTCATGAGAGAAATATGCTATTTACTTCAAGTGCCCTAAAGTTCCAAAATCACTGAAAAATATTAATCAGGGAACATCCAGTCATTCAAAGAAGGCATGTTAGCTTTTTAAATAATCTTCACCAAATCTGTACTTTTTAAGTGCTTCTTTGGGTCTTTCTACTTGTCAGATCGAGCCTACTAACTTTATTCAAGTCCAACTGATTTCTCTTTGTAATTTTCCATTGTAAACATTTCAGTGCTGTCTTCATGGTCATGATTACTTTCAGATGGGCTATATCCAGAAGTAAGCAGCCTGGTCCTCCCTCTACTTCCATATTATGAGTCAGCCATTGACAGTACACTTTGAAAGCTATATGGTTTAAATCATTCTCATCCAAATTTCTTGGTCCATCTCACTGTTTGACATAGCTCTTTTCCATTAAGCTGACAGGCTTGAGAGGCATTGGAGGCCTCTTAGTCTGGTGGTTCTATCTTACATATCAATATTTGAAAGAATTGGTCAAACTTCCCACCATCAGATCTATATTGGAAAATCCATGGCTTAGATCACAAATGGCTTCATTGTATTTACTGCATATGCCGTAAACCTTATTCTCCATCCTAACATTCTTTTTAGTGTATAACTTTTTTTATGTTGGTATGATTGTGAGCCTTCCCAACTAGAATGTAAGTCCCATGGAGGCAGCACATATTTCTGGTTTTGTCACTGAATCCTAAGAAATTTTCATAGTGTCTCGCACACAGTAGGATTCAGTAAATGCTTAATTAAATCAGTTCATTAATAATGACAGGAAATATTATCTCATTGTTGCTACAACTTCCAAATATTCCTTACATTGTTCTACTCTCCGTGACCACATGAATCTCAAGCTAGTTGCATTATATAGTCCATCAAATAACTGCTTTTAAGTCTTGGATTCTATAGCCATTATAGAACCTTCAAAATATGATTCATTCAAATCTGACTATATACAGGGTTAAAGGGTAGATGCCACTATCTCATGTGTGAGCGGTTCTACAAACTTCAACACCTGCTTAAGGACTAAAAATCTCGGGAATTATACATATACAGTGACAATATTACTAATTCAATCATCCAGTAAAGGAATATGTACTAGGTGCCCATTCAGTATGAATCTGGTGTTAGAACTAGGTATGAGAGTCACAAAGGTTAAAATGTAAGCTTGACAAGGTTAAGGGTTTTGGTCTATTGTTTGATATATTGCAAGGACGTAGAACAGCTTCTGCCTTTGAGGAGCTTATGATCTAGTGATAAAGATTTGTGTTTGACCTGTTCTTTAAAATTTATGATTAAATCTTTAGTGAGTATGATTATGTGATATCCACTTCCAAACTTGTTTAGATTTATCGGTGAGCAAAATTCACATTCGGATGCCTTCATTTTTACAAGAAGACTTGGGCCCCTAGAATAAGTTAATTAGAATCAAGTTTGTGAAAGAGTTCCATACTAATGTAAGATGGTTTCATTTTTACTTTTAGACCTAATGATCCTCTGTAGTAAGATATTCCTAGCACTAAATTTCTTGCATTTCCTTTCAAAGAACACAAGCCTGACAGCATGGTGAAAGACTATAGAGCTCCATAGAATGTTGGTAAAAATCTTCTTGATAGATAATCCTGCCATACTTCTGATCTTTAAGAGCTCTATTAACATTAGGCATATATTTACATATTAATCAAGACAAATAAACATGTGGTGATTTAACCAGAAAACTGCTTTTTAGATGACAATTTAATTAGCATGGGTTGAAAGCTCCATCATTGCAGCATCCTGTTTCTGCTAAAATATTGATTGCATTACTGATTTCAGTAATGCTTTATTTTATAGAGTATAAATAGCCATGTAATTACTCTTTAATTAAATGGTAATTGCTTGTTGGCAATTATTTGTTTTCAGTTTAATTACAAGGTTATTTGTACTCTGTAAAATAAAATAGGCCTCTTTTTAAAATTTGCCACCCAAATGGCTCAGTGGATGTATCACCCATAACACCACAAACAAACGTTGCTAAAGTACAAGAAAAACAACCCCATGAAATAGCAAAATTTTAATTAAATAATTCAGCTAAATCTTTGAGACATTCAGCTTTATAGAATCAATATTGTGTGTAACATAAAGAATCATTATTTTCTCTGAGTCCAGATTATCTTTTAACCAAACTTACCTTGGTATGTATTTTACCCTTCTTTCTGCAAACTTCTTTAGAAGAAATGAAATAATAGCTGAGCTTCCTGAGATTAAAGAATAATCCAACTTGAAATATAGTATATCCACAGCATTTCATATTTCCGCAGTTGAAGTGAATTATAAAGTGCTACCTTGCCATTTATACACTTTGTAGAGTTGGCAGTTCCCTAAGAGGGAAATTCAATAGGTCTTCTGTTGTCAACAGGATATGATACATTCTATGATATATTTATTTGAAGTTGTAATAGCTGATATTTTGCTCATTAAGATTATGACATTTCACTGTTGAAATTTTATTTCATGTCATCAGTCATTTATATATGATTCAAGGAGTAACTTAGGTGAGTGATTTTGTTGTTTCAAAGAAAAATATTTTGTTAGTAAATTCATTAATGATGTCATGAGCCTTCAAGATAGTTAATATAAACCATATGGTCACACATGATTTAGTGAGGAATCACAAGTCATGTCATCATCTTTAATGAAAGGTTGGCTTAAAATTCTTTAAAGAAACACTTGTAACATTCTAGGACAAACTAAACAAATTGCTGAAGATAGAGTGGCAGTTAAAGCGGGTATTAACAACAACTTGTAAAGACCACTGCAGTTGGATTCCTGAAGTGGGCTGTTAATAATGACCTGGGGTTTACTTTTCAGAGCTATCACTGATATTTAAAATCCCTTGGAATGGTCCCTGAATGTGTCATTTTTTGGATTACATTAGAAGCCATGAAAACAACAAATAACACTCACTTTGAAGGAATTGTTTACTTGACTGTAAAAATGCTACTCTTTAAATGTGCTGTTAAATTAAATGGATCTTTTTGAAAGAATAGAAAGTCTTTTAATTGCATCATGGATTAATAATAACCTCTTAGGTCTGGCATTTATTACAACATTTCAAGGATGCCAATGGTAGTTAAACTCTACTTGACCTTTTAGTGTTTATGAAGAGAAACAAACTCTGACCTCACAGCAGCCTGAATCCATCTTCTCTCAGTGTTGGCAAACTGATCACTTTTCTAACTATTGCACTGGATTGTATTCCCAACCAGATCAAAGCCAGTAGCAACCAATTCAGCAAGCCAGAAGTCATCCATGCAAAATGGGCAATTAACATTAATCATATATGAAATTGTTCAAGCTGATAACTGGAACCTTGTCACTATGGTAACTCTCATAAAATGGTGCTTATGTTAAACTGGGCGTCAATCAGCCCTTGGTTCATGGGAACTTAAAATGTGGTTCATCATGTCTCTAGTAGCTATCAATACAAGGAACAAAAAGTGCACTGGAGGCAAGTTCATTTATATTCCATTACTATTTACTCCATACTTTAGTCCCTATATGCACATCCAAAACTTAAATTTGGATATATTAAAAGTACCAACACCAGCATTCACTTACAGCCAGGGAAGATAAAGAAAGTACCTTTAACATAGGGTGTTCAGAGGATGAAGGAAATTCTCTTCTTATTAATGAGTCACATATTACAATGTCAAGGATCATGTAGAACAATTCAGATTTATGCATTAATATTATAATTGTAATGAATTGAATTATTTATAGCTTTTATTTTGGTTTTTAATATTCTTATTCTATTAGTTTTATTTTATTTATTATCATCTAGTGAACAAATATGTAACAGAGTTACATCTCTTTGGAAAATTGAAACTTTGCAGTAACATGCTAACTGATAATTTTAATATTTTCTTAATATGTATTTTATCACATATAAAAATAGTAGAGCTATTATTTTAAATTGTCATGTTTAATTTCCTTGCTAACACTGAATTTCTATTTTTCCTTCAATAAAAAAAGAAATCTGATATAATAAACAATTTAAAGGTTGACTACTCACTTGATAGAACGTATAACTGTGAAGCTATTTTATACTTCATTTACTTGACTCTGCTCCCTATTTAAATTAAATGTGCTCTAGGCTCATGTCAGGACCTTTAAACAAGATCTCTCTTTGTCATAAATTGAATTCTAATACAATTCTTAGTATAATTAACAAAGATTATATAAAAGACATGCTGATGAATGACTGGGATTCTTAGCAGCCTCTTTTTGCTTTGCTTGTGTAATTCATATTAGCATCAGTGGAATTAATGCACCTTGTAAATCTTACAATACATCAAATTAAATAAATATTTGTCATTCTAGGGCGTATCATATCAATGTCAGACACATGTTTTAAAATAACGGCATTCTTTAATTCAAAGAGTATATCACCATGTAAAACTTCTAATATTAAGGGAATGGATAAGAAGTTATCCATTCTTTTGGATATATCCTACATATGCCTCTCCAAATCCCACTCTCCATACCTCCCTTCTCTTGCTTTGCTAGCGATAAAGGCATGCTTTCAGTTACCAAAACTATAAACTTAAGGATAATTTTGATTCTCCCTCATTCTCTCCTTTCATTTTCAATCTTTAATATTTTTGTTCCAGCCGAAACCGGTTTGGCTCAGTGGATAGAGCGTCGGCCTGCGGACTGAAAGGTCCCAGGTTCGATTCCGGTCAAGGGCATGTACCTGGGTTGCGGGCATATCCCCGATGGGGGGTGTGCAGGAGGCAGCTAATTGTTGTTTCTCTCTCATCGATGTTTCTAACTCTCTATCTCTCTCCCTTTCTCTCTGTAAAAAAAAATCAATAAAATATATTTAAAAAAATATTTTTGTTCCAGTGCGATATACGTTGTAAATTTCCATCTTTATCTATTCTTATGTATAGCAACATAATTCAGGCCCTCATCACTTCATGTCCAAGTTATTTTAAACAGGTGGCTTCATTGTTCCAATTCATTCTATATAAACTGTGCTATGAATTTTGGAGAAACATCTCTTTCATTATATAATCTTTTACTGAGTCTAGAAGATTCAATATTTCCTGACTGCATATTATAAAATAAAATCTAAATGCCTTAGTCTAGATATCTGCCTTAATACATTTCTTCCCTTTTCTCTAATTATTTCTTAAATGAGTCTTCTACTCCAGCTAGGTAAGTCAATTCACTATCTGCTATGCATAATATTTGACCCTAGACCATTTTCTTTATGAAATATCTTTAAGGTATTAGAGTTCCTGGGGAAACATCTTGCTAATTTTCACTGCCTTAGGAAGGCTTCAGTATAACCTGCTGAAACTGCTGCTTTTTTTCTGTAAGGTCACTGCCTTTTGCTTTGTATCATAGCAAAAGCTTTCTTTAGCACAAAGGGCATTTTAGTACTAGCATTAGGGAGCTTGTTATGACAAGCCTAAATATTGTTTTTCATGTATGGCAAATGAAGTCCCATTGATAATTGTCAGTCTGTGTATAGTCCCATGGTGATCTCTATAGTTAAAATTTCAAGTTTGAATGTCAATCAGGAAATGCAGGAGCAGGGTATTAATATCACAGCTCAAGAGAGCTTAGAAGTTAAGCAAGAAATTTAGGAAGTCAATCACTATTAACCTCTGTGTTTAGGGATATAGTCTGAGAGCATACATTCAATTAGTGATATGAAGGTCTGGGTGGAGGTGCAAAGGGAGGTTTAATTGGGGATTTGTGTAATACAGTCAACAATGAAATATAAATTAAAAAAAAGAAATACAGAAGACAGTTTCCATGCTGACTTATGATCTTTTTTTTTTTAAAGTTCTGCTCTACATGGATAAATAGTAGCAACTCATCTACACTAATAAAATAGAAATATGTAAATTGACCATCACTTTGTGACACCCACCAGCCAATCAGGAGTATGCAAATAAGTGGGACAAAGATGGCGGCAGCCACAGAGCCAGCAAAGCAGGCGGGAGGCTTGGGTCACCCCCGGCAATGGAGGAAGCCAAGCTTTCCACCTGCCTGGGCCAGCCACCAAAGGAGGGGCCTGTGGGTGGCAGACACAGAGCAGGTCAGAGTGTGCTAGAGGCTTGGGTCACCAGGGGCAACCCAAGCTTCCTGCCTGCCTTGGCCAGCCGCTGAAGGAGGGGCCTGTGGACGGCCTGCATGGAGCCGACCTGAGCACAGGAGGCTTGGGTTGTTCAGGCCAGCTGCTAAGGAAGGGGCCTATAAACAGCCCTCAACCTCTCACCCAGGCTGGCCAGGCACCCCAGCAGGGACTCTCACCCTGAAGGGGGTATGGCCAGCCTGAAAACAGCCCTCAGCCCCTCACTCAGCTAGCCATGGCCCCCAGTGGGGACCCTCACCCCATGGGGGCTTGGCTGGCCTGAAAACTGCCCCAGCCCCTCACCCAGGCCAGAACCATCCCCAGTGGGGACCCCCACCCCAATGGGGGTGTGGCCAGCTTGCAAACCACTACAGACCCCTTGCCCAGGCTGCCCGACCCCCAAGGGAACCTCCACCCTGATCCAGGACACCCTTCAGGGAAAATCAGCTAGCCCCCACCCATTCACTAGGCCTCTATTTATACTAATAAAAGGGTAATACACTAATTAGACTGGGAGACCTTCCAGGAGACCTTCTGGACATTCTTCTGGACAAAGCCATGGTGTCAGGGCCGAGGTAAAGAAGGTTAGGAGTCAAGAGGGGAGGACAGTTGTGGGTGCTCAGGCCGGGGTGGGGGGGGCATTGGGGGTGATCAAGCTGGTGGGGACGGGGAAGTTGGGGGTTGGGCCTAAACTGGCAGTCGGACATCTTTCTTGCAATTTGGGACTGCTGGCTCCTAACCACTCACCTGCCTGATATCCCCTAACTGCCTCTGTCTACCTGCCTGATTGCCCCTAACCCCTCTGCCTGCCTGCATGATCGCCCACAACTGCCCTCCCCTGCCAGCCTGATCTTGCCCCAACTGCTTTCCCCTGCCAGCCTGATCTCACCTTCAACTGCCTCTGCCTGCCTGATCTCGTCCCCAGCTGCCCTCCCCTGCTGGCCTGATCTCACCCCCAACTGCCCTTCCCTGATGGCCTGGTTGCCCCTAATTGGCCTCCCCTGCCAGCCTGATCTAGCCCCCAACTGCCCTCCTCTGCCAGCCAATTTGGTTCTGATTGGTCAGTTTCTATGCCAATCAGCATCTCTGGGCCTATCACCAGGGCCTGATCAGAAAGGCGGGGCTGATTAGCAGCCCCAGTGGAGGCTTAGAGAGAAATAGAGGCACAGCTGCTGGCCAGACTGGGAGAGAAAGAGAGAGGCAAGTGCTGATCAAAAGCTGCCACAAAGGCAACGGATCAGTCCCTGCTTCTCTCTTCAGGCCTCTCTCTGGCCCTGATTAGCAGCCCCCTCAGCAGTCAGTGCTGGGGCTGACTTCCAGTTGGTTGAGCCTTGGTCGTTACTGGTTGTTATGACCCATGGTTTTTATATATTAGGATGTAAAACAGGATATTGTAAAAAATTGTTACAAAATTTTTATTAAGATGTTTCTTATATATCCTTATATTGGCTGGGCCACAAAAAATATTCATTGTGGGCCACATATGGCCTACAGGCTGCTAGTTTGACATGCTTGCACTGGAGCATTGATACATTATTAGCATGCTTTTCTAAAAAGTTATTTTTCTTCTTAAATTATGGTTTCCACAAGGCCACACAATTCAAAAGTCCAGCAAGGGACTGTGAACTCAGAAGCTCTGAATTTATTTGTATCATTGATTTCATTTGTGATGTGAAACTCAACCTCTCTATGCTTCAGTTTCATCATCTGCTAAATGAGTACCAACGTTATTTGGTTCAAGGAATAATGAGAAATTGTAAACTCATCTTTCTAAAATCCTCCATAATAAAGTAATGTACAAGAAGGAGAATGAAATAACCAATGTGTAAGCATCTTTGAGCAGAATTTTCCAATTTTAAATAGATTTTCAATTTGTATAGTAATGGTGTGTTGCACCATACAATTTCTTTGATAATGTTTCTTTACAGAGGTGTCCCTAAAGCTTTTTTATTTCCCATTTTTAGCTGTTCTAAATAAAAAACACTATTACTTCCAGCATTCAATTCATCAAAAACATCCTTCTACTTTACTGTATTTAAGTAAACAAACAATAAATCCAACATCTGGCAAAGATTACTTTCCTATTTCCCTCTATATTCCCCTCACCCAATGTGAATAAACTCTTCCTATAAAAAAAAAAAAGAGTATTTTCCTCAACCAATGACACATTCCCCTATAACTATAACATATATTTTCTTTAATGGTAAAAATAAAGTCAATGTAATTTGTATATCTCCTTTTTGAGATAAAATAATATTTATCGAGGTCAAAATGTCAGAGGATTTGAAGTTCTTAAACACTTTTGGCAATTTAACCCCATCAGTGGAGTGTACTGAGAGCAATGAAAAATCAACCTCATGATAGAATTGGGGATGACCCTACTCTAACCCTCCTTCCAGCTTCAGAGCAACAAGGCATTTTCTATATGTGTACAGCACTTTCATCTTTTCAGGTATTGTAAAAATGTAAATGAAATCCATCTCAGCACCATGGTAAAGGAAGCATTTTGCCCTATTCTTCCTATTGCAAAAATTAAATGTAAATAGAATATAGCTATATGTCTAGCTCTAGACTCTCAGTTTCTTGATGGCAGGGACTATATATCTTATTTATTGTGACTAACATAGTTCTTGATACAAACAAAACATGAAGGAAGGAAGGAAGGAAGGAAGGAAGGAAGGAAGGAAGGAAGGAAGGAAGGAAGGAAGGAAGGAAGGAAGAGGGAAAAAGAGAAGGGGAAAAGGGAGGGAGGGTTAAGATAATTATTTTGAACATTTTGCCAGGATACTTCATAAGGTGCATTTTTGTGAGATTCCTTTCGCATTTTAGAGGTAGAAATAAGACCCAAATATATTGATTTTCTCCTGAAGTCTCCCAGAACTTGTTTAAAATACCAAAATTAACAGATGATAGGGTTATCAATTAGTGCAGCAGGAAGGAAGCACACTGAATATTTTTGAAATATAAATTTAGAAATGAAACTTTTTTTGAAAATTAGAAAGATAAAAAAACTGAAAAATATTTTTCTTTAGTTTCTTATTTAATGAAAGGATTGATTCTAATTGAAATGCACTTGGTTAGGAATGCTATCCACAAGTTTAGCGTGAAACCTGGGGAAGCGAGATCAGCAAGGTAACACAGTTTCTATTTAATTCTCAATTTACATTAAACCACAGGAAAATTAATCATTCTAAATAAGCTTCAAAGTAACTGAGGAAGGAAGGGGTTTTGTATTTTCCTAAGCCCTTGCTGAGAGGCTATTGTATCCTTTCTCTTCCTGTCTTCCAGAAAGTTACTGGTTGCATTTAACTTAAACTATTCATTTACCCTTCAGATAAAACATATTATGAGATGCTTTTCAATGAATATTAGCCTCTAAAGAGTACAAACTCTCTGACAGTTTACTTTAAATTATGTGGATACACGAGCATTTTGCAAACCCATTTTCCCAACTGCACACATTATAATTTATACATTAAATACAATAGGGTTTCACCTTAGGCATCCTGCCAAGAATAATCATATTAAGTCTTTTTATACTTTAGTAAAATGATAGTTATAAATGTGAAAGTAGAAGCAAAGGTGTTAAAAAGAATTTTGAATAATCTCCTCCAGTTGAACACAGGAAGGCTGATGAAGGACAGAAATTGTTGATGGTAAGGGGCAAATCATTTTGGGGAGGAGGTGAGAGCTAACATGCCAAGTGCAAAGCATGACATATTAAACTGAAGGTGGGCTAGATCTGTCTAATCGTCCCAAGCACAAACAATCCTGCCTTTGTGCTGAAAGGACAGGAAAACTCACACATTCCCCATTGGAATTCATTGGTTAAAAGCCAGCAATGAAATTTACATGCAAAAGATTACTTACTGCTTGTACTTCCCAGGAGTTGGGGCTATCTAACAACTTAGCAACTATATTTTCCCTGAAGATAAATAGTATGTTCATTTAATTTGTCTTTTGTTACAACTTGAATGTGTATAATCTAATCTTGGAGTCTCTTCCTCCACACTACAGGTGCTTCCCTTTTGCTAATTAAACATTAACATTGTACAATTGTTGGTGCTCTAAAATCGGTTGTTAATCACCTCTGACTAGGAAGATTGCAGAAAGTCTAAGTTGTGTTCCAGAAAAAAAATTCAATAAATACAAGATGTTTCCGTCCTCTAAAACATTACACTGGAAGTTTATAGTTTATTTTTCAAGATTTCTACTTTAAATGGCATTGTTTTGCTACAACTTTATTCCTTGAAGGAGTGAGTAGGAGTGTGATATATGGATAAAGGATGTCCCTAAAGGAAGTATGTCATATTATTTAGGACCTCAAGTCAAAGTTAAAGGCAGGGGATTTTACCCAAATTTTACACATCTTGTCAGAAAATTCCTTTTATTTTTCTCCTGAAATGTATTGGTTAATGTTAAGGTTTACATGCTCCTATGAGCAACATTCATAACTCCAAGTAGTACTTTTAATATATGTACAAAAGGATATGGGTTTAAAGAGAATACAGACAAAAACATGAAATTCAGGAGTCAAATGTAGGTATGAGTGTGTGTACAAGAACATAAAATGAAAATCAGGACCCAAGTGAGATAAAAATATCCTGAATTGGATCCCTAGTCTATAATTTGGGATCTGAAAGCAGTGATGTGCTTGAACGAACTTGTACCAGCTTCTAAGCAGGAACTGTGTGTGTCAATTCCTAACTTCACATTGAAGATCTCAGGTTGGCAGCTTGAAATAGGCCATGGTGGGAGTGTTTACACTATAGAAATCAGCAAAATCTACAGATCAGAGATCCACTCTCAGCCTAAGGCCCAGACAGTTAATTATTTACCAGCACACAACTGTCTGAAAAGAAAGCATTGTGGGCATGATTTCTAAACCAAATAATTCTTCATTTGACCTTGCCATTTTAACTGCTTATATAATTTAAAATAAAATCATTATGTCTACAATGAAAAATCATGAAGGCCCTGGCTGGTAACTCAGTTGGTTAGAGCCTTGTCCTGATATTCCAAGGTTGTGTGTTTAGTCCGGTCAGGGCACATACAAGAGTCAACCAATGAATGAAGAAATAAGTGAAACAACAACATTTGATGTTTCTCTCTCTCTAAAATCAATCAATAAATATTTTTTAAAGCATGAATAAAGACATTGTAAAGTTTCTGATATTAACAAATCTTAAGTATTGGAAACATATATGTGTTCCAAAACATGGAAAACTCCTTTTCTAAATATTTAGTAGTAAAGAAAAAGAGCATCATTAGAGGCATGAAAGCATTACAACAGATGTGGAACTGCCATTATTATCTCTAGGGTCTTGGGCAAGTCACCTAAACCCTCTGGACTCCATCTATATATATAAAAGCCTAAGCGACCGTTACTACCGAAAGACCAGAATGACTGGAAAACGGGAACAACCAGTTGACTAGTCGCTATGATGCACACTGACCACCAGGGGGCAGACACTCAATGCGGGAGCTGCCCCCTGGCGGTCAATGCGCTCCCACAGAGGGAGCGCCACTCAGCCAAAAGCCGGTCTCACGGCTGAGAAGTGCAGGTGTGGTGGCGGGATCCTCTCCTGCCTCCGTGGCAGCACTACTGAAAGACGGCAGTGGTGGCGGCAGGCACAGTGGGGCTGGGATAAGCAGCAGTGGAGCTGTTCCCTGCCCCAGTTGGGACTGCTCCCTGGCCTCCTGCTGCTTTGGCAATGCTACATCCCTCAGGCCAAAGGCAGTCCGACATCCCCCCGAGGGGTCCTGGATTGCAAAGGGTGCAGGCCAGACTGAGGGACCCCACCCATGCATGACTCCATGCATTGAGTTTCTAGTTCTTCTATATTTGTACACACTGAAAATGTTAGCTTGAATGATTTCTTCTAGTCTTTATATTTGATATTATAGAAACTTTATGATAATACCATGGTAACTTCAATTTTCCCTTTTAATGGGAGGAAATAACAGTAAGGATGGCTTATGTGGAATTTACTTATATAATTTTCATAATATACAAAATCGATTACCACATTGTAGATACAAAATAATTAGACATTTACATGCAATAAACATTAATATTTCAAGAAAAATATTATAATATAACCCAAAATGTACTAATATAGTATAATATCACAAAAATAATAGGAAATATTAAAAATCTGCTAATAACAGGATTGCTTCTATTATATTCTAAAATACTTTTTCCTCTCGCTCTATTTTTGTTCATCAGTTTATGTTGTTTATTATATTCCATAAATGAGTGAGATCATGTGATATTTATCTTTTGCTGACTAGCTTATTTTGCTTAGCATAATGCTCTCCAGGTCCATCCATGCTGTTGCAAATAGTAGGAGTTCCTTCTTTTTTACAGCAGTGTAGTATTCCACTGGGTAGATGTACCAGAGTTTTTTTTAATCCACTCATCTGCTGATGGGCACTTAGGCTGTTTCCAAATTTAAGCTATTGTAAACTGTGCTGCTATGAACATAGGGGTGCATATATCCTTTCTGATTGGCGTTTCTGATTTCTTGGGATCTCAATACCAGATCTCAAGCTATATTACAAAGCCACTGTTCTCAAAACAGCCTGGTACTGGCACAATAACAGACACATTGATGAATGGAAGAGGACAGAGAACCCAGAAATCTACCCAAACCATTATGCTCATTAATATTTGAATAAGGAGACTAGAGCATACAATGGAGTCAAGACAGTCTCTTCAATAAATGGTGTTGGGAAAATTGGACAAATACATGCAAAAAAAAATGAAACTGGACCACCAACTTACACCATACACAAAATTAAACTCAAAATGGATAAAGGTCTTAAATGTAAGATGGGAAACCATAAAAATGTTAGAAGAAGCTATAGGCAGCAAATAGCAGACATTCGTCATAGCAATATCTTTACTGATACAACTCCTAAAGCAATGGAAACTAAGGAGAAAATAAACAAATGGGATTACATCAAAATAAAATGTTTCTGCACAGCAAAAGAAACCATCAACAAAACAAGAAAGCCCACTGCATGGGAGAAAATATTTGCAAATGTTACCTCCGGTAAGGGTTTAATCTCCAAGATTGACAGGAAACTCATACAATTTAACAAAAGATAAGCAATCCAATAAAAAAAAATGGGCAAAGGACCTAAATAGACAATTTTTGAAAGAGGACATACAGAAGGCCAACAGACATATGAAAAAATGCTCAAAGTCATTAATCATCCAAGAGATGCAAATCAAAACGACAATGAGGTACCATCTCACACCTGTCAGAATGGCTATCATCAACAAATCAACAAACAAGTGCTGGCGAGGATGCGGAGAAAAAGGAACCCTTGTGCACTGCTGGTGGGAATGCAAACTGGTGCAGCCACTGTGTGAAATAAAGTATGGAGTTTCACCCCAAAATTAAAAATGGAACTCCCATTTGACCCAGTAATCCCACTTCCAGCCTTATTTTGAATTTAATATCAACTCCCACCCCTTAGAAGTCTCAGTTTCCTCATTTGATCTTACTACATTATCAAGAATTATATATTTTTTTAATATGTGGAGAGTGGCTCCAGCATTTGGACAGGTTCAAGCCTCAGACTAAAGAGAGGGCACAGTCCTCTCATGGAGAAGCCATGTGTAAGTCCCAGCTTGGAGGGCAAAGCCCTCCCAGCACAATTATAGCCAAAGGCTATAGTTGTAAGCTTGACATTATGGTTAGAACCAGTGGTCCCAGGTGGCTAAGTCATATAGGCTGCAGGAGGTGCAGCAAGTGCTAGCAAAACAAAGATTGATAGAGTTCAGGTGCATGTAATTGAGTAGATTTGAAACTCGTGAGAACATTGTACACACCTTGACCATGCCCTTACTTGCCTTATGGAATCTGGCTATAAAATAAAGACTCAGCTTGCAGGCAGTGGCACTGTCTTTCCATCCTAGAACAGTGTCCCATCTAGCCCCATATTTATTCTCTTGTCTATCTTCTTTAATAATTCACTGCCCACCCCTGGCCGTGCTGAGCACGGCATATTTATATATTAACTATCCACAATGGACAGCATACTAAACCAATTATATTCTGATCAACAATGTCCTTAACTTAGTTAGAATGAACTATTTCAAATTTGAAATAGTTTTTTTATAATTTAAGTTGGATATTTCAAAATAAATAAATAGCCTATCACACACTAATGCATAAAACTTCTAGATAAGATTTTTATAAGATGCAAACATTTAAAATGTTGACCAAATTTTAAAGTTCTCTAAGTATATATTATTAAAGAAATACAGCACTAACCAGTTTGGCTCAGTGGATAAAGCATCAACCTGTGGACTGAAAGGTCCCAGGTTCAATTCTTGTCAAGGGCATGTACCTTGGTTGCTGGCACATCCTCAGTAGGGGGTGTGCAGGAGGCAGCTTATCGATGTTTCTCTATCATTGATGTTTCTAATTCTCTATCCCTTTCCCTTCCTCTCTGTAAAAAGTCTATAAAATATATTTTTTAAAAAAAGAAAAAGAAATACAAAGCAAGTAAGTTATCAGGCTCAATACCCAAAAACAAATATTTAAAAGTAATCTACACTAATAAAAGACAAAGATGCTAATTGACTGTAACTTCGCTATGCCCAAGTCATGCTCACCAGCCAATCAGAATGACTATATGCAAATTAGACCAACCAAGATGGCGGCCGGCATCCATGGAGCTGGAGCAAGCAGGAGGCTTGGTTGCCCCGGCGATGGAGGAATACAAGCTTCCTGCCTGCTCTGGCTGGCTGTGGCCTCTGCAAAAGGCAACGAAGTTTCAATTATAGAAGCTAAATAAATCCCAGATACCTGCTTTCAGCCAGCCT
Organism: Myotis myotis; assembly: GCF_014108235.1. NCBI lineage: Eukaryota > Metazoa > Chordata > Mammalia > Chiroptera > Vespertilionidae > Myotis > Myotis myotis. The sequence goes on along the minus strand of NW_023416346.1, from coordinate 103,091,204 downwards.
TCACTGGGAGCTTGGGTGGCTGGGGGGATTGGCCAGCCTGCAAACAGCCATCAGCCCCTCACCCAGACTGGGCAGGCAACCCAGCATGGACCTCCACACTGAAGAGGCTGTGGCCAACCTGCAAACAGCCATGAACCCCTCACCCAGGCTTGCCAAGCACCCCAGTGGGGACCCCCACACTGAAGGGTCTGTGGCCAGCCTGCAAATAGCCATCAGCCCCTCCCCCAGGCTGGCCAGGCACCCCAGTGGGGACCCCCACCCTGAAGGGGGTGTGGCCAGTCTGAAAACAGCCCTCATCCCCTCACCCAGGCTGGCCAGGCACCCCAGCGGGACACCCACCCTGATCTGGGACACACTTCAGGGCAAGCCAGCCGGCCCCCACCCATGCGCCAGGCCTCTATCCTATATAATAAAAGGATAATATGCAAATTGACCCTAACAGCAGAGTGACTGGGAATCACTGGTCACTATAACATACACTGACCACCAGGGGGCAGATGTTCAATGCAGGAGCTGCCCCCTGGTGGTCAGTGTGCTCCCATAGCAGGAGCTCTGCTCAGCCACAGCCAGGCTGACGGCTGCCAGTACAGTGGTGGTGGTGGGAGCTACTCCTGCCTCCTCAGCAACACTAAGGATGTCCAACTGCAGCTAGACCTGCTCCCCACTGGCATGTGGACATCCCCCGAGGGCTCCCGGGCTGCCAGAGGGATGTCTGACTGCTAGCTTAGGCCCAATCCCCCGGGGAACAGGCCTAAGCCAGCAGGTGGTCATTCCCCGAGGTCCCAGACTGTGAGAGGGCACAGGTCGGCCTGAGGGACCCTACCGAGTGCACAAATTTTTGTGTATAGGGCCTCTAGTCTATATATATATATATATATAAACCAAGCGACCGTTACAGCAGAATGAGCGGAATGACCCAAACAACCAGTTGCTATGAAGCACACTGACCACCAGGGTGCAGACGCTCAATGCAGGAGCTGCCTCCTGGTGGTCAATGCACTCCCGCTGAGTTGGGCTCACAGGCTGGTGAGTGCAGCCGTTGTAGTGGGAGCCTCTCGTACCTCCACGGCAGTGCTAAGGAGTGGCAAGCCAAGAGGTAAGGAGTGAGGAGGTCGGCAGTAAGAAGCAAGCAGGTGGGCAGTAAGGAACAAGCAGGCAGATTGCGAGTGGGCGCAGGCCAGCCTTCATTAACTATTTCTGAGTTTTAAAAGTTGACCCAGAAAGGAAAACTTATAATTTAGAAGCAATTACAAATCAAAAGTAATCCATAAATTTTTTTTTCACTCTCTTATACCTTTTTTAATTTTCTAAAGCCTTGTTCCATGTATGCAAAATGTCACAGCTCTACCTTCCTGTAACTTTGTTATACTATTTTCTCACATTCAGTCATAAGGGTTTCACTGCCATTCAGAACTAGACAGCAATCAACATCCATGGTCAGGCTAGAGCAGGGCCAGCACTCTTTCCATTTAGGCCATACTAATAGGCTGAGACAATCTTGTGGCCTTCTAAGTCAAAAGGCATGAAAAAGACCTCCAAGAATTATGACCACACTTTGGCTTTGCGGCCTTGCTCTGGAAAGATCATTTGTCAGGGCAATGAAGATTGCTTCTATCTTATTCGCATTCTAACATCCAAGTGAAAAGTTCTCTAGGAATTTATGAAAGTGTCCAGCTCATACCCTTCACCTATCTATTACTTGCTGTAGTTGTATGACACAGAAACGTAAACATTTTGAATTATTTTAATACCAAATAGACCATTTTGAGCCTATTGCCAGTGTACCTAGGCAAGCCATTTGATATTAGGCAAGTCATCTAACTTCTATATCTTAGAACCTGTGGGTCGCGACTTCTTGGGGGTCAAACGACCCTTTCACAGGGGTCGCCTAAGACCATCGGAAAACACATATATAATTACATATTGTTTTTGTGATTAATCACTATGCTTTAATTATGTTCAATTTGTAACAATGAAAATACATCCTGCATATCAGATATTTACATTACGATCCATAACAGTAGCAAAATTACAGTTATGAAGTAGTAACAAAAATAATATTATGGTTAAAGGTCACCACAACATGAGGAACTGTATTAAGGGGTCGCAGCATTAGGAAGGTTGAGAACCACCTTTTTAGAATCTTAATCTGAAAATTGAAAATTGAAATTATTAACACCTACCTCTCAGAGTGGTAGTAAAGATACACACATATATACACACACTAGAAGGATATGCCTGTAGAGCAATGCCTGGTACATAGCCATGAATAATAGTGCTAAATAATTTGACAACTATTATGGGTAGTAGTGATTACTTAAGATTCTTAGAACTGTTAAGTCAATATAATTCATTTAATTACTCTAATATTTTGCTCTCACTAAAGCATAGTATATAGTTTGCTGGGAGTTTTTTGATTACTGCTTCAAGTTCATTAGTTTTATTGGCCTTTCAGGTTTTTTTATTCTTCCTGATTCAATTTTGGAAGATTGTATTTTTCTAGGAATTTTTCCATTTAATCCACATTGTCCAGCTTGCTGGCATATAGTTGTTCATGGTATTTTCTTATAATGCCTTGTATTTCTGTGGTGTCAGTTGTAAATTCACCACTTTCATTTCAGATTTTATTTATTTTATTTATTTGGGTCCTCTCTCTCTGTTTCTTGATGAGCAAGGCTAAAGTTTCATCCATCTTGTTATCTTTTCTAAGAACCAGCCCTTGGTTTCATTGATCTTTGTTATTGTTTTTTTGTTTGTTTGTATCTGTATATTTTATTTCTGCTTGGATCTTTATTATTTCATTCCTTCTACTTACTCTGGGCTTTTTCGTTGTTCTTTTTCTTATTCTTTAAGTTTTAGGATTAAATTGTTTATTATTATTAATTTTTCTTGTTTTTGTTTTTTTTTGAGGTATGCCTGTAGTGCTATGAACTCCCCTCTCAGGACTGCTTTTGCTGTGTCCCAGAGACTTTTGGTTGCTTTGTGCTCATTTTCATTTGTTTCCAGGAAGGATTTGATTTATTTCTTTCTTGATCTCATTGTTAACCCATTCATCTGTATAATAAAAGTGTAATATGCTAATTAGACTGGACGACCTTCCAGATGGCCTTCCATAAAGCCATGGTGGTGGGGGCCGGGGCAGAGGCAGCCACCGTGGCTGAGGGGGCCAAGCCCCTTGCACAATTTTGTGCATCGGGCTGCTAATTGTTAATAACATGCTATTTAGCCTTGATGTGTTCGAATGTTTTTGAGTGCTTTTACTATTGTTGCTTTCTAATTTCATGCCACTGTGATCTGAGAAGATGCTTTGTATTATTTCAATCTTCTTAAACTTGGGTACATATATTGGGTACATATAAGTTTGCCATGGTTATATCCTCTTGTTGCATCAATCCCTTTAGCATTATTTAGTGAACTTTATTATCCCTTGTGTTGGCCTGCATTTTGAAGTCTACTTTATCAGATATGAGTGTTGCTACTCCAGCTTTTTTGTTTGTTTGTTTCCTTTTGCATGGAAATTTTTTTTTCATCCCTTCACCCTCATCCTGTGTGGGTCTTTTGTTCTGAGGTGGGTCTCTTATAGAAAGCATATATTTGGGTCATGTTTTTTAATCCATTCAGTCATCTTATTTTTTTATTTTTTATTGGAGCATTTAATCCATTTATATTTAAGATTATTCTTGAAAGGTACTCATTTATTGCCATTTTAATTCTTTTTGCTACATTTCTCTCTCTCATTTCTTCTTGTCATTAAAGCAGTTCTTTTAGCATTTCTTGTAATTCTGGTTTGGTAGTAATACAGTCTTTAACCTTTTTTTTTTTTTTTTTGGTCTAAGATGGTCTTTCTATTTTGAATGATAGCCTTGTTGGATTCAGATTCTTGCTTTTCACTACCTGAATTCTTCATGCCATTCTCTTCTGGCCTGTAGAGTTTCTGATGAAAAATCAGCTGACAGCATTACAGGAGCTCTTTTGTAGCTAACAAATTGCTTTTCTTTTGTGCCTTTAAGGTTCTCTCTTTGTCTTTAATGTTTGGCATTTTAATTATGATGAGTCTAGGTGTGAACCTGTTTAGGAATCTCTGTGCCTCCTGAACTTGTGTGACTTTTTCTTTAATCAGGTGAGGTTAATTTTCTGCATTATTTCTTCACGTAGGTTTTCTATCCCTTGCTCACTTTCTTCACTTTCTGGCACTCCTATGATACTAATATTGTTATGTTTCATGTTGTCCCACTGATCCTTAAGCTACCCTGCTGTTTTCTGTTTTTTTTGCTTTGTTTTGTGCTTTTTTTTTTTTTCTGGTTCTCTGATTGACTTTTTTAATACCCTGTCTACTAATTCACTGATCCTTGGCTTCTCCTAATTTGCTGTGTAATCCTTCCATTGTGTTCTTTATTTGTACTATGTCATTCTCCACTTCAGACTGATCTTTTTTCATAGTTTCTATCTTTTCTCCTGCTCTAGACCATCCTTGAATTAATTACTCTGACCTCTATATCTGATAAATTTCTTATCTCCATTTCATTTATCTCTTGTTCTGGAGAAATCTCTTATTCTTTCATTTAGGGCTTGTTTTTTATCTTTCCATTTTGGCTGTCTGTTTGGGTTTGCGTGTATATATTAGGTTCATCTGCTATGACTCCCAGCCTCTAGGGCAGGAGGACAATATCAGATGCTATTTGTAACTGGCCCTGAGTACCATTTGGAGCTATCAGCAATCCACAGCTTGTGGCTCCCTCTGCTGGGGCTGGATGCCTTTGGGAAGGACCAAGATATGTGCCAAGGTCTGCTTTTCCTAGCCCTTGGTCCAGAAGGAGATCAGGAAAAGACTCAAAGCCTCCAGAGATCTTCCTCTTCCTTCAGCCTGATTATATTCTCATTCTTAATTATCCTTAGGCTATGGACCACAGCTAGACTTAGACTCCAAAGGGTTGGACGAGAGGTTTTCCAATAGGATGGGGCTGTTGCTTCCCCTATGCAAAGCTACCTAAATGGTAAAGGTCTGCTTGAGAATGATGTCCTCTGCAATATGACGGAATAACTCAGCACAGAAAGTTGGGTTGGCTGTTTTTAGTGCTCTCACCCCTGGCTCCTAACCCTGGATTCTCCTCACACAACTCTAGTCCACTCTGCCCTCCCTCTAGCAGAGCTCAAGTTGAGTGGATGCACACAAAATTTTATGCATTGGACCTCTAAGAGTGTACCTTCATTTCCAATGGTCTCTTCCTGGTAGACAGAAGCCCTTCTGCTTTTCACAGTCAGATGTTCTGTGGGCAACTTTCTCAGTTCTGGTGCTCTTGGCAGGGCTGTCATGCTGGGGGTTTAGACCCCAGACTTAGTGGAAACCACCAACAGCTGAGATATTCCTGCAGCAGTTCAGCTGCTGTCTGTGGGAGCCTGGCCAGCCCTTTTGTGTCTCTCCACTTCCTACCAGTCTCTATGTGGTTTCTGCTTTCAGACGGTCTCAGTGTAGCTTCCACGTACTCTGCCACCATTTTAGAACTTGAGGAAATCATTTAAACTGATTTTAGAGACAATTTCATTGTACAGATAAAATTCAAATCAATTCATAACTGCTAGGAATTCAGTACAATTTGCTGGCAATTATAGTACTCATAAATAGAAGTATTATGATAGTCTGACTCAGCGGTTCTCAACCTGTGGGTCGCGACACCTTTGGGGGTTAATTCAGGTTTTAGAATACTGTGTTTGTTTCATTTATGTATTTTTTATTTCTTTAAATAAAACACAAAGATAAGAGAATTTGCCATTAGAAAAAAATATTAAGGTGGCAGTTGTATTTTAACAGATGACCTAAACGAGTAATGAAAAATTCCATCACCCTACTAAGAGAAGGTTGTCCTGTCCAATATAATATCCATCCAATTGAAACACCTAAGTTAGAAGGAATTGTGTACACCCAAAGACCAGAAGACAGACTGGATGACTGAACTTCTCACATTTTAGGCTATAGTTTTATTTTCTTGTGGAATTATTCTAACGATTTCTATCTACTGAGTGAATAATACACACTACGGAACTCAATTTTTGTCTACCTGGAGTTTATTTCTAAGAACTAGGCTGGTTTTAATGTAGTTTATGTTGCCATTTTGGTTAATGGTCCTCAACTCCAATCATCCAAATCCAGTCACATAAAATTAAACTCATGAATCCACACGTGCATGATTGAAAAGACCTTCTTATGTCTACAAGACATGGGCTACAACCCTCTACCTAAAAAATTCACCAATGCTATGACTCTAATATTTATAACATACCATTGTTCACTAAATTTATAGTCTTGCTGGGAAAGCAATTCATCCTGAAGGAAATGGAAAAAGGAGACAATTTTTATCATAGAAAAGAGTAACCTGCTGATTCTCAATTTTAGCAACACATGAGAATTACCTGTGGGGCTTTTAATAATTACAATTGCCAAAGCTTATTCCAGACCTACTGAATAAAGAAAGGTGGATTTTATCCCACAGGATATCACTGTAGGATGTAACTAGCACATAGCCACCTCGAATTTAGACAACTCAAAGGAACTGAAGTCTCTGGGTTTGATGGGATTTTACTAGAAATAAGAAAACTTGACCAAAGTCAACTGCTGGTTGCCAGCATTACGTTTCTAGGCATTATTGTTGAGATATAGTCAGACCAGTGGTTCTCAACCTTCCTAATGCCGCGACCCTTTAGTACAGTTCCTCATGTTGTGGTGACCCCCAATTTCATTGTTACAATTTGAACATAATGAAAGCATAGTGATTAATCACAAAAACAATATGTAATTATATATGTGTTTTCCGATGGTCTTAGGCGACCCCTGTGAAAGGGTCGTTCGACCCCCAAAGGTGTCGCGACCCACAGGTTGAGAACCGCTGAGTCAGACTATCATAATACTTCTATTTATGAGTACTATAATGATGGCACATAGCTCTAAAATCTACAACTGCCCCCAACACAGAGGTCAGTAATTGAAGTTTACCATTTTTCCTTCTTTATGATATTCTGCAATATTAGCCTGAGTTTAGTTTCTTTTTGTAATGAGACATACAGTTTGGAGCAAAAACAGGTTTGTAGTTGTTCAAATGGAAAGTAATACAATAGTTAATAAACAATAATACCAGAATAAACACTGTGTTCTGCACAGCCACAACTGTAAACCCACTTTGTCCCTCCCTGTACAATATTTTACTTGCAATGAGATGGATATTGACCCAAGACAGAAGGAAGATATATGTACTTGTTACATTTTATATTTAGGTAATAGAGGTAAAAACAGCCTGTATCCATTTTACTATGTACATAATATGGGTATTGTGAAATTAAAACAAATTGAAAAATGAACAAGAGGATACATGGATGTACTCTACAACTATGTTCAAATGGTAGCAGGCAAAACAAGTGCAAGATTCTTCTAAAGTATACTGTGACTTACTGGGATGGATTACATGGTTTTTTTTAAAGTAAATATTAATTATATATAAATATCCTTTTTGTTCACGGAGGTTATTCTTTTAGTAATTTTCTAATATATTTTCTTTAAGGCCTCATGCAAACCATACTAAGTAGACATTCCATAAATAATTATAAAGAGTATATTTTACTAGTAAAATAGTTTCAAGTTCCATCAACAGAAGAATTTTCTTTTTCTAACAAGAAAATATTTTCCCAACTTTGTTGTACAACAATGAGAATCTTACATCTAGGAAGATAATATATAAGGATATATTACTTTGGGGGGAGAAATCAGTTAAAAACATGACAGTGAAGCAGGTTAGACTAAAATGTAATTTATGAAGTGAGGTCATATATAATATGTATCATCCATATTGTCCAATATCATTATTTGCTCATTATGATTCATGCTGCATTTTCCCATAAATATGTATCTAGAGTTTTATTAAACTTAAAAATGAGAAATTTGGAGAGTTTTTTTTTTAATGCAGCTACTCTGGGAAGAATTAAAATCTGTATCATTAATCAACTATTTATGAGCATCTACTAGAGGCAAAGTCCAATGTCAGGTGATCTGAATGAAGTACTATAAGAAGTATAAGACATGAATTCTGTCCTCTGCAGCTCTCAGTAATGATAATATGTAATGTGTAGTGAATACTTACTGTGTACTAGGAATTTTTCTAAGTTGTTTATTTATGTTGACTCTAATATTTTTAATAATGTTATTAAGTGTGTACTATTAATTACATTATCATTTTAAAGAGCACAAAAATAGCTCAAAAGACAGGAGTGGCTTTCCAAAGTCATACAGCTATGACTTTTTGGGATGAGACTGAGATTAGAGCCCAGGCAATGCAAATCTAGGTCCAGCACATGGAAGCACTATGGTAGGCTATCTCCAGAATCACAGAACCTAAAATCCGAGGAAGTTAAAGTTATAAGGAACCTTAGAGTACAATTAATGCAAAATTTCCCCTGTATACATAGGATAACTAAAACCCAAAGAGGTGATGTGGCTTGCCTATTTATGATCACATAAATAGTTGTGTACAAGCAAAAGTAAATGAAGACACTGAGGTATAAGGTGTGATATATAAAGTGTGATAGATGACGGAGGGATGGATAGAGATATAGATAAGATATATGTATATATAACATATATAATACCTACCAAAATGCTGCAAGTAATATTATTCTTCTCAATATACAAATAGTAATATGAAGTTCATAAAGATTAGACAAGAGCCTAAAGTCACACAGAAAGTAACAAAATTCCAAATCATGTCTGCTAGCCTCTACACTCCTATGTTATTTGTACTACCAAAGTAAAGGTTACAATTTAAAAAAAAAATTATAACTTTTACTTCAAGGAGAAATATTTTTGTGCTTTTTTAACAAAGATAATAATTTAATTTTTAAATTTGTGTGTGGTTGGTGAGAAATGTTATAGTTAAGAATTAATTTATCATTGAACATTTTATTATTTTTCAAAATTATTTTTCACTAAAATGTAGTTCTGATACAAGAGAGAAACTGTTAAACCTAAACCGTCGAGTATTTTACAATATAGGTCTGTTCATTTATTAAGAGTTTAGCTTGCTCCAGGCTCAGCGAACACACATGAACAGTCTAGCCTGATTCAGCAACCCCAGGCTCTGCATTCGTGAATGAACACCCAAGCCTTATTCAGCATCCCCTGGCTCCTTGCCCCCATTCGAACAGCCAAGACTTAGGCAGCAACCCTGGGCACCCTGTCCACGCATGAACAGCCAAGCCTTACAAAGAAAACCTGGATGCTGAGAGCATGCTAAATGCCACCAATCATGACACAGCAACTCTGGGTACCTCACGCAGCAACCCCAGAGTTAGCAGCTGCCAAGCTCGACACAGCACCTACAGGCACTGCAACCAAGCGTGAGCAGACAAGCATTATGCAGCAACACTGGTGCTTCATGCAGCAACTCTGGACACCATGACCGCGAAAATCGCCACCAAGCACAATGCATCAACCCTGGGCCTGGTGACCTTGTGACCCGCCACCAAGTTCTCAGCTGCAGTCATAGGCCCAGTGCAACTCAATGCCTAGATCCTTCGATGAGAGCAAAATGGGGAGACAAAGAAACAACACCCAAATTAACGAAAAAGAGGAATTGCCAGAAAAAGAACTAAGTGAAATGGAGACATGCAATTTGTCAAAAAAAAAAAAGAATTAAGAATAAGGGTCATACAGTTCATAAACCAGATGGATGAGAAAATCAAGAACTTACATAAGAATCAAGAGGAAACAAATAGTAATATCGCTACAATAAAAAAGAAACACAATAGAAGCTTTCAAAAGTAGACTAAAAGAGACGGAGGACAGAATAAGTGAATTAGAAGACAGGGCGGCAAAACACATCCAATCTGAACTGCAATTGGAGAAAAAAATTAAAAGGCAGGAGGAGAGCCTAAGGGAGCTTTGGGGCAACATGAAATGAACCAACGTATGTATAATAGTGGTGCCAGAATGACAAGAAGAGCACGGGTTAGAAAACCTACTTGAAGAAACAATGTCAGAAAACGTCCCTTATTTGGGGAAGAAGAAAGTCACACAAGCACAGAGTCTTAAACAAGATGAACCCCAAAAGACCCACAACAAGACACATTGTAATTATAATGGCAAATGTTCAGGAAAAAGAATCTTAAAGGCTGCAAGAGAAAGACAGTTATGTACAAGGGATCTCCCATTAGACAATCAAATGATTTCTCAATATAAACACACCAGGGCAGAAAGGAATGAAATGAAGTATACAAAGTGATGCAGGGCAGGGGACTGAGTACAAGAATACTCTATCCAACAAGGATATAATTCAAAATTGAAGGGGAAATCAGGAGCATCGCAGACAAAAAAAAAGGCTAAGAGAGTTTATCACTACCAAGCTAGCAATGCAAGAAATGCTAAAGGGATTGTTGTAAAAAGAAGAAATTAAAAGGTAAGAAGAAACACAGGCACAAAAATAAAAAAATGGCTACAAACAAGTACCTATCAATAATAATAACCTTGAGCCCTAGCCAGTTTGGCTCAGTGGATAGAGCATTGGCCTGTGGACTGAAGGGTCGCAGGTTCAATTCTGGCCAAGGGCATGTGCCTGGGTTGTGGGCTTGATCCCCAGTAGGGGGACATGCAGGAGGCAGCCAATCAATGATTCTCTCTAATCATTGATGTTTCTATCTCTCTATCCCTCTCTCTTCCTCTCTAAAATCAATAAAAATATATTTTAAAAAATAATAACCTTGAATGTAAATGGACTAAATGCTACAATCAAATATATCAAGTGGTTGAATAGATACGAAAACATGACCCATATATATGTTGTCTGCAGGAGACCCACCTCAGAACAAGGGATGCACACAAACTGAGAGTGAAGGGATGGAAAAATATCTTTCAGGCAAAAGTAAATGAAAAAAATGCTCGGGTAGCAATACTTATATCGTACAAAATAGACCTCAAAGTGAAAGCCATAACAAGAGATAAGGAAGGCCACTTCATGATACTAAAGGGAGCAAACCAACAAGAAGATATAACTCTAATAAACATATATGCACCCATTACAGGAGCACCTAAATACATTAAAAATAAAACACTTCTGAAAGAAATCAAGGGAGAAATCAACAAAAATACAATCATAGTAGGGGACTTTAATACACCACTGACATCACTGAATAAATCCTTTAGACAAAAAATCAGCAAAGAAAGAGCAATCCTAAATGACTCACTATATAAGATGGACTTAATTGACATCTTCAGAACACTGTACCCCAAAGCTATGGAATATACATTCTTCTCAAGTGCACATGGGACATTTTCAAAGATAGACCACATATTGGGTCACAAGCAAAGTCTCTCCAAATTCAAGAAGGTTGAAATCATATTGAGCATCTTCTCAGATCACAATGGCATAGTATTAGAAATCAACTACAATAAAAACAACAAAAAATTCAAACACTTGGAGGCTGAATAGCATGCTAATAAGCAATGATTAAGTTACCAAAGAGAGCAAATAAGAAATAAAAAGCATTGTGGTAACAAAAGACAATTAAAACACAGCAATCCAAAATCTATGGGACACAGTGAAAGCAGTCCTGAGAGAGAAGTTCACAGCTCTACAGGCCTACCTCAAAAAAAAGGAGGGGGGGGTAATAAATTATCTAACCCTGAAGCTTAAAGAATTAGAATGAGAGCAATAAGAAAAACCCAGAGTAAGCAGAAGGAAGGAAATAATAAAGATTAGAGCGGAAATAAATGACATAGAGACAAATACAAACAAAACAAAACAAAACAAAGAAAACAATTCAAAAGATCAATGAAATCGAGTTGGTTCTTTGAAAGGAAAACAAGATTGATGAACCTCTAACCAGGCTCACCAAGAAACAAAGACAGAGAACCCAAATAAACAAAATCAGAAATGAAAGAGGTGAAGTAGCATCTGACCCCACAGACATACAAAGGATTGGAAAAAATGCTATGAAAAACTCTACTCCAACAAACTGGACAACCTTGACAAAATGGTCATATTCCTAGAAAAATACAATCTTCCAAAACTCAATCAGGAAAAATCAAAAAACCTGAATAGGCCAATAACTACTGATGAAATTGAAAGAGTAATCAAAAAACTTCCAGAAAACAAAAGGCATGGACCAGATGGCTTCAGAGGGGAGTTTTACCAAAGATTCAAAGAAGAACTAAAACCTATCCTCCTTAGACTATTCCAAAATATTCAAGAGGAAGATACATTTCTAAGCTCTTTCTATGAAGCCAGCATTACCCTAAACCCAAAACCAGATAAACTCATTACAAAGAAAGATAATTCCAGGCCAACATCCTTGATGAACATAGATGCCAAAATACTCAACACAATTCTAGCAAATTGGATCCAGCATTACATTAGAAAGATCGTCCACCATGACCAAGTGGGACTGATTCCAGGGATGCAAGGCTGGTATAATATCTGCCAATCAATAACCGTGATACATCACATAAACAAATTGAGAGATAAAAATCACATAATCATATCAATTGTTAGAGAAAAAGCATTTGACAAAATCCAATACCCTTTCCTGATAAAAACTCTCAGCAAAATGGGAATAGAGGGGTCATACCACAAAATAATAAAAGCCTTATATGACAAACCTACAGTCAATATCACACTCAATGGGAAAAAAGTAAGACAATTTTCCTTATGAACAGGAACAAGACAAGGATGTCCACTTTCAGCATTCCTGTTCAACATAGTACTGGAAGTGCTAACCATAGCAATCAGACAAGAAGAAGAAGAAAAAAAAGGCATCCAAATTGGAAAGAAGAAGTAAAATTGTCATTATTAGCAGATGACATGATATTGTACATAGAAAACCCTACAGACTCCACTAAAAAACTACTAGAATTAATACATGAATTTGGCACTGTAGCAGGATACAAAATTAACACGTAGAAATCGATGACTTTTTCATACACTGACAATGAACTTACAGAAAGAGAAAGTAAAGAAAACAATCCCTTTTACCATTGCAAAAATAAAATTAAGATACATAGGAATACATTTAACCAAGGAGGTAAAGAACCTGTACTCAGAAAACTATAGAACGCTAAAAAATGAGATAGACAAGTGGAAGAATATACCATGTTTATGGATTGGTAGAATTAACATCATTAAAATGTTTATACTACCCATAGCAATCTATAATTTCAATGCAATCCCCATTAAAATAGCAACGGCATATTTCAAAGACCTAGAACAAACTCTCCAAAAATTCATCTGGAATAAAAAAAGACCCTGAATAGCTATAGCAATCTTGAGAAAGAAATGTTGGAGGGATCACAATGCCAGATATCAAGCTATATGACAAAGCCACTATTCTCAAAACTGCCTTGTACTGGCAAAAGAACAGTCATATAGATCAATGGAACAGAACAGAGAACCCAGAAATCAACCCAAGCCATTATGCTCATTTAATATTTGACAAAGGAGGCAAGACCATAAAATGGAGTCAAGACAGTCTCTTCACTAAATGTTTTTGGGACAATTGGACAGATACATGCAAAATGTGAAACTAGACCACCAACTCACACCATACATAAAAATAAACTCAAAATGAATAAAGGATTTAAATGTAAGGCGAGAAACCATAGAAATCTTAGAAGAAGCCATCGGCAGCAAAATAGCAGACATTTTTCATAGCAATATCTTCACTGATACAGCTCCTAGGACAATGGAAGCTAAGGAAAAAGTAAACAAATGGGACTACATCAAAACAAAAACCTTCTGCACAGCAAAAGAAACCATCAACAAAACAACAAGAAAGCCCACTTCAAGGGAGAACATATTTGCCAATGTTATCTATGATAAGGGTTTAATCTCCAAAATTTATAGGGAACTCATACAACTTAACAAAAGGAAGATAAAAAATCCAATCAAAAAATAGGCAAAGGACCTAAATAGACACTTTTTGCCATAGGAAATACTGGAGGCCAGGAGACATTTGAAAACATGCTCAAAGTCACTAATCATGGGAGAGATGCAAATCAAAACGACAATGAGGTACCATCTCACACCTGTCAGCATGGCTATCATCAACAAATCAACAAATGACAAGTGCTGGCAAGGATGAAGAGAAAAAGGAACCCTCTTGCACTGCCGGTGGGAATTCAGGTTGGTACAGCCATTGTGGAAAACAATATTGCGTTTCCACAAAAAATTAAAATTTGAACTTCCATTTGACCCAGTAATCCCACTTCTAGGAATATGTCCAAAGAAACTAGAAACACCAGTTAGAAAGGGTATATGCACCCCTATTTTCATAGCAGCACAATTTACAATAGCTAATATTTGGAAACAGCCTAAATGCCCATCAGCTGATGAGTGGATTAGAAAACTGTGGTACATCTACACAGTAGAATACTATGCTGCTATAAATAAGAAGGGATTCTTATCATTTGCAACAGCATGGATGGAACTGGAAAGCATTATGCTAAGCGAAATAAGCCAGTCAGAGAAAGATAAATATCACATGATCTCACTCATTTGTGAAATATAATGAATAACATAAACTGATGAACAAAAACTGAACCAGAGTCATAGAAGCATTGAACAGAATGTCCAACCTATGAAGGAACACAGTGGGCGAGGGGGTCAGAGATCAACCAAAGAATTTGTATGCCTGCATATAAGCATAACCAATGGACACAGACAGTAGGGGGGTGGTGGGGGCATGTGCTGGGGGTTAGGGCTGGCTGGGTCAGGGAGAGGTCAATGGGGAAAAAAAGAGACTTATGTAATACTTTAAACAATAAAGACTTAAAAAAAGTTTAGCTTGAAAAATGAATGCAAATAGTGTTACATGTATGCTCTGTGAAAGAGCTGTATTCTCTAGGAATTGAAAAATCAAATTAAATAGATATTTAGTGAGAACCTACCTGTTCAAAGTGCTCTGCAAGCTCTCCTTACTACATTAGGTCCATATGGCCTGTTCTGTGTCGGACTTACCTTATTCCTCCTTGAGCCCACCACAGTTCCTCACATAGCCCTTCATCTCAAATGTAGGTTGAGTTAGGTTATAGAAAAAGTTAGCCCCAGTTCACAAAGTCAAACAGGAAAGTGTATATAATATGCTATTGCTAGAGTTGCTGGCATTGGAATGGCTATAGTCAGAACAATTACATTTAAAGTGAATCAAAATCCAATGAGCCCACAGTGGAACAGTTTGTCTTCTGTGAAAGCTGCAAAACCTTCAGTGTTTAGGCTTAGCTAATTTCCATGATTCACCAAAGTTGGATAAAGGCAAATCAGTTAAAGGGTGCTACAACTTCACACTAGGAGTAAATTTTAAGCTACATGGCAGAAAGCAAATAAGTGGACTGTGAGTTTCACAACAGTAAGCCTGGTGCACACAAAAGAAATAAGGAATGATTGAACAAATGATTTAAAGGTTGTAATAGAAAAAAATAAGGAAAAATAGAGCTGGTTCATAGGAAGGAGTTAGTGAAGAATTTATGGAGGAAAAGAGCCCTTAGCCAGGTTGCAAGGTCGGATGGGACCTGGGTAGGAAGGCTATGCATGGTAGACACATTCCAGACTAAATCATGGATATGGGAGTGAAGCTGTGTTGTGGCCAGAGAGGAGACATGTCTATCAGGTAAAAATGAGGGAATGATGGCAACAGTGGAAATAAGTAACAACAATGAATTACATAGGGTTTGTCAAGTGCTAAGCACACTTCTAAGTGATTTTATATTGTCACCTCATTTTGACAAAATCTCTGAAATTTAGGCATAGTAAATTATCTGTCCAAGGTCAAACAAGTAGGGACAGAGCTGGGATTTAGAACCTATAAAGTACCATTCCAGGGTTTGTGCAATTAACAACTACAATGTTACATTACAGGAAACACATATTCAAGTGAAGAGGTAATAAAAAAATAAGCTTTTCAATGAAAATTAAAAGAAAGCAAATATGTAGGTAAATAAAAACTAAGAATAACCTCTAACTGGTCAAGATTTTAAAAATATTTATTACTTATGGGGAATGTGATATACTATAAACTATAAATAAATTGAATATATTTTAAAAGAATTAATAGCATTTACAACACACTTAAAGTGGATCTATTAAATGTATATCCTTTTAATTTCCAATAAAATCTCATAGATAAATGGAATAAGTGTTCAAAAAGTTCAAAGATTTTAATTAGCCTCTTCTTAATCTTAATCTGCACGTTACATAAGTTCAAATTACTATTATCAAAGAGAAGTTAAAACTATACAGTGGGAAAGGGTTGTAGAGTAAAGGGTGAAGGGGTCAAATATATGGTAAAGGAAGGAGATTTGATTTGGGGCAGTAAACACACAATGCAATATATACAAATGATATATTATAGAATTGTATACTTGAAACCTATATACTTGTATTAACCAATTTCACCACAAAAAACTTAATTTAAAAAACTATACACACACAGGTATATCTGTGTACACTACATATTTAAGAGCAAAGGGGAGTAGACTGCTCTATCTCCATCAACTGCTTATTTTTGCTATTTTAAAGATACTAGTAATAATATATAGAAACTAATATGTAGTATTAATATTCCAGAAACCTATGCTCAGAAATGCCATCTGCATTTACCATTGTTCAATTGGGCATACTAAAATATATGGTAGAATTTGAAGTGTGTTCCAAAATTATGTTTGAAGTTTAAGACATTAACTTTCAAACCACATATATATTTTCTATATCTATCTGTTATATATGACAAACTGCACCCATTGTAACATGACATTGTTTTTATAACTGAAGATAAATGCCTTTCTTCTTTGAATACTTTGAATTTTCTATGAAACAATGACCACTTAGTAGAAAAATGCGGATAATATGTGTAAATTATGATTTAAACCTTCCCTCACTTCTATCTAAAGATAGCAGCCAAAAAACTGAATAAGTCAGGGTGCCTTTGAAGATGTTTAATTAAAATCTAATCCCACATTCTTAAAAGCTCACACAAATTAAGCTGTCATTCAGGAGATTTATGCATTCACATTTGCATATTACATACAATTCATCAATTACTCATGTTTGAAAGCAATGCCTTTCCCAGGGTGCTGAACTGCCAGCAGTGCCAAAAGGCACATGCTACCCATAAAACCAGATCCACTGGTACCTTGGAGAAAGCCACTTCCATATGGTCCTTCGTTTGTACTACCGCAGAGCTCTAAGCACACTTAGAAAACCATGACAATAGTTTGGTGGATTTTACTCAGATGAATTAGTTTGACAAAAATGAACATTTTACTTTATGTTGGTGCAAATGTATAGTAGTAGCAATTTAACAGCCCTACTTCTATTCATGGCAAGTTTTAAAATCATAGTAAAGATACAGAATCATTGCTGAGCTTCAGCATAGCCAGACAAAGCAGCTAAGTAAAAAAATCTCTTCAAGTTGATATAAGTCAACTATTTGTTTATTATGGCATATTTGAGTAAGGTGGAAAAAAAGGAAAAAGGTACCTGTATATACTTACATAATACATATACACAAATATATATACATAT
The DNA here is from genome assembly GCF_014108235.1 of Myotis myotis. Taxonomy (NCBI): domain Eukaryota; kingdom Metazoa; phylum Chordata; class Mammalia; order Chiroptera; family Vespertilionidae; genus Myotis; species Myotis myotis. The sequence continues at coordinate 103,073,655 of NW_023416346.1, read as the reverse complement.
ACACATGCAAAATACGTATACAAAGGAAAAGAGAGAGGTAAAAATATCAAAGTGTTCAGTGGCTCATTTTGAACAGATGGAAAACTTTACATGTGGCAAATACATAAGATGCCCATAACTTCCAGACTGCATTTTTACTTTGTTGTTGTTGTTGTTAATACTCATTCGAGGAAATTTTTTTTCCATTGATACTTATTTATTTACTTATTTATTTATTGCCTAAAGTTTTACATATGTCTCCTTTTTCCCCGACTGTCTGCCTCCCCCACAGCCATTCCCACCCCGGGCAAGTCCCCACCGCCCCAGTGTCTGTGTCCATTGGTTATGCTAATATCCACTGATTTTTAGAGAGAGTGGGAGGGGAAAATGGAGGGAGGGAGGGAGAAAGAAAGAGAAACATCGATGAAAGAGACACCTCGATTGGTTACCTCCCACATGCAATTCTCTGAAGACTATTTTTTGGTGGGGAGGAAAGGCAAGTTTTTAATAGCAGCATGTGTACAAGCAAGCAGATGCAAAGACACATTTTCTCCATGAGCTATAAGCTCTTACAAGTTACCTTTAATCTTTTATGCACACTGAGAAGACAGGTCACTGCAGTCATCCCAAAGGGGAAGTGGTATGCTTATAAAGCACCACATATAACAAAAAGAAGCGATCCACATGACATAATGGGGTAAGCTATTTCCAACATATATCAACAACTGGCACAATACTTTTCATGAGTCTCTATATTAATTTTCAATATATTTGTTTTAGAATTAAAAACAACCACTCACTATAAAAAGCAATGCTTGAAATAGGAACATTTCTCCTCGCATATCCCTTCCCTTATATTTCTAAAATTTGTCACCAATTATTTTATCATTTGGACATCCAGAAAACGCAAAATACTTAGAGAAACTGGGAAATTTAAATTATCTTCTCTCATCTATTGTATATAAGTTACAAGCCTATGTATTTTTGTGAGTGTATACTGCAGCTAATGTTTAGCAATGACTCATAGAAATTCAACTCCATGTGGAAGTTTTCAGTGCCCACTATGTACAAGACATTGTGTTCAGTGTTGTAGGGAAGATAAAGATTCATTATACATGGCCAGAGATCACAATCTAATGAGAAATATGTAAATGTATACTAATGACTAAAATACTGACATAAACAATGCATATAGGGCACAAAAGAGAGAAATATTCAGCCTGAGAAGATCAAAGGAGGTGGCATTTGATCTAGTTTTTAAGGATGAGTAGGATAAATATAAAAACTGTGCATGCCTTGTATAGGAGCCATGCTAATCTTTCTCTGCATCATTCCAGTTTTAGTACATGTGTTGCTGTTAAAAACACATAGAAACAACTTGAGAATTGGTTCAAAGCAAAATAATGTTCAAAATAGAAAAAAAACCTATAAGAATATGTGATATAAATATTGTATTTTCTAGATGCTTTTTGTTTCCCATGGTAAATACAGATGATTTAGCATAAACTGTGCTTTGACATATATCAAATATTGACCATTAGCTGATCTTAAAGTCTACTGCCATTGGGTCATTGCTTGTTTCTGAACATTAGCTGGAATATAAAAATAGCAATAATAGTGGATTTATTCTATCAGAAAAAAATATGTGCCTTTTATTCCTACCATGCTCTTCAATTTTCAAAATTCTGATTTTGAAAGACAATAGTAAGATGCATGCATTACTTTTGTCATAGAGATGTAATGTAAAACATTCTTATAAGAAGCAATATTTTTACTATCTGGAATGGGGGTGAATGGCAGTGTAGAACAAAATATAAGTGTGTGTATATATTATCATTCTCCTTTGTTATCATTTAACCCTGGGAAAAAATGTTTGAGTTTGGTTGTGAACAAAAGAATATCTCGCAGGATATCAGATTAGTTAACAAAATTAACAATTGATATTCAATGTATCCTATGCTCCAGCATTCAGCAGTAGTTTTTGAAGCTTCCTTCACATCCTACACCTTTAAAGTCTATTTAACCTACATGGGTTTTAATTATGATCAAGAAGCTAATTGTAGTTGCATTGCAGTCAGAAAAATATCTATATGGACAGATTTTTAGAGTAATTATTCATTGTAACAATTCAACTAATTAAATAATGTCTAAAGTAGTTTATTTTAGATAATGCATATACCAGGGATATGTACAATGTAAGATTGTTATATCTGAGCAGTCAGGATCATTTATCACTACCATGTTTTTGTCTTACAGGAAACAGGTCTTTACTTAAATCATAACTGCTATTTATAATTAAACATGGCTTTATTACAATACCTCCCCCTAAATGAAGAGTAACATATCATACCTGCCAACTGTCTCTTCAAGAAAGACATTTCCCCCTCTTTTAGGAAAACAAAGTTAAAAAGTTAAACACTACACTCATCCCATGACTTTTTTCCCCTAGAAGCACACAGTCCTAATATTGAACAATGAATGATTAGAAAACAGATCTTCACTTTCTATGCTTACTGTGGTAAATTTATAATTTCATAAAGGAAGGAGGATGTTCCTAGATGAAAAATCATAGCAGAATACAAACCAAAAGGAATTCAAGTTCTAATAAATAAGACTGATGTAAATCCAAATAAGAAGACTGACATTTTACCAGGTATAGACCAATTTATTCTGTTACTCACTATCTTAAACATTAATTAAAATTAACTAGTGAATTAAAAGCTTATGTAAGCCAGAAGTAAAAAGGGAAAAAAAGTCTCTTAAACATTTACTATAAATAAAATACAAGGTGGGCAAAAGTAGGTTTACAGTTATGAGTACATGAGAGTTTATTCTTGTATTATTATTTATTAATTACTGTATTATTTTCCATATGAACAACTATAAACCTACTTTCTCTTACCCCTGTATTAAGGTGATAAAATTCACAACATTTTCTGTGTTCCAAGTTTATTTTTAAAGATATCTTAAGGACAGGGATAGTATTAAAATAGTTTCTGCTAGAAATCAGTGAACTGAACAGTTTAGAGAATATTTTGACCTACTGTTTTTGTTCTAGTTCAATAGTTATGGAAAAATCTATAAATTAAACTCCATTTATAACTGCATCATTGGATTAGAAATCTTTAAACCTAAGCTTGTGGTTTAGTAAAAATAATAATGATAATAATTTGGAAAGTTGGATTCTACAAATTAGTAAGGTTTTCTGAATTTTTAGAAGGGATTAAGCAAAAAAAATCTCATATGCACAGACAACTATATGGTGATTACCAGAGAGAAAGGGGGGCTGGGGCAGGTGGGAGAGGACAAATGGGGTTATAAATGGTAATGAAAGGAGACTAGACTTTGGATGGTGAGGTCACAATAGGATGTGCAGATGATGTATCATAGAATTGTGTCCCTGAAACCTATATAATTTTATTAACCAATGTAACCACAACCAATTCAATAAAAAAGAAAACTAATTTGGTTTAGTTCAAATCCTTATTCTAGATAATAACAAAGGATTACACTAATCTATATATATATAAGCCAAGTGAGCAGAATGACCAGTCGCTATAATGCACACTGAGGCTGGCCAACCAGCCTGATTGGGGGCAGGGCCAGCCGGCCAACCTCCCATGGCCCCTCCCCCCAGCCGGCCCAACCCCAATCTGCCCCAATTGGGGTTGGCTGGCCGGACCCCACCTGTGCATGAATTCATGCACCGGGCCTCTAGTGACTAAATAATAGCACTGTGCAAAATATCTTTTGATCTATAATGTATATTTTAAATTAAACATAACAGCATCCTTCCACACTGTGTTAATTTTCATTTTATTTCCTCTTTATATGTTATGTCTAACAAAATTAACACATGCAATAATGTTACATGATATTTGTCTTCAAGAATATGATGACATTATTATATGACATATAACTGGCTATACAACTTATGTGTTGAAAAAGGAAACACTGGGGAACTGGATGAAAAAGGTGAAAGGATTAAACCAAACAACCACACCAACAACAACTCATAGACACAGACAACAGTATGGTGTTTACCAGAGGAAAACGGGGGTGGAGAAAGTTAGAAAAGGGTAAAGTTAAGGATAAATGGTGACAGAAGGAGACTTGTCTTTGGATGGAGAACACACAATACAGCATACAGATGATGTACTGTAGAATTGTGCATCTGAAATCTATGTAATATTATTAACCAATGTCACCCTAATAAATTCAATAAAAAGGCAACATCTAACAAAAAAGATAAATGCTCTGTCCATTGTGAAATTCTATTCTGTGTTGTTAAGGCAAGAAAATCATTGAAAATGACAAGAGATATGTCAATCAAAATATAGATATTAAATGTGCTTAAATGCATATATTAATAATCCATAGTGTTCTAAAATTAGCACAGTAAGCCAAGTATTTTCTTAATTATACCTTTAAAGAAAGTTATAATTCTTGCCCCAGGCATACCAGATATGAAGTCTTTTTACCACCTTTTTGCAACAGTCTCACAACAGTCTTACCATAAAAACACATCAATTTTGCTGTCCAGAACCTTGTTTCAATCAAAATAAGATTAACATTACCACAGTAGAATATCAATGAAAACTCTAACTTACTGAGAGGATATGTCAGGAAAGAAAGAGACAGAGTTTAGGAAGGGAACATTAAGTTCCCATTCTCATGTTGGATATTAAGGCATTAACAATCTCAATTCATTCAGTTTGATATGGCAAATACTTATTGCATTATTAGCATCTGCTGTTGATTAGCATTAATTATAGATCTAGTAAATTTGGAAGCTTTACACACACACTCAATACATGCAAATAACATATATGCATGCCACATGGTAAACTCTTAATGACTGTTTATTGAATGATTTAATGATTTATTCCACTTTAATTTTCCACGGGTAATGCCCTAAAATTTGTTATCATATCCCCTCTACCAATAATGTTATCTTCGTGAGACTCATCAGGGACTGGGGTTAAAATGAAGTACACTAAAATATGTCTTCTTCCAACTGCCAGTCCTTATCATTTTGTTCCCACCCTTCTCTTCTTAAATCACATATGCTAAATAAAGAGGCAAGTCTTTAATTTCTAACACATTAGACAACATCACATTATAACTGCTTTTGGGGTTTTGTTGACTTTGAACATAAAATTTTCACATGCTGAGAAGATACGGTCCCTTACCTTGCTTGGTGGGTGCTTTAACTTTCTGAGAGTAACAAGCTTTGGATTGGTATATACTAGTAGAATGATATTTTATAGATGTTTCCACTGGAAATGAGATGACTTATATCTTTAGCAAAAATCTCAAAAAAAGAATTGAGAATATGCCCACTAGCTTTCAACTGACATAAAGATGGACAGAGTCCTTAACACCTTAAAAATAGTTGAAGTTAGAAGTTAGCCCTGACCAGTGTAGCTCAGTTGGATGGAGCATGGTCCCATATACCAATGGGTCATGGGTTCCATTCCCACATACATAGGTTGCAGTTTCCTTCGATCCCTAGGTGGGACACGTAACGGTAGGCAACAGATCTCTCCCTCTCTCTAAACATATCTAAACATATCCTTGGGTGAGTACTTTTTAAAAAATTTAAGCTAAATAAGTAGAAACATTCTCAGTTAAAAATGGAATAAGGACAAATGGTAGATGATACACCAAGAAAGAATAACAAGAAAAGAATAAAGCAATTTAAATAACACTTACAAAGTCACAATGATAGCCAAATAAAGTGGAGAGCCCCCTAAATGATTACTGTAGTCAGTAATAGTCCAATGCCAAAATTTAAATCAGCCTCTTTATATATTTCATGGTATTTTGCTTATACATTATTCTATTTCATTATCCAAGCATTAATGAACTTGAACCGTAACCATTTGACTGTTACTATGCATTTCTAGATTGAAGATATTGTCCAAAGAAGAATTCAGTAACTAAGGGTGGCTCTTGTAATTTTTTCACAATTTTCGTTCTTAAGCAGAATTGGCATTTTCTAATCACTTCTAGTTGCTGAAAATATAAAACAATAAGATACTTAGATAAAAAGAAAAGAGAGTAGTGCATCATTTCACAGTCAACGTGATTTTACCCTGAGACCATTTTCTAAATTACAAAATTAAGTGTTTGAAGCCAGTTCCCCCAACATATGACAACAGCTATATAAGCTTGAAGAAGGCTCACCAACTATATTTTATCATTGTAAAGTACCTATCCCACTTCTACCATCCAACAATTCATCCATGTAGCCTACTATTTTCATCTGCAATGTTAGATTTGCATTTATATTGTGCAGCTTTGGGGAACCACATAGTATAGTATTGCACTCCTCCAAACTTCTTCCCAAAATTGGCAAAATAAAATGAGTCTCTTGGGTTTTTATAGCTACTTACAAGGGTCATGGCATAGGAAATAAATGATATATAGGCAAAACGAATGCATTATTCCATATTTGTATTTTATTACACAGAGAACCCCAAATGCAAAGCTCTTCAGGTCATCCACTGTGAAAAAGCATTGAAAAAGAATATCTTAATTCACACCTTCCCATTCTAATTCTAGAATTAGTGGAGTGATCACATTGTAAAGAATATAAATATTGAAACACTATATCATACACCTGAAAATAATATAACCAACATAAGATTGTATACCGACTAAACTTAAATAAAAAATAAATTTTAAAAAGCACACCTTCTATTGAGATTAAAAATAGGAAACTAGCCCAGCAGGCATGGCTCAGTGGTTGAGCATTGACCTATGAACCAGGAGGCCTTGATTTGATTCCCAGTCAGGGCACATGCCCAGGTTGTGGGCTTGATCACCAGTGTAAGGTGTGCAAGAGGCAGCCGATCAATTAGTCTCTCTCATCATTGATGTTTCTCTCTCTCTCTCTCTCTCTCTCTCTCTCTCTCTCTCTCTCTCTCTCTCTCCCCTCTCTCCTCTCTCTTTCTCTCTCCATCTTTCCATCCCTTCCTCTCTGAAATAAATAAAAATATATTTAAAAAATAAGAAACTCTTTTTGAGGTCATAACTAAAACAAACCATCTTTAACAGCTAGTAGAAGTCAAATCAGGGCATGAAAAGCTGAGACATCAACATGATATCCCACAGTATTGTGTACACATCTCTTCCAAGTTGTCAAAATTTTGTCCATTTTTATTGGAACTGGTGCTCCTTACTTCATAGGGCCTATAGCAGTGATGGCAAACCTATGACACGCGTGTCAGAGGTGACACACGAACTCATTTTTTTGGTTGATTTTTCTTTGTTAAATGACATTTAAATATATAAAATAAATATCAAAAATATAAATCTTTGTTTTACTATGGTTGAAAATATCAAAAAATTTCTATATGTGACACGGCACCAGAGTTAAGTTAGGGTTTTTCAAAATGCTGACATGCCTAGCTCAAAAGGTTCACCATTACTGGCCTATAGTTATCTGTGATAAGTTGTGATATCTGAATGTAAACTGCAATATTTAGGAATGTCACAAGTTCAAAGTATAATTTGGTTGCTCTAAGCATCTAAACATGACCTAATGGACATATGGGCTCCTTTCAAAACTGAGCTTCTGGGAACATGCAAGTATTCCGGACACTATCAAGACAGAAATTTGAAAAGTCAGCAAATGCAGATCACCTCTTTTTTGAACTTGAGCACCCATACAAATCTCTGTTCCTATTACTTTTCTTGAAAGGATAGAATAGTTCCAAGTATACAAAAAAATACCCATTTGTGAATTCTAATTTAGTGAAATGCTATTTATCAATTACTTTGGTATTTATATCTTGCTCTGAATTTAAAACTAAACTATATTTCAAGTTTTATATTTTCATTACAGTAAAAAAATAAAAAATATTTTCATGGAAAACCCCTGAGAAAACTATATTTTTTTCTTCCAGAAAAAACAGCAATGAATGTATAAACATTATTTAATTTTGAATTACAATTTGTAGAAGTTTAGGAGTCAAGAAAAAAATGTAATATTTAATTCACTTCTGTTCTTTCATTGATGATAGACTATTTTTTTATGAAGAAACTTTGACTTTCAGTCATTTTTATTCACTGTAAGCCTTCCTATTCTCAGCAGCCAAAGCTATTCACCCTACAATGACTTCTCTACCTGTTACCCCTGATCTTTTTCTATACTTGTCTCAAGGCATTTACACTTCTTAACTTTTATTTAAGTAATTAATGCAAATATAACCTGAATTATATCTCCAAGTAGATTCATTGAGGGGTAGGCAGGTACTAATTCTAGAACTACATGTACCCCTATAATATTCAGTACAGTTATTTCATTTTATAATATACATTATCCTATCTAATAATAGCCAAACATGGTAATTGGCTGTACCTTCACTATGCCTCCCATTAGCTAATCAGCAAGATATGCAAATTAACTGCCAACAAAGATGGTGGCTAATTTGCATACTGCAGGCAGGCCAGCCCCAGAAGCCCCAGGAGCCACCAGATATGGCAGTGACTCTATCAGTAAGCACTCTGAAAGACAGTGGCATAAATGCACCAATTAAAAGACAGATTATGAGGGTGAACCAAAAACAAAACCCACTTTAAATATAAAGACACATATAGATTAAAAGTGAAGGAATTAAGCTGCAGCCTGTTTTGCTCAGTGGATAGAGAATTAGTCCTTGGACTGAAGGGTCCCAGGTTAGATTCCAGTCAAGGGCATGTACCTCAGTTGCTGGCTTGATCCCCAGTCCCTATCAGAGCATGTGCAGGAGGCAACCAATCAATGTGTCTCTCCCTTTCCCTTCACGCTCTCTAAAATAAAATGGAAAAATATCCTTGGGTGAAGATTAACAAAAACAAAGTAAATGGATTAAGTAACATTAAAGAGATTATAAGAAAAATATATTCCAAATTTTGTTAGTTGTATAATGGTTATGTTTAAATTATTAACACCTAAGAAATTGGGTGAAGGGTACATATAATATGCTGTAGTATTTTATAGTTTTTTTACATGTATAAGATTATTTCAAATTAAAATATTAAAAAATTAAAAATTAATAAAATATTAATTGAAATGTATCTGCATTACATGAAAAATCTCCTAATTGCTTCTAGCATAATTTACTAAATTGTGCTAAAATTTACAAGGGTTCAATTAAAAAATATCTTAATTCTAAATGATATAATAGAAAATATATAATAGTGCAGCTATAAGCACTTATCTGAAAATAAAAATTTAAAGAAGTGAATTTAAAGAAGGGATTAGCCAAAGAAAATATATGCGCAACCCATGGACACAGACAACAGTATGGTGATGACCAGAGAGAAGTGGGGGGCGAGAGCTGGGTAGAGGGGGCAAAAGGGGGGAAATAGGGACATCCTATATAATAATAATAAAAGGCTAATATGCAAATTGACTGAACAGCAGAATGGCCGGTTGCTATGATGCACACTGGCCACCAGGGGGCAGACGCTCAATGCAGGAGTTGCCCCCTGGTGGTCAGTGCACTTCCATATGGGGAGTGCCACTCAGCCAGAAGCTGGCTCACGGCTGGCCAGCGCAGAGGTGGTGGCAGGAGCCTCTCCCACCTCTGGCAGCACTAAGAATGTCCAACTAACGGTTTAGGCCCATCCCTTGCTAGCCTAAGCCTTTAGTCGGACATTCCCCGAGGGCACTCTGGCTGCCAGAAGGATGTCTGACTGCAAGTTTAGGCCTGATCCGCCAGGGAGTTGGCCTAAGTCAACGGGTGGCCATCCCCCAAGAGGTCCTGTACTTCAAATGGGCACAGGCCGGGCTGAGGGACCCCCCCCCCCGCCCGAGTGCACCAATTTTTGTGCACCAGGCCTCTAGTGAAATATATAATCATACATATATTACAGACTGAAAAATTGTTAACATGTTTTTCAAAATACAGTCATTAACAGTTATTGCCCAGGGAATAGGATATTATGGTTTGGGTCTACCATAGAACTTTACCATCACTATGTACTAAAAAAATACAATTCAAATTATTCTTATAGTGTTGCTATAGCTTAGGATCATCACTGTGAACATAACTCACCATTATGATATACTAGAAATGCAGAGATCAAATAAATTTGAAATGTTTACAGATCTCCAGATACTGCTTGAATTGTCTTATTTTCCATGTCTTCCTCAAAGCTAAGTACAATTCCCCAGAAAAATTTGCTTATTTGAGAATTTAAAGTACTTGTGCCCTGGCCAGTGTGTCTCAATTGGGAGCATCATCCCATGCACTGAAAAGTTGCTGGTTTGATTCCCAGTCAGAGCACATGCCCAGGTTCTGGGTACAATCCCCAGTAGGGAGTGTGCAGGAGGCAGCTGATGGATGTTTCATTCTCACATCATTTCTCTCTCTCTCTCTCTCTCTCTCTCTCTCTCTCTCTCTCTCTCAATCAATCAATTTTTAAAATCTTTAAAAAATAAAAAAATAGTCATTTTTCAGTTAATCTTGGTTTGGCTACCAGTATATCATAACTAAGCATTTCCTATAACCTCCACAGAAGGAGGAAGACAAATACCATGTCTACTGTGATCAGAAACAGCTTATAATGATGGATAGGCACTCTACAATTCATGGTAATTGTGAACTTGTGAATTTATTTGCAAAATGGAATAAAGAATGTATTAATTAAGTGAATGATCATGGGTAATCCCCCTCCTGCAAAAATGTTATTTCAATGGGAAAATCTCACAATTTTCAAATTTCAGTTTTGTAGTCTCTATTTTATATTTTTCATTCATCGTGTGTATTGGTTTTGCTCTATTTGTTCTGATTTTGTGTCAATGCAATGCAAAAATGTAACAACCAAAACATCACTCCCAAGGAAGTGGTTGCTCTATTCTAAGGATAATATTTGTTTTATACATGAATACATCAAAGAGAAAAATAAACTAGTGAGCTACTGAGGTACTCTTCTTGTATGTTTATAGTTTAATTTGTTTTTTCTTTCTCTTTATTTTTTATCTTATTAAATTACATTTCTATGTTGATTGATTCCTATAATTTGTACATAATGCTTTATTCAAGTTTCTGGTAATACTTTCCAAAGCAATTATCTTTTTTCCCAAGAAGATCTGAGTCTATATTATTTTTCCATAGATGAAAGAAAAATTTACCCAATAAATAAGAAACCAAAGCTTTGAAAGGGTAAGTGTCAAAAGCAAATTAGACCTCTGATGACATGAACTCCAAGAAAAATCAAATATAATACTTCTTCTATGAATTTGTAATTGCATGCCAGAAAGCAAAGTATAAGATAAACATTTTTCTGTTTGTTTTTCACTTTCATAGAAACTCCATCCTTATATACTTTTAGATGGTCACATTTTGCTGACATTTACAAACATTTCATGTTGGTCTTACATGGGTCACATCAATCATCTATACAGTTTCAATGACACTTTGTTAAATAAACTGTCATGAAAGATTTATAGAGAATTTGATAAAAGTAAAGAAGATGTAGTTTAGCTTTTAAAGATGCATTACCCTTTTTCTGAAGTGTAATATCACTTCTAAAACACCATTAAGCTTTACTAGCAATAAGTAAAGGAGGAAAAATCCCTTTCTTCCACACTTGTATTTGCATAACATTCTCCTCCTGCAAACATAGGAGGTAAGCATGGAAAGGAGAACTCCCCGAGCCACTACCACCACCAATCCTTGGATTTAATGGTTGTGCGTTGATCCCATTTTAAGAATCATTACATGTAAGTCAACAGCATTCAGAGTTTATTCACTAGAATAATTAAATAACTGAGTCCTAAATCCATTCATGCAAACAAGTGCTTCGCACAAACACTTGAGTCTTTGTGTTCTGAATAGGGTAGTATATGATGACAAAGATGACACAATTATTCCTCACACATTGTTGAGGCATTCAAGTGGAAGAGGGTTACTAAAATGCTACAGTGGAATTCATAGATTTTTCTAAAACGTGGGTAATTATAATATGAGAATATTTAAATTCAATCTTAAGCTAGCAGCTGCCATAAGCACCTGGGTAGTTACTTATGTTGTTTGTTTTTTCCATGAAATTAAAAATAGGTGTTAATTTGAAGTAGATTTGTAAAGAATCACTCACTCTCTAGCAATTTGTGCAAGGCAAGCAATAATGAGGTCATATTACAATCATGTTCACAATTACATACCTTGTTGTGGGAGAGTAGGCAATAGGATTTTTATAATATCATGGATCTCATTTTTTTTTTCAGTTTACACGTAGCTTTGTTGAAAAGTACTAAATTGGAATATAACTTTCCAAATTGTGGCACCATTATAGTTCCCCTTGTAAAGTTTCCTTGCTTAGTGCTCTACTTGCTGAAAGATCTAGGCTATTTCCTTTGCTAGGAGTTTCAAGAAAATTTTTAAATCTTTCAGATCAGTGAGTTATGTTGCCTGTTTTACAAGGATACATTCTGGTAGTTAATAGTTTATTATCTAAAAAATTGTGATTCATATTTAAAAGAGCAAACTATATATGTTAGATCCTAAGAATATAAGTACATAGTACAGTACGGTATCTTGCATAAGTTAAGTGCATACGACTTATTCAATATAAGGAAGTCATTGGTTATATTTCTAAAGACGAAATTTGACCTGTAGTAAAATAAAATACATGTTTTAAAAATGAGCTCTGATATAATAAAATTTAATTCCACAAATGGATAAAGTACACAAAGCATTCTTTATAAAAGAAAGCCCAGAGAAAACTTATATTTTAAACCTAGCATTCATAATTCATTCACACATAACAGTTTGAAAGGTAGTACTCTTATAGTGATAAAATCATATTCTATATAGAGATAATTGTGGAAATATTTTTCTATTTCAAAGGCCAAATTTCTCCTTTGATAATATTTATAAAATATTCTTACATGTTTTAATATCAAAATACATTTTTCTTAATTTTTTTAAGAAACCACAGTGATCTCTATCACCTTGTTTTTCAAGTAATAGCAAGCTGAGATTTTAAACTTATGATTCTCTTATTTTTAAATAACCAAGTCTTCATTTCTTATGAAATCATAGTGCATTTGTAAAGGTTGTTTTTAAATAACTGAAAGGATACTCTCAAAAAGTATTTTAAAGAAACAGTTAAAATTCTTGCAAAAGCATAATTAACTCTTTTATAAATTGTATTCAAAAAGCATCCAAATGCATTCTAATGGTCTTTAAAAGTTTATACAACTTCTATAAAAGCTCTTCCAATCTGCAAGTTTACTTTCATATAGAAACCAGTTTTACATAGGTAGAACATGTGTTAGAAAACAATTGGAAGAACAAAATTGCATGTTATTTTCATGTTTGAGTTAAAAATGTTTTTCTTTGGAATATTTACATGATTTGAAACCAATTGTTTATGATTAAAATTATCCCTCTTGTTTCTTCTATTTTAAAATAGTTTAAGCCCTGGGAAGGTGGGGGAGGGTTGGTGGGAAGAGATTAACCAAAGAATTTATATGCATATATGCATAACCCATGGACATATACAATAATATGGTGAAGGTCTGGTGTGTGGCATGGGTACAGGCTATAAGAGGTCAATGGGGGGTGGAGGATGAAGATAAATTTTTAAAAATCAGGCAAAAAAAACAAAATAAAATAGTTCAAACACTTACATCATAAGTAATGCCTCTATATGGTAATTTTGCCTTACATGCTTAACCCTTTTTCTTCAAATAAATCTGCATAATTTTTTCAATTATACTATATCTGGCTCTTTTTGTTGTAAATTCTTTGGTACGCACTCAAAACTAATTACAAATATCCTTATTAACACAAAGTGAATATTTATTGAAAACAAAAGTGCTATATTATTTCATGACCACAATTTTCACTGTCAGCAGCCCTAAGATGACCTACTATTAGTTTCCTCTTAAGAATAAAACTGTATTATTTAGCATGCATTCAAAAAATGTCACAAACAAGACAGTGAACTCTGTTGCTATATTTCTCCAGTCCATTATCTCCTTCATTAATCACATTCTATTAGGCGCTGACACTGGGTGAGCAGCTTTATTTCCAGATTGTGTGTTATCATTTCACATTTCTCACAGGGTCTTAATCCAGTCTTATTGAAAGACCTAAATTTCCTATCATGAATGTCAAATTGAAGAATCATTTTTGAATTGGAGCTTTGCCCAATATTTAGCATTTTAATGAAAATTTCATTATGTAAAACATGATGCAAAAAGAGCACAAACTATAAAATATGCCTGAAAGTAAGAAGAGATTGGGTGGTTCAATTATAAATTTAGACACAGAGATGGTGAAAAAAGCAATGATCAAGAAAGAGGTTCAAAAGCAAAATTTGTCTTACGTGTAATTTGCCATTCAAATTTTCAAGAGCAATCTAGAAAACATAGTGCTACATTAAGTGAAGTGTTTTGTTTAAATTTGACCAATGTGCTGTTTAATATTTCATAAATATTTGGGTAAGTATTGCCAGAGGCAATTTAATTTGGGGATCTGCCAACCTCAAAACGAATAACACTGGGTAGAAAACTTTCACCCTTCTCTCTCCAGATCAGTCCTTAAAGTGTTAGCTTTAGGATCTTTGCATTTTCTGCTCTCTTTGCCTAAGACATTCTTACCCAATATTTAGGTTTTATACCTATCATTTCACATAGGCTCCAATGCCACCTTACCATAAAAAACTCCCCTGACCACCCTAACTGAAAGAATATTCCAAAGTCATTTTCATTTGTTTCTCTGCCTTATTTTTCCCAATCTTATATAAATTACTAGTAGCCCAGTACACGAAATATGTGCACATTAAAAGGGAATTAATTGCCCTAACCGGTTTGGCTCACTGGATAGAGCATCGGCCTGCGGACTCAAGGGTCCCAGGTTCGATTCTGGTCAAGGGCATGTACCTTGGTTGTGGGCACATCCCCAGTGGGGAGTGTGCAGGAGGCAGCTGATCTATGTTTCTCTCTCATCGATGTTTCTAACTCTCTATCCCTCTCCATTCCTCTCTGTAAAATATATTTTTTTAAAAAAGGGAATTAATTAGCAGAGATATTTTAATATTGCTATTTGCCCTTGATAATAGAAGTGTGAGAGATGAAAGGAAATTAGTAAAATGTATATTAAAATAATATATAAATTTATTAATAAATAAAGAGTAACAAAAGGATATAACAACAGAGGCATGATACAAAAACAACAAAAACATAATATGAAAACAAAAAAAAAACATGATATAAAACAGCAGTGATGCAAACAATGACTGATAAAGTGATTAAACTTATTCTAATATCTCCCTGTACACCACATTAAAAGTGAAAAAACTTTCAGAGTGCTTGACTAATTTCCCTTGTGATGAAGTACTTAGGACTTTAACTGTAGCATCGCATGCTCTTCAAACTCTAGAGAAAGCAACATATAACTGACCATGTGCAAAAACGGGTTCAGGTAGGAATATGCCTACTTTGTCTAGAGTTTGTCCTTATGATTTATCAATAGTCATCACACTTACTGGCATCTCGGGAAACCGTTGTCGAATCAATTTAAATGGGAGGCCAGTGTCAGATGGGGACAAGGTAATTCTTGGAATCAGAACAGCCTCTCCCTCTGCAGATCCTGTTAATACTTCAGCTTCAATAATGTTAGCTCATAATCTTTTGATAATAAATCTGGTACCATTACAAAGACCCCATTTACTATTGAGATTTCTCAATAGCATGATGATTGCACCCACTTTCAATTTTAATTTATGACATGGAATTCCCGAAGGAGTAATACTATTAAGAAATTTGGTGGGGAAATTTTCCTTTTCAGCATCATCTGTGGAATCAATGGAATCATCACTCATATATGTGTGAAAATCTCCATTGAGTATATCCAAATTTTCTTCATTTAATTTTTGAACATGCTCATTTTTTGGACAAAGAATTGCATTTTTAGATATTTTTTAATATTATCATAGCAGTGGTTCTCAACCTTGGCTGCACATTAGAATCACCTGGGAATCTTTTTAAAATCCTGATTCCTGGGCCTCATCCTCTGGAAATTGTTTCTTTGTTATGGGGTGGGGCCACAACATTAGTAACAAAGAAACAGAATTAAAACTTTATTGTGGGGAGCTGCTACAGTGTTTTGGACAGGTTCAAGCCTTGGACTGATGAGAGGACACAGTCCTCTCATTGCCACGTGCAAGTCCCAGCTTGGAGGGCAGGGCCCTCTCAGCACAATTATAGCCAACAGCTGTAGTTGTAAGCTTGAACCTATGGTCCAAACACGTGGCCCCACGTGCCTGAGTGATGTAGGCTTGATAGAGTTCAGGTGCATGTAGTTGAGTAGGATTGAAACCCAGGAGAATGTTGTAAACATCTTGGTCATGCTCCTACTTTGCCTGGTAGCATCTGCTATAAAATAAAGGCATGGCTGTGGGCATGGTCGCTGTCTCTCAGAGAAGCAGCATCCCACTGAGACCAGGCTTTCATTCTCTTGTCTGTCTTTTCTAAGCCTTTCAGCCGCCCCACTCAGGTTCACCCTGTGCTGGGGCACACTTTAGAAAGATCTGCCTCCATGCTCCCAGGGTGGGTTCCTGCCTCAAACTCCGCCCTTACAGGAAACAGCTTCAGGAAACAGCTTGGGGGTCGGGGAGCAGCCGTTGCCAAGACAACCCCTGCAGGACTGACTTCTTTCCGCTTGGTGGTGGCGGTTGTTGTCGTGATGAACACCACCCATGGTTTTTATATAAGTAGATCATATGGACCTAATCAGGCAAGGCTTTTCTAGATACTACTACAGGATAGAATAACCTATAACCTCATGGATATGGGCTGAAATAATTTCTTTCCCCAATTTTATATATCTTCTTGTGTACCAGGCACTGTTATAAGAAATTTTAAAATGACTCATCTAATTTTTAAAATTGCCTTAGTGATACTGAACATTTTCCATATGTTTACTGGCCATCTATATTTCTTCTTTGGAGAAGTGTCTATTAAGATCCTTTGTCCATTTCTTAATAGGGGTTGTTTGTCTTCTTGGTCTTAAGCTGTATAAGTACTTTATATATTTTAGAAATTAACCCCTTATCGGATGTATCATTGTCAAATATGTTCTCCTATTAATTAGGTTCCCTTTTCATTTTTTGATGGCTTTTTTTTTTTGCAATGTAAAGGTTTTTTTAGTTTGATATAGTCCCATTTCTTTATTCTTTCCTTTGTTTCCCTTGCCCGAGAAGATATATCTACAAAGATATTGCTATAAAAAATGTCTGAAATATTACTGCACATGTTTTCTTCTAGGAGTTTTCTTCTGTGAGTTTGCGACTTACATTTAGGTCTTTAATCTATTTTGAGTTTATTCTTATCTCTGGTGTAAGTTGGTGGTCTAGTTTCATTTTATTGCAGGTATATGTTCAATTTTCCCAGCACCATTTATTGAAAAGACAGTCTTTACCCCATTGTATGTTCTAGCTTCCTTTGTGAAATATTAACTGACCATAAAGATGTGGGTTTATTTCTGTGCTATTTGTTTTGTTCCTTTGATCCACATGTCTGTTCTTGTGACAATACCATTCTGTTTTGATTACTATGGCCTTGTAATATAGTTTGATATCAGGTAGTGTGATTCCTTCAACTTTGTTTTTCTTTCTCAAGATTGCTGAGGTTATTTGGAGGGGGGTCCATATACATTTTTTGGAATATCTGTTCTACACCTCTGACATGCACTATTAGTATTTTAATAGGTATTGCATTGAATCTGTAGATTACTTTGCACATATGGACATTTTAATGATATTAAGTTTTCCTATCCATGAACACAGTTTATGCTTTCACTTAGTTGTATCTTCCTCATTATTTTCTTCAGTACCTTATAAAGTTCTGAGTACAGCTCTTTTACATCCTTGTTTAAATTTATTCCTAGCTACCTTTTTTTGTTGCAATAGTAAATGGGATTGTTTTCTTTTTTAAAAAATATATATATTTTATTGATTTTTTTACAGAGAGGAAGGGAGAGGGATAGAGAGTTAGAAACATCTATGAGAGAGAAACATCGATCAGCTGCCTCCTGCACACTCCCCACTGGGGATGTGCCTGCAAGCAAGGTACATGCCTTTGGCTGGAATAGAACCTGGGACCCTTCAGTCCGCAAGCCGATACTCCATCCACTGAGCCAAACGGTTTAGGGCTGGGATTGTTTTCTTAATTTCTCTTTCTGACAGTTCATTATTGGTGTATAAAAATGCCACCAATTTCTGAATATTAATTCTGTATCCTGCTACTTTGTAGAATCTATTTACTAGATATAGTAGTTTTTTTGAGGAGTCTTTCGTGTTTTCTATATACAGTGTCATGTGATCTACAAATAGTGACAGTTTTACTTCGTCCTTTCCAATTTGCATGTCTTTTACTTTTTCTTATAATCTGATTGCTGTGGTGGAGGATTTCCAGTACTATGTTGAAAGAGAGTGGTGAAAGCTAACATCCCTGTTTTATCCTGTTTTTAGGAAAAATGGTTTTAGTTTTTCCCATTGGCTATAATGTTATCATATACGGCCTTTATTATGTTGAGGTATGATCCCTCCATCCCCACTTTTCTAAGAGTTTTTATCATAAATGCATGCTGGATTTTATGAAATGCTTTTTCTGCATCTATTGATATGGTCATGTGATTTTTATCCTCCCTTTTGTTTATGTGGTATATTACGTTTACATGATTATTGATTTGGGAACATTAGCAATGTTGCATCCCCAGAATAAATCCCATTTGATCATGATGCATTATTTTTTAATGCATTGTTGAATCCAGCTTTTTAATATTTTGTTGATGATTTTAACATCTATGTTCATTAGGGATATTGACCTATAATTGTCATTCTTTGTATTGTCTTTATCTGGTTTTGGAATTACCATATTGCTCACCTTGTAAAAACAGCTTGGAAGTCTTCCCTCTTCTTGAATTTTGATAAGGTTAGATGCTAGTTCCTCCTTATATATTTGGTAAAATTTGCCTGAGAAGATCCAGTCCAGGACTATAGTTTAGTAAAAGTTTTATTATTATTATTATTATTACATCTTTGATTTCATTAGTTGTAATTGGTCTATTAAGATTTTTTAATTCTTCCTGACTCTGTTTTGGAAAATTTTGTGTTTCTAGGTATTTACCCATTTCACCCAGGTTGTCCAATTTCTTGGCATATTTTTGTTCACTAGGGACCCAGTGCACAAATTTGTGCACCTTGAAAGGCACTGTGGGCTGTGAGGCTGTGGTGGGCACAGGGGTGGGTCTCGGACCATCCTCCACACCCATGCCCAAGCCCTCCTGCCACAGCCCCCAGTCCCCTGTCTGCGGGGAGCCCCGCTCCCACTGCCTCTGCTCCCACATGCTAATCGCAACGGCCCAGCTCACACCCGCTGACGGCGCAGAGCGATTGGGGCTGGTGCAAGCAGTGGGTATGAGCAGGGTCAGCACCAGCAGCAAGTGCAAGTTCTTGGCAGGACCACAACTTGTGGGAGCAAAGAATTTTCAGTAACCACCAGAGGCTTGCCCAGATGACAGGGACCAGTGCCCTGCCTTAGTCTGGCACCCCCACTCACCTGCTCCACCATCCCGCTTGCTACCAAAACCCACCATGTTCTGTGCATGCCCCCTGGTGGTCAGCACACATCATAGGGACTGGTTGTTCAGTTGTCTGGTTTTTCTGCTGTTCGGTCTATTTGCATATTAGGGTTAATATGTGTGTGTGTGTGTGTGTGTGTGTATAATAGTATTGTCTTATACTCCTTTGTAATTCTGTGGTGTAAGTTGTTACTTCTCTCCTTCATTTATGATTTTATTTATTTATTTAGGTCTTTCTTCTGTATTTCTTGATGAGTCTACATAAATATTTTCCAATATTGGTTATCTTTTCAAAGAACCAGCTTTTGTTTGTTTGCTTTTAATCTTTTGTATTGTTTTCCACTCTATGTCGTTTAATTTTGCTATAATCTTTATTATATATATTTGGCTGAATCCTTTCACATTTTTTTCACCCAACCCCAAAAACCCATTCCTTCTGACAGCTGTCAGTCTGTTCTATGGATTTAAGCTTCTGTTTTTATTTTTGTTCATTCAATTCCACATGTGAGTAAGATCATATGGCATTTATCTTTCTCTGACTGACTTATTTCACTTAGCATAATATTTGTTCACAGTTTTCCTTAGCATAATAATCTACAGGTCCACCCATGCTTTTGGAAAAGGTAATATTTCCTTCTTTTTTATGGCTGAGTAGTATTTCATTGTGTAAATATACCACAGCATTTTTTATCCACTCACCCACTAATTGGCACTTGATCTGTTTTGAGATCTTGGCTATTGTAAATAATGCTGCAATGAACACAGGGGTACATATATTCTTTCAACCAGAAGTTCTGGTATTCTTAGGATATATTCCCAGAAGGAGGATCACTGGGTCAACAGGCAGTTTCATTTGTAAATTTTGAGGAAACTTCACAGTAGGTGCACTAGTCTGCATTCCCACCAACAGTGCATGAGTGTTCTCTTTTCTCCATATCTTCACCAGCACTTGTTTGTTGATTTGTTCATGATAGCCATTCAGGCAGGAGTGAGGTGATATTGTGGTTTTAATTTGAATCTCTCTGACAATCAGTAATACTGAGCATCTTTCATATATCTATTGGTAACCTGAATGCTCTTTGGAGAAGTGTCTAAGATCCTTTGTTCTTATATTAATTGGGTTTCATGTTTTCTTGGTGTTGAGTTATTTACGTATTTTAGAAATTAACCCCTTGTCAGATGTATCATTGGTGAATATGTTTTCCCATGCAGTGGGTTGCCTTCTCATTTTGTTGACGGTCTCTTTTGCTGTGCAAAAGCTTTTTAGTTTCCAGGAAATTTATATATATATATATATATATATATATATATATATATATATATATATGCAACTGTTCAACCATTGGGCCAGTAGCTATTACACACACTGATCACCTGGAGGCAGACGCTCCAACTGGTAGGTTAAGTTGCTGGCTGTGGGTTAGCTTGCTGCTGAGGCTCTGTCAGGCCCAAATCTGGTTCACCCGCACCCTGACCCAGAGAGGAGGGATGAGGGAGCCCAATTCCTAGCAAAATCGGCTGTGGGTTAGCTTGCTGCAATACTAAAATAATTCTTCTAATTAATTTCCTTTCAATGTGCACGAATCTGTGCACTGGGCCACTAGTATATCATAAAAAATTATTGCTAGAAGAGATGTCTGAGGTTTTTCCACCTATGCTTTCTTCTAGGAATTTTATGGTTTTGTGACTTACATTTCAGTCTTTTAAGCATTTTGAGTTTGTTCTTGTGTGTGGTATAAGTTGATGATCTAGTTTCATTTTTTGCATGTATCTGTCCAATTTTCCCAACACCATTTATTGAAGAGATTGCCTTTACTCCATTGTATGTTCTTGCCTCCTTTTCCACATATTAATTGACCATAATGGCATGGGTTTCTTTCTGGGCTATCTATTCTGTTTCATTGATCTATATGTCTGTTCTTATGCCAGTACCAGGCTGTTTTGATTATAATGGTTTTGCAGTACTGTTTGATATCAGGTAGTGTGATACCTCCAACGTTTTTCTTCTTTCTCAAGATTGCAGTAGCTACTAAAGGTCTTTGTGGTTCCATATAAATTCTTCTAGATCTATGAAATATGTCATTTTTATTTTAATAGGTATCACATTGAATCCATAGATTGCTTTGGCTGGTATGGACTTTTAATTATGTGAATTCTTCCTATCCATGAACACAGTGTATGCTTCCAGTTATTTCATGTTTTTCAATTTTTTTCTTTAATATCCTATAATTTTCCAAGTTTCAATATGATTTTAGAAAATTTATCACAACTAGAATAATTAATGATACCATTAAAAGTTTAACTTTATGAGCTGTTTAAACAAGAGTATAAAGTCAAATGCACGACTAGTGCAAAATTCAAAACAGCCACTTTATCCTGGTGGGACAAATTATACAAGAAGTCTTGAGCAAATAATCTAATCATTCAGAGCCTTTAATTTGGAGAGACTTTACAAATGACCACTAGTATTATTCTCATTGCACTGTTATTATGTTTTCTTTAATCATTATTGTTTTGAATCTATTGTGACGTAATTGTATTATAACAGAGGAAGTGAGTCACTATGTATGGCATTCACAGTGACTTAATGCATTTAAATAATTCTATCATTTCTTTCACTATACCGCTTATGCCAATCATCATATTCACATTCTATAACTGACCTTACATGTTCTCAGATTCGTTATTCTTCCATATAATTTCCAACTAGGTATTATTAAAAATATGGTAATTAAATCAATTTGAACAAAATCTTATAAATGAGACACCATTTATTTCATTTTTCTTATTTGTCTCTTGTCTTCAATTTGTTTTAAAAAATATTCTGAGCATTACATAACCCATTACTTCATCCTTAAATAATTTTATAAAACCAATTTGGCTAAATAATAATGACCCCAATTTTCCCAGGCAAACCAAATTCATATAAGGCTGGCAACATAATTGTAACTCATAAAAACCATCATGAAAAGAAGGTAATGTTGCTTTCTGCAGCTTCTGGTCTCTCCTTGGAGAAACTATGAACCTATAAAAATCATTATGTATATTATTGCTATGCTTTCATTCTCAAGCCTAAAGAGCACAGGAAATTTTCTAAACAAAATTAATAGATAAAATTTAAACAAATTCAAGACAGAAAACAATAGGGTTTACTCACAACAGATTTAACATAGAGAATGGGACAGGCACACTGGCTTCTACTTTAAGAAGGATCACAAGCTAAGGCTTCTAGGTAACAGAAAGTATTGCATATTTTCACCAATTTTATGAGAGTTCAGCCTCATATAAAGTGACTCTTGCTTTGTCTATTATCACTTTATTCCTTAAAATATAAGGAAAGGTTTTGAGTTACATGGATATGTTGTATATTGTGTAGAAATGGAGCTGAAAGATCAGCAGTACCAAGAGAAGAATGCTTTTTTCTTCTTTTGGTACTTTACGTTCCATGTTTCATTGTCAGGGAATATAAACCAGGAAACATTAACCTCTCAACTAAATGTTACCAGTACAATAATAGGTATTTTCAGTTGGCTATAGGAAATGCACTATGGAATATAACTTATGCTCAGTTGTCTTCTAAAAAGCCAGTACCTAACTACCAATCATAGGGCAATTGCCAGATTCAGATCAAATTTAATTAAGAGTTTTGAAATTCACTGTAAAAGGAAGGAAATGTTAAATTTTCTAGTATCCACATTTTAAAAAGAACAAATAAATAAAATTAATTTTGGTAATCATTAATTAACCCAGTATTTAAAAAATACTATGATTCTAATGTAGAATCAATATTAAAAATATCAATGAGATTTCTTGTGTACTTTTTTCATGCTAAGTCTTCAAACCTCAGTATGTATTTCATACAACATATCTCAATTTGCTTGGCCACACTTCAATTGCTCAAGAGCCACATGGGGCTAGTTACTACCTACCACATGTGACAGTACAGGTTTAGAGACTCATAATACAAAAATACCATGAACACTATAAAATATAAACTACAGAAAATATAATGGAAACTATGAAAAGAAGTTTCAGTACACCAGATAAGTTAACCTATACTTACTCAAACTTTGCCACAATATTGCATAAATTGAAAGGAATCCATCACTAGAATGAATTGAAATGAAATGGATGTTTGAAAATGTTTTGCATTCTGTTGCAGTACTGACACAATAAAAGTTCGCATTTTCATCTCCAAAGATTATTTTTGTCTGATTTATTTTTATGAAATTCTAAAATTTCTGTATTTCAGAAAAGAAACAGCATCAATTTACAAATCTAGTTCAAAACAGCCATTTTATTTACAACAATGTGAAGACCATATAGGAGCATTCTCTTTTTATTTCAATTATATTATTAAAAAATAGAACTTCAATCCTCCAAAACACCTCTAGGTTACATTTGAAATCAATCTTTATTACGATTCCCCAAGTGTATTTTTTTCCCAAGTCAAGGTAAGATTTTGAGTACTTGAACCTTAGTGGACATAATTTATAGAAAGTATGGGGGAAATGCAATGGGTACAAGAAAAAAATCATAGAACCAAGTGAAAATGAATTCCAAGAGAGAGGTTCTCCATATAGCTTTGTTAATATCCCAACTTTTGTGTTCATCATAAAATAGTATAAATGTCTTCTCTACTTTTTCCCAAATCCACATACACATTTTTATAAAGAAAATATTTAGAGAACATCTAAGCTGACCTTTATTTATATAGTCAACATCTTTTATATGAAATGTACTATGCCAGGTGCTAAAGATATAATTAAAAGCAAGGTAGATCTGGCCCTGAATTTATGGAGTTGTAGCTACATACTTGGCTTTTAAGTCTCCATGCTACCCTTCATTTTTATAAAAGGGGAGGATTAGGACTTAATATTATCTGAAAATTATCCTATCTAATAAAAGAGAAACATGGTAATTGGCATACGACCGCTGCCCTTCCCATTGGCTAATCAGCGAGATATGCAAATTAACTGCCAGCCAAGATGGCAGCCAGCAGCCAGGCAGCTTAAAACTAACATGAGGCTTGCTTGCTTCAGTGACGGAGGAAACCAACGTTACCCGCCTGCCTTGCCGGCCTCTGAGATTGCAGTTTAAGAAACATTGTAACAAATATAGAAGCTAAACAAAACCCCAGAAACCTGCTTTCAGCAAGGGCGGGATCTCAGAGCTGGAGTTATACAGTGTTTCGATTATAGAACCGAAACAAACCAGATACCTTCTTTCAGCAGCAGAAGCCTCAGAGCTGGAGCCAGAGCTAAAGCTGGCCCAGAATAAAAAAAAAAAAAGAACAAAAGGAGCAGTTGGGAGCTTCAGTCGACCTGAAAACAGCCCTCAGCCCCTCACCCAGACTGACCAGGCACCCCAGAGGGGACCCCCACCCTGAAGGGTGTGTGACCAGCTGCAAACAGCCATCATCCCCTCACCCAGACTGGCCAGGCACCCCAGTGTGGACCCCCAGCCTGATCCAGGACACCCTTCAGGGCAAACCAGCCAGCCCCACCCATGCACCAGGCCTCTATCCTATATAGTAAAAGGGTAATATGCCTCCCAGCACCAGGATCAGTGGAGCTGAGAGGCCTCCCGGCACTGGGATCAGCGTGACAGGGGGCAGTGCCCAAACCCCCTGATCGCCCTGTGGCTCTGTGTGTGTCAGGGGGTGGGGCCACAACCTCCCTATCTGCCCTGCTCTGTTCCTGACAGGGGAAGGTGCCCCAACCCCCTGATCAGCCCTGCTCTGTGCCTGATAGGGGGGAGCTCCCCAACCCCCTGATCACCCTGCAGCTCTGTGTGTGACAGGGTGCGGCGCTTCAAACCCCTGATCAGCCCTGCTCTGTGTGTGACGGGGTAGAGCCATAACCTCCCCATCGGCCCCGCCCTGAGTGTGAGAGTGGTGGCGCCCCAACCACCTGATTGGCCCTGCTCTGTGGGTGAGGGCGGCGCCCCAACCCCCCCCCCACAGGCCCTGCTCTGTGTGTGACGGGGTAGAGCCCTAACCTCCCCATCGGCCCCGCCCTGAGTGTGAGAGTGGTGGCGCCCCAACCCCCTGATCCACCCTGCCCTGAGTGTGACAGGGGGCGGTGCCCCAACTCCCCTATCGGCCCTACTCTGTGAGTGACAGAGGGGAGCTCCTCAACACCCTGATCGGCCCTGCTCTGTCCATGACAGGGGGGAGCTCCCCAACCCTTTGTTTGACCCTGCTCTGTGCATGACAGGGTATGGAGCCCCAACCCCCTGATTGGCCCTGCTCTGTGCATGACAGGGTACGGAGCCCCAACCCCCTGATGGACCCTGCTTTGTGTGTGACAGGGGGTGGCGCCACAACCTCCCCATCGACCCTCATTTGAGTGCAACGGGGCGGTGCCCCAACCCCCCAGTCAGCCCTACCCTGAGCATGACTGAGGGTGGCATCACAACCTCCCAATCTACCCTGCTCTGTTCATGACAGGGGAAGGCGCCCCAGCTCCCCAATGGGCCCTGCTCTGAGCCCGACCAGGGGCTGCACCTAGGGATTGGGCCTGCCCTCTGCCACCCAGGAGCAGGCCTAAGCCAGCAGGTTGTTATCTCCCGAGGGGTCCCAGACTGCGAGAGGGCACAGGCCGGGCTGAGGGACCCCCTCCCCCCCAGTGCACAATTTTTTGTGCACCAGGCCTCTAGTTCTATATAATAGAAGCCTAATATGCTAAGTGTCTGGTCATCTGGTCATCCGTTCAACCAATCAAAGCATAATATGCTAATGATATGCATATGCTAAGGCAGCTCAACTGCTTGCTGTGATGTGCACTGACCACCAGGGGGAAGACTCTCTGGCTGGTAGGTTAGCTTGCTTCTAGGGTCCAGACAATTGGGCCTAAGTAAGACAGACCAGACATGCCCTGGACCCTTCCCATAGTCCCTCCCCAGCTGGCCAACCTCCTCTGTCCCTCTCCAGCCCCAATTATGCACTGGTGGGGTCCCTCGACCTGGCCTGCGCCCTCTTGCAATCTGGAACCCCTCAGGGGATGTCGGATGGCCGGTTTCAGCCCAATCCCGCAGGCAGGCCGAGGGACCCCACTGGTGCATGAATTCGTGCACTGGGCCTCTAATAAAATACATTAAAAAATAACACTTTTAGGAACCAGCTCCCATAATATTGATACATGAATGTCTCGGATTATTAAAGATTTTATATATATATATTTTCCAAAAAGGTAAATAAGCAAGTTAAAAATAGAAATTAAAAGAATATGTTGAAAATGGACACATATGTAATACCCTTTGTAATACTTTAAGCAATAATAATAAAAAAAAAAAAAGAATCATTTCCAGAGAAATTCAAGTGCAGAATCAAGTTGCAACTGGTCATTGCTGGGGTTAGGGATGGAAAAATGACTCCAATAAAAGATTGAAAAATGAAAAGAAAAAAAAAAGAATATGTTGTATATTCTTGTTTGGTATGACAATTCTATATTAATTAAATTAAATGTTTTAGAAAAGATTTTTTAATAGCTAGAGAGGGTAGTGCTTAGATAGCCTTTACTGTAGGCCACTCATTTGACTAGTTTCCAGTTTAATAACAGACATTTTCAGTTGACTGCAGAAATTATATTTTCAGAATTAGAACATCTCACAAAGTCATAATGTCATCAATAATAGTCATTCATCTCAAGCAGGCCAACCATCAAATAAGCATTAGCAGTGGTGGCTTTTGTAAAAATAAAAAAAACAAATGAAACACCTGAATTCAGTAACATTATGAAAATATGCAATTAAAATTATCATAAATATAATAATATGTATTTAGGTTCATTCTTTTATTTGAATTTTGTACATACATTTCTTGAAGAGACTATGCATGATATCAACTTCAGTGGCAATTATTTAATGCTAAATTTTCTACATTTATTTTGGATTTGATACAGTATGTATACATTATATTTAAGCTACTATCATATTAACTTGTAACTTGTATAATATATTATCTAATAGTTCTATTTTATTTCTCTTGCTAAATCTTTGGAATCTTCTGAATTTAAAAGTCTCTCACTGCAGTAGGTATACATTTCATCGCAGTTTTGAAATAAACAAGTAGTCTTTTAATTTTGAAATAATGTACAAACATATTTAGGTGAATTAGGATTTGAAGAACCCTCCAAATCTTTTCATCACTCAACCTAAAAAGCTTTTAAGTTCAGTTTCTGAAATTAAAGAAACATTTCAATCTTCTGCTTTCTAACATAAACCTCCAACCATTATCTTTTCCAGCAGTAGTATAAGAAAACTTAATCCAAACATATACATAAAAATGTCCTCTATAATATCAACTAAGTAATTTAATTCAGATTTCGCTAGGCTTTATTGCTTTTATTTCCATTTCATGATCCAAGTTAGTAAATATTTAATGGTATTTCCTTCTTACAGATTAAATATCTAAGACTTTTCATTTATTTGAAAGATTTTCGGTTATTTTGTGACAGCCATGGTTAGAAGAACACTTCTTTTTATAAACAAATTGTCCTTAGGCATTTAGAATCAACTTTAGTTTCTGCAAAGAAAAACCTAAAGCTTAGAGCATTTCCAAGTAACAAGCCAGCCAGTCACTGAACCTGTTAAAGTAACTTCCAAGAGACTGAAGAACAACTGATGTTGCTAGCATTTCTAGTCCCAGAATGGACTTGTTTTCCACAGACAACCCATCACATAAGAAAACCAAATTTACTGCACATAAATAAATCACTGATGAGAAAAAATAGCAAAAAATATTTCCCTAGAGTGGGAAAACCAATCCTCAACTGTTCTGTTTTGTTGTTGTTGTTGTTGTTTTACTGATCAGAACCCCAAGTCCTGAATTTACGAAGAAATTTGGCCAATTTCTGGCATTATTTCTGGAAAAAAATCTAAAACCTACATCTTGCCCTCAAACATACTTTGGGAACCAATTAAAAGGTATGATCCGTGTTCAATATATAACCAACCATAGATTTCAATCTGCAGTACAGCTTATCTTTGAAGATAAAGGGCAGACTCATTAAGATAACAGCAAATTGCTCTTGTAAGTTATTAAATGTAACAAAGAGCTCCTATTATGTGGATTGAATTCATTTTACTGATATAAGTGGAATCATCAGGATAAAGAAATAAAAGAAAACTGACAAAAAGGAAGGAATTCTAAATATTTTAATGTTGCTTCTGCATTTTGGTTGGTGGGCATTCTGTAAATGAAATCTATAAAAATAAAATACATCAGCTATTCTAGAGGGTCTAAATTGTATTTAATTTGTGTTAAAAGTTTTCCTAGTTTCTTATTTACATATTTCTGCTTATTTTTCATTTGTTTTTATCCTATTTTATAGATAAAGGCAAATGGAATTATCCAAAGTACATAAATACCTTGGGAAGATGTTGTAACTTGCTTCCTTGAGGTTAGTCTAAGGAATGAGGGCTAGACCGAGAATGCCAGTTCTCCAAGCCAGCATTCTGGTAAGCATATTGAAATATTTTAACCATGATAATAAGAAATGGTCCTTTCACTGTTGAAAGAGAAAGCTGGAGGCAGACAGAGATGCAAAGGCACAATTTATTTTAATTCTGCAAATAAGCATCTAGAAATAGGTGGGTTATATAACTATAAATTTAACAATGTTGTTGAAGGTTAGAAATACATTTCAAAGTTATCTTATGAATCCTCTACAAAAAGCTTTTCTTTAGTAATTATGGCTTTAAAATATTCTTTCTGATTATTAACAAAACAAGCTTATGGAGAAAACCCCTAAATGACATAACCAAATCAATCCTCAGAACTGGTGTGACTTGTTCTTCTTTAAAATAACTTTTATTAACATATGATTGGCATACAATATTATATTAGTTTTAGGTGTATAACATAGTGATTTGACATTTACCTACCTTCCAATGTGATCACCATGATAAGTCTAATAACCATCTATCACCATTCAAATTTATTACAGTATTATTGGCTATATTCACTGTGGTTTACATAACATTCCCATGCCTTATTTGTTTTATAACTGAAAGTTTTTAACTCTTATTCCTCTTCGCTTTCTTTTTTTTGGTGTGACTTGTACTTATTTGAAAAGAGAAAGCAAGTCAGAGTTTAAGGGAATAACTAGCTAAAAAACATAGGAGAAAGAGGGCATACATGAAGTAGGGGAGGAAACTGCTAGGTGCATGTTACATGCACACACAGACACACACACACAAATGCACACAAACATTCCATATACATATGTAAATAATGCCACCCCTATCAACAGATGGAAACTGCAGCAATATATGCTTTTGCTTAACTAACTTTATGCACACAAATCCATACAGAAAAGAGGAAACAGTAGCCTCATATTTATCATTCAATTCCATGATGAAAATGTTTGCTACTTAAAAATCACACTGTTATTACATAACTAGAGGCCCAGTGCACGAATTCATGCACATTGGAAGGAAATTAATTAGAAGAAATATTTTAGAGGCTGGGGAGGGACCGTGGGAGGTTGGTTGGCTGGCTAGGGACTGCGGGAGGGCTCCAGGGTGTGTCCAGCCTGTCTCCCTATCAGCTGGACCCCAGCAGCTAGCTAATCTATAGGTCAGAGTGCCTCTCCCTGGTGGTTAGTGCACATCATAGTGACTGGTTGAACGGTTGAATGAACGGTCGGACACTTAATATATTAGGCTTTTATTATATAAGCTTGTTCCAATATATCAGTCTGATAAGCATGTACTTTTGGTTGTACAAGCATTCCATTATATCAATTTACTTTTTGATCTTAAACCAGTCCAACAACTGCTGATACCAGCTCTTATAATTTCCAACTTGCTCTTGCAACCTGTAATACCACTAAGCATAGTTATTTGCTGCTGTCATCCTAGGCCATCATCTGATTCATACCGCACTGTAAAGCTAACCTCACCCTAGTTTATCACTTCACTTAATAATTTGTGCTTCATATAACTCTTTAGATTAAGTAAAGCTGATTTTTTAGCCCTACATACCTAAATATAACTTAGATCAATTATGACAAATTCCTTTCCTCTCTTTCAAGGGTTGCACCCAAACTGCACAAGAAAAAGCTCCTCCTAGTAGTATTCCAAAGATTGCCAAACCATTTCATCGTTATTCTTACTAATAACCAAAATATTTCCCCTTTCTTGAAACCTTTTAGAACAATCAAAAAAGGAAAGATAATTTTCCTGTATACAGATACAATCAACATATGGAACTGTCAAAACTAATTGTACAGTAGCCCCCCCCCCTTATTTGTGATTTATCTTTCAATGTTTTCAGTTACCCATGGTCAACCATGGCCTGAAATTATTAAATAGAAAATTTGAGAAATAAATAATTCATAAGTTTTAAATTTCATGCTATTCTAAGTAGCATGATAAAATTCCCGCCTTCCCCTCTCAGTCCCACCCAGGTTGTGAATCATCCTTTTGTCCAGGGTGTCCACGATGTATATGCTACCTACCCACTATTCACTTAGTAATTGTTTTGGCTATCAGATCCACTGTGGCAATATTATAAAGCTTGTGTTCAAGTAACCTTTATTTTACTTGTTCCCAAAGCACAAGGATAATGATGTTGGCAATTTGGATATGCCAAAGAGAAGCCTGATATGTCTTCCTTTAAGTGGAAAGGTGAAAGTTGGGTACTATCCGTGCTTTTAAGCATCCACTGGGGATCTTGGAACATATTCCCTACACATAAGAGAGGACAACTGTACCTCTTTATATTCCCAAAAATAATTTATCTGCTGTCATCACACCTAAGATATATTTAGCCTTCCCATGTATGCCATGTAAATATATTTTACCTATTTGCATATTTCTTCAATGTTTTCATCCTGCAATATATTCTTTAGGTGTTGATATGCATCAGGCTTGTCTTCAATTTTAAAGTCCTTCAGGAAGGCGTTGTTATATTCACATCAACTGCATAACTCCTATCTTGCATGGAATGGATGGCAAATACATGCTTTTTGGATGGTATTTGATATGATAAAGATGATGAACCTGATCATTATAATTGTTTTCTATTACACACTATTCTTAGAGTATGAAATTATTTCTGAAGTTTGCATGAACTCTCTGTGGCTAGTAGGGCAGTATAAGTAACTTCTCAAGTATAATAATGGTTGGCTGATGATTTAAAAATGTTATTTCCAATTTATCATTTGACTCATCATGAATACAGACCAGTTAGAACACTGAGCTAAGCCAAAGCAAAGGTTTTGATCCCTGTGTGGGCCAATAATCACAGACTGTCTCCTAATGCTGGTCATCTTCCTACAAAGGCACACTGTTGAAAACAAATGGGTGCATAGATGAGATAACATAAACTGAGCTAAAATAAAACAGAATAATATATTTTTTAAAATTGAAAGTATAACTCAAAGGGTAATTTTCATGTCTGAGGGACAATCAATTATAGAGTGGCCTTCCTCCATGAATATCATAAAAGTTTCTAAATACAATGATACTATTCTCACTGTCAACTTCCTCTAGAAATGGAAGGAAAACTATAGCTAAAGAAGGTAAATAATGGATTCAGAATATAAAACAAACCAAGGACAAAATAATCTTTTAAAACTCCTGTCAGCTGATACATGGAAAAGACAAAGAAAAAGATCAAACAAAAACAGAGATCTGTAACTTCCTCCTCTCCCCCACCATAGAATATTTGACTCATTTCGCCATGCATTCTGTATGTGTCAGTTCCTTTCTGCTTTTCACCATTAAGAAAAAGTCTCTTAATTATAAGGCTGCCATATTCTTCAGTACTAACAAACAATTAACTAGATTTACATAGTTTTTCCCTCTAATTTTCTTTTCTTTTCAATTTTTACTATAGTTTCTACATTTACATTATTGGCATTAATTTACAATATTCAGCTTTATTCTGGCCTATTGCCTCAACTCCCCTCAGGGTGTTTCTTTCATTTTTTTCCATGAAATTACAATACTATTTACATAGCTGTAATTTCAATGGTGTATGAATTAAAGTATTATAAGTGATATCTTAAATGACTAGAAAGGTTGTTTCCAGTACAATCAGCTGGAATAAGCAAATTTTAACTAATTATTCCATATATCTAAGAATGCTTCCATTTCCAGCTAAAAGTTAAGTAGCATTCCAAAAATATGATTATGTTTATAATAGAAGTTGATTTAACAAAGGAAGGTGATACTAATACATTCTTACTACAAAAGGTTTTATTCATTAACTCAGAAATTAGTTGTATGAATCAATACTCAATGAAAAATGGCCACTAACCAGTTCTAATTTATGTGCTGGGAATTTATATTTATCTTTAGAGTTTATAGAGGCAAAGAAAATTATTTTTTTCATGTCCTCACTCAATAACTTTTAACCTGTTTCTCTTTCTACCCAAACAGAATTGTTCTAAATTTTCTAGACACAACCTATACTTTCTCACCACTTCACTCTTGCTTGAGCAATCCTCTCCACCTGGAATTTCCTTAATCCTAATCTACACCCATTTAAATCAATCATCCTTAAGGTATCACTCAAATACCATAGCTTAAAATATCCTTTCAGCCATTAATAATCCTGGCATCCTTGATCTAAAGGGAATAGAGTTACTATATGACCCAATGATCCCTCTTCTATGCATCTACTCAAAAAATTTGAAAACATTTATTCACAAAGATATATGTACACTTATGTTCATTGTAGCATTATTCATGGTGGTCAAGACATGAAAACAACTTAAGTTCCTTGGCTAGATGATTGGATAAAGAAGATGTGGTACATATGTACTATAGAATGCTATCCATCCATAAGAAAAGATGAAATATTGCCATTTTCAACAACATGGATGGACCTTGAGAACATTATGCTAAGTGAAATAAGTCAGTTAGAAAAAGCTAAGAACCATATAATTTCTCTCATATGGGGAATATAAAACTGAAGCTCATAGACACTGACAACAGTATGATGTTTACCAAAGGGAAAGGGGTAGGGAATAGTAAAGGGCAAAGAGAGCCAAATGTGTGGTGACATGAGATTATTGCCTTTGGATGGTGGGCACACAATGCAATATACAGATGATGTATCATAGAAATGTACACTTTAAACCTATATGATATTATTAACAAACTAGAGGCCCAGCGTATAAAATTCATGCACAGGTAGGGTCCCTAGGCCTGCCCTATGATCAGGGCCAATCTTCCTCAGCTGCTGGCAGCCAACCCTACCCACCAACGCCAGTCACCTTCTGTATATGGGGCAGCCAGTGGGGCAATCAGGGCCCTGCTCGCTTGCACCTGCCTTGGTCTGGTGCCACTCGCATCTGCCACCACCC
The DNA here is from genome assembly GCF_014108235.1 of Myotis myotis. NCBI lineage: Eukaryota > Metazoa > Chordata > Mammalia > Chiroptera > Vespertilionidae > Myotis > Myotis myotis. The sequence goes on along the minus strand of NW_023416346.1, from coordinate 103,039,766 downwards.
ACCCCCAGTTCCCCATTCCCCATTGAAACCTATATAATATTATTAACAACTGTCACCCCAATAAATTTAATTTAAAAAATTTTAAACTTCTTAATGACAAAAATTTAAAAATACACAATAAACTCTTTACTCAACATCACCTAGCTCTTGGGGCAGTTTTAAGGATCTATGAGATAACATGTGTTAAGCCACTTACTAAATGATGAAGCACTATACTAGTACAAGGACTCTGAACATACTGAGTGGATACATGAATGAAAGAATCTGCTTATAACCATTAAATATATCTGTAATCCTCATATAAGGATGTGCCATAAATTTTACATTCATAAATTACAATTTACTTATACTGAAAATCTGTGTGCAAGAGTACATTATGAAGTATTCTGTTCATTGGTGCATGATGAATGAAGAGGAAGGAAAAGTTTAGGAGATAAGTACATTTTATGCTTGTATAAGTGGATGAAATTAGCTTCCATCATCAGTTTCTAAAAATTTCTACATAGTATACAATTATTTACATTTTTCTTTGGGTTTTATTCATTACATTAAAAGTAATTAAATTTTTATGGGAAGCATATAATATACTAGCCTTCATTAAATCTGTTCAAAATGTTTTTGGTTAAAAATAAAAATATGATCAAAATTACTGAAATCTATGAGACAAAATTCATAGACTCAAATCCTTTATTAATTTATGTCTAATAAAGCAAATAAATATAAACATTTACAATTTCTTATATTTTCCCAAGTTTATATAAATGTAAATGAGTAATATTATTATTAACTTCTGACATTAAGCAATACACTTTAGGTGCATGTGAATATGATTAAGGATTAGACAGAGGGTAAATTTTCTGTAATGCAATTATAGCATAAAAAATAAGCTGCTCGGAAAATGTGACAGGTTCTGTTTTTTGTTCATGTAAATGTGTTCTATTACAAAAAGAAAAATGCTTGGGCACAAATTCATGTACAGTACTTGTGATTTTATTAGACAAGGCATAAACTCTATGGAATATTTTAAGGAAACCCTCTCTAAACATGCTAATTTATAATCCTATAAAGAAAAGAAAGTGTGCATGTCTGCGTCTGTCACAAAAATTTATTAACAGTCTGCCTCCTCATTTATGCATCACAAGACAATAAACTCATCAGTGATATTTATTTCTAGTCAAAAGAAAAATATCTTATTCAGAGAACTAGATCATAATAAAATATAGGCACACAGAAAGTGCAGTTTCGTATTTAGCAGGCGTATGGCACTGGCATCGTGCATTTACTGGCACACACACCTTCCTATCACTGAGGTAAATATAACTGATTAGCTGCTTTGCTTTATTGCTTAACTGTTTTTGTTCTCTATGGGGAACTGAAACTAACAGGAAAGCTGAATAACTAGGAATGCTCATTACAGGTGAAACCGCCACTGATATGTGTTAGATCTCATTTAATTTCCACAAAATAACCCTTCAAGATCCACATTATTTTCATTTTGCAGCTGAGGACACTGAACTGAAAGTTAAGAACCTTGCCCCAGGTCATAATAGCTAGAAGAAATGCATGGATGTGGGCTAAGATTTCTCTGATGCCAAAGCCTATGCACTTTCCATTACTCCACGCAGGTTCCTGAAACTGGGCATCACCTGTATGATTTTATAGCTGCCTAATCTTAATCCAAGAATCAGATCACCTACAAAAGCAACTACTTAGTGGTGTTGCCATTCCACATAATTTTCTAAGACCCCCCCACAACAGCTACACTTTCACTAAATTCCCATTCCACATTGCATAAGTTAAATTGTTTAAAGACAGTTGCCTTTTAAACAATTAAGTAAATCTAGAGCTCTTCATTCCCACATTCCAGATTAAGAAATATTGCTGCATCTTTTTGCTACTATAAGTTGAAATGCAATTTTTAATTTTAAAAGACTCAAGGCTCTGTTAAATAACAGTTCTTTTATAATAAATGCATACACACATGTACAACCCTTGGACAGTATTTTATTTTTTAAAATATCATATATAAACAGCAATGAGGAAACATAGAAATATATATAATAAATCCAATTAAGGCATCAGAGTTACTATAACCAGAAGTAAGTGACTTGAATCCATTCACTATTAAATTCAAGGGACAGACTCAAAGACTGAGAAACAGCAATCAGGCTATCAATCCCCAGAAGGAAAGTAGGGGAGGGCGGGGGTAAGGGGAAGAGATCAACCGAAGGACTTGTATACATGTATATAAGCCATACCAATGGACATGGACAACAGGGGGATGGGAGCATGAGTGTGTGGGGGGGGAGGTTGGGGGTTAATGGGGGGGATGAGGACACATTTGTAATACCTTAACTAATAATAAAAAAAAAAAAGAAATTGCTCTAAAAAAAAAAAAAAGAAAAAAAAATAAATTCAATTATCTGAACTCCTCCTACCCTACCAGTCAATCACTTCAGAACTTAAACTGACAACTCATTTCTTCAAATAAATACAAGGTCAAATTTATCTTCATCCTTCTGTGGAATTTCATTTCAGGTTTAAAAAGAGTTTTCTGTATATACAGTCTTGTTACATTTCAAAACCTATGTACTTCAAAATCCCCACATTTTGTTGATTTTTCTCTCTATTTCCCAGTTATTACCCTCATTTTGGTCCATCTACTTCTCAATAAGGGCCAGAAAACTTGTTGGACTGCAAACCAGAGATATAGGCAGAGAGGGATCCATAATATTACTCTAAAATGGGAATAAAACTAATGAGCTTATTTTCTTACTTCCCCTCAGAAACCTGATGGAATCTCCTTATAAATACAAAATATTTTAGCAGAGTTTTTCAGTGCATCAGATGGATAACTTTCCCAGACATCCTCTGACTGACAATTTCCTCCTGGTTAGAGAAAATATTGTAATTTCCCTCTCACTGGAAATTCTGGACTAGATCCAATATATAGTGGGAGCCATGCATTTTCTCAAGATGAAGTTTTGTGATGAGTACAAATCATTCCTTTGATATTTTTATTTTATTTTTTATAAATTTGATAGAAATCATCTTAAATGTTTTTATATGGTGCAGAAAATTGAATGTCAATACCAAGATTGGAGGAGGAGACATCAAATTAAACAGCAAATAAGGAAGCACTTTAAGAAAAGCTACACTAGGCCAAACTCAAAGGCAAAATGATCTCCTAAACTAAAATTTTAAAAAAATTATTCATTTTGTTAAGTTTTATGAGTTCCTTATATATTTTGTATAGTAAACCTTTATCAGATGTATCATTGCTAAATATGCTCTCCCATACAGTGGGCTCCCTTTTCATTTTGTTGATGGTTTATTTGCTGTGCAGAAGCTTTTTATTTTGATGTAGTCCCATTTGTTTCATTTTTCCTTAGTTTTCTTTGCCCTAAGAGATGTATCCATAAACATATTGCTATGAGAGATGTCTGAGATTGTGCTGCCTATTGTTTCTTCTAGAATTTTTATGGTTTCATGTCTTACATTTAAGTCTTTTATATATTTCGAGTTTATTTCTCTGTATGGTGTAAGTTGGTGGTCTAGTTTCATTTTTTTTTTTTTGCATGTACCTGCCCAATTTTCCCAACAACATTTATTGCAGAGACTGTCTTTACTCATTTGAAACCCAAAACACTAGTCAGAAAGAATGTATGCACCCCTATGTTCATAGGTGCACAATTTAGAATAGCTAAGATCTGGAAACAGCCCAAGTGCTCATCAGTAGATGAGTGAATACAAAAGCTGTGGTACATCTACACAGTGGAATACTATGCTGCAGTAAAAAGAAGGAGCTCTCACACTTTGAGACAGCATGGAGGCACCTGGAGAGTATTGGGCTAAGTGTAATAAGCCCATCAGAGAAAGGGAACTATAATATGATCTCACTCATATGTGGTATCTAATGAACAAAATAAACTGATGAACAAAATAGATCCAGAGACGTAGAAGCATGGAACAGACTGTGGAATCTCAGAGGGAAGGTGGGGAAAGGTGGGTGGGTGGGAAGAGATCAACCAAAGAACTTGTATGCATATATTCATAAAATGGGAATAAAAACTAAAGAGTTCATTTTCATAGACAATGGGGTGGTGAAAGCCTGGGGTGGGGGTTAGGTGTGGGCTAGAAGAGGTCAATGGCGGGGAAAAGGGGACATTTGTAATAGTTTCAACAAAGAATTTTTAAAAATTCATGATGGTATCCTACCATTAAAATGTTATAGAAATAGAATAAAAATAGACAGAGAAACCATTATTCTCTTTTTCTTATCGCAGAAAAAATTAAAGGAAAATATATAGAATTAAGCAAAATGAAAACAAATGTGACTAGTTTGCTTTCAATAGAGCTCTGTTCCCCAGTGTCAATGAGCAACACAGAGCAATGAGGAAACGACATGACCTTGACTTGGCACTTTTAACCATTTTCTCCATAAATGGAGCATAAGTTGAAATAAAAGGGATCCCAGCTGTGATAACCTCAATCTGCTTTAAGTCTCTTTTTTTTTTCTTTCAATGCTGTTCTATTTAACAGGACACAGGCAGAGAACATATTTGAAATATGTCTAAACAAGGAGAACATCATTTTCCTGTAGACTAACTCTTGATACACTTGCCAAAGCTTTATAGCTCATGAAACCATTCTCAATTCCTAAGCATAACTTTGACAATAAACTCTATGGTTAATATGAATGGACAGACCCCGCAGTGCGGCAGAAAGACAGGCTGTATCATCGATTAAAGATTCTCAGAAAGGGGACACAACAAGGACACTCTGTATGTCAGGATAATGAAATGTTCTTCAATGAAAATAGGCTAAATTATAACATTCTTGGGAAAGGAAAAGGTAAGAAAAATAAGCACAATCAGGATCTGCATCAAACACATGGGGTTTGGGATTTGAAGCAACTAATTTTAAATCGACATCAGGAATTAATCTAATATCAGGTGACTGATATCAGGTCAATGGCAGGAAGTCTATCAAGCAAAAAAACCAAACTGTTGAAAAAGTGTCACTAGAAGATTATTTTTGTAATCTCAGACACAATAGTATGAAACTGACTTAGTTTCCTATGTATTTGTGGAGGCTTGTCTATCCACTGAGTACTAAACTACTAGAAAAACAAGTAGTCAGTTCCAAGTAGGAACAGCTGTTATTTTCTAATTAAAATTCACAAGACCAAAATACTAATTTATTAGGCAACAATGCTTAATTTAAACAACCAGAGCAACATTTTCTAGCAAAGCATTATTTTTATAAGGAAGTTGTCATGATGATTTTACATAAATAATTTAATATGACAAAACAGTTTATTGTCTGCTATTGATATGCAAACAAATTTAACCCATATTGAGAAGTAGCTACTTAATATGAATCCAAATGTAAAGGACTATTCCTCAGTAAAAACTGAACTTCACTTACAGCTTTGCAAATATTTCACTTAGTTAAGTACTGCTCCTTTAGACAGTGGCAAGATTATCTTTTGCTATCAAAGAAACAAGTTAATAAATCGACAATAACAAAGTGATGTATCTGTCAAAGTTTATAGATAAGGATGTCGAGCTATAGGTTATCAGCCTACAGCATTGACACTGTTCATATATCATAGCTCCCCAACACACTCTGTCAGCATTGTTTATTTCCAGTCTAATGTTAAATAATGACCATGTACTAAGAATGCCTTTGGGGAACTGCTTTGTCTTACATACTACTTACCTGGTTACTTCAGAGCAAACTTTGGTTTAGTCTTCTGTTTAGATGGATGACATTTATCAATTTGAAATAAGTGTTAGAACAATTATGTGAAAAATATGTTTTTTATTACTTTTCTCATATTTGCTATATTACTCTTTGTATATTAATATCAAGTGCCACTCTGCCCAGTTACTACTCTAAGTGCTTCAGTCATCATTGGTAGCTTAATTATGAATACTCTTGTTTTATTTTTAATTATTTTTACTATTTTTTTACTCCTCACCTGAGAATGTTTTTGTCTTTACTGAGTTTTTTAGAGAGGAAGGGAGAGAGAGAGAATAACACATCGATGTGAGAGAGAAACACCAATCAGTTGCTTCCTATATGCACCCTAACCTCGGATAAAATGGGAATTGAACCCGCAGCCTGGGTATGTGCCCTAATCAGAAATCGAACCTGCAAAACTTAGATGCATAGGCTGATGCTTCAACCAGCTGAGTCACACCGACCGGGGCATGAATAGTCTTTTAAATAATTTCCTCACACATTAAGTTACCTGGGAAGAATAATAGGAGATGTAGTGGCCTGTAAAAATAACTACAAATTGTTCAGCTTTGTATTAGTAACTTGAAAAGCCATTACCAAGAAAGAGATAAATATATAATTGGCTAAATATTTCTTTCCCTTTATTATCCTCAAAAAAAAAATGTACTGGCATGGAGTATCCTGGAAGGATAAAAGAAGGTAGATTTGGGGGACTTGGGATAAAGGTTTAATGTACTTCTATTTAATTTAATATCACTTTCTGGCTTAGTTCAACCATTCCTTTTACTCAATTCATATTTATTTGAGGATTCACCTATTTATTTTAGTTTTATATTGAGTATCTACTAATATGTACCATATTGGATCTAGGCTATCAAAACAATTTTTTGACAACTGTACTCCAGAAGTTTAAGATGTAGTTGGGGGGAGGGAGGGCATATGTTGTGTATGTGACTATAGTAGTTCCAGGGCTGTCTTGTGTCCAGGTCCTAATAGAAAGAGCTATGAAGTGCACATCCCAGAAGAGCTCTTCCCAGATATTTTCTTTCTACTCCACTTCAATGAAACTCCTATTTTCTCAAATCCCAAGATCCTCACACAAATGGAGCTGGCTTACTCATGGTTAGTATAACTAATTTCTCATGGAAGCATCTAATATGCCATTTTTGGTCTAAAAGAAAGTATTTTTATAAGGACAATAATTTCAGAGAATCATCAGTGTTATTTACTTCATCTTTGAGAGTTTTGTTTTAACTTTAAAGTAGGGAGAGTAATCCTTTCATATGTTCTCGTAGAACTTGAATTACACCACCAGTATGACATTTAACATACTTATAAAAATACTAGAGGCCCAGTGAACGAAATTTGTGCACTTGGGCAGGGTCCCTCAGCCCTGCCTGTGCCCTCTCACAATCCAGGAATCCTCAGGGGATGTCTGACTGACGGCTTAGGCCGCTCAAGCCATCAGTAGACATCCTTAGCGCTGCCACAGAGGCCGGAGAAGCTCCTGCCACTGCCGCTACACTCGCCAGCTGTGAGCCTGGCTTCATACGCACTGACCACCAGGGGGCAGCTCCTGCGTTGAGCATCTGCCCCTGGGTGGTCAGTGAGGGTCATAGCGACTGGTCATTCTGCTGTTTGGTCGATTTGCATATTAGCCTTTTATTATATAAGATTTCTCAGAACTTCCCACCCTTTCAGCTATTTAAACCCAACATCCAAAACACACTGACCTACTTGAGAGTAGAGAGCAAGTTTCATTCAGTTTTGTATCCCTTATGTTGAATACAATCTCTGGCATATCATAAATGCTTATTAAATCATTGTCACACATTGTGAAATCTGATTATAGTGTATTCAAATACTATCATAGACTAGACTTTACAGTTTCTAACTGCTGCAATTGAGAATCCATCACTATTTAACTGTGAATAGCCCTAATAGAATTATTTTGCTTTGAACCTGTGACTTTGAGCAGCACTCCATCTATGCAATACAGTGAAAGGGGTACTGTGTTTTAGTCAAATGACATATCACTTACTAATTATAGAACCCACAATGTTTGCTTCCTCACCTAAAAAAAGAGAAAAATATCTATCATTGCCTTTTTCACATGGATGGCCTGAGAAACAAATGAAATGAGAGTATCAGAAAGCTTTCTAAAGTAGAAAATTAAGTCAAATAATCATCATTTTCAATTGTTCAACCAGTTCTGAAGAACTGTTTGATTCTGCTGCAAAATCTTCATCTATCCTTGAGATTGAATATTCTGCCTATTCTTTTCATATGTAATACCTATGCTCTTAGACTTTTGGGCCTCAAGGCCCTAGAAAAATTGCCTAAACTTACATATTAAAATTTGTTTCCTTTCTTCCTCTGCATCTTTGGGTATGGTGTACCCTTATGTAGAAGCTCTTCTCCATCCATTAGCAATTGAATGCAACCCAACATTCTACAAAGCTGAATGCCATTCCCTTATTCATGGAATCACAAAGTATTCATGCCAAGTTTGTAATCACAATTGATTGAAATTTAAAAATTTTGTGTTATAATCTATATATTTAAAAGCCAAGCAACCTGAACAACAGAACGACTGGAACGACTGGTTGCTATGATGTGCACTGTAGCAGCCAATCGTCCCGATTAGGGCCCCATTCACCCCCCCCAAACCTCCTGCAGCCCCTCCTCCTGGTTGTCCTGGCCCCTGATCAGACCCCCCACCCAGATCGGGGGTGGGACTGCTGGCCAACCCCCCGCAGCCCCTCCCCCCTGCCGGCCCAGCCCTAATCAGCCCCCATCAAGTCAGGCCGGCTAGCCCCCACCCATGCATAAATTCTTGCACTGGGCCTCTAGTAATAATAATAATAAACCACACTTTGCTGGATGATTGGTACTTTATATGCATTGTATCTTCTTATAACAAAGTAATATCTGATTATAGTGTGCTCAATTCTCCACATTAGAGATTATTATTGTCCTTTTCTATAAATAAGAACACAGAGGTTCAACAAGATTATATCATTGGCAAAAGGTCATAAAGCAAGTGGCAGAGCTAGGGATATGAGTTCAGGACTATCATGCTCATTCAATTATGCTATGTTGTTTTCTCAACTAGATTTCCAAACTTTCAAGATTTATATCTTGCACTTAGAATAGCACTATTGGTTCTCAATACTGTCACTAAACCCACAGTTTTATTTGCTTATCACATTATATATGAAGTGAAACTTTTCAGGCTAAATCATGTTAATTCAAGTCTCAATGTTAAAGTAACTTTGCTCTAAGTGGCCAGAAAAGAAATTAATACAGTTTGACACGAATTCTAATTTTTTTAATGAGTTGATTCACATGCTTCCCCTCATCTATATTTTCTTTTAGGGTCTTTACAATTATTTTTTTAAACACATTTTTTTATTTATTTCAGAGAGGAAGGGCAAGGGGAGAGAGAGAGAAAGATCAGTGATGAGAGAGAATCATTGATCAGCTGCCTCCTGCATGCTCCCTACTGGGAATTGACCCGAAACCTGGGCATGTGCCCTTAATGGGAATTGAACCCAGAAACTTTCAATCTGCAGGTCACACTCTATCCACTGAGCCAAACCGGCTAGGGCATCTTTAAAATTCTTAAGATAGGAAGTTTTCAGTTAAAATATTAGAGTAATTTTAATGTTTTTTTCTTTTAATGTGGATCTAAAACTATTCTTTAGACAATGGATCAGACACATTCTAAACTCTGCATAAACTGTGAAAATGGAGATGTGTTAGAATACATATAGATGGCCAAGAGACATATGACAAAATGCTCAACGTCACTAATCATCAGAGAGATGCAAATCAAAACAACAATGAGGTACCATCTCACACCTGTCAGAAGGGTCATCACCAACAAATGACAAGTGCTGGTAAGGATTAGGAAAAAAGGGAGCCCTAGAACACTGATGTTGGGAATGCAGAATGGTGTAGCCACTTTGGAAAACAGTATGGAGTTTCTTCCAAAAATTAAATATGGAATTGCCATTTGACCCAGTGATCCCACTTCTAGGACTATATCCTAAGAAACCTGAAACACCAATCACAAAGAATGTATCACCCCTATGTCCATAGCAGCGTAATGTACAATAGCTAAGACCTGGAAACAGCCCACATGGTACATTTACACCATGAAATCCTATGCAGCTATAAAAAAGAAGGATATCTTACACTTTGAGACAGTATAAAGCGACCTGAAGAGTACTATGCTAAGCGAAATAAGCCAGACAAATATCACATGATCTCACTCATATGTGGAATCTAATGAACAAAATAAACTGCTGAACAAAATAGATCCAGAGACGTAGGAACATGGAACAAACTAATGAATTTCAGAGGGAAGGTAAGGGTGGCTGGGAAGAGATTAACCAAAGAACTTAATATGCATATATGGGTAACCCATGGACACAGACAATAGTGTGGTGAAGGCCTGGGGCAGGGGGAGGGGCATGCTAGAAGGGGTTAATGGGGATAAAAAGGGTATAGCTGCATTACTTTCAACAATAAAGATAATTTTTTTAAAAAAAGAATACAGTGAAAATCTAGAATACCTATTTCCCAGCATTTGACTCAAAGTTTATTATAGGGACTTGTTATTCTCTCATATAATCTGGCAATATTTTAGCATTTCTAAGTTAACATGAGTCTTGTCTATGTCTTAAGTCATATTAATATAAGCTAAAACCATGTCAATTTCATTACCAATACCTCTATCAGACTTCTTAATTGAATTTATAATACTGCTGATACCATATTTTAGTTTCAGTGTTATTTTTCATAATGACTATTTTTGAAGTTTTGTTTTTCTGTACAAAGTACTTGCTCTTGTCACCAGGGTTTTACAAATACAATAAGGCAAATACATACATAATCTGGAGAGTTCTGCATTCCCACACTCTCATTCAGTCTTACTCATAAGTCTTGCCATTTAGTTGAGTGAATAATACCTACATAGACTACAGTTAAATGCATTATTACATGGTTAAAATATATAAGTCCACTTAAGTGTTGGCTCTTTGCTCTCCCATACCCATCATACTACTGGGCTAGAAGTGAAGTAAATGTCTTTCATGCTCCTCATTATTGCTTCCAGATCTTTTTTACCCTCTCCATAAAACACTCAGATTTGGATCCCATGTTACCAAAATGTATCATCAAATGTCCCTCCTTTTAAGAGTCATCCACTTATTTGCAGGTCATTTTTTCTAACTCCTTGAAAATTTTCATCACCTAGATTATTCTCTGACTTATAACTAATCTTGTTATAATCTGTGGTTTAATATAATTCATGGTTAAAAACCCTCCAATGGCTTCTCATTTCTTTAAAAGTAAAAACAATACTTACATATTATGGTCCCTTGTCACCTCTTTTATCTTATATTTTACCACTCATTTACTCTGCTCAACACTGGCCTTCTTGCTGGTCTTTGAAGAAGTCATTCAAAGCTCTTACTACTCCTTATGTGCTTCAGGTCTTTCCTTAAAATCACCTCAGTAAAAGCTTCCCTGATCACCTTATTCAAAATTTTAATTCATCCCCCATCATCAAATTTCAAATATCCCTTTCCATCTGTATTTTTCTCTTTAGGACTTATTTAATATACTATATATTTTATTAGTTTATCTTGTCTGTTGCCCATCTCCATCTACTAAAGCACAAGTTCCTTTTGACCAGGTTTTTTGTTTCCTGTCTGAGCTATATGTTGAGTACCTAGAACAGTACCTGCTATATGTAGATACTCAATAAATATTTTTAATAAAATAAAGAATAAATCTAAGGGATGCACAACAAAAAGTATAAGGGGAGTTCAGGAAAGAGGAAATATTTTTTAGTGTTCCCTTCCCTTCAAGGATGGGTACATGGAGAACTTGACATAATCCAAGCCTTAAAATATGGGGGTTGGGGGGTAAAAGATATTGCAATAAAAGGTACTTTCCCTTTATAATCCAAGAAATTGAATTTAACTATGTTTAAATATCACTTGAGTTGCTTAAATAAAAAGTTCAATAATAAGATGTTTTCCAGTGTATATTTTTATGTTTTTACAAAATTGCATCTATTTTTAGCCCTTTTCTTTAATCTGTTCTGAGAAGTCAACCAGATATTGATAGATATTTATAGAATAATACTACCTCACTAGTTTATCTCTTTCAGTTATCCTTTGGCCAGCCTGTTGATGCATATTCATGAATGGTGCAATAAATATTGATATTTTCTCATGAAATTTTCCTCCATTCATGCAGTAGCCAGGTAACTACACCCATTCTCTCTTTGAAGTAGCTGTAAACTTCATGTAAATAATGTACATATGACTATTAGCTAAACTAATCACATCAAAAATTTATCTCAAATGTCAAAAATAAATTGATTAATTATGTATACCTTAAATAAGGCTACTGAACACTTGGAAAAGTTCTGCTTTTATATGATTAGAGTGAAATTGCTTAGGAGAAAATACTGTAATATATTAAAAATTATGTCTTCCAAATGGGGTTTCACCTAGTGATTTGATGTTAGAGCTGGTCATTATAAATCAGAGAGTATGCTCAAGTTACCTTACAGTTAAGATTCATTTATGACACTGCCTTGCTTACACAGCAGACTAAAGGCAAAGTCTGTCCTTAAGATGTGCACTTGAAGTCCCAGTTGACTTCAATGGCAGTTGCACTTGCATCTATAGTTTAAAAAAGGCTGGTCCAACTAGGGACCGTGCCTATGTATAATAAATGAATTACAAATATAAAACACTTCCCTAAGCACAGAGAAGTTTATTGAATCACTGAACCTAAGACAACTCTTTGCAAAAGACATGAAAGAACATCTCATGCTGAAGTTCTTAAGTTACATACTGTAACTACAAAAGTTTCCAGACATCCGAGAGCTGTATTTTCTGAATTTAGTTCTGAACACTTACCTACATATTTTATATCTTACATCTCGAGGGAAGTCACAAGGTATGTGTCTGTTTGGAAATTGATAGATGTTGGCTATTTCAGTTTTTACCATCACCAATGTCTTTTATGAGGGCTTTCAATACATTTATTTCTTTAACATTGTGGCATTGAAAGCAAAAATATCTTTCATACCTTATAAACAAAAGACCTTTCACTATTAATAAATTGAAAATATCTATTTTTAAAAATGCTCTTTAATGAACTATTATTAGTATAATACTATAATAAAACTTAACTAACATCAATTAAATACATTTTAAATTATTCAAATTAATTACCACTTACTTAATTTTAAATGTTATTTTATTTAAAAAAAACAATTGATATTCTCTGAAAATATTAGCAGCATTAATACTCAATATAAATGGGAGAACACATTAATTCTAAGAGTCCACTATCGCAACATTGTGGATGATTGCCCAATGATAATTATTATAATTACTAGAGGCCCAGTGCAAAAAAGGTGTGCACATGCGGGGGGGGTCCCCTCAGCCCAGCCTGTGCCCTCTCACAGTCTGGGACCCCTCGAGGGATGACCACCTGCTGGCTTAGGCCAGCTCCCTGGGGTAGTGGGCCTAAGCTGGCAGTCAGACATCCCTCTGGCAGCCGAGCCCTCAGGGGATGTCCACTTGCCAGTGGGGAGCAGGTCTAAGCTGCAGTCGGACATCCTTAGCCCTGCTGAGGAGGCGGGAGAGGCTCCCACCACCACCACTGTACTGGCAGTTGTCAGCCTGGCTTGTGACTGAGCAGAGCTACCCCTGTGGGACTGCACTGACCACCAGGGGGCAGCTCCTGAATTGAGCATCTGCCCCCTGGCGGTCAGTGTGTCATAGTGACCAGTCAGTCATTCCCAGTAGTTCTGCTGTTAGGTCAATTTGCATATTACCCTTTTATTATATAGGAGTGCCTGGCCAGCCTGGGAGAGGGGCTGATGGCTGTTTGCAGGCTGGCCACAGCCCCTTCAGGGTGGGGGGTACTGCTGGGGTGCCTGGCCGGTCTGGGTGAGGGGTTGAGGGCCATTTTCAGGATGGCTAAGCCCCCCAGCGGGGACCCTCACCCCATGAGGGTTTGGACAGCCTGAGTGAGCGGCTGATGGCTATTTGCAGGCTTGCCACAGCCTCTTCAGGGTGGGGGTCCCCACTGGGGTGCCTGGACAGCCTGGGTGAGGGGCTGATGGCTGTTTGCAGGCTGGCCACAGCCCCTTCAGTGTGGGGGTTTCTGCTGGGGTACATGGCCAGTCTGGGTGTGGGGCTGAGGGCCGTTTTCAGGCTGGCTAAGCTCCCCAGCGGGGACCCTCACCCCATGAGGGTGTGACCATCCTGGGTGAGGGCTGATGGCTGTTTGCAGGCTGGCCACAACCCTCAGCCACCCAAGCTCCCAGAGGAGGCTGGCTGGAAGCAGGTATCTGGGATTAATTTAACTTCTATAATTGAAACTTTGTTGCCATGAGCAGAGGCCACAGCCAGCTCAGGGCCAGCGGGAAGCTTGGCTTACTCCATCACCCAGGCAACCAAACCTGCTTGCTCCAGCTCCTTGGTTGCCGGCTGCCATCTTGGTTGGGCTAATTTGCATATAGTTGCTCTGAGTGGCTGGTGGGCGTGGCTTAGGTCATAGCAAAGGTACGGTCAATTAGAAACTTTGTCTTTTATTAGTGTAGATAATACCGAATTATCATAATCTAATATTTATTTATCATTTTATATTATCCAAGAAAAGATGAGTAAGTCACAGTCCTACCTCAAGGAACTTACAGGGTAAATGCACATGCAGTTGAAGGACTGGGTAGTATGGTAAAAGTGCATAAAAAAGTGGCTAAAGTAAAATGTTAAAGAGTTTACAGGAGGAAAATGATCCTCTTTCCTTTGAGTTATCATGAAAGATTTCATGGAAAAAGGTGGTAGATGTACCTCTCTAAGGTTTAATTTTAAAATGAAGAAACCAAAAAAAAGGAAAGAAAGAAGGAAAAGACATATGCATCAATGGAAATAATAATAATATCTCACATTTATTAAGTGTTAACTATATGTCTAATACTGGGATAATTGCTTTACATGTACTAACTCATTTAATACTTACAACCCCTTATCAGGTAGGTTCCATACTTTCTGCATTTTAGAGATAAAGCAACTGAGGTTAAATGCTCACAGAACTAGTAAGTTCACCCATTCTGAAGTCTATTTCCAGCTGCTTATAGGCATTACTAAGTCAGTAAAAATAGATTCTCATCTGACTCAAGATAAAGCTTCATTGCTAACTCCCCCATTTCTTTCCCCATTCCTCCAGTATACCTGCTTTGGGGAAATCATTGACTCTTCTGTCACAATCCATATAGAATCACTTATCAATCTGTGGGAATTCTCCTTTTGCAGTCTCTCTTAAATTTACTTCTTCCTCTTCATTCCCATAGCCATTATAGATAATAATCCAAATCCTTAGTGTCTTATTTTTAGGTTAGTATCAAAACCTTACACCAATCTACGTATTTCTTTAACAAGCATTTATTGTATCTCCAAAAACATGCTGAGCAATTGGAGATACAAGATGAATAAAACATGCTTCCTGCACTCAGAGAATCAAATTGATATGCATACAGGGTGGGTAAAAGTAATTTTACACTTGTGAGTACACAAAACACAGTTTATTGCTGTATTATTATTTCTTAATTATTGTATTATTTATGCATATTATCTGTCTTCTTATTATTATTACTATTGTTACCATTTCATATCCTTACTTATAATTTACCTTTTAGGTAATAATGGTATGTAATTTAACCTACTTTTGCTCTTGTACATAAAAATTAAGTAAGTATAGCAGGATTAAGGGTTGAGGTATGAGGAGAAGGGAAACAAACAAGTGTTCCAGGTAGTCAGCCGCAGAGACTGTGCCATCTTGAGTGACTGTTACTGGAAGAGTATTCACCTAAAGACCCTGCATTCAGAGATCGGCTGCTAACCCGGAAACAGCAGATCTGGGACAGTGCGACTACGTGGATCCCTGCTTCTTCTCATGGAAAGGTCAGGCTTTGCCTGAAGGTACTGTTTGCAATTCAGGCTGGGGAGAGGAACGTGTGCAGGGAGGTCTGTGCCCCACAAAGTCTGCAGCCTTTGGGGCTAGCGTGATCCGAGAGTGTGGAAGGGATCCCACAGGGCTGCTGGCAGAAGGGAATGCTAAAAATAAGCCCATATCTGGACTGGATGCAAAAAGGCAGACTCAGATTTTGCCAGTGTGCTGGCTGCTTGGTGCCAGGGGAGAGAGGGCGTGCGAAGGAGACTTCTCTACAGAGCAGGAAGGTGGAGGGTTGCAAATTCGTGCAACTTCGCAGGCTCTTGTTTTTCTCTCCTCCCCGTAAATCTTTGCCTTTGATTATTAAACCCAGGGCATGGGATTGCCCAGTTGGGGACACTCGCAGAGACTGCAGGGGAAAGTTGCTTTTGTGAAAGCTGGGAAACAGAGCGGGGAGTAAAGATTAAAGAACCAGCTCTGGGCAGTGGACTTTCCCAAACCAGTTTTAAGTACAATACAGAGAAAATAAACCCTAACTACTGGATAGAGAGGACTGATAGCCTTGGAGGTCAATCCAGACACACTGCCACCCAGAGGCAGAGCCACAAACTGACTCTTCTGTAAATACAAATAAAGGCAGTCTGGGAAACAAATACAGCCTGCTTTAAAATCAGGACTGTGGTTTACAACACGGAGGAACAGTGTATCGCAGGGAAATTCAACACTCTCCTGAATACCTGGCAGGACTAAGATGTGCCAGACAGAAGAGTAGAAGAACTGAAGGACCTTCACTAGTGCACATTTTTATTTTTTTATTTTTATTTTTTGATTATTCCTTTTTCACCTTTTAATTAAGAAAACATTTTCTTTTTTCATCACCTGATTTTACCATTTTAATTACTACACTTTTATTTTTAACCAGTATTATTACTACTACCATTTTACCATTTTTAAAGTGTCATTTTATTTTTTCTTTATTTTATTTTGGAATTAGTGTTCTACATTCTATTTTCATCGTTCCTTTAGCATCATTTTTCTCTACCTCAATGTTACCTTTATGCCAAAACTCTCTTCCTCACTTTTCCCCTTTTGCTGTCCTGTTTCTCTTACCCCATTCCTGCTTTAGATTTTCCCTATTCCTTCTTTTTATCCCTGTCAAAATTTCACCCTACTTATATATCCAATTTCCAATCCCCTGCTCTAAATCCATGTATATCTCTCCCTTATCTTTCTTCACTATCCAAATTTTTTTCTCTCTTGTTATTTTGTTATTGTTTGCTTGATTGTTGAGTATATTGGGGGTTTTTATATTTGTTTGTGAGGTTGTTTTGCTTTTTCTTTTTTATACTTCTGTTGGTTGTGTTTTTTTCCCTCTTTTCTCTCTCTCTCTCTCTTTTTTTTTTCTTTTTTCCTTTTCCGGTTATTTTTGTGCCTCTGTTTTCACTTGCCTCGCTTGATTTTAGTAGTTGTTTGTAGTTTGCACTCATCTCAAGGGATCTGTTGCTGGTATTTGTTGGTATTAGTAGCAGTTCTATCGGAGTTTTTCTCCCCATATAAATAGACTCCTCCCCTCGTAAATTTCATTCTCTTTCTTTTCTCTCATACTCCACCCCCTTTTCCCAATTTCATTTTTGCACTCCTTTTTTTTTCTTTTTTTCTTTTATCTTTTTCTCTTCTTTCTTCCTTATCCCTTAATTCTCTTTGCTGGGGTAGTCACCTTTATTTGGGGTTATTAATATCGTGAATACATTTGTGTTCAGTGCCTTGTATGTTGTGCCTTGTTGTGTTGTATTTTGTGCCTTTAAATCAACGCAGCAGAGAGAGAACTACATAACCAAATACCTGGAGAAGAGAGATCATGGGGAGACCAAGAACCAGCCTGCATATGAAAGAAAAACAGGCATCACCAGAAAAGGACGTAACCGAAATGGAGGCAACAGAGGCAAGAAACCTGCCAGAGAAAGAATTCAGAGAAATTGTCATAAGGTGGATGAAAAGAATGGAAGCCAAATTCGACAATATGTGTAAGAACCAAGAGGAAATGAAAAATGACATCACTGCTATAAAGAACACAATAGAAAGCATCAACAGTAGACTAGAAGAAACAGAGGACCGCATCAGTGAGCTAGAAGACAAGGTAGGAAAAAATACCAAAGCAGAGCAGCTTCTACAAAAAAAATAAAATTAAATTAAATTTAAAAAAAATTAAAAAGCAGGAGGAGAGCCTGAGAGAACTCTGGGACAACGCGAAACAAAACCACATCTGCATAATAGGGATGCCAGAAGGAGAGGAAACTGAGCAAGGAATAGAAAACTTATTTGAAAAAATAATGACAGAAAACTTCCCTGATATAGGGAAGAAAAGCTCACACAAATCCATGAAACTCACAGAATCCCAAACAAAATGAACCCCAAAAGACTGACGCCAAGGCACATTATAATTAAATTGGCAAACACCAACGACAAAGCAAGAATCTTAAAAGCAGCCAGAGAAAGACAGAAAGTCACCTACAAAGGATCCCCCATCAGACTAGTGACTGATTTCTCAACAGAAACACATAAGGGAAGAAGGGAATGGAATGAAATTTATAAAGTCATGCAAAGGAAGGGTCTGAATCCAAGAATACTGTACCCAGCAATGCTAATGATCAATTTGAGGGTGAAACCAGGTGCTTCACAGACAAAAAAGGACTTTGGGAGTTTATTACCACCAAACCATCAATGCAAGAAATGCTAAAGGGTCTGCTGTAAAAAGAAAAAATAGGAAACAAAGAAAGAACACAGTGGTAAAGAATAAAAATGGCGACTAACAAGTATCTATCAATAATAACTTTAAATGTAAATTAATTAAATTCCCCAATCAAAAGACATAGGGTAACTGAGTAGATAAGAAAACATAACCCATATATCTGCTGTCTAGAGGAAACCCACCTCAGAAAAAAAAAGGCACACACAGACTGATGGTGAAGGGATGGAAAAAGGTTTTTCAGGCGAATGGAAATGAAAAAAAAAGCTGGGGTAGCAATACTTATATCTGACAAATTAGATCTCAAATTGAAGGACATAAAAAGAGATAAAGAAGGCCATTTCATAATACTAAAGGGAGCAATCCAACAAGAGGAAATAACTCTGGTAAACATATACGCACCCAATATAGGAGCACCCAAATACATAAGAAATCTTCTGGAGGAGATCAAGGGAGAGATTGACAACAATACAATCATAGTAGGGGACTTTAACACCCCACTATCACTATTGGACAAATCCTCTAAACAAAAAATCAGCAAAGAAACATCAATCCTAAATGACTCACTAGATGAGATGGAATTAATTGACCTCTTCAGAACATTTCATCCCAAAGCCACAGAATATACATTCTTCTCAAGTGCACATGGGTCATTTTCAAAGATAGACCATATCTTGGGTCACAGACAAAGTCCCTTCAAATTCAAGAAAATTGAAATCATATCAAGCATCTTCTCAGATCACGATGGCATAAAACTGGAAATCAACTACAATAAAAACAATCCAAAAAAATCAAACACATGGAGACTAAATAGCACACTATTAAACAATGACTGGATTACCAAAGAAATCAAAGAAGAAATAAAAAACATCATGGCAACAAACGACAATGAAAACACAACAATCCAAAACTTATGGGACACAGCAAAAGCAGTCCTGAGAGGGAAGTTCATAGCTCTACATGTTTACGGCAAGAAACAAGAAACAATGAGAATAAATCACCTAACCCTACAACTCAAAGAGTTAGATAGAGAGCAACAAGAAAAGCCCAGTGTAAGCAGAAGGAAGGAAATAATAAAGATCAGAGCAGAGATAAACGACATAGAAACAAACAAACAAACAAACAAACAATAAAAAAGATCAACAAAACCAAGAGCTGGTTCTTTGAAAGGATAAACAAGATTGATGAAACTCTAGCCAGGCTCACCAAGAAACAGAGAGGACCCAAATAAACAAAATCAGAAGTGAAAGAGGAGAAATAACAACAGACCCCACAGAAATACAAAGGATTGTTAGAAATTATTATGAATAACTCTACTCCAACAAACTAGACAACCTGGAGGAAATGGACATATTCCTAGAAAAATACAACCTTTCAAAACTTAATCAGGAATAATATAAAAATCTCAATAGGCCAATAACTGTGGAAGAAATTGAAGCAGTCATCAAAAAGCTCCCAGCAAACAAAAGCCCAGGGCCAGACAGCTTCACAGGGGAGTTTTACCAAACATTCAAGGAAGAACTAAAACTTATCCTCCTCAGACTATTCCAAAAAATTTAAGAGGAAGGACCACTTCTAAGCTCGCTCTATGAAGCCAGCATCACCCTAATACCAAAACCAAACAAAGACAACACAATGAAAGAGAATTACAGGCCAATATCCCTCATGAACATAGATGCCAAAATCCTCAACAAAATCCTAGCAAATCGGATCCAGAAGTACATCAGAAAGATCATAGACCATGACCAAGTTGGATTTATCCCAGGGATGCAAGGATGGTACAATATTCGCAAGTCAATAAACGTAATACATCACATAAACAAATTGAGAGATAAAAACCACACAGTCATATCAATTGATGCAGAAAAAGCATTTGACAAAATCCAACACTCTTTCTTGATAAAAACTCTCAGCAAGATAGGAATAGAAGAATCATACCTCAACATAATAAAAGCCATATATGACAAACCCACAGCCAACATCATAATCAATGGGCAAAAACTAAAACCATTCCCCCTAAGAACAGGAACAAGACAGGGATGCCCCCTCTCACCACTCCTGTTCAACATAGTACTGGAAGTACTAGCCGTTGCAGTCCAACAAGAAGAAGAAATAAAAGGCATCCAAATTCAAAAAGAAGAAGTAAAACTGTCCTTATTTGCAGATGACATGATAGTGTACATAGAGAACCCTAAAGACTCCATCAAAAAATTATTAGACTTAATCAATGCATTTGGCAATGTAGCAGGATACAAAATTAATACCAAGAAATCTATGGCATTTATTTACACCAATAGTGAACTTACAGAAAGTGAGACTAAAAAAGCAATCCCATTTACCATCGCATCAAAAAAAATTAAGATACCTAGGAATAAACTTAACTAAGGAGGTAAAAGACTTATATGCGAAAAACTACAGGACACTGAAAAAAGAGACAGAGGAAGACTTAAACAGATGGAAGAACGTACCATGTTCATGGATTGGTAGAATCAACATCATCAAAATGTCCATACTACCCCTGGGCACTTCCAAGAACAAGTAGCAGCCATCTGCAGATCACTTTGTAGGTCATGCCAGGTAGCCCCAGAACCAGCACACCCAGTGGACAGCTTCAGACCACATCTAAGTATCACCTAACCACCTCCTCCACAAGTGACACACTGATAGGGTGGGCTGAGTGGGCACCAGAGCCCTACTGAAGTAAGTCCTGCTCCATGAGGTGGACCCCTGCACAGCTGGTACTTCAGGGTGGTAGAAACAAGTTCTTGCAGTTAATCAACCTGTGGGTAAATCCTTCCCCTTGATCTACCAATAGCAATCAAGGCTTAACTGTAACAGGAGGGTGTACACAGGCCACATGAGGGATGCATCTGGAGTGCCCATCTCAGGTGAATTGGGAAGGTTGTGCCACTGAATCCTATAGTACACCTGCTGCATTAGGCCATTCTACCAAGACATAGACATGAAGCAGCTCTTCCTAATACCTAGAAACCAACACAAAGAGGCTGCCAAAATGAGGAGACAAAGAAATATGTCCGAAATGAAAGAAAACAAAACTCCAGAAAGATAACTAAGCAAAATGGAGACAAACAATCTACTAGATGCAGAGTTCAAAACACTGGTTATAATGATATTCAATGAACTTAGGATGGAGTAGATGGACTTAGAGAGAACTTCATCAGCATAAAAAGGACATACAAATAATAAAAAAAAGACCCAGACAGAAATGAAGGGTATACTAACTGAAATGAAGAATGATGTACAGGGAATCAACAATTGAGAGGATGAAGCTGAGAATCAAAATGACGGCTTGGAATATAAAGAAGCAAAAAACACCCAAACAGAACAGCAAAAAAAAAAAAAAAAATTTTAAATGATGATAGTGTAAGGAGGCTCTGGGACAACTTTAAATGTACCAACATTTGCATCAAGGGGTGCTAAAAGGAGAAAAGAGAAAGGAAGAAATTGAAATCCTATATGAAAAAATAATGACAGAAAATTCCCCTAACCTGGTGAAGGAAATAAGCATATAAGTCCAGGAAGTGTAAATAGTCCTGAACAAGGTGAACCCAAAGTCACCCACACCAAGACACATCATAATTAAAATGCAAAAGATTAAAGACAATATTCAGATCTTGTAACATAGAAACTAGAAACCCACACCTGAAACCTATATGTTCATGTTGACCAATGTCACCACAATAAATAAATAAATAAATAAATAAATAAATAAATAAATAAATAAATAAATAAATAAAAGATTAAAGACAAAGAGGGGATCTTAAAAGCATCAAAAAGAAAAAAGAAAAAAAAAGCATCAAGAGAAAAGGAGTTAGGTACCTACATGGGAGTGCCCATAAGACTGGCTGCTGATTTCTCAACAGAAATTTTGCAGGCTAGAAGGGAGTGGCAAGAAATATTCAAAGTGATGAAAAGCAAGGACCTTTAGCCAAGATTGCTCCAATAAAAGGACAGATGAAGAACTTCTCAGACAAGAAAAAGATAAAAGAGTTCATCACCACCAAACCAGTATTACATGAAATGTTAAAGGGTCTTCTTTAAGAAGAAGAGGAATAAAAAGATTAAAAAAATATGAACAGTAAAATGGCAATAAATACAAATCTATCAACAATTGAGTTTAAAAAAATAAATGCACATGCAGAACATAAACAGACTCGTGTTTACAGAGAACAGTTTTTATAAATTGACAATAAAAAAGGCAGGAGGTTTACATTTTCAATATTTTAAATAATTTACGGTAAAAAAATGATTGATTATTTCCTCTAAGTAATGATAACATGTTATTCCACAGACTACTCACCATATAAAAATCATTCTAGAATATCCAATTATACATTTATTCCATTCTTATAAAGACTTCAACTTTAAAATAAAATAGAAAAAGAAATCTTTGCTCTGTGTTCAAAGCAAGTCAATGTACTCCCATTCTTCTCATCCCACTTTCCTATATAAGAATATTATCAGACACCATAACTTTAAACAACCTAACAGCTTGCACTCAAACTTGAGAGAGGGATTATGGGTTTTCTTTGAAAGGTTAAGTGACAGAAAGAAATCTGTCTATTTTCAGCTCCTGAACATGCTTACTAGTTTAACAGAGTTTTTTGGTTTTTGTTTTTTACTAAAGACATTACTAGCTTTCACTTTGCCAGATGATTTGAAAATCTCTGCAACACTTCCAACCTGCATTAAATGAGATCTAATGGATTAAGATACAAGTAGTCTTTCTTGTATGTCATGTTGGAAACCTTTCACAAGCATTGGAAAACCCCTGATATAAAAGTAACCAAGGGGTGCCAATGATGAAAGGCTTTGTTGCCATGGTGTCATCTCATAAATCATCAATTATTGTCTGTTATTATGAATGTGACAACCACATACTCTCATAAAGGGATTTGCATTTTCGTCTAGTTTTAAGATTTTTTTTCCAGACATCAATTGCTTTGTAAAAGAAATGTCATGACAACGTTGGAACATTTTAAGCTTGTTATGGAGTTTTCAAGCATTCATTTGGACTTTGTCAGTTCGGCATTTTGGCATCCCAACCTCCTTTGCATTATTAAATAGTTTATTTTTATAGTTCACAAACATAAGTATATAGCATAATAGGCTCAACCCAATAGAAGCAATGGAACTCTTTTGGTTGGTATGACAACCTAAACGGAACAATTCCCTGTCACTGTTTTAAAAGAGGCACTCTCATGTGGCCCTAAATACTAATTACAAACACAAGCCGTTTGCTAACATGTTCGGTTTGCAGATTAAAGCACTTCATGCCTAATTTATCATTTAACACGTCCTCCTACATGTGTAGTGTGGCACAGAATGAATAATAACTTCACTTGCTTGCAAAATTTTCCAACATAATTTCACTAATTATTTTCGCAGTTGCTGGAATTTTGCTGCACTGCAACAAATTCAGTAAACTCAAAGGATATGCAAAGTGCAAGGAAAGATACCTAAATGTAATTTCTGGATTAGGTTTGTAATGTTTGCTTAAATTTCTTTCCTATAAATGCCTATTTTAAAGATGATTATATGTTACCTAGGAAAGCTGCAAAATTTTCCACAACATATGTGGAATAATGTCTTGTCTCACAATCTATTCATTTCAATTAAATAAAGAAGTAATATATTTGGTTAAAACATGCAATAAATAATTTAGTAAAAGTTCCAGTTGATACTCTAAATGGGAAATCTATTTTTTCAAAGCAGAAGATTCAGGGGGAAATAGTAAATCTATCAGGCAATACAGACATAGTACTATTGTATACTCTAACATTAAGCTTTCCCTTTCCCTTCTCCATACACACACACATTTTATACAAGCCTTAAAGGCTAGACTTCGTCTATTGAGGGGGAAGAGAACATGGAGGTGGGGAGAATTTCTAACTATCCCAGAGTGTGAGCAAGAGCTACAAATTGTTAAAATCCTCGAAGAATGTGTACCTCTAACCAACACCTGTGAAAATGTTAGGATACCATTATCACATACAGAGGTTATTGTTTTCGTGTGTGTGTTTAATTAAAGCACTTCTATTTTCCAGGTTAATGAAATACATGATGGGAAAGCTTCGCTAGTGGGTATCGTTATGATTTAAATATTAAGAAAGGAAAGACCCCTAAACTGACCTTGCCTATTTTTTCACCAACTAACCCACAAGCCTAGAATTTGACATAAATATATTTACAATTTCCAAAGCTGAATGGTTTCTTCCTAGACTTCAAATAATCACATAGCATTTTTAGGGAGGTTGTCAATTTATCAAAATCAAATATTATAAACATGCTTCAGTTGATTTTCTAAAAAGAGAAGCTGGAACATAGAAAGTTTACCTCTGGGAATGCCTGCAAAACGCATTTTTTTTTATAGGGGATTAAGCAAAATGGATGATGTGAGGTCTCTGTTCCTGTTACTATTCCGACACTACTATTCCCACCAAAATAAATTGCTTAACAGGGCATGCCCAACCACCCTCATCACAGCTCTACAAATTATAAGTCCAAAGAAAGTAAAAATTCTGTAGTTCTGGTCTCTTGTGGTTGCACAAGAAGGAATGACAAAGTGCTCCCAACTGCTTCTCAATCCAGCAGCAGTAGCCTTAACACTCTAAAGGCCCCATAGGCCTTCTGACAGCCTGTATTCACAGGTGTTCCTCTCTTTCAAGCACCAACTCAGTGACTCTGCAGCAGGAATTTTACCCACCACAGTGTCAGAGTGAAAGCTCCAGTGCCCTTATTTCAAAAGGAAATCTGGTCAGTTTGAAGCAATATAATCTAATCTGAATGCAGCCAGTCATTGGCTGGGAGCACTTGCTCCGAAATTCAAAAACAATTTATAAAATGTCATAAGCTCCTATATAGCACTTGGAGAGAAATAAAACATAATGTAAGTATTAGTAATATAATTCAATTGCTCAATAAATATTTGTTGAATACTAAATGTCAGTAATATATGCTAGATACAAGAGACATCAGTGGTCAGCAAAATAAAGGCATAGTGCCCCACCTACATTATGCTTATTAAATTACCACAGCATTTTGGCATTTCCAAAAAATTTTTACATACATTTGCTCATTTTTTTTGTTATTCACAACAACCTTGTGAGAGACATTCATAATTCCATTTTATGGATAAAAAACAGAGACTTATAGATGTGAAGTAATCTACACTAATAAAAGAGAAACATGCAAATTGGTGTCACTCTGCTACCCTTCCCATTGGCTAGTCAGGGAGATATGCAAATTAACTGCCAGCCAAGATGGCGGCCGGCAGCCAAGCAGCTGATGCGAACAGGGAGGCTTGCTTGCTTCAGTGACGGAGGACTCCAACATTCCCTGCCTGACTTGCCAGCCTCTCAGGTGCAACTCTAAGCAACTATGTTGCAAATATAGAAGCTAAACAAAACCCCAGAAACCTGCTTTACTCAGCCGGGCTTCAGCCAGCCAGACCGCAACATTGTATCAAATACAGTCCATAAACAAAGGCCAGAAACCTGTTTTCAGCAGCCAAGGCCTCAGAGCTAAAGCTGGTCTAGAATAAAAAAAAAAAAAAAGAAGAATAAAAAGAGGAGCACTTGGGAGCTTCAGTCACCTGTCAGCCTGAAAACGGCCTTCATCCCCTCAGCCAGACTGGCTGGGCACCCCAGTGGGGACTCCCACCCTGATCCAGGAAACCCTTCAGGGCAAACCAGCCAGCCCCCACCCATGCACCAGGCCTCTATTCTATATAGTAAAAGGTAATATACCTCCTGGCACCTGTATCAGCGGAGCCGCGAGGC
The DNA here is from genome assembly GCF_014108235.1 of Myotis myotis. Taxonomy (NCBI): domain Eukaryota; kingdom Metazoa; phylum Chordata; class Mammalia; order Chiroptera; family Vespertilionidae; genus Myotis; species Myotis myotis. The sequence goes on along the minus strand of NW_023416346.1, from coordinate 103,013,480 downwards.
CTCCCGGCACCGGGATCAGCGTGACAGGGGGCAGCACCCAAACCCCCTGATCGCCCTGCGGCTCTGTGTGTGACAGGGTGCAGCGCCCTAACCCCCTGATCGGCCCTGCTCTGTGTGTGACAGGGTGCAGTGCCCCAACCCCCTGATCGGCCCTGCTCTATGGGTGATAGAAGGCGGCGCCCCAACCACTACCCATGGGCCCTGCTCTGTGTGTGATGGAGTAGAGCCATAACCTCCCCATCGGCCCTGCCCTGAGTGTGACAGTGGCGGCACCCCAAACCCCTGATTGGCCCTGCTCTGTGGGTGATAGAGGGCGGCGCCCCAAACCCCTGATCTGCCCTGCTCTGTGTGTGACGGGGGGTGGTGCCCCAACCCCCCTGATGGGCCCTAATCTGTGAGTGAGAGTGGGGAGCTCCTCAACCCCCTGATCGGCCCTGCTCTGTGTGTGACAGGGTACGGACTCCCAACCCCCCTGATGGGACTTGCTCTGTGCATGACAGGGGGTGGTGCCACAACTTCCCTATTGGCCCTACTCTGTGCATGACAGGGGGGAGCTCCTCAACCCCCTGATTGGCCCTGCTCTGTGAGTGACAGGGGGCAGCGCCCCAACCCCCTGATCCTCCCTGCTCTGTGCGTGACAGGGGGTGGCGCCATAACTTCCCTATCGACCCTGCCTTGAGTGTGACAGGGGGCGGTGCCTCAACCCCCCAATCAGCCGTACCCTGAGCATGACTAGGGGTGGCATCGCAACCTCCAGATCCACCCTGCTCTGTGCATGACAGGGGGCGGCCCCCCAACTCCCCAATTGGCCCTGCTCTGAGCCCAACCAGGGGCTGCACATAGGGATTGGGCCTGCCCTCTGCCACCTTGAGGCAGGCCTAAGCCAGCAGGTTGTTATCTCCCAACAGGTCCCAGACTGCGAGAGGGCACAGGCTGGGCTGAGGGACCCGCTCTCCCCTCCGAGTGCACAAATTTTTGTGCACCGGGCCTCTAGTCCTATCTAATAAAAGAGAAACATGGTAATTAGCGGACAACCGCTACCCTTCCCATTGGCTACTCAGGGCGATATGCAAATTAACTGCCAGCCAAGATGGCGGCCAGCAGTCAGGCAGCTTGAAACTAACATGAGGCTTGCATGTTTCAGTGACGGAGGAAACCAACGTTGCCCGCCTGCCTTGCCGGCCTCTGAGCCTGCAGTTTGAAACATAGTTACAAATATAGAAGCTAAACAAAACCCCAGAAACCTGCTTTCAGCGAGCTGGGATCTCAGAGCTGGAGTTATACATTGTTTCAATTATAGAACCCAAACAAACCAGACACCTGCTTTCAGCAACGGAGGCCTAAGAGCTGGAGCCTCAGAACTAAAGCTGGCCCAGAATAAAAAAAGAAAAGAAAAAAAGGAGCGGTTGGGAGCTTCCGTCACCCGCCAGCCTGAAAACAGCCCTCAGCCCCTCACCCAGACTGGCCAGGCACCCCAGCGGGGACCCCCACCCTGAAGGGTGTGTGACCAGCTGCAAACAGCCATCATCTCCTCACCCAGGCTGGCTAGGCACCCCAGTGGGGACCCCCGCCCTGATCCAGGACACCCTTCAGGGCAAACCAGCCGGCCCCCACACATGCACCAGGCCTCTATCCTATAAAGTAAAATGGTAATATGCCTCCCAGCACCGGGATCAGCAGAGCCGCGAGGCCTCCCGGCACTGGGATCAGCGTGAGAGGGGGCAGTGCCCAAACCCCCTGATCACCCTGCAGCTCTGTTCGTGACAGGGGAAGGCCCCCCAACCCCCTGATCAGCCCTGCTCTGTGCCTGATACGGGGGAGCTCCCCAACCCCCTGATCGGCCCTGCTCTGTGTTTGACAGGGTGCAGCGTCCCAACACCCCCCCCCACACACAGGCCCTGCTCTGTGTGTGACGGGGTAGAGCCATAACCACCCCATCGGCCCTGCCCTGAGTGTGACAGGGTGCGGCGCCCTAACCCCCTGATCCGCCCTGCTCTTTGTGTGACAGGGGGTGGTGCCCCAACTCCCCTATTGGCCCTACTCTATGAGTGACAGGGGGGAGCTCCCCAACCCCCTGATTGGCCCTGCTCTGTGGGTGACAGGGTACGGAGCCCTAACCCCCCTGACGGGCCCTGCTCTGTGAGTGACAGGGGGCAGTGCCCTAACCCCCTGATCTGCCCTGCTCTGTGCGTGACAGGGGGTGGTGCTGCAACCTCCCCATTGACCCTGCCTTGAGTGTGACAGGGGTCGGTGCCTCAATCCCCCTATCAGCCCTACCCTGAGCATGACTGAGGGTGGCATCGCAACCTCCTGATCCACCCTGCTCTGTGCATGACAGGGGCGGCGCCCCAACTCCCCAATCGGCCCTGCTCTGAGCCCGACCAGGGGCTGCACCTAGGCATTGGGCCTGCCCTCTGCCACCCGGGAGCAGGCCTAAGCCAGCAGGTCGTTATCTCCCGAGGGGTCCCAGACTGCGAGAGGGCACAGGTCTGGCTGACGGACCCCCTCTTCCCCCCGAGTGCACAAATTTTTGTGCACCGGGCCTCTAGTTTATTTGTAATTCTAGAACTATTTGTTGCTTCACTGAGGGATTAAGCACAAGATTTCTGACTACAGATTCAGAACTCTTACCACCAAAGTAGCATTTCCAAAAGTTTGTTGCATGGACCACCAGTTCTCTGAACAAAATACTCCCTTTAATCAAAAAAGACAGAGAAATCTCTTCTTTTATAGATTCATAGAGCAAATTTAAACTTTATAGGCTATAAGACAAATTTGTTTAAATTTGATGAACATTTTTTTTATTAACCTTATGTTTCTCAAAACTATTCTACCCCAAAACATCTCTTTGGGTGGAAAAATGAATACAGGGTGGTTCAGGAACTTGTGACAAACTAGTATAATGGATGCACAGTAGGGGGTGTGAAGGCTACAGAAAGGATATATGTTAGAGAGTTGCATAGTACATTTCTAAATCTATGCATGACCATGAAGGTGTGTGTCTGTAGAAGACCAAGAGGCTTTTTATTCTCTTCTTACTAGATGTTATTAAATGGGCAGATATGTTTGGAGAGAATAAGGTCAGTGTACATTATCAGAATGATGAAAAATTTAGGATGCCAGCAAACAAATGGAACTGAGAGAATTCCTTTGACCCCCTTTCTCAGCCACCTCTAACACTTGCTCAGCATTGAGAAGATCAAACCTTCCTCTAACCAAAACTTCACTTAATGTCTGATTCTAGGACTAGGGTAGAAATTACATAAGATAAGCCTGGAGCATCTTATAGTGCTAAAAAGTAAGAAAGTGCTTTAAAAAATACACAATCATGGAGTCATGTAAAAGTATACAGGGGCTAACTGAAAGATTTCCTAATAGCCAAAGCTGGGAAAATGTAAGCAGTAAAATAAATATTGTAATACTGGATTATAACTCAAAGTATAAAACAAATACTTATGAGTTCATACTGAAATAAATGATTAAATACATAGATAAACAAATGGAGAAGAGATAAATCTACTGTGTAGAAAAATTCAAAATGATTTCTGAAGATACTCTGCCCTTAAGAATATGAAGCATAAATCTCCACCACTTAATTGTGGGGAGCACATAGTGACTTCCTTCCAAAAACTTCCAAAAAGCATATTATAGATAGAAGGGAGGAGTCACTTCATAGTGGAGAAAACTGACAAACACTACAGGACACACGTGATCAAGGTCAACATCAAGAATGATAAGTCATGATAAGGTGTATCCTTAATATGATTTGATGAAAATGGCGCTTTACCTCTGTGGTTTTCCTCCAAAAAACAAATTTAATAATAATAAAAACACCAGACAAATCTCAGTTGAGGGCCATTCTACAAATACCTGACCTATACTCCTCAAAATTGTTAAGATCATTCAAAACAAGGAAAATCTTAAAAACTGCCATAGCGAAAAGGAGTCTAAGGAGACATGATGACTATATGTAAGGTGGCATCCTACATCCTGGAACAATAAAAAGGGTATTAGGGAAAAACTGAGGGAGTCTGAGCAAAGTATAAACTTTAGTTAATAGCAGTATATCAATATTGTGTCATTAGTTGTGACAAATTGATTCATTAATTGTTTGTTAACAACGGGAAGTGGATACAGTGTACATGGGAAGTTTCTGTAATACTTGTGCATTTTTTGTCTGTAAAGCTAAAGCTTTTTCTAAAGTAAGTTCACTAGTCAAAACCACTGCCTCTAATAATCTTTGTGACAAGCCCAATTTTATAAAAACTGATTTATCTCTATATGAATTGGAGTGCAACTTAGTTACAAAAATCACAAGCAATGACTTTTGAAAAGGAAGAGTTAGACAAAATAAGGAAAGCACAATTTTTAATGCAACAAAAGAGTAAAATGTGTATATACAATTTTTAAATGGGCTGCCTCAACCAGATGTTCCAATCCCTTCATGTAATGTTTTTAATACAGTGGGTGCTTTATTGCCAAGTGTAAATCATTATTAAAAAATAAAACCACAGGGAGTCGCTCAAGATGGTGGTGTAGATAAATGTCATACTCAAATCCTCCCACAAACACATCAAAATTACAACTAAACTAAAGAACAACCATCACTCAGAACTGTCTGAAATCTAGCTGAACATAAGCCTTCAAATTAAGGATATAAATAAAAAGCTACATTGAGACTGGTAGAAGGGGCAGAAACATAGAACAAGCTGGTCCTATCAGTGATGGCGAACCCTTTGAGCTCGGGGTGTCAGCATTTTGAAAAACCCTAACTTAACTCTGGTGCTGTGTCACATATAGAATTTTTTTTGATATGTGCAACCATAGTAAAACAAGGACTTATATTTTTGATATTTATTTTATATATTTAAATGCCATTTAACAAAGAAAAATCAACCAAAAAATGAGTTCGCGTGTCACCTCTGACACGCGTGTCATAGGTTCGCCATCACTGTGACCTATACCCATTGAAAGAGATACCTTGGCTGTGGAGGTCCCCCATGAGGAGTGAGGGGTCTTAAACTCACACCAGGTTACCCATCCCAGAGTTCCAGTGCCAAGAAGAGAAGTCCCCATAACTCCTGACCATAAAAATCAGCAGGGATTAAGGCTGAGTGAGATAGAGGGCTGCTGGAGTCCCAGGCAGTCTTCTTAAAGGGTTAGCACATGTAGTTACTCTGACTCACTCACTCTAAGCTCCGTTGCTGGACTGGCAGCTTAAAAGACACTAGGGACATATGGGGAAAACTGAATTGTCTGGCTTCAAGTAGAAGGCTGGAAGTGCAGCTTTCTCCCAAACAGAAGTGCTGGGAGAGTCCATTGTCCCTTTTCTGAGCCCTCCCTCCACAGAGGCAGCAGGCGGACACCCTATGTGTGTCTCCATAAACCTGGCTAAAGGAGTTCATTGCCACCAAACCAGTATTCCATGAAATCTTAAGCATCTTGAAGGAGGAGGAGGAGGAGGAGGAGGAGGAGGAGGAGGAGGAGGAGGAGGAGAGGAGGAGGAAGAGGAGGAGGAGGGGGGAAGAAGAAGAAGAAGAAGAAGAAGAAGAAGAAGAAGAAGAAGAAGAAGAAGAAGAAGAAGAAGAAGAAGAAGAAGAAGAGATAAAAATGTGAATAATAAAATAGCAATAACTACATATCTACCAATAATTACTTTAAATACAAATGGATAAAATGCTCCAATCAAAAGACATATGGAGGCTGAATGGATAACAAAACAAGAGACCTACATAATATACTGTCTACAAGAGAAGCACTTCAGATTGAAAGACACACACAGACTGAAGTAAAGGAACAGAAAAAGATATTTCATGAAAATTTAAACAAGCAAACAAAGGAAAATCTGGGGTACCGATACTTATACTGAACCTAATAGACTTTAAAATAAAGGCTATATACAAGACAAAAAAGGAACAAGAAATTACACTCTGGGTCTTTATCCAAAGAAACGCAAAACACTAAATCTAAAAGAAATATGCATCCATATGTTGACTGCAGTGCTATTTACAATAGAAAATATATGGAAGAAACCCAAGTGACCATCAGTAGATGAATAATAAAGAATTGGTGCATATATACAGTGGATTATGACTCAGCCATAAAAAAAGAATGAAATCTTACTATCTGCAACATGATGGATAGACAGGGTATTGTGCTGAGTGAAATAAGTGAGATAATGGAAGACAAATGGTATATGATTTCACATATGTGGAATTTAAAGAACAATATAAATGAACAAACAAAAACAGACTCATAGATACAGAGAACAGACTGATAGCTGCCAGATGAAAGGGGGGTTGGGGGACTGGGTGAAAAAGGTGAAAGATTAAGAAGTACAAATTAGTAATTACAGAATAGTCATGGGGATGTAAAATACAACATAGGGAATATAGTCAATAGTATTATAATAACTATGTATGCTATCAGATGGGTACTAGATTTATCAGGTGACCACTTAGTAAGTTATATAATGTCTGATCACTGAGCTGCACACCTGAAACTTATATAATGTTGAATGTCAATGGTAATTGAAAAATAAAGTTTAAAGTAAAAAAAATAATAAAAATAATGAAATACTGTCCTTTGTGACACCATACATAAATCTGGAGGTCATTATACTAAGTGTAAAAAAATGAAACCACTATCTTTTTTTGCATTTTCTTTTAAAAAAATATATCTTTATTGTTGAAAGTAATACAGATGTCCCCCATTGAGCCCTCCTCCATGCCCCAGGCCCCCCAGGCCTTCACCACACTATTGTCTGTATTCGTGGGTTACATATAAGTTCTCTGGTTAATCTTTCCCCATCCACTCACCCCCACCTTCCCTCTAAGATTCCTCAGTCTGTTCCATGCTTCTGTCTCTAGATCAGTGTTTCTCAACCTGTGGGTCGTGACCCCTTTGGGGGTCGAACGACCCTTTCACAGGGATCGCCTACATACATCCTGCATATCAGATATTTACATTACGATTCATAACAGTAGCAAAATTACAGTTATGAAGTAGCAACAAAAATAATTTTATGGTTGGGGGTCACCACAACATGAGGAATTGTATTAAAGGGTCGCAGCATTAGGACAGTTGAGAATCACTAGAGTCTATAATCAGCCGTGGGCAAACTACGGCCCGCGGGCTGGATCTGGCCCGTTTGAAATGAATAAAGCTATTGAAAGAAAAGACCGTACCCTTTTATGTAATGATGTTTACTTTGAATTTATATTAGTTCATACAAACACTCCATCCATGCTTTTGTTCCGGCCCTCCTGTCCAGTTTAAGAACCCATTGTGGCCCTCGAGTCAAAAAGTTTGCCCACCCCTGCATCTATATTGTTGATCTGTTTATTTTGTTCATTAGAGTCTACGTATTAGTGAGATCATGTGAAACTTGAAAAAATGCTCAAAGTTACTAATCATCAAAGAGATGCAAACTAAAAGAACAATGAGGTATCACTTCACACCTTTCAGAATGGTTACCATCAACAAATGACAAGTTCTGGTGAGGATGTGGAGAAAAGGGAACCCTAGTACACTACTGGTGGGAATGCATACTGGTACAGCCACTATGGAAAATAATATGGAGTTTCCTAAAAAAATTAAAAATGGATATGCCATTTGACCCAGTGATCTCACTTCTAAGAGTATATCCTAAGAATCCTGAAGTACCAATCAGAAAGAACATATGCACACCTATGTTAATAGCCATGCTATTTACTATAGCGAACATCTGGAAACAGCCCAAGTGCACATCAGTAGATGAGTGGATAAAAAAGCTGTTCTACATTTATAGAATGGAATACTATGCAGCTATAAAAAGGAAGACTCTCTTACTCTTTGAGAGAGCAGAGAGGGACCTGGAGAGTATTATGCTAAGCAAAATAAGCCAGTCAGAGAAAGACAAGTACCACTATCTTTTTTATACGTAACATTTTAGATATATCAATTTGTGATTTAATGGGTATTTGTAAAACTCTTATAGTACAAAGAATATGAAATCGCTCTTTTTGTTATTTAGGCTAATTTTATTTCATGCAGCATAACCATACAGATCTGTTGACCAACTATATTACAGTAATATGGCTAGAACTAGAAATTTTTAATAAAAATGTGCAAATCATTTGATTTTATCAAATAATAATGTATTTATTTATGTATTTATTTATTTAAATAGAATATTGTCTATCAGTAGAATACTTTGTAATGATAAATCATTACAAAATCCTTTAAATTCTCCTTATTGCAACAAATCAAAACATGGTTGCTGTTATGACCAGGCTTCAGTACCTTATATGTTTTAGCAGCTTTTACATTACACATTTAAAGAAATCTGGATCACTGTATATATCAGATGATCTAGCACTTTCTATCATAAATTATGAATAAGATATCACTTATACAAATCTATTGATTCAGGTAATTTTTTACATCTGTTTTCTAATGGATTTATTTTTAAACATTTTTTAAGTTTTATAGCTAGACTATTTTTATACTTGACCCCTTTTGAGCATTAGAATCTATAATAATAAAAGCATAATATGCTAATTAGACTGGATGACCTTCTGGATGAAGCCGGGGCTGCGAGGGAAGCCCGGGTCCTGGGTGCCAGAAGGAAGCTGGTGCCGGCAGCCGGGGGAAGGAAGGCCTGCTCTTGCACGAATTTTGTGTATCGGGACTCTAGTTAGAAAATAAAAATGACAATCTAAAGTAAGCACATCTTTGGAGTCCTAATATGCTGGGAGGAGGAGAACCCTTTGAGCAAGTGTATTTTTTGTATTGAATACTTGGTGTTATCAAAAACAGAAGCAGGACATGTCTTTAGAGCACTTCACATATATCTGCAGGATTTTAGAGCATGTTGCCATGGAACATAATTCCTTTAAGAATTACAAATCAAAGAAAGGCCATTTGGCATAATAATTCCATTTCTTAACATCATTTTGTTGCATTCATCAAGATGTATTACAAACCCTAACAATTTAGGGACAATCCACTGCCTTTTGAAATGCATTCATACTGGATCTTCAAATCAACTCCATTTTAGCAACTAATTAGTTACACTAATAAACTTTTAAGAATAGGGCTCTGCAATTTTAGAAAATGTCACCATTCCCTTTGTAAATTAATGATATGTTCCCCATTGCACAATAATAGGTGGTTATCAGTCTTTCCTCTTCATCCTGTCTCAGCCATTTAACTAAATCTACACTGAGTCCTCCAGAGAATTTCATGGTCTGTCACCCTACTCACTGGTATCTAGATGTACAAATGTTTTAGCAGTCCCTTAATTTTTACATCACTAGGCAACTGTTCTAAGTTTAAAAGAAAGAACAGGTTTCACCTGAACATTCAGACAAGTACCCTACTACAGAAGTAAGTTTTTTTTCATTTATATTAAAGAAACACACAACCTGAGACCTAATGTATTGCACCTTCACATCATTAAATGTAACATGCGGAACCTCACATTACTATGCTACACATGGCCAATAAATTTTAGTATTCACAGGATTATGGTAATTAAGTCTTCCTTTTCTTTGGGTGATGTGACACTTGCTTAACTGTAATGTCACTCCACTTAAAATCTGTGTAAACAACATTATCCTAGTCACTCTGCATTACATTTCCAACTGTGAGCAAAATTACTATGCCAGAGTGGACAATAATGTAAGTAATCCCAAGGAAACATAATGTAAATTATTTGTTCAAGGTTCAAATTGGATTTTCAATAAACAAAAAGAAATACTTTCTGTGCACATATAATATTAATGCATGTTGGGCATCCATGGAAAAGCACATGGGTATACTTGGAGGCAGTGATAATGACACAATGTCCATTATTTTGATGTTTTGTGGATAAAAGATAAATGTTTGCTAAGGCTTCATTCAGGCTAACAAAAGTATAGATACTCAATAAGGAGTAGTACATAGAACAACTGCAAATGGTTTTGTAAATAAAGATTCATTAATATCTCAAATGCAAATGATGATTTTTAGAAATGCAGATGATAAAGGCAATGCAACAATCCTTATTTTCCTTCTTTCCTTTTTTTTTGTACTCAGCAACCATAATATTTTTTAAGTAGAATACTAATTTCTCAATAGTCTTGTCAGCCACTTAGCGTATTATGTCCAAGAAGTGCTTTCTTGAAAATTTTCTGACCTATAAAAACTACCTTAAATGTTTTGAGATATCTTGCATTTTAAGTGATTCATAGTGCTTGTTCATAATGTTAAAAAAACCTGAAATCTCCATACAGGATGAGTAAGATCTGGCCAAAAATAATCTAGATTAACTGCGCACAAGTTCTTCTTCACTGAACTAGTGAAGTGATACAAAAAGCAAAATAGTGACTTTTAGAGTTATGATTATACTGTAAAACAGAGTGCCAATTAACGAAAATAGCAATGGAACTTCTTAAATATGTGACTCACGGTCAGTTCACAAATAGATCAAAGTGCATAAAAACCCTCAAAAGCACTTATGTGGGATTTTCTAGGCCTATTGTCACATTTGGATAAATGAGGTGTACATATGTGAAGTGTATTAATCTGGAGATCATCTGAACAAAGTGTGTGAACCACAATTTTCTTGTATTTTCTGATGTTGAAACTCTGTTGAAGGTCAATTCACTTTCTAGAAGTGCCATAGTCAAAAAGTTTTTCCAGGGCTACGTATAAAAAGACAAAGCCCTGCTTGGCCAGTGTGTCTCAGTGGTTGAGCATCAACCCATGAACTAAGAGTTCACTGGTTGAATTCCAGGTCAGGGCACATGCCCAGATTATGGGCCTAATCCTCAGTAGGGCGTGTGCAGGAGGCAGTTGATCAATGATTCTCTTATCATTTATGTTTCTATTGCTCCCTCTCCCTTCCTCTCTTAAATAAATAAAAACATTTTTTTTAAAAAAGAGAAGCCCCTAAAAATGTCTTAATCACAAGAGATTAACTGATTTCTATTTTGTTTGCTAGAATTGTCACCTTCCATAGTAGAGGCTTTACTAAAAATATAACTATGTTCAATATCCTCATAGAATAAGCAATGTTCTTTTTTACGGTAAAGTCATTTAAAATAATAGGTACTCTGTACTAGAGATAGGATATACTTGTGTGTGCAAATGTGTGAGTTTATGTGAGTGCGTTTGTGTCATATGTTTGCAATTATGGGAGTTTAAATAAAAATCAGTTTCAACTGACTCTGTATTATACTCTAATTTCTTATAATATTGGACAGGTTTCTAATTGAATGTTTTTTCCAGTGCACATAGACTCTAACAAAACCTGCAAGCTCTTTGTTAAACCTCAGGGCAAAGATCCAGATCTTTCTAATCAAAAATATCTGCAAACACAATATCCAATTACTTTGCCCCATTGTCCAAAAAGAAATACAAAAATATACAGAAAAGTCAACCTGAGTCCTCCCTCCTTTTTAAGTAACTAAATGCAGCACCATAAAAGCACTGCTGGAATCAAATCTTAAGTGAGCTGAAAATACTGAATAGTCTCTTCTCTGAATCTGAAATGTGCATTAAAAGATCTTGAAAAACACACACACACAGCTATAACAAATAGTGGTTGAGTTTTCACTGTATTTCAGCATTTATGATGTGATACTTCAGAGTGGGAATCATTGAGGATGAATTCAAAATGGTGTGTTGCCATTGCCTAGTTCTTCTAATGCTGAGATCCTGCTCCCATCTTCTATCCCACCTCCCACCCTCAATTGTCCTTGAATTATGAGAAACACAAAGATAAATAATAAAATTTATTATCTTAACTAAGCTAGAAGGTGATATAACAGTATTCACAAGTTGGTAAAATTCAATTTTGTCTTTATATTTTATGCACAATAAGTAAATTATAGATTCAAGGTAAAGTGAAGATATGTATCACAGATCAAAGGTTATAGCATGCTTTTAAGAGATTGCTTAGTCCAAAATCTTAATTTTATAGATGCAGAAACTGAGGTTTCAACCCATAGTTATTTACAGCACTGTTTGAAGTCATGGACTTCTGACTTTTTTCCAAAACTTTTCCTGTCCCACTATCTCATATCAAATGAGGCTTTATGAAAAAGTGCATTATAACCAAGGAAAATACAAATTTTAAGTAGTATCCTTATGCTTATCTAAACTAGATATGTTTTTATTTTTTTTAATTTGATTTTATTGTTTAAAGTATTACAGATAGTAGTACATATGTCTCTTTTTTTTCTCCCATTGACCTTCCCCTGGCCTCCTCTACCCCCGGACACATGCCCTCACCCCCCTCCCAGTGTCTTGTGTCACTAGATACGTTTTTAAATGAATGATGACACAAATAGTATCAGTATTAAGTGATGAGAACCAATCTTTAAATGTATGTATAATCATGAAAAATGATAAATTAAAAGAAGTATATTTTATTAAAAGGAATTATTTGTTAAAAAATAACTACTATGCTGGAAAGAATGTGTGGAAATTGCAGTGTTTGTAAATGCTAGTAAGAGTATAAATCAGAAGCTATTTAGAGAACAATTCGGTAATAACTATTAAAGTTGGAGATGTGTATAGCCCAGAATTTGACAATTTCACTTCTAGGTTTATATCCTAGAGAAGCTCTCCCACATGGGCACAAGGAAATATGGTGTCTATTACAACACTGTAAGTAACAACAAAAAATTGAAAACAACCTAAATGTCAATCACTATAGTAAAGAATTATCAAACTATATACTCATACACTGAAATAATACAGTGGACAATTAAAAAAATAAATGAACTAGATTTACATGTATCCACCTAGATATATCTCCAAAATGTAATGTGAAAATGATTACAAAAACATATTATAGTTTCAAACCATTTTAGGTACACTTTTACAAATATAAAAATTAATACTGAATATTTACACATATGATAAAGGAAACATACAGCAACACTACACACCAATTTTAAGATAGTGGTTACCTCTAGTGGAGGGTGAGTTGAAAGGAGATTAGTGTTAGTCATATCATTAATGCTTTATAGATACATCTTTTCTTTTTAATTTGACTCACGAATCAAATGTAGCAAAATATAGACATAGTTATTGGTCAACAGCTATCATTATTTTCTACTCTTTCTACTTGAACTTCATTATAATTAATCTTGCTAATTTATTACATGTTAGAAATGATGTAACCAAATTGATTTCAGAATAGAAATGCCATTTGCAGTCATATATATACTTAAATATGAGGTTTTGGTAATAAGTACAATTCCATTTGTCAGAGTATTAAAATGTATTGATCCAAAGTATATGAGCTTTGAAATCAGACTGCCTTGATTCAGATGCTGGCTCTGGTATCTGTAGGCTGTATGGCCATAATAAGTAACTTAACCTTCTCTGTATCTCAGTATCATCTGTAAAACAAGGATCACAATAATAGCACCTAGCTTATAGGGTTCTTATGATGATGTAATGAACTAATACATGGAAAATCACCTGGTATATCATGTTTGAAAAATGTTAGATATTATAATGTTCTGACAAAATATAGTACTAACTATTCATCAAAGTTTATCCTTAATTACCTTATTTATATGTCTACACTGGTCAAATGCATCAAATAATCACTCGTTGTTTTTTAATTCTTTCCTTTGAGGACTAACCAACAAATAATCTCCAATTGTTAGAGTTTTTAGGGAACAGTTAATTTATTAGTACATTTAAATATAGCTCATCCCTATCACATAACAGATTACTTATGATCAGATCTATCTGATGATCTAAGGGCAGCCGTGTCTATCCAATTTTTTTTACCCAAATTTCATTCAAGTAGACATCAATTGTTTTGCACACTGTCATATGTATTGACAAGTTGTCCAACAATTTATCATCTTTCATGTCTGAGTTATATCTGCAGCTAGAATAATGAGAGGGGGGATGTGGAAGAGGAAATAGAGGGGATAAATGGTGATGGAAAAAATAAAACAGATATGGGTGGGCATTTTTAAAGTTAATTTAGGATTTGAGATTGTGCATTCTTTTCTTTCTCTTTCTTTTTCAGTTTTCTCTTTTGTAAGAAGTCTTTGATAAGTTTCTCAGCAGAAATGATAATGTTAACTTACCATCCTGACTAAGGATTTATGGTGCGGATCCTACAGGTCATTAAAGCACGTTTAGCAGTGGGGTGTTTTTCTTTTCTTTCTTTTTCCTAGAGAGATTGAAATTTAATTGTTTCCTTGCTAGACAAATATGCTTTTGGATTGCCAGTAATGAAAAGGGCATACATATGTCAAAAGCATTGTAGCACAGTGGGATTATGTGCTAGGGTCCAGGGCAGGACAGACAAATAAGCAAAGCCCTAGATCAGTCAAACAGTTACCTCTTAATAAAATCTCAGATGACCAAATTTTGTTTTACCTTTGCCAATGCCTATCAAAAGTTCAAATGAAGTTTTGTTGTGTTAACTACTTACATTTCTCTTATTTCTTATTTTAACCATTTGTAAAAATAAAGGAATTTCACTAGATAAAATTAGAAATGCATTTAAAGGCAAGCCAATCTAAAAAAAAAAATGCATGCTATATGCATGGCTTTCTTCCGATTAAAGCACCATTAATTGGGCATTAAATAGAAGCCTTAATTATATTATGTGAAAAAAACCTATACTTAAATATTTTCTTTTGGACATGGCAGTAATTAGTTTTCATGCTGCATTTTATTGATAAATATGAAAGCCCCAAATTCATAATTTTGTCTTAATTTTCAAACCACATTAAGGAAAAATTGTCTTGGTTATTTCCATGCAGTAATAAAAAATCACAAACTGCATAGTCATTATTTTGAGTACCAGGAGAATTATTTACAAGCACTCCACTTATAAGTTATTTACTTTACATGAATTTTCCGTCATCAAGATCTTCAGGTGTATGTCTAATATACTGAGGTTTTTTTAATTGCATTATGTAGAGGATATACAATTTAAAGCAGAGGTAACAAACTGACAGCCCTTGAGCTAGATCCAGACTACAAATGGTTTGTTTGCGTGTTGTTGGGCTGTTTTGGGTTTTGTTTTTGTTTTTTTTTTTGCCTGCATAATGTAGCCTTTTTTTGCTTTTTATTGAATTAATTACCAACAGTAAAGAATTAGGTAAATTTTACATAAAAATCTGATTTCCTGTCTTCTCTTAAAAAGTCAGATCTTAACACTGGGCCTGCATTCCAATCAGCTGAGCCTAGTAATAGCTGCCACCTTTGGAAAGAATATATACTCTCTAATTCAGCAGGGTCTCCCCTCTACTCCTTAATGCTTATGTTCTTTCTTTTACCTTCTGAGCCTTGACTCAGTAGGCATTAGAGTTTGTGACACTCCTGTTTCTCTGTAGTTTCTGGGAATTAATAGGTACATATACTTTCAAAAACATTTCATGGTTTTCCTCAGATTACAGTAAATGTAAAAACTCATTATGTATATATGTACACAAGTAATGTGTGTTATGATTAATCTAGAAATAAATATACAAAGTTTTAAACTATTGTGTACTTAATTTAAAGTGAAGGTTAACATTAATTTGCAGAGCATTTCATTCAGAAAATAAAAATAAAATGTACGTTTTTTTCAATGCCTAAATTCAATTTCATTCATATACAATAAAAAACACTTACTTTCAATATCCCAAATGTAAAACTCAAAACTCAATCCATTTAAAGTTTCTTAGTTAAAAAACATTCATTAATAAAATTTAATGGGTTTCAGTCCCTTCAGCAATGAAATCACAGTCTAACAAAAATGTTTGACACTTAAGGAGGCACATCCACTGCTTCAGGTCACTAGGGTATTATTTAGTGTGCATGATATTCAAGAGTAATATTTAAAACTAGAGGCCCAGCACACGGATTCGTGCACTGGTGTGGGGAATGGCCTTCAGGGATCAGCCCACTGTGGGAGCTCCACTCATTCTGGTCAGCCAAGCGTCTGCTCCCACTGTGGGAGTGCACTGGCCACCAGGAGGCAGCTCATGCATTGAGCGTCTGCACATCTGCCCCCTGGTGGTCAGTGCACATCATAATGACTGGTCGACTGGTTGTTCTGCCTTTCGGTTGCTGGGCTTTTATAGATATAGATATAGATAGACATAGACATAGACATAGACATAGACATAGACATAGACATAGTAACAGATATAGATGATAGAGATGAGATAGAGATAGATAGAGATAGAGATAGAGATAGAGATAGAGATAGAGATAGAGATAGAGATAGAGATAGAGATAGAGATATAGAGAGAGATATATAGATATAGATAGATAGATAGATAGATAGATAGATAGATAGATAGATGATAGAATATATCCCAGATATTAGGAACACCGCCATAGCGATTTTCATTTTCCATGTTGAAAACTCAGGATAAATCACTTAGAGTGGACCCAATCTCCCCTACAGACTAGAAGGAAAGGGAAAAGTCAACAAAGGGTGATTTAACCTGAGATGGTTGTTTGGAAGAGAAGAGGGAGCACTATTGCAGGCAATAGCAAAACCTACTTTAGTATCATGGGTTGCTCTCTTTCTCTTTTGCCTGTCTGAGTAACTGCCAGTTTTTCCCCATAACAACCTAAAAGATATAAAGCCTGAAGCAACATGTTATCTCTGATTTCAATTTAACTATAATTGTCATAGACATTTTAGGAAGTTTCAAGCATGAATCTTCTTAGATTTCCAAATACTTAAAGAATGTATTTTCACAAGAACAAAAATTTTAGAACTACTGACATGCCTACAAAATATATCTATGTCTAATGCTTAGAACTCCAAAAGATTAGAATTGTGGGTTCCCCCCCCCAAATTATTGCTGTAGCACACTTAATAACCTTTGCTGCCCTGCAAAAGTGAATGTACCTTCCTAAGCATTCAGAGTCATGGGACAGGGTGGATGAATTATTTTCCCATTATTTTACATAGGTGTCAGAAACCCTCACTCAAACTCCATTGACTTTACAGCCTTTCTCTAATTTCTTCAATTCCAAGGGAAGTTGCTTCTTGTGGCTGGAAGTGATCTCCCCACTACAAGGTTCCGGTATCTACTCCCAGTTAACAGATATGAATGGTCACTAAATAACACTAGTGAAATCATGGGGACCCCAATTAACTAGAACCCTCAAATGTGCAGACTGGTTCTAATTAGCTATTTGGATTTCTTGTTTTATTATTAACAAATGGTTAAGCAAAATTCAGTTTTTGCTGCTGAAATTTTTAAATGGCTCTACTTTCCTACCTTAGTAAGTATAGTACAGGTAACAAAATTATTGAAGTTGGGCTGAATCTGTACAGGTTCCAGGACATTCCCAGGAAGTTGATTTTTAAAAAAATAAATACATAAATACCTGTTAACAGCTTGTTTTCTTGTCATTTGCCTCTTCCTTCTAAAAGGAGAGTGTAGCAAAAAATAAATAAATAAAACTGGTTAATTGAGAGTTCTGGTTAATTAGCTTCCAATTAATCAAGGCTTTATTATATTTTACCAAAAAATCTTCTTAAAATCTGCAGAAATTTTAGATAAGTTACACACAATGAAACAGCAGCAGGGAAGAGCACAAGAAGGTAGGAAAGCCTGAATTGCTATTAGATAGTATTTTAGATATGTGGATAATGTTATTAAACTTCTGGTCTAATCCCAGTTGAGTAAAGAATAATGTGAAATGTGATGTGGTTTAGGGCTTTTCCATATATGAATGCAAGGAAATAAAGTTATAGATTTCTGTTGAAGAAAATGGCCTCGGGTCATAACAATTCCAAAAAGGCTTCAGCAATATTGTGTCTTTTCCCTTTCTCTCAAGAGCTTTCTTCCCATCCCATTGGGTATTCCAATACTTTTCAGGGGAAAATCCCCTTCCAGTTTTTTTACATTTTTTATTTGCCAGCAGGATGATGAAAATAAGCCAATATAAATGCTATGCCTTAATTTCCTAAACATGGAGCCATTAATCACTCAGCTCATTCTATAGTTATTTCTGTAGAAACATGTAACTATTTTACATCTTCCCCCAAAGGGTTACACATGCACATGTGCACACACACTAGCACACACGCACAAACATACAGTCATACACACATCCATGCAAAATAAGTTAAAAACATACAAAAGAAATCAATAAAAAACATAATTAGCTTAGTTAACAATATATCTATTATTTCCAGTAGTATGTTTCCCAGCATTCCCATATCCTTTAATGAAGAACAAAAAAAAACTAAAATGCCATGCTAATAAAAAAAACACTATAAGACTGTAACTTGGCTTTTTTGAGCTTTAGTGCACTTATTAGCACAGAAACAGGAACCTCTCTATAATACCAGTACAAATATATATGAGTGGTTCATCACCCCTTTATAATCTTTTCTTCTAATAGCCTTTTTTGTTAAAAGTTTCCTTTCAGGTATTTTGTTTGTTTGTTTTTGAAAGGCAACTGCTTTCCTGCTTAAAGGTCTGTAGAAAGATTTCTAAATAAACCACAAATGCAAGCATATAGGGCTGCTGGGGAAAGATTATTTAAGTTTAGGACTTTAAAATGACCAAGTATTGAAACATTCTTGCTAATAGTATCCAATAAATATGCGTTCGTGAGTTAACTATTATTTAATTAAGGATTTAAAACTTTCTCAGGAGCTTACCTTGACTTTTGACATTTTTTCATTTGTTTTATCAAATATAAGATGTATTTTATAGTACTGTTTATAACTCTAACTCTAGAACTTCAGGGACTACATGTTAAATACACATAGTTTATTTTTGACATTCAAATATAATATGACTTCTATACTTCTGAATTTGTTCCTTCTGTGATGTCAACTAATTTATTTTAGATTTTTTTACACTTTGCCAAATAATTAACATTTTGGTAATTTTTACTGGACAAGCAGATGCTACAATTAATATCAGCTCAGTATAGAGCAGCTCTCATCTGAATTTCCTGGAGTTGGCCTAGAATGTTTTGTACCCCCTTAAATTCCTCTTTGTCTCCTGAAGTTACATTTTGCTGCTTCTCCCCACTTCTAAGTATGGATATGAAATTAAAGTGATGAACATAGGGCCTGAAATTTACTAAAATTTATTTTTTGTGACTGAAATATACCTATTACCACCTTCTTACAAAGCGAATCACAAAAGGGGTTACATATATTCAAGAACAGTGGATCAAATAATATTCTCAAAATACCATGACAACCAATAGATCTATTACCAACAGAAGCCCTACAACAAATTGGGGTAAGTAGTTAGGGTCTCTACTCAGCTCACCCGCTCCAATAATCATTGCTGCACTACATTAGGATACTGGTCATCCTTATAATAGGGATACTTTCCCCCAACATACAGGATATACCTGGAAGGTAATTTGGCTGTGGCTGAGACACAAGGACTCAACCAGAGCAGGCTGTATTTTAATTCTTCAAGATCATTTTAATTTTGTACCACTTATAAATGAATTTTCATACTTAGATTCTTTTAACTTGTAATGTGTGAATGCAAGGCCACAAAGTTAATGGCAATGGTTGTTACCCAGCATTCCCTTCTCTGATTGGAAGAAATTCAGCGGAAGAATCAGAGATATGGAATTTTTATATTTGAAACCTAAACTTAGGCCATAAAATCACATTTAACAATAAATAGCATTCAGACCACATGCCAAGAGAAAACAAAATATCACAGAGTAAGGAGTCCAGTTATGAACTCACAGACTCATTGGATTCAAGTATTTTAGTACTTTTGAAGATAAATTAAAAATTCACTATCAAATATCACATAGTAAGTCATATCTCTGAACTGAAGGTAACTAGAATGCTACTTTCATTAATTCTTCATGCAGGAGAGTTGACTCAAAGCAGAGCATTTCAAAGCTATAGTCAACCTTTGAGATGGATTTCAAACTGTACTCTAAAGAACTTCAAGAAAGTGCTGATGGGTGGTAGAAGAAAAGACAAGGAGAGAAACCAAGATGGCGGCATAGGTAAACACTGGAGATTGCTGCCTCACACAACCACTTCAAAAATACAACTAAAAGACGGAACAGACATCATCCAGAACCACAGGAAGGCTGGCTGAGTGGAAATTCTACAACTAGAAGGAAAGAGAAAAGCATACCGAGACTCAGAGGAGGTGCGGTGCGGAAGTAAAATACAGAGGTACAGAGGCGCATGTGGAGAGGGTTGGCGGCTGAGGACACGGTTGTCTTTTTCAATCGGGAGGGAGTCTCAAGCTCTGAGATCCAGTTCCAGGCGAGTCTCTGGGGACCCAGACTCATACGGGAGAAACTGGGCTGGCTGGCATTGGTCAGAACTCAAGGGCAGCTTTCTCCCGGGGGTGCTTGCCGGGACACTGAGAAGCAGGGCCTCTGAGGGCAGGACTGAGAGCAGCCATAACTACTTGCTCCGCCCTGTTGATCCCCTCGGACCCCGCCCCGCCCAAGCCACAAAGCTTTTGCATATGAAAGGCCTGGCCCTTTGCAATCTGATAATTACCTAACAAACTGCAGCTGCCCAAGGCCCCAGGGCAACTTGCATTGCATCACAGCTGGCTCCTGCTGGATAGCCTCAGGCAGAGGCTAGCTTAGCACCTCATTAGAGATCCAGGAGCCAGTGTGCTGGTGATCAGAGTGGGACCATCCAGATTGCAGCTCCTCAGATTCATAAAGGACACACTCAGGAGCCAGACTCAGTGAGCACCAAAGCCCCATGGAAGCAAGTCTTATCCTGGAGTGATGTCTCCAGCACAGAAGTTCTCCCACTGCAGACATAGCTGATTCTCACAGCCAATTGGCCTGGAGGTCAATCCCTCCCAGTGTTACCTACCACAATCAAGGCTTAACTACAACAAGACTGTGCACAAAGCCCACATCAGGGGTGCACCAAGAGTGTCTACCTCAGGTAATTGGGGATGCTGAGCCACTGGGCCCTACAGGACACCTAGCACAGAAAGCCACTCTATCGACACAGGGAAGCATAAAAAATAGCGGAGACAAAGAAACAGGACACAAATGACAGAAATGGAGGAAAGCAAACTACTGTATATAGAGTTCAAAACCACACTTTTAAAGTTTTTCAAGAATTTTCTAGAAACCGTCGATAAACTTAATGAGACCCTCAAGAAATATAATGAGACCCTCGAGGTTGTGATAAAGGACCAACTAGAAATTAAGCATACACTGACTGAAATAAAGTATATTATACAGACCCCCAACAGCAGACTAGAGGATCGCAAGAATCAAGTCAAAGATTTTAAATACAAAGAAGGAAACAACACCCAACCGGAAAAACAAAATGAAAAAAGAATCCAAAAATATGAAGATAGTGTAAGGAGCCTCTGGGACAACTTCAAGAGTACCAACATCCGAATTATGAGGGTGCCAGAAGAAGAGAGAGAGCAAGATATTGAAAACCTATTTGAAGAAATAATGACAGAAAACTTCTCCCACCTGGTGAAAGAAATAGACTTACAAGTCCAGGAAGTGCAGAGAACCCCAAGCAAAAGGAATCCAAAGAGGACCACACCAAGACACATCATAATTCAAATGCCAAGAGCAAAAGACAAAGAGAGAATCTTAAAAGCAGCAAGAGAAAGACACTCAGTTACCTACAAGAGAGTACCCATACGACTGTCAGCTGATTTCTCAACAGAAACTTTGCAGGCCAGAAGGGAGTGGCAAGAAACATTCAAAGTGATGAATAGCAAGAACCTACAACCAAGATTACTTTATCCAGAAAAGCTATCATTCAGAATTGTAGGTCAGATAAAGAGCTTCACAGACAAGAAAACGCTAAAGGAGTTCATCACCACTAAACCAGTATTAAATGAAATGCTGAAATGTATCCTTTAAGAAGAGGAAGAAGAAGAAAATGGTAAAGATACGAACTATGAACAACAAATACACATCTATCAACAAGTGAATCTGAAAATCAAGTGAATAACCTGATGAACAGAATGAACTGGTGATTATAATAGAATCAGGGGCATAGAAAGGGAGTGGACTGACTATTCTTTGGGGGGGAAAGGGGTGTGGGGGGTGCAGGAAGAGACTGGACAAAAATCGTGCACCTATGGATGAGGACAGTGGGGGGAGTGAGGGCGGAGGGGGGTGGGAAACGGGTGGAGGGGAGCTATGGGGGGAAAAAGAGGAATAACTGTAATAATCTGAACAATAAAGATTTAATTAAAAAGAAAAGACAAGAATGAGCCATTCTTTTTCATCCCTTTAATTAGTGAAGCTGTTCTTTTTCCTATGTGATGTATTGTCATAACTGCTCTAGTTTACAACCCACCATCACCGTTTCTCAGATGAGAAAAGTAGCCCCTCATATGTTCAAATGTTTGGCCAAGTTTAGTGTTTAGAAGTCTCCTTATACCTAATTTATGCTGCTGCCCCTGAATTTGTTCCCCTGCTTTCTCTACTGCATATTAGGGACCACTTTTTGAACCACCCTCCAAAGATTATCATATTTGCTTTATCTTCATGGAAACATAATACGGTCAATAGGCATGGTACACATTTAGAAAGTAGAAGAGACAAGACAAGATCCATGGCTACCTTGATCTCTAGGCCATTGCTCTTTCTACATAACACTGCTTTCATTCATTTCATTTTTAGTAAAATATAGTTGGCATAAAATAGTATATTAGTTTCAGGTGCACAACATAGTAATTCAACATTTAAATGCTTGTGATGTGACCTTTTAAAACAGAGGTTACAAACTGGCAAATAAGGCCTGCTAAATATAGCTCGGTCTGCCCAGAACTTTGAAAATCTGAAAATTTTACATAAAATCTGAATTTCTAAAAGAAAAAGAATATCTGAAAATACGGGTCCCACATATTTACTGGCTCAGCACAACTAGAGGAAGTAGAGGAAGAATGTTTACCCATAGACAGAATATACACTCTTCTGTTTCCTACAGATCCCATAATTTACTCTGATCTTATGCCTGACCCTCTAAATGAATTTATGTTATCGCCTTGGGTCTAGTAGGAATTTGAGTTTTATGACCATTATTTTAAAGTTTATGGGTATAATTTACTCAAATATTAGTCAATTTACCTGAAGAAACTTAAGCTGTAAGTGCTAGATTGTTTACCTGAAAGGTCATATGCATTTTATTTAATAGGAAAGACAAGCCTTTGATCCTTGAAGTAGATGCCACTTTACTATTATTATTTTTTTTTACCTACAGAAAAGCATCTAAAGAAAATTGTGTTGGACTAAAACAGATTCAATACAAAATGAACTCTGATTACACTCAGAGAAACATTGTTATTCAATCAGGGTAGTAGAAATAAATTTAAGATACAAAAAGATTGAGCCCTAACTGGTTTGGCTCAGTGGCTAGAGTGTCAGCCTGCAGACTGAAGGTCTTAGGTTTGATTCCAGTCAAGGGCACATGCCCAGGTTGCAGGCTCAATCCCCAGTAGGGGGCATGCAGGAGGCAGCCTATCAATGATTCTCTCATCACTGATGTTTCTCTCTCTTTCTCTCCTTCTCTCTTCCTCTCTGAAATCAATAAAAATATATTTTTTAAAAGGTTTAAAAAATTGATAAAATGTTTCCTGTGCTTTGATATATGTAAAAATTATCAAGTGATTGTACACTTTAAATATATACAACTGGTATTTGTCAAATATACCTCCATAAAGGTGGAAAAAATGTTTCCTATGCTTTGAAATTAGAGTCAACTTTTAACCTGACATATACTGGCATATTTCAGGGACTATTAAGTTGGGCTTTAGTTGTTCCTAACACAAAATCTTCTTTTTAATCATGTAATTTGTGTCTGTGGTCTAATATAATAAAGTGTTCATTTTTGGAACAAATATCTAATAAATATATAAGACATAAGTCAAGCAATGTCCTGCCCTCCCCCAACTTTACATGTAAAGGATAAATGGCCAGTAAACAGGTGTTAGTAAAACTGGGCTTAGGTTCTCCTTGGAGGCTTTAGTAAATCATGCTAACTGTGGCATTTCCACTATTGGAGCTTTTAGGGAGCTTTCCCTACTCTTTGCTAATAATTGTATTTATTTTATATGTCACCTCTTGTCCCATAGCATGTTAGGAATCCTGGAATTTCTTTGATAAGCTCAGTATGTCAAAAGTAAATTAAAATACATTTCATTATAAAACTATAAAAATAAAGGCCAGGATATTTTAGGTCTATTTAAGTTTTCAGAGGGCATCCAAACAAACTATTGATCACTTAAGTCTTCAAAAGCATGATCTTTGAATTCAAGACTCAAACAATTAAAACTATCATTTTCTTTCTTTTGGAAATTTATTTTTCCTAGAATTATTTGGGAATAACAAAAATTTTGGCTATATTAAATATCTGCTTCTTCTGAAAGACATTTGTGCGTAAGTTTGATTATTTAAAAAGTCAGGGATATTTAAAGTCAGAGTCCAGAAAGAAATGTAACGGAAAATTAAAAATGGCATGGGATGATAATAAAGATAAAGAAGTCTATGGCAATTTTTACACTTATTTTT
This sequence comes from Myotis myotis, assembly GCF_014108235.1. Lineage (NCBI taxonomy): Eukaryota > Metazoa > Chordata > Mammalia > Chiroptera > Vespertilionidae > Myotis > Myotis myotis. Next base: position 102,988,997 of record NW_023416346.1, on the reverse strand, counting down.
AAAAGAGGGAGATATATATATATATATATATATATATATATATATATATATATACATAGGCTGCCAATATAACTTAAAGAATGCAAGACTCTATGACAATTATCTCTGATAGATGACCATCTATACAAACAGTACTTTGTCAGTCCAGTCTGAGGAACCTCAGTGGTTCAATATTTCTCATGTGTCCTACAATAACAAAATATCTCAGAGATAGGATTATGGTTCACAGCATCAAATGTATTTTTCAAGACAATGATCATAAAAAATTAGAATAACTTGTTCTCACAATACAACAATAATTATTTCAGTTTGTACAATATGAATATAACTTTCAACAAGGATGAGGCCAATTAAATAGTCATATTATAAATCTATCTCAAATAGTTTTTTAATGATTTCCTTCTACATATTCAAACTCAGGAAATATCAGACACATAAGTAAACTCTGATTATTAGATAACCTACATGAAATCATTTATATTCTTTAAAGCTTTAAACATTAAAATCTCACAAAACCTTCATAAAAGTTAAATCACTTAATGCTGTGGGAATCTTTGGCCATAATATTTCTGTTGGAAATGTGTCTCTGTAACAGTTCTTCTATCCTCTTAGGTTTGGCCAAAGACACATGAGTTACCCTTTGACTCTTATCCTTTGATCTCTATGGGGGTGAGGAGTCTAGCCAGCCTTTTATAATGGAATTTTTAAAACACTTACTACACTCCTTATATTTCAAGTCTTCCCATTGATGATCATGTCTTCCTGATATTTGCTCAGAATGACTCACAGAAACCACTAAGAAAATGTGCCAGATCAAATGAGTCATTTATGGTAGATATACATTAAAGCCCTTGAGGCAATGGGCACAATCGCTGCTTTATCAGCTTTTAGTTAGCTTTGGGTTTGATGGTTTGATATCACACTCAAACGATAGGAAATTGGCCTACTTCCTAAATAGTATGCTGCTTATGTAGAGAACTTAGTGGCAGCTTCCAATTCTGAATGGCTGATTAAAACAGTGTTTCCTTTATAACATTTAAAACAATTTGTGAATATTTTATCTATTTACTTGTTTTAGATCTTTCGCCCCTCCAAAAATTCAATCTCCGTGAAAGAATAGGTTTAGATTTCTTGTTCACTGTTTCAATCCAAAACAGAGATGGCACAGAGTGGGTACTCAGTGAATATCTGTCAGATGAACTGACCATTAAATATGTGAAGGTACACTTCACTCATTCATATGCATCACTATTGAGTCTTCAAGTGCACTTACATATAACATTTTTTCAGAATGTGTTTCTACTATGCAACACTGTTTTACATCATTGATGATGGTGCTTAGTTTATATAAAGACAGCCATGGTGTTTTGGAATCTGAGTAAACTTTCACTGGGTAGCTAAAGTTGATTAGAAACAGTATAAGCCCAAACTTAGTTGATGGCATCAAATAAACTTAATTTCTGATGGATATGAAAATGTAGATCCATTGTAAAATTATTCACGGAGAGAAAGAATATTCTAAAATTTATTTTAGATGGAGAACCAAGATGGTGGCATAGGTAAGCACCTATACTTCCTGCCTCTCCCAACCACATCAAAATTACAACTAAAAGGCACAACAACTATCAAACAGAACTGCGGGAAAGCTGGCTGAGTGGAAGTTCCACAACTAGAGAGGTAAAGAAAGTGCATTGAGACTGGTAGGAGGTGTGGAGGTGCAGAAAGTGCTGGCACCTGGGTGTGCTGCTGCTTTTTTAATTGAGAGGGAGATATAATCTCCAGCTTGCTCTGAACTCCAGTTCTGAGTGACACTCTTGGGGACATCAACACATACGGGGAGAAACTGGACTATCTGGCATCAGGACAGGAATGCAAGGGTGTTTGCTTTCTTTCAGAGGTGTTTGCAGTGATCATTGTTCCTGTATGGGGATGTGGGGACATAGGGGGACCTCTCCAGCTCAGGGCTGACTGGCAGCCATTTTTGTTTGCTCCTCCCTGTTGATTCCCTGAGACCCCACCCCACCCAATCTACAACCCCACCCAAGCTGTGTGCAGAGGCTTTTACATATAAATGGCCTGTCCTTTCTCAGCCTAAAACCTGTTAAACAGGCAGCAGCAGCAGCAACCTGCCTTGCTACACATCTGGGCCTAGACTGGGCATTTCCAAACCCCATACAAGGAGGAGGAATCTGCAGATCTCTCTGTACCTCCTGCTGGTTGGCCCCAGGCAGTGGCTAACTTTGCACCACTTTGGAGATCCAAAAGCCGGTGTACCCAGTGGTCACTGTGAGATCATACCAGATTACAACTCTTCACATCCATAAGAGACAAACTCAAGGGGCAGAATCAGTGAGCACCAAAGCCCCATTGAAACAAGTCCTACCCCATAAGGGTGTCTTCTGCACAGCAGTTCTTCCAGTGTAGATACAGTTGGTCCTCACAACCAGTTGGCCTGGAAGTCAATTCCTCCCACTGATACCAATAGCAATCAAGGCTTAATTATAGCAAGACTGTGCACACAGCCCACTAAGGGGTGCACCAAGAGTGTCCACCTCAGGTTACTGGGGAGGCTGAGCCACTGGGCCCTATAGGACACCTACAACACAAGGACACTCTATCAAGTCAAGAAGACTTAGCAGCTACCCAATACATAGAAACAAACACAGGAAATTAGCCAAAGTGCGGAGACAAAGAAACATGTCACAAATGAAAGACATGGAGCAAAATAATGGATATAGAGTTCAAAACCACGGTTATAAGGTTACTCAAGAATCTTCTAGAAACCTCTGAGGAACTTAGTGAGACTGTCAAGGATCTTAGTGAGAATGCCAAAAAAATGGAAAAGGACCAGTCATAAATAAAGCATACACTGACTGAAATAAAGAATAATATACAGCCGAAACCAGTTTGGCTCAGTGGATAGAGCGTTGGCCTGTGGACTGAAAGGTCCCAGGTTCGATTCCGGTCAGAGGCATGTACCTTGGTTGTGGGCACATTCCCAGTGGGAGATGTGCAGGAGGCAGCTGATCGATTTTTCTCTCTCATCAATGTTTCTAACTCTCTATCTCTCTCCCTTTCTCTCTGTAAAAAATCAATAAAATATATTTTAAAAAAGAATAATATGCAGAGATTCAACATCAGACTAGAGGATCCTAAGAATCAAGTCAAAGATATGAAATATGAGGAAGCAAAAAACACCCAACTGGAAAAGCAAAAAGAAAAAAGAACCCAAAAATATGAAGATAGTGTAAGGAGCCTCTGGGACAACTTCAAGCATACCAACATCGGAATTATGGGGGGGGGGGTGCCAGAAGAAGAGAGAGAGCAAGATATTGAAAAGATATATACCTGGTGAAAGAAATAGACTTACAAGTCCAGGAAGTGCAGAGAACCCCAAACAAAAGGAATCCAAAGAGGACCACACCAAGACACATCATAATTCAAATGCCAAGAGCAAAAGACAAAGAGAGAATCTTAAAAGCAGCAAGAGAGAAAGAGTCAGTTACCTACAAGGGAGTATCCATATGACTATCAGCTGATTTCTCAACAGAAACTTTGCAGGCCAGAAGGGAGTAGCAAGAAACATTCAAAGTGATGAATAGCAAGAACCTACAACCAAGATTACTTTATCCCGCAAAGCTATCATTCAGAATTGTAGGTCAGATAAAGAGCTTCACAGACAAGAAAAAGCTAAAGGAGTTTATCAACACCAAACCATTATATGAAATGCTGAAAGGTATCCTTTAAGAAGAGGAAGAAGTAAAAGGTAAAGATAAAAATTATGAACAACAAATACATATGTATCAACAAGTGAATCTAAAAATCAAGTGAAAAAAAAATCTGATGAACAGAATAAACTGCTGAATATAATAGAATCAGGAACATGGAAAGGGAGTGGACTGACAATCCTCAGAGGAAAAAGGTTGTGGGGGATGCGGGAAGAAATTGGACAAAGAGCTTACAACTATGGACAAGGACAGTGGCGGGGGGGAGGTGAGAGCCTGGGTGGTGTGAGAAGCAGGTGGAGGAGAGCTATGGCGGGGAAAACAGAGGAACATCTGTAATAATCTGAACAATAAAGATTAAAAAAAAACTTTACCAAAAAATAATAAAAAATAATGTATTTTAATTATACCTTCCCTTTTTCTAACATTGGGCTTATTTGTTCAGTGAAGTTGGATGAGTAACACGGATCTGTAAGCACAATTCTGCTAAGCTGTTTCTAAGAAAATGAGTTCATTTGGCAATTGATCATTCTGATAATCCTATCTGGTTTAGTCTAGCTGCATATGAAGACAATTAAGCAAGGTCAGAGCAAAGGAATCCTGGGATGGACACACTCTCAATGTATTACTAAGAGGCAGGAGTGAGAATGAAGAGGATTATTTATTTGAAAGTCTGTTAAATCCCTATGCTTGTCCCTTGAGTTAATCCCTGACAAGGACTACTCTATTATTATAAATAAAATAGCATGTTTTTCAGCGATTAAGATACCAAAGGCAGATACTTGAAATTACAAATGATTACCTTTTGAAACACTAGATATAATGCATTTACATGTCCAAAATCTCATGTTAAATGATAACACCTTACTGTTACAGTTTTATACTAAACAGGGCATTTTTCTTTGTTAACTAATAATGCACAACTATTTTGTGTACAAAAGTAGGTTTGAAACACTGTACCATTTTATAGAGAGACTTGGACTAAAACATTTTTAATCTGCTTCAGTGTTCTTCCACTTCTTGTTGTTTACAATATTTATCTATCCAAATATGTCTGAATACCCATTTTCCTTGATGCCTTTTTTTCCGTGATCATCTTGTCATTTTTATGACATGTAAAAAAACAACTTCTTTAAGAGTTAAAGGAAGCTCTTCAGACATCTATATATATAAAAGGCTAAGTGACCATCCAACCGGTTGGTAGGTATGATGCACACTGACCACCAGGAGGCAAACACTCAAAACAGGAGCTGCTGAGCTGAGGTGACTTGGCAGCAGTGGTTCTCGGATGACACACCCTGGAACCAGAAAGGTGGGAGCCCGATTCCTCCTGGGACCATACAATTCCACCTTTGGTCATGGGTTATGTTGTTGCTGGGGCACTATCAGCCCTGGATCCGGTTTACTGCAAGCTTGCATTTGCATTCCACACCCTGTACAACAGCAACTTTGCAGAGTGCCCTCTTGCACTCTGGGACCCCTTGGGGGATGTTGGTTTGGGCCCAACCCCTGCAGACCAGGCCGAAGGACCCCACCTGCTGAAGGGATCCCGCTCACTCCCCACATGCTCTTTCAACTGTGACACCACCCCAGGTGTTGCAGGCCTGGGAGGGACCACAGGAAGTTGGCTCCAGGGCTGTCTCTTCCAGTCCCGCCCCACCAGCCACTTTCTAATTAATTTCCTTTCAATGTGCATGAATCCATGCACCAGGCCACTAGTATATATAATTGGTATTAGCAGTTTCTATACTGATACCATAGAGACATTTTTCTCCTCATCCTATCATAGCAGCGTATTAATTCAACATTTACTCTACAAATACAGATCTTCAACTATGTACAAAAGGTTCTTTGCTATGAACCATGGAGAATACAAAGATCTTCAGGCGTGGCCCTGATATCAGAATATTACTATCCATAAAAAGAAAAATATTATTGTTGCACATTGTTAATTGAAAGGCTTTGAATGATAAACTCCACACGATTTCCTGGCATAGTGGTGGCACTCAAAAATATCTGATAAATGAATGTTGAATGCATGGGTAATATAAATGAACTGTTATAAGAATTTAGATAAATTTATCACTTTTACCTACAGTGGACAGGAAAGTCTTTATGAAAGAGATGAAATTTTGAGTCTTGAAGGATAGATAGGTTTTGAGGAACAAAGACAGAAAGAGGACAACAATGATTGAGAAACTCACAGGATGGAGAGAATGAATTGCTACAAGAAAGTTTGTAGGTAGGAAATTACTGCAATATCCTCAGCATAATATCACCAGATTTATAGAAATGAGGATCAAAAGGAAGGAATATGTGCAACAGAAAGTATAAAGCTAGCATTAGTATAAATTAAAGCTTAAATGGACATGGAAACAAAGTATAGCATGGGGCAAAGGAGAACTCTGAGCTTACGACTTTGTCCATGAAATGTTATTTTCCAAGCTCCATGAAACCAAGTTATAAATGAATTTTCCAAGCAGTAACCTCTTCAGAAAAAGAAAAGAAAAAAAAACACCTGAATAAGGCATAAGGGGACTTGGGTATTAGTCCCAAACTACACAACTAATTAACTGTGTGACCATGAGCAAATGACTTCACCTCTCTAGAACCCAGTATACTCATTTGTAAAACAAGGATTGGATAAACTGACCTCTTCAATCCATGATAACTCAAATATCATATGGTTCTCTGGTTCCTAAATTGCCAACTACCTAGCAAAAAATACAGGTAGATTAAATTGAAATTCCTTTTGATAAATTAGTGGTTAGTGCAGCTTAGTTGCCATTCCTGAGGCATACTCTTTTTCCATTGGTTTATAAATACTTATAGCAATGTCTGTCAGTGGTATTCAGCTAAGGGGCATATCCTTCCTATGTTTCAGAAAAGAACTTACCAAAAATTCTTCAGACATTTTACTTCACAGAGAAAACAGTAGGGCATTATTCTGTTTGCATGCTACAGAAAGATAGACTTAGAGTGCAGATGTTTGTTCCAGCAAGTTTCACTTCCATTGAAAGATATACCTCTTTTACAACAATCTCTATTATAATAACAACAAATTTGACATTATCTATCTATATGTATATTGAAATGAGTTTATTTTCAATTAAATCTTCTTTAACCTTGCTCTTTAAAGGTTACAGAAATTCACGATTCTATCCTGTCTTCACAACTCATACTTTGTAGTCCTAAGGTCAATCTAATTCCCCTTTTCAAATGCTACATCCTTTTTTAAAATATGGTAACTAGAACTAAACACACTATTCTAAGTGGGGTTATAGGAATGTTGTGGTCTCATCATATATCCAATAGATTTTTAGATCTTTCTTATAACATGTATGCACGTAAAAATAAGCTGTCATTTGTCAAGAAAGTCACTGTAACTTTCATTTCTCCTTTGTGCAGTTAGTTTTATTTGGGGCTTTCTGATTGGAAAATTCCTATACATAGAGAAAATGAATTACATACTCTGCCTAAGAGTTGCACAGAGAAAAACATGTCACTCCTTCTGACCGATGTGTAACATCCACTTTATCCGCCGTAGATAAAACTGAAAGGACATGAGTGTCCATTAGTTAGTTATCATTTAACATACAAACATGATAATGCTGGTCTCATAAAATGTGTTTAAAAGTTTTTCTTCCTCTTCAATTTTTTGGAAGTGTTTGAGAAAGATTGGCATTAAAATTCACCAGTGAGGCCTTCTAGTCCTGGACCTTTATTTTTTGGGAGGTTTGTTATTACTGATTCAATCTCCTTACTAGTAATCACTCTATTCAAAATTTCTATTTCTTCATGATTCAGTCTTGGAATATTGTATATTTCTAGAAATTAAACAACTGGAAGTAAGAATCATAACTAATGGGTATCTCTTTGAAGTGTCTAGCAAAAGACAAGGTACAAAAAAGTACGTATTTACAAAAGGCTACAATGAACATTTAAAAGGGCTGTGAAGCTCTGCTGGCAGCAAAATCTCAGACATCTCTCATAGCAATATGCTTATTGATACATCTCCAGGGCAAAGGAAACTGAGAAGATAAACAAATGCTACTACATCAAAATAAAAAGCTTCAGCACAACAAAAGAAACCATCAATGAAATGAAAAGAGAGCCCACTGCATGGAAGAACATACTTGCCAGTGATACATCCCATAAGGGGGGTTAATTTCCAAACTATACAAGGAACTCATACAGCTTAACAAAAGGAATACAAACAATCCAATTGAAAGTGTGCAAAGGACCTAAATAGGCATTTCTCCAAAGGGGACATACAGATGGTCAAGAGACATGGAAAAATGCTCAGTCACTGATCATCAGAGAGATACAAATTAAAAGCATAATGAGGTATCAACTTACACTTGTCAGAATGGCTATGATCAACAAATAACAAATGACAAGTGCTGGTGAGGAGGTGGAGAAAAAGGGAACCCTAGTACACTGTTGGTGGGAATGCAGACTGGTGTGCAGCAACTGTGGAAAACAATATCAAGTTTCCTCAAAAAATTAAAAATGGAACTTCCATTTGACCCAGTGATCTCACTTCTAGAATATATCCTAAGAAACCAGAAACACCAATCAGAAAAAATGTATGCACCCCTATGTTCATAGCAGAGCCAATTACAATACTAAGATTTGGAAAAAACCCAAGTGCTCATCAGCAGATGAATGAATAAAAAAGTTATGGTACATTTACACAATGGAATACTATGCAGCTGTAAAAAAGAAAGAACTCTTACCATTTGCAACAACATGGGTGGACTTGGAAAGTATTATGCTAAGTGAAAGATAAGTATCATATGATCTCACTCATATGTGGAATCTAATGAACAAAATAGATGCAGAGACATAGAAGCATGGAACAGACAGATGAATCTCAGAAGGAAGAAGGGGGCAATGGGGTGGGTGGAGAGTGATTTACTGAGGAACTTACATGTATATATACATACCCTGTGGACATAGACAATAGAGTGGTGAAGGCCTGGGAGGGGCAGGTGTGGGGTGGGGGGGGTCAATTGGAAAAAAACAAACAAAGGGGACATCTGTAATACTTTCAACAATAAAGATATTTTTTCTAAAAAAAGAACATTTCCTCCTCCAACTGAAATTTCCTTCCCTATGGATTATTGGGGTATTCCTTCTATAGTTTATATAGTTATTTGTTGTCTCAAAAATGTTCAATATCATCCCACTTCAGGGTTTTTTTCTCCAAGTTTTGGCCTTTGTCTCTTGATCCCAATCAAATAAAAGATAAATTCCCATTGGTGAAAATCAACATACTGACATTGTCTTAGATTTTAGGTGTCAATTTTAACATTTTATAAAAACCAAACAGGCCCACCAACAAGTCTCTAAATAAAATTTCCAATGCATGGGTATCCAGGTGATTTATTAAAATTTTAAATCTCTTAGTTAAGTTCACATCAAGAGTTATGATTAGCATTAAATGAGTGTCCATGAAGGCTGTTAGCTATTTCATGACCTAATATATTTATTTGCTATTCTGTTTCTTTAAGTGTTTAGTGTGTTGTTGTTTTCTTCTTCTTCAGGAGCTCTCCATATTATTCCTTTTGCATATTTACCCTTTTCACTTTATCGATTACTAAAGGTTACTCCCATAACTGTCTTCTCAAATAATGCATAAGCATTTCCTTTATTCAAACATAGCTATATGTATCATCCATTTGTTAGAAAATATGCCCCCTTAAGTCTAAAACTTTACCAGGCATGCATTTTTTCCTAAAGGTTCTTCAACAATCCTGCCCCAGGTTTTTGGATGAAACTCTTCCTATCACTTTCTCCTGAGTAAAACAAAATTTAAAAGATTAAAAATAAGAAAAATAACTATACTTTCCTCTTATGTGAATATGAATCATCACTAATAGAAATGATTCAATACTCCCCAGGATGTGTAGATCCTTCTTACCCATCCCATCATGCATCTCCCATTTCCTCTATAATCATCTCTGGATTAGGACTCCTTATCATTACATTCGTTCTCTTCCAAGCTGTAGAAACTGTCTTCACACTGAAAATTTAGAGATTTCAGACTGCTTCTTTATCTCTCCAGGGCTATTGGACTTCCTTTTTCTTCCTTCATACTACTGTAGCAATCCTCCTATGTGAGATCTTTAGAACTTTATGATGCTTGCTTGTAAAGCTCTTGGTCTTATAGTAATCACATCTTGAAGAATGTCTTTGTATCAGTGAATGCTTCCCCCTAAAAATCACATCAAGTGGCAACAAAAGACCACCCCTTTATTATTTCTGAAGGTGCCTTCGTAGTAGGAAACAATACAGTTTTGCCATACTCACAAATACCATGTCCATATTACCTCACCCTAATCATTTACCTATTACACTATTCAGGAAACTAAACTGAAAGAAAGCAATAGCATGTCACACAAAATAGGCAGACAGGTCTAAATGTTTTATATACAAACTAGAGGCCCGGTGCACAAAAATTTGTGCACTCAGGGGGAGGGGGGTCCCTCAGCCCAGCCTGTGCCCTCTTGCAGTCTGGGACCTCTCAGCAGATAATGACCTGCTGGCTTAGGCCTGCTCCCAGGTGGCAGAGGGCAGGCCCAATCCCTAGGTGCAGCCCCTGGTTGGGCTCATAGCAGGGCTGATTGGGGAGTTGGGGCGCCGCCCCCTGTCATGCACAGAGCAGGGCAGATCGGGAGGTTGCAATGCCACCCTCAGTCACCCTCAGGGTAGGGCTGATTGGGGGGTTGGGGCACCGCCCCCTGTCACACTCAAGGCAGGGTCAATGGGGAGGTTGCAGCGCCACCCCCTGTCACGCACAGAGCAGGGCCCATCAGGGGGGTTGGGGCACCGCCCCTTGTCACACTCAGGGCAGGGCTGATGGGGAGGTTATGGCTCTACCCCATCACACACAGAGAAGGGCCCGTGGGGGAGGGGCGGTTGGGGCGCCGCACCCTGTCACACACAGAGCAGGGCCGATCAGGGGGTTGGGGTGCTGCAGATAGGGAGGCTGTGGGCCCACCCCCTGTCACACACAGAGCCGCAGGGCGATCGGGGGTTGGGGAGCTACCCCCTATCAGGAACAGAGCAGGGCTGATCAGGGGGTTGGGGTGCCTTCCCCTGTCTCAAACAGAGCAGGGCGGATAGGGAGGTTGTGGCCCCACCCCCTGTCACACACAGAGCCACAGGGCGATCAGGGGGTTTGGGCACTGCCCCCTGTCACGCTGATCCCGGTGCCGGGAGACCTCATGGCTCCGCTGATCCCAGTGCTGGGAGGCATATTACCCTTTTACTACATAGGATAGAGGCCTGGTGCACGGGTGGGGGCCGGCTAGTTTGCCCTGAAGGGTGTCCTGGATCAGGGTGGGGGTCCCCACTGGGGTGCCTGGCCGGTCTGGGTGAGGGACTGAGGGCTGTTTTCAGGCTAGCAGGTGACTGAAGCTCCCAACTGCTCCTTTTTTTCTTTTCTTTTTAAATTCTGGGCCAGCTTTAGCTCTGAGGCTTGGCTCCAGCTCTTAGGCCTCCGCTGCTGAAAGCAGGTATCTGGTTTGTTTGGGTTCTATAATCAAAACACTATTTCAACTCCAGCTCTGAGATTCCGGCTGGCTGAAAGGAGGTTTCTGGGGTTTTGTTTAGCTTCTATATTTGTAACAATATTTCAAACTGCAAGCTCAGAGGCCGGCAAGGCAGGCGGGGAATGTTGGAGTCCTCCGCCACTGAAGCAAGCGAGCCTCATGTTAGTTTCAAGCTGCCTGGCTGCTGGCAGCCATCTTGGCTGGCAGTTAATTTGTATATCACCCTGATTAGCAATGGGGAGGGTAGTGGATGTATGGCTAATTACCATGTTTCTCTTTTATTAGATAGGATTACAGAGCATTTTATGCCTGGAGGGAAACTCAGAGATCATCAAAGTCTTGATTCTTTAAAAGCATCATTTTATTTAAATGGTTTTAATAGGAAAGAAGCTAATGTCCTACTTCAATAATCTTTGAGTGCCAAAATAAAAATAATAAAAACCATGCATAACAAAAGGATGTGTCTTAATTGTAGAAAATCACATTCATTTGTAAACTTTAAAAGCCTGCTAATCAGTTTTTTTAAAAATTTCTTTATTGATTAAGGTATTACATATCTGTCCTTATCCCCCCATTGCCCCCCACCTCCCCACTCATGCCCTCACCACCCTCCCCTCCGTGTCTGTGTCTACTGGTTAGGCTTATATGCATGCATACAAGTTCTTTGGTCTATCTCTCTCCCTTACCCCGACACTTCTCTACCTTCCCTCTAAGGTTTGACAGTCAGATCAATGCTTCTCTGTCTATGAATCTGTTTTTGTTCATCAGTTTATGTTGTTCATTATATTCCATAAATTAGTGAGATCAAGTGATATTTATCTTTCTCTGACTGGCTTATTTTCACTTAGCATAATGCTCTCCAGCTCCATCCATGTTGTTGCAAATGGTAAGAATACCTTTTTTACCACAGCGTAGTATTCCATTGGGTAGATGTACCACAGTTTTTTAATCCACTAATATGCTGATGGGTACTTTGGCTGTTTCCAAATTTTAGCTATGGTGAATTGTGCCACTATGAACATACGGGTGCATATATCCTCTCTGATTGGTGTTTCCAGTTTCTTGGGACATATTCCTACAAGTGGGATCACTGGGTCAAATGGAAGTTCCATTTTTAGTTTTTTGAGGAAACTCCATACTGTTCTCCACAGTGGCTGCACCAGTCTGCATTCCCACCAGGAGTGCAAGAGGGTTCCTTTTTCTCCACATCCTCTCCAGCACTTGTCCTTTGTTGATTTGTTAATGATAGCCATTCTGACAGGTTTGAGATGGTACGACATTGTTGTTTTGATTTGTATCTCTCTGATAATTAGTGACATTGAGCATGTTTTCATATGTTTCTTGACCTTCCTTCTGTCTTCTTTTGAAAAGTACCTATTTAGGTCGATTGCCCATTTTTTGATTGGATTGCTTATCTTCCTTTTGTTAAGTTTTATGAGTTCTCTGTAAATGTTGGAGATTAAACCCTAATCAGAGACAACATTGGCAAATATGTTCTCCCATGCAGTGGGCTTTCTTGTTGTTCTGTTGATGGTTTCTTTTGCTGTGCATAAGCTTTTTATCTTGATGTAGTACCATTTTTTTATTTTCTCTTTAGTTTCCATTGCCCTAGGAGCTGTATTGATGAAGAAATTGCTTTGGCATATGTCTGAGATTTTGCTGCCTTTGGATTACTCTAATATTTTTATGGTTTCCAATCTTATGTTTAAGTCCTTTATCCATGGTAAGTTTATTTTTGTGTATGGTATAAGTTGGTGATACTTTTCAAAAGAAGACCTAAGGAAGGCCAAGACACATATGAAAACATGCTCAAAGTCACTAATCATCTAAGAGATGCAAATCAAAATGACAAGGAGGTACCATCTCACACCTGTCAGATGGTTATCATCAACAAATCAACAAAGGACAAGTGCTGTCAAGGAAGCAGAGAAAAAGGAACCCTCGTGCACTGCTGGTGGGAATGCAGACTGGTGCAGCCACTGTGAAGAACAGTATGGAGTTTCCTCAAAAATGGAACTCCCATTAGACCCACTGATCCCACTTCTAGGATATATCCCAAGAAACTAGAAACACCAATCACAAAGGTTATATGCACCCCTGTGTTCATAGCAGCACAACTTACCATAGCTAAGATCTGGAAACAGCCTAAGTGCCCATCAGCAGATGAGTGGATTAAAAAACAGTGGTACATCTACACAATCGAATGCTATACTGCCGTAAAAATAGGAATTCTTACCATTTGCAACAGCATGGACGAACCTGGAGAGCATTATGCTAAGTGAAATAAGCCAGTCAGAGAAAGATAAATATCACATAATCTTACACATTTGTGGAATATAATGAACAACATAAACTGATGAACAAAAACAAATCCAGAGACAGAAAACAAAAACAGATCAAGAGATAGAGAAGCATCGATTAGACCATCAAACCTCAGAGGGAAGGTAGGGAAGTGTGGGGGTAGCGGGGAGAGATCAACCAAAAGACTTGTATGCATGCATATAAGCCTAACCAATAGACACAGACACCGGGGCGGGAGGAAGGTATGAGTGGGGGGGGGGGGGTTGGGGGCAATGAGGGGAAGGACACATATGTAATATGTTAATCAATAAAGAAAAAATTGTAAAAAAATAAGTCTACAGAAGTGAATAATTTTTTTTCCAATGCCTGTTTTCAAACTCTTGACCGTTTTGGTCCAAACACTGCTGATATTGTGAAGTAATAGATTTGCACACATCAAGAATCATTTCATTCGGTATTTGTGCACCCTCAATTTGTCAACTGTTGTACTTTTGTACCATAAACTTTAACTTTTATGTATCCCCATAAAAAAATTTAGTGGATAATTTCTTTTTGTTCAAAGTTTAGTCTGGCTGAAAATCCTATATAATGAAAGCCTAATATGGAAATCGACTGAAAGGCAGAATGCAGGAGCTTCCCGCTGGTGGTAGTGTGCTCCCACAAGAGGAGTGCTGCTCAGCCAGAAGCCATGCTCACATCTGGAGAGCCCAGCAGCAGTGGTGGGAGCCTCTCCTGCCACAACTGCAGGTGGGCCGTGAGGAGCAAGGGGTCCCAGACTGCAAGAGCCCCAGACTGCAAGAGGGGGGATCAGGCCTAAGCCGGCAGGTGGACATCCCTTGAGGGGTCTTGAACTGCGAGAGGGTGCAGGCCGGGCTGAGGGACCCCCCCCTCGTGCATAAATCTCGTGCACCAAGCCTCTAGTAAAGAAACATCAATTGAAATATCAGCTGTTAAAGTGTGTATGCATGTTTTGGGGACATCCTGTATTGGTCATATATTTGAGTTCAAATATTTTGTTTAGAAAATCATTTATAATTTGCTTGTGAAAAATTTTCATTACCAAAAAGATAAAGAGAGATTCAATCTGTTCTCAGGAAAGAATGGGAGATGCATTTTAATAAAAAAGCAATGTATAGAGCTTTAGAGCTCAGAACAGTGGTCATGGCTTGAGAAGAACTTCAACTCACTGCCTCCCATGGATGCAACAATTCTACAATTACATCCTATCTAATAAAAGAGTAATATGCAAATTAACCATCACTCCATCACAAAGATGGCAGCGGCCATGGAGCTGGAGTGAGCAGGAGGCTTGAGTTGCCCCAGTGCTGGAAGAAGCCAAGCTTCCCGCCTGCCCTGCCGGCCCTGAGCTCTGCTCAAGGTGACAAAGTTTCAATTATAGAAGATAAATAAACCCCAGATACCTGCTTTTAGCTGGCTTGGCCTCCGATCAAGGAGGGGCTGGGAACCCAGGCTTTGAGCTGGACAAAGGCAACAAAGTTTCAATTATAGAAGTTAAATAAATCCCAGATGCCTGCTTCCAGCCTGCAGGCATGGCCAGCCTGAAAACAGCCATCAGCCCCTCACCCAGGCTGCCCAGGCACCCCAGTGGGGACCTCCACCCTGAATGGGGTGTGGCCAGCCTGAAAACAGCCCTCAGCCCCTCACCCAGGCTGGCCAGGCACACCAGCAGGACCCCTCCACCCAGAAGGGGCTGTGGCCAGCCTGCAAACAGCCATCACCCCCTCACCCAGGCTGGCCAGGCACCCCAGTGGGGACCCCCACCCTGAAGGGAGTGTGGCCATCTTGAAAACAGCCATCAGTCCCTCACCCAGGATGGCCACACCCCCATGAGGTGAGAGTCCCCACTTGGAAGTTTGACCAGTCTGCAAACAGCCATCAGCCCCTCACCCAGGATGGCCAGGCACCCCAGCGGGACCCCCACCCTGATCCGGGACACACTTCAGGGCAAACCAGCCGGCCCCAACCCATGCACTAGGCCTTTATCCTATATAATAAAAACATAATATGCAAATTGTCCCTAACAGCAGAACAACTGGAAATGACTGGTCACTAAGACACACTGACCACCAGGGGGCAGACGCTCATTGCAGGAGATGCTCCCTGGTGGTCAGTGAGCTCCCACAGGGGGAGCTCTGCTCAGCCACAAGCCAGGCTGACGGCTGCCAGCACAGTGGTGGTGGCAGGAGCCTTTCCCGCCTCCTCAGCAGCACTAAGGATGTCCGACTGCAGCTTAGGCCGGCTCCCCACTGGCAAGTAGACATCACCTAAGGGCTCCCGGGCTGCCAGAGGGATGTCTGACTGCCAGCTTAGGCCTGATCCCCCGGGAAGTGGGCCTAAGCCAGCAGGTGGACATCCCCTGAGGGGTCCCAGACTGTGAGAGGGCACAGGCCGGGCTGAGGAACCCCCTGCCCCCTAAGTGCACAAATTTTTGCACCAGGCCTCTAGTATGGAATAATTCCTATTAAAAATACCTGGGAACTGAATGAAGAGAACCTTCACAACAAGGAAAAACATCAAGAAGGGTAGAAGGGGCAGAGATAAAGACCCCTTAAAGAAAAAGAAAAAAAAAAAAACGCACTCCAACCAGTGTTCCATGATACAGATAGTATTCACCCTTCGTATACTCAAAGGTATAGAACTTTTTTCCCTGAAGATCAAGAAATTTGAGCT
Organism: Myotis myotis; assembly: GCF_014108235.1. Lineage (NCBI taxonomy): Eukaryota > Metazoa > Chordata > Mammalia > Chiroptera > Vespertilionidae > Myotis > Myotis myotis. The sequence goes on along the minus strand of NW_023416346.1, from coordinate 102,972,721 downwards.
CCACATCAGGGATGCTGACCCTTGGAAACCTGTACAGGAAAGAGGAACCCCACAAAACATTTGGCTTTGAAAACCAAAGGGGAATACATCAAGTAAAATTATAGAAAACCAAGGAAAGGAAAATCTGATATTAAAGGTCTCATGTACTTTCTCAAGCATCCATCAGTAGATGAGTGTATAAAAAGGTTGCAGTACATTTACACAATGGAATACCACTTGGCCATAAAAAGAAGGAAATCTTACCCTTTGCAACAGCATGGATGGACCTGGAGAGTATTATGCCAAGTGAAATAAACCACCCATAGAAAGACAAGTACTATGTGCTTTCACTCATATGTGGAATCTAATGAACAAAATGAACTATCAAGAAAAATAGACACAAATTCATAAATAGGGAGCAAGCTGACAGCTGTTGGTTTGGGACATTTGGGAGTGGGAAAGAAGGGGCTGAGCAAAAGATAAAACTCATGAAAACGGACAGCAGTGTGGTGGTTGCCAGGGTGAGATGGGGTAGGAGAGGTGGTAGAGTGTATGGGAGGGGGGGAGGGAGGGTAAATTATAATGAAAGGAGCCTTGACTTGGGGTGGTGAACACACAATATGTGTACAGATGATGTGTTGTAGAATTTTACACCTGAAACCTGTATAATTTTGTTACCAGTGTTACCTCAATAAATTCAATACAAATATATTGAATTTAAAAAAAAGACAATGAGATATCACCTCATACATGTCAGAATGGCTATTATCAAAAAGAGAAGAAATAACAGGTGATGTGGAGAAAGGGAACCTTCATGCACTGTTGGTGGGATGTAAGTTGGTACAGTCGTGATGAAAACAGTATTGAAAGATCCTAAAAAACAATTTGAAAAGAACTACCATATGATACAGTAATTTCACTTCTGGGTTGATCTACAAAGAAAACAAAAGCACTAATTTGAAAAGATATATGTGTTCCTATCTTCATTGCAGCATTATTCACAACTAAAGGCTCAGTACACAAAATTCCTGCACTGGTAGGTTCTCTAGTGGCTGCCAGCTGGGTTCTCCCTCCCTTCTCCTGGTCGCCTGCCTCCACTGTCACCAGCCAGGGCCTCCCTCCCTTCCCTCAACTGCCTGCTGCCACCGCTGCTGTCCAGGGCCTCCCTCCCTTCCTCTGGCCAGCCCTGTCCCCTGGTCGAAATCCTGGACAACTCCTGGTCCAGGGGACAATTTGCATACTACACTTTTATTATATAGGATAGTCAAAGTATGAAAGCAACATAATTGTCCATTTGCAGATGAGTATATAATGAAGTTTTGGTATATATATTGTGGGAATACACAGGGACTCAGTTCCCCTGCTAGGAACTGGACCTTCATGGACTTTGGGTATTAGACAGAGAAGACAGGAGAAGTCATAGGTGTATAGGAGAGAGTCTTTATTGCAGACTAAGTAGTCATTGGTAACAAGGAGCCATCAGACAAAACAGTTCTTCAAAGTAGCATTACAAAGTAGCCGCTCACTAGCTCAGCAAAGTAGCACACAAAGCAGGCCTTGCTAATACAGTAGCAAACACAGGAGCCATACCAAGCAGCCGTGCACCAGCTGGTTAACAACACATCTTTATTCCAACTTAAAAAAAAAAGATGCTTCATGCCAAATAGTGACATCAGTACTTGGGCTATAGAAAGGTACACCTGCACATTATGTACAGTACAATTGCTGTGTCCTTGCTTTTGCACCTGCTTATGGCAATTTGGCTTTGAGCATCCAGTGTAATCTGAACAGGGCCCCTCTACTCCAATTGGCCTTAAACATCTGGTGTACTCTGCACAGGGTTCCCACATATACACAATAGAATACTACTCTGCCATAAACACATTTTTTTTTCCATTTGCAACATGGATGGACCAGAAGGGAATTATGCTAAGTGAAATAAATCAGACGGAGAAAGACAAATACCATAAGAATTAACTTATGTGTAAAATCTAAAATCAAAAGAAACAAACAAATCAAACAGGCTCATAGATACAAAGAATAAAATGATGGTTCCCAAAAAAGATGGGCAAAGTAGAAGTGGATTAAGGGATACAAACTCCAATTATAAAATAAATATGATGTAAAGTACAACATAGGGAATCCTATCTAATAAAGAGGGAATATGCAATTTGACAATCACGCCATCACAAAGATGGCCATGCCCATAGTGGAGGCTGAGTTCCCTTAACAAGCCTTAACGAGCAATCAGCAGGGTCCTGAGACTGCGCCTCCCGACCTGTGTGGCTTGACTGGGGACTTCAGGCTGCACTCCCTGCCCCATCGCCAGGCTGAGGGACTTGAGGCTGCGCCCACCCTCCCACCCCAGTGCCAGGCCAAGGGACCTGAGGCCACGCCCCCTACCTGGCAGGGTTTGATGGGGGACCTCAAGGTGTGCCCCCCGCTCTGGTGCTGGGCCAGGGGACCTCAGACCATGCCCCCTAACCAGCGGGGCTTGACAGAGGACCTGAGGCCATCCCCCTGCCTGGCTGGGCTTGACAGGGGACCTCAAAGTGTGCTCTCCGCCCTGGCCAATGCCAGGGTACCTCAGGCCGCACCCCCCACTCTGGTGCTGGGACGAGGGACCTGAGGGTACCCCGGGGAAACTGAGGCTGCGCCCCTCAATTGGCGGGGCTTGATGGGGGACCTGAGGCTGCATACCCCACCTGGCACCAGGCCAGGGGACCTGAAGCTGCGCCCTCCACCTGGCAGGGATTGACGGGGGTGGGGCCAATAGGGTCTGGATCTCACCCAATGCGGGTGGGGCTGGCAGGGTCTGGGTCTCACATTCTTTCTTTCTTTCTTTCTTTCTTTCTTTCTTTCTTTCTTTCTTTCTTTCTTTCTTTTTTCTTTCTTCCTTTCTTTCTTTCTTTATTTCTTTCTTTCTTTCTTTCTTTGTTTTTTAAAAATATATCTTTATTGATTTCAGAGAGGATGGGAGAGGGAAAGAGAGATAGAAACATCAATGATGTGAGAGAATCATTGATTGGCTGCCTTCTGCACATCCCCTACTGGAGATCAAGCCTGAAACCCAGGCATGTGCCCTTAACCAGAATCGAACCTGGGACCCTTCAGTCTGTAGGCCAACACTCTTTCCACTGAGCTAAACCAGCTAGGGCCTCATGCGATTTTGAGACATGCCTGGGTGGGCGGGGACTTGACTCTGGGTCCCACAGCGTGCCCCAGACTTTGACAGGAGGAAGATTTTCATATACATTTTACTAATTTTCTTTCATCTCTGACATTTCTATTATAGAGAAAGGGCAAATAGCAATATTAAAATATGTCTTCTAATTAATTCTCTTTTAATGTGCATGAATTTCATGCACCAGGCCACTAGTAAAGGCAATAATATTGTAATAACCTTTTATGGTGATATATGTTTACTAGACATCATGGTTATCATTTCATAAGGTATATAAAATGTCAAATCTATGTTTTTTCACCTGAAAATAATATAATACTGTATGTTAACTATACTTGAATAAAAATCCTATATAATAAAAGCCCAGCAACCAAATGGCAGAATGACCAGTTGACCCATTGCTATGCTGCACACTGACCACCAGGGGGCAGAAGCTCAATGCAGGAGCTTCCCCCTGGTGGTCAATGCACTCCCACAATGGGAGCACTGCTTGGCTGACCGGGATGAGCAGCGCTCCCAATCAGGCCAATCCCGCAGGCCACGCCTCCCACCAGTGCACGAATCTCATGCACCGGGTCTCTAGTAAATAAATAAAAGTAATGCCCAAGTGATGCTAAAAAAAGAAAAAAGTATCCACTAATTGCAGGCCTTTAGAAGAATGACATACAATCACGTAAACAAGAACACTGAACTATTAATGATAGGCTAAAAGCATTCATTTTGTTGATACTATAAAATGTAAAGGGGTTCTTTTTCCTTAAACCTCTATAGGTTCCTCAAATACTGAAAAATGTGTTTATCTTATTTTCTTGGAAAAGAAAAACATCAGAAGAAAAAATATTAGTAAGAAATGTCTATTTTAATCCATTTGCTTGGATGTGTGCTTGTGTGTGTGTGTGTGTGTGTGTGTGTGTGTGTGTGTGTGTGTGTGTGTGTTTCACCCTTATGCTCTATCTATCAGTCCTCTGGCATTTTATAGAAAGATGCCAATAGAATAGAAGTGTATAGAGGAGGAGCATCCTTGGGAAAGAGATCATTCTTCAAGGTGGCAATGATCATGATATTAAACTATCTGATTCTATATTATCTTATTAATGAGTATTGCGCCTATAGCAGCAGAATACATATAGATGTATAACACATTGAACACCATTACATGGATACTATATCAACAATGAATATTTAATTAGAGAAAACCAATTTTAGAGAAACCACAAATCTAAAATGAACAAATGCATTAAATAATGCTCATTCAACAGGCAAAAGGGAGAGGGATAGAGAGTTAGAAACATCGATGAGAAAGAAACATCGATCAGCTGCCTCCTGCACACCTCCTACTGGGGATGTGTCCGCAACCAAGGTACATGCCCTTGACTGGAATTGAAGCTGGAACCTTTCAGTCCGCAGGCCAATGCTCTATCCACTGAGATAAACTGGTTAGGGCTACATCTCATTTTTAATGATGATAATTGTATTGATATTCACAAATAGAATCAATGTAGATTAAGTATAATAAAATTACCCGTAAGAAACTAAAGTTATTGTTTTTAGGTAAGCACACACAAGACAAAATGTATTGGACCTGTTTCTTCCTTTCTCTGATGGCACATTCTTTATCCACATATATGTACATTAACATGTCTCACTTTCTCCTGGCTATGCAACTATGCTCTGTGACACCAGCTCAACATTTTCAAATCTTATTTGAAAAATTTTAAACTTAACACTTCAATGATATTCTGCAGTCCTAGCTTCTAATCCAAGGAGTTCAAGGTTCTTTCCAACCTTCGTTAATCTGATTGCTACTAGCACATAACAGATATAAACCAATTAAAAGTGGCCTTCTATAGAAAGTGCATTAAGCTTCAGTCTTAACAGTACTTTCATAGCATACCTTTACCAGTCATTTGCAAAACTGAAACTATAAGTATTTTCTTTTTTTCAACCAAGAATAATCAAAAGTGAACTGAAAGGAAGAAAGAACTCCTAAGAGGAACTTATTGCTACCAAACACCTAGGCATTCCTTCTGACTGAGACTCCCATAGTAAATCTGTTCAGTAGAATTTTCAGGAAGCCTAATGATAAGAGGGTAGAAAAAAGATTACCATTTATAAGGATAGGAGGAGCCTTTCCACAACTCCATAATTGCTACCCAGATCTGGGGTGTGTGTGTGTGTGTGTGTGTGTGTGTGTGTGTGTGTGTGTGTGTGTATTTGGGGAGGAGCTCAGAGGGGAAAATTTGAACAACACATTTCTGTCTCAACTAAATCATCTCTGACTAGAACTTTAAAAAAGCCCAACTAATCAGCAGAGAAAGTAACTGGAATAAACAACAGATAGAGAAACTTGGCTAGTAATATGGATTTTCTAAGGTGAATTTCTTCATCTCTTACAACTTGTTTGGAAGATAGAATTATTTCCAATGATATATCTTATATATAGAAATATTGATGTTAGGCAAATATTAACTTGAGTTTACTTAAATTATAATTTCACAAAACTCTGTAAGTGTAAAACAGAGGGTTGGAGTAGGGGGGAGTTGATAGGGATGTTGAGGAAAGATAAAATAAGCTGTGTGAGGAGCAGAAGAAGAGCAATCCATTAGCCAAGTGTCCTCACTGCTTCGAATCCCCTCACCACACACACACACACACACACACACACACACACACACACACACACACACCTAGTCTGCCCAGAAAACTCCTAATCATCTTTAAAATCTCATCTCAAGTATCACCTCCTCTGTACCTACAGGACTGACCTAAACCCTTTGTTTTGTGCTGAAAAAAAGAAGCTTGCTATCAATACTTTTGCCTGAAGGGTATGCAGAAAAAATACATAGCAATACATAAACAGGATCTCTATTGTTATCCTTTCATCAATTCACTTGTTCAATCAAGCACACAGTTGTGTAGCAATTCAATTTCACCCTTTGTTTGCAGGTGAAAGCAGGAATAAGTTAAAAAACATGGATGTAATACTAAAGCATTATCTTATTAAGACTTTGTGTTTGGGAAAGCCATAAAAAAGGCTTAGTTAAAATGGTATTAGTCTGTTCTAATTTATGTAAATATATAAAGACTGTCACATAATATAATTTCACTCAAAGGATAAGAGCATTACTTTTGACATGACCCTACAAGTTATACTGGCTTCTATATGGAGAACACTTACCTATATGTTTCCTTAGAGAGAGCTAAGATTATTTCACATGTTTAAACATTTTGTGTCCAGTTTAAAGCTGTAAAGGGCAGGTAGCATTTTTTTTTTTTTGGTCTATGCCCTAAAAGTAAAACAAAGAACCAAATGCCAAATGATTTGTAATCCTGTTTGAACATAATAAAAATAATAAATTTGGGGTTTTAATAAATATGGATTTATTTATTAAACATAATAAAACAAGTTAATATAACTAAGAAAAAACACAGAGGAAATCAACAAAGAGGACCATTCTTCAGCTTAGTTTCCATAGTTCATTATACTTTGGTTATGTTTCTAAAAATAATTATGGGGCATGAGATGCATGAGAACCATGATGAGAAGATTCACAGGAAAACAAAGATTACTGTAAAAATTCGTCCCATTCAAACTTAATACCTTAATCTGAATAAAATCAATTTAATGCATAAGAATATTTAACTAGGGATCTCGGGAAAGTCAACTGGGTCTTTTCCATTTTAAGAACTAAGAGGACCAGACTTCAAAGCTAACTATAACAGAGCTGTGTCTATAATGACAAAAATATCAAACATGGAATTGCTTTTTATAATAACAAAGTCCAAATTCTCAGGTTCACAGAAACTAATATATCTTATGGTCACCTTATTAAGGAAGCATTTCTTTTATTCCACTTTGAAGAAGGTGGTTTTATTTGATTTCACAAAATGAAAATGTTCCCTCCACCTCAAAAGTATAAAATGTACTACAATTTTTCTTCTACCAAATTTAACAAACATAGATATTTATCAAATATGAATTTTGCAGCAGTAATGTATAAAGCTGCACAAATGATTCTATAAAAACATTAAATGCATTGATAATAGTACAGAAGTGGCATAAAAATGAAATACACTTTTGACTCTATTCCTATATATTAAAAGGCTAATGTGCAAATTGACCAAAGGGCAGAACGACTGGTCGCTATGATGCACACTGATCACCAGGGGGCAGATACTCAATTCAAGAGCTGCCCCCGCTGGTCAGTGTGCTCCCACAAGGGGAGCGCCGCTCAGCCAGAAGCCGGGCTCACTGCTGGCGAGCACAGTGGCAGTATGGGAGTCTCTCCCGCCTCTGTGGCAGCGCTAAGGATGTCCAACTTATGGAGAGCGTGCCTAAGCCGTCAGTCGGACATCCCCCAAGGGCTCCCAGACTGCTTAGGGACCGCCCCCCTTCCCCCCCGCCTGCCAAGTGCATGGATTTTGTGCAATGGACCTCTAGTTACACTACCATTTTACAGGCAAGTCCAAGATACACTGCAAACAAAGGGTACATGTTTTTATAAACAAAAGGTCTCAAAAGAACATTTTAAGCAATTCAAATATCTTAGGATACTTAGCCTTAAGGAAAAATTCAAGCTGAGGATGCATACATCTTCATATATGCATTAAACTCTAATGATGCCATTCAAAATAATGGTTTGACATTGGGGGGATAAGGACACATTTGTAATATCTTAATCAATAAAGGGGAAAAAAAACCAAAATAATGGTTTGATGTATTTTTATTAATACCCAATAAATGCACTTCTAATACTCAAGACTAAAAGCCTTCACATCTTTAATTAATTAATTAATTAATTTTAAAAATCTTTATTGAAAGCATTCCATACGTCCCCTTTATTCCCCCACTGACCCCTTCCAGTCCGCCCCCACCTCCCATCCCAGGCCTTCACCACCCTATTATCTGTGACTATGGCTTAAGCATATATGCATGCAAGTTCTTTGGTTGATCTCTTCCTGCCCACCCGCATCTTCCTTCTGAGAGTCATCAGTCTGTTCCCTGCTTCTATGTCTCTGGATCTATTTTGTTCATCAGTTTATTTTGTTCATTAGATTCCACATATGAGTGAGATCATGTGATACTTGTCTTTCTCTAACTAGCTTATTTTGCTTAGCTTAATACTCTCCAGATCTTCCCATGTTGTCTCAAAGGGTAAGAGATCCTTCTCTTTCACTGCTGCATAGTATTCCATAGTGTAAATGTCCCACAGCTTTTTTATCCTCTCATCTACTGTTGGGCACTTGGACTGTTTCCAGATCTTAGCTACTGTAAATTATGCTGCTATGAACATAGGGGTGCATACATTCTTTCTGATTGGTGTTTCTGGTTTCTTAGGCTGTATTCCTAGAAATGGGATCACTGGGCCAAATGGAAGTTCCATATTTAAATTTTTGAGGAAAATTCATACTGTTTTCTTCAGTGGCTGCACCAGTCTGCATTCCCACCAGCAGTGTACTAGGGTTCCCTTCTCTCCACATCCTCACCAAGACTTGCCATTTGTTGATTTCTTGATGCTGGCCATTCTGACAAGTGTAAAGTGATACCTCATTGTGGTTTTACTTTGCATCTTTCTGATAATCAGTGACTGAGCATGTTTTCATGTCTCTGGGCCATCTGTATGTTCCCTTTGGAGAAGTGCCTATTTAGATCCTTTGTCCATTTTTTAATTGGACTACTTGTCTTCTTTTGTTCAGTTGTATGAGTTTCATATATATTTTGAACATTAACCCTTTATCAGGTATATCATTGCCAAATACGTTCTCCCATGCAGTGGGTTCCCTTTCATGTTGTTGAAGTTTTCTTCTTCTGTTGTGCAGGAGCTTATAGATATATAGATATAGATAGATATAGATATGGATATAGATATAGATATATAGATAGATGATTAGATAGAGATAGAGATAGAGATAGATATAGATATAGATATAGATATAGATATAGATAGATATAGATAGATAGATATAGATATAGATATAGATAGATATAGATATAGATATAGATGATATAGATATAGATATATCTCCTATATAATGAAAGCCTAATATGCAAATCAACCAAACAGTGGAACAGCCTATGGAATGACTGGTTGCTATGATGCACACTGACCACCAGGGGGCAGGCACTCAATGCAGGAGCTGCCCCAGCCCACAGGCCCCAGGCCAGCCAAGGTGGGTGCAAGTGGGGGGCCCCGATTGCCTTGCAGGTTGCCCCGCAGTGGGAGGGACCGACAGTGGCTGCGGGGGGGTGAGGCCTGGCGAGTGGGAGGCACCAGATCAGCCAAGGTGGGTGCCAGTGGGCTCCCCCCTCCGATCGCCCGGCCAGTCCCTCTACACATCAGTTCTGATCACCAGACATGCCTAGGGACCCTACCCATGCACGAATTTTGTTTATATATTCCCATTTGTTTATTTTCTCCTTACTTTCCTTTGCGCTAGGAGATGTATCCACAAACATTGCTACAAGAGATATCTGAGATTTTGCTGCCTATGGTTTCTTCTAGGACTTTTATGTTTTCATGGCTTACATTTTAAGTATTTTATCCATTTTGAGTTTATTCTTAGGTATGGTGTAAGTTGGTGGTCTAGTTTCTGTCTTTCTTTTTTTCTTTTTTTTTTCTTTATTTGCATGTATCTGTCCAATTTTCCCAACACCATTTATTGAAGAGACTGTCTTGACTCCATTGTATGTTCTTGCCTCCTTTGTCAAATATTAATTGAGCGTAATGGCTTGAGTCAATTTCTGCAGCTGTTCTGGGTCTTTTTTTGTTTCATATAAATGTTTGGAGTATTCTAGATCTGTGAAATGTGCCATTGGTAATTTAATAGGCATTGCATTGAATCTATAGATTGCTTTAGGTAGAATGTACATTTTAATGATGTTAATTCTACCAATCTCTGAACACAGTAAATTCTTCCACTTGTTTATGTCTTTCTCTCTCTTTTTTCAATGTTTTGTAGTTTTTTTTGTACAAGTATTTTACCTCCTTGAAAAACCTTCACATCTTAAATCAGTATCACAAAGTGTGGATCTACCATGTTAATTAAATAATAATAATAATAATAATATCACTCATTAAGAAAGCATGTCAATTTTAACATTTCAAAATGATAAAGGGTCTAAGTAGGTTTGTTCCTAGATTCTGCCTATACATGAAATAGTCTTCAACTAAGTAAAAGACAGATGTTGGCACCCTGAATTTAAACAGTGCTTCCACATTCGATGCCATGAACTTGATTATCTGTGGAAATATATTCGCATTCATTATAATAGGTGGTCTTATATGTGCATCTGCCTGGAGTGCCTTCCTAAATATATGTTCAAAAACTACCCGTGTATTCATAAAAATGATAATTCAACAGGCTTATGTATTAATCCTTAACATTTGGAAGAGAAAGATGAGGAGGAAAATACAGAAACCATAAACAGAAAGCTCAAATTGTAAATTTTTCCCTTAGAATAAACTATGTGATGGCAGGCAGGTGCAAGGGGTGGGAGAAGCATGCAGTACTAGTCTCTCAAAGTGTTTGATACTGATTCATAGAAAGAAACTTGTCTGTGTATTTGAATCAAAATGTTTATATCTCAGCTGCAAGAGCAATATTTAAGTTTCTTTAAAGATTATGGCAAGTCTTTACTTATTAAACTAATAGTATTTAGCAGATTGTCTAAGAAAAGTACTTTGAAAAAGTTTCCCAGAGGGTTATAAAAATGAACACTCTAAAACAGCTGGCAGCTGGTGCATGAAATCAATAATAAGAAAATGAGTTCTACTGTATCTTTGTTTTCGTTGTCTAGTTGAAGACTGCAAAGACAAAAGAAAGAGCCAGAGGAAATCAAATTGTGAGCTTTACAAATGGGATGAATGGATTCTGTGTATCTAATTAGGAAGAGACAAACCTCCCAGAATGAGTGAATCATAATACTAAAGAAATAGTATGTGTGTGCCCTTGTCTATATGTGTTTGCAAGGGTACCCACATGCTGAGTGGAGAAGAATAGGGAGATGAAGTTGTCTTTTCTGAATACTTCAACTACAATTTTGTGGGTGATTCATTGCTTATTTCATGGCCTCAGAAATTATAAATTATGCTTAATCACAGTAAAATACTTCAGTGGGCATAATAATCAATGCTAATGGAATAATGATTATTTGAATATTGATAATTTTCCCACACTTGTTATTATTTTAAGCAATTTCAATAGTTAGAATTTCTTAAATTAAAAAATTACCAGTGAGCATAATAAAATCCTTCAGAGACTGACTAGCAATTACTTCTACCAAAACAATAACTATCCAAAATTTTCTATTATTATTTTCACACTGATAATTCTTTATTATTTAAAGAAAATGGCAAATGCAGCTCTGTGTTTGAAATTATGAACAAGTTCTCCCTGAAAACATTATGTCTGAAGACATTAAAATGTGAAATAAAATAAATGTATATTCATTTTGCCCTACTGGTGTGGCTTCATGGTTGAACATTGACCTATGAACCAGGAGGTCACAGCTTGATTCCTGATCAGGGCACATGCCAAGAATGTTGGCTCAATCCCCAGTAGGGGGATTGGCTCATCATTGATGTTTCTGTCTTTCTCTTTTTCCCTTCCTCTCTGAAATCAATAAAAATGTTTTTTAAAAATATGTATTCATTTATATAACTCTATGTTATACTGAAAAACTAATGATTATTTGTAAGGCACATATACTATCCTGAATTGTAAAATGGAATAGTCTACATCCCCAGTAATTATATACAGTCAAATTTCTCCCATAACTTTTCAGAGCTGAAACCAGCACAAAAAAATATTCAATAGAGAATCTAAAAGCTAATTAACTTTCACCAAGGGAAATATGTTATTTGAAAGGGGAAAAGAGAACACTGTAAAGACATTACAAACTAAGGTTTCAGATATAGAGAAAAATAAGAGGTCTGTAGTATAAAGATAGCACACCCTGTTCCAGCTCAAATAAGCTGTTTTATTTTATTGGGTTTTATCTTAAGTTGAAAGAAGTACATACCACTCCAACCTATGATGACTGCTTTATTTTATAGAATTTCATCTTTAAAAGCCAATAATAGTCTCAGCTGTAATTTATGTCATTTTTAGATGACATGTAATGGATAGTTTTCTATGAACAGAGAGACTCTAAATTTGTCCTCAGATATGGAACTGACACTTCCAGTGGGTATCAGGGGTAGAACAATGCCATTAAAATTAGATTTTTTGTTTTGGGCCAAGGAATGTTTACATTGTAAATAAAATTATGGCCTTCAGTCTCCACAAGAAGGGAACAGGATGAATTTGTGCCGTGACTAGAGGTTGGGCAGATTTTTGTGCACTGCATACTAGTACTCAAATAAATATGTTTTACCGTTACAGTAATTTTGACATATATTATATTAAAATAATGAGGAGTGTCTTCTTTGATGTTACTGGGTATTTAAGTTTCAAAGGTATCACAGTCTGGTGTGCATTTTTTAAAAATATAAACAATTTTTTCATATGTATATTGGCCATCTGAATGTCTTCCATGGAGAAGTGTCTATTCAGGTCCATTTTCCATTTTTTAATTGGGTTGTTTGTCTTCTTAGTGTTGACTTATATACGTTTTTTATATATTTTGGAAATTAACTCCTTATAAGATCTATGATTAGCAAATATTTCCTCCCATTAAGTTGGTTCTCTTTTTGTTTTGTTGTTGCTTTCCTTTGCTGTGCAGCAGCTTTCCTGAAACACCAATCAGAAAGAATATATGCACCCCTATGTTCATTGCAACGTTATTTACAATAGCCAAGATCTGGAAACAGCCCAAGATGAGTGGATAAAAAAGCTGTGGTATATTTACACAATGGCATACTATGAGGCCGTAAAAAAGAAGGAACCTTTAACCTTTTAAACAGCATGGATAAACCTGTAAAGTATTACGCTAAGTGAAATAGGCCAATCGAGAAAGACAAATACCACATGATCTCACTTACATGTGCAACCTAATGAACAAAATAAACTGACCAACAAAATAGAAACAGAGGCATGGCTACCTGGGGCAGACTGACCACTGTCAGAGGGGAGGTGGCTTGATGAAACAAGTTGAAGAGATTAGCTAAAGTACATATTCATATTCCATGGACAGGGACAATAGTGCTGTGATGGCCATAGGGAAGGGAGTGGGGGCTGGGTGGAGGTGGACAAAGACATGAAAAATGGGGACATCTGTAATAGTATCAACAATATATTAAAAATAAAAATAGTAAGTACTCATGTCATACATGTGCTATCTGAATAGTATATATAAAAACAAGATTTTTTCAGCAGCTCAATTTATCTTCTGTTGTTCACATAGGTACTACATAATAAAACAGAACTATCATTTAAAAAATATTTTTCTGTTATCCAGAAATATTTTATTTCAATCATGTAATGTATGAAATTGTCAGCACTGAGCCTTATTTTTTCCTGTTCATTAAATAGGACTCTTGAAATAAGCTTCTGTAATGCTGTTTATAGCAAAACTGTAAACTAAAATTCACTAGAATAATAGTTATGACTGTCTCATTTCATAAGAGAAATGTCTTCATTCTTGGGTAAACAGGAAACTTGTATAAATCCAACTTTGCCTTGTCAGGAAGTCAGTGTAACTTGAGGTTACATGGTCCATTACATTTTTCTCAGAAACTTGATTAATTTCTTAAATAATACTGAATATAACTTGAATAATATAAAAAAATTGCCTTTACCTCTAGAAAGTGACAACTTTGATCCAAAATAATTTAATTTCTTCCTTCTGTTACTTAAATTATTGTTTTTCTATTTTCCTTCTTTCTTTCCTTTATTCCTTGTTCCCTCCTTTCTTCTATTTTTTTTCTTTCCATTATTTCCTTCCTTTCCTCTTTATTTTTTTCTTCTGCAACAATTTTAAAAACACAATCTAATCCTTGTCAGGAAATCTATCTATACACTTTAAAAGCTTACAATGTTACCTTCATGATTTTGTGTGTAACATAACAAACTCACAGAGCTATTAAAATATAGTTTATTGGCTATGGAAAAAAGGTGTTACACAGCAACAATTCCCATGTTCTAAACCAGTAAGGATAAACCACAGCTGACACATCAACTTCATTGGGATAAGGACATTGATCCTCAGCAACCCTGACTGGTTAAAGTTAAATTTAGCCTCTGAATTATTATGTTTTCAAAGAGAGGGAAGGGGAACTTTATAGGAAAATAGGGAATAGCTTGAAAGGCTTAATGATTTAAGATGAAAGGAAAAGTAATGTAATATTGCTCACTCATATAAGTCACTGGAATTCTGCTCAATAATTACTCTAGAGCAGTGGTTCTCAACCTTGGCTGCACATTAGAATCACCTGGGAATCTTTTTAAAATCCTGATTTCTGGGCCTCATCCTTAGGAAATTCTGTTTCTTTGTTATGGGGTGGGGCCACAATGGCAGCAGCAGGCAAGCAAGCTACCAAGGACAGGGGTGTAAGAGTGAGCACCTCCTGCCAACCCAGAACCTCTTGGGTGGGGCCACAGCATTAGTAACAAAGAAACAGAATTTCCGAAGGATGAGGCCCAGAAATCAGGATTTTAAAAAAGATTCCCAAGTGATTTTAATGTGCAGCCAAGGTTGAGAATTACTGATCTAGAGGATATTATTTTAAGTGAAATAAGTCATACATAGAAGGAAAATACCATATGATGTCATTTATATGTGGAATCTAAAACAAAACAAAACAAAGGCATACTCAAAAACAGAGACCAAAGGGATGGTTACTAAAAGGTAGGGGTGGTGAGATGGGTGAAAAGGGGAAGGGGAATATAGTCAACAATATTGTGGTAAGTTTTCACAGTGACAGATGATTACTATAATTAGTTGGATGGTCACATAAAAATGTCGAATTACTATATTATACACACAAAACTAACCTAACCAATATAATATTGTATGCTAATTATACTTAAATAAAAGTTAAATTTAAAAAGATTCCCCTAAAACATATTGAAGAAAAAAAGTTGGCAGACCTTGTTGATTTTTACTGCTTGAGAATAAAAACAAGAGAGTAAAAGATACTATTTCAACCTACAAAACAAAAAAATTAATAATGTAGGGAAAATGGGAAAGGGGACCAAAGATAATCTCAATTTTCAATATGATGCAGATTTTAATATGCATATATACTTCTGATTATCTTTTGAATAGGTTTACATCATTAAGACCTTGCTGTTTGTTTTTTCCCAATATGTTCTTCCAATTCTAGAATTTTAAATAATAGTTATGAGTTTCCACTACCTATCTTCTACATAATAGATTACAGAACTTTTTAAAAATTATATCTTCAGAGGACATCAATATAATGAACAATATTTCACAAATAATTTCACTTGTTAATCTTTGTGATGTACTCTCAATCTACAGCTAAATCTTTAAAGCCCATACCTATATTCTTGAAGTCTTTAACTCCAAACTTCAATGCCTAACATGCCAAGGGGGCTATTGTCACCTTAGTTGTTTTACTTGACCTTTGCTTGGACTACATTCTCTCTTTTCCTGTAGATGATAGGTGACTACAGCAAAATACTGCCTTTTAAAAAATGGATACTTCTTCCATTGGATATGATTAAAAGCTTCTATGGTTGGAATTTACTAGGCTCTAAGTCACTCTGCAGTTCCGGGCACAGATGATACAAATTGGAATTGAGGCTATAAACATACTCACACCAGCAGCTGCTAGGACTAAGTCTCCTATTTCCAGGTCAACTACTCTTTTTAGAAACTTACTATCTGATGTACAAGAAAAAATGTCAAACAACTCCCCCCACAACTACTTTCAGTTAGTTATAAATTAAATAACCTTTCCAACAGAAGCAGACTTATTTTCCATTCAATATTGGCTACTAGATTGATATTTACTTTCCTGGATAAAGAATAAGCCAGCAACCAAATCCAACAGCTAGTCTAACGCATCCTAGGACTATCACCCAAGCCAAAAATGTTTGCTGGGTAAAAGGTAAATAAATATAAAAAAAAAAAAACACAAAAACAAACAGTGTTTTTCCTGATTTCTATAAACTGTGCAGTTGATAAGGTGACAAAAATATATCAGATTCGTTTTTAAAGGATTTTTAAAAGGTTACAAAATTTGTTAAAGCACTTTACATAGCCAACAAGTTTTTTATTTAGCTTGCAGAAGTCCCTGTGGAAAAAAATTGTAATGTTGCACTATCAGGGCATTTCATTTCCTATTTTCTAGAGTTTCATTTAACCTCATGAAGGAAAGAAAAGCAGGTACACATAGTGGATCTGCATCATATTAGCATTTTTATAGAATCTTTCAGAAAAATTTTTAAAACTATTGCAGATCTTCAGACTATTTCCTTCCCTTTTTCTTATTTCCTGGCAAACTTGTACCAAACCTAAGAGCACAGAATTTGAAGCCAGAATTAGGAACTGCATTCAGAAAATTCAACTACTTAATAGGCAGCAATTTGAGCAAGTAATTCACCCTTCTTGTGTCTCAGTTTCCTCAACTGTAAAATAGAAATAATGATCGCATTTATTTCATAAGGTTGTTCCTTCATCCAATGAGTTCAAAATAGATTCACATCCTCAGGTTAATGCTTAGCAAATAATTTGCTAAGGGATGTAAGTGTCTTCTGTAATTGTTCAGATAAACCAAGTCTCATTACAATAAGATTAAAGGGGATTTGTTTTATTTGCTATATGAGAATAAAAAGTCTATAAAATCTACTTTATTTACTAAATGAAACTTCAAAGTTTAAAAATCTGCACCAGTGAATTCCTTTGCTCTGATTTCTTGTAAAACAATGTTATAAGGAATAACTTCTTATTCCACCAGTCATTGTAATTGTTCTTTGAGAAATAGTACCAGACTTAAAAATATGTGTTGTTTCATATTATGCTAGTTAATAAAATTCATATTTATATTTATTTCAATTTAATTTTAAAATAATTATCAAAGGGCAATTTTCTATTGATATTAACCTTACAGAATTGTATATCTCATTATTTTCTCCAAAATAACTATTGCACTTTGATCAGTATCAAGAAAAGAGTGGTACATAAAGGAATGTCAGGCTTCTTTGATTTAAGTCATAAAGGGTATTTTTTGTCTATGTTTAGAGTTGTCCACTAGTTACTAATTCTCATTGTTAGCTTTCAGGCTCTCTTCACTACCACTCTGCTTCCAGTTCAGACTAAATGGCCACCCTTGCTACTGTTAAGAGTGTGAGAAGGTCAGGAAGGTCATTCCTTCCCATAGACTCACTGGAGAATTCACACAATGATGGGGAGTAAGCCTCCATTGCATTTTGCCTTCAATAAAATGCAGGCTTTCCATGACACAACCTTTTGAAATTATCCAGCAAGCTCACTGTTTTCTTAAGTGCACATGGTTTTAAAATATGTAATTACTTCATCTTTTTAGTTTTATTTCATTTGAAGATTCAGGAAATGAGATTAAATAGTCATTGCTAAATATAAATACTTCAAAAATTAGAGATAAAAAATACAAGAAGAAAAATTAAAAATATTAGAAATCTATAACTGAGTCATTAAATCATAGAGTGGTTTACCTCTGGATTTTGACTATTCTAAATCATGTTACTTTCTGTATGTCTTCTTTCTGTTGCAAAAATGTTGATATAATATTAATTTATAAAGTACTAGTCATAACAACACATCAATAAAAAACTAATAAGCATAAATTACTTAAAGTTTTGTTTAAAATGATACCATTAAACAAAATATAACACATGCATCAGCACATACATGCTTTTCTTAATCTTAATGTATTTTTTCCTGTAATATAATCTTATAAATTTGATGGGATAAAACAAATAGGTTATATATGGCATGTTTCATTGATGGAATTATCTAAGTTGTCATTATGGAATTTTAGTCTTCTACTCCTAAACACAAAAGACAAAAAACTATACAGAATTCAGATCTATATATTTTTTAAAAATCATTCAATTCAGCATAATTGTTACTATCATAGCTAAACCTCTGACGATAACAGTTTTGTTAGGTACTTACATTTAGAGATGTTGGTGCTAGGTGTCAATGTTAACATTTCCTTATAGAACTTAAAACTGATTTTAATCAATTACCTTAATACACATATGCAAAATAGTTGCCAAAGACATATACAATAATCATTAATTTTCAGACTGACTAACTCTCATTTAGAAATGGAGTTCATTAGTAAAGTTGCAATTGCAATAAAAATTTGACTCATTTTACTCTTTAGAGGTTAAAGCACTGAAATGCACTGCTAAATACTAGATCTAATCATACACAAATAAAATACCTGGTAGTCTGAGGCCATACCAACAATTATGATCTTTAGATGCAATTTATATTCTGGAAAGTATTTATTAACTGGACATCATTAATCTTGAAGAATCAAAGCATTTTCCAAATAAAACTACTTTATTTGTATAAAAACAATGGTGAGGAATAAATAGATCAGAGTACTAAGATCAGAGTACATATACCAAAATATAAATATTTTACCTACCACTTGTATGGTTTTCTAGTTATCAAATTCAGTAATTACATAGGCATACATTTAAAATAATTTATCAACATTTTACATTGAAATCTTGGTTGCCTTATTTTTCAGGCAAATGTAAGCTTTCGTTTAAGCTTAATTTTCAGGTTAAATAAGTGTTAAACAGAAAAATATATATACATACTACATAAACACAGACAACAGTATGATGATAGCCTAAGCCTGCAGTGGTCGGCAAACTCATTAGTCAACAGAGCCAAATATCAACAGTACAATGATTGAAATTTCTTTTGAGAGCCAATTTTTTTAAACTTAAACTATATAGGTAGGTACATTGTTATTAACTTAATTAGGGTACTCCTAAGGCTTAGGAAGAGCCACACTCAAGGGGCCAAAGAGCCGCATGTGGCTTGCGAGCCGCAGTTTGCTGCCCATGGGCTAAGGGAAAGGGAGGGTGGGGGATATGGAGGAGCAGCAAAGTGGAGGGAATGAGGATGAAAAGAGACTTCGCTTGCAGCAATGGGAACATGATGTAGTGTGCTAATAATGTTTTATTGAGTTGTACACTTGAAACGTACCGTTTTGAGAACCAATGTTGCTTAAATAAATTCAAGTTTTTTTTCAAAGGGAGTCTTTATAAGCTCAGAATGGAAATGTGTTTCAAAACTTCTTTTTTCCTGGTGGCTCAGGACCTACCGGTGCTTTGGAGAGCTCGTTCTGCACCTGTATCATCACTAATACAAGCACCTTCATGAATGAAAGGATTACATCCTGGAATTGTGTTATGTCTCTACTCTTCCTTCTCCAAATCACACCCATCACACACATGGCAATTTGAAAGATTTGACACCTATTATAGTAAGATTTGAATATTAATCTATGATTTTTAACTGTGAGGGGAAGTAGACATTTGATAGTATAAAATTATGTACAACCGATAGAACTGTTGATAGTCGCCATAATAATACCCTAATTGCACATTTTCCTGCCATTTATCCCTCATGTAAAAATAGAGTGCAGATAAAAGCTACTATATGGCCCTAACCGGTTTGGCTCAGTGGATAGAGCGTCGGCCTGCGGACCGAGAGGTCCCGGGTTCGATTCCGGTCAAGGGCATGTACCTTGGTTGCGGGCACATCCCCGGTAGGAGGTGTGCAGGAGGCAGCTGATCGATGTTTCTCTCTCATCGATGTTTCTAACTCTCTATCCCTCTCCCTTCCTCTTTGTAAAAAATCAATAAAATATATTTTTTTAAAAAGCTACTATATGATAACAATGTCAACCTTGAAGACAGGCATCAGTCAGTGATAATCACACAGCAGACCGACTTGTTTCTGGTTTTTTTTATATATATTTTATTGATTTCAGAGAGGAAGGGAGAGGGAGAGAGATAGAAACATCAATGGTGAGAGAGAATCATGGATTGGCTACATCCTGCAAACGCCCTACTGGGGATCGAGCCTGCAATCTGGGCATGTGTCCTTGACTGGAATTGAACCAGGATCCTTCAGTCCTCAGGCTGAGCTCTATCTACTGAGCCAAACCAGCTAGGGCCGTTTCTGGTTTGGTTTTGTTTTTATTTTTTTTTTATCCTTTCAGGTGCCGGGAGCCGGTCCATCCTTGCTGTTTCAAAGGACCTGGCATATATGGCATACTATTCTTAATATGTTTGCTCACCTTCTTGGCACTATGTGTTTTAACCAAGGTCTCTGAGAAAGGTTGTTTCCCCAGGTAGGGATTTTCCCCTGAAGTTAGGGAGGGAATAAAACCTCTTAACTAAGTGCCAGGCGGGTAATTAATCACTTTAACTATGAACAATCATGCTTAAGCTACATAATCTTTACTCCCTGGAATGGAGATAAGAAACGCCCTAACCTTTGTAATAGAGATTGATAGGATTGAATCAACTGGTATAAATACAGATGCAACAAGACAGCAAGACCCAGAACTTAGAACACAGAACTTAGAAGACAGAACCTACACACAGAACTTAGAAGACAGAACCTACACAGAACCTACAGACAGAAGAACTTTGCTGGAGAGAACATGGCAAAAGATCCTGGACTGAACCTGACTATAGAACATGGCAAGAGAACCTGACTAGAACCTGGTGACTGAACCTGGCTGGAGAACCTGGACAGAACCTGGCTGGAGAACCTAGCGAGGGAACATGGCTACAGAACCTGGCTGGAGAACCTGGAGAACCTAGCAAGAGAACATGGACACAGAACCTGGCTGGAGATCCTAAGCAGAACCTCTCTGGAGATCCAGACCAGAACTTGGCTGGAGATCCTGGCTGGAGATCCTGGCTAGGCTGCTGATCAACTGAACACTGTCTCTGTGTCCTTCCTTCTTCGCCGACTCCGTCTACACCTTTGGGGACCCCTGGACCTGCTGGGGTTGGACCCCAGCATTCAGGGATTTACATTGTAATTTAAATTATGTAATATTCTTAAGCTAGAGATAATATAAAGGTTCTATAAAAGGGCTCTTGTCTGCAATGTTATGCAAGTGACCTTGCTGTAATTTTAAAACCTAGCTGCCATCAAGCAGTACAATTAACTGCATTTGGTTAGTTTTTGTTGATGAACCTTACATTTACTGACAGCAACAGCCTTGCCTCTAGTAACTATCCCTTGCCTCTTGTTACTTGCTAAATCATTCATCCAATGATGTATGACAACAGAAACTGTTTGCATTAATTTGTGCAAACTCCATGGTGAACAGACAGGCTTTGAAAGGAGATTTCCAAGTTCAGATACAATCCTGCTGTTTTATTTTGCAAAATACGACCAATTGAATCATAATTCTAGAGTGAAAAATACACTTACCCTCAGAGTAACCATGAAATCATGGTTTTGTAAGTAAAAAATCATGAGTAAATAGTATTCTAAATTTGAATGATCTCTGTACATTTGAAATCATGTTCTTCATAGATGTTCCAGTCATGAACTAAAAATTAAATCCACATGGTCATGGTCTAATCAATCTAAATAATTCACCTCCAGCCACTAAAATAACACTTTTACCTCAAGGGAGGGGCGCTTTCTGCTTGGGTATTTCTTAAGCTCCCATATGTTTATTGTCTAAAAGTGTTGTAACAAGTCTGCTTACTTCACCAAAACATGTAAAGATATCCTTTATTCTTGATCAACTGCCATCCAGAGAAAACCCATATTAAACATCTTCATTGTCTAAAATTCAATTAGTTAAAATAATTAATACCATTTATTTAGTTACTAGAGGCCTGGTGAATGACATTCGTGCACTGGGAAGGGGGGTCCCTCAGTCCTGCCTGCACTCTCTCGCAGTCCAGGACCCCTCGGGGTCCTTAGCCCTGCCGCAGAAGCGAGAGAGGCTCCTGCCACTGCGGCTGTGCTCCTCAGCCATGAGTCCAGCTTCTGGCTGAGCAGTGCTCCCCCTGTGGCAGCGCACTGACCACCAGGGGGTAACTCCTTCATTGAGCATCTGCCTCCTGGTGGTCAGTGCGTGTCATAGTGACCGGTTGTTCTGCCATTCGGTTGATTTGCATATTAGCCTTTTATTATATAGGATATCCTGCCACTAAGAGAAAAATATGTTTAAATTATTAAGAAGTGTTATGGCAAAATTATTGTTTTGTAAAACATCACTAACTTTCAACCATATTCCAAGACACAGTAAAAGCACTCTATAGCTTTATCTGTATTGCTGTACAATAAAAATTGGTGAGTAGAATGATGATTCTGAGGCCTTAAGAGTTCAATCACCCAAATTATGTTATATTTATGTTTACTGTATCATGTTAGCTAAAACAAGCAATAAAATAGGCCAATATTATTTTTTAAAAGTTCAACAAGGATTGACAGTAGAGATATTTTAGTAACTTCACATAACTGGAAACTCCTTACCTGATCTTTCTAGTTAATAAAGATTTTTGATGTAAGCAAGTCCACATTCCACAAAAGAATTCTTATTTGGAACAAATAAGATATTGATTATCTAAAATCAGTCGTATACTCTGATAAGTCAATTCCTATGAGGGAAATAGCTAATCTAAATTGTATCAAGTTTGTTCTCTTTCTTAAAACAGATTAATAACAAGAATATTGGAGCAAATATTCTCCTTAATACAATGGCACATGCCTGCTTACCAAAGTTCCATTTTTTTTTGCTCTTATCTGAGTAACCAATGACCACTATTTTAGTTGTGCTCTCACCAAACATGTACTTTTCTCTATTTTCCAAGAAAATCACTTCCAATCAGCTTTCAAACACTAGTCTCTAATAAAATCATCCCAAGAGTGTTCCAGAACAGAGGAATCCCACACCAACTACAATGTTATAAATATCCTGTAAACACTCAGATCAATGTCAACAGTGATTTGCAATAAATGAGTCCTAGTGAATTCTAATGGAGCTCCAAATCCCACTGGCTATTGATAGGCTATCATCAAATGAAAGTCCCTTAACATGATCTAAGATAATGTTATAGTTTCATTCTCCTTGAAGAAAGACTCTTTTTCTATTTTTTTCTATACACAGTATTTACACAGACTTACACAGCCCTTTCCCTACTCAACCATAACCAAGTCCAAATCTCACTAATATTCATATATAGCAAAGTCAGAATTTTTTTAACTAAGAAAAAAAATTTCTTTGATTAATGTTGAGAGCTGCACCATGTTTAGACAGGGTCATGACCCCAGGCATCCATTTAATCAAATTTCTCTCCTGCCTGTCCCAGTGGAGCCATCACAAGAAGAAACTCTCTCAATGAAAAAGGGGGCAGAGGAGAAGGGGGGAGCGTTCTTCACATCTCACATTGTTTACATGCTGTTAAGTAATTATTTCACTCGTCCACTCCCACTGGCCATCAACAGACAAGTCACCTCCTTGGAGACCCTGAAAAGCCTATTCAGCTGTATATAGCTCATTTTTTTACCCTCTTCATAGTGTAGCTAACTTCTTAGTTTAAAGACTTCTTTGTGGATATTAAAATATACCTTGTCCATGCTAATGATCTCACTAATTATAAGTGTATTTATCATATAGATGTTCTTGGTGTTTCTTTATGAGTACCACTGTTTCTCAACTATGCTAAAGCAATAATTTCTGTATAATTTCTCCACCCCCATCACACCACTTCAATACTTCAAGATGAATACCCATCCCCATCCATCCATACACAATAGACCTGTTTTTCTAAGGAATTGTGTTATTGTTTGAGTGGCCAAACAAGTTATTATTTTTCAGGAGTTTTCAATAACACTCTGATTTTTAATGCAGCTATTCTCAGGGCAAAGAGCAGAAATGAGGTAAGCAGATAATAAAGAATTACAGTTTGCCTTTATTTAATAGCTCTATCAGTCAGAGTAATAGAAATGGAGAAAATGGTAACCTATTCACCGAACCCGTCCTAATTGCTGTTCTAAAAAGCAAGAAAGGAAGTGGCAGCAAGGGAAAAAAGGTTTATATCTAATTGCAGTTCAAGAATTAAAGGCAAATGACTTGAAAGCTAAGTATAAGTAAACTCCTCCTGAAATTAAATGGAAACAGATTACAAAACACACTATGTTTAGAGACTGAAGCGATAGCTGAGCAGCAAAGGCCTCAAAATCAAAAGCCATTTTCCTTTCTGAATTTCTTTTTTATTCCCAACGTCAACTGGAGTAGACACATTCAGACAGTTTTGTTTATCTTGGGAGATAAAGAGAAAAAAGGTAAAAGATTTTTCTGATTTAAAAAGACAAAAGTACATGTGAGTTACTTTAATAGATTTCTAATAATTACTTGAAAATTTTATTTTAACTGAGCATTTTTCCTTATTTTACCTCCAATTTTCACTTTCTGGTTAATGGTCACCTATGAAAGTGAAATTATTCAAGGGAATGACTCCCAATGAGATAGTCTTAATAACATATTATATTATTAATAATCTCACAAGCGCAATACATGCTTCTCTCCAAAGAAGCTTAATGTACAGGATATAACTGGACCAGGATTTCTACCCTTCAGTCCTTGTAAAACATCCATTCCCAAAAGGAAAATACTACTCCATGCAGAGACAGATTAAAATGACAAAGTTAATATATCTGGACATGAATGAAATTATTTTTGTTTTAATGTGTAGTTATTGTAAATATTTTCAATGTGGAAAGAAAAAAGAAGAAAATCTACTGAGAAATAAAGTCATGAAGGAGGAAGGAAGGAAAAAGTATTGTAAGAATGGAGAAAGGCAGTATATTATAAGGAAGACTGGAAAATAAGAAAATGTAGAAAGGAAAGTAAAAAATACCGAAATGATCCTTAAATGTGATTTCAAAAGAAAGATTTATGCCAGTTATCCCTTATAGTCATGAAGATAAATGCATAAAAAAGAAAACTGAAGAGAATAGGCTTGATGCATCAGAAAGAATACTGAGCTAAGTTTCAAAAATATAGGTTCTATTACTAAATATCTGAGCTACCAAAGGCAAGTCATTTCATTTTTCTAGATTTTGTTTCCTCATCTGTAAAACGAAATGTCAAACTAAATGATCTATGACGTCACTTCTGTCTCTTAAATAGTAAATATTCTGAGATAACCAAAACCAGATAAGCTTTAATATTTGCATTACTGATTTTTTTCCTATCTCGTTTTTATACTCATGATAGTTTTATTCTTTAACAGCAGCAGAGTAAAAATTAATTCATTCTTGACAACTTCACTACTATTTGATATTGTAATTTAGTAAATAACATTGATTCACCAAAAATTACGAATCAGTTGAAAATTAAATAGGAATATCAATCTAACATTTATTTTTCTCTCAAAGCATAGGGTGAAAAACTGGTTGAAATGATATATGTGTCTTGGTGAAAAAGAAAACCAGAGGTGGGGAAATCACAAGAATCTGCAAGTGATTAGAAATAGGGTATTTATACTTAACATTTCCTTTACTTTTAAGTTTCACCATCCATGTTTAAAATGTTCAATATTTTCGAGAAACTAAGATGGCGGCATAGGTAAACACCGGGAAATTGCTGCCTCCCACAACAACTTCAAAAATACAATGAAAAGACAAAACGGACATCATTCAGAACTACAAGAAGGCTGGCTGAGTGGAAATTCTACAACTAGAAGGAAAGAGAAAAGCACACTGAGACTCAGAGGAGCTGCGGAAGTAAAGTGCAGAGGTACGGAGGCTCGAACGCGCGCGTGGAAAGGGGCTGGTACCTGAGGACGCCGCTGTCTTTTTGAATCAGGAGGGAGTCACGAGCTCCTGACTGCTCTGAACTCCGGTTCCGGGAAGTCTCTGGGGACCCAGGACTCATACGGGGAGAAACTGGTCTGTCTCGCAGCAGGCAGAACTCTGAACTTGAGGGCAGCTTTCCCTCAGAGGTACTTGCAGCAATTATCAGGACACTGAGACGCGCGGCCCCTTTAGGGCAGGGCTGAGGACCAGCCATAGCTGCTTGCTCCGCCCTTTGATTCCCTGAGACCCCGCCCCACCCAGGCTGCAGCAGAGGCTTTTGCATATGAATGCCCTGGCCCTTTGCAACCTGAAAATTACCTAACAAATTGCAGCTGGGCCAGACAGACCCAGATCTTCCAAGAGAAGGCCCAAGGCCCCACAGCAGCTTGCATTGCTTCACAGCTGGGCCTCATCAGGGCACCTCCAAACCCCAAAAAAGGAAGGGGAATCTTCAGATCTCTTTGTAGCTCCTGCTGGGTAACCTCAGGAAGAGGCTAAATTAGCGCCTCCTTAGATCCAAGAGCCAGTGTACCCAGTGGTCAGAGGGGGACCATCCAGATTACAACTCCTCAGATCCATAAGGGACACACTCAGGGCACAGACTCAGTGATCACCAAAGCCCCACTGAAGCAAGTCTTGCCCCAGGAGGGTGTCTTCAGCACAGAAGTTCTCCCACTGCAGATACAGCTGATTCTCACGGTCAATTGGCCTGGAGGTCAATTCCTCCCAGTGATCCTACAACAACAATCAAGGCATAACTACAACAAGACCATGCACAAAGCCCACAAGGGGGTGCACCAAGAGTGTCCACCTTAGGTAACTGGGGAGGCTGAGCCACAGGGCCCTACAGGACACCTAGCACACAAAACCACCCTACCAACACAGGGAAGCATAAAAAATGCAGAGACAAAGAAACAGGTCACAAATGACAGAAATAGAGGAAAGCAAACGACTGGATATAGAGTTCAAAACCACGTTTATAAGGTTTTTCAAGAATTTTATGGAAACCGCCGATAAATTTAGTGAGACCCTGGAGGATATGAAAAAAGACCAACTAGAAATTAAGCATACACTGACTGAAATAAAGAATAATATACAGAGATCCAACAGCAGACAAGAGGATCCCAAGAATCAAGTCAAAGGTTTGAAATACGAAGAAACAAAAAATACCCAACCGAAAAAGAAAAAAGATTCCAAAAATATGAAGATAGTGTAAGGAGCCTCTGGGACAACTTCAAGCATACCAACATCTGAATTATAGGGGTGCCAGAAGATGAGCGAGAGCAAGATATTGAAAACCTATTTGAAGAAATAATGACAGAAAACTTCCCCTACCTGGTGAAAGAAATAGACTTACAAGTCCAGGAAGCACAGAGAGCCCCAAACAAAAGGAATCCAAAGAGGACCACACCAAGACACATCATAATTCAAATGCCAAGAGCAAAAGACAAAGAGAGAATCTTAAAAGCAACAAGAGAAAGACAGTCAGTTACCTACAAGGGAGTACCCATACGACTGTCAGCTGATTTCTCAACAGAAACTTTGCAGGCCAGAAGGGAGTGGCAAGAAATATTCAAAGTGATGAATAGCAAGAACCTACAACCAAGATTACTTTATCCAGCAAAGCTATCATTCAGAATAGAAGGTCAGATAAAGAGCTTCACAGATAAGGAAAAGCTAAAGGAGTTCATCACCACCAAACCATTATTATATGAAATGCTGAAAGGTATTCTTTAAGAAGAGGAAGAAGAAAAAGGAACTCTTACCATTTGCCACAGCATGGATGGAACTGGAGAGCAGATAAATACCACATGATCTCACTCTTTTGTGGAATATAATGAACAACATAAACTGATGAACAAGGACTGATCCAGAGATGGAGAGGCATTGATTGGACTGTCGGGCCTTGGTGGGAAGGTAGGGGACGGGGGGTAAGGGGGAAAGATCAACCATAGGACTTATATGCAAGCATATAGGCCTAACCAATGGACAAGGACAACGTGGGGGTGAGGGCATGAGCGGGAGGGGGGGTAGGGGGCAACGTGGGGATAAGGACACATATGTAATATCTTAATCAATAAAAAATATATTAAAAAAACAAAAAAAATAAAATAAAATGTTCAATATTTCTTAGTGACAACTAAAGGAATATCGGGCAGATCTCCTGAGTGAAGGGACAAAACAAAGATTCCCAGGTCTCTTACCCAGTTTGTATCTAATTGCAGAGAGCCCTAATTTTTAAAAGGCAATTGTTTAATTTTATCCCTCAGAGTGTTTATTTAAGTTCAAATACTTATTTTATTTTCATGCACTTACACTGATTTGAGTGTCTATCATGGTACCTGGCACACAGCCAACTCTTGAAAAATATATGTTAAATGAATGAATGATAGATGGATTGATCATTGTTTCCTTCACTTGGCTTCTTCACTATTCACAAAAGCAGTGCTACTGGAATTTCTCTGAATACATTCAACCTGAAATTTACCTCTTTATTATCTAAAAGTAAAAGTCCCTAAGAAATACAATTTTAAATCTAAACAAGTGCCAAGGAGTGCATAATTCCAGGGAGTGCCGTTCACATTGCATTTTGCATAAAGTGATCCCTGGAGAAGTTCAAGAGAGCAGTCTGACAAGGTGGGGAATTCAAATAATTCAAAACTAGCCATCCACATACAAGCACTAAATATGTATTTTACATAATATGTATTATTTAGTGAAATTCTCCAACTCTATAAGGCAGGTATTCTTAATACAAATAAAAAATTGAGACAGAATAAAAATAATTTATCCAAAATCGCAGTGAGTGAATGTCTAAGCAAGGTTTAGATCCAAATCTATCTACTTCAAAGCTTCCATTTTCCCACTATCCTATAATTGTCTTTCTATAAGGCAAAAAATTCTGATCACCCGTTTCAATTAAATAATTTACTTAAACACAACAATATTTTATTTATTTAAACCTAGGATTTTACCCAATCAGTTCAAAATAAGGACAACTCCACTGAGTTGAAAATGTTGTTTGAAAGATTTTACTTCTGGCTTCTAGTTTCAAATGACAAAATATTGATGAGGACTAAGTGACATCATTAAAATGGCACCAAGGTGATTGCATAACAACATTACAGTACCAAACGGCAACAATGAAAATTAAAATAATAAAAAATCAACAGTTATAAAAGATAACTTCAGAAACAGCCTAAGTGCCCATCAGCAGATGAGTGGATTAGAAAACTGTGGTACATCTACACAATGGAATACTATGCTGCAGTAAAAAAAAAAAAAAAAAAAAGGCCGAAACCGGTTTGGCTCAGTGGATAGAGCGTCGGCCTGCGGACTGAAGGGTCCCAGGTTCGATTCCGGTCAAGGGCATGTACCTGGGTTGCGGGCATATCCCCAGTAGGAGATGTGCAGGAGGCAGCTGATCGATGTTTCTCTCTCATCGATGTTTCTGGCTCTCTATCTCTCTCCCTTCCTCTCTGTAAAAAATCAATAAAATATATTTAAAAAAAAAAAAAAAGGAACTCTTGCCTTTTGCAACAGCGTGGATGGAAATGGAGAGCATTATGCTAAGTGAAATAAGCCAGTCAGAGAAAGATAAATACCACATGATCTCACTCATTTGTGGATTATAGAGAACAACATAGACTGATGAAAAGGGACAGATCCAAAGACTGAGAAACAGCTATCAGGCTATCAATCCCCAGAAAGAAAGTAGGGGAGGGTGGGGGTAAGGGGAAGAGATCAACCGAAGGACTTGTATACATGTATATAAGCCAAACCAATGGACATGGACAACAGGGGGATGGGATCGTGAGTGTGCGGGGCGGGCGGGGGGGAGGTTGGGAGTTAAGAGGGGGGGAAGATAACTTCATTAAAAATGAATTCAAAATTATTGTCCATGTAACTAAAATTTAATTTAATCTTCAATAAAAGCTGAGCTCCCAACATTAAATCACAATTCACTAAGAGGATTTTCAAGGACAGTCAGATAATACTTTACAGGTACACTTTTGAGTCATTCAACTTGACATTAAAATGGCATTGAAAGAATCTAGTTAATACATCCTCCTTTCTCTCTAAGTCTCTATCATCTATCTATCTATTTATCTTCTCTCTTTGTTTCACCCATTTCTCTTCAAATTTTGGTGGAAGCTGTAGAATACTCAATTAAGCATGAGCTCTCTGGTCAGTGCCTAGAGTGCAGATAGCTAGTGTGTATTGACATGAAAGCCATATGATTTAAATACTAGATATTCATTTAGCAATATTGCTATTATAAGAGCCCTTCATATACCATCAATCTTCCACCACATTTTTAAGTCAACATTGGAATATGTTAAAAAATAAAGCACACAACATCAATTTGTACACCTTAAATATATGCAATTCCTATTTTTTAATTATACCTCAATAAATCTTAAAAATAAAACACAAAGAAAAAATATATATAAAATAACAGCTAAAAGACCCACATCTAATTCTAACAACAATCCTAGAGGGCAGGTATCTTATTACTCCATTTACAAATGAGGAAACTGATATTTGAAAAGGTTAAATTACCTCCCAAATATCACAGGTAGTAATGGTAGAAACTTTATTCAAATGTTGACAATGTTTTTCCAGAGCTACATCCCAACGCCCAGGGCCCAAATAAGGGGCTAAGAGCCCTGGCCCTTGGCCCAAGGGCAGCCATCAGGTACTTACAGTCACTTAGTTGTTTATAATTGAGGCATGAGAAAGTAATTTTCAAAGGAATACAACTTACCTCAGCCCCATTCTTTATGTAGTTTCCTCTACTTAGAATATGCTCTATTCCAAAATATCTGCTTAGTAGATATCTGAAGCCTCCTGTGTGATGGTATATTAAGCTAAAATCAATGTTTTTAAGCATTGTAACCATGTCTCTTTTTAAAATAAGTAAAATTACCTCTTACATTTTCTTATTTAGAACTAGGACATCTATAAGCTTTTAAAATAGATGAAATATATGCAAGGTTCATACTATAAGTTGGGTTCTTAAAGAAAAATATATACACTATATTCACATTAGTATATATATATGTGTGTGTGTGTGTGTGTGTGTGTGTGTGTGTGTGTGTGTGTGCTTAAATATAGTTGTAGATGGTTACTTTTGTTAAATAAATGAGTGAGACGTTGGAGGCATTTGTAGAATCACAAAATCTCAGGGTAAAAGGGAACATTAAAAGTTGAAAGCAGCCCTGGCTGGTTTGACTCACTGGATAGAGCGTTGGCTTGGGGACTGAAGGGTCCCAGGTTCGATTCTGGTCAAGGGCATGTATCTTGGTTGCAGGCACATCCCCAGTGGGGGTGTGTGCAGGAGGCAGCTGTTTGATGCTTCTCTCTCATCGATGTTTCTAGCTCTCTATCCCTCTCCTCTCCCTTCCTCTCTGTAAAAAATCAATAAAATATATTTTTTTAAAAGTTGAAAGCAAAAAATTAACAAACAAGAAAAGCAAAAAAAACAACAACTCATAGACACAGACAACATTATGGTGGTTACCAGAGGGAAGGGATCTGGAGGGGTAGTAAAAGGTAAAGGGGACCAAATATATAATGAGGAAAAATATTTGACTTTGGATGTTGGGCACAGAATGCAATATACAGATGGTGTATCATAGAATTGTACATTTGAAACCTATATAATCTTATTAACCAATGTAATCTCAATAAGTTTAATAAACATAAATAAAAACTCTTTAAAAATGTCAGCATATACATATATTTAATCATGTTATACACCTTTAAAATATCACATTGTGCAACCTAAATATATGCAATTTTTATTTGTCAATCATACCTCAGTATAGCTGGGGAAGTAAGTCATCCAGCCTATTTTCTGCACAATTGATACCTTAGTGCTCTCTTAAGCACCTTAACAAGCAGTCATCCAATCTCTGTTTGAACATCTTCACTGATGGTACTTGCACTATATGCTTAAATTAGCTTATTCTACCTTTGGGCAACTCAAACTATTAAATCCTATTTTACAGGTGAACCTAAATCTCTTTTCCTTCAGTGGTTCTCAACCTTCCTAGTGCCGCGACCCTTTGTTGTGGTGACTCCCAACCATAAAATTATTTTCGTTGCTACTTCATAACTGTAATTTTGCTACTGTTATGAATCGTAATGTAAATATCTGATATGCAGGATGTATTTTCATTGTTCACGACCCACAGGTTGAGAACCCTAAGTTAACCCTCTATAGTCAACATAACAAATGTAATACATTGAAACAGAAAGTTTGGTGGGCAAGGAATGAATACCAAAAAAAATTAGTCTCCTTTTGTAGGTCTCATAACCCAGATTAGTTAACCTTGAACTTGTCCAATTCTCACGTGAGGAAACTTTGGATCAATGAATAACTGTGCAAGATAATGGGACTACTTAGTATCAATAAAATAAGACTAGTATCCAGGTCTTCTAATTCCCATTCAATTGCTCTTTATAGTATACTGCCCTGTGATATCCTTAGTGGTTTAAGAACATAGACGCTGAAGTCAGCCTGTCTGGGTTTAAATTTCACCTTTACAACACAGTAGTGTGTAACATGAGACAAGTTACTTAGCCTCTCTGTGCCTCCGTCTTCATCTACAAAATGGAGGTAATTGTAGTACCTCCCTCATATGATTTTGGGTGGACTAAATGTGTTTGTGTATGTGATGTTCTTAAATCAGTGCCAGGAACATAGCAAACTTTACTCAGTAAATATTGGTGGTTATTTTTGTCCTTAGTATCCTTTTCAAACTTGTAAAACACTGTCAATTCACAGCCATAATACCAATGAGTTCCTACAACTTTTTAGTCTCCCCTAAAACAGATTTGGCTCTAGATCATTCCTTCTCTCCACTGAGGAAAAAAAAAAACGAAACAAAACAAAACAACAAACAATATAAGCTTCCTGTTTAATATATATAGCTATTGTGTACTATAAGCATGTCAAACTCAAAGGCTAACACGGGCCAAATAAACAAGGTGTAAGTTTACCTGGGCCGCAAAAAAATAAAGGCTTCAATTTTCATAGAAGCATAGGTTTATTTCGATAGAGACATGCTGAATACAAAAGGCTGAAATAAATGAGCAATCGTTAATATAAAATAATAGAACATTTTAATAAAAATTAATATTTTTCTTAAACATTAACTTACCAGACACTGAATAACTGCACAAATTAGTAAGTGTAATGCAAATAAACCTATTTTTCTTGTTCTCCGAAAGTGAAATATTTCCTGTTGCACACACCAAACAAGTCAGTACAAGGCTAATGATGTGGCAATCAGCTGCTAAAATATTCACTGCTAGTATTAGGGGAGAGAAATGGTGCGCCTGCACATAAGGCTTGTAAGGGAAATGAATGCAACACAATTATAGTAATCAGTCATTAGCGAAGGTTGTAGTTTGTTATTAATAACTACGTATAACAGGATATTGTAAAAATGAAGTTATAAAATTTTTATTGAGATTTTTCTTACATACCATTATATTGGCTGGGTTGCAAAAATATTCATTGTAGCCACATGCAGCCTGTGGGCCATGAGTTTGACATGCTTGGTGTATTACTTTCAAACTTGTCTTAAAGAAATCAGATATTTAATAGTTTATTAATCTTATGGCCCAGTCAGTGACTTGTGTAAACATTGTGACTTTGGGTATTAAAGATAAAAACTTTCTCCCTAGCATACTCAGAACTTTTTCAGCATACCCAAGACAAATATAAAGAAAGAGTTGCAAGAAAATCTAAAAAGAAAGGCTAAATCACCATTACAAAAGGTCCTTTCCAATCCCAGGAGAAATTTTGTCAAAACATACTATTAATTCTCTGTAATTTGGGTCAATGGAACAGTAGTCATCTAAACATGTGACAGACTTTCTATATAAACTAGAGACCAGGTGCACAAATTTGTGCACAGGTGGGGGGGCTGGCCAGCCCATCCAGATCAGAGTGCTGGGAGGGGGTGGGTGGTCAGAGGTGGGGCTGTCCAGGGGGAGGGGCTGCAGGCAGTTGGTTGGCTGGCCCTGGTGAAACTCCTGGTTTCACTCCAAGTGGAACCCCAGGTCGAGGGGACAATTTGCATATTAGTCTTTTATTATATAAGATAAATAGCAACCACCAAGTGCAAACTCATGGTCAGATCATTCCACAAATAAAATGATTTTAATCTACATATGGAGATGTCTATCCTTCATTAACTTAGATTAGCTAGAAGATTTGGCAGCAGAAATAAGACTGATAGTAAATCTATTTTCTAGATTTACGCAAAGTTAGGAAATCAAAGGTTGTGTCCACAGCTATTTACTCTAAATACCAAAATTGTATTTTTGGCTATTTAAAAGTAATTACTGATATTATCATTCATTTTAACATAAAAAATTGATGTATTCTTAAAAAATTGTGCAAAATGTTTCACTAAACATAACGTGCTCTCCCAAAATGTGAAGAGGGTTATAGAATAAAAGGAAAGAGAAAAAAAAGTAAAACCAGGTTCTTTTTCCTGTATTAATCTGAATGAATTAAGTAGAAGATATTTAAGCCATAAAAAACTTAAGACAAAAGACAAAACTTGGTGAAGTAATAAGGATGTTAACTACATAGTAACACTTGGGGAGGTGGTAATAACTAAGCCTCTATTTATTTTAAGGTTTTGTAAAACAGCAGAGGATAAAGAAGAGGGAAGAAAAATAAGTGGGACCACTTATTCTAAAACTAGCCTCACATAAGTACAGACATGGCTTTTGAAAAATTTCAGAATCTTTCTTCTAGGCTGTATTGGGAACAATTAACATAGTGCAGGTATACTGATAAAATAAAAATTCCAACCATGTAACAAAAATGCAGTTGACAACTTGTATATTATGCAATTATGACTGTCATTTATTACTGTTATTAATTTATTAGGATAATTGCAATTTTTTCAATGTTATAATGTGATAATAAAGAACTTGTCATTACTGAGTTAACCTCTGAACATCTCTGACCTCAGGGAAAATAGTTGCAAGCTTTCAATGCAAAATAGGCTGTCAGTTACCACAAAGACATTTTGATGACTATATTATCTTGTAATTAAATGTCTCAACAAACTTCTGCTTTTGATTGACAGGTAGTTAAGACTATCATTGACCACAGGGCAGTTTCTTTATATTTTGAGAATAATATCTTTATAGTTCAAGAATATATTTTTAGCACAGAAGCACGAAGATGAGGTTTTAAAAATTAAAATGCCTTCAATAACGTATTTATTAATCTATATTTATCACTGGTAAAAACAAAGAAAATTATGCTGCTATGTTTACCTGTTGCCCAATTCATTGTGTTGCAGTAGAAATGTTAAGAAATGTATATGATTTTTTGTTAACATTATGGGACATATCAAATAATTTCAGTGCTCTTCTATCCCATGTCCACATTTTCCGTGACTGAATTCATTAAGAGCCACCAGTAATGGATGCTTGCATGTGTTTTATGATCATTTTTCCTATTTAAATCTTGAATCTAATGTTAGGTCAACATTTTAAGAACAGGATATATCATATATAACGTATACATTGTATTATTTCTCCTTCTTCCTGTTACCTTCCTTAATTTATGGATCACTAAAGGAATCCATTTCATATCACATTGCTCACAATATTGTCACTAACATTTCCATTGTTTCAGATTGAAATAAAACTTTTCTTGGATGAGGCTAAATATTTATTCCATTTTAATAATTTTTAAATCATAATAACTGAATGAGCAACAAGACTAGCAAAGAAGAATGTTCATATACCATATCCTAAGATTATAAATTATACAGGCAAATATTCAAGTATAAAATCATTGAGAAGTTAAATTAAGATGAGCCATTTGGATTTATTTTGATTATTTTTATTATACTGATAAAAATTTTAGTTTTAAAAACCCAAGATATTCATAAAGGAAACTTTTTAAAAAATAAAAATCTTTCATGATTAAAATAAAAGTAACATAAAATGAGAAATTCTACCAGTAATGCAAAATACCATTAAAACCCAACATTATCAGTACAGAATTAGAAATACCCTTTTCTTAATCACCATAATGCAATTTTCTTTTACAAAGGAAAAGTTTATTTTACTATAGGAATTAAATTTAGCTCCTTTAAGTTTATTCATTAAGTGTTCTATCTGGGATGAATGTATATTAAAATATACAGAATGAGAATATCATTTTATGGAAAGGCTGCTCGCATGCAAATACATCCTTTCTCAAAATGCTGGAGGAAGACAAATGGGGAGAGGTGCTACAAATGAGCTCTAGATGGATGCATATTATTTGGGGGGAAAATTTGTTTCTTTATTTGAACAAGCAATGACATCTATTTCAACTTATGAAAAAACCTGATTTCTCAGAATGTGAAACAAATTTTTTAGAGGTCGTCACCCTTTTCCCCCACTATATGTAAAACCTAACCTAAAGGGACCATCATAATTCCCAGCTTTCCTGAATATTCCTTAGGTGATCGTATCTCAAGGTAGAAATTGTTGTGGGTTACAAAAATAAATTTTATGCCCAAATATATTCAACAAAGAAGGACTAACCATCTACTTTGTGCTGAGCATTTTCATAGTCACAGCATAGCTGAACATAATCATTATATGCACATGTCACTGGAAAATTTTTATAAAGCAGAAATAGAACAAAAATCTCCATGTGTATGGTGGGGTGAGGTAGAGAGAGGTGAACTCCATTGCTATGTAACATAAGACTCATAATAAAACTGCTTCTTATTTATTATGGAAAGGTTGATTCAGAGCAACTTAATTATAAAATTCAAACAGCATTGCCTATTCTCCTTAAAAAAAAATAGACTGCATATTTAGGAAAAACAGTTGTGTAGCTTACAAAAAGTAAAGCTTAAGGCTACTAAAATACAAAGTGAGAAATTATTTTAAAAGAATGAAAGTTGTTGATACAGTAACTTTCTAAACTCAATGTATCTCAGTTCTAAAGATACAAATGAAGAATAATGCAACTTGACAATGGACTAAACTAAGAGAATACATTGATGATTGCATTTCCTCTCAGCCAATTAAGATGGTGGAGTGTACGTATCTTTCAACAGCACAGTTACACAGTCACAAAACTATTTTAAACTGAACTGTGTTTTTCCTGAAAATATTATGAAAATTAAGTAAATCTAGTTTAGATATCAAAGGTGCAGAAGCAAATATGAATTAACCAAGCAGCTCACCAGGTAAAATAATTGTTGCCATCATTTTGCAAGTTGCACCTGAAATTTGAAACCTTTTTCTATGACAATAATTAAGAGACACTGAAGCAATTGATCAAATAAGGCCTTTTCTAAATTGGAAAAATGTTCTTTACAACAGCATTTTCAATAGGATTTAGAGACTTGTGGATGAATGTATCATCTGCAAAGAACTTGGTTTGTGGTTCTGTTTGATAACACCGTTCCACATAGCTATACTGTCTTTCAGCTAAAAACCCAAGTAAGCTGCGTAAAATGCACTCACATGGCTTATTTTATTATAAAACCTCATAAAGACATCAACAAAATCACTTGGTCATTCACCTAAGAGGCCACAGTAAGATAGCATCATAGCAAACAAGAGAATCATGAGTGTTTTTCTCAAGTCTCTCTCTCTCTCTCTCTCTCTCTCTCTCTCTCTCTCTCTCTCTCTCTCTTTGTTAATTTTCAACCCCAATTTTTTCCATTGATTTTTACAGAGTGGAAGAAAAGGATAGAGAGGGACGGGGGATGGAGAGAGAGAGAGAGAGAGAGAGAGAGAGAGAGAGAGAGAGAGAGAGAGAGAGAAGGGAGACACATTGATTAGTTTCCTCCCACACAGGCCCTGGCCAGGGCCAGGGATGGAACCTGCAATCCAGGTATGTGCCCTTGATCTGGAATTGAACCCGAGACCATTCAGTGCATGGGCCAACACTCTAACCACCTTGCAACACCAGCCAGCCAGGGTTTTCAAGCCTCTCTTTTAACTACAATATTCATATTAGTCAGATATTCTGAAAAAATAGGGTTCAAAGGGGAAACAAATAAAATATGC
This sequence comes from Myotis myotis, assembly GCF_014108235.1. Classification (NCBI taxonomy): domain Eukaryota; kingdom Metazoa; phylum Chordata; class Mammalia; order Chiroptera; family Vespertilionidae; genus Myotis; species Myotis myotis. The sequence continues at coordinate 102,934,736 of NW_023416346.1, read as the reverse complement.
TGTTTTGTTAGATTGCAAATCAGCCTCAAACAAAAATTCTATGAAAGAGATATAAACTGGAAGTAGACCAAAAAGGTCAAAATAATGGTGTAAATTAAGAAATCATATTATTTTTTAGACAGCCATTGCACCAGGCATTTCTATTTAATGATGCCGCAACACCTTACCACATTCAAACTATTTTAGAGCTCAGAAGAAAAATTCACACACACAATATGCACATGAGCCATATGTTATCCTCATGTTATAAAATGGATTAGCTATTATTTGAAAATCATTCATTTATGCAAACATCAATTCAGTGATAGGCAGATGACAATAAGTTTCACTAGAGGCTCAGTCCTGGATCACCTGTAAAACTATCTTGTAAAGTTTATAATTCATTCTTAGGGTACCTGTGCATCCCACAGTCATTTTTGGTTTATGCCAGTAGTTCCAATGTAATGATTTTCAATAGTTCCCCCTTTCACCCTCAAATGTGTTCCGATTTGGAAGATAAATTATAAGTCTCCCTATTAATATACCATTGATCTATATAAATACATAGAATTATATACTAGAGGAAATATCTTCACTTTCTTCCTTTGACCAGAGATTGATCTCTGACAGCAGAGCATGAAACATTTTCCAAGCCAATGAAATATGGTGTGACCACTGAGTATTATCACTCACAATTCAGCTACCACCAATTTCCCACACTTAGCTCCTGATTCACTTGTAGTAATTTAACAGCCTCATACAATCTGACTGAATTCTAATAAATTCTCCTTTTGTCATTACTCTTGTCAGAAAGAGATTTCATTTGGAAGGCTTCAGAAAAGTTCTACATAAAATGAAAGCATGCAATCATAGGACCACCTATTCCTAGTACAACTAACCTCCTATGATAGAGTTGCTATTTGTGTCAGTGTTCAGGCAGCTGCTCACAGACCAATACAACTGACAAGTTAATATTTTACACCACAAAGCAGAAAGGCACTTGCTTTCACTGGGCGGTGATATAGGTTGTATGAAATCATATTGGGAGCCAGATGTGACCCATGGTCTGAACTGTGTCTTGTTTGTCCCTAGGTTAAAACTTTTTTTTTCTTTAACCCTATAATATTCTGGAAATTGAGCTATTGATCACCTTATTATAAGGTTAGCAGATTGACGCCTCATGTGAGTAGAATTGTAGGGTTTTCATTGCCTTAACAACTCAGATTATGTTTCTGCATATGACTTTGAAGCCAGAGAAAGTATGTTTGTAAATGGGTGTGTATACACATGTGCTGCATCCCTGTTTCCTGGGTCATTATCTTCCAACAAGATACTGACAGTAACACCTATTATTTTATCTTCTGTGTGCACTCTCTACAGGTCCCTCACAACCTAAATTCTTAAGAATAATCCAGTATAATGAAATTACTAACCTCAGTAAAATGTAATAACTCCAGTATACCGTATATGTGACCAATTTCACCAGATCCCCTTTTTAATCAGTGACATATATTTGTAAATCTCAAAATCCCCTTTTGAAATCAAAATAATTCCATTTTTATTCAGTTTCTAGACAAACCAAAAAATGTATCACAAAGAGGATCTAATAACAAAAAGGTTAATAATAAAAGAGGCAGATTATTCTTCTGATAAATGCACAGAAAACACTGCCATTATTTTTACATTTTATGGGTGAACTTGAACACATATGATGTACTAATAGTAAAAATTAAAATTAACATATAATTTAGGTAATACATTTGTCACAATTATGTCAAATTTATCATGTATTAGGACATTTCACATATAACTCACAATGAATTTTTGTTTTAAACATTATCTTGAATCATTATTCCATCCAACATTTTAATTAAAGGATTTTACATAAGTTTTAAACTATAATTAAAATTTAAGTCATTAAATATGAAATCATTTTTGCAAGGACAATATCAAAACATTGTCATTATATTAATGATCTGTAATAGAAAGTTAACTGAATTACAAAGAAGTTTTAAGTCACACAATAAAGTTTGTGGTATAAACCCTTTGTGGTATATCACTTCATTATATGTAAACCAGGAGGAAAAAATTTAGCAGATGCCATGCATTCTTCCTTATTCTGTCTGTTTAGTTCTTTAACCCTGACATGCAGGGAATACAGTCTCTAAAATATTCCAGTAGAAATGTGCAAAGTCAACTCATTGGTTTTACAATGTTCTGCTTTTAATACTCTGTACTACATGATTACCTCAAGTCTCAATTTTATAGTCATTGAAGATGATTTTCATAATTATCTTCTTTTGAGATGCCCTTTATTGTTTTTAATTCTTCTCCCAACACCCCCAGACTTTTCAACACTATATGTCTTCAGGATCTACATTGTTTAAAATGTTAACATGATTGAAAACTTAATGTGTCACTCATTCCAAATGAATCCTAAGACAATGTTACAAGTCAAGTTTGAAGAAAAAAATGGTGCCCCTAAATCTTTTTTGGCCAGTATATTCAGCCTGAGTGGTCAATTTTACAATCATTTCCATAAAGTTCTGGAACAGAGCCTGGATTGATATTGCTTCCCATCTTGTTCAAAATTACATCAGATAAAAGACAGAATACAGTGGACTGCTTCTTTGTATAATATAGGTTTCTTCCATTTAGAAAAGTGCAATGATTCATCAGTAATTTAACCTATAGACATTTGAAGGTTGGAGAGTATCTCTAAGGGGCTGTTGACCTTCAGCAAGTGAAAGAACTGGAACTCCAGCCTCAGTCAATAGATATTTATCTTTCTGTTGGGACTATTACAACTGTGGAAGTAATGCTGACCTTGAGACTTCTAGCTCTGGATGCACACAAATAATGCTCCCTAAAGAAAAAAATATAAAAATACTGAAATAGGATATCTAGAACTAAAATACACATTCTGTAAAGATCAAAAGAAAGTACTCTGAACATTAAAATCAATTCTGAAAGCAATAAGCATAATATTTCTATTACCCACTGGGTTTCTCTTCAATATGAATCTGGTATAATCAATCCCATTAGACCAGATTCATATAATTTGGAAATGCTAAGTATTTCCGATACTCCCAAAGGTTACTGATATCAAGAGCCTGGATTGTTTCCAGGTGAACTAATCTTATTTTATTTCCCAGAATGCCATAGATCTCTAAAAAAATCATCACATCCTTTATTGACTAAATTTATATAAAAACATGCTTTTATTTTTAATCTGGAGAAAACCCAAATAGTGATGTGCTAAAATTCTTTTTTAGTAATTCTCCATTTTACCTGATGAATGTTTGTTTTGAAAGAGACTTTTTGCCCCATATTAGCCATACTTTTCATTCTCATTAGGGACCAACAAGAATATGTGTATTCGTTCAGAACACTAACTAAAATATCACTTAATATATAACAATTTAAGTGTACTAAATAAAGGCTGAAAAAATAAATCAAAATGTAACCAATAACCAATAAGTAATGAACATCATAAGAATATTGGATGGACATCCTATTCAAATAAAGTAGGAGATTTCAAAAAAAAAGCACACAAAACTTGTCAATCTTTTATAAACACATAGGGAATTAATGTATAGGGCTCACTGAAAGTAAAAGTAGAGTAAGATCTTCTGAAAGACTGACATATCTATATATTGTTGTAAAAACCATAAATAACTTTTTATTTCTACAGTTTTGCTTTCCTAATATACCCATATAGAAAACTGGAGCACTATGAAAAGATCTATGAATGGTAACAGAGACATGAATGCATTGTTTAAAAAAAATAAACCTCTCTATTATCAAATAATTGGTTTGTCTGTTGAGTGACATGAGGTCATCAGCATGCCCCCCATTTGAATATCATCTTTGTTACAGAGGGAGACAACCACTTAGAGAGAGGAAAGCTCTTTTCTAGTCCTGTCAGCATTAATAAACTTTAGTCCTCTCCACCCAAAAAAAAAATAAAAAAATGATTGCACCAAAATCAACAGGTACATGAAACCAAGAGAGCCATAGACTTACTGATATATTGATAATAACCACATTATCCAGTAAGATTCTTTCAGTTTTTATAATGTTAGGAAAATATTCTATTTATTCAATAAAAGATTTCAACTAATCTTATGATATGGAATCATCAAGTAAATCTTTGTGGGGACTTTTATGCGATGTACTAGAAGCCTGGTCACAAAAATTTGTGCAGTGGTGGGGGTGGGGGGGTGAGGAGGTGTCCCTCAGCCCCACTTGTGCCCTCTCACAGTCTGGGACCCCTCAGGAGATAACCACCTGCTGGCTTAGGCCCGCTCCCTGGGTGGCAGATGGCAGGCCCGATCCCTCGGTGCCTGCTCTGCCTCCCTGGGTAGCACATGGCAGGGCCAATCCGGGGGTTGGGGCGCTGCCTGGGGTCGGGTCACACATGGGGTGCCCGGGCAGGCTGGCCAATCGCTGCTGCCCTGCCTGGCTGCCTCGGGTCGGGTCGCACACGGGATGCCCAGGCAGGCTGGCACTGTCCTGCCCTGCCTGCAGTATGCAAATTAGCTGCCATCTTTGTTGGCGGTTAATTTGCATGTTGTGCTGATTAGCCAATGTTAGGTGTAGCGAAGGTACTGTCAATTACCATGTTTGTCTATTATTAGATAGGATACCACTTCACTTGAGTTGACTTCTGAATTAATTCATACATACAATTCAACTCAACAACAATCTAAACCTAGTTGTTCTTCAGTGGTGCTGATTTATACCATTTCACACTACATGAGAAATACCTAAAGATCTCTCCAACCTTTTGAATCGTGTCCCATCTATTACAATCCAAATTGTCTTAGTAATGTTCACACAAAACTGTTTTCCTTATTTTTTGGTTGTTTTTCTATCTCTAAACTCTAGCTACTTTCAGAGAGTGACCTCTACAGTAAGTTAATAACATTCTTACCATTTACTTTTCAGTTCTCTCTGAATCCGAGTTGAATGTTATCTTGTATTTTTTCCCATTTTTCCCAAAATTCCCTATTTTTAAAAACAATATATTTACATAGTAAGTGTTATTTTAAGAAGGATAATTGGAAACAGACCAAACCTTTTTATAAAACTATTTTAACAAAAGCATGATAAAATGTAAGGTAGCAGAATAAAATCTTGCATTAATATATACTGCTTCTGGGGAATATAATGAAAAGTTTAAAAATGTCTTGATTACATTAAAATCAAAGTGTATATTTTAGACTGCACATTTCTTACTGCTTCTAACATTGCCAAATTTATTTGGACTCCCATACTTCTTTCCGCCTAACCTATCTCTATTCATCTCTTCGGGCTCGGCTTCTATACAATTCTAATTGTTAATAACAATTTCACTGAATAAACATATTTGAGGTTTTATTATGAGAAAAGCACTGTGATAGGCACTAGAGGCAAATAAAATAATAGAAATATTATGTTATGATATTCTGTGAACAGAAAAGGGAAAAAACAAATCTAACCAGTGACTCATGGAAAGAGTAGCATTTGAATTAGGCTTAAAATCTTACAAGTAGAAATTTGAAAAGGTGGTGGGGCAGAGAACATTGTGGAGCTGTATTATAAAGCTGAAAGAACAGAATTAATATAGAGAGTCAAAGAAGTTACTTTTTGAAGTGTCTTTATAGAATTATCTTATGTCAGTCTCTCCCTGACCTCCTATACTCTGGTTCTATATGGTATACAATTTTTCACTTCCTTATTGTAGAGCTCTCATTTATTCTTTTTTGTATGCCTTGACTCCAACACGAGAATGTAAGCTATATAAGCACAAAAATATTGTATACTAGAAGCCCAATGCATGAAATATGTGCAAGAGTAGGCCTTCCTTCCCCTGGCTGCTAGCACTGGCTTCCCTCTGGCACCCAGGACCCGGGCATCCCTCACAGCCCTGGCTACATCAGGAAGGACATCTGGAAGGACGTCTGGTCTAATTAGCATATTATGCTTTTATTATTATAGATTATTATAGATTTCTTGTAAATTTCCCCTACAATATTTATTATGGAGTGGACACAATACATAACCAAGAAATAGTTCATTGATTGATTGATTCATATAGAATGTTTTATAAACATTTGCTTACATATTAATTTAATTTGATGCTTTTAAAAGAAATAGGACCTACTTATGTTGTTCCTTATAATCCACAAATGAGTGAGATCATGTGATATTTATCTTTTTCTGACTGACTTTTTTTCACTTAGCATAATGCTCTCCAGTTTCATCCATGCTGTTGCAAATGGTAGGAGTTCCTTCCTTTTTACCACAGCATAGTATTCCATCGTATAAATGTGCCAAAGTTTTTTTAATCCACTCATCTGCTGATGGGCACTTAGGCTGTTTCTAAATCTTAGCTATGGTAAATTGTGCTGCTATGAACATAGGGGTGCATATATCCTTTCTGATTGGTGTTTCTGGTTTCTTGGGATATATTCCTAGAAGTGGAGTCACTGGGTCAAATGGAAGATTCATTTTTAGTTTTTTGAAGAAACTCCACACTGTTCTTCACAGTGGTTGCACCAGTCTGCATTCCCACCAACAGTGCACGAGGGTTCCTTTTTCTACACATCCTCGCCAGAACTTGTCATTTGTTGAAGCTAGCCATTCTGACAGGTGTGAGATGGTATCTCGTTGTTTTGATTAAGTGGGGGGGGAGATCAACCAAAGGACTTTTATGCATGCGTATAAACATAAGCAATGGACGCATACAACAGGAGGTGAGGGTGAAGGCAGGATTGGGGGATGAGGGGACAATGGGGGGGATAAGGACACATTTGTAATACCTTAATCAATAAAGGAAAATAAATAGGACCTATCTCCCTTTTGGGGGGACCTATATGCAACCAAAAAGGATATCTGTATGATTTACACATTAAAAGTGAATCACAGATAAAGTCTGCATACTAGCAAATCAAATGGAAAACTGTATTTCAAATACTGTTGAGTCCACACCTTATTTTCCTATCATTAAAATATAATAATACATTTGGCAAGAGTGACAATCAATGAATTAGAAGACAGTTTGCAGGAGAGGGAAAATGGCAGAGTAATAGGCAGACCTGCCTTCCTCCTCCTCCTCCTCCTAGGACCACATTTAAAATACAACTAAAGTGGAGAAAATTCACCTAGAAATAATAACTGAAGTCAAGCTAAGGAGGAGACTTATATCAAGGAAGGACAGAAAACACCTGGAGATCAGTAGGAATGGCAAGGTCTCAATAGGACCTGACCCAGGTGAAATAACAACTGACCCCACAGAAATACAGAGAATCATTAAAAAATACTATGAGCAGCCCAGAGCCCATTTTGCTCAATGGATAGAGCATCAACCTGAAGATTGAAGGGTACCGGGTGTGATTCTGGTCAAGGGCATATGCTCAGGTTGCGATCACTGGTAGGAGTCATGCATGAGGCAGCAATCAATGATTCCCTCTCATCATTGATGTATCTATCTCTTTCTCTCCACCTCTCTTCCTCTCTGAAATCAATAAAAATGTATTTTTAAAAAATACTATGAACAACTATATCCAACAAGATGGACAACCTGGATGAAATGGACATAGTCCTAGAAAAATACAATCTTCCAAAACTCAATCAGGAAGAAGCAGGAAACTTAAATAGAACAATAACTACTGATGAAATTGAAGCAGTAATAATAATAATAATAACCTAATAAAAGACAAACATGTAAATTGACTGCACCTTCACTATGCCTTAAGCCATGCCCACTAGCCAATCAGAGCGACTATATGCAAATTAACCCAAACAAGATGGCAACCAGTAGCCATGGAGCTGAAGCGAGGAGGAGGCTTGGTTGCTCCACTGATGGAGGAAGCCAAGCTTCCCAGCCAGCTCTGAGCTCCACTGAAGGCAACAAAGTTTCAATTATAGAAAGCAAATAAATCCTATAATTAAAAAAAAGAAAAAAAGGAGAGGCTTGGGGCTTCCATTGCCAGGGGGGCTTAGCCAGCCTGAAAATGGCCCTCGGCCCCTCACCCAGACTGGCCAGGAACCCCAGTGGGGACCCCCACACTGAAAGGGATGTGGTCATCCTGAAAACAGCCATCAGCCCCTCACCCAGACTGGCCAGGCACCCCAGAGGGACACCCACCCTGATCCAGGACACCCTTCAGGGCAAACCAGCCGGCCCCCACCTATGCACCAGTCTTCTATCCTATATAATAAAAGGGTAATATGCAAACTGACCCTAACAGCAGAATGACTGGGAATGACTGCTCACTATGACACACACTGACTACCAGGGGGAAGACACTCAATGCAGGAGCTGCCCCCTGGTGGTCAGTGTGCTCCCACAGGGGGAGCTCTGCTCAGCCACAAGCCAGGCTGATGGCTGCCAGTACAGCGGTGATGGTAGGAGCCTCTCCCACCTCCACAGCAATGCTAATGATGTCCAACTGCAGCTTAGGTCTGCTCCCCGCTGGCAAGTGGACATCCCCCGAGGGCTCCCGGGCTGCCAGAATGATGTCTGACTGCCAGCTTAGGCCCAATTCCCCAGAGAGCGGGCCTAAACCAGCAGGTGGTCATCCCCCAAGGGGTCCCAGACTGCGCGAGGGCACAAGCCAGGCTGAACGACTCCCCCCCCCCCCAGTGTGCACAAATTTTTGTGCACCAGACCTCTAGTAATAATAATAAACATCCAGCAAACAGAAGCCCTGGTCTGGAGGGCTTACATCAGAGTTTTACCAAACAGTCTGAAAACAAATAGCACCTATCTTCCTCAAACTATTCCAAAAAAGCAAGAGGAAGGAATACTTCTAAGCTCTTTTTACAAGGCTAGTGTTAGCCTAATTCCAAAACCAGAAAAAGACACTACAAAGAAAGAGGCAAATATCTTTGATGATATAGATGCTAAAATCCTCAACAAAATATTATCAAATCAGATCCAGCAATACATTTAAAAGGTCATACACAATGACTAAATGGGATATATTATGGGGATGCAATGCTGGTACAATATTTGCAAATCAATAAGTGTGATACATCACATAAACAGATTGCAAGACAAAAATCACATGATCATAGCAATTAATGAAGAAAAAGCATTTGACAAAATCCAAAAACCTTTCCTGATAAAAACTATCAGCAAAGTGGGAATAGAGGCATATACCTCAACATAATAAAGGCCTTATATGACAAACATACTGGCAAAAATTAAACTCAATGAGCAAAATTTAAAGCCAGCCCAACCAGCATGGCTCAGTGGTTAAGCATCAACCTATAAACCAGGAGGTCACTGTTTGATTCCTTGTCAGGGCACATGCCCGGATTGTGGACTCAGTCCCCAGTGTGGAGCTTGCAGGAGGCAGCCAATGAATGTTTCTCTCTAATCACTGATGTTTCTATCTCTCTTTCCCTCTTCCTTCCTCTCTGACATCAATAAAATATACTTAAAAAATACTAAAACCATTTTCCCTAAGAACAAGAACAACACAGGAATGTCTGCTTTCACTACTATTATTTAACACTAGAAACCCAGTGCACAAAATTTGTGCACTGTGGGGAGGGGTTCCTTCAGCCTAGCCTGTGCCCTCTCACAGTTTGGGAGCCCTTGGGTGATGTCCAACTGAGCTGCTGTGCTCACCAACTGTGAGCCTGGCTACTGGCTGATTGGCACTCCCCCTGTTGGAGTGCACTGACCACCAGGGGGAAACTCCTGCTTTCTGCAGGATTGGCCTGAAACTGGCTCTGACATCCCCCAAGGTATCTTGGCTTGTGAGAGAAAGCAGGCCAGGCCAAGGGACCCTACCAGTGCACAATTGGGGCTGGGGAGGAACACGGGAGGTTGGCCAGCTGAATAGGGGCCACGGGAGGTCTCCAGGGCATGTCCAGCCCGTCTTGCTCAGTCCCAATTGTCTGGACCCCAGCAGCAAGCTAACCTACCAGTCAGAGTGCCTGCCCCCTGGTGATCAGTGCACGTCATAGTGAGCATTTGAGCGGCCTTACTATATCATTAGCATATTATGTTTTGATTGGTTGAACTGACAACTGGACGATTGGACACTTAGCACATTAGGCTTTTATTATATAGCATAGTACTGGAAGTCCTAGCCACAATGATCAGACTTGAAGAAAAAATAAATGACATCTAAATTAGAAAGGATGAACTAAAAATATCATTATTTGCATATGACATGATATTGTACATAGAAAACCCTAAAGACTCCACCAAAAAACTACTAGACTTAATAAATGAATTTGGCAATGTAACAGGATACAAAATTAACAACCAGAAATCTCTGGCATTTTTATCCACCAATAATGAATTCTCAGAAAGAGAAGCTATAAAAAACATTCACATTTATCATAGTAACAAAAAAAATTAAGATACTTAGGAATAAACTTAACCAGAAAACTACAGGATGTTGAAAAAAGAAACAGAGAAAGATATGCACAAGTGGAAGAATATACCATATTCATGGATTAGTAGAATCAACATCATTAAAATGTCCATACTACCCAAATCAATCTATAGATTCAATGCAATCCCTATTAAAATACCAATGGCATAGTTCAAAGATCTATAACAAACACTTCAAATATTTATATGGAAACAAAAAGACCCCAAATAACCACAGAAATCTTGAGAAAAAATAACAAAGTTGGAGGAATCAGAATACCAGATATCAAACTATACTACAAAGATACTGTACACAAAACAGACCGGTACTGCCACAAGAATAGGGATATAGACCAATGGAACAGAACCAAGAACCCAGAAATTGACCCAAGCCATTATACTCAATTAATATTTGACAAAGGAGGCAAGATCATACAATGGAGTCAAAACAGTCTCTTCAATAAATGGGACTATCCAAAATAAAGAAACTAGACCACCAATTTACACCATACACAAGAATAAAATCAAAATGGATAAAAGATCTAAATGTAAGTCATGAAACCATAAAAATCTTAGAAGAAACCATAGCAGCAAAATACCAGACACCTCTCGTAGCAATATGCTTGCAGATACATCTCCTAGGGAAAATGTAAAGAAAACTAAGGAGAAAATTAACATATGGGACTATGTCAAAATAAAAAGCTTCTGCACAGCAAAGGAAATCATCAGCAAAGTGAAAAGACAGCCCACTGCATGGGAGAACATATTTGCCAATTATACATCATGTAAAGGGTTAATATCTAAAATATATAAGGAATTTACACAACTTAACAAAAGGAAGACAAACAATTTACACTAATAAAAGAGAAACATGCAAATTAACCATCACTCTGCCCCTCCACTACATCCACCAGCCAATCAGGAGTGAGTATGCAAATCAACTCAACTAAGATGGCGGCAGCCATGAAGCTGGAGCAAGCAGGAGGCTTGGGTTGCCCCCTGTGATAGAGGAAGCCAAGCTTCCCATCTTCCCTGGCCATCCCTGGTCTCCGTTCAAGGCTACAAAGTTTCAATTATAGAAGATAAATAAATTCCAGATACCTGCTTCCAGCCCACCCTGGCCTCTACTCAAGGAGGTGCTGAAGAAAAAAAAAAAAGAAAAGAAAAAAAGGAGAGGCTGGGAGCTTGGGTCACCGGGTGGCGTGGCCAGCCTGAAAACGGCCATCAGCTCCTCACCCAGCTGGCCAGGCACCCCAGCGTGACCACCCCACCCTGAAGGGATTGTGGGCAGCCTAAAAATGGCCCGCAGCCCCTCACCCGGCTGGCCATACCCCCATGGGGTGAGGGTCCCTGCTGGGGAGCTTGGCTAGCCTGAAAATGGCCCTCAGCCCTTCACCCAGGCTGGCCAGACACCCCTGCAGAACCCCACCCTGATCCAGGATACCCTTCAGGGCAAACCAGCTGACCCCCACCCATGCACCAGGCCTCTATCTATACTAATAAAAGGGTAATATGCTAATTAGCCTGGGAGACCTTCAAGTAGACCTTCCAGATGTTCTTCTGGACAAAGCCAAGGTGGCGGGGCTGAGGTAGAGGCTGTTAGAGGCCAAGAGGGGATGGCAGTTGTGGGTGATCAGGTTGATGAGGGGCAGGGCTGTTGGGGTAAGCAGACCAGCAGGGGGGGCCAGTTGGGGGCGAGCAGGCCGTCAGTGGGGGTCAGTTGCAAATGATCAGAACAGTGGAGGGGGGCAATTTGGAGTGACCAGGCCAGCAGGGGGTCAGTTGGGGGTGAGCAGGCCATCACAGGGGGCAGTTGGGGGTGAGAGCACACTGGCACTGCGGGCAGTTGGGGGTGATCAGGCTGGCAGGGGGGCATTTGGAAGCAAGCAGGCCAGCGGTGGGGGGCAGTTGGGGGCAAGCAGGCTGGCAGGCAGAGTGGTTATGGACAATCAGGCAGGCAGGCAGGCAGATGAGTGGTTAGGAGCCAGCAGTCCTGGATTGTGAGAGGGATGTCCGACTGCCGGTTTAGGCCCGATCCCTGTAAATCGTCAGTAGGACATCCTTCGAGGGGTCCCAGATTGGAGAGGGTGCAGGCCGGGCTGAGGGACATCCCCCCCCCCACCCCAGTGCGTGAATTTGGTGCACTGGGCCACTAGTCCAATTATAAAATGGGCAAAGGACCTAAATAGACACTTCTCCAAAGTGGACATACAGAAGGCCCAGAGACATATAATAAAATGTTCAAAGTCACTAATCATCCAAGAGATGCAAATTAAAATAACAATGATGTATCACCTCACACTTGTCTGAATGGCTATCATGAACAAATCAACAAAGAACAAATATTGGAGAGGATGTGGAGAAAAGGGAACCCTAGTACCATGCTGGTAGGAATGCAGACTGTGGAAAACAGTATGGAGTTTCCTCAAAAAATTAAGAATGGAACTGCCATTTGTCCCAGTGATGCCACTTCTAGGAATATATCCTAAGAAGTCAGAAACACCAACCAGAAAGAATCCAGTATATGCACCTCTATGTTCATAGCAGCACAGTTTATAATAGCTAAGATTTAGAAACAGCAGATGAGTAGATAAAAAAAGCGGTGGTACATCTACACAATGGAATACTACGCTGCTGTAAAAAAGAAGGAACTCTTACCATTTGCAACAGCATGGATGAACTTGGAGAGCATTATGCTAAGCGAAATAAGCCAGTCAGAGAAAGACAAGTGTCACATGATCTCACTCATATGGGAAATCTGATGAACAAAATAAACTGATGAACAAAGTAGATCCACAGACATAGAAGCATACAACAGACTGAGGGATTTCAGAGGGAAAGCAGGGGTGTGAGAGTGACTGGAGAGTGATTTACTGGGAAACTTATGTGCTTATATGCATAGCCCATGGGCACAGGCAATAAAGAAGTAAAGGCCTGGGAGGGGCAGGTGCTGGGTTGAGGGGGTCAATGGGAAAAACAAACAAACAAAGTGGACATCTGTAATACTTTCAACAATAAAGAAAAAAAAGAGTATAATTAAAAATAAATAAATGCTCATGAGTTAGAACTACAGGGGATTTAATCTTGCAGTTTCACAGATAAAATGCTATATATTGTTGTACTATCAGACAAAATTGGGGTTTGAAACAACTCATTAAAGATGCAAATAAAGTAATAGGTGAGCTTATTTAACTCATCTGAGAAAACAAGATACAGAACATTCCCACACCAAATGTATGCACATATCTATTAGTTAGAATATTCTGTGATAACTGCCAGAAATGAGAAACTCAAGTTACTGAATGTACAGGGGGTAAAAGCCTTTTTTTGGTTTGTTTCACTATTCTATGGGTTTTATTTTTGGATATTTAGCATGAAAAAATATTCCAATAAAATAACTAATAATCAGTGTCCACAAAACTATTATCACTTCAGATGAAACTTTTAAAAACACATTTGACATTAATACCAATATTTTTGGAATGTAGTTTTTAGTCAAACTTACTAATGTTGAGCAGCTAGCATTAAAATCTTCAAGCTATTTTTTCCTCAACAGAAATAGAACTAATTTTATTTGCTATTGTGCCTTTGAGAAAAATCATATCCAAAATTTCTTTGATTTCCTTCTTTTTTTTGGATGAGTATATTCCATTGTGTAAATGTACCACCCTTTTTTAATCCACTCATCTACTGAGTGGATAAGTTTGAAAAAAAAAAAATATATATATATATATATATATATATATATATATATATATATATATACTTTTCCTCCTATAAGCTTGGGCTGCTTCCAAATCGTGGTTATTGTAAATAATGCTGCAAGGAACATAGGGGTACATATATTATTTCAAATTACTGTTTCGGGTTTCTTTAGACAAGTTTCCAGAAGTGGGAGTTCCATTTTTAATTTTTTGAGGAAACTCCATACTGTTTCACAGTGGTTTCACCAGTCTACATTCCCACAACAGTGCAGGAGGGTTCCCTTTTGTCCACATCCTCACCAACACTTGTTGTTTGTTAATTTATTAATGATAGCCATTCTGACAGGTAATATCTCATTGTGGCTTTAATTTGCATTTCTCTGATGATTAGTAACATTGAGCATCTTGTCATATAAGGCTACACACTGAATGGGAGAACATATTCGTACATGGTATGTCTGATAAGGAGATAATATTCAAAATTTATAAAGAACTTATACAACTCAACACACACAAGAAACAACAACAACAACAACAACAACAATCCAATTAAAAAATGGTCAAAGGACCTAAACAGACACTTCTCCAAAGAGGACATACAGATAACCCAAACATACTTTTGTTGTTGTTGTTGTTAATACTCACCTGAGGATATTTTTTCCATTTATTTTATTTCATTTATAGAGAGTGGAAGAGGGGAGGGATGTAGGGAGGGAGGAAAAGAAAGAGAGAAAGAGGAGAGAGAGAGAGAGAGAGAGAGAGAGAGAGAGAGAGAAGCATCGATATGAGAGAGACATATTAATTGGTTGCCTCCCCACATGCTCTGATCCGGGCTGCTTATGGAACCACTGAACTACACCTGCCAGGGCCCAAAATATTGATTTCAGAGAGGAAGTGAGAGGGAGGGAGAGATAGAAATATAAATTATGAGAGAGAATCATTGTTTGGCTGCCTCCTGCACACCCCCTACTGGGAATTGAGCTGGCAACCCAGGCATGTGCCCTTGACTGGAATTGAGCCCAGGACCCTTCAGTCCACAGGCCAACGCTCTATCTACTGACCCATCCCAGCTAGGGCCCAAAATATACTTTTAATCTTAACTAGTTAAAAATCTTTTCATAAAATATAAAAATATATTTTTTGAGAATTTTTGGCCTTGTCATTTGTTTATAGAGATAAAAAGTTTCTTTGAAAATATCAAAATTTTCTTTTTTTTTAAAAAAAATATATTTTATTGATTTTTCACAGAGAGGAAGGGAGAGAGATAGAGAGTTAGAAACATCGATGAGAGAGAAACATCGATGAGCTGCCTCCTGCACATCTCCCACTGGGGATGTGCCCACAACCCAGGTACATGCCCTTGACCGGAATCGAACCTGGGACCTTTCAGTCCGCAGGCCGACGCTCTATCCACTGAGCCAAACCGGTTTTGGCGAAAATATCAAAATTTTCATCATCACAAATGAATATGGTGAATTGACTAATATTATTTATATATATAGTCTCAAGTTGCAATAGATTTATATATGATTGCTTGTTTCTGTTTGAAACACATGATTTCTTTTTTTTCTCCCAGCTTTATTGATATACAAAAAATTGCACATAATTAATGTACACAATTTGCTAAGTTTGGACATATATATAAGCTTGTGCTCTTATAACTACATTCAAGGGAATAAACACATCTACCCATAACCTCCAAAAATTTCCTATGTCCTTTTGTTGTTGTTTTTCAATAATTGCAATTTTAAGAAATGTCCTGTGAATTAAACTTTCATTAATTTAAAATGTCCTCTCCCAGGTGCAAAACAGTACATCAGATTTTATCTCTTTTTTTTCTACAAATTTGGTAGTTTGGGGGGGGGGGTTAAAATCCTGACATGAGGAGATGGTTGTTGTTTTTTTTATTGATTTTAGAGGAACAGGAAGAGAGAGGGAGAGAGAGAGAGAGAGAGAGGAGAAACATCAATCAGTTGCCTCCCATACACACCATAAAAAGGCATTGAACTCGCAATCTAGGTATATGCTCTGCCCTGGAATCAAACCCACAACCTTTTTTTGTATGGGATGACACTACAACCAACTGAACCACAGAGCCAGGGCTGACAAACTTGCTAGCTTTACTCAAATGTGTGTGCATCTCTCTAGAACAGTTGTTCTCAACCTTGGCTGCACATTAGAATCATCTGGGAATCTTTTTAAAATCCTGATTTCTGGGCCTCATTCTCCTGAAATTCTTTTTCTTTTGTTACTAATGTTGTGGCCCCACCCCATAACAAAGAAACAGAATTTCTGGAGGATGAGGCCCAGAAATCAAGATTTTAAAAAGATTCCCAGGTGATTCTAATGTGCAGCCAAGGTTGAGAACCACTGCTCTAGAAGAACCCAGTTTTTCAAGTTGCTTACAACATATAAATAAGAGAAATATTTTAAACACACACACACACACACACACATATATACATATATATATCTGTATATATACTAATATATAAATATATATATATATATTTTTTTTTTCAGAAAATAGTTTTGTTTCCGTGTGACTGAAATGCAAGAGAGAAGAAAATTATTTTGCTTTTTAAAATATCATTCAACCACTTAGGACATAAAATTACTCTGTGCCTTGTGTGTAACAAGCAATTGTCTCCTGAATTTTATATCCAAAATATGTGAGGAGATGGAAGTTTGGGGACAATGAGAGAAGTGAATAAAGCTTCCTTTATGCAAACCAAAAGAGCTGTACCTAATTGTTTTTCACATCCTTAAAAAGGTCCTAGCCTGGGTTTCTACCTGATGGAAGCTTAATTTGGGCCTAGTGAGTAGTCATGGCTAGTAAGCTCTTATATTCACACAGAGAATGAACAGCAAGGACAATGACATCCTGCTGGCAGCCTGGAAGGAAGCTAAACATTCTTATTCAATGACATACCCAAAGTCATGACACCATTTTTAGTAGCTTGAACAATCACACAAAGGGGATTTTTCTTTTACTCAGCTTAATTCTGACCTTTTACTTTTAAAAAAAGAAAAAAGGAAAACCTTAATTTCAACTTAGTAAAATGTAAGAAAAACATATCAAGTTCCTAGAAATGATTTTCCTGTTGTTAGTCTACTTTGTGGCTGCTATCTGAATACACAGACACGCTGTATTCAATCCAAATTATCCCAAGATTAAAATAATTAAGACAGAATGCTCCAACAATGCATATTCTTTTAACATCATTCTTTAAAGCTATTTTAGATAAGTGAGATAAAGCCCATTTTAAATGCATTGGCTGCTTAAGTGTTAAACATACCGTAAGCCCTTAAATGCAGCTTTCTAAATTGGCCCATTTATTATATTTAATCATCTTTCGGTAACCAGGAGCACTGAAGTACACAATCATAGTTGGTATTCTTTGATATGGTTCTTTTATTACTGTCCTTTTTTTACATAATGTCCCTCAGCAGCTGGCCTATTATGATGATGCTTTTTTGCCTTGTTCTATAGTGATCTCTCTAGAAAATAATTAAAATGTACTTACCTTCCATTGCTTTGGCTGAAACTAAGGGTGTATATCTCTGTGAGGAGGTTGGGGGACAGTGCTAACATGGAGGGGAGTTGGGGTTGTTTGTTTCTTTTCTTTCTAAACAGTGACATATTGATGTTTTAGATAATAAATCATTCCAATTTGTCCATCTCTGCAAGCAATGGTTTTAATCTTCATTTACAACTTGCAAAGTCTTTTTGTTAGAAGCTTTTGATAAAATACTCAATTACCAGTTTTTTACACTGTAGTTCAACTGCTGTGCTGATAAAAGTCTCCATTTCAGAGAATAAACTACAAATAATTCCTGAAGAAGAAATGTCAGAGGCAGTATACAATGAATGGACTTTTTTGAGAAAATTATTCCCTCTCCAAAGTGACAGGGTTGTTCAATATTTATTTTATTGAGAATATCAATGGGGGGGATAAAGACACATTTGTAATACCTTAATCAATAAAAAATTAAATATAAATAAATAAATAAATAAATAAATAAATAAATATTGTTTGACACCTGCTCCCTATAGTCAGCTACTCATCACATTACAATTTTAAGTTATTTAAAAGTGATATTTAACTCTATGTCTAGTAAGAAAAAAGAAACTCATCTATAAACCAAGAAGAGAGTACACTACTGAGTATGTAAATTATATAAATAAATGGAAATGCAATGGATTCAGTTTTGTGGGTTTATATGAAAGGACATTTAAGCCTTGGCACCCTTCTTGCCCTTAGCTTTCAAATGTTTATTTTTTAGATCATATTTGAAATCTTGCCAAGAAAGCTGTCTGTTCATTCATTAAAGTGACTTTTTTGGCATTCTATTGTTGAAAATGACCACTTCACTTACTCTACTTCTTAAATTTTCCTCCATATGAATGCTCTAGGTGGTATTGCTCATTGGCTGAGAAGAAACAGCTCGCAGAACATAAGGCTATAATAAACAAACTTATCGTAATGAAAAGGGGATTATTTTATTCACTTCCATTTTCTCAAGTTGAGAAGTTCTTATTAAGTCCTCAGGAAATGGGAATAGTTGTCATTTCAAGTATGGGTAACAGAATGCAATACACTTCATTAAACATTTTCCTCCAGAAATTCCTCTCCATCTTTCACTCCCATCAATCAGTTTTGATAATTTTATTCAGCACTATTGGCTGTGAATTTTAAGTAGTCAGAGATGTCTTCAGTTGAAATAAAATCTTAATCTCTACCTCAATCTTTGGAAAGCATCAAGACTATAGAAAATGGTGCAAAAGAAAAGAAATAAGAACCAATAGCCAAGTAATAATACTCCGTTGTATATATGTACCAGCACTTTAAAAAAGAATGAAATCTTAGCATTTGTGACAGTATAGATAGACCTAGAGGGTACTATACTAAGTGAAATAAGCCAGTCAGAGAAAAACAAACACCATATGATTTCACTTATTTGTGAAATTCAAAGAAAATAAACAAACAAAATTGAAAGAGACTGATGATAGCCAGAGGGGAGAGGAGTTGGGGAATAGGGTAGAAAAGGTGAAGTACAGATTGGTATTTATATAATAGTCATAGGAATATAAAGTATGACATAGGAACTATATAGTCAATAATATTGTAATAATTATGTATAGTGCCAGGTGATTACTAGAAATATGGGGGAGAATATTTTGTAAACTATATGATTATCTAACCACTATGATGTACACCTGAAACTAATACAAAATAATACTGAATAGAAACTGCAATTTAAAAAAAAAGGAAGAAAGAAACATTTCAGAAAAGGAACCAAATAATTATTTTGTGAAATTTTCTGTTTCCTTTACCACCAATTGTTTTTGATGCTATGGCTTTATTTTACAGTAAATCCCCCTGTATTGTCATTGGATTACCCCAGAGACTGAACGCATGCCATGGATCTGTATGTTACCTCTCTAAAGAAAAGATTTCTTTTGAGTGAAATCACAAGAAACTTCTGCAAGCAAGAAAAACACTGAGACATTACTGAGTAAAAAAAGTGATAACATTTAGCTATTTGACCCTTAGAACTTTTCTGAAGTATATGGGAAGTACAAACAAGAAAAGTAGCTGGAATTGAACCAACAAAGGGTAATGCAGAAAACAGAAGTAGCCATTTTTGTCTACTAAGTAAACCAGCTAAAATTATTGGAATCATCATAGGCACTTTAGATTGGGCAACATTAAGTAAGGGTGCAACCAATCTTGCTAAGAGTAAAGAATGAACACCCTAGGTTAGATCCTCCATTTTTACTTCTTGGGATATTTTTGGTACCTTTGCAAACACATTAACTACATTCCTTAACAAGAAACAGCATGATGTAAAAATAAAAAGTAAGTCTTCAGGGCCCACATTTGGATTTGAATACTCATAATTAGCCATGGAGCAAGCCACATAATCTATCAGAGGCTCATCTTTTTAATCTGCAAACCTGAATTAATAATACCTTATTGACACATATGTCAAGATTAAATGAGATCTTTTGAGTATGCATATTGAATAGATTATTCTATTAAATTAAATGCTGCCTGGTTTTGTTATTTTTTTAAGCCACTAGAATTTCATTTCAAAAATTCTAAATCTTGCACAAAATGTTAACACTAGTGGTTTGAAAAAGTACATGTGTAATGCTAAGATTTCCAAAGTAGTTTACTTATTGGGAGAATAACTCAGTGACTGTGAAAGCATTCCACAGTTCTTGCTGAGCAATAATGGGTTTTACATCTGTACCTTCACATGGAAGAGGGTCTTGAGAATATCAGATTTGTAGGGCATGATGTCCTTTTCAAGAACAAAACAAGGTCAATCTTGAGCATTAAGTGAAGCATTCTCCACAATAATATAGCTCCAATTTAAAAGGAGCAAAATAAGGTCAGTTTGAAGATCACAAGCTACTCCAGGAATATCATCATAACATTTTTATCTGGTTTAAACTGTATAATCATAAGGTTTAGTATTACAAAAAGAGATATATACAGAATGTTTCAATCTTAAATAGATATTTATTGAAATATGTTGAAAAATTTAAGTAGATCAGTTTAAAACTGACCTATGTCCACTACAAAATTAAGGTAGTTTTTTTTTATAATGTGACATAATCTATTTCAACCCTTCAGATATTTCGATATTTCAAATTTAAATAAGCAAAAAATCTCTTTTTTACTGTAATCTATATTTAACTTTGCATCAATATGACCAAGAATATGAAATACATGGATGGGTAAGAAGAGTCCCAAGCAGTTCCTCTTAAAGGGCCCATGCACTGACTAACACAGACTCACTCCTTCTAAGTCCCAGTGCAGGTGCAGCAGATTGAAAGGCACAAGAGGCATATGAGGAGGGACTGAATTTTCCAGGATTAGGGCCAGAGTTGAGGAGGGGGCAGCTTTTTCCCAGACAGAAGTGCTGGAAGAGACCATTGTTCCCTTAATGAGCCTTTCCCCAACAGATCCCAAGCCAGGCACCATATCTGAGGCTCTAACAACCTGACTCACACTGTTTGCCCCACCTTGGAGATATCCCTGAGGCTCTGCCCCGCCCAACTTCCAGGTCCTCTAAAACTGTTTCCAGTGGCTTTTGCATACAAATAGCCTGTCTTGGCTCATGCTTCCTTCAAATTTTCCTAAAATCTCTCAAACAAGCAGCATCTGGCCTCAGCAAGCTCTGTACTATCACTAGATGGTATCAGGCCTAGCACTAGCTGCAGCCAGCATTGGTTCCCAGCATGGCCTCACCTTAGCACCTCCAAGCCCAGCACAAGTACCAGCCAGAGGCAGGTCACTTTGTAACTCATGCTGGGTAGCTCCTGGCAGAATATAGGCAGTGGCTAAATTGGCCTGCACCTCCTTGGAGTCCTCAGAGACAGTGCACCCAGTGGACAGCTTCAGAGCACATTGAAGCACTATCCAACCATATCCACAAGTGACACACTCAAGAGGCAGATTCAGGGGGCACCAGAACCCTGCTGAAATAAGTACTGCTATGTTGGGTGACCCTCTGAACAGCTGATCCTCCACAGTGGTCAGAGGTCAGTGGTCAGTGATTGCAACCAGTCCTTGCAACTGATTGGCTGGGGCAACTCTATCCCATTGATGTGCCAAAGCAATCAAGGCTCAACTACAACAGGAGGGTGTACACAGCCCATACGGGGGTGTACCTTGAATGCCCAGCATGTGTGGTTGAGTGTACCACTGGACTTCAGAAGATATCTACTGCATTAGACCACTCCATCAAGTTTGAAGATGTAGCATCTCTACCTAATACATAGTAGAAACAAACACAGGAATGCTGCTAAAATTAAGAGGCAAAGAAGCATGTCTCAAATGAAAGAACAGAACAAAACTCCAGAAAAAGAACTAAACAAAATGGAGACAAGCAACCGACTAGATGCAGAGTTCAAAACACTGGTTAGAAGGATGTTCAATGAACTTAATAAGAACCTCAACAGCATAAAAAAGGAGGAGTCAGAAATGAAAGATACACTAACTGAAATAAATAATAATTTATAGGTAATCAACAGTAGAGTAGATGAAGCTGAGAATCAAATTAGTGATTTGGAAATAAGGACGCAAAAAACACCAAATCATAACAGCCAAAAGAAAAAAGAATTTTAAAAATTATGATAGTGTAAGGAGCTTCTGGGACAATTTCAAGTATACAAACATTTACATAATGGGTGTGCCAGGAGAAGAGAAAGAACAAAAAATTGATATTTATTTGAAAAAATCATGACAAAATATTTCCTTAACTTAATAAAGGAAATAGACATACAAGTCAAAGAAGTCCAGAGTCTCAAATAAGGTGAACCTAAGAGGATATGTCAACAGAAACTTTGTAGACCATAAAGGATTGGCAAGAAATATTTAAGATGATGAAAAACAAGGACCTACAACCAAAATTACTCTACCCAGCAAAGCCGAAAAGAATCAAAGAACATAAAATAAGCTTCCCACATTCCAAGATGGTGTCCAGGAGAATGGCAGCGAGGGAGAGAGTATGAGTGAGTGAGGGAGCAAAAGGGGTGTGTATGGAGACTGTGTGTGTGTGTGTGTGTGTGTGTGTGTGTGTGTGTGTGTGTCTGAGTGAGAAAAAGCTAGATCTTGCAGGATCTTTGGGGGCTAGAGGACCAGGCTTTGCTACCACAGTAATCTCTCACAGAACATCAGCTCTGCCACAGAGGCTGTGCCATCTTGAAGGGAGAGCTTCTGTGATTAGGAACCCATCCTCACCTGCACCCAGGGTGCCCTCAGACACCACCTGGGACAATACAGCCACACCAGCCAAGGACCTGCTGCCTTGGCTGCGAGCACACGAACACTGAGACTCTAGCCACCCTGGCTGAGGGCTACTGTGAGTACCAGAGCATGCTCCCCTCCTGCCAGCCAGACACTTTAGCCCCAGGCACCATAACCATGCCTGCAGCAACATGAGCAGCCGCCACCCAGAACCAAGTGAAGAGCAAGCAGCCACTGACCAGGACTGTGCGAGGAATAAGGAGCCAATGCTTGTGAAGACCCAAGGAGCAGCCTAAGCCCTGTGACCACAAGAGATGCAGCCACTACACCCTACCATGTGACCCGCCACGAGGCCCTCCACTGCAGTCACAGTCCCTCACGATTTGACACCTAGATACTTCAGTGAGAGCAAATATGGGGAGACAGAAGAACAACCCACAAAGGAAAGAAAAGGAGAAAGCTCCAAAAAAGTTACTAAATGAAACAGAGGTGTGCAATATGTCAGAAAAAGAATTCAGCATAAGGGTCATACAGTTCATAAACTGGATAGATGAGAAAATCAACAATCTATGTAAGAATCAAAAAGAAATAAAGATTGATATAGCTACAATAAAAAAACACTAAGGAAGCTTTCAACAGTAGACTAGGAGAAGCAGAGGACCGAATTAGTGAATTAGAAGACAGGGAAGCAAAACACACACAATCTGAACTGCAATTGGAGGGAAAAAAATCAATAAACAGGAGAAGAGCCTGAGGGAGCTTAAGGACAACATAAAACGAAGCAACATACATATAATAGGGATGCCAGAACAACAAGAAGAGGAACAAGGGTTAGAAAGCCTATTTGAAGACATAATGCCAGAAAACTTCCCTGATATGGGGAAGAAAATGTCATACAAGCACAGGGAGTGCCAAACAAAATAAACAAAAAAAGGCCCATACCAAGACACATCATAATTACAATGGCAAGCATTAATGACAAAGAGAGAATCTTAAAGCCTTTAAGAGAGAGACAGAAAGTTACCTACAAGGGAGCCTTCATTAGATTATTAAATGATTTCTCAACAGAAACACATCAGGCCACAAAGGAATGGAAGGAAGTATACAAAGTGATACAAAGCAAGAGACTGAATCCAAGGATACTCTATCCAGCAAGGCTAACATTGAAAATTAAAGGGGAAATCAGAGCTTCACAAAGAAAGGATAAGGGAGTTAGTTTATCACTACCAACCCAGCAATGCAATAAATGCTAAAGGGACTGTTCTAAAAAGAAGAAGAAGAAAGGGAGGAAGAAGGAACAGGGACAAAAAAAATAAAAATGGCTACAAACAAGTACCTATCAATAATAACTTTAAACAGAAATGGACTAAATGCTCCAATCAAAAGACATCAAGCGGCTGAATGGATAAAAAAAAAAATGAGCCATATATATGTTGTCTACAAGAGACCCACCTCAGAACAAGAGGCTCACACAGATTGAAAATAAAGGGATGGAAAAATATCTTTCAGACAAATAGAAATGGGAAAAAAAAAGCTGGGGCAGCAATACTTATATCTGACAAAATAGACCTCAGAGCAAGAGATAAGGAAGGCCACTTCATAATACTAAAGGGATCAATACAAGAGGGTATAACTCTGGTAAACATATATGGACCCAATGCAGGAGGACCCAATATATATATATATATATATATATATATATATATATATATATATATATATATATATATTTAATTAATTTCTGGAAGATATCAAGGGAGAGATAGACAGCAATACAATCATAGTATGGGACTTTAATACACCACTGACATCACTGTATAAATCCTCTAGACAAAAAATCAGCAAAGAAGCAGCAATCCTAAAAGACTCACTAGATCAGATGGACTTAATTGAAATCTCAGAACATTTCACACCAAAGTTACAGAATATACAACCTTCTCATATGCACATGGGAAATTTTCAAAGATAGACCATCTAATGGGTCACAGGCAAAATCTCTCCAAATACAAGAAGATTGAAATCATATCAAGCATGTTCTCAGACCACAATGGCATAATATTAGAAATCAACTACAATAAAAACAATAAAAATAATTCAAACACTTGGAGGCTAAATGGCATGCTACTAAATAATTATTGGGTTACCAAAGAGATCAAAGAAGAAATTAAAAACATCCTGGAAACAAACTATAATCCAAAATCTTTGAGACACAGTGAAAGCAGTCCTGCGAGGGAAGTTCATAGCATTATCATCCTACCTCAAACACACACACACACACACACACACACACACACACACACACACAAGAAAAAAATGGTAGTAAATCATCTAACTCTACAACTTAAAAATTTATTAAGAGAGCAACAAGAAAATCCCAGAGTGAGCAGAAAGAAGGAGATAATAAAGATCAGAGCACAAATAAATTACATAGAGACAAAAAAAATTCAAAATATCAATGAAACCCAGACCTGGTTCTTGGTTCTTTGAAAGGATAAACAAGATTGATGAACCTCTAGCCAGGCTCACCAAGAAGCAAAGAGAGAAGACCCAAATAAACAAAATCAGAAAGGAAAGAGGTGAAATAACAACAGACTCTACAGAAATACAAAGGATTGTAAAGAAAAAATACTACGAACAACTCTATTCTAAAAACCTAGAGGAAATGGACATATTCCGAGAAAATACAACCTTCCAAAACTCAACCAAGAAGAATAAAAAAATCTCAACAGACTGATAACTAAGGAGGAAATTGAAGCAGTCATCAAACAACTTCCAGCAAAGAAAAGCCCAAGGCCAGATGACTTCAAAGAGGAGTTTCACCAAACATTCAAAGAGGAACTAAAACCTATCCTTCTCAGACAATTCCAAAAAATTAAAGAGGCAGGCACACTTCCTAGCTCTTTCTATGAAGCCAGCATTACCCTAATCCCAAAACCATATAAAGACACTACAAATAAAGAGAATTATAGGCCAATATCCCTGATAAACATAGATGCTAAAATCCAAGCATATCATATCAGCATTATATTAGAAAGATCATACACCATGAGCAAGTGGGATTTATTCCAGGGATGCAAGGCTGGTACAATATCCACAAAACAATAAACGTGATACACCACCTAAACAAATTGAATGCAAAAAATCACATAATCATAGCAATTGATGCAGAAAAGTCATCTGACAAAATCAAACACCCTTTCCTGATAAAAATGCTTGTCAAAGTGGGACTAGAGGGAGAAAACCTCAACATAATGAAAGCCTTATAGGACAAACCTACAGCCAACATGATACTCAATAGGCAAAAACAAAAACCATTTCATCTAAGAACAGGAATGAGACAGGGATGCCCACTTTCACCACTCTTGTTTGACATAGTACTGGAAGTGCTAGCCATAGCAATCAGACAAGAAGAAGAAATAAAAGACATCCAAATTGGAAAAGAAGTAAAATTATCATTATTTGCAGATGGCATGATATTGTACTTAGAAAACCCTTTTATGGTTTACAGTCCATCAAAAACTACTAGACTAAATAAATGAATTTGTCAATGTAACAGGATACAAAATTAACACCCAAAAATCTGTGGCTTTTTTATACACTAATAATGAACTCACAGAAAGAGAAACTAAAGAAGCAACCTCATTTACCATTCCAACGACAAAAAAATTAAGATACCTAGGAATAAACTTAACCAAGGTGGTAAAGGACCTGTACTCAGAAAATTATAAGACACTGAAATAAAAGATAGAGGAAGATATAAACAAATGGAAGAATATACCATGTTCATGGATTGGTAAAATCAACATCATTTAAATGTCCATGCTACCCAAAGCAATCTATAACTTCAGTGCAATCCCCATTAAAATACCAATGGCATACTTCAAAGACCTAGAACAAACTCTCCAAAAATTCATCTGGAATTTAAAAAAAGATCCTGAATAGCTGCAGCAATCTTGAGAAAGAAGAATAATGCTGGAGGGATCACAATACCAGGTATCAAGCTATATTACAAAGCCACTGTTCTCAAAACTGCCTGGTACTGGGACAAGAACAGACATATAGACAATGTAACAGAATAGAGAACTCAGAAATTGACCCAAACCACTATGTTAAATTAATATTTGACAAAGGAAGCAAGAGCATACAATGGAATCAAGACAGTCTCTTCAATAAATGGTGTTGGGAAAATTGAACAGATACATGCAAAAAAAAAAAGAAACTAGACTACCATACACAAAAATAAACTCAAAATGGATAAAGGACTTAAACATAAGGCAGGAAACCATAACAATCGTAGAAGAAGCCATTGGCAGCAAAATAGCAGACATTTGTAGTAGCAATATCTTTACTGATATAGCGCCTAGGGCAATCGAAACTAAGGAGAAAATAAGCAGATGGGATTACATCAAAATAAAAACTTCTGCCCAGCAAAGGAAAACATCAACAAAACAACAAGAAAGCCCACTCCATGGGAGAACATATTTGCCAATGTTATCTCCAATAAGGTTTTATCTCCAACATTTACAGGGAATTCATACAACTTAACAAAAGGAAGATAAACAATTTAATTTAAAAAAAATGGGCAAAGGACCTAAATAGGCACTTTTTGAAAGAGGACATACAGAAAGACAAGAGGCATATGATAACATGCTGAAAGTCACTAATCATCTGAGAGATGCAAATCAAAACAATGAGGTACCATCTCACACATGTCAAAATGACTATCATCAACAAACTAACAACCAGTGCTTGTGAGGATGTGGAGAAAAAGGAACCCTCTTTCACTGCTGGTGGGAATTCAGACTGGTGCGGCCACTGTGGAGAACAGTATGGAGTTTCCTCAAAAAACTAAAAATGGAACTCCCATTTAACCCAGTGATCCCACTTCTAGGAATATATCCCAAGAAACTAGAAACACCAATAAGAAAGGATATATGCACCCTTATGTTCATAGCAGCACAATTTATAATAGCTAAGATTTGGAAACAACCTAAGTGCCCATCAGAAGATGAATGGATTGAAAAACTGTGATACATCTACACAATGGAATACTATTCTGCTGTAAAAAAGAAGGGATTCTTACCATTTGTGACAGTATGGATGGGACTGGAGAGCATTATGCTAAGTGAAATAAGACAGTCAATGAAAGATAAATATCATATGATCTCACTCATTTGTGGAATATAATGAACAACATAAACTGAAGAACAAAAATAGAACCAGAGTCATAGAAGCATTGAACAGAATGTCCAACCTATGAGGGAAGGTGGGGGATGAGGGGGTAAGAGATCAGCCAAAGGACTTGTATGCATGTATATGAGCATAACCAATTGACACAGACTGGGGATGGGGGCTTGGGGCATGTACTGGGGGTTGGGGGCAACTGTGGAGAGGTCAATAAGGGGGAAAGGAGACTTATGTAATACATTAAACAATAAAGAATTTAATTTTAAAAAAAGCTTCCTAGACAACATAATGTAAAGGAGTTCACCACCTCCAAACCACTATTATATGAAATGTTAAAGGGTCTTCTTTAAGAAGAGAAAAAAAAGATTAAAAATATGAACAATAAAATGGCAATAAATATGTATCTATGAACAATTGAATCTAAAAATCAATAAATAAATGAACAAGCAGAACAGAAACAAACTCATAGATACAGAGAACATTTTACAGTTTCCAGATGGAGAGGTGTTTGGGAAATGGGTGAAAGAGGTGAAGGGATTAAGAAGTACAAATTGATATTTACAGAATACTAGTGGGGATGTAAAGTACAGCATAAGGAATATACCAGTAGTTAATAATATTCTAAAAATTATGTATGGTGTCAAGTGGGTAAAAGATTTATTGGGATCATCATATAATGAATTATGCCATGTCCAATCACTGGGTTGTACACCTGAAGCTAATATAATAATGTATGTCATTTGTAATTGAAAATAAATAATGATAAATAAATAAATGTTTTTTAAAATATGGTGATGATTGTCATGAGAATACAAGTTTAATTAATAGAAGTTGATTAAAAGTAATTCCTTAAAACTTCCCAAAGTTTAACTTAAGTTTTATCCAAACTTAAAAATATATTATGATGTTCAACTTTAAGTCATTTGAACTTAACAAATCTTGCAGTTCTAACTATGTGCAAGGCACTGTGCTAGCCTGTTAAATTCTCTCATCCCTCTCTCTTTGTATTGTCAGATGTGGTCCTTTTAAAAATCCATTATTTGTCTGCACTTGCCTCTGAGAGAGTATTAAAGATAATGAATCATTGTTCCAGAATGTTTCTTATTTTCCTCTCAACTTCCTGTAGAGTTCAATACAGACATCATTAGTTCTCTGCTAGAATAGTGATTCTGTTCGTCATGCCTGAAACAACTACAGCAAAGAGATTAAATACAATCTATAGCCACATAAATCATTGAATAAATGAATCATGAAATTAATATGTAAATTGTGTATTTAACCTCTATTTATACAGCACTGTCTGTCACCATGTTGTAAATCTAAAACTAATTGCAAATTCACAACTCTGCAAAAAGAACACCATGGTAAAAGCTTGACATATTTATTAACTAAATGTTGAACTACATTGAGTAAGTAATTAACAGTCATGCCAGAACAGGGACAGAAAATTATATTTAAGCACAGATGTCACCTATATGAAATGGCGAACCTATTTTAGATTAGATTTTTATACTAGTCAAAGAACACTGTTATTTAATTTTTGACAGATGAATCTGTTTCCACTAATTCATAATTGCATTGAACATTTCATTTTTGCATGTGCATGTCACAATCATCCATAGAAATAAAAGTTCCCTTTAATGTCTCCTTAAAGAAAAAATTATCAAAGGTGAGATGACAATAAATTCATTCAAAGATTAGCAAAAACCTCCTCAATTCAGCACATTAATAACATTTTATGTATATACAGATGAACAACCTAAAATAAATTATTTCTACATGTATTTTAATGATTTACTGAAAAACACTATTTAAATATTTAATGGGTCTTGTCACAATCAACATGGGTGCCTTCTGAAAAATTCTTTTGTTCTTTAAATAGCAAGTTATTTGAAGAATGCAAAATCGAAATAAAATATGGCACATAAATATGTACACAGGAAAATGTATTAGACTAAGTATTCTTGTCTCTTCATCTATTTATACTGCCACTGCTAGTTGCTGTACTTACAACCTGAGTTTCTATTAAAAGGCTAGATTTTAAAGGCATATATGCATAAACTTTAGGATATGGCATTTTAAATATTTATAATAGATCATCTTTTTTTTAAATCATTACCAAAGATATGCTTGGGAGAGAGAGAGAGAGAGAGAGAGAGAGAGAGAGAGAGAGAGAGAGAGAGAGAGAGAGATGTGGCCTTTTCTACATGCCCTGACCTGGAATCGAACCAGCAATGTTTAGATGCACAGGACGATTCTCAACCAAATGAATCCCTCCAGTTGGGCACAGATAATGTTTTTGTAATGAAAAATAATCACTTATTTCAATTGGTGTTACACATGCAGATGAGAGGCAAAATCTGATTTAAACCCTGACTTTCTAATCTAATTAATCAGACATACTGATTACATTTACAGATGGCAGAATAGAACAAATTTTAAATTCTGCTAAAGATAACTATTTCCCATAGTTTTATATTTCAATATACACATACATTCATTTACCTCGTGTCCAGACCATTTAGAATGTGCCTCAATAGTTTCAAAACATCTCATATACAAAGCCAACTTTAAAAAATATACATCAATCAGACCGTCAAACCTCAGAGGGAAGGTAGGGGAGGGTGGGGGTAAGGGGGCGAGATCAACCAAAGGACTTGTATGCATGCATATAAGCCTAACCAATGGACACAGACAACAGGGGGGTCAGGGCAAGAGTGGAGGGGAGCAATGGGGGGATAAGGACACATATGCAATACCTTAATCAATAAAGAAAACATTTAAAAAATATAAGCAACATTCTGATCAAATAATTTAATTGGAGCGATACAAAAATGATGCAATCAATACTCATAATTCCTCCATGGGAATCTAATATTGGAAAATATTTTTGTTTAATATTCAAGAAATATCATTAATACTTTACCATCCTGATGGATATTTATCCAAGTTCTCCTGCCTGATGTCCTCATAACCAGTAGCAAGCATTAATAACATAGTCAACTGGAATTACACTGCAATATGGAGTACACTGCATATCTGTGAAGTATAATTTCTCTGAGTTTAAAGCTACCTAGTCCATATCAGATCTGGACCCATATCTGTGGCATTTCTATCCAAAATAACTACAGCAAATTCCCCCACCCCAAGCATCTTGAACATACAAATAAGAGAGATCTTAGCTAATCACATCAAACAGAAGAAAAAAAGAACCACAATCACAATATTTTTATGTAGTGTTCATTAGAAGAAATTAGATTGCAATAATTAGACACTGTTTTCCTTTGGTTTTTATATATTAAATGCAGGTGATGGTCCAATATATCTTATTGCTTTTAGGTTATGATCTTGTCAACTAAATCCCATGATAGAAAGAATTAAAGTGATGAAAGAAAGAAAAAGACTATGTCAGAGGAAATAGCTATATACCCCAAAAGTAGGTTAAATGTGTTAAGGCATGCTAAGAGTTTAGCACAGTGCCTAGAACATAAATAGAACCCAATAATGTTAGATATAATGACAAGAGTGATGATGATGATTAAGATGCAAATAACTGTCTAAAAATAGAATATAATCTATATTCCCTTTAATAGAATGCTTAAAATTAAATATAGGGAATCATTACACAATCATTAAATAGCATGTTTCTGAAGAATATGAACTGGAACACATCACTTAGGCCTTAGATTGTTGGTACTTTCTTTCAAAATTAAAAACAACATTCCACTGATGTAAATTTTATTGTTTTAAAAACTCTTAAGGATGCTTCTAGATCTGTCAACATTTAAGTATTTCTCTTACCCCTGTTCCTTTCCTCTATTTTTCCTCCAGCTTAATGGTTTAATGTAATTTTACCAAAAAATAAAATTATTTTTATTTATAATTTAAAAGAACATTGCAAAAATTGATTATATAAAGCTAAATAAAAGAATAAGGGTGGTATATATTTTTATCTCAATTTTGTTTAAATAAATATGTAGACATATGCATAAAAAAATCATGCAGTGCATCTCTATGGATGGAATATAGGGGGTTAATATTTATGTTTATATAAATTCCAAAATATTCTCTAACACATATTTTACTTTCTCTCTCTCTCCTCTCTCTCTCTCTCTCTCTCTCTCTCTCTCTATATATATATATATATATATATATATATATATATATATATATATATATATATATAATGAAGATCTAATGTCTAAACACAAATAAAAATCCTTATATTTTAATTCAGTAGTTTTCAAAGGTTTTGGTCTCAAGATTCCATTCCAATTTATTTAATTCATTAAAATAGTAATAAAACCACTATATAGTAACAAAAATCTCTCCTTTTGTGAAAAAAATAATAACTATTTTCAAAAACAAAAACAAAGAAAGCATTTAGTGAGAAGACTGGCATTATTTCATATTTTTATAAATCTGGAAAACAGTTGGATTCTCTTATCTACTTCTGCATTCATTCTAATGCACTATGTTGTTTAGGTTGAAGTACAGGGAAAAAATCCAGCCTTACACACATGTGTAATTGGAAAGGGAGAAGACCTTGCAGACCTCTTGGGAGTGTCTTAGAGGCCCCGAGGAATATCTCTTAGACCATACCTTGAAAACTGCTGCCTTTAATTCAACATCCTATTTTGTGAAAATTGTTTCTATACTCTAATTCTCATCTTGGAGATCGTGGTATCTCTCTCTTTGGGAAGAATCTTACTATTTTGGTTAAATTAGAGTAGGTAATGGAATAACATGATGCTTTTCAAGGATTTAAAATTTGGCATTTTACTGCTGACAAGTATGATGATTATTTAGAATGTAGATCAATTAGTGTCTTCACTGATGCTCTTAGTTTCCTTAAAAGAGGTATCTGAGTCTGTATGCTTTTTTACCTCTAGTTTTGTTTTTTCCTAGTCATTTTTTAAAAAAGTGAATCTAGCTTGCCCCATGATAAATTATATTAACCAAAAGCCATAATGCAGGATGGAAAGAAAGATGATGTGATGCTCATTTCCATCTCTGCTAATCATCCTCTGTGAGGTTTTAGGCAGGTCACTTAACCAAACTGTGGCTAAAATGATGATGATAAAATTATCACCTTTCCCATATTAAGAATTTACCCTAGATAATTTTTTGGAATTTTTGTGTGTAAATTAGGTGTGTTTATTCTTATTTTGTTTATTAAAATTAAGTCAGTTTAGGTAACTTAGGTGAAAATATATATATATATACTAGAGGTCCAGTGCACAAAAATTTGTGCACTCGGGGGGGGGGGGGTCCCTCATCCCGGCCTGTGCCCTTTCGCAGTCTGGGACCCCTTGGGGGATAATGACCTGCTGGCTTAGGCCTGCTCCCGGGTGGCAGAGGGCAGGCCCAATCCCTAGGTGCAGCCCCTGTTCAGGCTCAGAGCAGGGCCGATTGGGGAGTTGGGGCACCGCCCCCTGTCATGCACAGAGCAGGGTGGATCGGGAGGTTGCGATGCCACCCTCAGTCACGCTCAGGGTAGAGCAGATTGGGGGGTTGGGGCACTGCCCCTTGTCACACTCAAGGCAGGGTTGATGGGGAGGTTGCGGCGCCACCCCCTGTCACGCACAGAGAAGGGCCAATCAGGGGGGTTGGGGCTCCGTACCCTGTCATGCACAGAGCAGGGCCGATCAGGGGGTTGAGGAGCTCCCCCCTGTCACTCACAGAGTAGGGCTGATAGGGGAGTTGGGGCACCGCCCCCTGTCACACACAGAGCAGGGCAGATCAGGGGGTTGGGGCGCCGCCACTCTCACACTCAGGGCAGGGCCGATGGGGAGGTTATGGGTCTACCCCGTCACACACAGAACAGGGCCAATCAGGGCGTTGGGGCGCTGCCCCCTGTCACACACAGAGCAGGGCCGATCAGGGGGTTGGGCACCGCACCTTGTCACACACAGAGCCGCAGGGCGATCAGGGGGTTGGGGAGCTCCCCCTATCAGGCGCAGAGCAGGGCTGATCAGGGGGTTGGCGTGTCTTCCCCTGTCATGAACAGAGCAGGGGGGATAGGGAGGTTGTGGCCCCGCCCCCTGTCACACACAGAGCCGCAGGGCGATCAGGGGGTTTGGGCGCTGCCCCCTGTCACACTGATCCCAGTGCCGGGAGGCCTCTCGGCTCCACTGATCCCAGTGCTGGGAGGCATATTACCCTTTTACTAAATAGGATAGAGGCCTGGTGCATGTGTGGGGGCCAGCTGGTTTGCCCTGAAGGGTGTCCTGGATTAGGGTGGGGGTCCCCACTGGAGTGCCTGGCCAATCTGGGTGAGGGGCTGAGGGCTGTTTTCAGGCTGGCGGGTGACTGAAGCTCCCAACTGCTCCTTTTTTTCTTTTTTCTTTTTATTCTGGGCCAGCTTTAGCTTTGAGGCTTGGCTCCAGCTTAGGCCTCCGCTGCTGAAAGCAGGTTTCTGGCCTTTGTTTACCTTCTGTATTTGAAACAATGTTGCGATCCTGCTGGCTGAATCCCGGCAGACTAAAGCAGGTTTCTGGGGTTTTGTTTAGCTTCTATATTTGTAACATAGTTGCTTAGAGTTGCAGCTCAGAGGCCGGCAGCGGCAGGCGGGGAACGTTGGAGTCCTCCGTCACTGAAGCAAGCAAGCCTCATGTTCGCTTTAAGCTGTCTGGCTGCCGGCCGCCATCTTGGCTGGCAGTTAATTTGCATATTTCCCTGATTAGCCAATGGGAAGGGTAGCGGTTGTACGCTATTTACCATGTTTCTCTTTTATTAGATAGTATATATATATATATATATATATATATATATATATATATATCCTCATTGATACTATCATCCTGATGACAGTGATATTTTTAAATAATCAAGAAAAATAAATTTTGTTCCCATTTAATAATTTCTAAGAAAATGCAAATGCTGCCTATGTAAGTCAATAGACTGATGGGAAGGGAAAGAAACTAACATTTTTCAAGTATTTATTGTGCACAAGGCACTGTGTTAACTTCTTTTCATATATCATCCCATATCTTTTGCTAGTAACTTATGAGATCAATATTATTATTCACAATTTACTGTAGAGAAGGCCTACACTCAAAGAGGTAAATATCTTGCTTAAAATCACAGTTACAAAGAACTGCAGTTGTTCAGAAATCAAGACATAATTTACTATATACTATATCTTCTAACTGAATATCATCCCAGCTCAATATATTTGCTTTCAGGCTAACACAAAGATGTGAATCCACTTTAAAAACAATTTTTAGAATTAAAAACCAAGCTACATCAAGCCAAGGGGGGACCGTTATCATAATCTACCTGTGACACATGCTAGCCTGAGAAGGAATTGCTCAAAGGGGTCATTTTCTTCACCTCACATTTAAACTGGAGATTGGCATTACACTGACTTTCTGTCCCTCCTGGAGATTTATGTTAAAGAGATAAAACTTTCTACTTTTTTGTTTTCATCTCTTCCTTGTCTCTGTCAGACATTTCATTCTGGAAAGGAGAAAGAGCTGCTCATCTCAGTGGCAGGAAAGAACAATCTTCGATTTATAACATGCTAGGAACTCATCACTGTGATAGAGCAATCTTTCCCCCCGACATCTCTCCATTACTGAAGCTGATACCTCCCTGCCCTGATGCCACCTCAGTACTGATCTGTCAGTACTAACAGCAGGGCTAATGGCACCACCTACCCCTATGTACATTTTTCATTTTTATCTCGGAAAAACTTCTTTTGCGGGTTCTTTTTAAAACAAATTGAAAATATACTTTTCACAATTTTTGTTTTACAAACCTCCTTTCTCACATATATATTTGAATGACATACCACACACTTGGCAGTATATCTTAAATTGTACATGGTTTTCTTCCCTTCCCCTTTTTATGAGTGCTTCTTTAATTCTTATGAAAACAAAAAGTAGGTAGGAAAGATTTGTTTACAGACTATTGCAGAAATGGTGAATCAAAAATGATTTGATTACTACTGGGAACTCACTGAAATAGATGCATGGATCTTTGTTAAAAGCCTCCTTGCTAGGTCTGAATTTTATTTTTAGCTGTCTGTTTTTTCCCTCACCCAAGGATATGTTTTTTAATGTGTGTGTGTGTGTGTGTGTGTGTGTGTGTGTGTGTGTGTGTGTGTGAGAGAGAGAGAGAGAGAGAGAGAGAGAGAGAGAGAGAGAGAGAGAGAGAAGAAACATGGATCGGTTGCCTCCCGTACTTGTCCTGACTGGGGATCAAACCCACAAAATAAGTGTTTTTTGCTTCACAGAAAAGTTAAGAGCAAACAAAAGAGGGGGAGGAAGCATTATATGATATTTTCAAGTTTCCAGAAGGTAATGAATAAGAGAAATAGAAGGAAGATTAATAAATAGTATTCTGTGTTTAGGCAGCCAGCACCAATTCTGAACATTATATTTTCTTTGCTCTGCAGTGGGTGGAAGAATATTAAAGTGACACTGTTACACATCTTTAATACATTCTGAAATTCATTTAAACATATTAGAAAGTATTAGCCAACTTTCACCTCGCAATTTGATGTCCACTTATATGCAGAGATTGTTCTTGCAACTAATTCTTTTTAATTTGGTATTCCCTCATTTATAGTATTCATGGAGAGCATTTTACAATCTAATAAATCATACAAAATATTTATTATGATTCAATATAATTCTCTGTAAATATGAAAAACATATTAACTAGAGTGTCAAAAGTACAGATAACATAATCTGAAAATATCTGTCATCTCCTTTCTGGTATCATCTCCTTAATACAATAAACATGAAGAGTCCAACCAGATCTCTCATGCCTTATATGGCATCTATGCATTTAGTCTTTCTTCATCTTTTTGTCTATTCCCAGGCTTCCTGTTTCTCAAAACCCATATGCTTCTTTAAAGACAAATGAAAATAGAAGGTAGAGCCAACAATTTTGTAGACAAGTACTATATTACTCTGAGTCACATGTGCATACTAAGTCCCCTCAGAATTCTTAAAACTAAAGACATAAAAGTCTATTATTTACCTCCTGTGTTAAAATTTGTTTAGAACTCTATTTCCAGAAGTATTTAGATGTTAAATTTGAATCTGATTAGTCTTGTTTGAAAGTTTTTAAAGAAATTACTGAATTTGCACATCAACTTGTGAAAAGTCAATGCATGTTCATCATTTGGGCAATGACAAGATAATACAAGGAAATTTAGAAAGTAGCCATTAAAAAGGAAATAAGGTCATGAATGACTGAGAAGTTTCAAATAGGCTAGACTGTTTCTTCATTTAATGAAACTTAGATGAAATTTGTTCCTTTTACATTTTGATATTTCCATGTGACTGTGAAGACAGACCATCTCCAAGGGTCATTTAATGTATATGTCTATTTTTAATGGACAACTTTACTTTACATATATTCTAAGAATATATTATTGAATATTCAGAGAAGATGGGAATACATTGTATTACTAGAAAGACAAGGAAAGCAAGCATTTGAGGCCTAGAGCACCTATAAAAGTTAGAAGTAGGAAAAAGAAGAAAGTAATCTATAAAGGAAAGCCATTAGATTATCATCAGGCTTCTCAGAAGAAAAAAAAAAAATGTTAGAAGTCAAAACTCCTACAGGGAAACGTGCTTTGTTGAGACTGACTGAAAACTCCCTGTGCAGCCTCAGTAAATTAATCTCTTGATTTAAAGGTAGGCTGCTCTTTATTTTATCTTAGAAGTAAACCAACAGAGTGAGGCTTTTACAATGACACTATTATGATCAATGCTGTAGTCACAGTTGTTAATGCTTCATTTACCTTTAAAAGCAGATGTAATAACCCAGAAAGATCAATATTATAAGCTCTTTATTTGGTGTTAAATTACTGTGGACTCATTGAATTATTATATAGCAGAGGGTTTTCAGTGACATTAACTTAAAAAATCAAATAAATGTTATTTAAAATGGTGTATCCTAATTTCCCTACCCTTGTAACTTTGTAGTTACTTACAAAGGCAATGTATAATAAGAATGCATTGAACTTAAATAACATTTTCAGAATTTATAATGACAACATGAAAAAGATGAGTAATCATAAAAAAAAAGTACTTTGGAATAGTACAAACTGTCATTACATATGTAGTATTATTGATACATTTTTATAACTCTAATATTATATGCATCCATAAAGCAAGATGGACCAATTGCCCAAGAAAAAAGCAATACTAGGATTGAGCTAGAAATATCCAAGGGATAGGCAAGTATTTTATATTCTTCCTAAACTCTCAGTTTTCAAATATACTCAGCCAATACATATACATGATCCAACCCACTGATGACATTTTAATTAGCTTTTCTTTGATAATCTTGACTTTTCACATTTACTTTAAGTTCTTTGACATGGGTAGGAAGAATGTGTGGTAAAGAATTCACAGTGAGTTTTTTCAATGTTTCCTCAAAGTAAGACAGTTATACCAATATCTTTGCTTTATTAGTTTTATTAATGATATCTATATTATTTTCTATAATATTATTTTTTCTTATAACCCTGCCTTAAATCCTTTATCAGACTATATCTTACTGATAGTACAAAACCCTATTCAATAATTAAGATTGTATAATATATATAACATAAGGTGTTAATGTATTTTTCTATTTTATGTTCAATATTTCACCAGTTAATATACATAATGTGTACTTGATAGAAACCAAGTTTTCCTTTCTTCCTATAATAACTTTTAGTGGCAATCTCTCTATCCTAGATTTGTAAACTCCTACTACTAGTGTACTATGCTTACAGAGTGCTTTAAATTTGCAAGTCATTTCAGTGTTTATGATGAATATATAAAGTGGTAATGAATATGCCTCCTCATTTTACAGATGAAGAATCTAAGATAAAGAAAAGTTGCTTGCATAATATTACAGATAGCAACTGGCCTCACAAACCAAATACTAGACATTTTCTGTCACCTATTACCTTCTGTACTACACACTGTCTCAACCTCAATCTAATAAAATAATTTTTAGTGATCCATCCATAAATTAGCTGTAACTGTACCCTTCCAATATATTTATTCAGTATTAAAAATTATATTAGCTTATCAGAGTTATCAGTTCATTAGGTATATAAATGGCAAAGCACTAAGCTGTATGTCTGAAAACTAATATAAAATTGTATATCATCTGTAATTTAAAACAATTTTTTAAAATTAAAATATGAAATAATGAAAATGTGCGAAATAATTAGACTAAACAGATTTCATAATCAAAATATTTAGTGCAGTAAAATATTAAAGACAAGCTAAAAATTTAAATAAGAGGAGGTTAGTTAAATAAATCAAGTGAATGTGTACAGTGGACTGTTATGAAGTTTTATAATTTGTGCTTAAAAGAGTATTTCATGTCTTGGAAAGTTGTTCAAGCATTATTCTTAACTTAAAAAAATAGATTGTGAAACAGACTAATACTACTCTAGTAAGAAAAATAAATGCCATATATGTATGAGAGAGTGGGGGAAAAAAGTTGTATTAGTAGTATTAGGATAATCAATTGACTCAGAAGGCTTCTGTCTTCTTTATTATTTATTAGTGGACCTGCAATAAACCCAGATTCATTTAACCAATACTCTTGAGTGGCTTTACAATGTGGCCTCTCTTAGAACCCAATAACAGATTAAACCCTTTTAACAATAACCCCCACCTCATAATACAAGATAATCAATTCTTAAAATGTATTAAAGTGTAGGCCTGATCTATAAACATTGCTCTGTGAATATAGAACACCCATTGAATTTCTCAGAGAATCAGATATTGGCATATAGTAACATAAAAATGAATTATTCTAAACTGCCATTGCAACAATTTTAATAAATATTAAAATGTTAACTATAATGCTACAAAAATACTGCCAGTGGTCTAATGTTAGGATGATAGGGTTGAAATGTAAATAATATGGTGGTTTCAAATAGAAAAATCTAAATGGATTCCATGACTCTGAAAATAATGCCACCTCAGATTTATAATTTATGACCTGAATGAATATTCTACTATAAATTAGCCTTCATAACCAATGATCAAGTATCTTTCAAATATCTCCTCTTTCTATGTTATACTTACAGACTTATTCTGATTAACTGACAAAGATAACCAGAGACTGTGGAGACCACACCTTTCTTGGGCGGAACCCTGAATGGTGACACCAAAGAAAATATTGTCTGTTTTTGTGTAAATCTGCTTTCTTTGAATAGTGGGCAACCTATCACGTGGAGATAATCTGTTTAAAACAGATAAAAATAATCTTTCTTAAAGAGGTAATAATCATGAACTGGTTGGCAGAGTATCTCTTCACTGTCATAAAGATTGAAAAACCACTTGGGAAAGGATGAGGAACAAAAAATAACATAATAATATTCTGAAAGAGCAGCCATAGTGATGAATGTGTTCTCTCTTTATATTCAATTGTGAATACCTATAGCCCAAAGAACTTAAGTTTGAGAATCCAACTTTACCATTTTTAAAAAGTTTCATAGACATCCAAAATGTATAGCCTGCTTGTGGATCACCAAAATCAACAAAACTGTCTGGTATACTGAGTGTATATTTGAAATCCAGAATTGTGTTTAATCAGGTTAATCTTTCATGGCTATTAGAGATTACATTTCCAGGACTCATGGTAACTTTCAGTGCTGGTTTAAATAGAATCAATGTTTAAAAAAATTGCTTTCTTTGGCTGTATTTGGTGAGATGAAAAGATTGAAATGAAGTACATGACATTTAACTACTCCATGGAGAAATAACACTGGCTTTTCCCAGCCAGTACACTCTATGGTCAATATTAGGCTATCACTTAGAGATGTTCATTAAATCAATTTTCTATATTCAAAAACCCCTATGCAGACACATGCTTCTCTCTTATAATAATTTTAACAGACTTCATTACACATCCAAAAGAATGTTTCAAATGAAAAAAATATGGATAATATGGAGTGTTAATAATAAAGTGGAGAAACTGGAACTCTGATACTCTGTTTGCTGGTGAGAGTATAAAGCTATTTGGCAGCATCGATAAAGTTTAAAGTAAGGATTTACCATGATACAGCAATGATAAATCAAGAATAAGTGAATATGTCCACCAAAAGTCACAAACACACACATGAATGATCAAGAAATCACTATTCATAATAGCCCCCAAATAGAAACAATCCAAAACCCATTAACAGTAGAATGAATGTTTTTTACACAGTCGTACAATATAGACTGCTATGTAGTAATTTAAAAAAAAGCTATTGTTACACATAAAAACATGGATGGAACTCACAGACATAATAGTGAATAAAAGGAGCCAGATACAAAATTCTACATAAAAAATGATTTTACTCAGATGAAGCTCAGTAATAAACAAAAGTATGATGATAAATATCAGAATACAGCTTACCTCTTGGCAGAATGACAGTATCTAAAATGGGGTGAAATGGACTTTTGGGGTTCAAATGATGTTCTACTATTTTTTATTTATCCTCACCCAAGGATATGTTTTTATTGATTTTAGAGAGAGAGGAAGGGAGAGAAAGAAAGAGAGAGAGAAAGAGACATTGATATGTTGCCTCCCATATGCACCCCAACCTGAGATCGAACTTTCAACCTAGGTATGTGTCCTAACCTAAAATGGAGCCTGCAACCGTTTGGTATACCAGACAACACTCCAACCACTGAGCACTGGGCCAAGGCTCATGTTCTACGTCTTGAGCTGGGTGCTAGCTTTATAAGCACAAATGTGCTTTCCTTGTGAAAATTAATCAGGTTGACAGCAATGCAAGAAATGCTAAAGGGACTTGTGTAAAAAGAAGAACTAAAAAGGTAAGAAAGAACACAGGCACAAAAAATAAAAATGGCAGCCCTAACCGGTTTGGCTCAGTGGCTAGAGCGTCGGCCTGTGGACTGAAGGGTCCCAGGTTCGATTCCAGTCAAGGGCATGTACCTTGGTTGCGGGCACATACCCAGTAGGGAGTGTGCAGGAGGCAGCTGATCGATGTTTCTAACTCTCTATCCCTCTCCCTTCTTCTCTG
The DNA here is from genome assembly GCF_014108235.1 of Myotis myotis. Taxonomy (NCBI): domain Eukaryota; kingdom Metazoa; phylum Chordata; class Mammalia; order Chiroptera; family Vespertilionidae; genus Myotis; species Myotis myotis. The sequence goes on along the minus strand of NW_023416346.1, from coordinate 102,892,715 downwards.
TAAAAAATCAATAAAATATATATTTTAAAAAAATGAAATAAGAATAAAGATGGCTAGAAACAAGTACTTTTCAATGTTAACTTTAAACATAAATGGACTAAATGCTCCAATCAAAAGACATCGAGTGGCTGAAGGGATAAAAAAACATGACCCATATATATGCTGACTACAAGAAACCCACCTCAGGACAAGGGACTCACACAGACTGAAAGTGAAGGGATGGAAAACTATCTTTCAGGCAAATGGAAATGAACAAACAGCTGGGGTAGCAATACTTATATCAGACAAAATAGACCTCAAAGTGAAGGCCATAACAAGAGATAAGGAAGGCCACTTCATAATACTAAAGGGATTGATACAACAAGAGGATATAACCCTAATAAACATATATGCACCCAATGCAGGAGCACCCACATACATAAAAAAACTCCTGGAAGATATCAAGGGAGAGATCGACAACAATACAATCATAGTAGGGGACTTTAATATACCACTGACATCACTGGATAAATCCTCTATACAAAAAAATCAGCAAAGAAACAGCAATCCTAAATGACTCACTAGATCAGATGGACTTAATTGACAGCTTCAGAATATTTCACCCCAAAGCCGCAGAATACACGTTCTTCTCAAGTGCACATGGGACATTTTCAAAAATAGACCACAATTTGGGTCACAAGCAAATTCAAGAAGATTGAAATCATACCAAGCATCTTCTCAGACCACAATGGCATAATAGTAGAAATCAACTACAATAAAAACAATCCAAAACACTCAAATACTTGGAAGCTCAATAGCATGTTATTAAATATTGATTGAGTCACCAGTGAGATCAAAGAAGAAATTAGAAACATCCTGGAAACTAATGACAATGAAAACACAGCAATCCAAAAACCTATGGGACACAATGAAAGCAGTCCTGAGAGGGAAGTTTAAAGCTCTACAAGCCTACCTCAAAAAACAAGAAAAAATGGTAGTAAATAATCTAACTCTACACCTCAAAGAATTAGAAAGACCAACAAGAAAAGCCCAGAGTGAGCAGAAGGAAGGAGATAATAAAGATCAGAGCATAAATAAATGACATAGAGACTAAAAAAAAAAAAAAAAACACAAAATATCAATGAAACCAAGAGCTGGTTCTTTGAAAGGATAAACAAGATTGATGAACCTCTAGCCAGACTCACCAAGAAGCAAAGAGAGAGGACTCAAATAAACAAAATCAGAAATGATAGAGGCAAAATAACAACAGACCCCATAGAAATACAAATGATTGTTAAAAAATACTATGAACAACTCTACCCCAACAAACTAGACAACCTGAAGGAAATGTACATATTCCTAGAAAAATACAACCTTCCAAAACTCAATCAGGAAGAATCTAAAAATCTCAATAGGCCAATAACTATGGAAGAATCTAAAAATCTCAATAGGCCAATAACTATGGAAGCAGTAATCAAAAAGCTTCCAGCAAACAAAAGCCCGGAACCCGATGGCTTCACAAGGGAGTTTTACCAAATATTCAAGGAAGAACTAAAACCTATTCTCCTCAGATTATTCTAAAACATTCAAGAGGAAGAAACACTTCCAAGCTCATTCTATGAAGCCAGCATCACCCTCATACCAAAACCAGATAAAGATAACACAATGAAAGAGAATTACAGGGCAATATCCCTCATGAACATAGGTGCCAAAATCCTCAACAAAATCCTAGCAAATCAAATCCAGCAGTAGATCAGAAAGATCATACACCATGACCAAGTAGGATTTATCCCAGGGATGCAAGGATAGCACAATATCCGCAAATCAATAAACGTGATACATCACATAAACAAATTGAGAGGAAAAAAAAAACCACATAATCATATCAATTGATGCAGAAAAAGCATTTGACAAAATGCAATACCCTTTCTTGATACAAACTCTAAGAAAGGTGGGAATAGAAGGATCATACCTTAACATAATAAAAGCCATATATGACAAACCCACAGCCAACATCATAGTCAATGGGCAAAAACCAGAACCATTTCCCCTAAGAACAGGAACAAGACAGGGATGCCCACTCTCACCACTCCTGTTCGACATAGTACTGGAAGTATTAGCCATTGCGATTAGACAAGAAGAAGAAATAAAAGGCATCCAAATTCGAAAAGAAAAAGTAAAACTGTCCTTATTCGCAGATGACATGATATTGTACATAAAAAACCCTAAAGACTCCATCAAAAAACTATTAGACTTAATAAATGAATTCGGCAATGTAGCAGGATACAAAATTAACGCCAAGAAATCTATGCCATTTCTATACACCAATAGTGAACTTACTGAAAGATAGACTAAAAAAGCAATTCCATTTACCATCTCACCAAAAAAATTAAGATACCTAGGAATAAACTTAACTAAAGAGATAAAAGACCTCTACTCAGAAAACTACAGGACATTGAAAAAAGAGATAGAGGAAGACATAAACAGATGGAAGAACATACCATGTTCATGGATTGGTAGAATCAACATCATTAAAATGTCCATACTACCCAAAGCAATCTATAAATTCAATGCACTCTCCATTAAATTACCAACGGCATATTTCACAGACCTAGAAGGAACTCTCCAAAAATTCATCTGGAATAAAAAATAAAATAATAATAAAAAAAAAAAAACCAAATAGCTGCAGCGATCCTGAGAAAGAAGAACAAAGTAGATGGGATCTCAATACCAGATATCAAGTTGTATTACAAAGCCACTGTTCTCAAAAATTCCTGGTATTGGAACAAGAACAGACATATAGATCAATTAAATAGAATAGAAAACCCAGAAATCGACACGAGCCAATATGCTCAATTAATATTTGACAAAGGAGGCAAGAACATACAATGGAGTCAAGACAGTCTCTTCAATAAATGGTTTTGGGAAAATTGGACAGATACATGCAAAAAACTGAAACTAGACCACCAACTTACACCATACACAAAAATAAACTCAAAATGGATAAAGGACTTAAATGTAAGATGGGAAACCATAGAAATACTAGAGGAATCCAAAGGCAACAAAATCTCAGACATATGCCAAAGCAATTTCTTCACTGATACAGCTCCTAGGGCATTGGAAACTAAAGAGAAGATAAACAAATAAATAAATCAAAATAAAAATCCTCTGCACATCAAAAGAAACCATCAACAAAACAACAAGAAAGCCCACTGTGTGGGAGAACATATATGCCAATGCTATCACTCATAAGGGTTTAATCTCCAACATTTACAGGGAACTCATACAACTTAACAAAAGGAAGATAAACAATCCAATAAAAAAATGGGCAAAGGAGCTCAAAGTCACTAATTATCCGAGAAATGCAAATCAAAACATCAATGAGGTACCATCTCAAACCTGTCAGAATGGCTATCATCAACAAATCAACAAACGACAAGTGCTGAAGAGGATGTGGAGAAAAAGGAACACTTGTGCACTGCTGGTGGGAATGCAGACTGGTGCAGCCACTATAGAAGATAGTATGGAGTTTCCTCAAAAAGCTAAAAATGGTACTCCCATTTGACCTAGTCATCCCATTTCTAGGAATATATCCCAAGAAACCAGAAACACCAATCAGAAAGGATATATGCACCCTTATGTTCATAGCAGCACAGTTCACCATAGCTAAGATCTGGAAACAGCCTAAGTGCCCATCAGTAGATGAATGGATTAGAAAACTGTGGTACACCTACACGATGGAATACTATGCTGCTGTAAAAAAGAAGGAATTCTTACCATTTGCAACAGCATGGATGGAACTGAAGAGCATTATGCTAAGTGAAATAAGCCAGTCAATGAAAGAAAAATACCACATGATCTCACTCATTTATGGATAATTAAGACCATTATAAGCTTATGAACAAAAATAGATACAAAGGCAGAGCAACATCGAACATACTGTCAAACTACAGTGTGAAGGCCTGGGAGGGTTGGGGAGGGGTGGGTAAGAGATCAACCGAAGGATGTGTATGCATGCATATAAGCATGACCAATGGACACAAGACACTGGGGGGTATGGGAGGCCAGGGGAAAGTCAAGGGGAGAAAAACAAATGGGAGACATATATAATATTCTTTGTAATACTTTAAGCAATAAAACAAAATGTAAAAAAAAATAATCAGGTTGAATACTTATGATTTGGGCACGCCCCTATATGTATATTTCATTAAAAGTGAAAAAAAAAACTAACAATCTAAATTAGTTGCTTCAAAGTTCACAGCAGTAACCATGACTATTTTGTCCCACACTCTTATGTAAAACTAGAGGCCTGTTGCATGAAATTCGTGAACAGGGTATGGTGTCCCTCAGCTCGGCCTGCATCCTCTCCAATCTGGGACACTTCCTGGGATGTCTAAACTGGCAGTCTGACATCCCTCTCACAATCTGGGACTGCTGGCTCCTAACCACTCACCTGTCTGCCTGACTGATTGTCCCTAACTGCCTCTGCTGGCCTGATGGCCCCCTAACTGCTCCCCTGCTGGCCTGATGGACTCTAAATGCCTTCCCCTGCCAGCCTTGTTGCCCCTAACTGCCTCTGCCTCGAACCCCACCACCATGGCTTTGTCTGGATGCAAGTTGGACATCTGGAACATGGCTGGTCACCCAGCCTTATTAGCATATTACCCATTTATTAGTATAGAGTAGAGTCCTGGTGCACAAAAATTTGAGCACTCGGGGGGGAGAGTGGGTCCCTCAGCCCAGCCTGTGCCCTCTTGCACTCTGGGATCCCTCGGGAGATAATGACCTGCTGGCTTAGGCCTGCTCCCGGGTGGCAGAGGGAAGGCCCAATCCCTAGGTGCAGCCCATGGTCGGGCTCAGAGCAGGGCTGATTGGGGAGTTGGGGCACCGCCCCCTGTCATGTACAGAGCAGGGCAGATCGGGAGGTTGCGATGCCACCCTCAGTTACGCTCAGGGTAGGGCCGATTGGGGGGTTGGGACACTGCCCCCTGTCACACTCAAGGCAGAGTTGATGGGGAGGTTTCGGCGCCACCCCCGTCACACACAGAGCAGGGCCGAAAAGGGGGTTGGGGCGCTGACCCCTGTCACGCACAGAGCAGGGCCCATCAGGGGGTTGAGGAGCTGCCCCCTGTCTCTCACAGAGTAGGGCCAATAGGGGAGTTGGGGCACTGCCTCCTGTCACACTCAGAGCAGGGCAGATCAGGGGGTTGGGGCGCCACACCCTGTCACACTCAGGGTAGGGCCGATGGGGAGATTATGGCTCTACCCCGTCACATACAGAGCAGGGCCTGTGGGGGGGGGGGTGCCGCCCTCAATCACCCACAGAGCAGGGCCGGTCAGGGGGTTGGGGCGCCGCCACTGTCACACTCAAGGCAGGGCCGATGGGGAGGTTATGGCTCTACCCCGTCACACACAGAGCAGGGCCGATCAGGGGGTTGGGGTGCTGCACCCTGTCACACACAGAGCAGCAGGGCGTTCAGGGGGTTGGGCAGCTCCCCCCTATCAGGCACAGAGCAGGGCTGATCAGGGGGTTGGCGTGTCTTCCCCTGTCATGAACAGAGCACGGGGGATAGGGAGGCTGTGGCCCCGCCCCCTGTCACACACAGAGCCGCAGGGCGATCAGGGGGTTTGGGCGCTGCCCCCTGTCACACTGATCCCAGTGCCGGGAGGCCTCTCGGCTCCGTTGATCCCGGTGCTGGAAGGCATATTACCCTTTTACTAAATAGGATAGAGGCCTAGTGCATGTGTGGGGACCAGCTGGTTTGCCCTGGAGGGTGTCCTGGATTAGGGTGGGGGTCCCCACTGGGGTGCCTGGCCAGTCTGGGTGAGGGTATGATGGCTGTTTGCAGCTGGTCACACACCATTCAGGGTGGGGGTCCCCACTGGGGTGCCTGGCCAGTCTGGGTGAGGGGCTGAGGGCTGTTTTCAGGCTGGGGGTGACTGAAGCTCCCAACAGCTCCTTTTTTTCTTTTTTTTCTTTTTAATTCTGGGCCAGCTTTAGCTCTGAGGCTTGGCTCCAGCTCTTAGGCCTCCGCTGCTGAAAGCAGGTATCTGGTTTGTTTGGGTTCTATAATCGAAACACTGTTTCAACTCCAGCTCTGAGATCCCGGCTGGCTGAAAGCAGGTTTCTGGGGTTTTGTTTAGCTTCTATATTTGTAACAATGTTTCAAACTGCAAGCTCAGAGGCCGGCAGTGGCAGGCGGGGAGTGTTAGCTTCCTCCATCACTGAAGCAAGCAAGCCTCATGTTCACTATAAGCTGCCTGGCTTCCGGCTGCCATCTTGGCTGGCAGTTAATTTGCATATTGCCCTGATTAGCCAATGGGAAGGGTAGTGGAAATACGGCTAATTACCATGTTTCTCTTTTATTAGATAGGATAATATTGCATTAATTATTATATAAAATAGGATGGATAAGATTTGGTGACCTTACTCTTTTTTTTTTTGTTTTGTTTTTATCAGCAGATAAGTTGCTCATTTTCAACAAAAATGCAAATCCTAAAAATTCCTCTTTGCATGCCTTTGCTTTTTAGTAATTCTCACTTTCTAACAGTCACCCCATTAATATATATATATATATTAAAGCCATCCTTCCATAGCTGAATTATCTTATCATGATTTACATTTGCTTGTTTTATTTAAAGAACAATGTTAATATGTTTGAATGAAAACCCTCTTCATTGAATTTTAATATAAAATTCAGTTATCCTACTAATCAACTAAATTCATGACAAAAATACCCAATATTGAATATTTTGAAAATATCCTTATGTTTTGATTAATTTCTTGTTCTTGAATTATGTACTTATAGGGATATATACACATTCATTATGCCATGCAAACTATTCTTATATCTGAATTGCTCTTTTATCCAAGTACAGATATAATCAGAGAGAAGCAGTGAGCAATTTTATTAAAGTAAACTCTATCCAAATGTTGAGTTTTCATTATGTAAACACAGTATTGTTGTAGAGTTTAATAAATGGGCAATGACTTTTGCTGAAGCATTATATTTTTACCAACATATACATCATTTCCAAAGTTTAAGAATAGGTCTCATAACCATAAAAAACTGCTAGTTCGGCATTTGCTTCTTTGCTATGAAGGACTTGATTATTTCCTTACAAGAATATATCACATGTGTCTAGTGCTACCAGATAGCCATGAAAATACTTAAAGTTTTTCAAAGGATGGGAAAAAAGCTATTTTTTAAGTTGGTCAGCAGAGCTAAATGTTAAATCAAGTCTAATGTCCCTTCCCATCTTTTTTTCCCTAACCTGGATTGCCAGAAACATATTATGAATGTTTTCCATATCATTAGGAGAAACTTGATCCCATTTGTGAAGGAAAACCTGCCAAATTGCATCTAAAGATACTGTCACAAAAATGAGGCCAATGAGTTAAAAAGAATGCTTGAGAACAAATCATTGGAATTAAAAACTATTTATTATTGTAAATATTACCCTGCTAAAATCTATCAAGTAAAAATATAATAAAACCTCAACTAAGCAGAATGATCAGAAAATGGATACTTTTGGGAGAACCAAGATGGCGGCATAGGTTAACGCCGGAGTTTGCTGCTTTGAACAACTACTTCAAAAGTGAAACTAAAAGACAGAACGGACATCACCAAGAACCACAGGAACGCTGGCTGAGTGGAAGTCCTACAACTAGGAGGAAAGAGAAACGCATACGGACACTCAGAGGAGGCGCAGTGCTGAAGTCAAATTCTGAGGTGCGGAGTGTGCAGAGCGGGCTGGCGGCGCAGGGCGCGGTTGGCGTTTTCAATCGGGAGGGAGTCGCAGACTCTGAGCTCCAGATCCGGGTGAGTCTTTTAGGAACCCTGACTCAAACGGGAGAAGCGGGACTGTCTGGCTTCGGTCAGAGCGAGTGCAGCTTTCTCTCCGAGCTTTGCAGCGGGTGCTGGGACTCAGAGAGGCAGAGCCCCTGGGGACAGGACTGAGAGCCGCCATAACTGCTCCCTCCGGCCCACCCTGTTGATCCTGTGCGACCCGCCCCGCCCAAGCCCTGCACAGAGGCATTTGCCGGATAGCCTCAGGCAAAGGCTAGATTAGCACCTCCCTAGAGGACAGAAGTTCTCTCACTGCTGACACAGCTGATTCTCATAGCCAATTGGCCTGGAAGTCAAACCCTCCCTGGTATTAGCTACAACAATCAAGGTTTAACTATAAGACTGCGCACAAAGACCACTAGGGGGTGCACCAAGGAAGCATAACAAAATGCGGAGACAAAGAAACAGGACAAAATTGTCAATGGAAGATATAGAGTTCAGAACCACACTTTTAAGGTCTCTCAAGAACTGTTTAGAAGCCGCCGATAAACTTAATGAGATCTACAAGAAAACTAATGAGACCCTCGATGTTATATTGGGGAACCAACTAGAAATTAAGCATACACGGACTGAAATAAAGAATATTATACAGACTCCCGACAGCAGACCAGAGGAGCGCAAGAATCAAGTCAATGATTTGAAATGCGAGGAAGCAAAAAACACCCAACCGGAAAAGCAAAATGAAAAAAGAATCCAAAAATGCGAGAATAGTGTAAGGAGCCTCTGGGACAGCTTCAAGCGTACCAACATCAGAATTATAGGGGTGCCAGAAGATGAGAGAGAGCAAGATATTGGAAACCTATTTGAAGAAATAATGACAGAAAACTTCCCCCACCTGGTGAAAGAAATGGACTTACAGGTCCAAGAAGCGGGGAGAACCCCAAACAAAAGGAATCCAAAGAGGACCACACCAAGACACATCATAATTAAAATGCCAAGAGCAAAAGATAAAGAGAGAATCTTAAAAACAGCAAGAGAAAGAAACTCAGTTACCTACAAGGGAATACCCATACGACTGTCAGCTGATTTCTCAACAGAAACTTTGCAGGCCAGAAGGGAGTGGCAAGAAATATTCAAAATGATGAATACCAAGAACCTACAACCAAGATTACTTTATCCAGCAAAGCTATCATTCAGAATTGAAGGTCAAATAAAGAGCTTCACAGATAAGGAAAAGCTAAAGGAGTTCATCACCACCAAACCAGGATTATATGAAATGCTGAAAGGTATCCTTTAAGAAGAGGAAGAGGAAGAAAAAGGTAAAGATACAAATTATGAACAACAAATATGCATCTATCAACAAGTAAATCTAAGAATCAAGTGAATAAATAATCTGATGAACAGAATGAACTGGTGATTATAATAGAATCAGGGACATAGACAGGGAATGGACTGACTGTTCTTGGGGGGGAAAGGGGTGTGGGAGATGCGGGAAGAGACTGGACAAAAATCTTGCACCTATGGATGAGGACAGTGGGTGGGGAGTGAGGGCGGAGGGTGGGGTGGGAACCGGGAGGAGGGGAGTTATGGGGGGGGAAAAAAGAGGAACAAATGTAATAATCTGAACAATAAAGATTTAATTAAAATTAAAAAAAAAAGAAAATGGATACTTTTGATTTAGGAAAATCTGAGTACCTCAGGGTTAAGGTAAAAACTGATTTTGTTTCACAACTTAAAATTAATCTAAAATGATTATAAAAATCTCACAAGAAAAAAATATCAATTCAAAAATATCAACAGTCACATCAAATGTAGAAAAAAAAAGAGGACAAAATATGTACTACCAAAGGATAGCCCATCAAAGGTATTTGTTCTAACTTTCCATCAAATATCTGAAATATATTTTTCTCCTTTTAACTAGTCTTCCTTTTAATAATGGATTATATGGGGAAATAATTATATGAGACTTATAATATATGGGCTTACAGTAATAACTGTGTTTTCAACTTCATAGTTCTTTCACTCATTCCTGCGTTCATGTATTTATTTATTATGTGTCCAAAAATTATGAGACACTATTTGCTGATTGAGAATACCAACTCAAATAAAACATGGTTCTTATTCTGGACTTAAAGCCAGTGGGAAAGTCAAACAAATAAAAACAGTTGCAAAACACTTGATAAGTGCCATATACGAATATGGTTAGTGTTATTTGAGCAGAGAAGAGGTTCATCTAAATTTGACTGAGCAGGGGCATTCCAGGAAAGGCAGTACTTCTGAAAAATATAAATGAATGACCTATATGAAGGTGGGAAAGTAAACATAGTGAATAGCATGTCTGAAGAGGTGAAAGAGCATGAAATACATGTAGTTCAATATGGCTTCAGTGATGGGCTAGTGACAGAAAATGGTGGAAAACAAAACAAGATATGAAGTCAAACCAATGACTTAAATCTATTCCTAAAAGGTCAATGTTAACAGTTATAAGTCATGTTGATAACACGTGTCCTTGAAAATGGAACTTGACCTCTGTGGTATTCTTCCCATTAACTAATAATCCTGGCTTATCATGAAAAAAACATCAGGCAAATCTCACTAAAGACATTCTACAAAACACATGGCCAATATTCCTCAAAGCTATCAAGGTCATTAAAAACAAGGCAATTCTGAGAAACTATCACAAACAAGGAGAATCTAAAAAGACCTGACAACTAAATGTGAAGTAGCATCCTAGATGGGATCAAACAACAGAAAAAGTACATTAGGTTAAAAACCATGGAGTTCTGAATAAAGTGTGGACTTTAGTTTAAATAATCCTATATTTAAAAAAAGCCTAATATGCAAATAGACTGAACTGCAGAACTACCGGTGGAACGACTGGTCACTATGATGCACATTGACCACCAGGAGGCAGATGCTCAATTCAGGACCTACCCCCAGCCCACAGGCCCCAGGTCAGCCAAAGCAGGTGCCAGTGGGGGGCCCCCCCAATTGCACTGCCTGTTGCCCCACAGATCAGTCCTGATTGCCGGCCAGGCCTAGGGACCCTACCTGTGCACGAATTTTGTGCACCAGGCCTCTAGTGTATAAATATTGGTCCATTAATTCTATCAAATGTACTGTACTAGTATAATAGGTTAACACTAGGGGAAGTGAGGTACAGTGTATATGAGAACTATCTGTACTGTCATCTTAATGTTTCTGTAAATATAAAACTGTTCTAAACAGTAAAGTTTATTTTAAAAAAGGGGTAGGTTACCAAAGTAAAAATTTGGTAGAAGGCTGTATGTATCCAGGACATGTTTAAGTACTTCAAATTAATTTGTAGGCAGAATTCATGTTGTGAAATAACAATAACTGGAAATATAGAAGAAATCCCAACTGTGTTGGACCAGCTTGAAATTTCTCAAAACATATTAAATTATATTCAATCTTCCTGAGCAGGTCACACCACTTATTTTATATGCACATGTCACTGTCCACAGGTTTCAAATTATACAATTTCTACCGTCTTTTAAAAATGTCCTGAAAGTGTATGTCCCCTAACTTCATCTTCCTAAAAAATACTTGCCTAGGTAAGTCAAATGCAGAGATGTTAATCTACTCTCCTGAATCACAAATACCTACAATGAAGAAGTGTTCACTATCATTTTCCTATAAAGTGTTTCCTCTACAAAGTGTTTCTTTATCTTACCTTAAAAGTTTTCCCAGAGACACAACTCTCCATCCTTTATGCCCGTAGGTTTATCCTCACTACTATCACTCACCATAGAGCAGATGTAATTTACTCTTTTTTTAAAAAAATATATTTTATTGATTTTTTTACAGAGAAGAAAGGAGAGGGATAGAGAGTTAGAAACATCAACGAGAGAGAAACATCGATATGCTGCCTCCTGCACACCCCCCACTGGGGATGTGCCTGCAACCCAGTTACATGCCCTTGACCGGAATCGAACCTGGGACCTTTCAGTCCATAGGCCGACGCTCTATCCACTGAGCCAAACCAGTTATGGCTGTAATTTACTCTTGACAGAACCTGGGCTTTCAAGTTCTAAGCTAGAAACTGGTCTAACTGGATGGTTCAAAGAATTTGCATTCTTGATAACTCAAAAAAAAGAGTTCAAAATTCCATCTCATTACATCACTGGTTGATGGTAATGAGTAAGCAAATTAATTGAGACAGATTTATCTTTAGCATCTTTCAAGATCATCAATTTGATTTGATTTTCTCAATTGGTCTGTCCTGTACTGGTCATCCATGGTTAACATGCTCAGAGTTGCATACCACATCCAGGTCTACCCTGAAGAATCTACCAGTATTTTAACAGTGGTATTAATGCCTAGATCTTGACTCAGGACTAACAGTGAGAATTTCGGGAACGAAACTAGATCATAGGGGGAAATATGTTTTACTAAATGAGGACTTTTTGGTGCTCTTTGAAGTCTAGCACAGAGGGTACGGCTGAGAGAATTCTTAATTCAAACAGAGATGATAAAAATGTTCTATATAATGACTAATGAGATAAAGAAACCCAAACCAAAAAAAAAAAAAGAGTAAACACACTAAAAGCTATAGAGAAAAACTCTCATGATAGAAGTAGGAAGCTAAATTGAAGATAATCCCACTCAATTCATCATGAAATCCATTTCATATGATTGAGCTTGGACTTATAATATTGGTATTGGGCTCATAATACATGCTTAATAAATACAAACAATGTTTTAAATATCTAGTTTCATCTATTAAATTACCTTAATAGTGACATATATTTGAAATAATGCTGATATTCGCATTTGAAAGAGTGGGTAGAATAGTTTTTCTCACAGACTAAATGACAAAATTTATCTCTATAACCAAAAGACAAGGGCCAATATTCTCAAAAAATAAGATCATTTTATATTTTATAACAAGATCTGTACCTAGTTAATATTAAAACTTTATTTTTGGCCATTTGTATGTCCTATTTGAAGAAGTGTCTAGTTAGTGACTAGGAGAGTATTATGCTAAGTGAAATAAGTCAGTCAGAGAAAGACAAGTATTACATGATCTCACTTATATGTGGAATCTAATGAACAAAATAAACTGGCAAACAAAATAGATCCAGAGACATGGAAGCATGCAACAGACTGAGGATCCTCAGAGGGAAGGGCTGGGGAGGGAAGAGATAAAGCAAAGAACTTATATGCAAACTAGAGGCCTGGTGCACGAAAATTTGTGCACTCAGGGTGGTGGGGGGCCTCAGCCAGGCCTGTGCCCTCTCACAGTCCTGGGACCCCTCGGGGGATGTCTGGCTTAGGCCCACTCCCTAGAGTATCAGGCCTATGCTGGCAGTCAGACATCCTTTTGGCAGCCCAGGAGCCCTCAGGGGATGTCTAACTAATGGCTTAGGCTGGCTTCTGCAGGGAGCCCATTAGTGGGACATCCTTAGCGCTGCCCTGGAGGTGCGGTAGAGGCTTCCACCACCACCTCTGCTCTGCCAGCCATGAGCCAGCTTCTGGCTGAGCGGAGCTCCCCCTGTGGAAGTGCACTGACCACCAGGGGACAGCTCCTGTGTTGAGTGTCTGCCCCCTGGTGGTCAGTGCGCATCATAGCAACCTGTCGTTCCAGGTCTATTACCCTTTTATTATATAGGATATGCATAACCCATGGACACAGACAATAGTGGGGTAAAACCTTGGGGAGGGGATGAAAATGAGAAGGAGGAGGGTCAATAGGAGGGGGCAGGACATCTGTAATACTTTCAATAATAAAGATAATTTTTTAAAGTGTCTATTTAACCTTAACAGGTTTGGCTCAGTGGATAGAGTGTCAGCCTATAGACTGAAGGGTCCCAGGTTCCATCCAGTCAAGAGCACATGCCCGGGTTGTGGGCTCGATGCCTGGGTTGTTGGTTTGATGCCTGGGTTGTTGGCTCAATCCCCAGTGTGGGGCCTGCAGGAGGCAGCCAATCAATGATTCTCTCTCATCATTGATGTTTCTATTTCTCTCTTCCTCTCTGAAATCAATAAAAATACATAGTTTTAAAAAGTGTCTACTTAGGTCCCTTGACCATTTTTTTTTAAATTAGATCGTTTGTTCTTTTGGTGCTGAGTTGTACAAATTATATAAATTTTGGCTTGTTATCCCTTTATCACATGTATCATGAGAGAATGTGTTCTCCCATTCAGTGGGTTGTTTTACATGACAAGATGTTCAGTGTCACAATCATCAGAGAAATGCAAATTAAAGCCACAATGAGAGATTACCTCACACCTGTCAGAATGGCTATCCCCAATAAATCAACAAACAAGTGTTGGAAAAGATGTGAAGAAAAGGAAACCCTCATGCACTGTTGGCAGATTGGTGCAGCCACTGTTGAAAACTATGAAGTTTGCTTAAAAAAATAAAAATGGAACTGCATTATAATGCAGTGATTCCACTTCTGGGACTATACTTGAAGAAACCCAAAACACTAATATTAACTAATATATGCACTCTTCTGCTCATTGCAGCTATTTACAACAGCCAAGATTTGGAAGCAGCCTAAGTGCCCATCAGTAGATGAGAGGATAAAAAACTGTGGTACATTTACACAATGGAATACTACTTGTCTATAAAAAATAAGGAAATCTTACCTTTTGCAGCATCACGGATAGACTGGAGAGTATTATGCTACGTGAAATAAGCCAGTCAGAGAAAGACAAATACCATGTGATTTCACTTATATGTAGACTCTAATGAGCAAAATAAACAAACAAACAAAACAGAAACCGACTGATAGACACAGAGAGCAGACTGACAGCTTTCAGAGGGGGGACTGGGTGAAAAAGGTAAAGGAATTAACACCAAAAATACCTCATAGACACAGGAAACAATTTGGTGATTACCAAAGGGAAAGGGAGGTATAGACAGGTTGAAGAGAGTAAAGGAGGATGAATAGTGACAGAAGGAGGCTTGACTTTGGGTGGTGAACACAATACAATGTACAGGCTATGTATTATAGAATTGTGACACTTGAAACTTAATTTTATTAACCAATGTCACCCCAGTAAATTCAATACAATTTTAAGGTATATTTTAATGAAAGATTAGTATAATTTGCCAATGGCAATTTATATTATCACTAATGTATATATCCCATTATTTTTAAGTGAATATAAGTAAGCTATTTTTTCACATTGAACTTGTGATGACTATAGACATGTTAGAAACACATAATATGCATACAAACAACTTCTTGACTCAGAATACTTGAATTTTCATTTCTTCTAAGTTCCTTTGTCATAACACCAAAGAAAGAAAGAAAAATGAGAATCCCAAATGGACTTGATTTTGTAAATAAATTTGGACATTTTTACCAGCATTTTTCCCTTGCAAAAATTGCCTTACATGAAAAATGTATAAAAATAATGCAACTCCAGACTGAGACTTTAATCTCTAGTCACTTCCCTAAGAGACGGGTAGATCAGAGAATATAATTTCCCTTATCATACAGCTCATCTCCTGTGTTGACAAAAGAAATCCTCCTGTTCATTTTTCTTAGATAAATATGACCCCAACCTGATATGACACTTTATTTTCTCAGCTGTGTAACAACACCATAAAAGCAAGTGCTTTTTAAGCTGCATTATACCAATTCATGAAACTTTTGTATTGATAGCAGCAAGTTACCAGGCATTTAAAAGCCCAATTTTTGCTCATTGATAGATCCAAGTCACCTAACTGATTAATTCTTAATTGAATTATAAATAATATATCATTGATTATTTTATACATTCAAAACTACCTTCATCTTTAAAAAGTTCCAGGAAAATTTTTGAACAGTTCTGAAAGAAATACCAGTTCTGACTTTGCCAAGGCTTTGTCTTCTTGTGTCCATAGTCAATGTGTGTATTTTTTAAGCCAGGCATTAGTTCTTTCACTTCTAGTATATGTTTCTTAGAGAGAGGGAAGAATTATGCTGGCTCCTTTCTTCAACTATGAATACTCATCAGTTAAAACAATCTGAGGACTGGAGTCTTTGGCATCCTGTTTTAGTACCCACTAGTTGTAGAATTTTGCACCATAGTTCTAGATTTATAGCTCTCATTTACTCATCATGATATTCAAAACCCTGGCTTTAAATATCCTCCACATAGATATGAGTAACAAAAAGGGACAGAACATAGCTATTGTGCCTTCAAAGAAAAGCAATAAACCATTCTGCTTGCTTTCCTTCATGTTCTTTAATTCATTTCATTTCATTTTAACTACCCAGAACAATTTCACCAGCCATTAGCCTGGAATGAAACCTTACAAAGGCTGATTTTTGCTATCAAGATAGGCCCAACACTCCCTCCCCCTTCCTTTTCATAAGTTTTGGGACAAATAAGCCACTTTTCAGCTCCAGACTTGTTTTTCCAAAGGACAAACCTTGTGAGGCAAAGGATAGACCAAGTTCAGATTCAGAAACTTCAAAATAATAGCCACTGAGAAGAATTTTGTATCACATTTTGTAAATTAAGACTCTCTTTATGCACAAAAGAAATAACAGGGGAAAAACATATTTGGTAAATTTTAAAACTAGGTAACTCCATGTACATATCAGAAATAAAATCACCCCAAGTCACCAATCATGAAAATAAGCTAGTTCAAAAAAAGATTTTAAGAACACTAGTCTCCTAATATGGCAATAAGGGAGAATTATTATTTTCAATATTGAATTGAAACAAAATTGCAATAAAATTATTTGTTGGCACTTAAATCTGGAATGATATATCTATATCTAAATTCACTACACTTCTGAATGCAGGTGATCAGCATACATATTTGGAAATACAACTTAGCTTTTATTTTGGAGTATCCATGGATTTTTTAAGAGTGCATGTGAAATTCATAATTTTATTAGAGAAACATTAAGGCTGGAGCTCACCATGAAATGACAAGCAAGTTATCTCTGACTTTGTTAACAAAAAGTATCTCCATTCCCTGTCAGAACTGTTATCTCTAGCCCATCATTTAGAACCTCACTGAAGGCTACATACCACATGCAGGAACTGACTCTCCAAATATAAGGTGGGGAGGAGGCGATGGAGTAGGGGTTAAAAACAACAAAGCATTAAAAACAACAAAGCAGGTTTTTTTAGTAAAGCACCTTATTTTTTATGCCAATAACAGGGGGACTCTTTAGGTTCTATTGAAGACTGCATTTTTCTATTTTTAAACTAAAAAAGTGGTTGCATATTAAATCATTTCAAGAGTATGATTACCAGAATACAGAACTAATTGAAATCCAGTTGTTCTCAGCATTTGAGAAAATTGTGTCCTCTTATAAATCTTTCATTACTTAACGTAGGAAGAAAAACCCTAATTTAAAAATACTTGTCATGAGCCACCTCACTTTTTAAGTTATTAACAACCATTTCAAATAGAAAAATAAGTATGATTATGAACCTCATTCAGAAATTTCTGGGTAATTTTGGGTCATCTATTAGTATTTGTACAAATTAGTGTGGAAGGTGCTGGTTTGTGATTAGGTTACAGAATGCGAATGCAGCAGTGTTAAGCATCAGATATGTGTGGAGTATGTTTCTCAGATGAGAGATAGTGATCACACCAGCAAATACAGGTACAAGAATCAAATAAATTCCATGATACTTCTCAATATTTTTGCTTTTTAAAAAATAAATGAACAAAATTTCACAAAAATGTACATGTTCTTAAATAACATAATAGAAGTGCACTCAAATATATATATATATATATATATATATATATATATATATATATATATATATATATATATATCTGCCATTTTCAATTCCCAAGTGGGGGGAAAAAAACACCATAAACTTACATTATTTCTAAATGACAGCTTTCCTTCCTCCGGGAAAGGGCAAAGACCAGATCAATAACCCCATGACAAAACAGACACAATATTCCAAACAGAGAAAAGACTGATGGAGAAAGCTATGAAACTAGAATTACAAAGAGAACCCTCTTTGATAAATGAAGAAACACCTTTCCATGTCATTAACACACACAAGCCACACAGTGATACACCAAGGACCTACTTCTCAAGAGAAAGTTAGCATATGGAGATGGGAACATTAGTCCAGCATTCAATGCTTTAGAATGTGTGCACAGTGAAAATAAATAACTACAACACTAACCGTCAAATGAACAGCAAAAGGCTATTTCTCCTTAAAGCTCAGGTCTATCTTTCCCTTTGGCAGGGAGACAAACTATGATGTCCCTTTCTGCTTGGACCTTCTTACAGAAACAGAAGCTGTCAGGATGATCCATGAGCTGATAGTAAGGTCGTCATTATAAAGACATCTCACAATTCTATTTTCTGGTATAAGAAAGTTTTTTGTTTTATCTGGCACCAAACAAATGATGGAAAGAAGAAAAAGATGTCCTTTACTTTACATACATAAAAAATATACATTTTATTTACATAATATACATAATTATGTAAGGTTAATTATAGGAATCAAAATGTAGGGTATAGCTGAGCTCAAGGGGGGGGGGAGAAGTTGGAACATTAGCTAATGTAGGAGATTTAACAAAAAGGGTATCAGGCTAAAATTTTAAAACGTATTAACAGAAACCAAAATTTAGAGGTAAAAAAAAGAAAATCTATCATTGAGGGATGATATAAAGGGAAGCTAAGATTTCTAATAAGGGCATTACATTGTATATGATAAAATATGAAGCTCAACAATGTGATTATAGTTCAATTTCTTATTATGGACAGGATAAATGGATATAGTGCAAAGCCTATGACTTAATGTCAGTTAGGTCTCATTGAATTCTTATTGTTTACAAAGCAATAAATTACTATTTCATCCAGAGTTACACTGTGACGATTTAATAACATGCTGTCTTTGGGAATATCCCCTACTTTATATGCAGGAGCTGTAGGTATTTTGTTGGTGTTTTTGTGGCAAGTTCACATTGCATAATAACACAAAGTTTGTAATCTCTTTTCTAGACATTAAACTTTTCTCCCTGCTCCCACTCATATCACTTTTTTATTGTGCATTCTGATGCATTTTCTTCTCCTGTTTGTCATTTACAACTTTGGCCCTTATTTTTTTTTTCTGTTCATCAGATTATTTATTCACTTGATTCTTAGATTCACTTGTTGATAGATGCGTATTTGTTGTTCATAATTTGTATCTTTACCTTTTTCTTCCTCTTCCTCTTCTTAAAGGATACCTTTCAGCATTTCATATAATCCTGGTTTGGTGGTGATGAACTCCTTTAGCTTTTCCTTATCTGTGAAGCTCTTTATTTGACCTTCAATTCTGAATGATAGCTTTGCTGGATAAAGTAATCTTGGTTGTAGGTTCTTGGTATTCATCGCTTTGAATATTTCTTGCCACTCCCTTCTGGCCTGCAAAGTTTCTGTTGAGAAATCAACTGACAGTCGTATGGGTATTCCCTTGTAGGTAACTGAGTTTCTTTCTCTTGCTGTTTTTAAGATTCTCTCTTTATCTTTTGCTCTTGGCATTTTAATTATGATGTGTCTTGGTGTGGTCCTCTTTGGATTCCTTTTGTTTGGGGTTCTCCGCGCTTCTTGGACCTGTAAGTCCATTTCTTTCACCAGGTGGGGGAAGTTTTCTGTCATTATTTCTTCAAATAGGTTTTCAATATCTTGGTCTCTCTCATCTTCTGGCACCCCTATAATTCTGATGTTGGTACGCTTGAAGCTGTCCCAGAGGCTCCTTACACTATTCTCGCATTTTTGGATTCTTTTTTCATTTTGCTTTTCCGGTTGGGTGTTTTTTGCTTCCTCGCATTTCAAATCATTGACTTGATTCTTGCGCTCCTCTGGTCTGCTGTCGGGAGTCTGTATAACATTCGTTATTTCAGTCCGTGTATGCTTAATTTCTAGTTGGTTCCCCAATATAACATCGAGGGTCTCATTAGTTTTCTTGTAGATCTCATTAAGTTTATCGGCGGCTTCTAAACAGTTCTTGAGAGACCTTAAAAGTGTGGTTCTGAACTCTATATCTTCCATTGACAATTTTGTCCTGTTTCTTTGTCTCCGCATTTTGTTATGCTTCCTTGGTGCACCCCCTAGTGGTCTTTGTGCGCAGTCTTATAGTTAAACCTTGATTGTTGTAGCTAATACCAGGGAGGGTTTGACCTCCAGGCCAAGTGGCTATGAGAATCAGCTGTGTCTGCAGTGAGAGAACTTCTGTCCTCTAGGGAGGTGCTAATCTGGCGTTTGCCTGAGGCTATCCGGCAAATGCCTCTGTGCAGGGCTTGGGCGGGGCGGGTCGCACAGGATCAACAGGGTGGGCCAGAGAGAGCAGTTATGGCGGCTCTCAGTCCTGTCCCCAGGGGCTCTGCCTCTCTGAGTCCCAGCACCCGCTGCAAACCTCGGAGAGAAAGCTGCACTCGCTCTGACCGAAGCCAGACAGTCCCGCTTCTCCCGTTTGAGTCTGGGTCCCTAAAGACTCGCCTGTATCCGGAGCTCAGAGTCTGTGACTCCCTCCCTATTGAAAACGCCAACCGCGCCCTCCGCCGCCAGCCCGCTCCGCGCACTCCGCACCTCAGTATTTGACTTCAGCACTGCGCCTCCTCTGAGTGTCCTTATGTGTTTCTCTTTCCTCCTAGTTGTAGGACTTCCACTCAGCCAGCGTTCCTGTGGTTCTGGGTGATGTCCGTTCCGTTTTTTAGTTTCACTTTTGAAGTAGTTGTTCAAGGCAGCAAACTCTGGCGTTAACCTATGCCGCCATCTTTGTTCTCCTCTACTGTCTTACTCTTTTTTTTTCTATAAGTAATTAAACTCTAGCTTCCCCAGAGTTCCAGTTAAAATCTATAAAGTATAGATTGAGCTTGTGTTCGTGGAGAGCAAACAGGAGCACACAGGGATGATCAGGAAGTGGCCTGAGGATGTAAGCAGGGAGGAGTGGAGACTCTGGCCCTTATTAATTGGACTACCTTCATACAGGACCCATATAATTTCCCTCCTGTCTTTCATGTCATATTCTCAGATTTTTCTCTCCTTTCCAAAGCTCTCCTGGTTCATAGCCATTTTCCTTGATTCATCTCTCTTGGTTAAGTAGTTTGCTTGTGTCCCATTCATAATGCTGCATTCTCTTCATTAGACTTCCTTTTAGCAATCTTGTGTAAACTTGTGAAATTAAGTCAGCCTTTTGAGAATACTCAACTACCATTTTACTGTCAGAGTTTCCATCCCAGTACCAGTTCCAGTGTCTTTCTCTTATCCCTGACTGCCTAAACCCTCCCACCCAATAATGGACCCCATGCCCCAGAGCTCTCTTCAACATCTAGTGTCAATATGGTTATTTTGTAACCAATTCCCAAAGGAATCTACTCATTGCTAACTTATATCAACTTTGAGTCCCTTCTTGTACCATTGGCTCTTAGGTCATTTATTCATTTGCTGTTAGTACAGTAGATCTTGCCCATCCTGTACTTCCAGTATTATATTCTCAATCTATGTGCAGATCCTTACTTTTATGCTTCATAACACAAAGAATAACCCCATTACTCCAGCTTGTTATGATATGAAGTAACTTATTGAGATTTCTCTCATATTTTAACCCAATTTAATGCATAATTTTCATGTACAGAAAATTCTGTCTTAAATAGGAATAGGAGTTTACCTGATGTCATGAACTAAATGTGGCCCTTAAAATTCATATATTGAAGCTCTAACCCCCAATGTAATTATATTTGTAGATAGAGCCTTTAAACATGTAATTAAAGTTAAATGAAATCATAAAGGAGAGAGTCTAATCCAATATAACTTGTGTAAATATAAAAAGATAAAGAAATACCAGAGGTCTCTCTTTTTACTAGTACATATACAAAGAAGAAAGGCCATGAGAGGACACTGAGAGAAAGTAAACATCTGCAAGCCAAGGAAAGAGGTCTTAAAAAAACTCCCCAACACCTTGATCTTAGATGTCCAGCCTTCAGAATTGTGAGAAAAGTAATTTCTGTTGATGCTACACAGTGTGTGGTATTTTATTATGGTAGCCTAGGTAGATAAATACACCTGACTTTATGCATCTTAGTATTGCTCCAGTTTGCTATTTATATTAAAATATGAATATAAATACACCAAACATTGATTAGCAGTGATCATAAATTCAGTTTTCCCCATGAAACAATAACTACAACTAGGTACAATGCTATACTCTCATTTAACTTTTTATTTTAATTTAATGATAGTCTATAACTTTACTTGGTCCACAAATTCCATTATATAAGATTTGATGTTGTGTTAAAATAGTCATTTCCACTATTCATGTTACAACTTAACAAATATTTTTTTTATTTAAAAGTAGTTTGGTTATAATCTCTTTTCCCTAAACAACATAATATAACAAACGATTTTATAGAAAGTTCCCTAGGGATCATAAACTCTCTTTGTGGCAATTGTTACCAGGGGAATTTACATAAAGTGTCCTCCCTGAAAAATAATGCATAAACCCAGAGCATACATTTTAAATGCATCATCTCACATTCTGATTTTATACAGATGTTTCATTAGAAAACTGATATTAAGTATCATATTTTCAGTAACTACAATCCAGGGATAAGGATTGAGGTTTTGTGGTACTACGGAATGATTTCCCTTCAAGCACATATTTATATAAAATGGAATTTTAAATCATATTACATGGACTACAAATAATATTAAAATAATTGTCCTTATTTAAATCTCTGAATTTATATAATGTGTAGATCCTAATGGGAAATCACAAAAGGAATAAAAGGGGAGAGATGATGGAGGCCTTTACAAACTTTAGTTTCCCACAGAAACTTATAAGTCACAGAAATGTGCTTTATTCTTATTTAGAATTCATGTAATTATACACTCTAGTTTTACTATCAGCCATCAAACTTTAATACAAGAATAATCAGAAAACATTAGCCATGCAATAAATGTGATAGTGCTGAGAACCATTATTTAAAAGTTAACCAATGCAGTAGAATTTCACTAATCCTCATGAATGGCAAGAAAACTTGTCGTTGATGACTGGTTTTAGAAAATCAGCAAATGGATAAATATTTTCAACAATTGAGAGGGAATTAATAGGTAATTTAACAGTTATTTTAAGGAAACCATTTGTATAATAATTGCTAAAGATAATACAATATAACAAAATAAATATTAATAACCTTTTTCTATAAAATTAGCAAAATTTAAATCAGGTGACTTTTAAGATTTAAATGTTTTTGAGGTACAATGAATTATATATTCTTCTTCGATTTTTATATACAACCTATCCTAGCTGTAATATATAGCATGATGTTCATAGCTTCTCATACTAACTGTGAAAACTTGAGCAATCATCCAGAGCAAGAGTGGAATACAGGTGCAGGCAGAGAGAATTTGAGAAAATACACCATTATGTCTTTTTTATAAACAATCTACCTGGAAGTCCAACATCTAGTAGAACTGCTCTAATTGATGCCCCTTTAAAAACACCAGATCCTACCCTGCTTAATGGCCCTGAGGCAACTCTATATGATCTTGGAATTTGAAGAATCACAGCTGGAAAAACTTTGGATCTATCCACCTATGGATATGTAACTTGAAAGTTTTCATAACATTATATTTATTGCCTATATTCACTCTGATTAAAATTTCTAACCATTTTGTTTCTTTTGCTTTCTATATATTTCCTTCTTCATCTACCTGATTTCTTCTATAATGTTATTAATATTAAAGTCTTTGGTACTTTTTCTAAACACTAGTATTTCTTACTTCTTTTTATTTTTTAATTCTTTATTGTTGAAAGTATTACATATGTACCCTTTTACCCCCATTGTCATCTCCCAGCCTGCACCCACTCTCTATTCCCAGTGTACACCACCCAACGTGCATTGTCTGTATCCATTGGTTATGCTTATATGCATACAAGTCCTTTGGTTGATCTCTTACCTCTCCACCCCCTAGCCTACCATCCCCTGCCTTCCCTCTGAGGTTTGAAGGTAGTATTTCTTTTTTAAATTAGTTTTATCTGTGATAAACTATGAAGATGGTGGCCAGGAATATAGCAGTGAAGGAGAGAGTATGAGTGAATGAGGGAGCAAAAGGGAAGTGTGTGGATATGTGGTGTGTGTGTGTGTGTGTGTGTGTGTGTGTCTGAGTGAGGGACAGCCAGATCTCACAGGACCTTCTGGGGCTGGTGGATTGGGCTCGCCTAGCCAGGAAGCCTCTGCTACTGCAGTAATCTCTCCTGGAGCACTAACTCTGCCACAGAGCCTGCCCCATCTTGAAGGATAGAGCTGTGGTGACTGGAAACCCAGGCTCACCTCAACCCAGGGGCCCCTCAGACACTACCAAGGACCCTACAGCCACACCGGCCAGGGAACTCAGGTGTGAAGTCATGAACACCCAGACTCAAGCCTCCCTGGCTGAGGGCTACTATGAGTTCTGGAGTGAGCTCCCCTCACACCAGCCAGATGCTTTAGTCCTAGGCACCATGACAACACCAGCAGTCACGCGAAAAGCTGCCACCTGAAAACGCATGTGGAGCAAGCAGCCACCACCCAGGACTACATGAGGAGCAAGCAGCCAGGGGAACAAGCAGCCGCTGCCTGTGACCTCACTGAGAACAAGCAGTAGCCACCTGTCACCGGCCTCCAGGGTACAGCCAATACCAGCAACCACGTGGGGAGCAGCTGCCCCATGAACACCTGAGAAGCAGCTGTCACCCGCGAAAACTGGAGGAGCAGCCACCACCTGCGACCCTCAAGGAGCAGTCACCACCCTGTGAACACAAGAGGAACAGCTGCGGCCACGACCATGTTACCCGCCACCAGGCTCTCCACTGCAGCCACAGACCCTGCACAATTCAAAACCTAGACACTTCAGTGAGAGCAAAAATGGGGAGACAGAAAAACAACCCCCCAAAAAAGAAAAGGAGGAATCCCCAGAAAAGAAACTAAATGAAACAAAGGCATGCAATATGTCAGAAAAATAATTCAGAATTAGGGTCATACAGTTCATAAACTGGATAGATGAGAAAATCAACAACCTATGTAAGAATCAAGAGGAAATAAAAAGTGATATAGCTACAATAAAAAACACTATGGAAGCTTTCAACAGTAGACTAAAAGTAGAAGACCTAATTAGCAAATTAGAAGATAGGGAAGCAAAACACACACAATCTGACCTGCAATTGGAGAAAAAAAAATAAAAAAACAGAAGGAGAGCCTGAGGGAGCTTTGGGACAACATAAAATGAAGCAACATAGGTATAATAGGGGTGCCAGAATGACAAGAAGAGGAACAAGGATTGGAAAACCTATTTGAAGACATAATGCCAGAAAACTTCCCTGATATGGGAAAGAAAACGTCACACAAGCACAGGGAGGCCCAAACAAGATAAATCCAAAAAGACCCACACCAAGACACATCATAATTACAATTTAAAGCATTAACAACAAAGAGAGAATCTTAAAGGCTGCAAGATAGAGACAGAAAGTTATGTACAAGGGGATCTCCCATTAAACAATCAAATGATTTCTCAATATAAACACATCAGGGCAGAAAGCAATGAAATGAAGTATACAAAGTGATGCAGGGCAGGGGACTGAGTCCAAGAATACTCTATCCAGCAAGGCTATCATTCAATATTGAAGGGGAAATCAGGAGCTTCACAGACAAAAAAAAGGATAAGGGAATTTGTCACTATCAAACCATCAATGCAAAAAATGCCAAAGGGACTGTTATTTAAAAAGAAGAAAAATAAAGGGGGAAGAAGAAACACAGGCAAAAAAAAATAAAAATGGCTACAATCAAGTACCTATCAATAATAACTAAAGGTAAATGGGCTAAATGCTCTAATCAAAGGACATCAAGTGGCTGAATGGATAAAAAAAAAAAAACATGACCCAAATATTTTTTGTCTACAAGGGACCCACCTCAGAACAAGAGACACACAGACAGAAAATGAAGGGATGGAAAAGTATCTTTCAGGCAAATGGAAATGAAAAAAAAAGCTGGGGTAGCAATACTTATATCTGACAAAATAGACCTCAGAGTGAAGAACATAAGAAGGGATAAGGAAGGCCTCTTCATAATACTAAAGGGATAGATACAACAAGATGATAAAACTCTGGTAAATATATATGCACCCAAATCAGGAGCACCCAAATACATAAAAAAGCTTCTGGAAGATATCAAGGGAGAGATTGACAACAATATGATCATAGTATGGGACTTTATTTTTATTTTATTTTATTAATTAAATCTTTATTGTTCAGATTATTACATTTGTTCCTCTTTTTTCCCCAAAAAACTCCCCTCCACCCAGTTCCCACCCCACCCTCCTCCCTCACTCCCACTGTCCTCCACCATAGGTGCACTATTTTTGTCCAGTCTCTTCCCACATCTCCCTCAACCTTTTCCCCCCAAGAATAGCCAGTCCACTCCCTTTCTATGCCCCTGATTCTATTATAATCACCAGTTCATTCTGTTCATCAGATTATTCACTTGATTTTCAGATTCACTTGTTGATAGATGTGCATTTATTGTTCATAATTTGTATCTTTACCTTTTTCTTCCTCTTCCTCTTTTTAAAGGATACCTTTCAGCATTTCATATAATACTAGTTTGGTGGTGATGAACTCCTTTAGCTTTTCCTTATCTGTGAAGCTCTTTATTTGACCTTCTATTCTGAATGATAGCTTTGCTGGATAAAGTAATCTTGGTTGTAGGTTCTTGCTATTCATCACTTTGAATATTTCTTGCCACTCCCTTCTGGCCTGCAAAGTTTCTGTTGAGAAATCAGCTGACAGTCGTATGGGTACTCCCTTGTAGGTAACTGTCTGTCTTTCTCTTGCTGCTTTTAAGATTCTCTCTTTGTCTTTTGCCCTTGGCATTTTAATTATGATGTGTCTTGGTGTGGTCCTCTTTGGATTCCTTTTGTTTGGGGTTCTCTGTGCTTCCTGGACTTGTAAGTCTATTTCTTTTACCAGATAGGGGAAGTTTTCTGTCATTATTTCTTCAAATAGGTTTTCAATATCTTGCTCTCTCTCTTCTTCTGGCACCTCTATAATTCGGATGTTGGTACGCTTGAAGCTGTCCTAGAGGCTCCTTACACTATCTTCGTATTTTTGGATTCTTTTTTCATTTTGCTTTTCTGGTTGGGTGTTTTTTGCTTCTTCGTATTTCAAATCTTTGCCTTGATTCTTGCAATCTTCTAGTCTGCTTTTGGGAGTCTGTATAATATTCTTTATTTCACTCAGTGTATGCTTAATACCTAGTTGGTCCTTTATCACAACCTCGAGGGTCTCATTAGATTTCTTGTAGATCTCATTAAGTTTATCAGCAGTTTCTAGAAAATTCTTGAAAAACCTTAAAAGTGTGGTTTTGAACTCTATATCCAGTAGTTTGCTTTCCTCCATTTCTGTCATTTGTGTCCTTTTTCTTTGTCTCCACATTTTTTATGCTTCTCTGTGTTGATAAAGTGGTTTTCTGTGCTGAGTGTCCTCTAGAGCCCAGTGGCTCAGCCTCCCCAATTACCTGAGTCGGACACTCTTGGTGCACCCCTTTGTGGGCTTTGTGCACAGTCTTATTATAGTTAAGCCTTGATTGTTTAAGTTATCACTGGGAGGAATTGGCCTCCAGGCCAATTGGCTGTGAGAATCAGCTGTGTCTGCAGTGGGATTACTTCTGTGCTGGAGACACCCCTCTGGGGCAAGACTTGCTTCAATGGGGCTTTGGTGCTCACTGAGTCTGCCCCCTGAGTGTGTCCTTTATGTTTCCATGGAGCTGCAAACTGGATGGTCCCACTCTGACCTCTGGGTTTCCTGGCTCCTGGACCTCTAGGGAGGTGCTAATCTATCCTTTGCCTGAGGCTATCCAGCAAAAGCCTCCCTGTAGGGCTTGGGCAGGGCGGGTCCCATGGGATCAACAGGGCAGGGCTAGCAGTTATGGCTGCTCTCAGTCCAGCCCTCAGAGGTTCTGCTTCTCAGTGTCCCGGTAATCACTCCAACCCCTCCTAGAGAAAGATGCCCTCGAGTTCCCACCGCTGCCAGACAGTCCCGCTTCTCCCGTATGAGTCTGGGTCCCTAGAGACTCACCTGGAACTGGAGCTCAGAGCCTGAGACTCCCTCCCGATTGAAAACGACAACCGCGCCCTCAGCCGCCAGCCCACTCCGCATGCACCTCCGCACCTGAGTATTTTATTTCCGCACTGCGCCTCCTCTGAGTCTTGGTATGCTTTACTCTTTCCTTCTAGTTGTAGAATTTCCACACAGCCAGCCTTCCTGTGGTTCTGGATGATGTCCGTTCCGTCTTTTAGTTGAATTTTTGAAGTGGTTGTTTGAGGCAGCAAACTCCGGTGTTTACCTATGCTGCCATCTTGGTTTCTCTCAGTATGGGACTTTAATACCCCACACACATCACTGACTAAATCCTCTGGACAAAAAAAAAATCAGCAAAGAAACAGCTACCCTAAATAACTTACTAGATCAGATGGACTTAATTGACATCTTCAGATCATTTCACCCCAAAGCTACAGAATATTTATTCTCACCAAATGCACATGGGACATTTTCAAAGATGGATCACATATTGGGTCACAGGCAAAGTCTATCCAAATTCAAGAAGATTGAAATCATATAAAGGATCTACTCAGACCACAATGGCATAATATTAGAAATAGATGACAATAAAAATAATCAAAAATTCAAACCATTGGAAGCTGAATAGCATGCTATTCAACAATTATTGGGTTACCAAAGAGATCAAAGAAGAAAGCAAAAATATCTTGGAAATGAATGACAATGAAAACACAACAATCCAAAACCTATGGGACACAATGAAAGCAGTCCTGAGAGGGAACTTGATAGCATTACAGACCTACCTCAAAAAACAAGAAAAAAAAATGGTAATAAATTATCTAACTCTACAACTTAAAGAATCAGAAAGAGAGTAACAAGAAAATCCTAGAGTGAGCAGAAAGAAGGAGATAATAAAGATCAGAGCAGAAATAAATGACATAGAGAACAAAAATACAAAAGATCAATGAAACCAAGACCTGGTTCTTTGAAAAGATAAACAAGATTAATGAACCTCTAGCCAGGCTCACCAAGAGGCAAAGAGAGAGGACCCAAATAAAAATATCAGAAAGGAAAGAGGTGAAATAACAACAGACCCTACAGAAATACAAAGGATTATAAAGAAAAAATACTATGAACAACTCTATTCCAACAAACTAAACAATCTAGAGGAAATGGACATATTCCTAGAAAAATATGACCTTCTAAAATTCAATCAAGAAGAATCAAAAAATGTCGACAGGCTGATAACTAAGGAGGAAATTGAAGCAGTCATCAAAAAACTTCCAGCAGACAAAAGCCCAGGGCCAGATGGCTTCACAGGGGAGTTTTACCAAACATTCAAAGAATAACTAAAACCTACTCTTCTCAGACAATTCCAAAAAATTCAAGAGGATGGCACACTTCCTAGCTCTAATCCCAAAAGCAGATAAAGACACTAAAAGGAAAGAGAATTATAGGCCAATATCCCCAATGAACATAGATGCTAAAATCCTCAACAAATTCTAGAAAACCAGATCCAGCATTACATAAGAAATATCATACACCATGACCAAATGGGATTTATTCCAGGTATACAAGGCTGGTACAATATAAGCAAATCAATAAATGTGATACATCACATAAACAAACTGAGAGACAAAAATCACATAATTATATAAATTGATGCAGAAAAGGCAGTTGAGGAAATCCAACACCCTTTCCTGATAAAAACTCTCAGCAAAGTGGGAATAGAGAGATCAAACCTCAACATAATAAAAACCTTATATAACAAACCTACAGCCAACATCATAATCAATGGGCAAAATCTAAAACCGTTTCACCTAAGAACAGGAATGAGACAGGGATGCCCACTTTCACCACTCTAGTTTGACATAGTACTGGAAGTGCTAGCCAATAGCAATCAGACAAGAAGAAGAAATAAAAGGCATCCAAATTGGAAAAGAAGAAATAAAATTATCATTATTTGCAGATGGCATGATATTGTACTTAGAAAACCCTAAAGACTCCATCAAAAACTACTAGTCTTAATAAATGAATTTGTCAATGTAGCAGGATGTAAAATTAACACCCAGAAATCTATGGATTTAAACAATTATTTCATTTACCATTGCACCACAAAAATTAAGGTATCCTGGAATAAATTTAGCCAAGAAGGTAAAGGACTTGTATAAAAAAATTACAGGACACTGAAAAAAGTGATAGAGCAAGACATAAACAAATAGAAGAATATACAGTGCTCATGGATTAGTTGAATCAACATTATTAAAATGTCCATTTACCCAAAACAATATATAATTTCAATACAATCTCCATTAAAATGCCAAGGGCATATTTCACAGACCTAGAAAGAACTCTCCAAAAATTCATCTGGATTAAAAAAGACCCTGAATATCTGCACCAATCTTGAGAAAGAAGAACAAAGTTGGAGGGATCACAATACCAGATATCAAGCTATATTACAAAGCCATGGTTCTTAAAACTGCGTGGTACTGGCTCAAGAACAGACATATAGACCAATGGAACAGAACAGAGAACCCAGAAAATTGACCCAAGCCATTATGTTCAACTAATATTCATCAAAGGAGGTAAGAGCATACAATGGAGTCAAGACAGTCTCTTCAATAAATGGTGTTGAGAAAATTGGACAGATAGATGCAAAAAAAATAAAACTAGACCACCAACTTACACCATACACAAAAATAAACTCAAAATGGATAAAAGGACTTAAATGTAAGGCAGAAACCATAAAAATCTTAGAAGAAGCCATCGTCAGCAAAATAGCAGACATTTGTCATAGCAATATCTTCACTGATATAGCTCCTAGGGCAATGGAAACTAAGGAGAAAATAAACAAATAGGACTACATAACCAATGGACACAAGACACCGGAGGGGGGGGGCTAGGGGCCAGGGGAATGTCAAGGGGGGGTGGGGGGAAGGATACATATGTAATACTCTTTGTAATACTTTAAGAAATAAAAATTATTTTAAAAAGAAACTAACAACCTTCTGCACAGTAAAAGAAACCATCAACAAAACAACAAGAAAGCCCACTGCGTGGGAGAACATATCTGGCAATGCTCTTTCAGATAAGGTTTTAATCTCCAAAATTTATGGGGAACTTCTACAACTTAAAAAAAAGGAAGTTAAACAATCCAATCAGAAAATGGGCAAAGACCTAAATAAACATCTTTCGAAAGAAGACATAAGGAAGGCCAAGAGACATACGAAAACATGCTCAAAGTCACTAATCATCCAAGAGATGCAAATCAAAATGACAATGAGGTACCATCTCACACCTGTCAGAATGGCTATCATCAACAAATCAACAAACAACAAGTGCTGGCCAGGATGCAGAGAAAAAGGAACTCTCCTTCACTGCTGGTGGGAATGCAGACTGGTGCAGCCACTGTGGAGAACAGTATGGTGCTTCCTCAAAAAATTAAAAATGGAACTTCCATTTGATCCAGTAACCCCATTTCCAGGAATATATCCCAAGAAAACAGAAACACCAATAAGAAAGGATATATGCACCCCTATGTTCATAGCAGCACAATTTACAATAGCTAAGATTTGGAAACAGCCTAATTGCCCATCAGCAGATGAGTGGATTAAAAAACTGTGGTACATCTGCACAATGGAATTCTATGCTGCTGTAAAAAAGAAGGAATTCTTACCATTTGCAACAGCATGGATGAAGCTAGAGAGCATTATGCTAAGTGAAATAAGCCAGTCAGAAAAAGATAAATATCACATGATCTCACTCTTTTGTTGAATACAATGAACAACATAAACTGATGAACAAAAATAGAACCAGAGAAAAGAAGTGTGGAACAGACTGTACAACCTGTGAAGGAAGGTGGGGAGTGTGGGAGGGAGGAAGAGGTCAACCAAAGGACTTGTATGCATGCATAAGAGCATAAGCAATGGACAAAGACAGTAGGGTGGGTGAGGGCTTGTTCTTGGGGTTGTGGGTGGCCAGGGAGAGGTCAATGGGGGACAAAGGAGATTCGTGTAATACTTTAAACAATAATTTAAATTAAAATAATAATAATAACAAATTAGTTTTATGTGTAATAACAATCTCAATATTTCTATTTTTGTAGTTTTGACATTATCCACCATTCTCAAATCCAGTCCCATGGTTCACTGTCAGATTTGATTATTGACTTAACTAATATCTTGTCCATTTTGCATGTGTTGATATGTTCCCTGAAATAGTAGTATACTATTCAAATAAACTTAGATTTCATTCTCTAAATATTTAGTAATATCTCATTGCCATTGTAAATATTTATGTGTGATGGGGTGACATTTTCTGTGGTTTTATCATTAGTAATGAATTTAAAACTTATATATTAATTTCCCAAAAGCACATTTTTAAATTTCAGAATAGAAGTTCTAATGCATAATTGTGCTGTTGTTAGGTTAAGAGTACAAGATCAGAATGGGGGATGTGGTTTGCAAATCAATCTATTTTTTCTTCAAATAGGGTATATATGATAGATGCTATGACATTATTTTTTTTAAATACATTTTATTGATTTTTTACAGAGAGGAAGGGAGAGAAATAGAGAGTTAGAAACATCGATGAGAGAGAAACATCGATCAGCTGCCTCCTGCACATCTCCCACTGGGGATATGCCCACAACCCAGGTACATGCCCTTGACCAGAATCGAACCCGGGACCCTTCAGTCCGCAGGCCGACGCTCTATCCACTGAGCCAAACCGGTTTTGGCTGCTATGACATTTTAGTTACTATGTTACTAGTCTATTTCATTCTTATCTTCCCCATTCCTTCTATTCCTTTTATGTTACTTTTAGTATTGCATTACTCATAGGTAAAATGTTGTATTTCAACGCCATACTGAATAAAGAAGTCCTTGTGTAATTATTACAGTCCTGTTACTTCTCAATATTTATAACTTTTGCTGCTCATGTGTGTTATATCCCTCTCTTTTCAACTGTATTAATTTTTCTAAATCCCTCTATAAAAGTCCCTGGAGCAGTATTTGTTGAATTGAGCATTCAATCCAATCTCCCTTATCTACACTAATAAAAGAGAAAAATGGTAAATGGCGTACGGCGCTACCCTTTTCATTGGCTAATCAGGGCTATATGCAAATTAACTGCCAACTAAGATTGGCAGTTAACTGCCAACAAGATGGCGGTTAATTTGCATATGTAGGCACAATGCAGGGAGGCGAAAGGGAAAGCAGGAGGAAGCCTCCTGCCACTGACAGTGATCGGAAACCCAGGGGGGAGCTAAGAGCTGGGGGGCAGCCATGATCGGAGAATCAGTCGCCTTTGCCACCCTGGCCATTGATAGCAGGAAGTAGGGGTGGAGCCAGCGATGGGAGCTGGGCACGGTCGAAGCTGGCAGTCCCGGGAGCTAGGGGTCCCTTGTCTGGGCCTAAAGCGAAGCCCACAATCAGGGGGCCGCTGCAGCTGCGGGTCCCCGCTGCCCAGGCCGGATGCCTCAGCCAGAGGCGTCCTACAGGGGCAGGGGCGGAGCCCGCGTGATCGCGGTGCGCCCCACTACCACTGCGGGTCCCCGCTGCCCGGGCCGGACGCCTAGGCCAGAGGTGTTAGGCCTGGGCAGGGGCGGAGCCTGCAACCGCAGGGAGCTGGGGGTCCCCTGCCCAGGCCTAACACCTCTGTCGGAGGCCTCAGGCCTGGTCAAGGGGCCCATCCAGTGATTGGTGATCGGAGGGTGATGAAGGTCAACTCCTCTGGCCGAGGCATCAGGCCTGGGCGGGGGGCTGGGGGTCCCCTGCCCAGGCCTGATGCCTGGGCCAGAGGCATCAGGCCTGGATGGGGGGCGGAGCCGGGGGTTGGGGGGATATGATGGTCCCCTTGCCCAGGCCTGAAGCATGGGTCAGAGGCGTCAGGCTTGGGCGGGGGGTGGAGCAAGCGATCAGAGGGAGATGGGGGTCCCCTGCCCAGGCCTGATTCCTGGGCCAGAGGCCTCAGGCTTGGGCGGGGGTCAGAGCCAATGATGGGGGGAGATGAGGGGCCCCTGTCCAAGCCTGACGCCTCTGGCGGAGGCGTCAGGCCTGGGCAAGGGGCCGATCAGGCGATCGGAGGGTGATGGGGGTCTACGCCTCTGGCCGAGGCATCAGGCCTGGGCTGGGGGCAGAGCCAGCAATCGGAGGGGTCTGGGGTTCCCCTGCCCAGGCCTGACGCCTGGGCCAGAGGCATCAGGCCTGGGCTGGGGGCAGAACCAGTGATGGGGGGAAATGAGGGTCCCCTGCCCAGGCCTGACACCTCTGTCAGAGGCGTCAGGCCTGGGCAAGGGGCCGATCCTGCGATTGGAGGGTGA
Source organism: Myotis myotis (assembly GCF_014108235.1). Taxonomy (NCBI): domain Eukaryota; kingdom Metazoa; phylum Chordata; class Mammalia; order Chiroptera; family Vespertilionidae; genus Myotis; species Myotis myotis. The sequence continues at coordinate 102,858,596 of NW_023416346.1, read as the reverse complement.
TGGGGGTCAACGCCTGAGGGCTCTCAGTATGTGAGAGGGGGCAGGCTGGGCTGAGGGACACTCCCCACCCCCCCACACCCAGTGCACGAATTTCGTGCACCGGGCCCCTAGTCACAAATAAAGAAATTCCAAACAGGTATCCAAAAGATATTTATCTCCAGAAGTATAAATATTTTGTTTATATTTATATTTCTTAAAGCAATGATATCTCCAAGGCAAATTGTTGGTCACAATCTGTCCATATATGCCCCATCAAATATTGCATAAATTTTGAAATCAATATTTAAAGGAGGTTGTTATAATGCACATGAAATCATCATATTGCTGAACATTAATATATTTAATTTAGAGTTTGATAAGCATATACAGATTTGCTCATTTAGGAATGCAGGAAATACTCATTGGATACAGTAATTTTTTTAAATGCAGGCCTATGTAGTCATATCTGAGAACTGCAAACAAAGTTGTCAAGAAGTATTGCTTTAGTGGGGGGTGGGGGGCAATGGGAGGATAAGGACACATATGTAATACCTTAATCAATAAAGAAAAAATTTTTAAAAAACTACAGAAAAAATATAAAAAAAGAAGTAGTATCGCTTTAATACTCAGATAAGGCTCATTTACAATTATCATAATAAAAACTTTTGAGTCTATCTAGCATATGTCAACCTGACTTCTTTTTGGAGAAATTTGGGTCATGATCTAACTTTACTCCTGTCCAGTTACTGCAAAAAGCAGAACTTCCCTCTCTAGCTACCAAGAACACAAGAACATAGCACTTGTGCCTGCATCCTCACCAACCTCTTTCAGGTAATTAGCAAGGGTTAGGTGCTCAGAACTGAAGTGGCACAACCTCATACAAATGTAAACCCAAACAAAGAGAACTGGGTGACTGGCAGACAAGGCTCCATGGAAGGAAGACTTTCTTTGTATGTCGTACTCTTTTGTAATTTTTTTTAACACATGCATTCATCACCTATTCAAAAAGAACCTCAATTTCATAAAGTCTATGTATATTCTGCAACATAAGATAGTACATCCATTGCTTGTATATGACTAGATGACGAAGACACTTGAAAATTGCCTAGTAGCCATGGCCAGGTAGCTCTGTAGTTCAGTTGGTTAGAGCATTGTCCCAATATGACAAGGTTCCAGGTTCAATCCCTGGTCAGGGCACATATAAGAAATAACCAATGAATGCATAATAAGTGAAACAACAAATCAATGTCTCTCTCTCTCTCATCAATAATATTTTAAAATAAGAAAATTGCCTTGCATAGCTTTAAAAGTAATACACATTCAATCTTAGCATTATTGTTTTGATTAGAAAACTCTTCCCAAAGAGAATACTAAAGAAACTTCAGTACATTCTGGATAATATAGTGTCAAGAATTTCTAAATGGTAGAATTCCTGAGATTTAACTCTTCCTTTTCCTTAGATCCAGGTATTCTAGAAATGTGCATCCATTTTGAGAACTGTGTGTCTTTCAAAGAGTAACTTATTTCCAAAAAAAATGTGGAGAGAAAAAAGGTATGAAGAGAAATACCCCCAATAAAAAAAATAGTTAATGTAACTATGGGCACACTGGGAAGGAATATAACCAAGAATAAGACAGAGAGAGTGGAAAGAGAAAGAAAACTCTCTCACCCTCTATACCTTGTACCATATACCCTGATATCACAAATGCTTTACCCATAATTTAATGTCAACCATGTTTTTTAGAATGTTAATGACTTAAATTAAATAAAACTTTGCATTCAACACAATACATAATACAAGTGCTAAATGACTATATTTCCCTCTACCCTAAACAACTAAATAGACACAAGAACATTCAGTTAAGCCACAAAGTCCTCACTGTGAACCCAAATGATTCTATGAAAACCTATAAATCTTCTATTTTTTTTTTTTTGTTATTTAGAATCTTACACAGGAAAGTTATAAAATTCTATATATATTTCTGAATTCTATAAATCTTACTATGACACTGTAAGAAGAATGGCATCGCCAAAATAATATTAGAATAAGTAAAGATCTGCTTTCAAATATATGCCATGTACACATTGTTTTGTTTTGTTTTCTAAAAACAGAGCAAGAAGATAAGAGGAAAGTCAAGAACATTATTTCAGAAAAGTGAAACTAGGAATGCTCAGAAATCATCAAATGCCCAATTCTACTAGGAGAAAATAAGAACTATTTTGAGAGTTAACTGTTTTCTATTTGGTAAAAAAAAAAAAAAAAAAAAAAAAAAAAAAAAAAAAAAAAAAAAAAAGTATCAGGATGAAAAATAGTAGCATAGTAGCACAGTTGCCGGGAGCCGGTCCATCCTTGCTGTTTCAAGGGACCCGGCATATATGGCATACTGTTCTTAATATGTTTTCTCACCTTCTTGGCACTATGTGTTTTAACCAAGGTCTCTGAGAAAGGTTGTTTCCCCAGGTAGGGATTTTCCCCTGAAGTTAGGGAGGGAATAAAACCTCTTAACTAAGTGCCAGGCGGGTAATTAATCACTTTAACTACAAACAATCTTGCTTAAGCTACATAATCTTTACTCCCTGGAATGAAGATAAGAAACGCCCTAACCTTTGTAATAGAGATTGATAAGATTGAATCAACTGGTATAAATACAGATGCAACAAGACAGCAAGTCTCAGAACTTAGAATACAGAACTCAGAACACAGAACGAAGAAGACAGAACTCAGAAGAAGGAACCTACACAGACAGAAGAACTTCGCTGGAGAGAACATGGCAAAAGATCCTGCACTGAACCTGACTACAGAAATTGGCAAGAGAACCTGACTAGAACCTGGTGACTGAACCTGGCTGGAGAACCTGGACAGAACCTGGCTGGAGAATCTAGCAAGGGAACATGGCTACAGAACCTGGCTGGAGAACCTAGCAAGACAACATGGATACAGAACCTGGCTGGAGATCCAGAGCAGAACCTCTCTGGAGATCCAGACCAGAACTTGGCTGGAGATCCTGGCTAGAGATCCTGGCTAGGCTGCTGATCAACTGAACGCTGCCTCCATGTCATTCCTTACTCGCCGACTCCGTCCACACCGTTGGGGACCCCTGGACCTGCTGGGGTTGGACCCCAGCACACAGTGTGTGTTGCTTGCATAAAGAAGATACTTTTGTAATAAACAAAGGGGTTGTAAAATTAATATAGAAAACTCTCTGTATTTCATCCATGGAAATAAAGATAACTAATCTTAAATGGCCATATATAGAGAAAACACTTTAAGACAGCATTTTAATTCTATCAACACTTAAGTGTCTTCTCCATGCACTATAGAGATCTCTTACTTGCTCAACCTTACTTGACTAGAGGCAAAGCCAAGTGACAGGACTGACAGTTTCATTCTTCTTCTACAACATCAAACTGAATATATTAATTCATGAACCACACACCCATGAGTAGTCATTGAAGCTGTCAGAATGAAAACTCTGAAAACCAGATAGGGTTTTAGAGGTAATCAATTAATGGAAAAGACTGAAAGCTCAGGAGTTCAAATTTAATTCTGAAGGCAATTAAAAAGCCACTAAGAAATTCACTAGGCCAAACCGGTTTGGCTCAGTGGATAGAGCATCGGCCTGCGGACTCAGGGGTCCCGGGTTCAATTCCGGTCAAGGGCATGTGCCTTGGTTGTGGGCACATCCCCACTGGGGGGCGTGCAGGAGGCAGCTGATCGATCTCTCTCATTGATGTTTCTGGCTCTCTATCCCTCTCCCTTCTTCTCTGTAAAAAATCGATAAAATATATTTTTTTAAAAAAAGAAATTCACTAGATTCTTAAGGAAAATAACAACATGCAATATATTTTTTAAATTATTATCCTAAAAATAATATGAAGAATAAACCAGAAGAAGAAGTGACTGAAAAGGTCAGGAGGCTATTTCTACATTATAGTTATTGTGTTAGGGTTGACTGGAAATGGAAATTAAGGAAGGTGAAGAAAGTCAGGAAAGTGTGAATGAGAATCATAAGCTTGTTAAATAGAATCATAGAGATGCCATACACAATTATGAATAATATATATATATAATTAATATTAATATAGATAATTATGAAAGATGATTTAGAAATACAAATTATAAATTCAGTTGGGGCTATATGAAATAGGACGTGACTGATGACAGCTAGAATTTTAAGATATGAAAGAAGAGATGTTATTTCTTCTGGAGTTTGAAAATCATTTTTGAAGAGTAACTTCTTCATTTAAGTCATGAACTCAGAACAGAAATTCAAAAACAGAAATTTGTAATCCATTAGGTATGGGGCACACTTGGATCAGCAAATGATGAATAGTGACCAAAGAGGGGGAAAATTAAAGACACAGAAAATTATGCTGTCACAGAAGTCAAAGAAGAAAGAATTTCAGTTTTTTCCAAGGTTGAAGAAGGGTCAAGGGAAGTGAGGCAGAAAAAGATTATTTGAGTTTTCCAGTTTTTCAATAAAATGCACATTTTATGATGTTATAATGAAAAATATTTCATCTTAAAGGATAAGGACTGCCATCACTGACTATCTAGAATAAAAGACATATATAAGTAGAATCTAATTCCAAAATAGGTGATTCAAAAATGTTATGAACTGAAGTGGTATTATTGGGAAATATTTATATCTAAATAACTGGTTTGGATACATAAAGTTGGATGTGTTTATTAATTATCACATTGTGGACTCAATTCTCAGTTAAGTGCCTACTCCACCTTTATACCTTTGCTAGCAGTAGCCTCTTAATTATGCTCATTTCATAACTGGCCCAACTTTCTAAAAGTATTTTATTTTGCTTCCTTAGTTTTATCATAGTAAATGGAATTTATGCCATTTGCTTCTATTTTCTTTGGAGATCAGCAATGGAGACTAATAGAATGCTGTTAGGAGATTGCACTGAAAAGTTTAAAGAGCATATGTAAAGGCATATTTGTAAATGGCCTAAGAAAGTAAGTCACACACTTTGTTGTATGGAAGTTAGTCACATACTTTGAAGTAGGTACTGACTTTGTGCTTCCTAGGTAAAAGTTTGTGATAAGAGAATCCTATCTAATAAAAGAGAAACATGGTAATTAGCCATACGGCCACTACCCTTCCCATTGGCTAATCAGGGCGAGATGCAAATTAACTGCCAGCCAAGATGGCGGCCAGCAGACAGGCAGCTTGAAGCTAACATGAGGCTTGCTTGCTTCAGTGTCGGAGGACTCCAATGTTCCCCACCTTCCTTGCCGGCCTCTGAGCTTGCAGTTTGAAACATTGTTACAAATATAGAAACTAAACAAAACCCCAGAAACCTGCTTTCAGCCAGCCAGGATCACAGAGCTGGAGTTGATACAGTGTTTCAATTGTAGAACCCAAACAAACCAGATACCTGCTTTCAGCAGCGGAGGCCTAAGAGCTGGAGCCAAGCCTCAGAGCTAAAGCTGGCCCAGAATTAAAAAAGAAAAGAAAAAAAGGAGCAGTTGGGAGCTTCAGTCACCTGCCAGCCTGAAAACAGCCCTCAGCCGCTCACCCAGACTGGCCAGGCACCCCAGTGGGGACCCCCACCCTGAAGGGTGTGTGACCAGCTGCAAACAGCCATCATCCCCTCACCCAGGCTGGCCAGGTGCCCCAGTGAGGACCCCCCCCCCCGATCCAGGACACCCTTCAGGGCAAACCAGCCGGCCCCCACCCATGCACCAGGCCTCTATCCTATATAGTAAAAGGGTAATATGCCTCCCAGCACCGGGATCAGCAGAGCTGAGAGGCCTCCTGGCACCGCTGCGGCTCTGTGTGTGACAGGGGGTGGGGCCACAACCTCCCTATCTGCCCTGCTCTGTTCGTGACAGGAGAAGGCGCCCCAACCCCCTGATCAGCCCTGCTCTGTGCCTGATAGGGGGGAGCTCCCCAACCCCCTGATCGCCCTGCGGCTCTGTGTGTGACAGGGTGCGGTGCCCCAACCCCCTGATTGGCCCTGCTCTGTGTGTGACAGGGTGCGGCTCCCCAACCCGCCCCCCATGGGCCCTGCTCTGTGTGTGATGGGGTAGAACCATAACCTCCCCATTGGCCCTGCCCTGAGTGTGACAGTGGCGGCGCCCCAACCCCCTGATCCACCCTGCTCTGTGTATGACAGGGGGTGGTGCCCCAACTCTCCTATCAGCCCTACTTTGTGAGTGACACGGGGGAGCTCCTCAATCCCCTGATCAGCCCTGCTCTGTGCATGACAGGGGGGAGGTCCCCAACCCCCTGATGGGCCCTGCTCTGTGCATGACAGGGGGGAGCTCCCCAACCCTCTGATCGATCCTGCTCTGTGTGTGACAGGGTATGGAGCCCCAACCCCCGTGATGGGCTCTGCTCTGTGAGTGACAGGGGGCAGTGACCCAACCCCCTGATTGGCCCTGCTCTGTGCATGACGGGGGTGGTGCCACAACCTCCCCATCGACCCTGCCTTGAGTGTGACAGGGGGTGGTGCCCCAAGTCCCCAATCGGCCCTACCCTGAGCGTGACTAATGGTGGCATCGCAACCTCCCGATCCGCCCTGCTCTGTGCATGACAGGGGGCGGCACCCCAACTCCCCAATCGACCTGGTCTGAGCCCAACCAGGAGCTGCACCTAGGGATTGGGCCTGCCTTCTGCCACCCGGGAGCAGGCCTAAGCCAGCAGGTCATTTTCTCCCGAGGGGTCCCAGATTGCAAGAGGGCACAGGCCGGACTGAAGGACCCCCTCTCCCCCCCCCCCCGAGTGCACAAATTTTTGTGCATCGGGCCTCTAGTCTATAATAATAAAAGTGTAATATGCTAATTAGACTAGACAGCCAAACAACCTTCTGGACGTCCTTCCCGATGAAGTTGCCATGGTTGGGGGCGAGGCAGAAGCGGTTAGTGGTGATCAGGCAGGTAGGTAGGTGAGCAGTTAGGGGAGATCAGGCAAGCAAGCAAGTGGTTAGGGGCCATCAAGCAGGCAGGCAGGCGATCAGTTAGGAGCCTGTGGTCCTGGAATGCAAGAGGGATGTCCAACTGCCAGTTTAGGCCTGATCCCACAGTCAGACATCCCCCGAGGGGTTCCGGATTGCAAGAGGGTGCAGGCCGGGCTGAGGGAACCCCCTCCTCCTGTAAATGAATTTTGTGCACCTGGCCTCTAGTTGTATATAACTATTTGACCCTTTAGTTAATGTACTTGAGCTTCCCTAAATACAGATCTTACTACGATGAGAGCATTTATTTGAAAACATACACTTGACATTTGTTTAGTGGAATTTAACCTATCTAAAAATTAACAAGATTACAAGTGGATCTTTTAGTTAATGTGGGACAATATAAAAATTTATATATACTTTATAAGTGTAAATCCACAACAGAAAAACACAAGAAGGAAAAACAATGATTTCCCCATAAATAGAAAAGCACAAAACAAACAAAAAAATAAATCATTCTTTAATTATTATTTGATCTCTACTAACCTCCAACTTAAAATTCAACTGTTTCGATAAATAAAACATATCATTTTTGGGAATACATACATTAGGTATATATTATAACAACAAAATATGAGGTGCTATTTAAATCATAAAAGCATTCCAAAATAGTCATATTTGTATTTAACTATAAATTCACCCATCCAAAACATTCAGGAGATTGGTTAATAAACTCCACTATAAATAAAATAGTTTAATTGAGCCCTAACCAGTTTCGCTCAGTGGAGAGAGCGGTGGCCTGCGGACTGAAGGGTCCCGGGTTCAATTCCAGTCAAGGGCATGTACCTTGGTTGCAAGCACATCCTCAGTAGGGAGTGTGCAGGAGGCAGCTGATCGATGTTTCTCTCCCATCGATGTTTCTAACTCTCTATCCCTCTCCCTTCCTCTCTGTAAAAAAAAATCAATAAAAATATATTTTAAAAAAATAAGAGGCTGGTCATATAACCAGGAAGAATCCATTAAAATAATTTAATTGGTTGTTAACCTATAAAAACATGCAAATAAAGACATATAAACCTCAGCCTATTTATATATGCAAAGATTTTCAACATTCTGGATTGTATATTTTTACACAAACCATTACAATCCTCACAAATATTGTAGTACCTATTAACTTTTTCAAAAATAAGCGCAAAATGACAAAGAAATACAATAATAATAAGATATAAAGTTTGAAAGAAAATAGTTGACTCGACTTTCAAACCAATAACAGTTTTAAAGGCATAAATACCATTCGATGAAAATCTTCTAGGAAATTTTGCAGTCCAGTTGTTTTCCTGCTTTAGTCACTTTTTAAATACCCTGTAAACCATTGACTGTATCTATAAACTGAACAGGGTCAGTGTTTTTTGGCAAAAAATTCTAACAGGTATTATTTGCCACACAACCACTACAGAATCACTTTGGTAAACTGCTGGGTTTTTGTTGTTGTTGTTATTGTTATTGTTGAGGATAATCTCCTTTTTTATTTATCTTGATTGTTGAAAATATTACACATGACCCCTTTGCTTGTTTGTTTTTTCCCCATTGGCCTCCCTCCACCCACACCTGCCCCTCCCAGACCTTTACCACTCTATGGTCTGTGTCCATGGGCTATGCATATATGCATATAAGTTACTGGGTTAATCACTCCAGGTAAGTTATTGTAGTTATAAAATGTAATTTAGATAAAATCCTAAAAGTTCTACATTTTTATTTTAAAAACTACATTGAATTGCCATACTCAACCCTGCTTTACCAAGATGAAAGATATACAAATAACACTATAAATATTCAAAATTTGGCATTTAGTTTCCTTGAGGAAAATTCTGTAACTTTAAGGAGAGGGGGGTGATACAATTGATACAAATGATCCACTGTTCTTTTGACCTACCTTTCTTTAACTTTAATATTCTGTATCATTCATAAAAACAAGAAACTGCCCTGGCTGGTTTTCTCAGTGGGTAGCGCGTCGGCCTGCGGACTGAAGGGTCCCAGGTTCGATTCCAGTCAAGGACACATGCCTGAGTTGCAAGCTCGATCCCCAGTGGGGGGCATGTAAGAGGCAGCCGATTAATGATTCTGTCTCATCATTGGTGTTTCTATCTCTCTCTCCCTGTCCCTTCCTCTCTGAAATCAATAAAAAATATTAAAAACAAAAACAAAAAAACAAGAAACTGTAGGTCACCATCAGAACTATGTCAGACCCATAAACACCCTGCTAATTCCCAATACATAGTACACAAATTAACTATCATTTAATGAAGTAGTATCGAGGCATCCCAGGATTCCATCCAAATCTGCCTCAATAGTGTATACTAAAGACATAAGCACATTAATGAATGCCAACTTCTAGTTACAAAATTAAGGCTTACTTAAAAGGAAAACATAAAGATATACTTGAGTAAAAGTCAACAGTAATTTATAAGCAGCAAATAACCAGAACAGCACTTTTTGTGTAGCAAGAATGTAGCTTCCACCCCAATTATCTCAAATGACTTCATTATGTTCTAAATACAGATAAAATACTTTTTGTTTGATATTTCTCTTAAAAGCTCTTTTTTTAGATTCATCAGAAGAGAAAAGCCCCAAGGTCACCTGTCAATAACGGAACAAACCCTCAGTAAATTACTGTGCTTCACAAATAAATTCCGCATCAGTAATTAAAACCAGGCCTCTCTGGTCCTGTGTTATCAGCTCATCAAATTCATTGCTCATCTAGAATAACAGATCCACATCTGCAGTCATTACAGCACGCCAGATAAATCAATCCTCTCAATGATGCTTTGAGCCATCTCTGCTCCCTTTTAACCAGCCCGATATTTATTTCCCCCTGACACTTCTGACATTCTATTTACTGTAGGCAAATGGAACTCATACGGCACCTTGTAATGGCTTTACCAAATCCCATTGTGGGGCATATCTTAGAAGACTGATGGTTGCAATAAACAAGGTTTTATGGTGTAAGTGTGAGCTTCCAACTTTTTTCCCCTAGATTTGACTTCTGCTGTGAAGGTTTATTACACTTGATTGCAGGTGGAAGACTAGTAACCATTTAGAGCTTTGTTAACTAAAAGTCAGCGAGAAAACTTTTGAGCTGATGTCAGTGTTTCTTGTCTTTCTTTTATTTTTTATTAATTTAATTCTCTATCAAAGGAGTCTTGAACAGAAGGTTGCAACTCCAAAGTCCATAGAATATCAACAATAAAACTATTACTAATTAATTCCTTTGCTTTTTTGAGATTTAAAAAGAAGAAACCATCACAAGGTTAAAAAGGGGTTTTAAAATTATTATTCTTAAAAGGATATGAGCACACTGAGAAAAATTATATACAACCTAAATGCAAAAGTTCATGCATTTTCATACAAAAAGCTTTTGTGAAATGGTATAATAAGCAATTTGAGGAAAATATGGATAGTAATCATGCTTTTGAACAAAATTGGCATTTTTAAAGAGCCCCCTTTTTTATCTTCACAAATGAACCAATACTCTGAAGAAAAATAAAATTAGAAATTGTAACAGTTGTGTTATTCCAGCTGACAAATTTTGGGTGGCTCTACACAAACCATTTTTTCACTGAACTACACTAACTTTTGTGGCAGCAATTATGCAGGGCTCAGAGAGACTCACATTAAATTAATGTCACAATATTAGTGGATCTCATTCTTGGCACACAGTAAACATTTCTTTATGACACATACTTGAAAAAAGCACTGTCAACTTCTTGTCTGTTTCTTTTTTTTCTTGACAAGCACAAAGCTAAAGCACATAGTAGGTTGTGAATGCTGAGATCACTTTCTGAACTTTGATTTTAAATAGTAGGATATACTCTTTTCCTTTATGAAAACTCCATATTTATTAGTCTTATGTTCTGGTTATACTCTTCTCAGAGGCCAAAATTTGAATATATTGTGTTTTGAAATAATCACCTAAAGCTTCCCTCCTCCCTAAGCCTGTCCTGAGAGTTTGTGTTTATGATGGCCTAGAATCAACATGCTCATCACTTCCCTTTAAACATACCAAGAAAGGTCTTATTTATTCAAGGGCTGATAGGAGGTCTTTCATCCCAGACACTGTTTTCCATTTGTCATTGGCTATTGAGACCAAGCAAAAGAAACAAACTTCATTGTCTTTATAAACTTCCATGTTACTTATAGCTGAAAGACAGAAGCCACAGAAATGCAGAACTAAATGAGGTCTTAGAGATTACAGATGAGAAAACAAGAGATGATAACAAGCTGAGCTTAAGTGCCCAAGGTCACACAGTGAGATAATGGATGAATGGTGGAATTCAAGAGCCCAGACCTCTGAGCTTCACTCCTATTTAAATAATAGCCATGATCATTAATAGTTTCAGCCAGCATGCTTTCTTTTTTTTTTTAATTTCTTTATTGGTTAAGGTATTGCAAATGTGTCCTCATTTCCCATTAACCCCCAACCTCCCCGCCCGCCCCCCCCCCCTCATGCCCTCATCCCCCTGTTGTCCCTGTCCATTGGTTTGGCTTATATGTATGCATACAAGTCCTTTGGTTGATCTCTCCCCCTAACACCCACCCTCCCCTACTTTCCCTCTGGGGATTGATAGTCTAATCTCTGTTTCTCTGTCTTTGGATCTGTCCCCGTTCATCAGTCTATGTTGTTCTCTATATTCCACAAATGAGTGAGATCATGTGGTATTTACCTTTCTCTGACTGGCTTATTTCACTTAGCATAATGCTCTCCAGTTCCATCCATGCTGTTGCAAATGGCAATAAGCCGTCAGTATCTTGCTTTTTTTGTGCTGTCCCTGAAGTAACAGCAGGTCTCAGGTGGAGAAACCTGTGATCTATACTTATAAGCCTTCCAAAAACAGGGATAGGGAAGTACCATTTTTTAACTCCCAGCTCAAATCCCAATTCCTGACACACAGTAATTGTTCAACAGATACTTGTTTAGTGAGTGAAGTCAGGAAAATTCAAGATCCCTCCTTCAAGTTCATGAATGGGAAGAAGGAATATAGGAAAAAGATACATCAAAATTATTTAATTACATACTAGTGAGAAGGATATTTTACCTCTCCAATTTTCATACATGCTATGCTAAGACAGTCCACAAAGATGCCAGACAGAACAAAGTAGTGCGAATAATTTTTATGGACTTTTATATTTGACGATCTCAAAAAAGGAAAGTTAAGCTTCATAACATCCTGTACGATGTAGTTAAATGCTATTATCCACATTTTACAGAAGGTAAATTCAGGAGCAAAATGTGTGAAGTTGGATGTTCACACTCAAATGGGAAGTTTATGACAACAGTGACAATGTAATCTATGAACCCTGATTTTCAATGCTTAACACAACCAGTTGTATCAGTTATAATGCCTGTGTGATGATAATAAAAGCTATTTTTTATAACACTTTTCCTGGTAGGAGTTCAAAGTCCTCTACAAATACACTGTCTGCCCAGTAGTTTTGTAAATAACAATCTACAGATGACAAAGAAAAGTAACCCTAATCCCAAAACCCCACTGAGGTGTTCTAAATTTCAAAAAGTAATTATTTTTAATCAGGAAATTTTGGTGGTATTTTTAGACCTTGTATTAGGAACTATAGAATTTTCTAATTACAAATTATATTAATTTTGAATAACAAGATATCATTACCACACTTGAAAAGTGTGATGGAGAGGCTGAAATGCTTAACCCACTAGAATGTTTCCTTTCTCTGTTTGTTTTCACTAACCCAAATCAAATATACCAAGTTACAGGGCTTCTAATGTGTAATGAAAATTAAAATTATTAAAAACTAAAATAGAATTGAATAAAGGAAACTAAAATAAGTATTATAGTATATGAAATGGTTAGGTCCAAATATGTACCTCAAAGCTACTTATAACATGAATTGGTAATTTTGTGTCTTTTTAGGTTGTATAAGCATATGATATGAACAAAATTCATTACAAATATTTTAAATCAAACTTCAGCCCCACTACTCATTACCTGTCTCTTTACTAAGAAAAACCAAGTCATATTCTTTCTCAATCTTTTTTATAGATCCATAAAAAATAGTTTTATTTTGAACAACAGAAATTTGCTGTTGGCCTAAGGTTTCCAGATTTGTTACTGTCTTCTATTAGAATCACAATGAGCAAAAACAATATTAAAATTTTATTTTTAATGGTAAAATTTTAGCTTATACCTTGTCAAATCTGTAGCTACATTAGATTTATTAATTTAAAAATTGAAAACTCATGCATGAAATATATCCACTAAAAAGGTCCTGGCAAAGCAATACAATGTACAGAACTACACAAAGACTGATTGGATTATAAAGTCTATGGAACCAGAATACAATGGATCTGTGTTCTAGGACATATGAGAATGGAATCCAATCTACCTCTCTTCTTCTTGGCAATAGAGACAGAAGTGTGCCTGGAACATTAACTAGTAGACCCAAAACTGGAATCATGTATCTGTGACTAACTAATCCACATTTTGCTCAATCATTTTACATTAATTCCTTGTTCCTTGATGTCTTCATGATTTATTTGATGCTTGTAACCGTGATTCTCCCACCCTAAACCACTGAATATTTAGATGAGATCTGAAAATGTATATGTTTAACACACTCCCCTGCAGACTACAATGCTCCCCAAAGCTTAAGAATCACTGGTTTATAATGTTACTGAGTGACATTGTCAGTTAAAAAGGTTATTATAATCCTATCTAATAAAAGGCTAATATGCAAATCAACTGAATGGCAGAACAACCGGTCACTATGATGCGCACTGACCACCAGGGGACAGACACTCAAAGCAGGAGCTGCCCTCTGGTGGTCAGTGTGCTCCCACAGAGAGAGCGTCGCTCAGCCAGAAGCCCTGAGCTGGGCTCATGGCTAGAGAGCTCAGCGGAGGTGGCAGGAGCCTCTCCCACCTCTGCAGCAGCGCTAAGGATGTCCGACTGATGGCTTAGGCAAGGAGCGGGACTAAGCTGGCAGTCACACATCCCCCAAGGGCTCCCAGACTATGATAGGGCACAGGCCAGGCTGAGGGACACCCCCCCCCCCCTGCACCGGGTCTCTAGTAAACAGCATAAGGGGTTTACTCAATATTGTACCTAGTTTTCTCTCCAATAGTATAGAAGTAAACATCCCATGTTGTAAAGATCATTAACCTTTCAGGCCACTGAAGTTCATTTACTGTGTGGGTAGTACTCTAGGTTAGAAAACTCACTTAGGTGGGTCCCGGGATGTACTCTCTGAGAGTAAACTGTGAGAGAAACAGGACAGTTTACAACCAATGAGACAAACAAGATGGTTATTATTATCACCACTTTACAAATAAGGAAAGAGACTCAACAAGGCCAAATGATTTTGCCATGGCTACATGTTTGTAAATTCTGGAATCATGACTTCAACTTGGGTCTTCTGACTCTTGTCCAGTTTCTGGTGTCTTTCAATTTTATTGTGACACCTTCCTGGTAAGTAGAATGCATATATTTGAATTTAATGTTTCAAAAGACCAGTGTGCAATTATTTTACATTTTACGAATGCAGTATATACTTTACCAACAATATTCATTTAAGCAGGCAATGCAAGGACGCAATATACTAACCAGACTCAGACACAACTGTTATCTGGTGCCAAAGATCATCAGTGAAGTGCATTCTTCAGCATGTGCCAACACACTAAGTAGGAGAGGATTTGAAAAATAATTAAGCTTTGTGTTTTTTTCCTTTTGTAATATCCCCTAAAGAAAATAACTTTTGAACAAGTTGAATGTGTACAGCAATGAGTGCAAATTCATATGTAACGCTGTCTGAACAGAATGGTAAAGTGGGTGTGGTTCAACAGGGGCGGCTACCTAACAAGGGCTTTCTACACATATAGGATGAACTACACTAGTTCTTTTATCATTTATTAGCAGTAGAACTCCATGCAAGTCATTTTCTCTCCCCATAAAATGGCAGAAAAGACTACCTAACTCACAAAGTTTTATGAAGATTCAGTGAGAAATTAAATGTAAAAGCACTTTGTAAAGCATGAAAGCTATTGATTTGGAGTAGGTTAGTAGGTAAGAGTTTATAACTCCATTACAAACTTTTGAAGATAAAGAGCCACATCTTAGTTATCTTTAACATTTCCATAATGTCTTGTTCAGATAGAACATTATACACAGTTGGCATTTATTCATTTATGCATTTTTTCATTCACTCAGCAAACCTGTTTATTGAATAGAGTTGTTAAATTCAATTAAATAAAATATAAAAAGAAAATCCATTCTCAATTCCCCAGGGTTACCATTCTACTACTTTTAAAATCATTTTCAAATTATTTTTAATGTATCTAAGAGCTAGAATATAGAGTCCACTTTCATAAATGAAAGCATAAATCACTTATGGACTGTATTCTTTATTAATGAGGAAAAGAAAAACTATGTTATAATATGTGTCTTATCCTTATGCAAAAGCCTTGTTTCTTTAGCAAGGTCAGCTACATAGGGCTTCCATTCAAGTACTGTATATGAAATAGGCAGTTGTTTATGTAATATAATTTGAGAGGTATTTGGGATATACCTCTTGCCCCAGATGCTTTCCTCAGCTTCTTGGTTTTGTCAAAAACTCTTGCATCAAGGAACTTTTTTATTTTCCTTTTGGACCCTGAAGACTTCAATCTTCAAAATTCCTATAAAAATACAAGTCAAATAACTCTAGGAGAAGTTATAACTTGAACTACCATGACAATGCTTTTCTTTAATTTGACAGGCCTCTGAGAAAAAAGCCATGAAACAGCATTCCTCACCCTAGCTGGTTTAGCTCAGTGAATAAAGCATTGGCCTGTGGACCAAAGGGTCCTGGGTTTGATTCCAGTCAAGGACACATACCTTGGCTGCAGGCTTCTCCCTGGCTCTGGACCTGATCAGGTCTCCTGCAGGAGGCAACCAATCGATGTGCTTCTCTCACTTCTATGTTTCTCTCTGTCTTTCCCTCTCTCTTCCACTCTCCCTAAAAAAAAAAAATCAATGGAAAAATATCCTTGGGTGAGGATTAACAACAACAAAAAAAAAAAATGAAAGAAAAGAAACAGCATTTCCCAAAGTATGAGAAACACCAATAGCAGGCAGGTTCTGTGAAAACACAGGTGTTCTATAATTAGAAAAATTTAGAAAATTCTGACTATTATATTTTTCCACTTATATTTGCATAAATGTGATCAGCATTAGCATTTTACAGGCTAGAGGTTGTAAGTGCTATCATTAAGAAACCTATTTAGGAGAGACAAAATGACAGTCAAATCGGCAGACATGTCCTGTGCCTTGTCCTGGAGCAGATAGAAGGAACAACTAAATCAAATAACATCCACCCAGAATTGGTGAAGTAGACATAGCTGGTGAGACAATTTGCAGCCAGGAAGGGCAGAGGACACCTGAAGAACATTAAGGATTGGGGATCTGGGCTGGAGAGAGTTGCAAGACCTCCGAGCCAAGAGAGTAAGAAGGAAGTTCGTGTCCCTTGGGGACAGGCATAATAGCTGACTGTGGGAAGGAAGTCCACAGGGCTTCTGGTGGCAAGGGATTCTAGATCTAAGTCCACAGCCACGAGAAGCTGAGCCCAGAGGGGGCAGCCTAAAGAACTGCCCAAGCTACATGGTGTGGGGAGAGAGGGGGGAGAAACTTGCAGTGGCATGGTTGTTTCCCCTCTTTTTGGTTGTTGCTTTTATTTGCTAAACCCAGTTCATAGAATCTTTCAAATACAAACACTCACCTGTGGCTGAGGTGCAGGTGTAGGTGCAGACTTGTGGAGTCTGGGGAGAGGCTATGGAGGAGAGCAGGTCAGGGAGAGATGACTGGGAATCCAGTACTGGGACATTCCTGACCCTCCAGAACTAAGCAGCCATTTTTCTTGTGAAGAGCTAGCCCCTCCCAGCAGTCTTCAGACAACCAATACAGCCACACCCAGACTATACCCTGAGTGGTACAAGGAACACAAACAAACTGAATAGTCCTAAAGAGCCCTCAGGGACTGGGTTGAAGAGAAGCCACTGAGGCACAGAAAATGCTATAGCAACCTACCTAACTATAGCCCTGTAAGAAACAGCAGCTTGAGATATTAAGATTGACATCAGGCAGACAGGCAGAGTGGGCAGATTGGTCCTGCCAGATGGCTGGCAAGGCTGTGGAGATAGACAAAAACAGAGGAGCAGTGGATCGCCTGGAACTTCAACATGGTGCTGACTGCCTAACAGGAAACTGAGATGTGGCAGACAGAAAAAAAAAGAATGGGATCTTAAACCAGCCCCCATGGGGCCTTAAAACTCAGCTGAAATGAATGACAGTTAACTTTTTTATTTTTATTTTATTTATTTATTTTTCTTTAATTTAATTTTTTTCTTTATTTTCTTTGTTTTTTTTGTTTGTTTATTTTTTTCACATTATTTTTTCTTCATTTGATTTTTAGTTTTTATTTTTATTTTATCTTATTTTTTTTTATATTTTTTCTTTAGCTTTTTTTTCTTCTTATCCACTCATCCTCTTTCTACCTCCTGTATACTGAACCAAGGTCCTCCCCATAATAATTCAAGTCCATAACCTTACTTTCTGTATATAAGTTCTGCCTCTACAGATTCTGCCCCCACTCTTCTGGGTGTTTGTTGTTTGCATTTTTATGTTTATCTGTTTATTCTGTGGTGTTTTCTCCCCATATACACATTTTTTCTTTTCTGTTCTTGTTCTTCTTTTTCTTTTCTCTCACCATTTTTTCTTTCCTCAATATCAGTTTTTCTCTCTTTTCTATCCCTTAACTTTATTTTCTCTGGTGGTCACTTATATTGGGATTATTGGTATGGTAAGTACCATTTGTGTTGTGTCTTGTCAAGTTGTATTTTGAGCTGTTTGGTCAATGTAGTAGAGAGTGAGCCACATAACCAGACACCACCCTGAGAGGAGACTCCATCCACAAATGGGACAATAACACTCAAGACCCAACTACACCAAGAGAACCCAAATATCCCAAGTAGGAGGCATATTTAGATTGCCCATCCCAGAAGACCAGCGAGATTGCACCACTGGGTCCCACAAAACATCTACTATATAAGACAAACTCAAAAAATCTGGGTGACATAGCAGTTTGATCTGATATGTAGAAACAATCATAAAGGAAAAGCAAAAATGGGGTGACAAAGAAACAACCACCATTCAAAAGAAAGGGAGGAATGAGCAGAAAAGGAAATAAACAAAACTGAAACAAGCAATTTGTAAGAGAAGGAATTCAGAGCAATGGTTTTAAGGACACTGAAAAGGGTGGAAGAAAAATTGAACATGTGTAATTATCTGTAAGAAATGAAGCAGAATCAAAAGGAAATAATAATTACATAGCCACAATAAAGAACACAATGGACAGTTTCAACAGTAGACTAAAAGAAGTTGAGGACCACATCAGTGAGTTAGAATACAAGGTAGAAAAACCTCCCAAGCAGAGCAGCAACTGGAAAGAAAACAGCAGGAGGAGAGCCTAAGGGACTTAAACAGCAGGAGGAGAGCCTAAGGGACCTATGGGACAACATGAAACAAAACAACATCCACATAATAGGGGTTCCAGAGGAAGAGGAAGCTGAGCAAAGAATAAAAACTTGTTGAAGAAATAAAGACAAAAAACTTCCCTGACTTTGGGAAGAAAAAAAGTCACACAAGTCCAAGAAGCACATAGAGTCCCAAAAAAGATGAATCCCAAAACACCCACAGCAAGACACATCATAATTAAATTGGCAAACATCAATGACAAAGTAAGAACCTTAAAGGCTGCCAGAGAGAGACAGAAAGTTACCTACAACACATCTCTGATTAGAATATCAACTGATTTCCCAATGGAAACACATCAGGCCAGAAGGGAATGGAATGAAATATACAAAGTGATGCAAAGCAAGGGACTGATTCCAAGAATACTATACCCAGCAAGGCTACCATTCAAAATTGAAGGTGGAATCAGGAGCTTCACAGGCAAAAAAGGGCTAAGGGAGTTTATTACCACCAAGCCAGCAATGCAAGAAATGCTAAAGGAACTGCTCTAAAAAGGACAAATAGAAAGGGAAGGAGGAATACAGGCATAAGAATAAGAGTGATGACAAACAAGTTCCTATCCTATCTAATAAAGAGGGAATATGCGAATTGACCATAACACCATCACAAAGATGGTGGTGACCACAGTGGAGGCAGTGTTTCTGTAACATAAGATGGCTGTGCCCTCAGCAGAGGCAGGGTTTCCGTAACACAAGATGGCTGCACCCACAGCAGAGGCAGAGTTCCCATAATAAGCCTTAAGGAGCAATCAGCAGGGAGCTGAGGCTGCATGGTGCTGGGCTGGGGCAGGAGACCTGAGGCAATGCCCCCCACCCAGTGGGGCTTGACAGGGGACCTCAGGTCCTGCCCCCCACATGGTAGGGCTTGAAAGGGTACCTCAGGCCATGCTCCCTGACCCAGCACCAGGACTTGACAGGTGACCTCAAGCCACACAACCCCACCCCAGGGCTTGGCCAGGGGATCTCAGGCTGCTCCCCCCACCCTAGGGCAGGAGACCTGAGGCTGTGCCCCCCTTCTGGAGACATGCTGGGGGACCTGAGGTTGCGCCTCCCTCCCAGCAGGGCTTTATGGGAGATCTTGGGCCACATCACCTGCCCAGTGGGGCTTGACAGGGGACCTCAGGCCAAGCTCCCTGCCTGGTGGGGCTTGATGGGGGAATCTCAGGTTGTGTCCCCCACCCAGCAGGGATTGACAGGGTACCTCAAGGCGTGCCTCCTGTCCCAGACCAGACTGGGGAACCTCAGGTCATGCCTCCTGCCCCAGCACCAGGCCAGGGGACCTCAGCCTTCCCCCCCACACCCAGCAGGGATTTATGGGGGACCTCAGGTCACACCACCCACCCTGGTGCCAGGCCAAAGGACCTCAGGCCATGCCCCCAACTCCAGCGCTGGGCCGGGGGACCTGAGAGTGCACTGAGAGACCTGAGGCTGTGCCCCACACGCAGTGGGGCTTGATGGGGGACCTCAGGCCACACCACCTGCCCTGGCATGGGGCCAAAGGATCTCAGGCCATGCTCCCAATCCCAGTGCTGGGCCAGGGGACCTGAGAGTGTGCTGGGGGACTTGAAGCTGCAAACCCCACCCAGTGGGGTTTGATGGGGAAATGGAAGCTGTGACCCCACTCTACGGGACTTGACTGGAGCCCTGAGCCTGCGTCCCCCCACCCAGTGGGGCTTGATGAGGAACCTGAGGCTGCAGCCCCCACCCTGTGCCAAGCCAGAAGACCTGAGGCTGCGCCCCCCGCCTGGTGGGGCTGGCAAGGGTGGGGCCGGTCGGGTCTGGGTCTCACGCGATTTTGAGGTGTCGCGGGTGGGCGGGGACTTGACTCTGGGTCCCATGGTGTGCCCCAGAGTCTGATAGAAGAAGATTTTTGTATACATTTAACTAATTTTCTTTCATCTCTGACACTTCTATTATAGAGAAAGGGCAAATAGCAATATTTAAATACTTCCTCTAATTAATCCCCTTTTAACATGCATGAACTTCGTGCACCAGGCCACTAGTCAATAATAACCTTAAACATAAGTGGATTAAATGTTCCAATCAAAAGACATAGGGTAGCTGAATGGATAAGATACTATGACCCATATATTTGCTGTCTACAAGAGACCCACATCAGAAATAGGAGTCACACAGACTGATAGTGAAGGGATGGAAAAAAAGTTTTCAGGAAAATAAAAATGAGAAAAAAGCTTGGGTAGCAATACTTATATCTCACAAAATAGACCTCAAAGTGAAGGCCATAGTAGGAGATAAGGGCCACTTCATAATACTAAAGAGAGCAATCCAACAAGAGAATATAACTCTGGTAAACATATATGCACCCAATACAGGAGCACCCAAAAACATGAAAAATTTCTGGAAGATATCAAGGGAGAGATTGACAGCAATACATACAATCATAGTAGGGCACTTTAATACCCCATTGACACCACTGGAGAAATCCTCTAAACAAAAAAATGAGCATAGAAACATCAATCCTAAATGACTCACTAGATCAGATAGACTTAATTGATATCTTCAGAACATTTCACCCCAAAGCTATAGAATATACTATATACATTCTGCTCAAGTGCACACAGGACATGTGCAAAGAGAGATTACATATTAGGACACAGGCAAACTATCTTCAAAATCAAGAAGATAGAAATCATATCTAGCATCTTCTCAGATAACAATGGCATAAAATTAGAAATCAACTACAATAAAAACAATAAAAAAATCAAACACTTGGAGACTAAATGGCATGCTATTAAACAATGGTTGGGTTATCAAAAAGATCAAAGAAGAAATAAAAAGCATCCTGGGACACAGAACTTGGGATAGACAGTTGGCCTGGAGGTCAAATCACCCCCAGTATTGCCAACAACAATCAAGGCTTAACTACAACAAGGCTGCGCACAAAGACCACAAGGGGGTGCACCAAGAAAGCATAAAAATTGTGGAGACAAAGAAACATGACAGAAATGGAGGATATAGAGCTAAAAACCGCAATTTTAAGGTCTTTCAATAATTTTCTAGAAACTGCCGATAAATGTAGTGAGATCCTCAAGAAATCTAATGAGACCCTCGATGTTGTGATAAAGAACCAACTAGAAATTAAGCATACACTGACTGAAATAAAGAATATTATACAGACACCCAACAGCAGACCAGAGGAGCGCAAGAATCAAGTCAAAGATTCGAAATGCGAAGAAGCAAAAAACACCCAACCAGAAAAGCAAAATGAAAAAAGAATCCGAAAATATGAAAATAGTGTAAGGAGCCTCTGGGACAGCTTCAAGCGTACCAACATCAGAATTATAGGGGTGCCAGAAGATGAGAGAGACCAAGATATTGAAAACCTATTTGAAGAAATAATGACAGAAAACTTCCCCCACCTAGTGAAAGAAATAGACTTACAGGTCCAGGAAGTGCAGAGAACCCCAAACAAAAGGAATCCAAAGAGGACCACACCAAGACACATCATAATTAAAATGCCAAGAGCAAAAGACAAAGAGAGAATCTTAAAAGCAGCAAGAGAAAGAAACTCAGTTACCTACAAGGGAATACCCATACGACTGTCAGCTGATTTCTCAACAGAAACTTTGCAGGCCGGAAGGGAGTGGCAAGAAATATTCAAAGTGATGAATAGCAAGAACCTACAACCAAGATTACTTTATCCAGCAAAGCTATCATTGAGAACTGAAGGTCAGATAAAGAGCTTCACAGATAAGGAAAAGCTAAAGGAGTTCATCACCACCAAACCAGGATTATATGAAATGCTGAAAGGTATCCTTTAAGAAGAGGAAGAAGAAGAAAAAGGTAAAGATACAAATTATGAACAACAACCACGCATCTATCAACAAGTGAATCTAAGAATCAAGTGAATAAATAATCTGGTGATCATAATAGAATCAGGGACATAGAAAGGTAATGGACTGACTATTCTTGGGGGGGAAAGGGGTGTGGGAGATGCGGGAAGAGACTGGACAAAAATCGCGCACCTATGGATGAGGACAGTGGATGGGGAGTGAGGGCGGAGGGTGGGGCCGGAACTGGGAGGAGGGGAGTTATGGGGGGAGGGGAAAAGAGGAACAAATGTAATAATCTGAAAAATAAAGATTTAATTAAAAAAAAAAGCATCCTGGAAACAAATGACAATGGAAACACAACAATTCAAAATCTATGGGACACAGTGAAACACTCCTCAGTGGTAAGTTCAGAGCTCTACAGGCCTACCTCAAAAAACAAGAAAAATAGTAATAAGTAATCTAACCCTACAACTTAAAGAATTAGAAAGAGAGCAACAAGAAAAGCCCAGAGTAAGCAGAAGAAAGGAAATAATAAAGATCAGAGTGTAAATAAATGACATAGAGACAAAAAAAATTACTAAAAAATATCAATAAAACCAAGAGCTTGTTCTTCAAAAGGATAAACAAGATTGATGAACCTATTGCCAGGCTCACCAAGAAACAAAGAAAGAGGACCCAAATAAACTAAATCAGAAAGGAAAGGGGTGAAATAACAACAGACCCCACACACATGCAAAGGATTGTAAAGAAAAAATACTATGACCAATTCTGCCCAACAAAATGGACAACCTTGACAAAAATGGACATATTCCTAGAAAAATACAACCTTCCAAAACTCAATCAAGAAGAATCAAAAAATCCCAATAGGCAGATGAAATTGAAAGAGTAATAAAAAAAAAATTCTAGAAAACAAAAGCCCTGAACTAGAGGGCTTCACAGGGAGTTTTACCAAACATTCAAAGAACAACTAAAACCTATCTTTCTCAGACAATTCCAAAAAATTCAATAGGATGGCACACTCCTTAGCTCGTTCTTTGAAGCCAGCATTACCACAATCCTAAAAGCAGATAAAAACAATACAAAGGAAGAGAATTACAGGTCAATATCACTGAAAAACATAGATGCTTAAATCCACAACAAAATTCTAGCAAATTAGATCCAGCATTACATTATAAAAATCATACCCCATTACCAAGTGGAATTTATTCCAGGGATGCAAGGCTGGTACAATATCCACAAATCAATAAACGTGATACATCACATAAACAAATTGAGAGACAAAAATCACACAATCATATCAATTTATACAGAAAAGGCATTTGACAAAATCCAAAACCTTTTCCTGATAAAAACTCTCAGTAAGGTGGGAATAGAGCGATCATACCCCAATATAATAAAAGCCTTATATGACAAACCTATAGCCAACATCATACTCAATAGACAAAAGTTAAAACCATTTCCCTTAAGAACAAGAACAATACAGAGGTGCACACTTTCACCACTTCTGTTTGACAAAGTACTGGTAGTGTTAGCCATAGCAATCAGGCAAGAAGAAGAAACAAATTGCATCAAAATTGGAAAAGAAGAAGTAAAATTGTCATTATTCACAGATGACATGATATTGTACGTAGAAAACCCTAAAGAATCCATCAAAGTACTACTAGAATTAATAAATAAATTTGACAATGTAGCAGGATATAAAATTAGCACCCAGAAACCTATGTTGTTGTTTTTTAATACACCAATAATGAACTCACAGAAAGAGAAACTAAAAGAACAATCCCATTTACAATTGCAACAAAACAAAAATAAGATACCTAGGAATAAACTTAACCAAGGAGGTAAAGTACCTGTACTCAGAAAATTATAGGACACTGAAAAAAGAGATAGTGGAAGACATAAAAAAAAAATAGAAGAATATACTGTATTCTTGGATTGGTAGAATCAACATCATTAAAATATCCATAACAAAGCAATCCATACATTCAATGCAATTCTCATTAAAATACCAATGGCGTATTTCACAGACCTGGAACAAACTCTCCAAAAATTCATCTGGAATAAAAAAAGACCCTGAATAGCTGCAGCAATCCTGAGAAAGAAGAACAAAGTAGGTGGGATCTCGATACCAGATATAAAGCTGTATTACAAAGCCACTCTCCTCAAAAGAGCCTGGTACTGGCACAAGAACAGACATATAGACCAATGGAACAGAACAGAAAACCCAGAAATCACCCAAACCACTATGTTCAATCAATATTTTAGAAAGGAGATAAGAACATACAATGGAGTCAAGACATTTGCTTTAATAAATGGTGTTGGGAAAATTGGATAGATACATTCAAAAAAAAAAAATGAAACTAGACCACCAACTCACACCATACTCAGAAATAAACTCAAAATGGATAAAAGACTTAAACGTAAGGTGGGAAACCATAAAAGTCTTAGAAGAATCCACATATGCTGGAGCAATATCTTCACCGATACAGCTCCTAGGGCAATGGAAACTAAAGAGAAAATAAACAAATGGGACTACATCAAAATAAAAAGCTTCTACACAGCAAAGGAAACCATCAACAAAACAACAAGAAAGCCCACTATATGGGAGGACATATTTGCCAATGTTATCACTGATAAGGGTTTAATCTCCAACATTAACAGGGAACTCATACAACTTAACAAAAGAAAGATAAACAGTCCAATGAAAAAAAAAATGTGCAACTGACCTAAGTAGATACTTTTCAAAAGAGGACATACAGGCCAAGAGACATATGAAAACATGCTCAGTCACTAATCGTCTGAGAGATGCAAATCAAAATGACAATGAGGTACCACCTCACATTTGTCAGAGTGGCTAGAATAAACAAATCAAATAACGACAAGTGTTGGCAAGGTTGTGGAGAAAAGGGAACTCTCATACACTGCTGGTAGGAATGCAGAATAGTGCAGCCTCTGTGGAAAACAGTATGGATTTTCCTTAAGAAATTAAAACTGGAACTCCCATTTGACCTAGTGATCCCACTTCTAGGAATATAGAAACGAAACCAGAAACACTAGCCAGAAAGAAAATATGAACCTCTATGTTCATAGCAGCACAATTTACAATACCTAAGATTTGGAAACAGCCTAAGTGCCCATCAGCAGATGAGTGGATTAAAAAACTATAGTACATCTACACAATGGAATACTACACTGCGGTAAAAAGAAGAAATTCTTACCATTTGCAACAGCATGGATGGTACTGGAGAGCATTGTGCTAAGTGAAATAAGCCAGTCAAATAAAGGTAAATAGCACATGATCTCACTCGTTTATGGAATATAATGAACAACATAAACTGATGAACAAAAACAGATCTGGAGACAGAGAAGCATTGATCAGACCGTTAAACCTCAGAGGGAAGGTAGGGGTGGGTGGGGGCAAAAGAGAGAGATCAACCAAGCGACTTGTATGCATCCATATAAGCCTAACCAATGGACACAGAAAACAGGGAGGTGAGGGCACAAGAAGGGAGGTTTGGGGGCAATAGGGGGAAAAGGACATATATGTAATATCTTAATCAATAAAGAAAAAAAATCGCCCTAACTGGTTTGGCTCATTGGATAGAGCGTCGGCCTGAGGACTCAAGGGTCCCATGTTTGAGTCCGGTCAGAGATATGTACCTTGGTTCCGGTCACATCCCCAGTAGGTAGTGTGCAGGAGGCAGCTGATCAATGTTTCTCTCTCATCGATGTTTCTAACTCTCTATCCCTCTCCCTTCTTCTCTGTAAAAAAAATAAATAAATAAAATATATTTAAAAAAATAAAAATCGTCATTCTCCCCTTTAAAACAAATAAAATAAAAAAATAAAGAAAAAAATTAAAAAAACAACTCTCAGCAAAGTTGGAAAGGAGGGATCAGAACTCAACATAATAAAAGTCATACATGAAAAGCCTACAGCCAACATCATACTCAATGGGAAAATCTAAAACAATTTCCCCTAAAAACAGGAACAAAACAGGGATGCCCACTTTCACCACTCTTATTCAACATGGTGCTGGAATTCCTAGCCATAGTGATCAGAAAATAAGAAAAAATAAAAGGCATTCAATGTGGAAAGGATGAAGTAAAATGGTCTTTTTCACAGATGACATGATATTGTACATAGAAAACTCTAAAGAGTCCATCAAAAAACCACTAGATTTAATAAATGAATTTGACAACATAACAAAATTAATAACTAAAAATTGATGGCATTTTCTACAACAAAAATGAACTCTCAGAATGAGAAACTAAAACACAATCCCATTTAGCATTGCAAAAAAAGTTAAGATACTTAGGAATAAACTTATTCAAGGAGGTAAAAGACCTGTACCTGGAAAAATACAGGACATTGAAAAAGAGATAGAGGAAGATATAAACAAATGGAAGAATATACCATGTTCATGGATTGGTATAATCAACATCGTTAAAATGCCCATACTACCCAAAGCAATCTATAGATTCTATGCAATCTCTATTAAAATACTAAGAGCATATTTCACAGATCTAGAAAAAGCACTTCAAAAATTTATATGGTACCAAAAGAGACCTGGAATAGCCACAACAATCCTGAGAAAGAAAAACAAAGTTGGAGGAATCACAATATCTGATATCAAGTTATATTACAAATCCACTGTATTCAAAACAGCCTGGTACTGGCACAAGAACAAGCATATAGATCAATGGAACAGAACAGATAACCGAGAAATTGACCCAAGCCATTATGCTCAATTAATATTTGAAAAAGGAGGCAAGAGCATACAATGGAGTCAAGACAGTCTCTTCAATAAATGGTGTTGGGAAAATTGGACAGGTACAGGCACAAAAGTGAAACTAGACCACCAATTTACACTAAACACAAGAATAAACTCAAGCTCTACCCAGTTTGGTTCAGTGGATAGAGCATCAGCCTGTGGACTGAAGGATCCCAGGTTTGATTCTGGTCAAGGGCATATGCCTGGGTTGTGGGCTTGGTCCCCTGTGTGGGGAGTGCAAGAAGCAGCCAATCAATGATTTTTTCTCATCATTGATGTTTCTATCTCTCTCTCTCCCTCCCTCTCTGAAATCAATAAAAATATATATTTTTTAAAAATAATAAACTCAAAATGGATAAAAGACAAGTGTAAGTCATGAAAGCATAACAATCTTAGAAGAAAGCATAGGCAGCAAAATATCAGGCATCTCTTGTACCAAATTGTTTATCAATACATCTTCTAGGGCAATAGAAATTCAGGGGAAAATAAACAAATGGGACTAATTTAAAATAAAAACTTCACAACAAAAGAAATCATCAACAAAGTGAAAAGAGAGTCCACTGCATGGGAGAACATATTTGCCTATAATACATCCAATAAAGAGTTAATCTCCAAAATATATAGGGAACTTATACAACTTCACAAAATAAAGAAAAACAATCCAATTAAAAAAATGGGCAAAGTACCTAAATAGACACTTCTCCAAGGTGGACATACAGAAGGCCAAAAGGCATATGAAAAATTGCTCAAAGTCACTAATTATCCGAGAGATGCAAATCAAAACGACAATGAGATATCACCACATACCTGTCAGAATGTCTATCAAGAGCTCAACAAATGTCAAGAGTTGGTGAGAATATGAAAAAAAGGGAATCATAGTGCACTTCTGATGGGAATGCAGACTGGTGAGCCACTGTGGAAAACAATATGGAGTTTCCTCAAAAAATTAAAAATTGAGCTCACATTTGACCTAGTGATCCCACTTCTAGAAATATAACCTAACAGATCAGAAAGAATATATGCACCCCTATGTTCAAAGCAGCACAATTTAAAATAGCTAAGATCTGGAATCACCCAGTGCCCATCAGCAGATGAGTGGTTTAAAAGCTGAGGGACATTTACAGAATGGAATACTACATAGCTATAAAAAAGAAAGAACTCTTACTACTTGCAACAGCATGGATAGAACTGGAGAGCATTATGCTAAACAAAAAAAGCCAGTCAGAGAAAGATAAGTATCACATGGTCTCACTCATATGTGGAATCTAATGAACCAAACAAACTGAGGAGCAAAAATAGAGCCAGAAACATAGAAGCATGAATAGACTGTTGAATCTCAGATGGAAAGCTGGGAAGGGTGGATGGGAAGGACAGGAGCATATATCATAACCCGTGGACACAATGGGTCGGTGAGGGCCTTGGGGTGGGAAGGACAGGAGCAGGCTGGAAGAGGCTAATGGGGGATAAAAGAGGACCTATGCAATACATTCAACAATAAAGATTTAAAAATAAATAAATAAATTTCTGACAGAATATATATATATATATATATATATATATATATATATATATATCCAGCGACTGTTACAGTGGAACAAGCAGAAAGATCAGAACAACTGGTCGCTATGAAGCGCACTGACCACCAGGGGGCAGATGCTCAACGCAGATGCTCAACGCAGGAGCTGCCCCCTGGTGGTTAGTGCATTCCCACAGTGGGAGCGCCACTCAGCCAGAAGCAGAACTCATGGCTGGCAAGCGCAGCAGCAGTGGCGGGAGCCTCTCCAGCCTCCTCGGCAGTGCTAAGTAGCAGCAAGCCAAGTGGTAAGGAGCGAGCAAGCGGGTGGTTAAGAGCGAGGGGTTCCGGATTGTGAGAGGGATGTTCGACTGCCAGTTGATCAGGCCTAAACCAGCAGTCAGGCATCCCCCAAGTGGTCCCGGATTGCAAGAGGGTGCAGGCCAGGCTGAAGTACACCCCCCAAGCCCCTGCCCTCTCCCCTATGCATGAGTTTTGTGCACCGGGCCTCTAGTAAATAAATAAAAACATATTTTTAAAAAATAGAGCTAGCATACTATTCAGCAATCCCACTATTCAATATGAACCTGAAGGAAATGAAATCTGTATCTCTCATTCCTGCACTCCCATTTTCATTGCAGCATTATTCACAATTGTCAAGATATGAAATCAACCTTAGTGTCTGTCGACAGATGAATAGATAAAGAAAATGTGATTATATACACAGAGAGACAAACACACGCCAACACTGGAATATTAATCAGTCTTCAAAAAGAAAGAATTCCTGCCATTTGAAACAAAATGAGAATATGCATGGAGGACATTATGGTAAGTGAAATAAACCAAAGAAAGCAAGTGTTTCATGTTATTATTTATACTAGTGGCCTGGTGCACAAAATTTGTGCACGGGGGTGGGTATGTTCCTCAGCCTGGCCTGCATCCTTTCCAATTTGGGACCCCTCGAAGGATGGCCTACTGCCAGTTTACAGGGATCGGGCCTAAACTGGCAGTCGGACATCCATCTCGCAATCCAGGACTGCTGGCTCCTAACCACTCACCTGCCTGCCTGCCTGCCTGATTGCCTCTAGCCACTCTGCCTGCTGGTCTGCTTGCTCCCAAATGCCCCCCCACTGCCAGCCTGCTTGCCCCCAAATGACTCCCCGCCAGCCTGATTACCCCAAACTGCCCCCCCTGCTGGCCTGCTCATCCCCAACTGCCCCCCTGCTGGCCTGCTCACTCCAAACTGCCCCCCCACAGTCCTGATCACCTCCAACTGACCCCCACTGATGGCCTGCTTGTCCCCAACTGGCCCCCCTGCTGGTCTGCTTACCCCCAATGGCCCTGCTCCCCACCAGCCTGATCACCCACAACTTCCCTCCCCTCTTGGCCTCTAACTGCCTCTACCTCTGCCCCGCCACCATGGCTTTGTCCAGAAGAACATCTGGAAGGTCTCCCAGGCTAATTAGCATATTACCCTTTTATTAGTATAGATGAATTACTTTATAGAATGGGCATTTTATTACAGCTGGTTTCCCATGGCATTTTTTCTAAAGAAGTAAAAATTACTTTAAAAAATGTTTCAGGAAGACTTTGAGAAATTTACAGTATCTGCTTTTCTTCCAAGAAAGTTGTCACTTTTATGCCAGAGTGAGTGAGAATTATTTGTATGCTTTGTATGTCAGCATTGGGCCACTGCGACTGGGGGGCACTTAGCTTGACTTGAGAGTAATTATCTTGCTCACTGGCTGGGAGGGAGGGTGTGTGGCAGAGGAGATAAATACTTGGTTCTGGATTATTCATAGATTGCTGACTTTCTGGACTGCTTGTGCAAGCACCTCCTTTTATTGATGTCCACCTTCTATTGACAGACATCTACCCTGGTAGAGAAATGAGATGAAACTCTCTTTCTTGTCATTGTAAAAAGCATTTGAATTCCTAAGGTGTGATAAGACCACCCAGCCATCCACAGTCAAGGTACACATTTTCATGGAGGATGTTCCCACTCTTGAATAAATCAAAGCAATTTTTTCTTTTAATTTAAACTTTCTTCTATAACTGTTTTCTTGTTACTTAAAAGCTAGTTTTTTTAAAAAACTACTTCCAAAGCTTTTCAAGCTGTATATGTCCTTGGAATGAATTTATAAATTAGAATTGAGCCTGGCCAGTGTGACTCAGTGGTTTAGCATCGACCTATGAACCAGGAAGTCACAGTTTGACTCCAGGTCAGGCCACATGCCCGGATTGTGGGCTTGATCCCCAGTAAGGGTCGTGTAAGAGGCAGCAGATCAATGATTCTCTCTCATCATTGATGTTTCTTTCTTCTTTTTTTAAATATATTTTATTGTTATTTTACAGGGAGGAAGGGAGAGGGATAGAGAGTTAGAAACATCGATGAGAGAGAAACATCAATCAGCTGCCTCCTGCACACCTCCTACTCAGGATGTGCCCGCAACCAAGGTACATGCCCTTGACTGGAATCGAACCTGGGACCCTTCAGTCCACAGGCACACGCTCCATCCACTGAGCCAAACCGGCCAGGGCTCATCATTGATGTTTCTATCTCTCTCCCTCTCCCTACTTCTCTGAATCAGTAAGAATATATTTGAGAGAGAGAGAGAGAGAGAGAGAGAGAGAGAGAGAGAGAGGAGTGTATATGTTTGTAAATAACAAAACATATATTTGATGCTCTTAGAAAGTCTTATTTTCTTTCATTAAAACTTGTGCAGTATAGGGAACTCCATAGATTCTCTTAACTTGAAGAAAGTTAGAGGGAAAGGTACTAATTCAGAGTTCCTTGGGAAAATGTGTCACTTATATATTTTTTATGTTTATTTTTTTTTAAATCAAAAACTGAAATATTTTCTATTCAGAAAATATATTTAGAGCTAAATATCTGCTATAATTTAAAACCTAAAATATCAATTTAAATATTTTAAAAATGGTTGGGATGTTTTGTTTTTTAAATAAGTTAGGTTACTAAAGTTCTACATGTTACTGGATCACCTGGGGTAATTTTCTGATTGGAAAATTAAGAATTACAGTCAGAGGGGAGGACATGAGAATTTTTAAAGAAGATATTCAATTTACTTTAGAAGCCGAACCTCTCTTATCATGTGACTTGTTTTGTATGTCTGTTAAACTATATTATCGCATAAGCATTGCTGCTACTGGGACAAACAGTGACAGTTGATTCGGGTCATTTGAATGTCCACTGTCCGTTTTAATTTGTATGTTCGTTTTGACTCTGTCATATGCTCAAACTTCAGTGGAAGTCATGAGAACCTATTATTGTTGCCTGCTCCCTCCTTTACTTTGGAAATATTCTTTCTTACCCAGAGGGACCTTAACTTTGATGTAAGGGATTGTTTCCGTTGCCAATTGTTTTCTTCCTTGCCAAGTAAGACAGTTGTTGTGAACTCTTTGTGATGCCTTCACCAGGATATTTGCAGATGTGGTTGGGAAAAGTCATTTCATCCCCAACCTTTGCATCTCAGGTGCTGAGGTGCTGGGGGTGCCATGGCCATCACAGGGAAGCAAGCCAGCCAGCAACCCCAGCTCCAGGGGTCCGGGATTGCTGGCTGGCCTGCACCCGGGCTCTCTCTGCCTCCAATCCAGAATGCAATCACTGATCACCAGCCACCTTTGCCCGCCCCCCACTTCTTGCCTGCCACTTGGGTTTCCGATCCCTTTCGCCTCCTAGGATTGTGCCTATGTATGCAAATTAACCGCCATCTTGGTTGGCAGTTAATTTGCATATCACCCTGATTAGCCAATGGGAAGCATGTCGGAGATACGGTTAATTACCGTGCTTGTATATTATTAGATAGGATGTGGAATAAATAAAAAATGTAAATCATATGATACTTGTCTTTCTCTGACTGGCTTATTTCACTTAACAAAATGCTCTCCAGGTATACCCATGCTGTCGCAAAGAGTAAGTTTTCCTTATTTTTAATACCAAGTAGTATTCTGTTGTGTAAATGTACTGTTAACCAGTGTCACAATAAATTAAATAAAAATTAATAAATGAATAAATAAAGTTATCTATGTGAGGTGAATGGATGCTGATTAACTTGATTGTGGTAATCATTTCACACTGTAAACATATATAAAATCATGGTGTGCACATTAAATATATTCAATTTTATTTGTCAACTAGAGGCCTGGTGCATGAAATTCATGCACTTGGGGGAGGGTCTCTCAGCCCAGATTGTGAGAGGATGCAGGCCAGGCCTAAGGACCCACCAGTGCATGTCATAGCGACTGGTCAACTGGTCGACTGTCTGCTCCTTGGTGGTAAGTACACGTCATAGCGAGCAGTTGAGCAGCCTTAGTGTATCATTAGCATATTACTCTTTGATTGGCTGAATGGCTGACCAGACAACTGGACACTTAGCATATTAGGCTTTTATTATATAGGATTACCCCTCAATAAAACTGAAAAAATGATAAATTGGGAGTGAATCAAACTGGAACCTCAGTCAGTTGACTCAGTAAAAACACTTCTAGTCTGAAGAAGTTAAAATCATAGCAATCACTTGACCAATTTGTATGCATTTAGACTGAATTTAATATGGATCACAGTAAAAGTACTCTCTCAGCCTACCCAAATAAAGTATACCTTAATCTAGTAAAAAAATACTACTGAATAAGTTATATATCTTATCTATTAATAAGTCAGTAATTTTTCATTTTTACCTTATAAGTTTTATGTTAAATATTTAATAAATGCTCCATTGAAGAGTCATTGAAGAAACCACAATAACATGGTAAGTATTTTAGAATGAACAACCAACTGAAATAAATAACTTTAAGCACATAAAATGATTATTTGTCAATTTTTTCCACTTTACTATATCTTGAAAGGAGACTACATTTTAGTGAGTTTCTAAGTTTGTTCATAAAGAATATTCCCAAGATGCACTAAATTCCCCTACATAAGATGGGTGGGTGTTCACTTTAACCAACACCTCCATGGCTTTGTTATTTTTACAAAAAACAACTCAATGCTAATTAGTCGCCCTCAGTCAAATTAACTGAATTGGCTGTCTGGTTTCTTTCTATGTCACACAGAATTTTAAGCAATTCCATCAATCTGGCAGTTTCAAGTGATATACACAGAGGTTACTAGAGGGGCAGGAATATCACATACAATGACATGAACAGGAAAGCTGATATGAATAATTAGCATAATTCACAGTATATTCTCTTTGACCTATGTCCACTTAAAAATACAAAAATATATGAATATCTTAATGACACAAATGCCATACACAAGTCTCTAAAAAAGCAACAAAGTCATTCACAAATGGTAGATGGAACCTACACTTAGTTGTCTTTTGACTAACAGCACATACCTCTTAGTATATAGACTGTCTAAGAAAATTCTTATTACCTAGAAAAAATAATTGGTAAGTACAATTATGGTTCTTTAAAGATATTCACTCTTTTCTTTTCTTTTCTATTCTTTTCTTTTCTCTTTTCTTTTCTTTTCTTTTCTTTTCTTTTTTGTTGAAGTTTAGTTTACTACTTTAGAAAAGTCAAG
This sequence comes from Myotis myotis, assembly GCF_014108235.1. Taxonomy (NCBI): domain Eukaryota; kingdom Metazoa; phylum Chordata; class Mammalia; order Chiroptera; family Vespertilionidae; genus Myotis; species Myotis myotis. The sequence continues at coordinate 102,824,486 of NW_023416346.1, read as the reverse complement.
AATTGGGCTGAGGTCATAAACAACCGATATTGAAAATTCTTAAAATACGTATGTCTAAAAGAGCCACCAATCCTGACTTGCTATATTGTTACAAACCAGTTTAAACACATGAGAGCTTCCAGTTATGTCCATAAAAAGGTACATTCTACCTCCTTAAGCAAACATGTCTTTTAAAAAGGTTAAGAAAATTCACAGTTTAAATAAGAGGAAAAAATAATGCAACTCAGGTATGACCTGTGATATTTGAGCTTCTGGATCAAATGTTTTCCCCTGTAGAATAATACCACTCTTGACTCTGTTGTATTATATTAAATTATTAGTATTAGTACAACCTCTTTATCTTTAAGAAATGCAAAAGTGGGACCTGGCTGAGTAGCTCAGTTGGTTAGAGTGTTGTCCAGATATATCAAGGTTGCAGGTTTGATCCCAGATCAGGGCATATACAAGCATCAACCAATGAGTGCATAAATGAGTGGAACAACAAATCAATGTTTCTCATTCTCTCTTTCCCCCTACTCTTCTCTCTCTAAAATCAATAAAGAAAAAAAATTAAAAAGTAATGCAAAAGTAATAACTGGCAGCACTTCTAATAAATGCAGAAAGTCTAACCTAGTTTTCACATAGGAGGGTAATGGAGAAAAAGGCCAAGTTTTGTTGTACTGAGTAAAAGAAATCTACATGGGTTTAAGTTACAATAATTTGAAGTTATAAATCAGAATATTATCTTCCTTTTATTCTACATGTCATTATTTTCTAGAAACTGTTGAGCAAATAGAATGTACTTTCCAGTAATGTTTCACAGAGTAAATAATTTTACGACAAACTCAGTGGAATAGAATGCTTATGCTGGAGTGAACATTCACCAGAGGGCACTGTACTGCATAAAAACAGATAAGCCAGATTCTTCCAGTGTATAGTTTAAATGTGTAAAGATAAGGATGCTATGATTTTCCACACCATCTTAAAATAAATGGAAAGCAAACTTACTTTTTTTAAAGTACGAAAAACATCCAGACTCTTTCCTTTTCTAAACGTCTATGGAAGCTAAAGATACTATAATGCATGTATTGACAATACATTATATTATTTTGTTATTTCATGTGTGCACATATTGTTTACCCAGTATGAACAGATAGATCATTTACTTCATGGAATCCACCACATCTGCCCTAGTGCTGAAAATATTAGAACACTACTTAAATTTATTTTAGAGTGTTACATAGAGTTAACCATGATAACAACTTAGAACAACAATCCATCAAATCTCTATTTCATATCCCATAATGGAAGACTGGATCTTTTTCAAATATTAATCTTGTTAATTAGCATTAACTGAGCATTCACTGTGTGACATACCCTGTGCTAAGCCATATAACACACACAAACACACACACTTTATAAAAATACTGTGTTTTTTTTACTATATCACCTGATTTGGACAAAATTTCTCACTGTTAAAGTTATGCAAATAGATTAAATAGTAAAACTAGAAGCAGCTATTTGGGTCTTTTAAACTTTAATAAAATATTTATTATGTTTCAGTTAAACACTTCCAATTTATAAGGCTCTTTTTTGTGGAAAATTGAAATACTCAAGTCTTGTTACTGATTTCAAGGAGAAAACCTAGAAAGCAGCAATTAAATGAATAACATGCTCTCTTCTTTAGCTACAGTTAGGTTCTTTTGGAGACTTTTCCCAAACACAATTGTTCATTTCAACACTATTCATATTATTGGGAAGATGGAGTGATCTTTTTGAATATTCTTCTATGAAAATGTGCTTGTGTATAAATCTGAAACTGCATTGAAGTACACTGAACAGACATTAAACACATCTGGGATATTGATAGAGGCAAGGTGAGCACCTAGTGATAAGTGTGTCATAGTGAATATGGGCCAACCTTGCCTCCCCTACAAAGAACAGGTCAGGGAGCCATTAAATGTTGAAAACCAAAGTAAAAATAAAGAATCAAAACTGAGTAAGACTAATTAAGAGAGATAGTTTTGAAACCTAAGTTTTTAAGTTGTTTTGAAAGGGGAAGAGACATGTATTAGTGGAAAAGACTGGGAAGGGCTCTCTAGAAATGAGTGTGTCTTGAGTGAGGAAAATTGAAGCAGATTAATATGTCTGCAGAAGACACTTCATCATAGAGAATAATGAGTAATGAAATTGGTCAAATAAATATGCAGTGGATGAAAAAAAGGAGTTAATATAGTAGTTTATGGTAGTATTGATACCATTCTAATTAGTTAATAGGAAAGGAGCAAAAGGGAGGCCAGACATTATAGGCATGTCATTTGGGCAGCTTCACCAGGAAGCTGCAATTTCACATTCCCCAGGGAACCACCAGCCCATTCCCCACAGGTCACTGGGGGAACTGGTCCAGAAAAGGGGAAGATGGGCACATATGTAATAAATCAGGGTGACACTATGAAAATGCCTGTAAGTCAAGCATGGGGAACCATGGATTGGCTAGAGTAGGCAGAGGGCCATTGCAAACCCATGAAAATTTGAGAATACATAATCTCCCAAACAAAGGAGTTCTCTTTCTTGGCTAGTGGGACTCTCTTGTTCCTGCTTCTTTGTTTTTACCCATGTTTCCTTCATGTCCGTGTGGCCATCCGGATCCCACACCCAGTGGACTAATGAACTACAGCTGGAAACACAAAGTAAGTTAGCCTAATGCTGGATTATATTGTGTCCTAACATGGAATGGAAACTAGACACTGGCTCTGATTCTGGCTCTGCTTAAGCCACGGCTACACTTCTGTCTTGGGGGAGCAAAGGGAAATGGGATGTTGGAAAATCAGGAGTTTGATTCCACAGAAATAAAGCTTTCTACAATATTTCCAGTGGGGGCCTCCAGAAAATCATATTCCAACAGTACCCCAAGACCCCACTTCTACCAATATCATTATGAAAATAATGAAATGAGAGATTTGCATAAGAGTCCAGAGAAAAGATGGTCTCAGAGATATTGAGAAGAAAGAATCAAGAGGATTTGGTACTTTGAATGTGAAAGACAAAAAATGTGAATATTTTTTAAAAATTATAAGATTAACAGTATAGGGGATTCAGTGACACTATTAATAAGATGAAAAAATAGAAAGAGTGACTATCTGATAATGAGAAAATGATAAATTCATTTTATGATGTTTCAATGCTATCAGGGCATTTAAAATAAATACAAAAACTGAATATTTTATGTAAATATTTTGTGTATTCTTTATCCAGCTATAACCTAAATAACACTTTTACTAAGAAGTTTAGTACCATAGCCTAAGAAAAGTCTTCTCTATATTCTTTTGGTTTGCTGCTTAATGACTAACACACCCTACTTGAGGGCCTTCAGACTGAATTAGCAAACATAACACTTTATATAAATCATTCTGAGGCTGTTATAGAGCAATAGAGGCTATTGTTATTTTAAACATGCCTGTTTATGAGGTGTTCTTGTTTGTTATTTGAACCGATCAATATGATGGAGTCTTAAAAAGCCATTAAATAAATGACATTTGGTTATTGTCATGGTTTATGAAGGTGAATGCAACCAGTCTCCCAAGCACCCCAAATTATCTTTCTTCCTACTTAATATAATTAAATTTTAATTCCAGTGATAAAAATAGCAATAGGAATGGTCTATCGCACTCAGACATTTCTGCTAGAGTTAATGATTTAAAAAAATCAAAATTTCAAATTACTTCTAACTTCTTGTACTTTATAAAGATTTGTGTATGACTATGGAGACCTATAGTATTTTCCATAGAATTTAGCTACATTAATTTTTAATATTCTCAGGACCAATTCCAGCATTTTATAGAAATGTTGAAAATTTTCTAAATTATTTTCAGCAACTGACCACTGGTCATATAAAGATTCTCAGAGTTGCCGAAACCGGTTTGGCTCGGTGGATAGAGCGTCAGCCTGTGGACTGAAGGGTCCCAGGTTTGATTCCGGTCAAGGGCATGTACCTGGGTTGTGGGCACATCCCCAGTGGGGGATGTGCAGGAGGCAGCTGATCGATGTTTCTCTCTCATCGATGTTTCTAACTCTCTATCTCTCTCCCTTCCTCTCTGTAAAAAATCAATAAAATATATTTTTTTTTAAAAAAAAAAAGATTCTCAGAGTTATTTCTAGTTAATCTTTTCCTATTTTTTCTGGTAAAATAATCAAGCAAAAAATGTTCGCTGTCTACCATGTACTCAGTCATGTGATAAATACTTTGAGGGAGACAACAGAGCTTAAGGCAAGTTTTAGTTTCCTACTGTTGCTATAATAAATTACCACAAACTTAGTGCTTTAAAATATCACAGACATATTTTCTTATGGTTCTGGAGGGCAGAAGTCTAAACTAAAAATATCAGCAAATCAGGTTCCTTCCAAGAAGAATCCATTTCCTTGCCTTTTTTCAGTTTCTAGAGGCTACCTGCCTTCTTTGGCTCATGGCTACTTCCTCACATCACTCCAGCCTCTTGCTTCTATTGTTACAACCCCTACTACTGTCTCTGACCTTCCTACTTTGGTTTTATAAGGCCCATTGTGATCACATCAAGTCTACTCAGATAACTCAGGATATCATTTGAAGGTTCTTAACCTTAATCAAATCAGCAAAATTCCTTTACCATGAAAGTAACATTCACTGGTTCGAGGGATTACAATGTGGACATCTTTGGGGAGCAATTATTCAACCTACAACAGGGCACAACATATTGAAAAGATAGAAACCGATGTCAAATATCTCATCTGGTAAGATCAGAGGTGTAGCCAGACATAAATACTCTATCAGAGAGGAGAACCAAGATGGAGGCATAGGTAAATACCTCTACTTGCTGCCTCTCACAACCACAAAAATTACAACTGAAAGACGGAACAACTATCATCCAGAACCACGGGAAAGCTGGCTGAGTGGAAGTACTACAACCAGAGAGGTAAAGAAGAAAGCGCACTGAGACTGGTAGGAGGTGTGGAGGGATGGAATGGGCTGGCACCCAGGTGCACTGCTTTTTTAATCAGGAAGGAGATACAAGCTCCCACTAGCTCTGAACTCCAGTTCCGGGCGAGACTCTGGGGGACCCAGACACATACGGGGAGAAACTGGACTGTCTGGTATCAGGGCAGGAACACGAGGGTGGCTTTCTTTCAGATGGAGGTGCTCACAGTGGTCATTGTTCCTATGCTGGGACCTCTCCAGTGCAGGGCTGACTGGCAGCCATTGCTGTTTGCTCCGCCCGGGTGATTCCCTGAGATCCCACCCCACCCAATTTACAACCCCACCCAAGCTGTGCACAGTGCTTTTGCATATGAATGGCCTGTCCTTTCTCAGCCTAAAACCTGTCAAACAGGAAGCAGTTGGGTCAGGGAGCCCCAAAGCTATCAAGAAGGCCCAAGTCCAGAAGAAGCAGCCTGCCTTGCTTCATAGCTGGGCCTCTTCTGGACACTTCCAAACCTGATACAAAGAGGAGGATTCTGCAGATCTCTCTGTAGCTTCTGCTGGGTGGCTTCAAGCAGTGGCTGACTTTGAACCTACTTGGAGATCCAAGAGCCAGTGTACCCACTGGTCATTGTGAGACCATACCAGATTAAAACTCTTAACATTCATAAGTGACACACTGAAGGTGCAGACTCAGTGAGCACCAAAGCCCCACTGAAGCAAGTCCTGCCCCATAAGGGTGTCTCCTGCACAGCAGTTCTCCCAGTGAAGACATACCTGGTCCTCACAGCCAATTGGCCAGGAAGTCAATTCCTCCCAGTGATACCAAAAGCAATCAAGGCTTAACTACAACAAGACAGTGCACACAACCCACAAAGGGGTGCACCAAGAGCATCCAACTCAGGTGATGAAGGAAGCTGAGCCACTAGGCCCTATAGGACACTTACCACACAAGGCCACTCTATCAACTCAAGAAGACTTAGCAGCTACCCAATACATACAAACAAACACAGGGAAGTGGACAAAATGCTAAGAAAAAGAAACATGTCACAAATGAAATAAATGGATGAAAGCAAAATACTGGATAAAGAGTTCAAAACCACATTTATAAGGTTACTCAAGAATCTTCTATAAACCTCTGAGGAACTTAGTGAGACCTTCAAGGATCTTAGTGAGAATGCCAAAAAATGGAAAAGGACTAGTCAGAAATTAAGTATACACTGACTGAAATAAAGAATAATATACAAAGATTCAACACAAGACTAGAGGATCCCAAGAATCAAGTCAAAGATTTGAAATATGAAGAAGCAAAAAACACCCAACTGGAAGAGCAAAAAGAAAAAAGAATCCAAAAATATGCAGATAGTGTAAGGAGCCTCTGGGACAACTTCAAGCATACTAACATCCGAATTATGGGGGTGCCAGAAGAAGAGAGACAGCAAGATATTGAAAACCTATTTGAAGAAATAATGACAGAAAACTTCCCCTCCCTGGTGAAAGAAATAGACTTACAAGTCCAGGAAGCACAGAGAACCCCAAACAAAAGGAATCCAAAGAGGACCGGACCACACTAAGACACATCATAATTAAAATGCTAAGGGCAAAAGACAAAGAGAGAATCTTAAAAGCAGCAAGAGAAAAACAGTTAGTTACCTACAACGGAGTACCCATACGACTGTCAGCTGATTTCTGAACAGAAACTATGCAGGCCAGAAGGGAGTGACAAGAAATGTACAAAGTGATGAATAGCAAGAACCTGCAACCAAGACTACTCTACCCAGCAAAGCTATCATTCAGAATTGAAGGTCAGATAGCTTCACAGACAAGAAAAACCTAAAGGAGTTCATCACCACCAAACCAGTATTATAATGAAATACTAAAGTGTATTCTTTAAGAAGAGGAAGGAGACGAAAAAGGTAAAGATAAAAAATTATGAACAACAAAGTGACAACAAATACATATCTATCAACAAGTGAATTTAAAATTCAAGTGAATAAAAAATCTGACGAACAAAAATAAACTAGCGAATGTAATAGAATCAGGGGCATGGAAAGAGTGGACTGACAATTCTCAGGGGGAAGGGGTTGTGGTGATGCAGGAAGAGATTGGACAAAGATCTTACACCTATCGATGAAGACAGTGGCGGGGGGGGAGGGGCAAGGGCCTGGTGTGGGGTGGGAACTGCGTGGAGGGGAGCTATGGGGGGGGGAGGAACATCTGTAATAATCTGAACAAAAAAAATTTTTAAAAATATTCTATCATAGGCATTATCAAAAAACAGCTCCTTACCTATAACAAAACTGAAATCTGGGAGAACAGGGCAACACAACTCTTCCCAACTACTACTCACTCTGATTTTTAATCACTATCTTCCCTTATTTGCTGACTTATAGCAATTATACAGTAGCCCAGAGACAAGAGAATGGACTCGACAACTCAAGCCAGTTACACACATAGCAGAAATTGGTTGGTCTGGAGTTATTACTGAGGATACTTTTTTTTCTTTATTGATTAAGGTAGTACATATGTGTCCTTATCCCCCCCATTGCCCCCACCCTCCCACTCATGCTCTCACCCCCTGGTGTCTGTGTCCATTGGTTAGGTTTATATGCATGCATACAAGTCCTTTGGTTAATCTCTCCCCCTTACCCCCATCCTCCCCTACCTTCCCTCTGAGGTTTGATGGTCTGATCTATGCTTCTCTGTCTCTGGATCTGTTCTTGTTCATCAGTTTATGTTGTTCATTACATTCCACAAATGAGTGAAATCATGTGATATTTATCTTTCTCTGACTGGCTTATTTCGCTTATCATAATGCTCTCCTGGAACTGGAGGATACCTTTTATTTTATCAACTAGAGGCCCATTGCACGAAGAGATTCATGCAATAGGCCTTCCTTCCCCTGGTTGCCGGCACCTGTTTTCCTCTGGCACCCAGGACCCAGGCCTTTGCTCTGGCCGCAGTGGAGAAGCCAAGCCTCTTCAGTCTTCAGTCCTCTTCAGTTGTCTTCAGACTTCAGTCTTCACTTGGCACCTGCATATGCAAATTAACCTCCATCTTTGTTGGATTAATTTGCATACTCATCCTTATTGGCTGGTGGGCATAGCAGAGTGACACCAATTTGCATATTTCTCTTTTATTAGTGTAGATTGTACAGATAAAAATACCTAAAATATACCAGGCCACATAAAATTTATAAGTTATCTTTCTCTTGGGTTAAGCAGGCTATCTAACCAGGAAAGTAACCTCTTTAACTACTAGCACAGCATTTGCTTATTAGCAGTCATTGGATGACAGGTCAGTAGTTGTCTGCAAACCATAGTACAAGTATATGACAATAAATCATACCTAAGAGCCCATTATCATTTAGTTTATCCCATCTTCTTGATATATCTTTCCTCTAACCGTATTACCACCCTTTTGACATTCTATGTCCTAGAGTTTCCTTCTTTCTCATAGTGTAATTTCATTCTGGGACCTTCTCAGTTTCAAATTATAAGGCTTTTCTAAAACTATTTTTCATAAAGACCATCTAAGTCAGATAGCAAGTTACCTTATTCATTACAATGGAATAATAATTACATGCCAATTCAGTAATGGAGTGCTCTGAGCCAATTAACATTTGAATGGAATGTGGGTGTTTTTGTTTTGTTTGTTTTGCTTTTGTTGCTGCTTATTATTATTAAATTTTCATTTTTTACTGTAAAAAAAAAGAATTACATGCCAATGAAAATATCTTGCAGGTTCTCCTTTATGTGGCAAGATTTGACAGTTGGAACCAAAACTAAACCTTTTCAAAATACTCTTACAGTTGTTTATGCCTTGCCAAAAATTGAGGAGAAATTTTCCTCTGATGGCATCAATAATAATTTCCAGGTAGTTGACACCTCTGACCATATTTTCACAATATCCAGTCAAACTTATCCCTCTGCTCATGAAATGTGTGTGTTATGTGCCATTGAACTGGCTCCAACTCCTGGTTACCCTATGAATGAGTGATGTTCAGTGTCCTGTCCTCAGAAGCCCTGCTCACCTCCTGTAGACTCATGTCTATGGCTTCTTTTTTTAAAAAAAATCCTCACCTGAGAATATGTCTTTATTGATTTTAGAGAGAAAGAGGGACAGAGAGAGAGAGAGAGAGAGAGAGAGAGAGAGAGAGAGAAAGAATCATAAATGTGAGAGAGAAAAATCAATAGGTTGCCTCCCGTATGTGCTCCGACGAGGGACTGAACCACAACCTAGGTATGTGCCCTGACAGAGAATCAAACCTGCAACCTATTAATGTATGGGAGGATGCTCCAATCAACTGAGCCACCCAGCCAGAACTATGGCTTCTTTTATGGAGTCAATCCATCTAATATTTGATCCTACTCTTTTTTCTACTGCTTGAAGATTTTCCCAACACTATCGCCTTTTCCAAAAAACCCTGCCTTCTCATTATGGGCCTGAAGTAGGACAGCTTCTGTTTTGTCATTTTTCCCCCAGTGATATTTCAGGCTTAATTTGCTCTAGGACCCATTTTTTTTTTGTTTTTTTTCTGGTGGTATAGGGTATTCATAGAGCTCTCCTCCAACACCATATATCAAATGAATCATTTATTTTTCCTATCATTCTTATTCACTGTCCAAATTTCACATCCATACATAGTAATTGGTAATATGAGGGTATGGACAATTTTAGCTTCAGTCTCTAATGACACATCTTTGCTCTGGGTGATCTTTCTTAGTTCTCCATCGATTCCCTTCTGAGGCCTAGCCCTCTCATGATTTGTTTAATACCTTTCATGAAATTTTACTGTAATTCTATATTACCACAATACTTCATTAACTACTGTTAAAAAGCTATTTCAAGATCTCTAAGTAAATTTAGTTATATGGCAATGAAAATGATATTGTAGGAAACACTGTCCACTGACCAGAGGATTCAAAGTAAGTTCATTGCCATTTCTTTTCCACCAGTGTCAGATTGGCTTTGATAATACACCTACTCCTTCTGGGACTTGGTTCTTTCATTCACAAAATGAGGTAGTACCAACTTAAAAAAGGAGTCATGAAAATATATGTATGAAAAAGGAAGTCCACCTATGCCCCACAATTTAGATCACTACTATTATTAGGAAAATGCTAAATGACTTACATATTCTATATCCCTGCCTGACATCTGGACCTCTGTATCTGTGGATTCTCATTATTTCTTTCACCAATATGCTTCTTTTGCATTATTGTATGAAATGTGGTCTCTCATTGCCCTTGAAGTCACAGTAAATTGCATAATTAAATCCTTGCAGTAGAGATGTAAGACTTTCCCACTTTATAGCTCCCTATAAACATCCTACTTAATATTCAACAGCCTGCCTGAATTATTTTTAAAGGATTGTTACTACCTGTCTTCAAAACACCATTTTATCATTTAAAGGCAGTAGACAAGAGAAACAGAACAATGGTAGGTTAAATTATTCTATTTTCCCCTGAAATATATCGTGTATTATTGGAATGTTTATTGAGTTCAATGAATAAGTGAAGTGAAAAAAATAAATAGATATTCATTATACACATTACAATATCTAGCCCATTTATAATCAGGGCTTGATGGAAGTATATTTGAATAAAAATAGCATTTTTGAAACCAGCCAGTGTTTCTTAGTGATTGAGCATCAACCCATGAATGAGAAGTCATGGTTCAATTCCAATCAGGGCACATGACCAGATTGTGGGCTTGATCCCCTGTGGGGGGCGTGCAGAAGGCAGCCGATCAATGATTCTCTCTTATCATCAATGTTACTGTCTCTCTCTCCTTCTCTTTTCTTCTCTGAAATTAAAAAAAAAAACCATATTTTTTAAAATTAGCATTTTCCAATAATATTAGCCCTCATAAATGCACTAGTATATACCAATGATCAAGATAAGTTCTTCATGGAATTAATTGACATTTTTAGAACTTTTCAGCCCAAAGCCACAGACTTTACATTCTTATCAAGGGCACATGGGACATTTCCAAAGATAGGCCACATGTTAGGACACACACTAAGGCTCTACAAGTCCAAGAAGATTGAAATTATATTAAGCATCTTCACAGATCAAAATGGCATGAGATTAGAAATTAACTACAATAAAAACAATCAAAAACATTCAAACACATGGATGCTAAATAGCATGCTATTAACAATGAATGGGTTACCAAAGAGATCAAGGAAGAAATAAAAACATTCTGGAAAACCAAGATGACAGAATAGGTAAACACCGGAGATTGCTGCCTTGAACAACCACTTCAAAAATAAAACTAAAAGATGGAATGGACATCATTCAGAACCAAAGGAAGGCTGGCTAAGTGGAAATTCTACAACTAGAAGGAAAGAGAAAAGCATACCGAGACTCAGAGGAGGTGCAGTGCAGAAGTAAAATAGTAAGGTACAGAGGCGCACACGGAGTGGGCTGGGGCCTGAAGGCGCAGTTGTCATTTTCAATCGGGAGGGAGTCTCAGGCTCTGAGCTCCAGTTCCAGACAAGTCTCTGGGGACCCAGACTAATACAGGAGAAGCGGGACTGTATGGCATCGGTCGGAACTCGAGGGCAGCTTTCTCTAGGAGGGGCTTGCAGCAATTGCCGAGACACTGAGAAGCAGGGCCTCTGAGAGCAGCCATAACTGCTAGCCCAGCCCTGTTGATCCTGTGGGACCCGCCCCGCCCAAGCCCTGCAGGGAGGCTTTTGCTGGATAGCCTAAGGCAGAGGCTAGATTAGCACCTCCCTAGAAACCCAGGAGCCAGTGTACCCAGAGGTCAGAGTGGGACCATCCAGTTTGCAGCTCCATGGAAACATAAACGACACACTCAGGGGGCAGACTTAGTGAGCACCAAAGCCCCATTGAAGCACGTCTTGCCCCGGAAGGGTGTCTCCAGCACAGAAGTTCTCCCACTGCAGACACAGCTGATTCTCACAGCCAATTGGCCTGGAGGTCAATTCCTCCCAGTGATACCTACAACAATCAAGGCTTAACTACAACAAGACTGTGCACAAAGACCATAAGGGGGTGCACCAAGACTGTCCTCCTCAGGTAATTGGGGAGGCTGAACCACTGGGCCCTAGAGGACACTTAGCACAGAAAACCACTTAATCAACACAGGGAAGCATAAAAAATGCGGAGACAAAGAAAAAGGACACAAATGACAGAAATGGAGGAAAGCAAACTACTGGATATAGAGTTCAAAACCACACTTTTAAGGTTTTTCAAGAATTTTCTAGAAACGGCCGATAAACTTAATGAGACCTACAAGAAATCTAATGAGACCCTAGAGGTTGTGATAAAGGACCAACTAGATATTAAGCATACACTGACTGAAATAAAGAATATTATACAGACTCCCAACAGCAGACTAGAGGATCACAAGAATCAAGTCAATGATTTGAAATCCGAAGAAGCAAAAAACACCCAACCAGAAAAGCAAAATGAAAAAAGAATCCGATAATACGAAGATAGTGTAAGGAGCCTCTAGGACTGCTTCAAGCGTACCAACATCCGAATTATAGGGGTGCCAGAAGAAGAGAGAGAACAAGGTATTGAAAACCTATTTGAAGAAATAATGACAGAAAACTTCCCCCACCTGGTGAAAGAGATAGACTTACAAGCCCAGGAAGCGCAGAGAACCCCAAACAAAAGGAATCCAAAGAAGACCACACCAAGACACATCATAATTAAAATGCCAAGAGCAAAAGACAAAGAGAGAATCTTAAAAGCAGCAAGAGAAAGAAAGTCAGTTACCTACAAGGGAGTACCCATATGACTGTCAGCTGATTTCTCAACAGAAACTTTGCAGGCCAGAAGGGAGTGGCAAGAAATATTCAAAGTGATGAATGCCAAGAACCTACAACCAAGATTACTTTATCCAGGAAAGCTATCATTCAGAATTGAAGGTCAGATAAAGAGCTTCACAGATAAGAAAAAGCTAAAGGAGTTCATCACCACCAAACCAGTATTATATGACATGCAGAAAGGTATCCTTTAAGAAGAGGAAGAAGAAGAAAAAGGTAAAGATACAAATTATGAACAACAAATACACATCTATCAACAAGTGAATCTGAAAATCAAGTGAATAATCTGATGAACAGAATGAACTGGTGATTATAATAGAATCAGGGGCATAGAAAGAGAGTGGACTGACTATTCTTGGGGGGAAAGGGGTGAGGGGGATGCGGGAAGAGACTGGACAAAAATCGTGCACCTATGGATGAGGACAGTGGGTGGGGATTGAGGGAGGAGGGTGGGGTGGGAACTGGGTGGAGGGAAGTAATGGGGGGAAAAAGGAGGAACAAATGTAATAATCTGAACAATAAAGATTTAATTAATCAAAGAAAAGTAAAACACCTAGGTGAGAACAAAAAAAACAAAAAAACAAAAACAAAAAAAAAAACGAAAAAAAAACAAATAAAACATCTGGAAACAAATGAGAATGAACACACAACAACCCAAAATCTATGGAAAACACTGAGAGGGAAGTTCATAGCACTACAGGCCTACCTCAAAAATCAAGAAAACTTTTCATAAGTTATCTAACTCTACAGCTTAAGGAATTAGAAATAGAAAAACAAGAAAAACCCAGAGTAAGTAGAAGGAAGAAAATAATAAAGATTGGAGCAGATATAAATGATATAGAGATTAATAATAATAATAAAGATTAATAAAACCAAAGGCTGGTTCTTTGAAAAGATAAACAAGATTGATGAACCTCTACCCAGACTCATCAAGAAACAAAAAGAGACCAACTGGCATGGCTCAGTTGTTGAGCTTTGACCTATGGACCAGAAGGTAGTGGTTCAATTCCCATTCCTGGGTTTCAGGCTCCACCCCAGTGTGGGGCATGCAGGAGGCAGCTGGTCAATGATTCTCTCTTATCACTGATGTTTCTCTCCCTCTCTCCCTCTCTCTTCCTCTCTGAATTCAATAAAAATATTTTTAAAAGAAACAAAGAGAGAAGACCCAAATAAATAAAATCAGAAATGAAAGAGGTTAAGTAATAACTGACACCACAGAAATACAAAGGATTGTAAAATATATATATATTATGAACAACTATATTCCAACAAACTGTACAACCTGTATAAAACGAACATATGCCTGGAAAAATACATCTTTGCAAAAGTCAGAAAAAAAATGAAAACCTAAATAGACTGATAACTTCTGAGGAAATTAAAGTAGTAATAAAAAATAAATTAAAATTTCCACCAAACAAAAGCTCTGGTCCAAATGGCTTCACGGGGGAGTTTTACCAAACATTAAAGAAGAACTAACACCTATCCTCCTCAGACTATTCCAAAAAAGAAGAGGAAAGAACACTTCTAAGTTTCTTCTTTGAGGCCAGAATTATCCTAATTTCAAAACCAGATAAAAGCACTACAAATAAAGAGAATTACAGGCCAATACTCGTAATGAATATAGATGCTAAGATCCTCAACAAAATATTAGCAAATCAGATCCATCAATACATTAAAAAGATCAGACACCATGACCAAGTGGAATTTATTCCAGGGATGCAAGGCTGGTACAATATTCACAAATCAATAAATGTGATACATCACATAAACAGATTGCAAGACAAAAATCACATGATCATAGCAATTGATGCAGAAAAAGCATTTGACAAAATCCAACACCCTTTTTGATAAAAAAAAAAAAAAAAAAAAAAACCTCTTAGCAAAGTGGCAATAAATAGAGGGATCATACCTAAACATAATAAAAACCATATAAGAAAAACCTACAGCCAACATAATACTCAATGGGCAAAAATTTAAACCATTTCCCCTAAGAACAGGAACAAAACAGGGATGCCTACTTTTACCATTCTGGTACAACATAATGCTGGAAGTCCTAGCCACAGCGATCAAACAAGAAGAAATAAAAGGCGTCCAAATTGAAAAAGAGGAAGTAAGATTGTTAAGACTGTTATTATTTGCAGATGACATGATATTGTACGTAGAAAACCCTAAAGACTCCATCAAACAACTACTATATTTAATTAATAAATTCAGCAACATAGCAGAATACAAAATTGACACCCAGAAATCCATGGCATTTTTATATACCAATAATGAACTCTCAGAAAGAGAAACAAAAAATAAAATAAAATAAAATAAAAAATCCCATTTACCATTGCAACAAAAAAATTAAAATACTTAGGAATAAATTTATTCAAGGAGATAAAAGATCTGTACTTGGAAAACTATAGGGTGTTGAAAAAATGATAGAGGAAGATATAAACCAGTGGAAGAACATACTGTGTTCATGGATTTGTAGAATCAACATAATTAAAATGTCCATACTACCCAAAGCAATCTATAGATTCAATGCAATCCCTATTCAAATACCAATGCTATATTTCACAGATCCATAACTGACACTACAAAAATTTATATGAAACTTAAAAAGATACCAAATATCCACAGCAATCTTGAGAAAGAAGAACAAAGTTGGAGAAATCACAATACCTGATATCAAGTTATACTACAAAGACACTATACTCAAAACAGCCTGGTACTGACACAAGAATAGGTATATAGATCAATGGAACAGAACAGAGAATCCAGAGATTGACCCAAGCCATTATGCTTAATTAATATTTGACAAAGAAGGCAAAAGCATACAATGGTGTCAACACAGTCTCTTCAATAAATGGTGCTGGGAAAATTGGACAGATACATGCAAAAAAATGAAAGTAGACCACCAACTTACATCATAAACAAAAAAACTAAAAATGGATAAAGGACTTAAATGTAAGAGGTGAAACCATAAAAATCTAAGAAGAAACCATAGGCAGCAAAATCTCAGACATGTCTTGTAGTAACATGTTTACTGACACATCTTTGAGGCAGATGTATTATTTTTCTAAAAAGAAAATAAACAAATGGGACTACATCAAAATAAAAGGCTTCTGGACAGCAAAAGAAACCATCAACAAAGTGAAAAGAGAGCCCACTGCATGGGAGAACATATTTGCCAATGACATATCTGATAAGGGGGTAATTTTCAAAATATGCAGGAAACTCATACATCTTAACAAAAGGAAGACAAATAATCCAATTAAATGATGGGTAGAAGACCTAAAAGACAATTCTCCATAGTGGACATACAGAGGCCAAGAGATATATGGAAAAATGCTCAAAATCACTAATCATCCAATAGATGATAATCAAAATGACAATGAGGTACTATCTCACACCTGTCAGAATGGCTATCATCAACAAATCAACAAAGGACAGTGTTGGTGAGGATGTGGAGAAAAAGGAACACTCGTGCACTGCTGGTGGGAATGCAGACTGTTGCAGCCACTATGGAAGACAGTATGGAGTTTCCTCAAAAAACTAAAAATGGAACTCCCATTTGACCCTGTGATCCCACTTCTAGGAATATACCCCAAGAAACCAGAAACACCAATCAGAAAAGCAATATGCACCCCTATGTTCATAGCGGCACAATTTACAATAGCTAAGATTTGGAAACAGCCTAAGTGCCCATCAGCAGATGAGTGAATTAAAAACTTTGGCACATCTACACAATGGAATACTGCGCTGCTGTAAAAACAAAATAACTCTTACCATTTGCAACAGCATTGATGGATGTGGAAATAAGCCAGTCAGAAAAAGATAAGTATCACATGATATCACTCATATGTGGAATCTAATGAACAAAATAGAACTAGAGACATAGAAACACAGAACAGACTGTCAAACCTCAGAGGGACGGTGGGGGTGGGTGGGAAGAGATCAACCAAAGAACTTGTATGCAAATATGCATAACCCATGGACACAGACAATAGGGTGTAAAGACCTAGGGTGGGGATGGGGTTGAGCTAGGAAAAGTCATTGGGGGGAAATGGGGACATATATAATACTTTCAACAATAAAGATTAAAACAAAAATAAAAAGATGTGTTCTTTATTTTAAGCAATAAAAAATATCATTTCAATTTTGTGTTTTTATTTCAAATATCCTTTTCTCAAGCTTGACACAGGTGGTGCCTTCATTTATAAATGTTTAATTAATGTATTATTTTAGTTAGTACAGTATTGTGTAGTCAAAAGAGCATGGACTGGTGTCAGGGAATTCCTGGCTCTACATTGAATAGCTCTTTATCTAATTTCCCTTAGGTTCAGTTTTCTCAATTGCAAAAAGAGACTAGCAATAGCAAACTCATAAGGTGTGAGGATTAAGTTGATTAATGAATGGAAAATTCCAAGCACAGTGTCTAGCTCACAGAGGATGGTCAATAATTGGATATTATTATAACTTCAAACCTTCTAAAAAGATAACAGGCTTCCTTTTTCCTAGAAACTTTAATTGATGAATATTCATTTAATTACAGTGTAGCAGCTATGTCTATGTTTATGTATAGATACATGCATGATATTGGATGCCATTTAATAAATCAGGCTTTTAAACTAGATATTATTATGAGAAGTTAGAAAGTTACTCAATATGTATTAAGTAACCACTATACTGGTATATAGAATATATATGAAAGAAGGCTATATAATGCTATGTATCTGACAAATGTCACTCTGGATAGTTTATTAGAGCTATGAAAATGAGCAAACTTCAAAAGCCCGTACCAAAAAAAAAAGACAAAAATTAATCAGTACTACCAAACTGGTATCAACTAAGGGCAAGATTCTTGAGAACTGAACATACCAGAAGGTTAAGCATGCTTTGGAGAAGGAATCAGGCCCTTTAGCAAACCAAAAGACGTGTTCTTCCCCTGCCACAGCCTCTTAAACTAATTACCTAGAAATTATAGCCTGGGGTTAGACCCTGTCCCATCTCATTAAGATTCCCTACCACCACACAGAATAAAGGATTGCAGAAAAGAAAAAGTCACATTAATGAGAGAAGCACTGAGAAAAAATATTTTTATTCAATTTATTGGGGTGACATTGGTTAATAAAACCATGCATGTTTCAAGTGTACAACTTAATAAAACATCATCTACACACTGCATTGTGTGCCCATCACCCAATGTAAAGTCTCCATTCCCATTTATCCCCCCTTTGCCCACTTCCACCTACCTCCACCGCTCCTTTCCCTCTGGCTAGCACTATACCTAGTACTGTTGTCTGTGGTCTACGTATGACATACATATATGGTTTTGGGGGGAAGGGGTTGTTTTGGGTTTTTTGCTTAATCCCTTCACTTTTTTTTCAATCCAGCTCCTCAATACCTCTCCCCTCTGACAGCTACCAGTCTGTTCTTTGTGTCTATGCTTCTGTTTCTATTTTGTTTGTTAGTTTATTTTGTTCATTAGACTGTGCTTCCCTATATTCTTAGGAAGCTGAGAAGTTTGTCTCTTATAAGTGGGGTTCATTAGAGTCATATATTCTTTCCCACCAAATTACTTACTAACATTTCTCATATAAAAAGTTGCGATACATGAAAAACATGCCAATCAGGTTTTTCAAAAGATCACTCACCATTCCCAGTTATTGAATAGGAGAAATAAAACAGTAGCACATTTGGGGGGGGGTGCAATACTTCCTATGCTTCTGAGTTTTTCTGAAGTATATTATAAGCCCAGCTGTGTAGTTTGGAATTTTAAGGAAGTGTTCCCATAATTCTGGCTATAATGCAATAACAGATGATTAATTTCTCTGAGGTTTTTTTTTTCCCTCCCAATTCTCAGAGAAGATAAGCTGCTTATGTAAAGGGTACCTAATCTCCCATTAGGTGGATAATCAGCTTGCTTTATGTATCCCTTATTCTAGCCCTTAAATGAAAAAAAATAGTGGAGTTACATGTTCAAATTATTTTCTAACTTTCTTGATAATACCTAAAAAGCACTTAATTGCTCCATACTATGTTTTAAAATCTGTTTCTAATAAGCCTATAATTCTATTAGAGGTGCTTTAAGAATCCAGGAGGTGCCGTGGTCTGCAAACTGCAGATCGTGAGCCACATGCGGCTCTTTGGCCCCTTGAATGTGGCTCTTCCTAACCCTTAGGAGTACCCTAATTAAGTTAATAACAATGTACCTACCTATATTGTTTAAGTTTAAAAAATTTGGCTCTCAAAAGAAATTTCAATTGTTGTACTGTTGATATTTGGCTCTGTTGACTAATGAGTTTACCGACCACTGCCCTAGCTGGTTTGACTCAGTGGATAGAGAGTTGACCTGCGGCCTGAAGGGTTCGATTCTGATCAAGCGCACATGCTGGGGTTGCCAGCTCAATCCCCAGTAGGTGGCGTGCAGGAGGTAGCCAATCAATGATTCTCTCTCATCACTGATATTTCTATCTCTCTCTCCCTCTCCCTTCCTCTCTGAAATCAATAAAAAAATATATATATAAAAAAAAATGTCCCATACATGTTTAAAAAAAAAAAGAGTCCAGGAGGTATGGGTAGCACTTCATGTTGTGACTGAGTGAGTGAAGAAGTGGGAATTCTCTCAATCAACTAAAGCAGATCTCTTGTTAATGTATGTAAAAAATGAAATGATTAATTATAAAATATTTATTTTATTAAAACAAAATAAAAATTAGTTTAAATATTACCTGTTTAGTGTCATGTACAACTGAAGTATTGTGAAAAACTAAAAGCCACAGGTTATAAAATCTATTACTACTGTTCCCAAATATTCCAACCATCCTTCTCCAGCTCCTTTAAAACCAAAGAAATATCTGTTCAATGTATTTAGACTTATCGGGAAACCACAGTAATGACTTTGAAGATTAATCCAATCTCAAAAAAAGAATGTATTAACAAGGGAATATACAGTTTACTGTTTTTTTATCATATGATATGGTAAATAACCACATTTGGGAGGGGGTGTAATAATCCTGTTGATTTCTAAAGAGGAATGAGAAATAAAGCTTCATGGGATGACAATGGAATAAGTTCTAAAGGATTCACCCTTCACTTCCAAAAGCTTACTTGGCCCTTCAGAATTTGACGCAATCCTGGAGGCAGTGGTCTATTCACTGTAAAAACCTATGAATGGATGTCCTCCACAGGAATGAATGTCAAATCTCCAGAACAAAATTTTAAAAAGTCAACCTTGGAAAGTCTAATAAGTTAGACTCATTGGCTTCAAGTGTCCAAATAAATAGCTTAAACATTTTCCCAATGAAACTAAACTACAGGCAAAGACATTAAATAAATGCCTATATCTATTTGGCATCGATACAGTAAGGACCTGTCACATTCCAACAGACAATAGCAACTGCTGGTGACCAGTGGATCTTCTCAGTGAACTGAACCAGCGCATGCAGCAGAATAAGCTCAATAAGAAATCATAACATAATGAAAACACTAATCTCAAGAATTTGAGAAAATTAATCTGGCATAATCCACAAATTTTTATGTTCTATTGAGATTATGTTCTTGAGATTTTATTCTCAAGTGCAGTAGGAAATGTTTTATACTACTAGTATACAAGGAAAATATCACTGTAATAGTTAAAACAGAATTCAAATTAATAAAAAACTAAGGACATAAACATTATAATTTCTAACTCCCAAAAATGTATCTATAAGAAAGAATGTTAGGCGACTCTAAAATATCCACAGCAGACTTATTTTATTTCTATGACCTTATTTATTACGTTTTGTTTTATATTATTATAACAACTATAATAATGCAAAAAGTTTGACATAAGTATTATTGATAAAGAAGCTATGTCTATATTGTATAGAATAATTATGGTGACAACTAAGTAGGAGTATTGTGCTAGAAACTCTTCACAATCAATTCCTGGAAAGAGAAACACAAAACCAAAGTAAGATCTTGCAAATACATATCTGGAATGTTGCTTAAAATTTAAACTGGAGAGGAGAAACCAAGATGGCGGCATAGGTAATCACCTATACTTGCTGCCTCTCACAACCACATCAAAATTACAATTAAACTGCAGAACAACTACCACCCAGAACTGCAAGAAAGCTGGCTGAGTGGAAATTCTACAACTAGAAAGGTGAAGAAAGCACATTGAGGCAGGTAAGAGGTGTGGAGGCTCGGAAAGTGCTGGCACCTGGATGTGCTGTTCTTTAAACTGGGACGGAGATACAAGTTCTCACTTGCTCTGAATTCCAGTTACCGGCGAAACTCTGGGGGACTCAGACACATATGGGGAGAAACTGGACTGTCTGGCATTGGGACAGGAATGTGAGGGGGGCTTACCCTTAGAGGTGCTCACAGCATTCATTGTTCCTGCATGGAGGCGGAGGATGAGGAGAACCAGGGACTTCTCTGGTTCAGGGAAGCCATTGCTGTTTGCTCCGCCCTGGTGACTCCCAGAGACCCCGCCCCATCCAAGTTACAACCCCACCCAATCTGTGTGCATCAGCTTTTGCATGTGAATGGCCTGTCCTTTCGCCTAAAACAAACTGCAGCTGGGTCAGAGAGCTGCAGAGATTCCAAAAGAAGGTCCACTACCTGGCAGCAGCAGTGACCTTGATTCAAAACTGGGCCTTGTCTGGGCACTTCCAAACCCCATACAAAGAGTAGGAATCTGCAGGTGTCTCTGTAGCTCCTGCTGGGTGGCCCCAGACAGTGGCTGCCTTGCACCTCCTTGGAGATGATAATGGATTACAACTCTTCACATCCATAAGAGACACACTCAAGGGGCAGACTCAGTGAGCACCAAAGCCCTACTGAAGCAAGTCTTGCCCCATAAGGGTGTCTCTTGAGCAACAGATCTTCCAGTGTAGACACAGCTGGTCACCACAGCCAATTGGCCTGGAGGTCAATTCCTCCTAGTGATACTAACAGCAATCAAGGCTTAACTACAACAAGTCTCTGCAAATATCCCACAAAGGGGTGCACCAAGAGCATCCCCCTCAGATGACTGGGGAGGCTGAGCCACTGGGCCCTATAGGACACCAACCACAAAAGGCTACTCTGTCAACTCAAGGAAACTTAGCAGCTACCCAGTACATAGAAACAAACACAGGGAAGCAGCCAAAATGTGGATACAAAGAAACAAGTCACAAATGAAAGAAATGGATGAAAGCAAAATACTTGATATAGATTTCAAAACCATGCTTATAAGGTTACTCAAGAATCTTCTAGAAACCTCTGAGAAATTTAGTGAGACCCTCAAGGATATGAAAAAGGATCAATCAGAAATTAAGCATACACTGACTGAAATAAAGAATAATATACAGAGATCCAACAGCAGACTAGAGGATCCCAAGAATCAAGTCAAAGATTTGAAATACAAAGAAGCAAAAAACACCCAACCAGAAAAGCAAAAAGAAAAAAGAATCCAAAAATATGCAGATAGTGTAAGGAGCCTCTGGGACAACTTCAAGCGTACCAACATCCGAATTATGGGGGTGCCAGAAGAAGAGAGAGAGCAAGAAGTTGAAAACATATTTGAAGAAATAATGACAGAAAACTTCCCCTACCTGGTGAAAGGAATAGACTTACAAGTCCAGGAAGTGCAGAGAACCCCAAACAAGAGGAATCTAAAGAGGACCACACCAAGACACATCATAATTAAAATGCCAAGGGCAAAAGACAAAGAGAGAATCTTAAAAGCAGCAAGAGAAAAACAGTTAGTTACCTACAAGGAAGTACCCATATGATTGTCAGCTGATTTCTCAACAGAAACTATACAGGCCAGAAGGGAGTGGCAAGAAATATTCAAAGTGATGAATAGCAAGAACCTACAACCAAGATTACTTTACCCAGCAAAGCTATCATTCAGAATTGAAGGTCAGATAAAGAGCTTCACAGATAAGAAAAAGCTAAAGGAGTTCATCACCACCAAACCAGTAATATATGAAATGCTGAAGGGTATTCTCTAAGAAGAGGAAGAAAAAGGTAAAGATAAAAATTATAAACAACAAAGTGACAACAAATACATATCTATCAACAAGTGAATCTAAAAATCAAGTGATTAAAAAATCTGAAAAACAGAATAAACTGGTGAATATAATGGAATCAGGGGCATAGAAAGGGAGTGGACTGACAATTCTCGGGGTTATGGGGGTGTGGGGGTACAGGAAGAGATTGGACAAAAATCTTACACCTATGGATGAGGACAATGGGTATGGGGTAAGGGCATGGTTTGGGATGGAAACCGGGTGAAGGGGAGCTATGGAGGGGTGGAAAGAGGAACAACTGTAATAATCTGAACAATAAAGATTTATTTAAAAAATTTAAACTGGAGTTTCCCAGTAGGAGGACTAGATTTTTTCTGGGTTATCATGTCCTGACTTTAATTTTTTTTAGAGAAGAGGGGACTGCTTTTGTTAAAAAGATAGTCTGGAAAAGCTAATGTATATTCATGATCAAGGTACAGCCCTACTCCTTTGCTGTGGATCATCTTCCATGGATTAAGAGGAAGCCAATTCCTTCATTGGGTGAGATAAAAAAAACCCTAGGTCCCTTTAGTGTTCAAAAATTATTGTCACGCCGAAACCGGTTTGGCTCAGTGGATAGAGCGTCGGCCTGCGGACTGAGGGGTCCCGGGTTTGATTCCGGTCAAGGGCATGTACCTGGGTTGCGGGCATATCCCCAGTGGGAGATGTGCAGGAGGCAGCTGATCAATTCTCTCTCATCGATGTTTCTAACTCTCTATCTCTCTCCCTTCCTCTCTGTAAAAAATCAATAAAATATATTTTAAAAAAAATTATTGTCAGACGTTAAGGGGGGTTGGAGGGAGGTAGAAGAAAGTCAGAGTTGGATAAATGGTGATGGATGGAGACTTGACTTGGGTTGGTAAACACACAATACAATATATAGTTGATGTATTATAGAATTATATACCTGAAACCTCTATAATTTGATTAACCAATGTCAGTTCAATAAATTCAATTTAAAAATTACAAATTTTCATTTATGAAACTAGTCACAGGGATGTAAAGTACAACATAAGTAATATAGTCAATAATATTTTAACAATTATGTATGATGCCAGATGTTTACTAGACTTATCATGGTGATCACTCATGAGGTATATAAATCTCAAATCAATGTTGTTGAAAAAAAAAAAGAATACAGGAAACTTAACAATTGCCTTACTAAGAACTTGAAGTTAATCTAAAGAAATAAGGTACCTAGAAATAAATTTAACCAAGGAGATAAAAAAAAAAACTGTACTTGGAAAATTATAAGATACTGAAGAAAGAAAGTGAGAAAGATACAAATAAGTGGGAACATATATCATGTTCATGGATAGGAAAAAATAGCATAATTAAAATGTCCATACCACCCAAAGCAATGTACAGCTTCAGCACAATTCCTACTAAAATACCAATGGCATACCTCACAGATCAAGAACAAATATTCCAAAAATTTATATGGAACCAAAAAGGACCCCAAAGAGCCTCAGCAATCTTGAGAAAGAAAAACAAAGTTAGAAGTATTATACTACCTGATACAAAACAAGGCCATAGTAATCAAAATAGCATGATATTGGCACAATAACAGGCATATTGATCAATGGAACAGAAAAGAGAGCACAGAAATAGACCCATGTCTTTATAGTCAATTAATATTTGACAAAGGAAACAAGACCATACAATGGAGTAAAGACGGTCTCTTCAATAAATGGTGCTGGGAAAACTGAACAGACACATGTAGAACATGAAACTAAACCACCAACTTACACCATACAAAAGAATAAACTCAAAATATATTAAAGATTTAAATATAATTTGTGAAACTATGTAAATCCTAGATGAAAACAAAGGTAGTAAAATTTCAGACATTTCTCATAGCAATATTTTTGCCGATATATCTCCTTGGGCAAGGGAAACAAAGAAAAAAAAATAAACAATGGTACTACATCAAACTAAAAAAGCTTTTGCATAGCAAAAGAAACTATTAACAAAATGAAAAGGGAACCCTCTAAATGTGAGAACATGTTTGCCAATGATACAGCTGATAAATGGTTAATTTCCAAAATATATAAAGAACTTATACTACTCAACATCAAGAAGACAAACAACCCAATTAAAAATATGGGCAAAGGACCTGAACAGACACTTCTCCAAAGAGGACATACAGATGGCCAATAGACATGTGAAAAGATATTCCACATAATCCTTAATAATAACAGATAAATGCAAATTGAAACCACAATATGATATCACCTCACACCTGTCAGAATTACTATCAATAAATTAACAAAGAACAAGTGCTGGTGAAGATATGGAGAGGAATGAAAATGAATGAACCCTTGTGCACTATTGGTGGGAATGCAGATTGTTGCAACCACTGTGGAAAACTGTATGGTGTTTCCTCAAAAAATGAAAATGGTACTGTCTTAGGACCCAGGGATTCCACTTCTGGGAATATATCTGAAGAAATCTAAAACACTAATTCAAAAAGAATACATGCACCCCTCTGTTCATTGCGCTTTATTTACAATGACCATGATTTGGAAATAGCCCAAATGCCCATTAGTAGATAAGTGGATAAAAAAGCTATGGTACATTTACACAATGGAACACAACCTGGCCGTTAAAAAAAGGAAATCTTACCTTTTGCAATAACTCGGATGGACCTGGAGATTATTATGCTAAGTGAAATAAGACAGTCAGAGAAAGACAAATACCAAGTGATTTCACTTATATGTGGAATCTAATAAACAAAATAAACTGAAAAAAACAAAACAGAAACAGAGGTATGGATAAATGGAACAGACTGACAGCTGTTTGAAGGGAAAGGGGTTTGGGAGCTGGATGAAAGAAGGTGATAGGATTAAGCAAAAAAAAAAACCCAACAGTGTGTTCATAGCCAGAGGTAAAGAGGGGTTAGGCATGTGGAAGAGGTCAAACGGGGAAATAGAGATGGAAAGAGATCTTGTTTTGGGCAAAGGGTACACAGTGCAGTGTGCAGATGATGTCTTGTTGAGTTTTACACTTGAAACCTGTATGGTTTTGTGA
This sequence comes from Myotis myotis, assembly GCF_014108235.1. Lineage (NCBI taxonomy): Eukaryota > Metazoa > Chordata > Mammalia > Chiroptera > Vespertilionidae > Myotis > Myotis myotis. Next base: position 102,798,688 of record NW_023416346.1, on the reverse strand, counting down.
ACCAATGTCACCTCAATAAATTTAATTAAAAAAAATGTTTAATGTAACTCAAAAAAATAAAAGAAAAATATATCCTCAGAGATAAGAAATTATATTTCTTGCCAAAATATATGACACATGTTAGGTCTATAGATAGTATATATGAGCCATCCTATCTCTTTTTGTAGCAAATACATAGATGCATCTAGTGAACATTATTATACCTTCAGTGGTTTCATTGTCAGTTCCCATTTTCTGCTTCCTGCATTTGTCTCTCTCCTGATTCAAAACCATCCCTTTAACACATCATTCCTAATTAGATGATTAGTGCTTGGAAGGGCAGGAGATAAGTCATTTGCATAATATAATCATAAAATGAAGTTAAAGATACAGATTTTGTTGTTCGTTTGCACAATTATCTTCTTCAGCCTGGGGGGCTGAGATATTAATGTGATTAAACAGTATTTCTGCAAACAGGCAACTGTGTGTCCTCTATTAAAGCAAGGCTGGAGGCAAATGAAAAATTAATTTTAGAAGACAATCAATTTTATTCTACATGACTGTAATAAATAACAACCCATCTGCAGACAACTCATTAAGCCTTGGGAGGGCACATGTGTCACAAACTCTAACTGACACACAATGCTGAATTTTCCACCAAAATAGAACTAGTAATAAATGGCCTACCAGCTGCCTTATCAACCTAGAAAATCAATGTATAGGAATTTCCTAGAAAAGTGCATATAGTGTCACTTATAATCAACCAGTTAATTTAAAACTGATTATAAAAAATTTCAAAAACAGGTTTATTTTGTTTTTAGAGTTGTTCTCTTATGTTCCGAATGTATGCATTCATGTGTGTTCACACATGTTAGTGTGATACCACTTTTAGGAGTGATAAGAGCTAACATTTACTGAGTTCCTATTATGTGCTAAACTCATTATGTACATGATCTCAATCTTCTTTAACAATCCCATGAGTTATGTAACTAATATTATTCCCATTTTCAGATGAAAAAAGATGAGGCTTAAATGGTCTAAAAAGCTTTGGACTCAGGACAAATGTAGCTTTCTGAGACAGAATAGTAATTCTCTAGGATTCTGTTGTTCAAGAAGAGCTGTCAATCAAAACAGAACAATACACCAATTATGTATTGAAATAAATTTCCTTAAAATATGAACATTTGCAAAGTAAATACATTGAATTGTAATAATTCATGCTTACACTGTCAAACCAACAAACTGAAAACATTTTAAGTACTTGCCTTCAAATACTATAGTTGGCACTATGAGTGATAAAACAACACATCAGAATGTTCCTGAAGTTAATTCACAAGCTAGTTTGGGGTGTGATAATTTAAAACTTAACATTTATAAAAAAGAAAATGGAAGAGGGCAGGAGAAGAAGAAAGAGGAGAAGGAGAAGAAAAAAAAGGAGGAGGCGGAGGAACAAGAGAAGAAAAAGAAGAGGAAGATGAAAGAGAAATGTTATCTGTAGATAAATGTTCAGAGAATCAAGAGGTCACTGCAGGTGATGAGGTAAGTACTCACTGAGGATGTAAAAATTTAGCTATATCTTTAGAAATGAAACTTGTTTTCAACAAGATTTTAGTAGAAGAAATTCTTCCAGGGAAGAATTCTCATCATTTTCTGATATCAGTTTTCTATTCAGTTTACATTACATCAGTACACTTCCATTCAGTTTTAACAAACTTGCTGATGATTCCTGATTGAATAAAAACTTCAGTTGAAATTCTAATCTCATCAAATTAATATTTTCTAATAGATACTAGGGTTATAGTGCCTGAAATAGTCTTTCTACAACACTTTGGACAGTGGACAGCATAGCCTGTTTGAGATAACCCAGTGTCTGGTGTATGCATATGTCTCTTTTCAGTGCTATATAAAGAAGAAAAACAAGATTTTTTACAACAAACCCAGCAGAGCTAAAATAAAATTTTAACAATGCAACTGACTTTTCCCAATCTAAATAAAGGGTCTTAATAGCAGATGTTACTACATTTGGCTTCCGTTGCTATTCTCCAGCTGCAGAAATTAAAACTCATTTTTAATAAGTGATTGAACCTAATGGTTGTTTGCAAATGTTGACCAAATCCTTCTTTCCAACCATTTTACTAAGATGTCAGGTGAATGGCTGGGCAACACCTAACAGAAAAACTTCATTTCTTAGGTAATTAGCAAGGACTTAAGATCGAAACCACCAGCTTCTTAGCTTTGCTCTGCAATGATTTCACCTGAGAACCTATTTAAAGCTTTAACTATTTCTTCATCACCAAACCTCCAAGGTCACAGAAATCCCAAGAGTAGTCAAAGAGTAGCTACGAGATGTGATGACCACAGCAGGAGTTGTTTAAGTAGCTGCCATGTGAGGTTAATAATGCATGAATCAGAAAAGCAGGTGTTAAAATATATATATCGATTGGGTTTCTCCCACTTGGAATGCATTATGAACCACCTATAGGTAAAAACTGTGACTATTTCTAAGTTCTGCACTGTGCCTAGCATATCTGCAGTACTCTGTTTATAAAATACCAATGTGTTGACATGAAAATAGGAAATTAGTTTATTCTTCATGGATATATTATGTATTGATAAGATCAACAAACGCACATCCTGAGACAGATAATGTTCCTGGTATAAGATCAGTTCATAATAAAATGAAGCACATCATCTATTGTAAAATAATGTTAATAATAGATTAAATAAACCAAACATTATTCCAATTATTTAGAAAAAGTTATTTTTCATCATATACTTCAAAACAACTTAACAGAAGCACAGCATGCCTATGGCAAAACAGGGATTGTTAGAGTAAATTTTCAAACCTTCATAATGTAATAAATAGATTATGTGTGTTTTTTAATTGATTATCTAATTGGCTTTATTAAGCAATTCATGAATCAGGCAGCATCCCATCTAGCAGCTAGAAGGGTGCTCCCTGGATTACTTTTTAAACAATACCTTTGGTCAAGTTTACTTCCCTGAGATCTTAATTCTAGTAACTTTAAAATCTTTAGAAATTAAGTTAACAGGTTTTTTTGTTTTGTTTTTTTTAAAGAGGTGTTCTTGACATTCCCCTGGCCTCCCCTCAAGGGGGGGGGGGGGCGGGAAAAAGGAGACATATGTAATACTCTTTGTAATACTTTAAGCAATAAAACAAATTTATTTTTTTTAAAAAAAAAGAGGTGTTCTTTTTTATTTTTATTTTATTTTATTAATTTTTTTTTTTTTTTTACAGAGAGGAAGGGAGAGGGATAGAGAGTTAGAAACATCGATGAGAGAGAAACATCTATCAGCTGCCTCCTGCCCACTTCCTACTGGGGATGTGCCTGCAACCAAGGTACATACTCTTGACCAGAATTGAACCTGGGACCTTTCAGTCCGCAGGCCAACACTCTATCCACTGAGCCAAACTGGTTAGGGCAAGTTAACAGTTTTTTAACAACTGAAACTGATAGCATTACAATATGTACTACAAAATTTGAAATATGCTGCATTAAGACTCCTCCTTTTTCCTTTTTCTTTTTTTAAATTTATCTTTATTGTTGAAAGTATTACAGATGCCCCCTTATTTTCCCCATTGACCCTATCGACCCTGCACCTGCCCCTCCCCACCCCAGGCCTTTGCCACACTATTGCCTGTTTCCATAGGTTATGCACATCTATAATAATGAAAGAGTAATATGCTAATTAGACCAGACATCCTTCTGGACAACCTTCTGGACAAAGCTGGGGCTGCAAGGGAAGCCTGAGTCTCAGGTGCCAGTGGGAAGCCAGTGCTGGCAGCCAGGGTAAGGAAGGCCTACTCTTGCAGGAATTTTGTACATCAGGCCTCTAGTGTGTATATAAATTCTTTGGTTAATCTTACCCTGGCCCCACCCCCCACCTTCTCTCTGAGATTCATCAGTCTGTTCCATGCTTCTGTGTATCTGGATCTATTCTGTTCACCAGCTGATTTTGTTCATTAGATTCCACATATGCGTGAGATCATGTGATACTTGTCTTAATCTGACTGGCTTATTTCATTTAGCGTAATACTCTCCAAGTCCCTCCATACTATCCCAAAGGGTAAGAGAAGGACTCCTCTCTTAATCCTTAGCAATTTCAACAAGCAATTGAAGCATAGTAACCTCCATCTTGGGTAAAAACTGATGTTTAAAATTTTAACCCTGCTATTCTGGCTTCTGTAAATGTTTGCTTGCTTAAATAACAGGGAAAAATAAGACTACTCCCATTCCAAATAGGCCATGAGCTATGTCCCAGACAGAGTTGTCAGTGCTGGCAGCAGGCCAGGCCTTGAGATGTGGTCTCACGGCCCCTTCCCAGCACACAGGACCTCTTTCTCAGAAGGTCTGGAAGTCTCATTCCAAAATTGGAAGACAAAGGACTGGAAAAAGTATAAATAGGAAAGACTTCCTCTATTTGGGGCCCAGAATTTGACAGAGACACACTGCTCTGAGCCCGCTAGTACTAGCGTAATAATGAAAGACTCCAAATTAATTTGGCTTATTGATTAAGGCATCTTCTGATTTATAATATAACACAATGTACACATAGATGATAGACCAACACCCTTTCTATAGTTTCCTGAACTCTTCTCCCCCCCACAAATCTGGTCCTTTTGATTTCAGTCACTCACAAACATGGTCATACCTTAAACCTTATAATTACCCATAACTGCAACTCTTCCATACTCTTAATTTTGTGCATCCTACCCTCTAATGCTACTACTTCTGGTTTACTCCTTCTAGTTCTCCAACTTCAACAATCTTTTGACCTCTTCTTAGAAACTTCAATTCATTGATAGTACCATCCTTCACTGTCTCTCACATCTTTGATATTTTTTTTCCTTACCAGTTTAAAACACATTGTCATTCATTATAATCACTTTTTACATAAACCTTCAACTCTCTTGCCCCTATGTCTTTTATATTCATAATAATTCTCATTAAATCCAATTATTTGACTACTTAGCACCTGTACCAATGCAGCTCTACATGATGGAATTAAAAAAACACAACCACACTGATAATTTTGAATGTATTATCATAAAACCCAATGGGTATTTAATGTTACCTGGCAATCATGCTAAACTTTTAAAAATAGTTTACTCTTCTACTCATCTAGGTGGCTATTTTACATTTTCTCTTTCTCTTCAAAATTACACCACCTGTTTTCCAATCCTCACTCTCATCTAATGACTTGTTTTCCACTTTTCTGGAAAATTGAAACAGCCAGAAGAGGACTTCCATGGAGTCCTGATACCAGATCAACCAGAATCTCCACCTTCATATTCAGGTTTCCCATCTATTAACTTACTCCTACCTGATGCCTCTACTTGTTGCACTGGATCCTATCCATTCTCTCCTATTCAAGAATATCTCTTCAGCCATACTTGTCTCTCTTTCCTACATCAATTTAAAAAAAATAATGGATTATTTTAAACAGCACATTCTGTTATTTCTTCCATCTTAATAAAGTATAATAACCTCATAATCCATTTCCCCTGCTCTCAAGCTACTCCCTCCCACTTCATTGTTTGCTACATTTGCAGCCAGTCCATCAAAAGTGTCATGTATATGCTGTCTCCAATTCCTTTCCTCTCTTAAATATATGCCACCCAAACTTTTCATTCCTATTCTTCCACCAAAACTGCTCTCATCAAGGTCACCAGTGACTTCAATTGCCACATCCAATGGCTAATTCCCAGTCCTCATGTTTTTATGCTTATTTGCAGCATTTTATACAGTTGACCTCTCCCTACTTTTTGATACATGTTCTTTGCTTAGCTTTCAGGACACCATTCTCTCTTGGTTTTCCCCCTACATTATTAAATATTCCTTCTCAGAATTTTGCTGATTCCTCCACTTCCCCCTAATTTCTTTATGTTGGTGTGAACCAGGACTCAGTCCTTAAAACTCTCCTTATATATATTTGCAGTCACCCCTGTCCAAAATTTTATATCCTGTCCAGATGCCTCTCCTAAACACCTGACTTGTATATCCAATGACTACTCTACATTTCTGATGAAAAGGCTACTGGTAAAAGATACCTGAAAACTAATACATATAAAACAGAGCTCCGAAACTTTTTCCCCAAACCTGTTCCACCTACATCCTTCCCCTTCTCAAATGATGGAAAATTCATCCTCCCAGTTGCTCATACAAAAATCTTGGACTTGTCCATTACTCTTTTCTTTCTCTCACAGGTAGTGTCTAATCCAGGGGTGGGCAAACTTTTTGACTCGAGGGCCACAATGGGTTCTTAAACTGGACTGGAGGGCCGGAACAAAAGCATGGATGGAGTGCTTGTGAGAACTAATATAAATTCAAAGTAAACATCATTACATAAAAGGGTACGGTCTTTTTTTTTCAATAGTTTTATTCATTTCAAACGGGCCGGATCCAGCCCGCAGGCCGTAGTTTGCCCACGCTGGAATCCATCAGGAAGTCCTACTGGTTTTATCATCAAACATATTCCGAATCTGACCAATTCTTACCACCTCTACTTTACTAGTGTGGTCTAAACCACCTCCATTGCTCTCTGAGTTTACCACAATAGCAAGCATCCTAACTGCTTTTACCCTTGCCCCACTTGAAGGCTATTATACTAGCAACCAGAGTGATTCTTTAAAAAACTAAGTCAAGCTCTGGACAGTGTGGCTCAGTTGGTTGGAGTAGCGTCCTGTTCCCTGGAAGGTCTTGGGTTTAATTCCTGGTTGAGGCCCATACCTAGGTTTCAGGTTCCATCCCCAGTTGGGGTGCATATGGGAAGCAGTTGATATATAGATAGATGATAGATTAGATAGATATATCCCTTCCTCCCTCTCTAAAATCAATTTTTTAAAAACCTAAGTCAAATCCTATTATAGCCTTGTTCAAAACACTGAAATGACTCCCCATTTCATTCATCTAAAACTCAAAGTCCTCAAAATGGCCCAGAAGGCCCTATAATCCCCCCAATATTACCATTATGATCTCATTCCTATTATTCTTCCCTCACTCATACTAGACTTCTCAATGTTGTACATGCCTGCTAGGCATGCTCCTGCTTTAGGGCTTTTGGTCAAATTATTTCCTCTGCCTGAGGCACTCTTTCCCCAGATTTGGCTTGGCTGACTCCTCCCTTTCAAGTTTGTAAACAAAGCTCACATTCTCAATAAGGCCTATAATACCCATTCTATTTAAAATGGCAACCAACTGCAATTCCCCCATATAATTACCTTGACTACTTACTCTATTTTTCCCCATAGCACTTACCACATTCTATTATACAATATAGTCAGCTTCTTTATTATATATATTGTTTATTGTCCTCCTCTATTCACACTTCCTCCATCCTCTGGAATATAACTCCCTTTTCAAGAACAGGAATCTTTGTCTGTTTATTTTTAACAGATGTATCTCAAGCACCTAGAAGAGTACCTGACATAGAGTAGACATCTAATAACTATTTGCTGAATAAATGAATGACTGGTAATTTTTTTTTATGTGTGCATGCCTTGTCTCTACAGTGAGATTTAAAGCTCTTCGGTGGTACCTACATATCCTAGCATAGTATTTTGGACAGAAGAGATAATTCATATTTTTTAATAAATAGGTCCCAGTTTCATAAATTCTTTCAATATTACCCTTTGATGAACTATTGCCATCTCTATACACTTGCCTGAGTTATTATTCTTTCACTATTCCATTCAAGATATGAAGTTCTTGTTGATTCCCCAAACCTATCTGTACATGCATATGGAACTGAGTCTCCAACAAGGGAGTTTAGTTACTAAATTTCTGAAAACATCATCATTATAAAGCAATATTTTCTATCAGGGCATGTATCTTGGAGACATTCTAGAGAAGCTCCTTCCTGTGTATTGCTTATCTCTTCTACTAGTTTATCTCTATTTCCCACCACTAGGTTTTCCAAACCTTCCTGAATACTTGGAACATTCCACTAACTAAACTTGTTTGCCCATCTAGTTATCAAGACTTATTACTTCAGAGACAGCATAGAGAGCATAGTGTACCCAAGAAGGTTTATATTCAAGAACTGGTTTTGCCTGTACTAGATTGTATGGTCTGAAGCAATTCATTTATTTGCCTACCTTTCAAATCTCTCCCTTAAAATTCCTGGGCAGGTGACCTCCTCTTAGAGTTGCTATGAGATACTGTGTGAATAAGCTTTTCAGCCTGTGAACTTCTGCATGAACATAAGGTACTATTATTCTCTAGAAGCATTCTAAGTTTCATTTTAATTATGGATGATGCTCCTTTAGCAATAAGTAAAAAAAATCTAAATGAGATTAAGTGATCCCCAGAAGAAACATGTTGTAAAGTGGACAGCCATCTGCTTATAAAAATTTAGAAATTTTACAACAAAATTAAAACATTCTATTTTAAAAAAAAATAAAAACATACCTTTCTAAGTATCAGATTAAATTAGCTAATATATGTGGAAGAACTATATAAATATAAAGCAGTATATACATGTAAAGTTTTTACTATTACACCTAGCTAGTAATTTTAAATTTCCAGATATATTTTCAGGTAGTAGGCATGAAGGAAATATTTAAACTTTACTGTACTTATTAAATACAAAAATGACAAAAATGCCACTTTGATGTTCTTTAATTCAAATTTTAATGTTCATTAAATAATCTTGAAGGCAGTGGTTCAAATCACTCCATAAAATGCAAACTTAGTTATTATTGAATACAATAAAAACTTCACACACATAGCCAAAGGCAAAATACAACCCTTTTTGAAAAAATTCATATTCAACATGAGTTTTAAAAATGTGCTATGGCAAGCTAGAATCAGGCTAACAGCCCAATAATAGTAAGAAAATTTACAGAAGAAATGTAAGTGACACCATATAAAATATTTTGAAAATTGAAGTTAACATTTACTACTATAATAAAGAAGTATTATTTTACTGACAACACATATTCAAATGTGTTATTATAGTTTCAAGTGCTACCAGCTCATCTCAAATGACATAACATTTCCACATTTTGCCATTTATGTGTTTTTATTTACAGCTAAAATTTTTATGCTTTCTGTTCCTGTTAATTAATCTGCTTAAATTAACCACTAAAATAAAATAAATTCCATTAAAGGAAATAATTCATTCAAGAGCTCTGTGGAAAGCCCTTCATCAGCCCACAGGATACTGTCTACCTCTCATCTATCAGCTAGTTTCTGGTCCATTCAATATTTCCGTGAGAACTATTTTCTCAAGTGTTCTCCACCCTTATTTAGCTTTATTCCTTTGTCCATGCCCAAATGGAACTACATCAATGCTGACATGACCCAAATTATAGTCCTTCTGTCTTTAAAATAAAAATACTGTCAACAGTAAAAAATAATAAAAAATAATTTTTTAAAAGAGCCTTCAAATTGGACAGAAAAGTAAATTATTGAGCTCCACTGCCCCTTCTTTGATGGAACATGAATCTATGTGGAAAAATACTATTACATTTTTCCCCACTAATACAGAAAAAGATCTAAAAGAGGTATTTCTTTGGTTGTCTATACATTTAAGAACTGAAACCCCTCTTGAAAAACAGTGATACTCAGAAGAGCAGAATTCAAATCAATGGGACAATGGGACTAAACTGCAAAGAACTTTAGACTCTGGCAGAATGGGGATTATGTAAACATCATACAACCTCATGAAAAAGAACACGCCCTTAAAATAGCAAAAACCTGTCAGTCTTCTAGTATGACAAGGACCAAGCCAAGACAAATGCAAATATAAGAAAGTGGCTATACCAAATGTACTAGTATCAATTAAGCTCTTGAGCAGTTACTACCCATTTCAGAGCTCACAATGTACATGTTCCCATCATCAAAATGGCCACTCTTGCAGTACATGATTTGCTCAAGAATATAATGTTCCATTTTTTAACTGCAAGCTGAAAATCCATTAAATATTACCATTATAGAGTAGAAATACTACACAAAAATCTCATCTACTGCTATACTCATCAATGTGTTTTAATCCAAAAGCCACGATTCCTCTGGTATCAACAAATGTTTAACTTATGGAAGATGGCTATTTAGAGGTCCTAAGCATAGGAAAGTGTAATGATGTCAACAACTGGGATCTTGCAATTTGCCAGGTTTTGATCTGCTAACAGCTTTAATGAGTACTGTATCCATTAAGTACATACATCTTTTCATAGACAACATAAAAATAAATTTAAGCAAAATCCTCATTAGTTAATCACTAACTAACATCATCCAATACACTGTTATTAGCTATATCTTAAAAGCTCTATGCCTGCTTATGCTTTGTTCGCTTCAGATATTTTCTACATGAAACATTTAATTTCAGATTTAATTCAACCTTAGCATTTTTCGGGGCTATCTCTCCTTCCCACCAGTGAATACTCATAAAATGTAAACACAATTTCATAGTAGAATAAGCAAAATAAATTTAGACAGGTAAGTATGCTGTAAACATTTTATAGTGCACTGCAAAGCCTAATTAATGTTATTTTAATTTTCCAGGATTTTGAACTGTATACATCACTTGCTGTTTTTTGCATTAATGTAGATTAACTGAGAGTTAACCATGTTAACAATTACCTAGGTAACCTGAAAATGAGAAAAATAAGAATTTGGATAGTTATTAAGGTCACTACTTTACCCTTGTACAGGCTTATAGTAGGTACTTATTAAATACTAGAGGCCCAGTGCACAGATTCATGCACCTGTGAGGTCCCTCGGCCTGGCCTGCCTACCTCTCGCAATCCGGGTTCCCTCAGGGGATGTCAGACTGCAGGTTTAGGCCCAATCCCCACAGGCCAGGCCAAGGGACCCCATGGGTGCAAGGAGTGCACTGGGCCTCTAGTATGCATATAAGATCTTTGGTTAATCTCTTCCCACCCTCCCCCCTTCCCCCTTCCCTCTGAGATTCATCAGTCTGTTCCATGTTTCCATGCTTGTGATTTGAGCATCTGCCCCCTGGTGGTCAGTGCACATCATAACTACCAGTGGAATAGTCGAACAGTCTAATGGTCGCTTGGGCTTTTATATATATAGACTAGAGGCCAGGTGCATGAATTCATGCACAAGTGGGGTCCCTCGGCCTGACCAGTGATCAGGAGCCATCAGAGCCACGGGAGGTTGGCCAGCCAGGGGCAGGAGCTGCAGGAGGTTGGCTGGCCACCCCAATCGGGGCCAATGGGACCAGCCGGGGGGACAGACCAAGGGAGGTTCGGCCAGCCAGGGGCAGGGACCGCAGGAGGTTGGTCGGCTGGGGGGAGGGACCTCAGGAAGTTGGCTGTGGGAGCACATTGACTACCAGGGGCAGTTCCTGCATTGAGCGTCTGCCCCCTGTGGTCAGTGCGCATCATAGCAACCAGTCAACCAGTCATTCAGTCACTTAGGCTGATATAGATATAGATATAGATATAGATATAGATATAGATATAGATATAGATATAGATATAGATATAGATATAGATATAGAGATAGAGATAGATATAGATATAGATATATAGATAGATTTGTTGAAATGAAGTGACAGATACGTGTGTGTGTGTGTGAGTGTGTGTAGTATTCAAGCTGAATATCCTACTTGGATCATAAAATGAGACCTGAAACTTATGTGCTATGTATGAAATGTACTATTCAGTAATTTTTTTCTATGAATAAACTTCTCTTTTTTCTTCCTCAAATAAATACCTAGAGGGTACCCATAAATCTTTTCACAAAATAAATTTAGAAGTTTAACAGATTACAGGCTATTTTCAAAGCAGCAAGCTTAACATTAACATTAACAATTTAATTATACATGTCTGCAAATAATCTTGTTTTCCAAAGTTATTTACGGTTTAAATATAATACATGTAAGGGTCAATGTATTCTGAACAAATAAAAACAAGCAATTCTTCCTCATGTCTGTTTTAATTTTTGCCATACAATATTATATAGGACTACACGCAAAGCAAATCAAACTCTAAGCTTGAGGACCTATTTAAAACTCTAACACAATGAAAGCAACATTTTCATGGAAAAAAAAACCACACTTTTTAAATCCATAGTTGCACATTTTACTATGTATTATAGAATGACTAATTTTATAAATTTTTGAGGACTCAGATCCCTTGCAACAAATATATGTCAAAGAAAAAGATACTGAAATCAATTAACTACCGCTATCCTGAAGTGGAAATACCTGTTTTACTCCAATATCTTCTTAATGTGTATTTTATTTATGACATGAGTAATTCCCTACATTTATAAAACTAAAATACTTTATATCTCAATAACTAACTTTTTAAAAGATTTTTTACTGATTTTGAGAGAGGGAGGAAAGGAGAGGGAGAGAGAAACATCAATATGAGAGCCAAACATTGATTGGCTGCTGCTTGCATGCCCCCTACAGGTGATGGAGCTTGTAACCTTGCAACCTGTGATGGAGCTTGCAACCAGGAACTGAACTGGCAACCTTTCGGTGCACAGGATGACACCCAACCAATTGAGCCACACGGCCTCTGACCTTTTTTAGTTGAACTTTTCTGGTATAATTCTAAAGACACACACACAAAAAAATCCAGTATTTACTGATATAACACATGAAGCAGATATGAGAAAGGAAATGTAAAGTTTATTCAAAAATGAATATGCCAAAAATTGTGATCTCAAGGATTTCACAATTTAACAAATATTATAGGGGAGATATATAGTTTATATACAATAAGCTAAAGTCAGCATGGTTCTAGAATGTAATCTCTATTCACAACACCTGGCATCACATAGTACACACTCTACAAACACACACACACACACACACACACACACACACACACACACACACACTATCAACAAATCTAATCATGAGATAAAAATGATTGTAAAGAGGTTTTTATTTTATTTAAATTTCAATAACTAAGTGAATCAGTTGAGTTCTCCAAATATCTACAGATTAAAGACAATACTGCAAAGAAGACACTCACTGGGGTATAACTTACATCCTTTGTAAGAACTGTTTTTGGTGAGGTCCTTTTGAGTCTTTGTAATTAAACTTGTTTGGATTGAATTCAAGAGCAGAACCATATCATAAAGCTTCCCAACCTACTGCCTATAGTATTATTAGAGCAAATCTTTAGTGTCTGTATGTTCATTATCTTTTCAGAAGGATCAAGGCCTAACATACATATCTAATAACTTTTTATGGTCATATTAAAGTTTTCATATCATTTCTGTGAATTTGGTGTACCTTAATATGGCATTAAACTTAACATTCTTAAAATAGGTACTGAGTAAATTGCACCTATGTACCTTAGTACCAAAGCCATTAGAGACAGTATGATCTTATATAACTATGTTTTTGTTAATGTTTTACTTCAATACAGCATGGTATCTCACATGTGATACATAATGGAGATAATGAATTAAAAATATAATGGTAAAATTATTTTATATAAATATTGCTTGTGATGATATTATAATACTTTTTAGGGACACAAATGAGAGACAGACTTCTTCCAAATAACTGAAAGCTCAGAATCTAACATATTGCTGTAAGCTATAATCGTTATAACTGTTAATCCAATACACCTTTTATACAAACCCATAAACACATGAGTGGAAAAATAGCACAGATGTTCATCTCTAATGCAATTTCCATTCAATTTCCTAAGTGCGGTCCCTGTGTGCAAACTAGCTTAACGTTATGTTTAGCTTGCAAATTCTTTTAATAAATAATGAATGCAATAAAACTAGGAGATCAATGGCAAGCTGAGAAATCATAAAAAAAAAAAAAACCTTTTGTGTTCAGGCTGTTGCCCATTTCAAACTTTAATCCGGAGACAGATCAATATTACTTTTTTCTTTTTAACCCATCACATAAATAGAAGATAGGCTAAATGTGGCCTAAATGCTGTTACCAGCTAGCACTTGCCAGCAACCTGACAAGATTATTGGACACACTTGCGATTGAATGTTTTATACCCTAATATACACACTACATTACACATGATTAAAGAGTCAACTTGTTTAAAAATGAAAAGGTTATATAGCAATAAAAATACCGTGGTTCATTATTTTCTAAACTTTCCTGTACTATATATTTTTCCAGTAGTGTAATTACAAAGTTTTCACCACAATTTGTTCTAATAAACTAAATAATTGTAATGGATCAAAATAGTACATACATTTGAGTAGTTTCAACCTCAGGGGTCTGAGATGAAAGTTAATTTTACTTTTCAAAGTTAATTAGAATCAAAACCTAAGTTAGTCCTTTAAATGGGTGGGGATAATAATTCATGCAAATTTATGGTGCAGTTGGATGGGTCTTGATATTATCCAGGAAAATAGTAAATAATTAAACTTAATTATTTGTGTTTCTATTCACAAGCTATAGATAAAGGGAGGAAAACCCTTTTCTAACCAACACATTTTGGATAAATATGCATTTACTGTTTGAATGATAATCAAAAGTTGACTGTCACCAGGGTTAATGTTGATATCTAGTAGTATCAATCTAAATAACTGAGTATCATTTTATGGTAGTAGGCTTGTTTTACTAAATCTGCTTAGTCATAATATTGGAATATAAATTAGAATATTAGAAGTTAAAAATTTATCCTTATAAATTATTATTACAATCTGAGGTTTTGATTTATGTAACAAATTTGGTTCTCTTTTAATGATATCATTTTAGGTAGTGATAAATATATCGCTTTGTTCTTTAGGTATATTAAATTCAACTTTGCATAAAAATGTGGATTACACTTTATATTCACATTCTCAGTATAATAATTTCACCAATTGTAATGTATAAATTTAGCTGTAAAGAAGGCTGTGGCAAGATAGCTCATTTTAAGCAAAATGTGAAAAAAAATTTTACTCCTCCATAACTTTATTGAACTTCACTATAAACTTCCCTTTAAGCTATACTGTAGATCATAGCATGTACCCTAAGCTTCCAAGATTAGCCGAACACTAGAGATTAAAAATTTCCTGAAGAATTTGAGACCTCAACAGTATCCGTTAACAGTGTTTCCTGTTTTCCTATCCCAATAAAGGTAACAATAAAATCATGATGAAAAAATACTGTAAAGGCCTACCTCTAAAAACTGATACTTTTAAAAATATATATATATCCCTCAGAAAGTTGAACAAGAGAAAAATTGAATCTCCTTTTTAAAATTTGTGTTTTCTAATATCAGAGTTTAACTAAAAAAATATAATACCTACAACATTAAATTCAAAATATTTCACAATTGACAGAATCTTTTCGGCTCTAAAACCAACATACTGAAATCAAGGGTGAAATGAAGTATGGTACTTATGCAGGTAGTTAATTGATTTCACTAGTTATCACAAGGTTCCTTCTGGTGTGTATATGTTTTTCTATAGTCTAAGAAATTAAACTATAAAAGCAGCATTCATTGTTACTAAATTATTTTTGATTTACCAATAATTACCCAAAATATAAACAACTGAAATATACTAAAATAAAATAAACTTTTCCAAGATTTTCAGCATTATAAAGTGAGGAAATGATGACTACACAATGGACAGGCTGTCCCTTACCTGCTAAAAAGAAATATTAAATCCTGTAGGAGTTCTAAATCCCTTAGTAAGAGTATATTGCAGCTGCATTAAGCCAACAAGAAGTTTATTAGTAAGGATTTAAAAACTAACACCCTTCTATAATCAATTTGGATACAGCATTACTCTATTTATAGTGATACTTTCAATGTGTCCCAATCATATATTACTTATTCTCATTTTTTACTACTATGATTAAATATTAATGTGTAGACACTATGAAGCACTACACTATATTTAGGTTTTGCTATATTGATTTTCACCATTTTAGAATAGTTAATATAGCATGAAAATTAAGAGTCTTGCCCATGAATAAACTTATGATGGGTTTGATATTTTTCTCTGATTTCTTGTTCTAGCAGAAAATGGAAAAAGGGATGCCGCCACTTTAAAAGCTTCAATCTCTTTGACATTGCTGGCAGTGTATGGGAACATTAATGCATCTGTCATGATAACAAGCTAAGAATAACATCTAGACATCAAACCGAGCAGAGAATCCATCTGAAGTGATTCATTCAGATCTGTCTCATTGATTTATTAAACACAGGGCAACATCTGCAGCCTCACAGAGCCGCTTGGTGAAATTAATGCAAGATCAATTCAAATGGAAAAAAGTGTAAAAGAGATAAATCAAAACACAATTTGCATGCAGTTCCACAATCAGGCTTATTGGGTGCAAATGCTCAATTTCCCTTCCAAAGCAAATGTGTTTAAATGTTGTTTTATCTTTTTAGAATTGTGTGATCTGAAGTGACAGTGAAGAGTTTTGCAGGTTGAGATGGTGAAAGGGAAGAAAAGAAGGGAAAAATGCTACCAAAGACCTTTTGAATATGCAACAAGAATATCATTAATGCTGAATTGTTTTTCTTTTGGGGAAAGGTTTGATGTCCTTTCTTTGAAAACAGAGTATTTACAATTTGGGTCAATTAGGACAGTTTTTATACATATTTGAAATATATAGAGTGGATAAACCTACATCACTTGTATCTTTAAATGCACCACATAAAGTGCCACTGGAGATCTAGATTGCCAACTGAAATATAATATATTATGATTAGGGTTTCTCACAATTGTATTTGCCTGTTAGAAGCACTTTTAAAACATCTAGGGATTAGGCAAGCATCAAATAATTCAGACTTGATGTTTTCTGCAGGTATTAGGGATTTCCTGTGTGAAACCATATAAAACATTAATATCTGAAGACTATCACTTCCTAATTTTTTATTGGCATACATGGAGGGTAATATCATACATAAATATCCAAGGATATTCTCCATCATGTCATGCATCATTTCTTTAATGTAATATCCACCACCTAATAAATGAGCATTGGGACAAATAAAAAATCCAGATAAAATATTTAGATAAATACAAAAATGTTGATTAGTCAGAAGTGTACATTTAAAATAGATGTACATGTGGAAGTTCTATGCACTGGTATATGACTAAATTGTTTTAATTATAATCCTGACATAACCCTTCTAATAAAAGACACAACATTGTTGACTATGTGACTGCTTTTAGTAGACAATATCACTACCCCTCATTACTCTATGAAATAAAATGTCTGTATTTATATCCTAGATTAATTTTTGAGATCTTTTTATCATTTCTGAAAATAAAAATATAAGTCATACAAAATATTAGCCAAGATAAGTGATGCAAGTTCTTTAAATTTTGATTTTGCTTAACTTCACTATGAATAAAAACAATTTTCAAAGTAAATTATGTTATTCTGTGTGGACTGTGAAATATATTTATCAAGTGTGAATGCAAAGCCAAACTCATTGAGTGCTTACAATAATTGTATTTCTAGTATTTGAAAGTAGTTTTAAATTGTTGTAAAAGTCTTGATAATTCACATAAAGTTTTTCTATCATGGAAGCCCATTTATGTTCCGTTAACACAGTCAAAATAACAATAAACTACAATTAAACCACTTAAAACTTTAATTTAAAAAACTGAATTTTATTCATTTGAATATATGTGGAATCATGTCTCCAAATGAGTTAAAATGTTTTCTTAATCATACATTCTTGTTACTTCAAGCATCCATTTAACTATATGTAAATGACCAAGTAACATTTAATCAGTTGTTTCTCAAATGAAATTAAATGCCGATCATGAAATCTAACAATGGTACTTTTTTTTTTACTTTTAGACATTTTTATTTTTTAATTTATCTTTATTGTTGAAAGTATTACAGATTTCCCCCTCCCCCTAATGACAATGAGATAAAAAGATTAAAAGAGATAACACTAAAATGTGTTGGCTGATTTTGCACTGAATAACAATTTTTAATTTAATATTTTCCTACTACATTAAACTGAAGAATTTAGTAAGGACAATCCACTATTTAAGAGTGAGATTTTAGAATTTGCTTTCTGAATTTGCCCCCTCTCTCTCTCATATGAAAAACTCCAACTTCTCTTATACAAGAAATAAAAAATAATCACAGCTCTTTATCTGCAAAAACAAAGATCCAAGACAAGATAACATCTTTTCCCATTTGTTTTGGGTCTTTTTATCATCATTTTCTTAATAATCCTCAAAATAATTTCTCTGCAATTAGTTTCTAAAAAGGGCATCAAGGAATAATATTGTATAGCCCTTTGGAATTGAAATGATGTAAAACTTGTCTCATTTAATAAACCAATGAATAGTCAAAGAGTTTTAGTCTTACTATTCTCTAGTGCCTGAGGAGAGTATTATTTTCCAACTACTTTCTGGAAAGACGTCTTTGAATTTCTTGATAATTATCAAATAAAATAGTTACTATAAGACAATGATAGAGTTCTTGTGACTTTTAGTACTGTCAAAAAAACCAATCATGTATGTATTTTACTTACTCACTTTTCTTCAATAGACATTAATGAAATGTGCTCTGAGCCAAATAAAAATGCCACTTAATGCCAATATGTTAAAGTCTTTGAAAATTATCAGATTGGAAACAGTCCATTTTTATGTGTTTTTGGAATAGTGTATGAAGCTTTTCAAATTAAAATATCCTAAAAGTCAGTACTTATACTCTTCCCCAGTTATCTGACAGAGAGGGGAAGTAATGTTTATTATGTATGAAAATAAAATTACAGATGACACCATTACAAATAGACCTTCAAATACATTATGGAAATGTATCTATCAGGAGATGAAGATGAATATCTTTTTTCAAGTAAGAATAGTATGTAAGACTTTCCACTCACTGAATATATACTTTTTCCTTGCACTTTCCCCACCTTTTACCTAGAAATGCTAAGAAATTATGAGTCCTGAATGACAATCCTCTTTAGCCAATTCTCCATTGGTACATCAAGTCACTCATCTGTTTTGGGCATCTCCATAAGCTCTTCTGATACATCTTTCACTCACTGTCTTGGCATCATTCTGCTACATCCTACATCCGTCTTCTCTTACTGGCTTCATGTCTCATCTACCTTATTTTATTTTCCTTGGGCTATATTTGTTTATATCCCATCCCTCACCTTTCTTTTCTTTTTGTTGAATAGAAAAGTCTTAGAAATTATGTTGATCTAAATACTAATTTCACAGTTTCATTAAATCACTCAGATGTTGGGAATGGTTTAAGGTACACATTTCTGTAAATAATGTTACTTAAAGTCATAAAGCATCCATTATAAACACTATCATATTTTGTAGTTTCTAACAACGTGGTTATGAGAGCATTTGCATCAATAAAATTTGGTAATGTTACTTTACTATTAATTATATTTTTCCAGAAAGTGTGAGTTTTTTTAAAAAATTTATCTAGAAATTGCAATATAGCTGTGTTTCTAGTTTTCCTCATCTTCATTCATGGACTGAATTTCATATTTTTTTACAATTAAATATTATAACACTTATAACACAATTATATAAAATGCATGTAATAAATAAAATACCCATGAAGAAAAAATTCAATAAGAGGCACATGAAGCATAACTCAGATGTATTTCTTCTTACATTTTTAACATTTCTCTTCACCTTTATGCATATACACAAAAACAATTTATGCCAAAAAAAATTAGATTGTAGATGCTGTGATAAGGAGTAAATAAAACTTAACTGAATTAAAATAATAACTTAAAAACACATCATATAACAAGGCCCCAAAATAGTATATGAACACCTGTCACTGGATGCAGAGTAATTTATCACTTTTCCCTTCTAAGTAGCTCTAATAAAAATTAATTAAAGAAAAGTTTCTATTTACAGAAGAAAGCATCAAATCACATTAAAATACTAATATATTTGTTTTTTAAATGAAAATAATAGATTTTGCTCAAGGATGTAAAAATGAGTTATTACGGAAAGAAGAATTTCCTATGTGTAATGCATGTTCCACTTTAGATATGAGTGTTTGTAAGAGAGAGAAGAGGGACAGAGGAGAAGAGGGAGAGGAGTAAAGAGAGATGGGGAGAGAGAAAGCTAGAAGATGGGTTTTCATATCTGCAATTGTTTAAATGCCAATCTTTTTCAAATGGCAACAAAGGAATTAGAAGGCACTCATGTGAAGTCCTTGGTAACCCTCTGAATTTGTGTATTAGTAAAATGCTTTGTGACCAAAATAAAATGTCCTTTCTACTCTTATAACCTATAATTACTTATTTTATTGAGGGAGCAGTTATCCTTTGTGTTTTTAGACCCCCTATCTTCCTTAAGAAAATCCAATACAATAAACCAGGTTTGGAAGTCCCAGATATGAATCAGGAAGGAGTTCTCATATGAACAGGTTTCCATTTAATTGCCAGAACACAGGAGAACAGTGCTCAAAGGAAAAAGAAAAAGAAAAGGTTCCTTTGTAAGTTCTGTAGCATTATCTTATTGGAGAAGTCAGCAACAGTTTGTCTGCAAGGTGTCAGTGTGCTTCAACTATACATAGCAATTTGGATTTTACGACAGATGTGACAACTGAATTAGTTTTAGTTCATAAACCCAGAGATCTTATGATTTAAAGTTGTGTTGTGAGAAAGTCTACCTCTGCAGAAGTTTTCTGCAAAATAATCAACAGTAGTGCTGCTTTACAACAAAATGCTTTGCTCCCTTTAACCTGGTGATGATGATTTCTTGGTTTGTATGCTAATCACATCTGCCAAATATGTACTTTCCTAACAGATATTAGTAAACTACAGATGGAATAAACACTAAAACAACCAAATCTTTAAATGGTCAAATAACCTTGAATATAGTTTACTTTTCTTTTTTTAACTCAGAAATATTGAATACAGTTTGTTTTATGCACATACACAAATAGACATTTGTTCTATAATGTACTTCTAAGCTGTGATGTGAAGGAGGTACACTTACAACCGGAGAAGCTGGCCAGCATAATTTAAGGAATCCTCTTTTTGGGGAAATGGGATCCTCCCAGCTGTTTGCCAGGGGGGGAGAGCTAAAAGCATCCTCTCTAGAAAACCTGCCAACTTCATTCCCACCCCCCAAACTGGGTCCCAGCCCCAGCTTTTTATGACCACATTGCCGTTTACAGATGACCCAAAAGGGACAATCCCAGGAAAGTGAAATCTGTCGTGTTTGTTTTGTTTTGTTTTAAATAGGATCCATAGACTTTCTTGCATCCTGTACGGGGAGCTTTGCTTAGTTGGCATGAGATTCTCTCTCTCTCTCTCTCTCTCTCTCTCTCTCTCTCTCTCTCTCTCTCTCTCTCTCTCTCTCCCCACACACACACCACCACCACCACCACCAACAACAACACACACCCTAGGCATTCTCACAGCAAACACACAGGATGGGAAACGAATCACCCTCTGGGATGGATTCTAGACTTCTGACCCTCTACATCCCCCAAATGCTGTGTTTTGGATTGCCAGCTTAGAAGCCCAGTGTACAGCTCAGCCAGCCTTCTATCCCAGAAAGCCCATTGTGCCCCTGTTCAGGATAAAAGTTCTCTGACCCGTCTGGCCACAAAAGAGCAGGAAAGAAAACCAAATAGAGTAATTAACAAATAGCCACAAGCAGCCAAAAAGCCATGCAAGATATGGGCGGAAGGCTGGAAAGTTTCAGTAGAGAATCGCAAACTAAAGTTTGTGCGGGACTTTCTTAGACCGAAGCCCTACCACTGAGCACAGACGAGAAGGAACGGACAATTAATTAAAGTCCTTCTAGTCCTCTTTTCCCAAAGACTTACAGCGTGAAAAGTAGAGGAAAGCTAGTTAAGACTCACTCTCTACTAAGTCCGATGAGGGTGATCAGACATGCAGAAGAGGGCAAAATGGGAAGAGCGAGCAGAGAAACGAGAATCTCACCTGGCATTGGTGCAATCAGTGAACAAAGTTTCGAAGTCTTTCCTGGTGATGAGTTTACAGCGGTTCACCCCGGGCTGGATGGCCCCCAGCCCACGGAGGATCCGGACCTGTTCCACAGTACACACCACGGGAGATATGTCCAGTCTCTTCAGCTTGGTGTACACTGTATGCAACCCTCCCACCAGGTGCTTCAGGAAGAGATCAAAGACTTGCGGGAGGCAGATCAGTTCCTGGCCGTCCATCAGGAACGAAGCCACCTTCACCCCATGCATGTCGACCATCCTGCACTCGGTGTTGCCGCTGCCTCCACTGGCGCTACAGACTCCGCCACCCCCTGCGCTGCCACTGTGGTTATTGGCCACAAAACTGTTGATCATATTGGGGGTGAGACGAGGAGGCTCTCCAGGAGTCGAATACATTGGCTCAGCCCGAAAAAGGCCCCCCGGGACGCCAGCGCCACTGGAAGTTGCAGAGATCACTGGAGGTGCGGAGACAGCCATGGTCATTCAGTCTCAAACTGTAGGTCCTCAGGCCCTCGTTTTCTCGCCCTCTCTCCTCTAGGTCCGTCCCCTCGCACTCGCTCTTTCACTCTCGTTCTCTCTCGGGCGCGCTATAGCTCGCTCAGAACTGTTCGCAAGTCTACAGTAGCAGGGCTCACGCTCACGCTCAAACTCACCCACCACCCAGCCGGCAGTGAACCACCCCTACCCACAGCGGCACGAGACCCCACCCCTGCCACACCCCCTCCTAAGACTGGCAGCGACCCCCAGCCAATGTGCTGCAGCCCCTCGGCTTCGGAGCGCGCCGAGTGGCTGTCGCCCTCGAGGAGGTGGAGACTCCCGGGTCGGCCTCCTAGCTACCTGAGGCCCTTGAGGGAGGGTTGGTGGGGAATGGGGATGCAACCTTAGAAGGGGGCGGTGTGGTGCCTCTGCTTCTTGCCCAGCAGTCTGACCAGAGAATGCAGTTTTCACAGAGAACTCGCAAAGTGGCCTAGGCTACCAACACTCCCCCTCCGCGCCCCACTAGTGTCTTGACGTGGGAACACAAAGCAGCACTTTAGAACGTGCCTCCCAACCACCCCGCACCACCCTGCACCCTGGTTCAATTGCGGAAAGGGAAATGGGAGCTTCAGCTCCATTTACACTTAATTCTCAAACGCGGGAATTTAAGAGATGGTTTCGCCCAGCTTCCAGGAGAAAGATTCCAGTGACTTCAGAAGTAATCAGTTCAGCCCATCTAGAGCGCTTGGCGTTCAATTCTCCCATTCCCGGCGCACAGAGGAACCAGCATCCAAGATCGCACCAGTGTTGCGGGTTGCTAATTCGGTCCTACGCACTGACATTCAGCTGATGCAGTGAGCCTGTGAACACGGTGGAAAGCAGGCAGAGAGACTTGGTTTGTGGGTGACAGACACCTCATTGTACAGCACTTCCGCCACTGTCCTGCACAGAGTTGGCTTTCTGTGTCACCGTCCCTTAATTTCAGCATTGCCCTGCCCGAACTAAAATTGATAGGAAAAGTTCCCTTATAACGTAAGACCCTCCCTAGAGAAAAGAGAAAGAATTTGCGCTCTTTAATATTGAGTTTTCTTCTCTAGACTATGGGCTTTCGTGGTGATTATAAATCCTCGTCCTGAGCTCAAGATTCCTCTCACTTGTCAAGTGCCTGAAAGCACTACAAGAGATGATAATAAGCAAAATGTCTAGGAAAGGTACATTCCGGGGAAAAGGCATGGACTTTTTCACATGGCATATGGCGGTTAGATCACTGTAGCAAATTTGTTTTAATACTCCTTGCCCAACTTTGATTCTCTGCAATAAAGTTGTTTCCTTTCCGGTTCTTCATTCCTCTAGAAGCTGTTACTCAGAAAGTGAAATCCATACTTCATTTCTTTACAAAACATTACCGGCGATAGAGATAAAGCAATTTCTCCAATATCTTTCTGGAATGTAAATAATTTTAGAAAAATTATTAAATTTTATTCAGCTCTTCTTGTACTTAGTGGTATCAAAGAGGAGTGAGGAGGGGTTTTTTTCTCCCTTAATAAGACATCAATATTAAAACTGGATTTTTCTGCCTCTCTTTCTACCTTTTGCCATTTCATTAACCAAATAGTAAGAACTACCCTTTAAGACCCTTCATACTGTTTCAATTCTTAGTTGTGTGGAGTCGAATACAAAGCAATTGTAATGATGGTTGCTTTTGGAACAGAATGGTAAGAAACTCCAACATAACTGACTGCAATGCATACAGCCAGGAACAAAAAAAATCTTTTGAAAGGTATTAAATCGTCTTTACTTACTAGTTTGCTACTATTGTGGGAAGAGAATAAAAAGGAGCAAAAAAAGGCACAATTGAGAAGAGATAGCAGAGGCAGGAAAAACTTCAACAAAAAGTAGAGGTTTTCAAAAGAGAATAGAAAAGCTCTGACAGCAATGTTTGTATTTACCAGTTTTTTAAAGATAAATCCCAAATTGTGTTCAACAGATGTTTTGCAGTAATGGATATCAGGCTGTGTGTTGAGGCAACTTACCTCTGATAATTTATTATTATTGTAATTTCCAGGTGAATAAGTTTGACTTTAAAGGAAAAAGGTTGTTGTTTTTTCTTGAAATTAATTGCATTAAAAAAAAACCAGTATATTGCTGTACTCACATTATCACATCCTTTTTATTTGCAGAGGGATTTGGAGTTTTCAGAAATAGGACATTAAACAGATGTTTTGATGTTTCAAATTTAAGAAATTCTGAAATATAAAAAGGAAAGGTAGAATATTTCTGGCTGCAATCATTATTTGTTTTACTGAGAAACAAATGTACTTTGACAACTTTAGAAAAGGCTAGGATTAGATGTCTTATATATTTAACATGATCTATCAGAGATGTAGTAATATTTTAATTAACACTAGAGATTAAAGTTCAAATTCTAGTAGAAATATGAGAGACTAAAGTTAGCAATTGGTCATTGAATGTTAAAGCTCACGCATTCAGCACACAAAAGACCCTTGGTTTCATTATTTGAATTCCCTCCCATTTGCAGTCTTCTACAAAATAGACTTGGTAATTGTCTGAAGGTATACTTGTAATTTAAAGATGTAGTCATTTAGATCTAAGAGGCTGAGTGTTGCCTCCTTGGGTTTTCTTCATATTTTGATTGTTATTTCTATTACTGCTATTTCTACTTTTATTTGTATATATGCTCTGAGATTGAGACAATCATATTACACATGGAGAATTTGTTTATATCTCTTCTAACTTCAATATTGTCCATAAGCCAAACATATTTCTAAATAAGAGTGGGTTTCTACAAGGCCAGCGGAAGCCTTGTGTATCAACACTCTGTAAGTTAGAATTGCATGAAGCAATATAAAAAATAAGTGGAGAGAGGCACTTCGCTAGAACTTCAAGGTTTGTGAATTATTTCCAGATAAGAGCAAAGCACCCCAGCAAATAAGAACAAACTTAGTACAAGTTGATATCATGTCTCATCAAAACAAGAAATTCTAGATGCCACAATTCCAGCAGAGTGATTTGGGGCCTAAGTGTAGCTTCTCATACACTGAAATATTGTAATCTTCCGGGATTTAATTAGCAATTGACATTTTCTCCTAATTCATACTCAATTTGGATGGAGAGTTGTGCTCATTTGTGACTTTTGGCAAAATATTCCACTGTTTGGCATTGTCAATTAAATACAGATACTCTTCTAATTAAAAATAAATACATTGGCAATCTTATGTGGGATTACAAAACATCCAGAACCATTTGAAGGAGCTTGTTTTCAGAATGGGCATTCGAGCAAAACCCAAGGTAATTAATAGAATTATTTGAAACCAGCAGCCAACTGAGGTTAAAACCTGTAATATGGCCTCTAATCAGTACTTCTTAGGAGCCAGCTCTCTTAGGTTCATTTTTAGATAAACAATAAAGGGAAATTAATTGGGCAAGGCAATAAACATGAAATATAAGCATTCACATAATCAAGAATTTAACTGGCTAAAACCTATAGACATACCCCACTGAATGGAATATATGGTATAGGGGTGTGTGTTTTTTGTTTTGGTTTTCAGGAAACTGTATAAAATGACCTTCTACCAAATAAATTCTCTTTTGCATTCAATCCGATGTGGGACCACTGGAGCGAGAAAAAACTGTCAAAACCCAAGGAGTAGCGTTAAAGTCAGATTCTTAAATGAACAATGAACTTTTACTAATTAAATATTTAAAAAAGAAACACTCAAAACGCCTCATAAAATATAAGCACGTGCCAACTCTTAACATATCATACCCTTATATACACAGTTCTAGGGGAAAAGGAGATATGTAGATTTTAAATTCCATCTATGTCTTTCAATGTATTGTTCCCTTTTAAATCTTAGGCTTTTAACTGTTCAAATTCAAGCCATTCTAACTTTAGCTGGACTCCCACTGCTATCCTTTCATTCATTTTGCTCACTCCCCATTGAATTCCCTGCAGCAGCTACTCTAACTCTTTTCTCCTCTTTGCAAGTCACCCTGCCTCTCACTCTCATCAGCTATTGCCTCTCACTTCTCTGATTTTACCACAGTTATTCAACGGGAGCTCCCTCATCCTCCCCTCTCTCTTCCTACAAAAACCTATTCCATATCCTCTCTCATCCTCTCCTACTTCCCTTCATTGATGCTCTTGACACCTCTCACTTCCTGCAAGGCAGTAATCTAGCAGTTTTATTCCTACCACTGTCTTTGGCATCTCAAATCTCTCCCTCTCTACTTGCTCTTTCCTCTTTTATTATTGAAACTGTTCGAGGCTAGGAATTCTTGAGATAAAAAAAACTTTCCTCAACCCTAACCGGTGGCTATCAAAGTGTGGGCCACCAATATCACCATTGCCTGATTATTTGATATAAATAATATTGTGGGGCACCATCCCAAAACCTACTGAACTGGAAATTCTAGGAGTCAGGCCCAGCAATCTGCATTTTAACAAGCCCTGGTGATCCTGATGTGAGGGAAATTTTCAGACCCAGTTAACAACTTTTCACACATTCTTTGAAAATCTACAATTGTTTCTTTTTCCTTACTAAACAAACTTTCGTACCTTAACTTTTTGCAGTTGGGTTTTTAAGTTGAATACTTGGCTGAAACTACTTTAACAAAGAGGTAATCATTGATCTCTTAAATGCCAAATCCAAAGCCTTTTTCTAAATCCTCATCCTTTGCTGTTCTGCAGCTTTTTACACTACCAGCATCATTCTTGAACAGCTATCCTTTGGCTTTTATGACTTTCTAACAATATTTCTCCTCTTTCCTACACATTTTCCTTTTCATATCCTTGCTCTTGAAACTAAATATTAAAATTCCTAATGTCTATACTCTTACTTGTGGCAATTTCATCAACTTTCTACAGCTTCAACAACCACCACTTTACAGATTACCCAAAATCTTATTTCTAACTTTCTTAAAGCTATCCTGGAGAATTATCCATTTCCACTTGCATGTCCCATGGTCACCTCAAACTCAGCATGCCCAAAACTGATTATCTTACTCCCTTCAAATCTGTTCTCTGTTATTTCAATTTTGATGTTTCATAATTCTTTCTTCATGCATCTAGTCACCTGATATAGAAACTTGGGAGACACCTTTTTATTTCTCTGTACATATTATACCCTCAACCAATTAGTAAATTTTGTGAAATCACTCTCAGCAATATTTTTCACTTCCATTCTTTTCCATTCTCAATGTTGCTTCCTTAGTTTTGTCGATTATTCACTGTTTGTATTATTACCACAATTACATCTTAATATATCTAAGACATTTTCTTCTCCAATCTAGCTAGTATGTCAGGTTATTTTTTTAAAGTTTCACTCTACTATTTAAAAATCTTTATATTACTACTCCTCTGGCTAGGAAATAAATGCCAAACTCTTTAGAGTGACACTTACTCCTTCTATTATTTACCTTTCATCCTTTCCTGCAATAGTCTGACATGTTGTCTGTGTACTAGCAAATGAGTATTACTTTCCACTACTCTCAAACCTCTTACCGTATATCTTCTCACCCTGATGCTAATACTTCTGTCATTCTTTCCATATTGAATATGTTGCTGCACTCCTAGTCATCTCCACTCATCCAATTCCTAACCTTCCTAAGATTATACTGCAATTTACTTCCACAAAGATCCCCCTCGTTCTCTTTTTCCCAGCCTGGAATGGATTATTTATCTTCTGAACTCTCATAGCATTTTGTGCCTCTTTTAATGCAATAAAAACATGTGCCTCATGTTATAGTCTTTGGTCCTCTTTTAAAATAAATTCAGTAAGGTCAGAGATCACCTGCATCTTAATCAATATGTTATTTCAAGTGCCAACAATGGTGCCTAGCTCACACATGTTTATTAAATGAATGGCTATATAATAGTCATCTATAAGCTATTAGGATATATAAATGTTCATTATTACCAAATCTGATGCAGAATCTAAGGGGTTGATATTCATGAAATGAATTTTTTTTTTTTTTGTTAAAAGAATGATGATTTTACCCTGGCCAGTGTGGCACAGTTGTTTAAGGTGTCTTCTTTTGCACCAAAAGGTCTCAGATTTAATTCCAGGTCAGGGCACATATCTACCTAAGTTTTGTGTTCAGTCCCTGGTTGGGTTGTAGGCAAGAAGTAACTGATTGAAGTTTCTCTCTCTCTCTCCCTTCCTCTCTCTAAAATCAATGAGCATGCCCTTGGCTAAGGATTAAATTTTTTTAAAAAAAGAATGATGGTTTTGCTCATTAGTAGTTTTTGGATCTTTTTAGTGATGGCTGGTTTCTCTGATTAGTTAAGAATTATTTTTTAATTTTTTATTGTTTAAAGTATTACACATGGGTACATCTACACAATGGAATACTATGCTGAGGTAAAAAAGAAGGAATTCTTATCATTTGCAATAGCATGGATGGAACTGGAGAGCATTATGCTAAGTGAAATAAGCCAGTCAGAGAAAGATAAATATCACATGATCTCACTCATTTATGGAATATAATGAACAACATAATCTGATGAACAAAAACAGATCCAGAGACAGAGAAGCATTGATCAGACTGTCAAACCTCAGAGAGAAGGAAGGGGTAGGGTGGGGGTAAGGGGGAAAGATCAACCAAAGGACTTATATGCAAGCATATAGGCCTAACCAATGGACACAGACATCAGGAGGGTGAGAGCATGAGAGGGGAGTTTGGGGGGGGGGTAATATGGGGATAAGGACACATATTTAATAACTTGATCAATAAAGAAATTTAAAAAATAATAATAAAGGATTACACATGTCTCCTTTTTCCCCAATTGACCCCCCCACTCCCACCCCTGAGGGTAAGCCCCCATTGCCCCAGTGTCTGTGTCCATTAGTTATGTTAATATGCATGTATACAAGTCCTTTGGTTGCTCTCTAACCCCCTCCCCTTTTCCCTACCTTCTCTCTGGGGTTGGAGGGTCTGTTCATTGTCCCCTTGTCTCTGGATCTATTTTTGTTAATCAGTTTATGTTGTTCATTATATCCCACATATGAATGAGATCATGTGATATTTATCTTTCTCCAATTGGCTTATTTCGCTTAGCATGATGCTCTCCAGTTCCATCCATGCTGTTGCAAATGGTAAAAGTTCCTTCTTTTTTATAGCAGCATAGAATTCCATTGTTTAGATGTACCACAGTTTTTTAACCCACTCATCTGCTGATGGGCACTTAGGTTGTTTCCAAATCTTAGCATTTATAAATTGTGCTGCTATGAACATAAGGGGTACACATGTCCTTTCTGATTGGTGTTTCTAGTTTCTTGGAATATATTCCTAGAAGTGGGATTGATGGGTCAAGTGGGAGTCTCATTTTTAACTTTTTGAGAAAATTCTATACCAAAAGCTTCTTTTAAGTGTGATAAATTTATACTGTTTTATGTTTGCTTCTATGAACACTAAGGAATTTATTGGCAATACATTTGTAATGAATGTATTATGAAATTATAATGAAAATTTAAATCTGTTTGAAACCTTATTAAATATTTTTATTCTACATATTTTGTTTTATATAAGAGTACCTTAACTGAGTGAGCACGTCACTGAGATCACTATTACAAATCATTGCTGAGATATATGAAAACTATACAGAGTTAATGAGTACATTTACAAAATATGCAAAAATAACAAGTGCTGACTTGAGAGAAAAGAGAGAAGATACCCCTCGTCACCTTGGATAATAGAGAAATAGATATCTTTTGCTAATGTGGGGAAAATATAAACTTGAGTGTATTTATACTCCCAGTAGCCTCAGAACACTGGCAGTTACTGCCTTCTGTCATTGTTATTTTTCTTCTGTAAAGAATAAGAAAGCAAAGTGTGGGGTGGAGGGGGTCAAGGGGGGAAAAGAAGGGATGTCTGTAATACCTTCAACAATAAAGATAAATTTAAAAAGAAGAAAGCAAGAACTCTAAGTGCTCTGTTATTGAAAACAGAGTTAAGACCTTCCCTGCATTTTGCTGAAACAAACCAGACAAAAGTAACTGAGCCATGTTTGACTGAATTCATATAGATAAGCAGCTCCAGGCACTTTCTCACCAAGCTAATCTAAAAGTTAACAATCAACTCCCAGTAACTGAGGGTTGGGTGAGTTGTATAAACTGTAAAATATTCATAATAAAGTTATTAACATTTATTGAATGCTTACTTTATGAAAGCACTGTGCTAAAAAGTATCTGTACATCATCTTATCTAATCTTTGTGACAGCTCTGTGAAGTAGAGTCTATTATTATGCCCATTTCTCAGATGAGGAAACCCATGCTTACAATGATTAACTTGTCCGAAGTTACACAAACATGAAGTGTCTGAGCTGGAAATAAAATTCAGGTATTATCCTAGAAACCCAAATCTTAACCATTGCACTATTCTTAGACCTTTTCTTTAAAAACTATTGCTCTACACTAAATGTAAAATACAATTTAAAGTTCAGATGTTTTAAATATAAGTTGCATCTTTGATAAACAAGATAGGAAAATATTTTAAAAAGTAGGGGAAGGATTGTAGTATTAGAAAAAGTATCTCATCTGAGTCTTAAACAAGGCTTTTATCTCAGATTTTAAGCCATTCTCCATATGGTGGTACAAACCATAAGTTGCAGGTTTAAGTTTCTTTGAAATGTTAATGTAAGAACTTTCACAGTTTACATTTAAAATCTTTAAGTTCTGAGGTGAGACAAAAGGGCATAAAATATATTTTCATATTCCAAACTATTGAGAAACTTTCGACATTTACAATTCTTGCCTTACATTCAACCAATGAAGAGGAATACTTTATAAAAAATGAACATAAGCCCAAGACATCCCATTGCCACAGGAGGAGTACTGATATTTGTTACTTTACAATTCACTGCTTTATTCATTGATTGCTGCCTAGTTAGCATTCAACTGTACAGTAATTCCTCCAC
Organism: Myotis myotis; assembly: GCF_014108235.1. Classification (NCBI taxonomy): domain Eukaryota; kingdom Metazoa; phylum Chordata; class Mammalia; order Chiroptera; family Vespertilionidae; genus Myotis; species Myotis myotis. The sequence continues at coordinate 102,767,426 of NW_023416346.1, read as the reverse complement.
AACCATTAGGTCTATTCAGGCCAAAATTCAGTTATTCCTCTCTGAAAAAGGAGTCTAGCAGAGTGGCTAAGGGAGTACAATCTGCAGCCAGAATGGCTGGGTCCAAATTCTGGTTCCGCAATTTAGTCATCTGGGTGATGTTAGGCAAATTACTTAACCTTTCCACACCTCAGTTTCCTGATCTGTAGAATAATATTGTTAATAATAATAATAATAATAATAATAACAGTACTTCCTCATAGGTTTTTGTGAAATTGCAAGAGTTAATATATACAACATAGGTAAAGTGCTTAGAATGGTGACTGTCACAGAGTGCTATTCTTGTTAACTATTATCATTTATCTTTTAACTATTTTTTCTCCAAAATTTCAGTTTCAGCATATACAAACTTGACTCCCCTAACTGGGAATAATTAGAGAAGTTGGGAAAAGGGGGATGCTGAATAGAAAAGGGAAAATAGGAGACAAAGTAAAAGTGCAGTAAGCCTTCCAAATCCACGGGTTCTACATCCATACAAATGCATCCACAAATTCAATCAACTACTGAGCAAACATATTCAGAAAAAAAGTTACATTGTTGCTGATGTGTATTGTGTAGTTAGGCCTACAATGGTTATGTCTGCACTAAACAGGTACAGACTTTTTTCTTCTAATTATTCCCTAAACAATACAGTAAAACAACTACTTACATAGCATTTATATCTATAATAATAAAAGCATAATATGCTAATTAAACTGGACGTCCTTCCAGATGACCTTCCAGATGAAGCTGGGGCTGCAAGGGCTGAGGCAGCCACCGTGGCTGCAAGGGCCAAGCCCCTTGCACAAATTTCGTGAATTGGGCCTCTAGTTGTATTACAAGTAACCAGGAATTATAGGTAACTAGAGATAATTTAAACTATATGGGAGAATTTATGTAGGCTATATGCAAATACTATGCCATTTTAGCTAAGGGTATCCAAGGATTAGGGTATCTTCAGGGGGTCCTGGAACCAGTCCCCTGTAGTTACCAAGGGACAAATACAACTGTATGCATTTCTGAAGTGCAAGCTAGAGAAGATACAAAAAGCAGAGGGAAAGTAACCAAGATTTAGAACTGTATTCAGGTATCTGAGGAAGGAGGGAATTGAGATACGAGCAAGAGGATCTGACAGCATATTTTATGGTAAGAACAATTGAAACATACTAACTCAGCTAAATGGGATCATTTGAAAATTCCCATAAAGATTTTTTTCATCTCAAATTTCCAGAGGCCTCTGCTTCTCTGGGTTCTGCAACTTGAAAAAACAACACTGAGTCCTAACACCTAGAAAGCCTTGAGCATTTGGATGGTGGACTAGACACAGAGGAACACTGTTACCATCTACTAATGTGCATACAACCATCATTAAAGTGAAACAAGCTGATAAATTTCTCCTTGAAACCAGGAGAAAGAAGGAAATCCTGAGCAGTTTCTAATGAGCAAAGTATGACAAGTGACCACTAATTTTCCAGTCTTCAGTATTGGTCATTTACAATGTGCACAAGCCCTTGTAACTCTGTCTCTTGATGTGCCAGACTCATCGTCTCAGTTTAGTGCAGCTAAAATCTATTTATAAGGGCTTTTAGGTACACTCATGGGGTCAATCTTTCTAAATCTGGAGGTTTAAAACTTTAAGTTTTTCAAATATGACTTCTCTTATTATAGAGATTTTGAGAAGACTTCCCCTCATGGTTGGGGAAGAACCTACCTGTTACACTTCTTGCCTGCTTTAACTAATTATCGGTGATTTCCACCGATGTCAAAAGAGATGATGGTAGTATTACATATCTATTCAGGGAAAACTACAAAGTTGTTTGATTTTAAGTTATGGTGAAGAATTTAAATAATATATTTTTTATGAATACATTATATCAGAAAACATATGTATCCAGAATTTGTTTGTTGACTGGGCTCCATTTGATTATTGACTGGGCTTCATCTTGTTTGTTTGCTGTTCAACTACTTAGTTTTAAAGGGCCCTATCCATGAAAATAAAGAGGAAGCCTTACCTGGTGCTGTATTCCTCCATACTGTCTAGATACCAAAATTGTGCTGATTTCATATCAATAATAGAATGATCAATTTTGTCTATGAAGCACTATTCACACATTAGTTTTCACCAGCTCCTATTTCCACTATTTCTTCTTGCAGACATACTTAACCCACTCTCGAGCCACCCAGGAGGCTGACAGAGGAGATAGGAGACATATTTGTCAGTGAGAGCTTTTACCTATTGCACTGCTTCTCCTTAACCCAGTTCTAATATTGCATTCATCTCCATCAACCTGTTCGTAGAAACAAGCAAGCCACATATATGCCCAGACCATTGAAAACCTCAATTTAAATGTAGCACAGGAAATATTGTTTAACATCTCAACTTGCCCCAGCTCTAAAGTAGGACTGATAATATTGACAGTGGACTGGAAAACCAAGGAGAGCCCCTAAGGTATATGCATTACATTATCCATTAGAATTTTCTATAGATTCATACATTTTCTGCACTTCCATGGATAATAATTTATATAGATTATAAGACACATAGAAAACTAACAGGAAATAGGCCTCCAGAAAGATTGTTCAAATAATAGAAACCTGAACAATACAACTTTACAATTAAGTGTGATACATCCAAAAGTAGTGGGAAAATATAGGAAAGAGAGGCTGTAATTTTCTTCCCTTCTTTTGCCAACTAGAATGCTGATTCCTTCTTTGTTTACATTCAGAGCCATCCATTTTCTTTTTCTTAAAATGATTATGAAAATAATTTCCTCTCAGAATTAAAAAATGAAACTATGGCTTGTGGTGTGGGATTCAGGTAATGATATTGGGAACAGTGTCACTATGGTTTTGGCTTTGCTAATGTTAGTGAAATCAAACTCAGTTTAATGGAAACAAAGGTAGGAGAAATAGTCTTACATTGTAAGAAAAAAAAAATAAGCCTCCTGCATCTCTAATAGCCTACACCAAATAGAATGATTTGCTCTTAAAAATGCATTTATATAGCCCAACCAGCGTGGCTCAGTGACTGAGCATCGACCTATGAACCAGGAGGTCACTGTTCAATTCCCAGTCGGGGCACTTTCTTGGGTTGCAGCTAGATCCCCAGTGGGGGGCATACGGGAAGCAGCTAATCAATGATTCTCTCTCATCATTGATGTTTCTATCTGTCTCTCTCTCGCTTCCTCTCTGAAATCAATAAAAATATATTAAAAATGCATTTATATATAAAATACTAGGTTGAGCTAGATACCAAAGCAAGAGACTGTTTTGGGGCCTATGGGAATGTAAGAAGAGAAAATATCTAGGGAAATGATGCTAAGTAATGGAACTTGAATCCACTATGAACTCCTATCTTCTAGACACCCAGCTTAGTCCATCCTGCTTCCCAGTCTTGCCCCAGTGAATCATTATACTTTTTTCTTACTACTTTCCTTCAATCCATGCTGTTAGTCAATATCCTCTAAACCTGCATTACTCTTCTATGTCTCCAAGCCTTGGTGTATGCCATTCCTCTGCCTAAAATATTATATCTCAGTTTATGAAAATCTATTTCCCAAGTATTTAGTCTATCTTAAAGTCTTCCTTGACTGCCACAGGCAGAAGTGGCACTACTTTTTCCAGAAACCTGTAGAATACATTTCCATTATAAATTTTTAAAATTTTCTTCAAGATAAGCATTTAGACAGCAGATATTTGTTGCATTCCTACTATGCACAAGACAGCCCTTTAGGCATTGTGCAGGTTATGTGTTTCAATGCTGAAAGCTGTGCAGTTCTAGAAAATGAAGAATCATTGGACACCTCCAAGATACATAAGTGAGCAACATATTAAAATTAATGCAATCTTGCTCAAAAGTGCATATTTCTTAGACATTCTTTAAAAGGAGACTTAATATCAGTTTGCTATTAATATCCCAAGTGCATTCTTATTGCAGTTTGGATCGACTCCTATTATTCAAACTTAGTTTTTTGTTTTTTTAAATAAAACTAATGAATTCAAATGTCTGCATATCAACAGAAAAACGATCCCCTCTTCTGTGTAATTAAGTGCATTGTATTAATGTGTGCATAATGTAAAATCAATAAATAATGAATTACCACTGATTGTAATTGAATGTTTTCATAATTTTATTGTCAGCCATGATCCATAGTACATTTATACTCCATTAAATTAATTAGTGTGTCATTTCTATTACATACATCAGCAGTGAAGTAATGCAGTAACATCTGTTTTTAATGTTTTAAAGATGTGATATCCCTTATAAAGTAAAAGAAGGAGTTACTAGAGATATTTTCAGTGATGAGCATTTATGGTGGTATCTTTAAGGAGATCTAATAAATGCATTTGTATTTCTTATGATAACTATATTTTAATACACTATCTATTGAGTAACAATACTCAGACTTAAACCCTTTCTTTCTATGGAAATGAATTGAGAAACTCTCCTTTTGTTACATTGCTCTATCTCACTGAAAGTTTATCAATTAGCAATGGTAAGCTGTTCCTCCACCACATTTAGAAGTTACAGAGTAGAGATATAAACATAGTATAATCAGGGAAAAAAAAGAAAGAAAGAAGGAAAGAAAGAAGGAAAGAAAGAAAGAAAGAAAGAAAGAAAGAAAGAAAGAAAGAAAGAAAGGAAAGAATTTTGTGCTAAAGGCCAATTTGTAATATTTTGTAATCAGTCCTTTCACAAAAAAACATACTCATGTATTCTGTTAGTATACAAAGCAAACAGTGATGAAGAAATTCTCATTTGGAATTATTTGATAAGGTCAATGAAACATAGCATTTTGAAAGTGATTAAAAAGCTTTTAACTAAAGTATGGTTGCCAGATTTAGCAAGTGAAAATACAATATGCAATATTTGGGACATAGTTAAACAAAAAAAAAAAGTTCATCGCTGATCTGAAATTCAAATTTAACTGTTTCCTGTATCTTTATTTGATAATCGAATAACTCCTACATAGGAGGAATCAGAGAAGGCTTCCAGGGTGAGGTGGTACTTGAACCATGGTGAAGGATCACTTGAAGTTAGCTAGGTGAGAATGTGTAGAAGGGTTGGACAAGGCATTTGAGGAAGAGGCATGAATAAAATAGTTGGAGGACCAGTATGGCTGGAGGGTAGGAGTGTGAGAGAGTCAGAGAGAGTGATGAAAAATAGGGGTGAGCCGTTCAGTTTATCTAGAAAATTAACTTCTAACTTCACAATGATGACAGATAAAAGGGACATTATTTTACTTGAATCTCCAACCCTTTTCTCTGAGTTCACAGAGAAGTCTGACAGGTGTAAACACAGCAGCAGCTGTATAAAACAGTTGCATAAAAGAAAACAAAATTCTGCTCTGTCCAAAATTCTTTGTCCTTCAGAAACTTCAACAGGTTTCACCTTGCTCTGTGAGAACTAATCAGCTTTTGATTTTCTTCAGTAAGAAATCCAATCACTTCTCTTTTCTTTGAAAATGTCACATTACACATTCTATGCAACTATTTCCACCTGTCTGAATGGCAGCTCTCAATATAATTTTAGGGCTGGAGTAGGAAATCTGAGTGCTCCAAAAGAAAAATTTTCACCAATAACTGATGGTTGATGGTAGAACCAAATGTCCTTTAATATAAACTGATGTTTGTATGCTGTTTGGATACCGACTTCTGAAAAGTTTTGTTCTAGGCATAAACTGCTGTTTATCATGTTACTCACTAGAATCTCTCAATATGAGGCTTTTACTGTGGCAAATCATATTTATTCTTATTGCCCTGAAGGGTTATTCATACAAAGTATAAATTCCTATAGATATCACTCATCACAAGGAGTCCCAAAAAATCATTTCAAAATGAATGTCATGCATTTTAAAATAATTTATCTAAATTCCACTTAAAATATAGACCTAAATAGATACAATTTGAGCCCTAAATGTCTGAAAAGAAAAAAAGTTTAAGTAGAAGATGAGGCCTGCTTTTTTAAAAAACTATATTTTATTGATTTTTTTACAGAGAGGAAGGGAGAGGGACAGAGAGTCAGAAACATCGATGAGAGAGAAACATTGATCAGCTGCCTCCTGCACACCCCCCAACTGGGGATGTGCCCGCAACCAAGGTACATGCCCTTGACTGGAATCGAACCTGGGACCCTTCAGTCCGCAGGCCGATGCTCTATCCACTGAGCCAAACCGGTCAGGGTGAGACCTGTTTTTATATAAAAATTAGTGCTACTATTATCATTAACAATGACTTGTAAATCATTCTGTTTTGGAATACAAATACCAAGCCTCTGTATATAAGGGAAATGTTTGAAAATAAAAATGTTCTGTGTTTCATCATATGACATTTTTATCTTTTTCTAATTCCTTCTTTGTTTTTCCTTTCATACATATGCAAAAAGGGATCTAAAATAGTTTCAGTTCTCTTGTAAGTCATGAACAATGTCTTCAACACAGATAAAAATAGTTGCTCATACAAACACACCTCCATACTCCCTTCCCCTACAAACACACAATCATTCTACCACTACCACAAAAATATCAATCATTAATTACTACTATCTTTATCTTTGGTGCAAGCAAACAAAAATTTCCATTTTACTGCTCTATTGCTAGAGACCCATCCAGGAGTTACCACCATCTAGTGGCATGTAGGGGTATTTAATCCTTTTACTTTTCAAAAGTAAATTGCATTTTTTTAAAGTAAAATAAAGTGGAAATAAACAAGAAAATAAAGAACTCTTCAGTATATATCTGCTACAACATTGTTTGATTGTGAATCAAGGTAATTATTTTTGTTTCCAAATAAAGGTTTTTTAGCATGTTAACACTTTTCTTTGTGATAAAAATGTGAACTATATAATTATGTATTTTTTTACATAATTCCACCTTAAATTTAGTGAAACTCCATGCTGAAAAATATTTTGTCATTGACTTGCCGATTATTTTCAATAATAATTTGCTATTTTTATTTGCTTACAATTGTAGCTCTTATCTTAAGAAGTTTCTGTGTGTGCAGATTCCTGGGATGTTGTCACAAATGATTTCCTTGTATTCATGACTACATAAATATTGCCTTGAAGGAAAAAAGTGTTAACATTTTGTCCAAATATTTTAGGATTCTTTTAGAAATAAGGTATTAAATAACATGCTAAATATATCTATAAAAATCCCTCCATGTAGTAGTTACAAAGATTTTTTATTAAATAGTGATCTCCTATCATCTTTTAGGGTCATGCACATAGCAAACTCAAGGTGGTACGTGACTTTGTGTTTAAAGTAGAAAACACAGAAATACTGCAGAATTTTAGTTCAGTCTTAAGAATCAAACGCAACACTATTGGCTACAAATGGCAACTTCCATGTAAATGGCCAAATTTTATAAATAACTAGTAATTAGTGCCAAATAGTGCTTATTTAAAAAATCTGCCTTGAGTTTTAAAAATATAAGAATTACATTTAATATTTTTTAGTTAATTCACTTTTCCCTGCGGAACAGAAAAAAATAGGTAGTGACTACTCCAAATGGGCAATTTGATCACTTTATTCCATTGAAGAACTGCTGAGGTGCTTAGGACAGTTCTTTTGTCTTTGCCAGTAAGGAAATCCTTAAATATGAATGGGTAGATTCTGAGTCTCTAGGTTAGCAACCACTTTCATTTCCCAGAGACACTGAAATCAAGTCTCATTAATCTGTGTCTTGTAAAAAGTTATAAATGTCATATTAAAATGTGTGTGTTATAATGGTTTCTCCATCTGAGATAGAAAACAAAAATAACAATAGATTTCTGAGGCTTAGTTCTCCCATAATTTAATATCAGATTTTAATTCATGTCATAGTGGTATTACTGAGTCATAATATTAGGAATGTAATGACTTAAAAAATCAGCTGGTGCCTTAGAAATAGACATCTACTAATTGATCAGAATATTTGGTTGCAGTATGTTTTAAATTATTTTGAAAAAAACACATACAGTGCTGATTCAATTATGTTTTTATTTGAGAATTATAAAAATTTATATTTATTTAAAAGGCAATCTAGTCTTTGTTCCTGTCATCTTTCTCTGTTCTCATAGAGATTTTACCCCAAAAGTGGAATCTAAGTCGAGAAATAATTAATGAGTGCCCTTGTTGTAGCCTGGATATTATATAATACTGCTTTAATGTGTGCAAATAAATTATGTGATAGAAATTGTAATGTTTGAGCAGTAGGAAAATCCAAATTCTTTTATACTTAATGTGAAAATAAATGGGGCATTACAATTAAATTGAATAAGCACAGATACTTCAAACATCAGAAGTACATTTTCTCAGCTGGATTTCTTAAATGGCTATTATTTCATCTGCATTATGGAAATCTTAAATTTTAAAGAAGAATAATATTTCCTAAAATATTAATACAGCAAGAGGAATAACTAGAAGCAATATTTTGCTTTAGTTAGACACAAAACCTTTTTTTTTTTCACGTTATCCAGAAGCCATCAGTGAGAATATTTTAGTAGAAATTTAAAGGACAATAATTAAATAAAATATTTCTTTCTCAAAATATGCATGTTAGCTCCTTCAGCTCTAAGCTATTTTGCTTCCAAATTAAAATGCATGTTTTTAATTTGTTCAACATTTCTTATTTAAAATCAGTGTGTAGGTTAGGGGTTAGGCTACAGTAATTTATCAGAGGGAAACCTTCCATGTGTACACTCTGAAGTGGGAAATTTTGTTGTAGCATTCTGGAAAAGCAGTGAAACCCTATATATTATTGTATCCTGTAGCGTCATAAGGCAAGAATTACACTAAAAGGTAATTCTTAAATTTAAGACAGACAAAAATTTTATATCAGGCAACTCTGATTATCTAAGTAACCTGAGGCATTTAAGTCCAGAGAAAATGGTCTGAACCCATTCACTAAGATGGTGATAGAGACACTATATTAAGAGAGTGGGAAGTGCTCAAAAATAAAAACTCTTATTGTACAGCTAAAAATAACCTCCAAGTGCCCTGGTCAGTGTGGCTCAATGGTAAGAGCCGGCCAGTGCACTGAAGGATCACAGATTCAAGTGCGGTATCTGGGTTGCAGATTCGATCCCACTGGGTCACGTGTGGGAGTCAACCAATCAATGTTTCTCTCTCACATTGATGATTTTCTCTCTCTCCTCTCTCTGCCCCTCTCCCCTCCCTTCCACTCTCTCTGAACATCAATGGAAAAATTATCCTCAGGTGAAGATTAACAACAACATAAAGTAATCATCATCATCATCATCATCATCATCATCATCATCATCATCCCCAGGAATGTTGTACATCTGAAACTAATACAGCATGTCAACTCTAAATTCAAAAACTAAAAAGTAATATAAAGTAAAAGAAAAAGAAAGAAAAGGGGGAGTGAATATAAAGAAGATGATATGACCTTTCAGATAAGCTTAGATTATACAAGGAGGCACACAAAAGATAGAAAAATACACACATTAAAGAATAAATATTTTTAAGTGGCACATATAAGCCTATTTACACACTATCAGTCAGGAAGGTTGAAGCCACGGAAGGGATGAGAACTGTGAAATTAGTAGAAAAATTTAAAACCACAGAAAAAGCACTTTAATAAAGATATTGGAGTAAGAACAACAACAACAAAAAAGGATGCAATGATGTGTTTCTCAGAGTTGTGATGTTTATTTAAAATGCATATTCCTACCCTTGTACAAAATGAATCCAAATATCTGGAAATAGGCCCAGGGATCTGCACTTGATTAAATGCCCAGGTGAATTTGTTTAATTTTTTCAAAGTAGAAAGTAAATATAATTTTAAAAGTCAAATAATGCTAAAAGACACACAATAAGTAATAGTTCCATTGGCCAATCCATTCCCAAACCTTCAAAATTCCTCCTCAAAGGGAACAACTTTCAAATGTTTAGGTAATCTCTACTGGCATTTACCTCCACATTTCTTTTTTTCTTCCTACCTTCCTCCTTTCTCTTTCTTTCTTTCTTTCTTTCTTTCTTTCTTTCTTTCTTTCTTTCTTTCCTTCCTTTTTCTTCTTTCTTTCTTTCTTTCTTTCTTTCTTTCTTTCTTTCTTTCTTTCTTTCTTCCCTTTCTCTTTTCTTTCCTTCTGTCTTTTTAATGGCTGAAAACAACAATGATTTATTTCTCATGATTCTGGGGGTCAGGCATTTAGTCGGGCCTTGACTAGTAGTTCTGCATCATCTGGTAGTTACTCAGCTGGATTCAGCCAGCATCTGAACTGAACCAGAAGGATCAAACAGGCTTTGTTCATCAATTTGGAGATTTGGAGTCTCTGAGCTCTCCTTTTCCTTGGGTCAAGCTTTGGCTTCCTCCCAGCATGGTAGTTTCAAAGTAGTTAGACTTAAAAGGCAGCTGGCTTCCAAGAGCAATGAAACAGAAACTGCCAGTCCTCTGAAGGCCTGGCTTAGAAGGCCCATATCTGCTATATTATTACACAGTCAAACCTAGTCACAAGGCCCATCCAGATTAAAGGGGAAGAGGAATAGAATCCACATCATTTTTCTTTTTAAAATAATTTTAATTATAGTTGACATACAATATTATATTAGTTTCATGTGCAAAACATAGTGATTAAACATTTATATAACTTACTGAGTGATCACCTGATAAATCTAGTGCCCATCAGACACCATACATAGTTATTACAACATTATTGACTATATTCCCTATCCTACTTTTTACATGCCCATTACTATTTTGTAACTACCAATCTGTATGTCTTAATCCATTCCCCCTTTTCAAGCATTTATTTTTTTAAACATATTTTTATTGAGTTCAGATAGTAAGGGAGAGGAGAGAAAGAGATAGAAACATCAATGATGAGAGAGAACCATTGATCAGCTGCTTCCTGCACGCTCCCTACTGGGGACCAAGCCCACAACCTGGGCATGTGCCCTTGACTGGAATCGAAACGGGACCCTTCAGTCTTCAGGCTGATGCTCTATTCACTGAGCCAAACCAACTAGGACTCAACCATTTATTTTAATGTCCCTCCCATCTGAAAATCATCAAAATGTTCTCTATATTTATGAGTTTGTTTCTGTTTGGTTTGTTGATTATGACTTAGGTGTTTTGGTTTTTGCTCCACATACAGTATAATTGACATTATATGACGTTTGTTTTTTGAAGTCTTTTTAATTTCACTCAGCACAATGCCCTCTAAGTCCATCCATGTTGTTACAAATGGCAAGATTTCATTCATTTTTTTTACTGGGTCATATTTCACTCTATACTTGAGGCCTGGTGCACAAAATTCATGCAAGGGTAGGGTCCTTAGGCATGGCTGGTGATCAGGGCCAATAGGGGCCTTCCAGCTGCAGGCCAGGACCTTCCTTCATTCTGTAACGCCCCCTGGTGGTCAGTGAATGTCTTAGTGAGTAGTTGAACTCCAGGTCGGTGGAACTCCCAAGGGGACAATTTGCATATTAGCTTTTTATTACATAGAGTGTGCACCACATCTTTTTTTAATTGAATTTATGCGGTGAAATTGGTTAATAAAATTATATAGGTTCCAGGGGTAAAATTATATAATACATCACTATATATTGTAATGTGTGTTCACCACCAAAAGTCAAGTCTCCTTCCATTTCCCCCTTTAACCTCTCCTACCCTCCTGCATCCTCCTTTCCCACTGGTAATCACCATACTGTTGTCTGCCTATGACAGTGATGGTGAACCTATGACACCCATGTCAGAGATGACACGTGAACTCATTTTTTTGGTTGATTTTTCTTTGTTAAATGGCATTTAAATATATAAAATAAATATCAAAAATATGTTTTTGTTTTACTATGGTTGCAAATATCAAAAAATTTCTATATGTGACACTGCACCAGAGTTAAGTTAGGGTTTTTCAAAATGCTGACATGCCAAGCTCAAAAGGTTTGCCATCACTGGCCTATGAGGTTGTTTGGGGGTGTTTCTTTATTTTATTTTTTTGCTTCATCACTTCACCTTTTTCACCCAGTCACCCACCCCCTCCCCTCAGACAACTGTCAATCTGTTCTCTGTATCTAAGAGTCTGTTTCTACTTTGGTTGTTAGTTTATTTTATTGAGTGAAATCATATGGTACTTGTCTTTCTCTGACTGGCTTATTTCACTTAACATAATGCTCTCAAGGTTTATCTAGGTCAACGGTTCTCAACCTGTGGGTCTTGACCCCTTTGGCAGTCGAACGACCCTTTCACAAGGGTCGCCTAAGACCATCCTGCATATCAGATATTTACATTACGATTCAACAGTAGAAACATTACAGTTATAAAGTAGCTACAAAAATAATTTTATGGTTGAGTCACAACATGAGGAACTGTATTTAAAGGGCCAGAAGGTTGAGAACCACTGGTGGTCACAAAAGATAAGATTTTCTTCCTTTAATGTCTGAGTAATAGTCCATTAAGGGGTGGGGAACCTTTTTTCTGCCAAGGGCCATTTGGATATTTATAACATCATTAGTGGGCCTTACAAAATTACCTACTTAAAAATTAGCCTGCTATATTTGGTCAAACATTTAATTAATTCACCTCTGATGCCTTGGCAGGACCAGACCAAATGATTTTATGGGCCTTTTACTGCCTGCAGGCCAGATGTTCCCCACCCCTGGATGTGCCATAGCTTTCTTATCCACTCATCTACTGATGGGTACTCGAACTGTTTCCAGATCATGTCTATTTATGTAATGTGGCAATGAACATAGGAGTGCATACATTCTTACAATTTAGTGTTTTGGGATTCTTCCGATATATTCCCAGAAGTGGAATTGCAGGGTCATAAGACAATTAAACTTTTAATTTTTTGAGGAAACTCCATACGGCTTTCCACAGTGGCTGCACCAGTCTGCATTCCCACCAAAAGTGCACAGGGGTTCCCTTTTTTTCATCAACACTTGTCAATTGTAGATTTGTTGATGGTAGCCATTCTGGCAGGTGTGAGGTGATATCACATTGTGGTTTTCATTTGCATATCTCTGATGATTAGTGATGTTGAACAATTTTTCATATGTCTATTGTCCATCTGTATGTCCTCTTTGCAGAAGTTCATACAGTATTCAGGTCCTTTGCCCATTTTCTAAATTGGATTGGGGTGTTGTTGTTTTTTGTTTTGTTTTATTTGGTGTTGATTTTTGTAAGTTCTTTATAAATTTTGGACATTAACCCCTTATCAGAGGTATCATTGGTGAATATGTTCTACCATTCAGTGGGTTGTTCTTTCATTTTGTTGGTTTCATTTGCTGTGCATAAATATTTTAGTTTGATGTAGTCCCATTTGTTTATTTTTTATTTTTATTTTTATTTTTTTGCACAAGGCTAACTTAGCAGAAAAAAATAATGCTAAAAGAAATGTCCTAGATTTTACTACCTATGTTTTTTTTAGGATATTTATGGTTTTCAGTCTAATATTTAAATCTTTACCCATTTTGAGTTTATTATTGTCTATGGTATAAGAAGGTGGTCTAGTTTCATTTTTTTGGACATATTGTATCTGTCCAATTTCCCTAATGCAATATTGAATAAACTATCCCCACTCCATTGTATGTTCTTACTTCCTTTGTCAAATATTAATTTACCATAAAGGTGTGGGTTTATTTCTGGGCTCTCTATTCTGTTCCATTGATCTATATGTCTATTTTTATGCCAGTACCTTGCTCTTTTGATTACTATGGCCTGTAGTATAGTTTGATATCACCTAGCCTGGTTCCTCCAACTTTGTTCATCTTTTTCAAGATTGCTGAGGCTATTTGGGGTCTTTTGTAGTTCCATATAAATTTTTGGCATATTTGTTCTATTTCTGTCAAATATGCCATTGGTATCTTTTAAATATTCTTTTTTTTAAAAAAAATTATGAAAGAGAGAGAGAGAGAGAGAGAGAGAGAGAGAGAGAGAGAGAGAGAGAAAGAAAGAAAGAAAGAAAGAAAGAAAGAAAGAAAGAAAGAAAGAAAGAAAGAAAGAAAGAAAGGAAGAAAGAAAGAAAGAGCAAGAGAGATATCAGTGTGACAGAGAAACATGTATTTGTTCCCTCCCACACATGTCCCAACCAGTGATCAAACCAGCAACATATATATGTGCCCTGACTGGGAATTGAACCAGCCAACTTTTGGTGTATGAGACAATGCTCCAGCCAACCGAGCCACACCTGCCAGGGTAACTATTGGTACCATGACTGGAATCATGTTGAAACTATAGATTGCTTTAAGTAGTATGGATATTTTGATGATGTTTATTCTTCCTATCCATGAGCATGGTATATACTTCCACTTATTTGTATCTTCTTCAGTTTCTTTCTTCACTGTCCTATAATTTTCCAAGCATAGGTATTTTTAAATACTTGGTTAAATTTATTCCTAGGTATTTTAATTTTTTATTTTTTGGTATTTTATTTTTTGATACAATTGTAAATGATGGAGGGAGTCAGGGGGAAGGGGACATATGTAATACTTTCAACAATAAAGATTTTTTTTAAATTGTAAATGGGATTGGTTTTTTAGTTTCACTTTCTGATAGTTCTTATGGGTGTATAGAAGTGCAACTGATTTCTGGATATTTATTTTGTATCCTGGAACTTTATTGAATTCACTTATCAGTTCTGGTAGTTTTTTGGTGGAATATTTAGAGTTCTCTATGTATAGTAGCATGCCATCTGAAAATAATGATGCTTTTACTTCATTTATAATTTGGATGCCTTTTATTTCTTCTTTTTGTCTGACTGCTGTGGCTAAGAATCCAGTACTATGTTGAGTAAGAGTGGTGAAAGTTGATAACCCTGTCTTGTTCCCAATGTTAATGAAAATGCTTTTAGTTTTTGCCCATTGAGTATGATGTTGGCTGTGGATTTGTCTATATGGCCTATATTATATTGACATATGTTCCATCTCTTCCCACTTTTCTGAGAGTTTTTATCATAAATGAATACTAAATTCTATCAAATGCTTTTACTGCATCTATTGATATGATCATATAATTTTCATCCTTCAATTTTTTAATGTGGTGTATAGCATTAATTGATTTGTGGATATAGTATCAACTGTGCATCACAGGAATAAATCCCACTTGATCATGGTGTATATTTTCAATATATTGCTGGATCTGGGTGGCTAATATTTTGTAGAGGATTTTGGCATCTATATTCATTGGGAATGATGACCTATATATTTTTTCTTTGTAGTATCTTTTTCTGATTTTTGAATTAGAATAATGCTGGCCTCATAAATAGAGTTTGGGAGTTTTCCCTCCTCTTGAATATTTTGTAATAGTTTGAGATGGAAAGGTATTAGTCCTTCTCTGAATGTTTGGTAAAATTCACTGCCTGTGAAGACATCTGGTCCAGTACTTTTTTTGTGGGGAGCTTTTTTTTTTTTGCTTCAATTTCACTAGTTGTAATCTATTCAGATTCTCTGATTCTTCCTGATTGAGCTTTGGAAGATTGTATCTTTCTATAAATTTATCCATTTCATCCAAATTGTCCAATTTATTGGTGCATAGTTGTTTGCACTATTTTCTTACAATCCCTTGTATTTCTGTGGCGTCAGTTGTTACTTCTCTTTCATTTTTTTATTTTATTTATTTGGGTCCTCTCAGGTTTTTTTTGTGTGTTTTTTCTTCATGAGTCTTGTTAAAGACTTGTTAAATTAGTTAAATCTTCTTTATAATTTCAAGAACTAGTTCTTGGTTTCATTGAACTTTTGAATTTTTTAAGTCTCAATATCATTTATTTTCACTTTAATCTTTATTATTTACCTCCTTCTACTGACTCTGACTTTTGCTGTTCTTTTTTAGTTCTTTTAGGTGTAAGGTCAGGTTGTTTATTTAAACTTTATAAGACTAGAGGCCCGGTGCACAAAAATTTGTGCACTGGCAGGAGAGGGGGGTAAGGAGGGGTGTCCCTCAGCCCCACTTATGCCCTCTCACAGTCTGGGACCCCTCGGGAGATAACCACCTGCTGGCTTAGGCCCACTCCCTGGGTGGCAGATGGCAAGCCCGATCCCTCGGTTCCTGCCCTGCCTCCCCGGGTCATGCACACGACAGGGCCGATCCAGGGGTTGGGGCACTGCCTTGGGTCACGCACACGGCAGGGCTGATCCAGGGGTTGGGGTGCTGCCTTGGATTGGGTCGCACATGGGACGCCCTGGCAGGCTGGCCGATCGCTGCTGCCCTGCCCAGCTGCCCCGGGTCGGGTCGCACAAGGACTCCCACCGCCCTGGGTCACAAATAACAGGCCTGGATGGCGGCAGGGCAGGCGGGATGGCGCTGTCCCACCCTGCCTGCAGTATGCAAATTAGCCGCCATCTTTGTTGGCAGTTAATTTGCATATTGTGCTGATTAGCCAATGGGAGGCATAGCAAAGGTACAGTCAATTACCATGTTTGTCTATTATTAGATAGGATTATTCTTGCCTCTTTAGGTAGGCCTGTACTGCTATGAATTTCCCTCTTCTGACTTCTTTTGATGTGTCCCATAGATTTTGTGTTGTTGTTTGTTCATTTTCACTTGTCTCAAGTTAACTTTTGATTTCTTCCTTGATATCATTGTTGACCTATTTATTGTTTATTAACATGTTATTTAGCTGTCGTGTATTTGTGTGTTTTTCATTTCTTGTCTTATAATTGATTTATAGTCTCAAACCATTGTGGTCAGAGAAGATGCTTGATATGATTTCCATCTTCTTGAATTTATTAAGGCCTTATTTATTTTATGTGCACTTGAAAAGAAAGAATATTCTGCTGCTTTTGGGTGAAATGCTCTGACGATATCAATTAAATCCACCTGATATAGTGTGTCATTTAAGCCTGCCTTTTCCTTGTTGATTTTTTTGTCTGGCAGATCTTTACATTTATGTTAGTGGGAGGTTAAAATTCTCTTCTATGGCTGTATTACTGTCAAAATTTCCCTTTACGTCCATCAACACTTGCTTTATATATTTAGGTGCTCCTATGTTGGGTGCATGAAGGTTTACAAGGGTTATATTCTCTTGTCTGATTGCCCCTTTTATCATTATGTAATGTTCTCCTTTGTCTCTTCCTATAGTCTTGGTTTAATAATCTGTTTTGTCAGATATAAGTATTGCTACTCCACCTTTTTTTCATTTCCAATTGCATGGAATATATTTTTTCATCCCTATACGTATAATCTGTGTGTAGCTTTCTTTTTATTTTTTAAATCCTTACCTGAGGATATGTTTATTGATTTTTAGAGAGAGAGGAAGATCAATGTGGGAGAGAAACATTGATCAGATTGCCTCTTGTACACACCCTGACCAGGTATTGAACCCACAACTTAGGCATGTGTCCTTACTGGGAATCAAACCCACAACCTTTTTAGTATATGGGATGATGCTCCAAATAACCAAGCCACCTCACCAGGTCTGTGTATTTCTTGTTCTGACATGGGACTCTTGTAGACAATAGATATACAGCTCTTGTGTTTGTTTGTTTTTAAATCTATTTGGCTATACTCTGTCTTTCTATTAGAGCATTTAAGCCATTTACATTTAAAGTGTTATTGATAGGTATGCATTTATTGCTCTTTTATTTTTAATTATGTTCCTCTCCTTCTTCTTCTTCTTGCTCCTTCCTCTTCTTTGTATTCTTCTTCTTCCTCTTCTCCTTTTTCATAAAGATACTTTAACATTTCTTATAATACTGTTTTGTTGTTAAGGAACTATTTAAGCCTTTTCTTTGCTGGGAAGCTCTTTGTTTGTCCATCAGTTTTAAATGATAGCCTTGCTGGTAACATAGGCTTTGTTGTAGGTCTTCGCTTTTCATCACTTTGAATATTTTATGCCAATACTTTCTGGCCTGAAATGTTTCTGTTGAGAAGTCAACTGACAGTCTTATGAAGCTCTCTTACAGGTGACTAACTCTCTTTCTCTTGATGTTTTTAAAATTATCTCTTTGTCTTTTATCTTTGCCATTTTAATAATTATATGTCTTGGTATGGGCCCTTTTGGGTTCATCTTGTTTGAGACTCTGTGATTCCTGGACTTGTGTCTTTTTACATCACCAGTTTAAGGAAGTTTCAGTCATTATTTCTTCAAATAAGTTCTCAATCCCTTGTTCTCCCTCTTCTTCTTCTGGTACCCCTATGATGTGGATGTTGTTATGCTTTATGTTGTCCAAAAGGTCCCTTAAACTATTCTCATTTTTTTACTGCTATGATTGGGTGTTTTCTTCTACATTGTATTCCAAATTGCTGATTCAATCCTTTGCTTCATCCAACCTACTTTTTATTCCTTCTAGTGCATTATTCATTTCAGATATTGTATTCTTCATTTCTGACTGGTTCTTTTTTATGGTGTCTATGTCCCTTTTTATGCTTATTATTTCTTTGTTTAAGTTCTCATTGATTTCTTCCATTCTTTCTCTAAGTTCCTTGTGGATCTTTATGACCATTGTTTTGAACTCTATATCTGGAAAATTGCTTACCTCCATTTCATTTAGCTCTCTTTCTCTAGATTTCTCTTGTTCATTCCTTGTGAGTATTGTTCTTTGTATCCCCATTTTGGCTGCCTTTCTGTGTTTGTTTCTATGTATTAGATAGATCTTCTAAGACTCCCAGGTTTGATAGGGTGGCTTTCTGTAGTAAAAGTTCTCTGGAACCCTGTGCCACAGTTTCCTTGATCATCTGTGCTGAGTGATCCAGAAATATCCTTTTGTGTGGGTTTTGTGGGCTCTCTTATTGTAATTGAGTCTTGATTGCTACTGGTCTATCCATGTGTGGATTCAACCCTCAGTCTGGTTGATTGTGAGGATCAACCCTGATCACAATGTACAAGCTGCTGTGTGGGTGCTGACCACAGAAAGCAATAGTTGCCTCAGCAAGATTTGGTGCCTGCTGAAATATCCCTTTGGATATACCACTTGTGAAGCTAATTGGATCCTGCTATGATGTTGTTTGAACCTGGCCACTGAGTGTGTTGGTTCTGGGCCTCTAGTGCAGGCCAATGTCATATGCTGCCTGTGACTGACACTGGGCAACCTGTTTGGAGCTACAAAGGGATCCACAATTTGCGGCTGCCTCTGCTGGGCCTGAGTTTGTGTGGGATGGGTAAAGCTGTGATCCAAGGCTGGTTTTTTACCAGCTCAGGATCCAGGGAAAGTTCCCCAAAAGTGCCTAGGAACCCTGAGGTCTGCCTTTGTCTGCCTCTGTATGCCAGCTGCCTATTAGGCTAAGTGACTGAAAGAACCTCTGGTAGAACTCATGTTGCATGTGACACATTCTTAGTGAGTCAGCAGGTAGGAGAAAGAGGTGTTCACCAGATCTAAACAGGTTTAAACTGTGTCAGTGCTGGGTCTGAGGTCACTCAGCAAATGTCCCAGGGTATGCCATGTCTAGCCACCACTGGATGGATTCTCATACACATTTGTGGTGAGGTGGGGACTCTGGGATCCATCAGGGTGAGGCCAACAGTTTATCAGGCCCAAAAAGACCAAGATTTGGCTATGTGAAGGGAAGGCTCTGCACCTGTCAGATGTATAAGGAAAAAACTTCCCCCACTGAGAGCCATACCACAGAGATGGTCCCAGATTCTGCCAGAAGCCCAATCTCAGTATCTCTGGTAGTTGGGAAAGAGGAAGGTGATGGTCAGGTTTGGGGGAATTTAAGTGTGTGGTACCCCATCCAGAGGCACACAACTTAATCTGTGCTGGATTCTGCTCAGATTTCATCAGGGTGGAGACACAAAGAGTCAAAAGTGTGGGGCTACCTGAGACAGGAGAGTGGGGCTAGAGGATCTCCCATGTGGGAGCTGCACCAGTCAGTTTCACAAGAAAGTAGGGGTATGGCCCCCATGCTTAAGCCTCACAACTCAGTCACTGACACCCCCTGAGTCGGCCTAGACTTCTATATCCCAGCCCAAGCAATTGACTCCTTAGCAGGGTGGAAGCTCCACAGGGTGGGGCTATTGCTTTCCCCTAGGCTGATGCTCTATGGAGTTGGGTGCTCCACCCAAGAAAGACAGCATCTGAAGTGAGGTAGAGTGACTCAGCACAGGGGGTCCCAACAATTCTCTTCTCAATGTTCTTCAAAAATCCACAAACCTCAAACTCTCCATGTACAACTCTAGCCTGGTTCACTCTCCCACTGACAGAGCCCAAGGTGAACAGCTGTGCACAAAATTTTGTTCAGTGTCCCTTTAAGATGGCCCCTGTGTCTCCAGCAGACTTTTATTTCTTCCTGACAGACAGTATCCCAGCTGATTTTCATACCCAGATGTTACATGGAGGCTTCTTGTCACATGGTGTGCTGGGCTGAGGAGCCTGGCTTGGAGTTGAGACTCCATGCCTCCCAGAGGAATCCCTCACAGATGAGATATCCCTCCAGAATTTCACTTGCCTTTGTGGGAGTGGGGCCAGCCCATTTGGCATCTCAGCACTTCCTACCTGTCTCAAGGTGGCTTCTTCTGAAAATACTTGGTTATAAGAATTCTCTTCAGCTAGTCTTCAGTTGGTTATTCAGGTTGACTTCCCTATATTTTAGTTGTAATTCCAGATAGGTGCTAGGTAGGAGGAGATGAATGTAGCTTCCAGCTACTCTACCACAATATTGGATCTCTGTGCATCACTATTTATCTGTTCATATCTTGATAAAGATTTCTTATAACATTTTTTAATTATAGTTTACATTCAATACTGTTCTGTATTAGTGTCAGATATACAGGATACTAGTTAGACAATCATATACATTATAGAGTAGTCTGCTTGATAGTCTGATTGATATGGTCCTATAAATAATTATCACTATATTATTGACTATAGTCCCTATGCTGTAATTTACTTTTCTGTGACTATTCTGTAGCTACCAATTTGTACTTCTTGATCCCTTAAATTTTTCATCCAGTTCCCCAAACACCTTACCTTTTGTCAACTATCAGTCTGTTGTTCATATCTATGAATCTGTTTAGATTTTATTTTTGTATTTTAGATTCTACATATAAGTGAAATCATATGGTATTTACCTTTCTCTGATTTATTTCTTTTTAAAATTTCTCTTCATTGTTGAAAGCATTAGAGATATCCCCCTTGTTTGTTTGTTTGTTTTACCATTGACCCCCTCCACCCCGCAATCGCCCTTCCAAGGCCTTCAACACACTATTGTCTGTGTCCATGGGCTATGCATATATTCATATCAGTTCCCCGGTTATTCACTCCCCACCCCCCACCCACCCCCACATTCCCTCTGAAATTATTCAGTATGTTCCAAGTTTCTATGTTTCTGGATCTATTTTGTTCATCAGTTTATTTTATTCATTAGATTCCACATATGAGTGAGATCATGTGATACTTATATTTCTCTGACTGGCTTATTTCACTTAGCATAATACTCTCCAGGTCCATCTGTGCTGTTGCAAATGGTAAGAGTACTTTCCTTTTTATAGCCACATAGTTTTCCATTGTGTAAATATACCACAGCCTTTATATTCACTCATCTACTGATGGGCATGTTGCCTGTTTCCAATTCTTAGCTATTGTAAATTGCGCTGCTATGAACATAGGGGTACATATATTCTTTCTGATTGGTGTTTTGGGTTTCTAAGGATATATTCCTAGAAGTGGAATCACTGGGTCAAATGGGAGCTCCATTTTTAATTTTTTGAGGAAACGCCATACTGTTTTCCACAGTTGCTGCACCAATCTTCATTCCCACCAGCAGTGTAGTAGTGTTCCCTTTTCTCCACATACTCACCAACACTTGCCATTTGTTGATTTGTTGATGATAGCCATTTGGACAGATGTGAGGTGACACATCATTGTAATTTAAATTTGCATCTCTAGGATAATTAGTGACTTTGAGCATTGTCATATATCTCTTGGCCTTCTATATGTCCACTTTAGAAAAGTGTCTATTTAGGTCATTTGACCATTTTTAAATTGGATTATTTGTCTTCTTTTTGTTAAGTTATGTGAGTTACTTATATATTTTGGAAATAAACCCCTTATCAGTTGTATCATAGGCAAATATGTTCTCCCATGCAGTGGGCTCTCCTTCCATTTTATTGATGGTTTATTTTACTGTGTAAAGGCTTTTTATTTTGTTACTAGTGTCCCAGTGCATGAAATTCATGCATGGGGGGAGGTGTCCCTCAGCCCAGCCTGCACCCTCTCCAATCTTGGACCACTAGGGGTATGTCCAACTGTGGATCAGGCCTAAACCAGCAGTCAGACATCCCTCTCACAATCCGGGACCGGTGGCTCCTAACAGCTCACCTGACTGCCCACTTGATTGCCCCTAACCACTCTGCCTGCCAGCCTGCTTGCCCCCAACTGCCTGCCCCATTGGACTGATCACCCCCAATGCCCCCCTCACTGGCCTGATCACCCACAACTGCTGTCCCATCTGGCCTGATCAGCCACAACTGCCCTCCCCTCTTTGCCCTTAACCGCCTCTACCTTGGCCCTGCCACCATTGCTTTGTCCAGAAGAACATCCAAAAGGTCTCCTGGAAGGTCTCCCAGTCTATTAGCATATTACCCTTTAATTAGTATAGATAGAGGCCTGGTGCACAGGTGGGGGCCGGCTGATTTGCCCTGAAAGGTGTCCCAGATCAGGGTGGGGGTTCCCTTGGGGGGTGGGGCCGCCTGGGCGAGGGGCCTGTGGTGCTTTGCAGGCTGGCCATGCCCCCACTGGGGTGGGGGTCGCCACTGGGAATGGTACCATCCTGGGCAAGGAGGTGGGACAGTTTGCAGGCCAGCCATGCCCCCATGGAGTGAGGGTCCCTGCTGGGGGTGTGTGGCCAGCCTGGGTATGGGGCTGAGGCTGGCCATGCCCCCCAGTGGGGACCCTCACCCCATGGGGGAGTGGACAACCTGGATAAGGGGCTGAGGGATGTTTTCAGGCTGGCCACATCCCCTTCAAGGTGGGGGTCCCTGCTGGGATGCCTGGCCAGTCTGGTAAGGGGCTGAGGGCCATTTTCAGGCTGGCCACGCCCCCCAGTGGGGACCCTCACCCCAATAGTGGCATGGCCAGCCTAGGTGAAGGGCTGATGGCCATTTGCAGGCCCCTCCCTCAGTGGCTGGCCTGCACGACCCAAGCCTCCCATGTGCTCAGGCTGGCTCTGTGGCTGTTGCCCACAGGCCCCTCTTTTGGCGGCCAACTAGGGCAGGCAAGAAGCTTGACTTCCTCCATTGCCAGGGGCTACCCAAGCTTCCCACCCGCTCTGACTGGCTCTATGGCCACCGCCATCTTTATCCCACTAATTTGCATATTCCCTCCTGATTTCCTGTGGGGCGTCACAGAGGTATAATCAACTTACATATTTGTCTGTTATAAGTGTAGATAGTCCTATTTGTTTATTTTCTCCTTAGTTTCCCTTGCCCTAGGACCGTGGTCAGCAAACTGCGGCTCACGAGCCACATGCGGCTCTTTGGCCCCTTGAGTGTGGCTCTTCCTAAGCCTTAGGAGTACCCTAATTAAGTTAATAACAATGTACCTACCTATATAGTTTAAGTTTAAAAATTTGGCTCTCAAAAGAAATTTCAATCATTGTACTGTTGATATTTGGCTCTGTTGACTAATGAGTTTACCAATCACTGCCCTAGGAGATGTATCTACAAATATATTGCTACAAGTGATGTCTGAGATTTTGCTGTCTATGGTTTCTTCTAAGATTTTAATGGTTTTACAACCTATATTTAAAGCTTTTATCAATTTTGAGTTTATTCTTGTGTATGGTGTAAGGTGGTGGTCTAGTTTCTTTCTTTCTTTCTTTCTTCTTCTTTTTTTTTTTTTTTTTGCATGTGTCTGTCCAGTATGCCCAATACCATTTACTGAAGGGCTGCCTTTACTTCATTGTATGCCTATGCCTTCATTGCCAAATATTAATTGAGCATAATGGCTTGGGTCAATTTCTGGGTTGTCTGTTCTGTTCCATTGATCTATATGCCTGCTTTTGTACCAGTACCAGGATATTTTGAGTATGGTGGCTATGTAGTATAACTTGATATCTGGTGTTGTGGTTCCTCCAACTTTGTTCCTCTTTCTCAAGATTGCTTCAACTATTTGGGGTCTTTTTTCATTCCATATACATTTTTGTAGTGTTTGTTCTAGAACTGTGAAATATGCCTTTGGTATTTTAATAGGGATTGCATTGAATCCATAGACTGCTTTGGGTAGCATAAACATTTTTTTATTCTCATTTTTTTCTTTAAAGTTGCTATAAACACTGAATTAGCAAATACTGAACCATTCCCAGGGGGAACACAAGTTAGGTTGCTGCCTGCTTATGGTCACAAAATTCTCATCAACTGATCAATATATAACTCTGTTTTATGTGTTTATGCTTAAGGAGACCTCATTTAATATACATTGTTGATTCATTAATATTGAACTCATGGTCAAAGGTGATGTATCATGCATGAATGAAACTCTAACACATGTATTTTCTCCATAAGACACATCTCATCTTTCTGGCACTTAGATACTACTTAGGTAGACCTCACTTCAGCATTGTGCTTGGAGACCATTTTAAACAGTGTAATCAATAAAAAGCTAAAAATGTAACACTAAATAGAATGTGACAAGGTTCCTGTTTACAGTATGAGCTGAAACACAAATGCTCAGCTGATAATGTATGCATCGGATGACTCGAATTCATTTTTGCCACTCTGCATGTCTGCAAATGACCACAAACAAACAAACTCCACAAGTATTGATTCTAGGATTAAAAAATAAATTGTAGCAAGTTGGAAAATTTGCAAATACAGAATCAGTGAATAATGAGGATAGGCTTCAATGATAGAAGAAAACTGTCCATGAGTTGAAGAAACAGCTGAGGGTACTATTTAAAGGGCTCATTAAATCCTAGTTTAGATTGATGAGAAAAGGCACATATGTGAACCTATCCTAATAAAGTTCTTAAATTATAATGATCAAGAGGGAAATTTAAAAACTTCCTGGAAAAGAACATTATCCATTGCGGGAATTTAACTTGCCTTGGCCTTCTCACCTGCTACCCAATAAGCTGGAACATTGCTGCTGAAATTGTAGTGCGCCACTGGCAACAGTTTTATCACTGGGAGCTTCTCAGAAATGCAAAATCTCAGGCCCCACTCAAGTCCTACATCATGTGGTATTTTTCTTTCACTGACTGGCTTATTTCACTTAGCATAATGCTCTCCAGTTGCATCCGTGCTGTTGCAAATGGTAAGAATTCCTTCTTTTTTACAGCCGTGTAGTATTCCATTGTGTATATGTACCATAATTTTCTAATCAACTCATCTGCTCATGGGCAGTTAGGCTGTTTCCAATTCTTAGCTATTGTAAATTTTGCTGCTATGAACATAGGGGTGCATATATCCTTTGTGAGTGGTGTTTCTGTTTTCTTGGGATATATTCCTAGAAGTCGGATCACTGGGTCAAATGAGAGTTCCATTTGTAAATTTTTGAGAAAACGCCATACTGTTTTCCACAATGGCTGCACCAGTCTGCATTCCCACCAGCAGTGAAGGAGGGTTCCTTTTTCTCCGAATCTTCTCCAGCACTTGTCATTTGTTGATTTCTTGATGATAGCCAGTCTGACAGGTGTGAGATGGTACCTCATTGTTGTTTGATTTACATCTCTCAGGTGATTAGTGGCTTTGAGCATATTTTCATATGTCTCTTGGCTTACTGAATGTCCTCTTTCGAAAAGTGTCTATTAGGTCCTCTTCCCATTTTTTGATTGGATTGTTTATCTTCCTTTTGTTAAGTTGTATGAGTTCCCTGTAAATGTTGGAGATTAAACCCTTATCAGAGATAACATTGGCAAATATGTTCTCCCATTCAGTGGGCTTTTTTGTTGTTTTGTTGATGGTTTCTTTTGCTGTGCAGAAGCTTTTTATTTTAATGTAGTCCCATTTGTCTATTTTCTCTTTAGTTTCCATTGCCCAAGGAGCTGAATCATTAAATATATTGCTACCACAAATGTCTGCTACTTTGCTGCCTATGGCTTCTTCTAAGATTTTTATGGTTTCCCATCTTATGTTTAAGTCCTTTATCCATTTTGAGGTTATTTCTGTGTGTGGTGTAAGTTGGTGATCTAGTTTCATTTTTTTGCATGTATCTGTCCAGTTTTCCCAACACCATTTATTGAAGAGACTGTCTTGACTCCATTGTATGGCCTTGCCTCCTTTGTCAAATATTAATTGAACATAATGGCTTGTGTCAATTTCTGGGTTCTCTGTTCTGTTCCACTGGTCTATATATCTGTTCTTGTGTCAGTACCAGGCAGTTTTTAGAACAATGGTGCTGGGGTCCAACCCCAGCATGTCCAGGGGTCCCCAAAGGTGTAGATGGAGTCGGCGAAGAAGGAATGACACGGAGACAGCGTTCAGTTGATCAGCAGCCTAGCCAGGATCTCTAGCCAGGATCTCCAGCCAAGTTCTGGTCTGGATCTCCAGGGAAGTTCTGGTTCAGGATCTCCAGCCAAGTTCTGAGTCCATGTTCTCTTGCTAGGTTCTTCAGGTTCTCCAGCCAGGTTCTGTAGCCATGTTCCCTCGCTAGGTTCTCCAGCCAGGTTCAGTCACCAGGTTCTAGTCAGGTTCTTTTGCCAATTTCTGTAGTCAGGTTCAGTCCAGGATCTTTTGCCATGTTCTCTCCAGCGAAGTTCTTCTGTCTCTAGGTTCTGTGTAGGTTCTGTCTTCTAAGTTCTGTGTGTAGGTTCTGTCTCCTGTTGTCTTGTTACATCTGTATTTATACCAGTTGACTCCAATCCTATCAATCTCTATTC
Organism: Myotis myotis; assembly: GCF_014108235.1. Classification (NCBI taxonomy): domain Eukaryota; kingdom Metazoa; phylum Chordata; class Mammalia; order Chiroptera; family Vespertilionidae; genus Myotis; species Myotis myotis. The sequence continues at coordinate 102,740,711 of NW_023416346.1, read as the reverse complement.
CAAAGGTTAGGGCGTTTCTTATCTCCATTCCAGGGAGTAAAGATTATGTAGCTTAAGCATGATTGTTCGTAGTTAAAGTGATTAATTACCCGCCTGGCACTTAGTTAAGAGGTTTTATTCCCTCCCTAACTTCAGGGGAAAATCCCTACCTGGGGAAACAACCTTTCTCAGAGACCTTGGTTAAAACACATAGTGCCAAGAAGGTGAGCAAACATATTAAGAACAGTATGCCATATATGCCAGGTCCTTTGAAACAGCAAGGATGGACCGGCTCCCGGCAAATTCCCCCTTTTTTATTTTTTAAAAGGAGGCATTAAAAAGAAAAAAAAAACCCAAATGCTCTCTTGTATCCATTTTAAGAGTAGGATTGGTGCTTTCCGCTATTACCTGAGGCCTGATCTATCACCCCAGGGAGAGCTTGCCAATCCTGCACTTTCCCAGGGTGGAAAGGCTGCAGTGGGGTTAAGGATAAGGCTCCTTGGGCCTACCTCCTCCCATGCCTTTACATTTACCTTTCCTTCCTCAGAAAAGCATGGACATACTTCTTATATAAAACGTTCTGTCTGACTGGGAGTAACCTTAATTCCTCTGCTAGCAAGCATATGTGTTAAAAGATCAATACAGAGTCTTTTTTCTTTAGACTCAGTATGGCACATCTTCTTAATCTAAAGATCAATACAGAGTCTTCTTTGGATTCAGTATGGCACATCTTCTCAATCTAAGTTCTGTACTATCCACCTTCTTACCCTACTTATTCTTTATAGGGGGGCCTGTAGCACCCTGGTGGAGTCCTATCCATCCCGAATGTGGGTGTTCTCAATGGGGGGGGCTTACCTATGGGAATCCTGTTCCAGGGGTTCCCAAAGGTGTGGACGGAGTCGGCGAAGACTATCCACCCTCTTCCTACGGTGGAGTCCGATCCGTCCCGAGTGCGGGGTGCTTACCTAGGGGTCCCTGTTCAGGCGCCAGATGCTGGGGTCCCACTCCAGCAGGTCCAGGGGTCCCCAAAGGTGTTGACGGAGTCGGCGAAGAAGGAATGACACGGAGACAGCGTTCAGTTGATCAGCAGCCTAGCCAGGATCTCTAGCCAAGTTCTGGTCAGGATCTCCAGCTAAATTCTGGTTAAGATCTCCTGCCAGGTTCTGTGTCCATGTTCTCTTGATAGGTTCTCCAGCCAGGTTCTCCAGGTTCTCCAGCCAGGTTCTGTAGCCATGTTCCCTCGCTAGGTTCTCCAGCCAGGTTCTGTCCAGGTTCTCCAGCCAGGTTCAGTCACCAGGTTCTAGTCAGGTTCTCTTGCCAATTTCTGTAGTCAGGTTCAGTCCAGGATCTTTTGCCATGTTCTCTCCAGCGAAGTTCTTCTGTCTCTAGGTTCTGTGTAGGTTCTGTCTTCTTGGTTCTGTCTTCTAAGTTCTGTGTGTAGGTTCTGAGTCTAGGTTCTGTGTGTAGGTTCTGTCTCTCTTGGTTCTGTCTTCTAAGTTCTGTCTTCTAAGTTCTGTGTCTTGCTGTCTTGTTACATCTGTATTTATACCAGTTGATTCAATCCTATCAATCTCTATTACAAAGGTTAGGGCGTTTCTTATCTCCATTCCAGGGAGTAAAGATTATGTAGCTTAAGAATGATTGTTCATAGTTAAAATGATTAATTACCCGCCTGGCACTTAGTTGAGGGGTTTTATTCCCTCCCTAACTTCAGGGGGAAATCCCTACCTGGGGAAACAACCTTTCTCAGAGAGGAGACCTTGGTTAAAACACATAGTGCCAAGAAGGTGAGCAAACATATTAAGAACAGATGCCATATATGCCAGGTCCTTTGAAACAGCAAGGATGGACTGGCTCCCGGCACAATGGCTTTGTAGTATAGCTTGATATCCGGTATTGTGATCCACAAAGAAGAGCTTTGTTCTTCTTTTTCAGTATTGATGCAGCTATTTGGGGTCTTTTTTTATTGCAGATAAATTTTTGGAGAATTTGTTCTTGATCTTTCAAATATGCCATTTGTATTTTAATGGGGATTGCATTGAATTTATAGATTGCTTTGGGTAGTATGGACAATTTAATTATGTTGGTTCTACCCATCCATGAACACGTATATTCTTCCATTTGTTCTTGTCTTCCTCTATGTCTTTTTTCAGCCTCCTGAAATTTTCTGAATACAGGCCTTTTATCTCCTAGGTTAAGTTTATTCCTAGGTATCTTAATTTTTTGTTGCAATGGTAAATGGGATTGCTTTTTTAATTTATCTTTCTGTGAGTTCATTATTGGTGTATAGAAAAGCCATAGACTTCTTGGCATTAATTTTGTATTCTGCTACATTGCTGAATTCATTTATTAAGTCTAGTAGTTTTTTGATGGAGTCTTTGGGGTTTTCTATGTACAATATCATGTCATCTGCGAATAAGGACAGTTTTACTTCTTCTTTTCCAATTTGGATGCCATTTATTTCTTCTTCTTGTCTGATTGCAATGGCTAGTACTTCCAGTACTATGTCAAACAGGAATGGTGATAGTGGGCATCCATGTCTTGTTCCTGTTCTTGGGGAAATTGGTTTTAGTTTTTGCCCATTGAGTATGATGTTGGCTGTAGGTTTGTCGTATATGGCTTTTATTATGTTGAGGTATGATCCTTCTATACCCACCTTGCTGAGAGTTTTTATCAAGAAATGGTGCTGGATTTTGTCAATGCTTTTTCTGCATCAATTGATATGACTATGTGATTTCTATCTCTCAATTTGTTTATGTGATGCATTATGTTTATTGATTTGTAGATATTGTACCATCCTTGCATCCCTGAAATAAATCCCACTTGGTCATGGTGTATTATCTTTCTAATGTAATGCTGGATTTGATTTGCTAGAATTTTGTTGAGAAATTTGACGACTATGTTCATGAGGGATACTGGCCTGTAATTCTCTTTCTTTGTATTGTCTTTATCTGGTTTTGGGATTAGGGTGATGCTGGCTTCATAGAAAGAGCTTGGAAGTGCTCCTCCCTCTAGAATTTTTTAGAATAGTCTGAGGAACATAGGTTTTATTTCTTCCTTGAAAGTTTGATAAAACTCCCCTGTGAAGCCGTCTGGTCCTGGGCTTTTGTTTGTTGGAAGTTTTTTTATTACTGCTTCAATTCCCTCCATAGTTATCAGCCTATTCAGATTTTTTTTATTCCTCCTGGTTGAGTTTTGGAAGGTCGTATTTTCTAGGAATATGTCCATTTCTTCTAGGTTGACCAGTTTGTTGGAGCAGAGTTGGTCATTGTATTTTTTCTTTACAATACTTTGTATTTCTGTGGGGTCTGTTGTTATTTCAGCTCTTTCATTTCTGATTTTCTTTATTTGGGTCCTTTCTCTTTGCTTCTTGGTGAGCCTGGCTAGAGGTTCATCAATCTTGTTATCCTCTCAAAGAACCAGCTCTTGGTTTCACTCATCTTTTGTATTGTTTTTTTGTTCTATGTCTCTATGTCATTTATTTCTGCTGTGATCTTTATTATTTCCTTCCTTCTGCTCACACTAGGCTTTTCTTGTTGCTCTCTTTCTAATTCTTCAAGTTGAAGAGTTAGATGGTTTATTACCATTTTTTCTTGTTTTTTCAGGTAGGCCTGTAATGCTATGAACTTCCCTCTCAGGAATGCTTTCATTGTGTCCCAAAGATTTTGGATTATTGTGTTTTCATTGTCCTTTGTTTCCAGGATTTTTAAAATTTCTTCTTTGATCTCTTTCATAACCCACTCATTGTTTAATAGTTTGCTAATCAGCCTCCAAGTGTTTGAATTTTTGTAATTGTTTTTACTGTAGTTGATTTCTAATTTTATGCCATTGTGATCTGAGAAGATGCTTGATATGATTTCAATCCTCTTGAATTTGAAGAGACTTTGCCTGTGTCCCAATATGTGGTCTATCTTTGAAAATGTCCCATGTGCACTTGAGAAGAATGTATCAATATTCTGAAGATGTCAATTAAGTCCATCTGATCTAGTGAGTCGTTTAGGATTGAAGTTTCTTTCCTAATTTTTGGTCTAAATGATTTATCCAGTGATGTTAATGGGGTATTAAAGTCTCCTACTATGATTGTGTTGCTGTCAATCTCTTTCCTGATATCTTCCAGAATTTTTTTTTAAAATGTATTTGGGTGCTCCTGCATTGGGCACATAAATGTTTGCCAGAGTTATATCCTCTTGTTATATCAATTCCTTTCATAATTATGAAGTGGCCTTCCTTGTCTCTTGTTATGATCTTCACTTTGAGGTCTATTTTGTCAGGTATAAGTATTGCTACCCCAACTTTTTTTTCATTTCCATTTGCCTGATAGATATTTTTTCCATCCCTTCACCTTCAGTCTGTGTGAGTCCCTTGTTCTGAGGTGAGTCTCCTGTGGACAGCATGTATATGGGTCAAGTTTTCTTATCCATTCAGTCACTTGATGTCTTTTGATTGGAGCATGTAATTCATTTACATTTAATCTCATTATTGATAGGTGCTTGTTTGTGGCTATTTCTGTACTTTATGCCTGTGTTCCTTCTTCCCTTTCTATTTCTTCTTTTTACAGTATTCCCTTTAGCATTTCTTGCAGTGCTGGCTTGGTAGTGATAAACTCCCTTAGCCTTTCTTTGTCTGTGAAGCTCCTGATTTACCCTTCAATTTTGATTGCTAGTCTTGCTGGATAGAGTATTCTTGGATTCAGTCCTTTGCTTTGCATCACTTTGTAAACTTCATTCCATTCTTTTCTACCTTGATGTGTTTCTGTGAGAAATCATTTGATAATCTGATGGGGGATCCTTTGTAACTAACTCTTTGTCTCTCTCTTGCAGCATTTAAGATTCTCTCTTTGTCATTAACATTTGCCATTGTAATTATGACGTGTCTTGGTGTGGGTCTTTTGGGATTCATCTTGCTTGGGACTCTCTGTACTTGTGTAACTTTTTTCTTCTCCATATCACGGAAGTTTTCTGTCATTATTTCTTCAAATAGATTCTCTAAATCTTGCTGCTCTTCTTGTCCTGGCAGCCCTATTATACGTATGTTACTTTGTTTCAAGTTGTCCCAAAGCTCCCTTAGGCTCTCATCCTGCTTTTTAATTTTTTTCTCCAGTTGCTGTTCAGATTGGGCTTGTTTCTGTACCTTACCTTCTAACTCACTAATTCAGTTCTCTGCTTCTTCTAGTCTACTGTTGATTCCTTCCATGGCATTTTTTATTGTAGCTATATTACTGTTGATTTCTTCCTGATTTTTGCATAGGTTGTTGACTTTCTCATCCATCTGGTTATGAACTGTACAACCATTACTCTGAATTCTTTTTCTATCATGCAGCATGCCTCACTTTCACTTATTTCCTTTCTTGGTGATGCCTCTTTTTCTTTCCTCTGGGGATTTTTTTGTTGTCTTTCTATTCTAACTATCACCAGAAGATCCAATTACTGAGTTGTGGTGGCCTGGGCCATGTGCTATGGGAGCTTCTTGTCACCTAAGTGTCACTAAGAGCTCTGACACCCAGACGTGTGGCTGTCGCGGGTCTGTGGGAGCCCCGCTCACCCAGAATCAGAGTCACCGGTGCTCAGTGCGGCCTCGTGTGTACACCTAGAATCAGGAACCCTGCCTGCACTATGCTGAAAAAGCAACCCCGCTGTTGTGTGCCAAAAAACAGAGTCCTCTAGTGTGCACCAGGAGTCAGTGTCCCCCTGTGCCAGCACTAAGAATCGAGTATTTGAGTCTCAGTCGCTTGGTGCAGCCTCATGCTGAGAATCAGGGCCCTGTGTGCATATGCGCTGAGTATTGGAGTCACTGGGTCTTAGTGTGTGTGTTTTCGGAATCAAGGATCCCATGCATGGGCGATGAGAAACAGAGTCAAGTCATTGGTGCTCAGTGCTGCCTCTTGCATGGAGAATGAGGGTCACCTGTCTGCTTGGGGGACCAGGTTGCACAGCACCCTGTGCTGTGGGTGACAAACTTCCGTGTGCCCTCACCCAGAATCAAAGTCAGATGGCACAGCTGCCCTGAGTAGGCCTGGGGTCTGATTGTAGGAGTGCACACTGTGGGGAAACAAACTCCCCATGTCTGTGCGCCCAGGCTCAAACCTAGCACAGCCTCCCTTTGTGGGCATGGGGTCTGTTCAGGGGAGTGTGAGCTTCAGGAAGCAAATTCCCCATTGTTGTGTACCCAGGCTCTAATTCAGCCTCCCTGTGTGGGCAGGAGGCCTGCCTACACAGAGAGGATCTATCAGTTCCTATGCTGCTACAGTGGTCAGGCGGGTAGGTTGATGAGCTCTGTGACTCACAGAAATCTGCAGCTGGGGTGCCTGAAGTCTTGGTGTCCCTGGGTCTGCAGCTGTGGTCATGGGTCTTTTACCCGAGTGGCTGTAGGGTCCCGGTTTGCATCTGAGACCAGATTGGGTGGTGGCGAGGTTAGGCTCCTAGTCTCAAGCAGCTCTGTTCTTCAAGATGGCATGGTTTCAGTGCCGGCAGTGTCCTCCCTGGAGTGTTTGTAGTGGCAGCAGAGTTTCGCCTTCCAAGAATGCCGGTTTGGCATGCCCCTGGAAGACATGCAGGATCTTACTATCCCCATGACCATTTTAATGATGTTGATTATACCAGTCCATGAACATGGTATAGTCTTACACTCGTTTGTATCTTCTTCTATCAATTTTTCCGACTTTCTGTAATTTTCTGAGTATAGGTCTTTTACCTCCTTGTTTAAGGTTATTCCTAAATATTTCAATATTTTTGTTCCAATGGTAAATGGGATTGTCTTTTAGTTTCTCTTTCTGTGAGTTTATTATTGGTGTATAAAAATGCCCTGGATTTCTGGGTGTTAATATAGCATCTGGCTACATTACCAGATTGATGTATTAAATCTCATAGTTTGTCTTATGGAGATTTTGAAGTTTTCGGTGTACAATATCATGACATTTGTGAATAATGACAATTTTACTTCTGTCTTTCCAATTTGGATGGCTTTTATTGTTTCTTCTTGTCTTATAGCTATGGCTAGGACTCCCAGTACTATCTTGAATAAGAGTGGTGAAAGCAGACATACCTATCTTGTTCTTGTTCTTAGGGGAAAATGGTTTTAGCATTTCCCCTTTGAGTATGATGTTGGCTGCAGGTTTGTCATATATAGCCTTTATTATGTTGAGATATGATCCCTCTACTTCCACTTTGCTGAGAGTTTTTATCAAAATAGGGTGTTGGATTTTGTCTAATGTTTTTTATGCATCAATTATAAGAGCATGTGATTTTTGTCTTCTAATGTGTTTATGTGATGTATCAGATTTATTTTTTATGAATATTGTACCAGACTTGCACCCTGGAATAAATCCCACTTGGTCATGGTGTATGATCTTTTTAATGCATTGCTGGATCAACTTGCTAATGTTTTGTTGAGGATTTTAGCATCTACGTTCATCAGGGATATTAGCCTGTAATTCTCTTGCTTTGTAGTGTCATTATCCGGTTTTGGAATTAGGGTAATGCTGGCATCATAAAAAGAACTTGGAAGTGTTCCTTCCTCTTGAATTTTTTTTTAATAGTTGAGGAGGATAGGTATTAGTTCTCCTTTGAAAGTTTCTTAAAACTCCCCTGTGAAGCCACCAGGACCAGGCGTTTTGTCTGCTGGGAATGTTTTTTTATTACTGCTTCAATTTCTTCAGTTGCTATCATCCTATTCAGGTTTTCTTATTCTTCCTGATTGAGTTTTGGAAGATTGTATTTATCTATGAATATGCCCATTTTGTCCAGGTTGTCCAGTATTTTGGAATATAGTCATTCATAGTATTTTTTATGATTCTTTATATTTCTGTGGGATCAGTTGTTACTTCACATTTTCCATTTCTGATTTTGTTTATTTGGGTCCTCTCTCTTTGTTTCTTGATGAGTCTGGCAAAAGGTTCATCAACTTATTTATCTTTTTAAAGAATGAGCTCTTGGTTTTATTGATCTTTTATATATTACTTAGAATCTATGTCATTCATTTCTTCTCTAATCTATTATTTCCTTCCTTCTACTTACTCTGGGCTTTTCATGTTATTCTATTTCAAATTCTATAAGAGAATTAGATAGCCTATTATAAGTTTTTCTTGTTTTGAGGTAGGCCTGTAGTGCTATGAACTTCCCTCTAAGGACTTCTTTCATTGTGTCCCATAGATTTGGGGTTGTTATGTGTTCATTTTCGTATTTTCAGAATATATTTTTTTATTTCTTCCTTGATATCTTTGGTAACCCATTCATTGTTGAATGCATGTGTTTGAATGTTTTTGAGTATCTTTATTGTAGTTGATTTGTAATTTTATGGCATTTTGATCTGAGAAGATTCTAGATATGATTTCAATCTTTTTGAACTTGTAGAGAGTTAGCTTGTGTCCTAAAATGTGATCTATCTTTGAAAATGTCCCATGTTCACTTGAGAAGAATGAATATTCTGCAGCTTTGGGGCAACATATTCTGAAATATCAATTCATTCCATCTGATCTAGTATGTCATTTAGGATTGCTGTTTTCATGTTGATTTTTTGTCTGGAAAATTTATCTAGTGATGTCAGTGGGGTGATAAACTCCCTAAAGGATTGTATTTCTGTTTATCTCTTCCTTAAAATCCTCCAGAGGTTATTTTTATATTTGAATGTTCCTGTATTGGGGACATATATGTTTACCAGAGTTATATCCTCTTGTTGTATCGATCACGTTAGTATTATGAAATGGCCTTCATTATCTCTCATTATGGCCTTCATTTTGAAGTTTATTTTGTTCAATATGAGTGTTCCCACTCTGGTTTTTTGTTTTGTTCTGTTTTTTTCATTTCAACTTTCCAGGAATATTTTTTTCATCCCTTCACTCTGATTCTGTGTGAGTCTTTTGTTCTGAAGTGGGTCTCTTGTAGACAGAATATATATGGGTCATGTTTTCTTATCCATTCAGCTACCCTATGTCTTTTGATTGGAGCATTTAAGTGATTTACATTTAAGGTTATTATTGACTAGAGGCCTGGTGCACAAATTCGTGCACTGGTGGCATCCCTCAGCCTGACCTGCAGGGATCAGGCCAAAACTGGCTCTCTGACATCCCCTGAGGGGTCCCGGATTGCAAGAGGGCAGTTCTTGGGTGACGCACCCCAGAATTGGGCTCCTTCCTTTCTGGTTCCAGGTGTGTCACCTGAGAACTGCAGCTGCCAAGTCACGGCAGCTCGGCAGTTCATGCATTGAGTGTCTGCCCCCTCGTGGTCAGTGACTAGTCGTTCTGCCAGTTATTCCACCGTTTGGTTGATTTGCATATTAGGGTTTTATTATATAGGATATGTTTCCTCTATTTCCACTTTGATGAGAGTTTTAATCATAAATGGGCACTGTATTTTGTCAAATGTTTTTCTTCATCTATTAATATGATATTTTTTTTCTTTTAAAATAGTCTTTATTGTTGAAATTACATATGTTCCCTTTTTTCCCACATTGACCCCATCTAGGTTGTCCCCACCCTGCCCCAGGCCTTCATCACACTATTGTCTGTGTCCATGGAATATATATATATATATATATATATATATATATATATATATATATGCATACATGTTATTTGGTTGATCTTTCCCCACCCACCCACCACCACCTTTCCTCTGAGATTCAACAATATCAGTTTTATCCTTCATTTTGTTTATGTGGTGTATCACATTTATTGATTTGTGGATATTTGTACTAACCTTGCATCTCAGTAATAAATCATACTAGATCTTGCTGTATGATATTTTTAATGTATTGCTGGATTTGGTTTACTAATATTTTGTTAAGGATTTTAGCATCTATGTTCATCAGGCATATTGGCCTACAGTTTTCTTTTCTGTAGTGTCTTTATCTGGTTTTTGAATTTATCAATGAACATTTAGGTTGCTTCCATATCTTGGCTACTGTAAATAATGATGCAGTGAATAAATGGATGCATTTGTCTTTTCAAATTAGTGTTTTGGGTTCCTTCAGCTCTATTGGATCCTTCTTTGTCTTTTGTATTGGCCTTTGTTTTAAAGTCTATTTTATCTGGTATAATTGTTGCTACCCCAACTTTAAAAAAAAAATTGCCTTTTAATGAAATATATTTTTCCCTCCCTTTAAAGTCTGTGTCTGTCTTTCAATTTGAAGACTCACTTAAAGTGAGTCTCTTGTTTACAGTACCTGTAAGGATCTTGTGTTTTTACAGCTGTCAGAGGGTGTGTTGGGCATGTGGCATTTAGCCAAAAAAAAAAAAAAAAAACAAATTTATGGACATGGACAACAGTGTGGTGATTGCAAGGGGAATGGGTGAAGGGGGGTCAAGGAGAGTATATGGGGGATAAATGGTGATAGAATGTTAAAGTCCCATTAACATTTTTTTTAACCCTTACTGGGATTATACTTTTCTTCTCTAATATTTTTTTTGTTTTTCAAGGTATTAATGATATATGCCTCATCTATACTTAGATTTTTTAAAATATATTTTTTATTGATTTCAGAGAAGAAGGGAGAGAAATAGAAACATCAATGATGACAGAGAATCATTAATTGGCTGCCTTCTGCATGCCCCCCAATGGGGATTGAGCCTGTCACCCAGACATGTGCTCTAACTGGGAATCAAACTGTGACCTCCTGGTTCATAGGTCAACATTCAACTACTGAGCCACACCAGCTGGGCTATACTTAGATTTTATGTATTTACTAGAGGCCTGGTGCATGAAATTCATGCACTCGTGCTGGGGTGGGGGGGTCCCTCAGCCCAGCCTGTGCCCTCTCACAGTCCAGGAGCCCTTGGGGGATGTCCGACTGATGGCCGGGAGCAGGCCTAAGCTGGCAGTCAGACATGCCTCTTGCAGTCCGGGACCCCTTGCTCCTTACCGCCCGCCTGCTCGCTACTCCTTACCACTTGGCTCGCTGCTCCTTAGTGCTGCCTTGGAGGCAGGAGAAGCTCCCACCAATGCTACTGCACTTGCCAGCTGTGAGCCCAGCTTCTGGCTGAGCAGACTTCCCCCTGTGGGAGTGCACTGACGACCAGGGGCAGCTCCTGCTTTGAGCATCTGCTTCCTGGTGGTCAGTGTGAGTCATAGTGACCAGTCGTTCCACCGTTTGGTCAATTTGCATATTAGCCTTTTATTATATAGGATTGCTGTTTCATCCAAAAACGCCATCATTGTCTCAATAGTGTTTTCTACATAAACAAACAAATTAGATAATTCCTCAATTCCTATTTTGTCAGAAGTCTTTCCTCCTGGAGCCCTTTACTTTTTCTTCTCTGCTTTGGGTTAGTTTCTCTCCAAGACAGCCACATGCCCTTTGTCATCATCCTATTTTGGATCCCCTGTTCCTTTAAGCTTCTTTCCTCATTTACTCCTTTCTTTTGGTAGACCATATCCTACAGTAATTTCTGAGTGCTGCATAGAAGATACTTTTTGAGTCCTGGAATATCTGAAGATATCTTTATAACTACAATAAGCTTTATAGTGTTTTATTTTAATATGAATGGAAAGCCAAATATCACTGGATATTTAAGGAAGGCTCTTGATATAAAAAAATACACAAAAAAACAGAGCCTTTGTCAGTGTTTCTCAGTGGTTAGAGTGTCAGCCCATGCACTGAAGGGTCAGGTATTCAATTCCCAGTCAAGGGCACATACCTAGGTTGTAGGTTCAATCCCTGGACCCGGTTAAGGCATGAGTTAAAAGCAACCAATCAATGCATCGCTCTCACCTCTCTCTCTCTCTCTCTCTCTCTCTCTCTCTCTCTCTCTCTCTCTCTCTTTCTCCCTCCCTTCCACTCTCCCTAAAAGTCATTGGGAAGAAAATATCCTAAAGTGAAGATTAACAAAACAAAAAAACAACAAAGAAAACTTGAGAGAGGTGAGAGGGAGGGAGGGAGGGAGGAAGAGAGAGAGAGAGAGAGAGAGAGAGAGAGAGAGAGAGAGAGAGAGAGAGAGGCCTGGGACCTGAATAAAATTTAAAAATAAATAAATAAAATGCTCAGACATGTGAGAGATGTTACGGCTAGAGGGAAGAAAAAACAAGATAGTATAAAAATGTAAGTCAGTGCTTAGATCCTGAAAATTTAACATATGGCATAAAAAGAGAATCAGCCCCATAATCTCTCTGGTTGGTTGATATTACATTGTTGGATATAGCACCTGGCACTGGTGGAGCAGGTTAGGGGGTGGCACCAGGCCAAGGTGTGGTGCCAGCAGGGCTGCAAGACTGCAAAGCTGGGGGCACAAGCTGGGACCCTATCTCTGCAGGCCATCTAGGGGGACCCCACCCATGCATAAATTCATTCACTGGGCCTCTATTGTTGAATATAAGTGATGATAACAGGTATTCTTTCTAACTGACACTCTTACAACAAAAGTTTTCAATATTTCAACACTGAACATGGTCTTTGCTGTAAGGTTTTATTTTATACTAGAGGCCTGGTGCACAAATACATGCATGGGTGGGGTCCAGCTGGCCCTCCCCAATGGGGGCCCATTGGGCCCGGCTGGCAGGGGTAGGGGCCATAGGAAGTTGGCCAGCTGGCCCTGCCCCCAATCCAGGTGTTGGGGGCCGATCAGGGGAGGGGCTGGTGGTGACAGGGTGGCGATCAGGGCGTGGATCAGGCTGGTTGGCTGCCGTAGTGCATGTCATAGCCACCAGTCGTTCTGGTTATTCTGGTCATTCTGTCATTCCAGTCACTGGGTTTTTAAGTATATATATATATATATATATATATATATATATATATATATATATAATTAGAAGCCCATTGCATGAAGATTCAATAGGCCTTCCTTCCCCTGGCTGCTGGCACCAGTTTTCCTCTGGCACCTGGGACCCAGGCCTTTGGTCCAGCAGCAGTGGAGAAGCCAAGCCTCTTCAGTCTTCAGTCTTCAGTCTTCAGTCTTCAGTCTTCAGTCTTCACTCTGGCTGGAGCCTTCAATCTTTGCTCTGTGGTGCCTGCGTATGCAAATTAACTTCCATCTTTGTTGGGTTAATTTGCATATTCACACTGATTGGCTGGTGGGTGTAGCAGAGTGACACCAATTTGCATGTTTCTCTTTTATTAGTGCAGATTATTCATTACATTAAGTAAATGTGGCTTGTTTTGTTTTATTGTTGTTATTGTTGTTGCTAATCCTCACTTGAGGATATTTTTCCATTGATATTTAGAGAGAGTGGAAGGGAGAGGGAGAGACACAAAGAGAGAAACATCGATGTGAGAGAGATACATCAGTTGGTTGCCTCCCACATGTACCTTGACCAGAGCCAGGGATTGAGCCTGCAATCAAGGTACATGCCCTTAACTGGAATTAAATCCAGGACACTTCAGTCCATGGGCTGACGCTCTGTGCACTGAGCCAAACCGGTTATGGCAAGGAAGTGTTTTTTTTATTCCTGGTTTGCTAAAAGTTTATGAGTTTTTAAAATCATAATTTTAACTCAAACCTTTCTACTGAGATTATCATAGGCTTTTTCTAACTTCTCCTTCTTTTCTTATTTCTCCTCAATTGATATTTATTTATTTAATTAATTTATAATAAATTTAATGATTTTTCTTTACAATAACTTAATATTCATTATTAGCAAGGATTCAATAGTCAATCAACTCATAATAAAGTATTTTAAAAAATGTTAACTACACCATAGGAATATAGAGTGCTCAAAATTAGTGCTATCAAAATTTTGAAATATTAATTAAAATCTTTTTGAATGTCATTTAACCTTTGAATTCTTGGACATGAATGCACCTTGGCTATGATAAATATCTATTTCATATATCACTGGATTCAACTTTATAATACTTTAAGATAATTTTTCATTTATGTGCATCAGAGAGATTTATCTTTAAATTTTCTTATTGTATTCTTGTCATATTTTGTTATATTATTCTGATCACATAGAGTGAATTAGGAAACATTTCCTTGTTTTCTATTTTATGGAAGAACTTGTATAAGATTCGTGCTACTTCTTCCTTAAATACTTTGGAGAATTTACTGACATCTGGAGCTGGAGTTTCTCTTTTTTTGTAAGAAAGTTTTTAATTACAAATTCAATTTCTTTAATAAATCTAATACTATTCAAATGTCCTATTTCTTTTTTTTAATTGTTTTATTGCTTAAAGTATTACAAAGAGTATTACATATGTTTCCTTTTTTTTCCCGCCCTTAACAATCCCCCGGCCTCCCCTACCCCTGAGTGTCTTATGTCCATTGGTTATGCTTATATGCATACATACAAGTCCTTCGGTTGATCTCTTACCCTCCGCCTCCTGCCCCTCAACCCTCCCCGGCTTTCTCGCTGTAGTTTGACAGTCTGTTCGAGGCAGCTCTGCCTCTGTATCTATTTTTGTTCATAAGTTTACAATGGTCTTTATTATCCATGAGTGAGTGAGATCATGTGGTGTTTTTCCTTCATTGACTGGCTTATTTCACTTAGCATAATGCTCTCCAGTTCCATCCATGCCGTTGCAAATGGTAAGAGTTCCTTCTTTTTTTACAGCAGCATAGTATTCTATCGTGTAGATGTACCACAGTTTTCTAATCCATTCATCTACTGATGGGCACTTAGGCTGTTTCCAGATCTTAGCTATGGTGAATTGTGCTGCTATGAACATAGGGGTGCATATATCCTTTCTGATTGGTGTTTCTGGTTTCTTGGGATATATTCCTAGAAGTGAGATCACAGGGTCAAATGGGAGTTCCATTTTTAGTTTTTTGAGGAAACTCCATACTGCCTTCCATAGTACCTGCACCAGTCTGCATTCCCACTAGCAGTGCACGAGGGTTCCTTTTTCTCCACATCCTCTCCAGCACTGTCGTTTGTGGATTTGTTGATGATAGCCATTCTGACAGGTGTGAGATGGTACCTCATTGTTGTTCTGATTTGCATCTCTTGGATGATTAGTGACTTTGAGCAAGTTTTCATATGTCTCTTGGCTTTCTGAATGTCCTCTTTTGAAAGGTGTCTGTTTAGGTCCTTTGCCCATTTTTTGATTGGATTGTTTATCTTCCTTTTGTTAAGTTGTATGAGTTCCCTATAAATTTTTGAGATTAGGCCCTTATCAGATATAACATTGGCAAATATGTTTTCCCGCGCAGTGGGCTTTCTTGTTGTTTTGTGTGTGTGTGTGTTTTTTAATATATTTTATTGATTTTTTACAGAGAGAAAGGGAGAGAGATAGAGAGTCAGAAACATCGATGAGAGAGAAACATCGATCAGCTGCCTCCTGCACATCTCCCACTGGGGATGTGCCCGCAACCCAGGCACATGCCCTTGACCGGAATCGAACCTGGGACCTTTCAGTCCGCAGGCCGACGCTCTATCCACTGAGCCAAACCGGTTTCGGCTGTTGTTTTGTTGATGGTTTCTTTAGTTGTGCAGAAGCTTTTTATTTTGATGTAGTCCCATTTGTTTATTTTCTCTTTAGTTTCCAATGCCCTAGGAACTGTATCGGTGAAGAAATTGCTTCGGCATATGTCTGAGATTTTGTTGCCTTTGGATTTTTCTAGTAATTTTATTGTTTCCTGTCGTACATTTAAGTCCTTTATCCATTTTGAGTTTATTTTTGTGTATGGGATAAGTTGGTGGTCTAGTTTCATTTTCTTGCATGTATCTGTCCAATTTTCCCAACACCATTTATTGAAGAGGCTATCTTGACTCCACTGTATGTTCTTGCCTCCTTTGTTAAATATTAATTGAGCATATTGGTTCGGGCCAATTTCTGGGCTCTATATTCTATTCCATTGATCTATATGTCTGTTCTTGTGCCAATACCAGGCAGTTTTGAGAACAGTGGCTTTGTAATACAGCTTGATATCTGGTATTGAGATCCTACCTACTTTGTTCTTTCTCAGGATCGCTGCAGCTATTCGGGGTCATTTTTTATTCCAGATGAATTTTTGGAGAGTTCGTTCTAGGCCTAAGAAATATGCCGTTGGTATTTTAATTGGAAGTGCGTTGAATTTATAGATTGCTTTTGGTAGTATGGACATTTTAATGATGTTGATTCTACCAATCCAAGAACATGGTATGTTCTCCCATATGTTTATGTCTTCCTCTATGTCTTTTTTCAACGTCCTGTAGTTTTCTGATTAGAGGTCTTTTACCTCCTTAGTTAAGTTTATTCCTAGGTAGCTTAATTTTTTTGGTGCGATGGTAAATGGGATTGTTTTTTTAGTCTCTCTTTCTGTAAGTTCACTACTGGTGTATAGAAATGCCATAGATTTCATGGCTTTAATTTTGTATCCTGCTACATTCCCGAATTCATTTATTAAGTCTAATAGTTTTTTGATGGAGTCTTTAAGGCTTTTTATGTATAATATCATGTCATCTGCAAATAAGGCAAATGTCCTATTTCTTGTGTAAGTTGGTATGTTGTGTTTTTCAAGGAAGTTTTCTATTTTATGAAAATTGAATTTTAAGTTTAAAATACCATCTTATTTTTTAAATATCTGCAGGATCCTATTCCTCTTTTCTCACTGATATTCGTTATTTGTGACATCTTTTAATTTTCTTTTTTTGTCTTGAACAATTTTGCAAGGAGTTTTTCAATTTTCTTAGTCTTCACAAAAAAAGTAACTTTGACCTATTGGATTTACTCTATTATATGATAGTCTTTCTATTTAATTAAATTTTGCTTTTGTCTTTATTATTTTCCATTTACTTTCACTGAGTTTAATTTGCTTTTCTTTACCTAATTTCTTGAGATAGATACATAGATAATTAGATCCTTCCTCCTTCCAAACTCCTACCATTGTTTCATATTGGTGAACATAGAAGTCAGCCAACATATGAGCCTGGCAGGGCGGGGTGGGGGCTGGGGGGACTCACAAGGTAGGACCATTGTGATACAGGGTAGACCAAAGGAAGGAGAAGGAATGGATACAACAGCCCACATAGGCACATGTCTAAAACAGACATTGAAATATGAAGAAAAAAGATGAGCAGGCAATGATTGCACACTTTAACTTCTTAAAGGGTTGTTATATGGGAGAGGTCTGAATAGGTTATGTATGAATCCAGAGGTCAGTACCAGAACTAGTGGGGGAAATTATATTACAGCTCAATATAAGAAAATAACTTTTAACAATTAGAGCCACACAAAAAAAGAGGAGCTAAAATATAGGGAATCCGGCACTCTCATAAATTTTTAATTGAAAAGCATTTTGACAGCCCTGACTGGTTTGGCTCAGTGGATAGAGCATCAGCCTGCGGACTCAAGGGTCCTGGGTTTGATTCTGGTCAAGGGCATGTACCTTGGTTGCGGGCACATCCCCAGTAGGGGGTGTGCAGGAGGCAGCTGATTGATGCTTCTCTCTCATCGATGTTTCTAACTCTATATCCCTCTCCCTTCCTCTCTGTAAAAAATCAATAAAATATATTTTTAAAAAAAGAAAAAGAAAAGCATTTTGACAAAATGTATTAGAATTTAAACTCGCTCAAATTTAAATGTATTAGAATTTACACTCGCTCAACAAATTTAGTTTTCCAGAGGAGGGAGAAGATGGCGGCTGAATAGGCAGACCTTTCTTACACCTCCTCCCTGGGCCAGACTGGAAATAAAACTAAATTGGGGAACATTCACCCAGAATTACCAACTTACCTCCAGCTGAGGAGGAAATATATATCAAGGAAGGACAGAAAACACCTGGAAACTGGTAGGAAGGGCGAAGTTGTGAGAGGGGCTGACCCAACTTTTAAGGGTGGCAGATTGAGAGTGAAGAGGGATCTCTCAGCTGTGGGAGGGTTATTTCCCTGAGAAGATCAAGGCCCAGAACCCAGACTGTGCTCCACAGCCTAGAGCACCAGAGCCAAGAAAAGCGGCCCACATAACATCAAGTCATAAATGGTGGCAGTGCTTCTCACTGCCAGGGAGTGTGGAGCCAGTCAGAGTTAAAGCCACACCTTTTGTTTTGTTTTGTTTTGTTTTGTTTTGTTTTGTTTTGTTTTGTTATTTAAAACCCAGAGAAGATCGTTTGGAGGGATTCAGTGGATGCTTCAGTGGAAGGAGGACAGTACAGACTGTGGTGCCAAAGGAGAGGCAGGGGTAGGAAGCATTGAGGGGAGACGTAAAAAAGAGGCAGCTGGGGGACCTGCATTAGGTGGTACCCCCCAAACTGAAACAGCCATTTTTCCTGGGAGGCACTGGCCCTGTCCAGAAGCCAGAGCTCAGGAAAAGGGAAAACAACACCCTAGGTCAGTGGTCGACAAACTTCGGCTGGCGAGCCACATGAGGCTCTTTGGCCCCTTGAGTGTGGCTCTTCCACAAAATACCACGTGCGGGCGCGCATGTACAGTGTGATGGCAACTTCGTGGCCCATGCGCAGAAGTCGGTATTTTGTGGAAGAGCCACACTCAAGGGGCCAAAGAGCCGCATGTGGCTCGCCAGCCGCAGTTTGCCGACCACTGCTAGGTGATACAGCCCACCACACCATCAGGAACCCTGCCTGCCACACTCTGCATCTTGACTTTTGCAGAGGAGACAGCAACAGAAGCCAAGCCTAGAGATTTGAATAGTCCCCGGAAGCATCAGTCACTGGTGTGGGGGTGGGGCTAACTGCCCCACAAACACGGGAACCTGACTGGTCTTTCCCCCTCACAGGAGAGCTGATAGAAACTCCAGGTTTCCAGCTGATTCCACTGGACTGTATAGTAGGATCTCCACTCAGTCAAGGGCAGATAAATATTCTGAGTCTCTTTCAGAAGAGTAGCTCTGGGACAGAAAAACACACCCATCACTTTTCCTGAAATCTGAATGGTGCCTCTCCCTCATAGGAGATCCAGAGGTCTAGACCACTGACTCTGCCTAAATACCTTTCAGACTTTTGAGTGATTAAGATTGACAGCTGGCTGGTAGGTTAAGGCAGGTGGAGGCGGAGATAGGGGAACCTGGGGAAGTTTGCTGACCAATCACTGGGCCCCATGCTGCCAGCAAACCAGCCTTATAGTGTAGCTTGGCTCCAGGTTGCTGAGAGCCAAAGGAGGACAGTTTCTGACAGTGGTTAACACCTAAATATCTCACAGGAAGCCCAGAATTAGCAGACAAAACAGTCAGCCTCAGTCATCAGAAGAGCAGAATCCAAAGGGAGCTCCCCAGAGGCACTAAACTCTACTGAGATGAATGCCACTTTACTTTTATTCCTTTATCTATCTTCTTTATTGATTTTCTAATTTTAGTCTCTCTTTTTTCTTTCTTAGATGTAATTCTCCCTTCCTTTTTCTTACCCTATTGTTTTCTTCTTTCTCCTGCTTCTTATTTGTTTTTCCTTTTCTTATTTCTGGTCTGTCTGCTTTCTCCTCTTTCTTACTTTTCATAATTATTTCTTCCTTTTTTCTTTTATACCATGTCCTTCCCCTATTCTTTATTCTTATTTTCTTTCTTTCATCTCTTTCCTTTCATATTCCCTTCTCTTCCCTTTTTTTCCTCATATTTTCTTTTCTTCTATTACTTTCCTCTTTTCTCCTTCCTAATTCTCTCTTCTTTTGTGGTTGCTTTTGTTGTTGTTGTAGAGGTCTTGTGTATGTTTTTGGGTTTTTTTGTTCTTCCAGCACTTGCACAACAGTTTGCATGACATGGTCGGGAGTGACCTTCATAGTCACCAAGCCTGAGAGTGGATTCCTCCCATGAGTGAGACAACAACATTAAAGACCCAATTACTATAGGATAGCCCAAATAACTCACACAAGTGTAATTTATAGAACACCCAGCTCAGAAATCTGAGACTGCACCACTGAGTCCCACAAAACACTTACTACATACAGTAACTCCATGAAGACAGGGTGGCATAGCAATTTGCTCTAATGCATAGAAACAAATACAAAGGAATAGAAAAAATGGGGATATAGGAAACAACCTGCAAATGAAAGAAAAGGAGGAAATTCCATAAAGAGTGCTAAGTGAAATAAAGGCTAGCAAATGATCAGATATAGAGGTCAAAGTAATGGCTATAAGGATGCTCAAGGAATTTAGTGAAAATTTCAAGAAATTTAGTGGAAATTATAACAGCATAAAACAAGAAATGAAAACCATAAATAAGAATCAGTTAAAAATGAAGAATAACATATCTGGCATCAAAAATACACTGGAAGTAGATTAAATGAGGCATAAGATCAAATCAGCAACTTGGAAGATACGGTGGAAAAAGCATCCAATTAGAGCAGCAAAAAGAAAAAAGAAGTACAAAGCAGGAGGTTAGTTTAAGGGAACTTTGGGACAACATGAAATATAACAACAACCTCGTCACTGGGGTGTCAGAAAGAGAAGAAAGTGAACAAGGACTAGAAAACCTGTTTAAAGAAATAATGACAGAAAACTTCCCTAACCTGGTGAATGAAAAAGTCACAGTTCAGGAAGCACAGAGAGTTCAAATCCAGATGGACCCAAAGAGATGTACTCAAAGACAAACATTAAAAAGAGAGAAAGAATCTTAAAGGCAGCAAGAGAGAGATAGAAAGTTACCTACAAAGGAGTACCCTTTGTAATGTCAGCTGATTTCTCGACAGAAACACTGGAGGCCAGAACGATTGGCATGAAGTATTCAAAGTAATGAAAAACAAGGACCTGAACACAAGATTACTCTATCCAGCAATGCTATCATTTAAAATTGAAGAGGAAATAAAGCTCTTCCCAGACAAAAAAAAAAAAAAAAACAACAACAACAAAAAAAAACAAAACAACTAAAGAAGTGCATTACCACAAAATAAGACTTGCAGAAAATGTTATAGGAATGCTGTAAGAAGAAAAAATTGAGAGAAAGGAACATAGGTATAAAGGTAAAAATGGCAATAAATATGTACCTATTAATAATAACCTTAAATGTAAATGGGTTAAATGCTTCAGTCAAAAGACAAAGAGTGACTGAATGGATAAGAAAATATGAACCATATACATGCTGTCTACAAGAGACCCACTTCAGAACAAAAGATTGAAAGTCACACAGACTGAAAGCAAACGGTGGGGAAAATTTTCCATGCAAATGAAAATGAAAAAAAAAGCAGGAGTAGCAATACTTATATTTGCCAAAATAGACTTCAAGATGAAGCCCATAAAAAGAGACAAAGAAGGTCGCTACATAATAATAAAGGGATTGATACAATAAGAAGATGTAACGCTGGAAAATATATATGCATCCAATATATGAGCATATATATATATATATATATATGTATATATATAGAATATACATTCTTCTTAAGTGCACATGGGACATTCTCAAAGAAAAGCCATATGTTAAGACACAAAATAAGTTTCTACAAGTTCAAGAGGATTCAAATCATATCAAGAATCTTCTCAGATCACAATGGCATGAAAGTAGAAATCAATTATAATAAAAACACTCAAAAACGTTCAAACACATGGAAGCTAAATAGCATGTTATTAAACAATGAATGGGTTACCAATGAAATCAAGGTAGTAATAATAACAATAATAATAATAATAATAATAATAATAAAACAACTTCCTGGAAACAAACGAAAATGGACATACAACAACCAAAAATCTATGGGGCACAGTAAAAGCAGTCCTGAGAGGGAAGTTCAGAGCATTATAGATTTACCTCAAGAAACAAGAACAAGCTCTAATAAACTAATATACAACTAAAAGAATTAGAGAACAAAAGGAAAAACCCAGAGTAAGTAGAAGGAAGGAAATAATAAAGACCAGGTTGGAAGTAAATGACATAGAGTCTAAAAAAGCAATACAAATGATCAAGGAATCCAAGAGCTGGTTCTTTGAAAAGATAAACAAGATTGACGAACCTTTAGCCAGACTCATCAAAAAACAAAGAGAGAAGACCAATGTAAATAAAATCAGAATCTAAAGAGGCAAAGTAACAACTGACATCACAGAAATTCAAAGGATTGTAAACAAATACTATGAACAACTATATGCCAACAAGCTGGACAACGTGGATAAAATGGACAAATTCCTAGAAAAATATAATCTTCCAAAACTGAATCAAGAAGAAGCAGAAAACCTGAATAGGCCAAGAGCAACTAATGAAATTGAAGCAGCAATCCAAAAATTCCTACCAAACAAAAGCCCTGGTCCTGAGGGCTTCACAGGGGCGTTTTAACATTCAAAAGAGAACTAAACACCTATACTCCTCAAACTATTCTAAAAAATCCAAGAGGAAGGAACAATTCCACACTCTTTTTAAGATGTCAGCATTATCCTAATTCCAAAGCCAGATAAAGGAGAATTACAGACCAATACCCCTGATGATCATAGATGCTAAAATTCTTTACAAAATATTAGCAAATCGGATCCAGCATTATAGTTAAAAGATCATATACCATGATCAAGTTTGATTTATTTCAAAGATGTAATCCTGGTACAATATCTGCAAATCAATAAATGTGATACATCAAATACACAAATTGAAAGATAAAAATCACAGGATCATATCAATAGACACAGAAAAAGCATTTGACAAAATCCAGCACACATTTTTGATAAAAGCTTTCAGCAAAGTGGGAATAGAGGGATTATATCTCAACATAATAAAGACCATATATGACACATGTACAGTCAACATAATACTCAATGGGCCAAATCTAAAGTATTTTCCTTATGGTCAGGAACAAGACAGGGATGTCCATTTTTACCACTCTTATTCAACATAGTACTGGGAGTCTTATCCATAGAGATCAGATAAGAAGAAAAAAATAAAAGGCATCCAAATTAGAATGGAGGAAATAAAACTGTCATTATTTGCAGATGACATGTTATTGTACTTACAAAACCCTAAGGACTCCGCCAAAGAAACTTCAATGTAGCAGGATATAAAATTAACACACAAAAATTGATGGAATTTTTATATACCAATAATGATCTCATAGAAAGAGACACTGAAAAATCAATGCCATTACCACTGCAACAAAAAAATTAAGTTACCTAGGAATAAACTTAACCAAGGAGGTAAAAGACTTCTACTTGGAAAACTACAAGATGATGAAAAAAAGAGATAGAAAAAGATGTGAACAAATGGAAGAAAATACTGTGCTCATGAATTGGTAGAAATTGCATCATTAAAATGTCCATACTACCCAAAACAATCTATAGATTTGTTGCAATCCTTATTAAAATACCAATGAAATATTCCACAGATCTAGTACAAATACTTCAAAAATGTATATGGAACCAAAAAAGACCTGGAATAGCCTCAGCAATCTTGAGAAAGAAGAACAAAGTTGGAGGAATCACAATACCAGATATCAAGTTATGCTACAAAGCCACTGTAATCAGAAAAGCCTGTTAGAGGCACAATAGCAGGCAGATAGATGAATGGAACAGAAGACAGAACTCAACAATTGACCCAAACTATTATGCTCAGTTAATATTTGACATTGGAGGAAAGAGCATATATTGGCTTAAAAACAGTGTCTTCAATAAATTGTGCTGGGGAAATTAGGCAGATACATGCAAAAAGAGGGAATTAGATCACCAACTTACACCATACACAAGAATAAACTCAAAATAGATTAAAAATTTAAATGTAAGTGGTGGAACAATAAAAATCCTAGAAGAAAATGTAGGCAGCGAAATATCTGACATTTCCTGTAGTAGAATTTTCACAGATACATCACCCAGGGCAAGAGAAACAAATAAACAAATGGGACATCAAAATAAAAAGCTTTTTCACAACAAAATGAAAACCAGCATCAAAATGAAAAGAGGCCCCACTGTGTGGGAGAACATATTTGCCAGTGATACATCTGATAAGGAGTTAATTTCCAAAATATATAATGTACTCATACAACTCAACAAATGAAAGACAAACAATGGGCAGGGGGCAGGAGCGGGGTGGAGAGGCTTAATGAGGTGGGATGAGGACATCTGTAATACTTCCAACAATAAAGATAAACTTAAAAAAACAATTTTAGTTTTCCTTTTTTCTATAGGTATTATTGTAAATGTGCACAAAGAAATATGTGCAAGTGTAGCTGCTGAAGATTCTTACAATAACAAAAGATTGGAAACCACCTAAATGTCCACGAGTAGGGATTAAATAAATAATGCTACATACATACAATTACAATTACAATACAATATAGCCATTTGAAAATACAGCAGATCTAGATTTACAAGAGAAAATGTCCAATATATATTATGTGAAAAAAGCAACATGTAAAGCAGTTTCATAGTATGCTACCAATTATATAGTATGCTATTGTTTGTGTAAAGGAAAAGAATGCAAATTTACACATATGCTTTATGTGTCCAGTAAAGCTCTGGATGGATACACAGGAAATTACCAAGTGGTTAAAAAAAGAAATCCTGAAGGCATAAATTATCTGTAATTTCATAGTCAAATGAATTAGAAAACTTTCACATTTGTCATTACATTTTTATAGATAAAATAAAGAAATATTAGCTAAATACTTGGAGGAAATACTAATTAGTAGAGCACTATCAACCACAGGAAAATTTTCTATATTTCGCTACAGAGCCCTGTACTCCATTCTGCTCAGCATGGATAGGAATGACTTGGATGAGAACATCGATTACAAACTCATCAATTTCCATTCTATCTGAAAACTCAGAAATAACAAAGAGCTTGGATTGTTGGTCAGTGTTCTTTGTTCTTGTCAGACAAAGTTAGCTGCATTCCTTAAATAACCATTTGGGTAGAAATGGAACAGATAAGAGAAATTGGTATTGTGGGGAAGCATGGGACTTGGTTGGAATGTCTGTAAGGAGGATTCTCTGAAAGGTCAGGGGCTCAGGGGGACCTTGTTGAAGGTGGCAGCTCCTACCTTGACTTTTCCAAACAAGTCTGAACCCCCAGGTGTTTACTTAGGCATGTCCTTGTATAAAGAATTCATGTGTTTTCTCAAGGATGCTTACCCTGCTGATAGTATCTAATAGTTAATTTTAGTTCAAGCGGTTGTTACAATAAAAGCCAAAGGAAGCAGGCGAACAGGGCTACTTGGTGGCGATAGCCAAGTCATCCCTTAGCCTCTCTTTCACAGAAACATGTAGAGTAATCATTCATCTTTCGTTCAAGGTCTGCCGGTCAGCCCCGGAAAGTGGTGCCCTGTGTGAGGAGGAACCAGGAATGCAATGAAATGTGACGGAACCCTCGAATACTAAGAGTAAGAAAAGATCATCTCCACAGAGACAATCTCCTTCCCAATTAAAAAGCAGCATACATGGGTGTCAGACCAGCCTGTTCAGCACCTCTGCCCCTCCTACCATTCTCAATGTACTTTCTTCTTTACTTCTCTAGTTGTGGGACTTCCATTCAGCCAGCTTTTGAGCAGTTCTGGATGATGTTTGTTCTGTATTTTACTTGTAATATTGATGTGGTTGTGAGAGGCAGCAAGTACAGGTATTTACCTATGCCACCATCTTGGTTCTCCTCCAAAACTCATCTTTACAAAGATGGATTTAACTAGATGGATAAAATCCCTGGGCAATTTTGTCTCTACTCACATGGTGAGTGATTATGTCAATTCTTCATGACCCTGAACACAGAATGCTGTGGTCACTCCATGGGAAGTCTGAGGTAGAATGTTTTCCTGTACCAGGCCTTGCTTAGCCTTGGAGCAGCTGCAATTGTAGCTATTCCCAACACATCTAAAAGATAGCTGCATCAACTTTTTTCTTTCTGCCTTTGAATAACTTTTTCCCATGAGAAATAGAGAAAAGAGTTAATTATGCTGTTAAATGCTTATAATGTATTCATTTGTATAATCTAGCTCAAAAAAGATGGACTATGTGAACTCACAAGGTTATTTCTCTTTTTTTATTGTCTAAAGTTTTAAATATGTCTCCTTTTTCCCCAATTGACCACCCCCACCCCAGCCATTCCAACCCTGGGCAAGTCCCCACCACCCCAGTGTCTGTGTCCATTGGTTATGCTAACATGCATGCATACAAGTCCTTTAGTTGCTTTCTAACCCCCTCCCCTACCATTTGTCTCTAGATCGATCTATTCTTGTTCATCAAATTATGTTGATCATTATATCCCACATATGAGAGAGATCATGTGTTATTTATCTTTCTGTGACTGGCTTATTTCGCTTAGCATAATGCTTTCCAGTTCTATCCATGTTGTTGCAAATGGTAAAAATTCATTCTTTTTTATAGCGGCATAGTATTCCATTGTGTAGATGTACCACAGTTTTTTAATCTACTCATCACTGCTGGGCACTTAGGCTATTTCCAAATCTTAGCTATTGTAAATTGTGCTACTATGAACATAGGGGTGCATATATCTTTTCTGATTGGTGTTTCTGAAAGCTTCTGCATAGCAAAAGAAACCATCAACAAAACAACAAGAAAGCCCACTGCATAGGAGAACGTATTTGCCAATGTTATCTCCGATAAGGGTTTAATCTCCAAAATTTACAGAGAACTCATACAACTTAACAAAAGGAAGATAAATGATCCAATCAAAAAATGGGCAAAGGATCTAAATAGACACTTTTCAAAAGAGGACATACAGAAGGCCCAGAGACATATGAAAACATGCTCAAAGTCACTAAACATCCAAGAGTTGCAAATCAAAACAACAATGAGGTACCATCTCACACCTGTCAGAATGGCTATCATCAACAAATCAACAAACAAGTGCTGGCGAGGATGTGGGGAAAAAGGAACCCTCCTTTGCTGCTGGTGGGAGTGCAGACTGGTACAGCCATTGTGGAAGACAGTATGGACTTTCCTCAAAAAAGTTAATTCTCTTTACACTATAGTCTGTTTCCCCCAAACACCTGCAGCAGCCAGCATGCAGAGTGACCACTGGGCCTCTAGTCCCCCCAACCCTGTGGGGCCGTAGGAACTGCGGCGGCAGGCGCACAGAGCAGCTGGCCCTGCCCCCACTGTGTGCACAGCCATCTTGTGATGGCGTTATGGTGTGAGGGTTAATTTGCATATTACCTCTTTATTGTATAGGATATGCATAGCCCATGGACATGGGCAATAGGCTAATGGAGACCTGGTGGGTAGTTAGGGGCTGGGATGAGGAGGGTAAAATGGGGGTAAATGAGAGATATCTGTAATACTATCAATAATATATCTTACCTAATAATAGACAAACATGTAAATTGACCATACCTTTGCTACACTAACCAGCCAATCAGGAGAGCATGCAAATTAACCCAACAAAGATGGCGGTTAATTTGCATACATAGGCTCCAAGCCACGGAGTGAAGCCTGACGGCTCCGGGGCGGGAACAGAGAAGCCTAACGGAAGCCCTGTGTGTTTATGTCTCCCGTTAGGCCCCAGCAGCCCCAAGACACTCCAGCGGGACTATCGCGGACCCGGCCAGGAGCTGCGGGGCCAAGCAGCGAGGCACAACCCACCCACTTCTGCGGGCTGAATGCAGCAGTGTCCGGGCCTATGGACGGGGGCCGGGCTGCAGGGGACGAGCAGGAAGGCATGCCCCGCCCACTCCAGCAGACTGATGCAGCCTCGCCTCTCTGCCGCCACCGCCTCCGTTGCTGCAGTGTTTGGACCCTGGCCCCCAGCCTGCCCTGTGCTCTGCTCAAGGAGG
Organism: Myotis myotis; assembly: GCF_014108235.1. NCBI lineage: Eukaryota > Metazoa > Chordata > Mammalia > Chiroptera > Vespertilionidae > Myotis > Myotis myotis. The sequence continues at coordinate 102,713,250 of NW_023416346.1, read as the reverse complement.
GGCTGGGGGCCTGGGGTTTACTAAACTTTACTGGAGCTGCTCCCCACACCCCCAGCCCCTGCCCCAGAACCATGCTGCCCGCAGCAAGGTGCCCCAGCAGCATCCTGACAGGTGGGCGGCAGGAGAGGCGAGTATAGCAGGGGCTTCAGGGAGCCACAAAAGGGCAGGGCCGCCAGAGCCAAGCTCCCGAGGGTCTGAGGAGAGAGCCTGAAGGAAGAGGAAGCTTTAGCAAAGCGGCTGGCCAGGAGCCCCGGCCATGGGGTCTGCAGGTGCGTGGACAGGCCTCCGCCTGAGGGCGGCTCCTGGGCAAGCGCCATGGCTTCAGCGAAGCAGCTGGCCAGGAGGCAGGTGGCCCAAGGGGCGAAAAGTGGCTCCAAGGTGGGGTGCACTGGAGGGGGCTCAGGCCTGGGCAGGGTGCTGGCGGGCAGGGATCTGCCTCACCCGTGGAAAGCGAGGTTCTGCAGTGGCCCCAAGATGCGGGAAACTAGAGGCAATGACTGCCAGCGTGGAAGGATGCCCAGGCAGAGGGGCTCGGACTCGCAGCCCTGAGGCAGGGGTGGAAGGGTGGCGCCACCTCAGTGGAGGAGCGCTGCACTGCTGGGTACCCCACTGCGGCAGTTTGGTGAAGCTCCCAGCCTAACTGGGCCTCACCGTGGCCTGTGCACTTGAGAGGCCAGGACTCCTGCTCCCGCCTTGACCCAAAAGCCAGCCTGCGCCCACCCTGCACCCAGTTTCCGCCCAACCCCACCCCCAGTTCTCATCCTGCTCCACCCCCAGTTCCCACTCCACCCCACCCCCAGTTCCCACCCTACCCTGCCCCCAGTTCCTGCCCCACCCCATGGGGGTGCACATCTGCATGGTGAGTGCAAGCCTACCACCTGCTCCCCAGAAGGAGGGGCAGTAAAGAATGGGGGTGGGGTAGGGGAGAGGAAAGAATGTGGAGCATCCATGATGAAGAGGTGCTTGAGAATGAGGCTTGGAAGCCTCATGGGGAGGTTTGTTCTGTTTGCCCTGCGGCTGTCCCTTAGGAAAGGTGGAGAGCATGGCTGTGAGGGCTCCCTGTGCGTGGAGTCCAGTTCCATAGCCAACTGGAATTGGCCTCAGTTTCCTGGTCTGTAAAATGGGTTAAGCGTGTCCAATGGCCTTCACTGAGGTTTGAGGGCCAATTGAGATACTATATAAAGAAAATGAGGGAAAACGTGAGAAAGAAAAGGAAGGGCGAGCAACACAAAAGATTGGAAGGAACCTGTAAACCTATTGTCACTTAAATAGGGAATAGAGTCAATAGTGTTGTAATGATGGTATGAAGCCAGGTGGGTACTGGAAATATCAGGGAACATTTTGTAAAGTATATGATTGTCTAACCACTATTCTGTAACTAATATAAAACCGGAAACTAATACAAAATAATATTGAATGTAAATAAATGAAAATAGGAGTGAAATTTTTCTAAATTTCAAAGTTTAAATAAAGGCTGTAAAGGAAGGAAGGGGGAGAATAAAAATAGTGTTTTTCATTTTACCACTTTATTGTCTTTTCAGTACATGAAAAAGACAGTTGTCTTTATATGGTGCTTTTATACTTTTCTAAGTTATTATCTCATTTGATGTTCAGGGCAACTTAAAGACAAGATAATTATTCCCTCCACTATTCAAAGAAAGGAAATCTTGGTGCCTGGCCCCAATGATTCAATCGTCAAGCCCTTATTGTAAAGCAGGGTTAGTGAAATTTTCTGTGAAGGGTCATATCTATACTAATAAAAGCCTTGGGGGTGATCTGGCCAGCAGGGGAGGGCAGTTGGGGATGATCAGGCCAGGAGAGGAGTAGTTAGACGTCAATCAGGCTGGCAGGGGAGCTGTTAGGGAGCAATCGGGCTGGCAGGCTGAAGCGGTTAGGGGCAATCAGGCAGGCACGCAGGCGAGCGGTTAGGAGACAGTGGTCCAGGATTGTGAGAGGGATGTCCAACTGCTGGTTTAGGCCTGATCCCGGCAGTCAGACATCCTGGGATCAAGCCTGCTAGACATCCAGGGACATCCTGGGATCAGGCCTGTCATACATCCTGGGATCAGGCCTGTTGGACATCCTGGGATCAGGCCTAAACCAGCAGTCGACATCCCCCAAAGGGTCTGAGATTGGAGAGGGTGCAGGCTGGGTTGAGGGACAACCCTCCCTCCCATGCACGAATTTTGTGCACCGGGCCACTAGTATAAATATAAATAAACAAATAAATAAATAGGGAAGTGTTGCCTGGCTGGCGGTTTGATCCTCAGCCAGGGCACATGCTTGGCTTTCAGGCTCGATCCCCAGTGTAGGGCATGCTGGAGGCAGCTGACCAATGATTCTCTCTCATCATTGATGATTTTTTTTCTCTCTCTCTCCCTCTCCCTTCTTCTCTGAAAACAATAAATATATTTTTTTAAAAGGCAGAATCCTGCAATAGTTATAGAGGAAGTGTCAGAAAATGTTAGTTTTGTTGTTCTTCTAATGACAGTACCTTTTCCCTTCATGCTGAAAAGTCTAGAAAATCCAAGTTCAAAGTTCAGTTTTGTATTCAAACTAAAAATTGAAAGCTAGACATAGACACACACACTATTGTGAATGCTAAGAAGGCCCAGTTCATGAAGTATAATCCTTGCTTTACAGTGACTATTTTAACCCTTAGAAAGAGACTATAAAATAAATTTCAACCAATATTTCAATGATATAAAATTGTTTTTATAGTGCTTGTGCCAATATCTATATAGAAACTCATTTATCCTCCTCTTGATTTCAGCATCTGATTTGTATCTAGTTCAGCTACTATTCTAAATAGTCTTTTACAAGTTTAGTGATGAGATCTGGTCACACAGAACAATACATGTATTAACATTTTCTAATGTCTCATTTTGTGTACTAGTAGTAATCCTATGTACTATGGAATCAACTAATATCTCTATAAATATGTTTCTTGTATATAATAAGGTTGACACTTTTTCTCCCAACAAACATGGCAAAATATATTTCAGCACTAAATAGCTGTCCCAGTTGTTATATATTTTTTAACAGTGAATAATGGAGGCCTATGAATTGAAAAGGATGATAATAGCATCTTTGAATAGTTCAGAGGTTAAAGAAAGAAAATTTTAAAAAGGAAAATATGATGGTAAAGAATTAAGGTGACGTGTGAAATATACTAACATTCTATTCCAAATCAGTCATTTAGGCTCACAAATGTAAAGATGATGGTTATGATGACATAATTATATTCAACTAAAATATCAATTTTAATTCATCCATTTTCTTTTGCAAACAAAAATCATATGTATTTATTTTCCTTAATAGAAATGTGATGAATTATAAATAGGTCTTCTTGCCAATGTCTTTCTAATAATCTGATTTAGAATAAAGAACAGAACAGTTATTCTTTCAGTGTCAAATTTTTCACTGGATGCTTTGACTTCTATGGAATACTGAGAATACTGGATGCATGACATGCTGTTCTTCAAATCACTGGAGTTAGGCTTATTGTGTATTTGAATATATATTTTAGATATAGCCTGGCAAGATTATTTCCCTTACTTTACTAAGGTCCTAAACTACCATAATAATTTGTCCTTTTTTTAATGGACACTTTTCATTATTAAAGGATAGAGTATGAAAAAAGCTGAACTCTTGAAAAACAGTGTATTTCAAACAAAATTCTGGCAGCTTGGGACTCCTGTAGATTGTGTCAACCTAGACACACAACAAATGTTGTTCCCAATCTGATTATGGAGATCAGACTTAGTACCTGAAACAATAAGTAATGCAAAGAAGAACTACTGTATAATAAAATGCTAAATTATGTGAGAGGTGGAAAAAGTACAACTTATGAGAATGTCTCCTTACCAACTCAGATGATATTAAGATATCCAAAGAAATGAAAAAAACCTAAATCATAAAATGATTATTAAGGGAAATTGTAGTGTTCTCTTAAAGAGTTAACTTTTAAAGGGCACTCCTCCAAATCATGAAATAAAAATCTTGTTTTCATAGCTAAATTGGATATATTGGGAGAGAGTCCAGAATGGTCAGCTTTGTCTAGCTTTTTGTTATGGAAAGCAGACACACAAATGCTTGGCATGAAAGAAAAACTTGTTTCTGTCAAATACATTCTGTTCAGGAAGAGCGCATCCGTGTGAAAATATAACCCCTATAACGCTGCCAAGTTTAACAAAATCTAAGATGAGCCATTGAGGAAGTGCTAAAAGCAACATTAACTTGCACACACAGTTTTTAAAGGCTTTCAAAAACAATCTCAAAGAGAGCACTTATAACACACTCTTTTGGTAATTCCCCTCTCTTTCTGACTTCCTTTGTCACAATTAGACACTAGATCAATATATTGTTCCTGAAAGAACTGGAAATATGATGTTTAACCTGTAACTTACATTTCTCAACATTCTGGTTTGCATGTGGCAGGTATTGAGGTTTCATATTTGTTTCTATCCCTGTGAGTTTAAAATAAGTATCTTCTTCAACAAATCTGAGTTTGCAATAACTCGTTTTAGATGACATCTTTATAACTTCTTGTTTATGGTCTCTCTTTCATAAGTTCAAGATAAGATATTGCATATGGGAGACATCAATGCTTTAGCTTTATGAACCACCTTAAACTCTTTCAATCTTGTGATGAAATGTCTGATAAAATGCCTAAAGGAATTTAACCAGTTTCAAAACATTAGAAATTATAAAAATGGGGGGGGGGTCATATATAATTTTATTTTTTAAGGTTGTAGAAGTATATATATTTTTAAATTTCCCTAATTTTCTCATTTCTTAAAAAGCACAAACAATATAACCTTCAAATTAGACACCTAATTTTCAGCATTCTAAATGTAAATGTATGTGGTTTGGGTAAATGTGAGTTGACTACTCAGGGTGGGTGCAACACTTATGATCAGAGTTTTGGTGTACCTGCTATCATGGGTTGGAGAATATATATAGCAACAGTTAGAAATGCATATGTTTACAGGGATCTGACAGGTAATAAAATGAGTAAAACTGGCATAAGAAAACTAGCAAAGGTTCCCGACTTTCAATAATTCAACTTACAATATTTCGGCTTTACAATGGTATGAAAGTTATACACATTCAGTAGAAACTGTACTTTGAATTTTGATCTTCTCCCAGGCTAGCGATATGTGATACCACACTCTCTCATGATGCTGGACAGTGGCAGTGAGCTGCAGCTCCCAGTCAGCCATGCAATCATGAGGATAAACAGCCAATACTCTACAGTGTACTGTGTTGCCAGCATTTTGTGGATATTGCATTTTATATTTTAGCGTTCCATCATGACTACAAAATGCCCATCTGTGTCCTGCTTCTGGTGAGAAAAAGAGGAAGGAAATTGCTCTTAATATGAAACTCAAGTTAATTGCCTAATGTAAGTGTCCTGAGCACTTTTAAGGTATGCTAGGCTAAGCTAGGATGTTTGGTAGGTTAGGCATATTAAATGCATTTTCAACTCATTATATTTTCAACATATGATGGTTTTATCTAGATGTAACTCCGTCATAAATTGAGGAGCACCTTTGTCTTGAAACAGGAAGCAATCATGGTCTTCCTTTTTCCTACTTTTTTTTTCCTTTTTTTTTTTTTTTTTTTTAGAGGAGAGGGGGAGGAGATCCTTTTTCCTACTTTTGATTGAGATATTGCTAACCGGCTTCTTTGTTTTCCTTTGAATTACTTTAGGAATGCAAGCAAAACAAGGAATAACAACTAACAATTGGATTCAAATGTGTCAATGTTCAAGATTTGGCAATGTGTTTTCAATTTGTGACTTCTAGTTTAGAGTGAAACATAAAAATTGTTAAGCTATTCAAACACTGTCATATCAGGCACACAGCAACATTTGTGAAGTACTCTTGCCTAGAAGTTGACCCTGAACCTAACTCTATTTCTAAAGTTAACTTTCATTTACAGAGATATAAAGGATAGAGGAACAAATTAAATAACACCTCATGGAAGGAGACAGACACATGTAGACCGGTGATATTCCATATGAACAACTGATGTAGTTTCTCCAACAAGTCAAAGGCAGGAAAATGAAGCTGGAGAGAAGATACTGCTCTAGATTCAAAGAAACCAAACAGACATGTTGATCAAATGCGGTTATGGATATGATTTAGACCTTAATCCAAAAACACTTTTAAACAATCAAGAACATATGTTTATGAACTAAATATTAAATAATAAAAATATTATTAATATTTTGGCATGATAATGGCATTGGGGTTATGTAAGAGAGTATCCATGGTTCTTAGATATGCATACAGAAATATATAAAGGTGAAATAGAAAAGAATAGAGAAAACAATTTTAATGCAGAAATATTTTTAAAAGTTAACCCCTTATTCTATTTTTTTATTTATTTGTTTTTTGTTAATCTTCACCCAAGGCTATTTTCCCATTGGTTTTTAGAGAGAGTGAAGGAAGGGAAGGAAGAAAGGAGAGAGAGAGAGAGAGAGAGAGAGAGAGAGAGAGATGCGAAAGAGACACAATGATCGATTGCCTCCCACACAGGCCCCAACCGGGACCAGGGATCAAACCTGCAACCTTTCTGTGTGCAGGCCAACGCTCTAATCACTGAGCAACACGGGCCAGGGCAACCTCTTACTTTATATCCAGCTAAAATGTTCTTCATAAATGAAGGGGAAATAAAGACATTTTCAGTAAAATAAAGCTAAGGTAATTCCATCACTAGTATATTTGCATTACAACGTGAACTTTACATTGAAGGGAAATAATACCAGATAGAAAAATGAGACCATTACAGAAAGATAAAGAACATCAGAAATGACAAGTATCTGGGTAAATGTAAGGTCTACTTTTTTGGCCTTTTTCTTCTCAATTGCTTTATAAACCATGTAATTGTTTAATGCAAAAATTATATCATTGTCTTGAGGGTCTCTGAATGTATAGATATAATACATGTACCAACTTGGCAGAAAGGACATTATTAACTGTAAATAAACTGTAGAATTTAAGGATTTAATAATGTAAACACTAAGGAAATCATGAAGAAAAAAGTGCAAAGAATTATAGGTAAGCATTTATCAGGAAATAATAATTTAATTCTAAAAATTAAATTAAAGGCCAGAAAGGAGGGGGAAAGAAATGAAAAACAAAGAAGGAAAGTTGAAAATAAAACAAAAAACAATGGTAAAATAAAACACATGTCAATAGTTACATTAAAAATTACTGAATTAAATACTCTAAGTAAAGGTAGAAATGGTAAAAATAGACAAAAAAAATAAGACCCAACTATATTTTCTCTAAAAGAGATATACTTTCAATAAATAGACATAGGTTGAAAGCAAATGGATGTAAAAAGATATATTTTACAAATAGTAAACCTAAGAAGATCAGAATGGCCACATTGATCAGATGAAATAGATTTCAGGATGAAATATATTATGAGAGATAAAGAAGGACATTTCATAGTGTTAAAAGGTCAGTTCATCAGAAAGCTGTAACAATTATAAATGCATGTGTCCCATGAGAGAACTTCATGAGGCAATAAGTGACAAAAGTAAATGGCAAAATAGATCATTCCACAACCCTAGTTGGAAATTTAATAGTCTGTATTAGTTATCTATTACTATGTAACAAATTACCTCAAAACTTATTGGCGAGCTGACTCTCATAGCCAGTTAGCCTGGACGTCAAATCACCCCTGGTATTACCGACAACAATCAAGGCTTAACTACAAGACTGCGCACAAAGACCACTAGGGGGTGCACCAAGAAAAGATATTAAAATGCGGAGACAAAGAAACAGGACGCAAATGTCAGAAATGGAAGATATAGAGCTCAAAACCACACTTTTAAGGTCTCTCAAGAACTGTCTAGAAGCTGCCGATAAACTTAGTAAGGCCCTCGAAAAGACTGGTGAGACCGCCGATAAATGTAGTGAGATCCTCAAGAAATCTAATGAGACCCTCGATATTGTGATAAAGAACCAACTAGAAATTAAGCATACACTGACTGAAATAAAGAATATTATACAGACACCCAACAGCAGACCAGAGGAGCGCAAGAATCCAGTCAAAGATTCGAAACACGAAGACGCAAAAAACACCCAACTGGAAAAGCAAAATGAAAAAAGAATCCGAAAATACGAAGATAGTGTAAGGAGCCTCTGGGACAGCTTCAAGCGTACCAACATCAGAATTATAGGGGTGCCAGAAGATGAGAGAGAGCAAGATATTGAAAACCTATTTGAAGAAATAATGACAGAAAACTTCCCCCACCTGGTGAAAGAAATAGACTTACAGGTCCAGGAAGCGCAGAGAACTCCAAACAAAAGGAATCCAAAGAGGACCACACCAAGACACATCATAATTAAAATGCCAAGAGCAAAAGACAAAGAGAGAATCTTAAAAGCAGCAAGAGAAAGAAATCCAGTTACCTACAAGGGAATACCCATACGACTGTCAGCTGATTTCTCAACAGAAACTTTGCAGGCCAGAAGGGAATGGCAAGAAATATTCAAAGTGATGAATACCAAGAACCTACAACCAAGATTACTTTATCCAGCAAAGCTATCATTCAGAATGGAAGGTCAGATAAAGAGCTTCACAGATAAGGAAAAGCTAAAGGAGTTCATCACCACCAAACCAGTATTATATGAAATGCTGAAAGGTATCCTTTAAGAAGAGGAAGAAGAAGAAAAAGGTAAAGATACAAATTATGAACAACAAACATGCATCTATCAACAAGTGAATCTAAGAATCAAGTGAATAAATAATCTGGTGATCATAATAGAATCAGGGACATAGAAAGGGAATGGACTGACTATTCTTGGGGGGGGGAAAGGGGTGTGGGAGATGCGGAAAGAGACTGGACAAAAATCGTGCACCTATGGAAGAGGACAGTGGGTGGGGAGTGAGGGTGGAGGATGGGGCGGGAACTGGGAGGAGGGGAGTTATGGGGGGAAAAAAGAGGAACAAATGTAATAATCTGAACAATAAAGATTTAATTAAAAATAAAAACTTATTGGCTTAAAGCAACAAACATCTATTTCACAGTTTCTGTGGGTTAAGAATACCTTCTGTGGGACTCTCACAAGGTTGGAGTCAAGGTGTTAGTTGAGACTGCAGGCATCTCAAAGCTTCACTGGGGTGGATGCACTTCTAAATTCACTCTCATGATGGCTAGCAGGCCTCAGAAGATCTACTTCAATGTTCACTCATGTGGCTGTTGGCAAGTGTTTGGTCCTCACTGGCTGTTGGCCAGAGACATTGGTTCCTTGCCACATGAGCCCCTCTGTGAGATACTCATAATATGTTAGTCTGCTTACTCAAGAGCAAGGGCAGAGAAAGGGATTGGGGAGGGTCTCTGGGAACTTCTCCCTATGCTGTACTGTGAACAAATTCTTCCATTTGACTGTATTTAAACTTTCCGAATTTCTGTCTTTCTGTATTGTAAATTCCTCAATAGAAACCATGCATTTTCCTTTATGACACCTGTCCCCTGTTCTACCCTCCAGTGTTAATGTTTCTATAGTGTCAAACAAATTTATAGTAGAGTCAACATATTAATGTTACTCATGGCCTCAGGAACGGCACACAGGCATGCGCAAAGCTGTCTAAATAGAACAAACAAAGTAAAGTTAAAAACTGTAACCTGCATCTAAACTACCAATTATATGATCAATCTATGAAATTAGAATTTGGGTGGTGACAGCCTAACTATCTTAGGATACATTTCTCAGTATAACAAAGTAAGTGGTACTTGAAGTAATTGCCCCAGGTATTTGACTTCTTATTGCTGTATAATTGTGCTATGAATGGGAGCTAATGATACCTAGCAATGAAAAAGGAGATAATGAATTCTCATACAAATCTACTCATTGGAAGTTACAGGATAGCAACACAAGAACCACCTGAGTCTCAATTGCTCAGGGAAAATGAAAATACAATCTCTGTAGCAAATGTTCATACATTAATGGGTTCTCGGTAACAGAGTTTTCAACCTGTAACTATTTTCAACCAGATAATTTTTATTGGAGAGTGTAGGACCCCTAATCAGAGCATGCCGGATGTTCAAAGCCAATATGAGCAAGGGCACAGCAATCTTACTGTATACACTGTGCAGGTGTATCTTTCTATAATCCAAATATTGATGTCACTATTTGGCAAGAAGCCTTTTTTGTCTAAGTTGGTGTAAAGATGTGTTGTTGAGCAGCTGATGCGCAGCTATTTGGTCGGGCTACTTTGTTAGCAATGGCTGCAATGTTTGCAAGGGCTCCTGTGTCTACTACTATATTAGCAAGGGCTTCTATGTTAGCGGCTGCCTTTGTAATGCTACTTTGAAGAACTGTTTTGTCTGATGGCTCTTTGTTAGCAATGGCTACTTGGTCTACAACAAAGACTCTCTTATATGCCTGCAACTTCTCCTGTCTTCTCCGTCTAATACTCGGCGTCCATGAAGGTCCATTTCCTAGCAGAGGAGGATCTGTGCTCCAACAGAGAGGAAGGCCAGAGACTTCCCTGTGCTCTGTAGGAGGTTTAACAACATCTGTGGACTCTACCCACTAATGCTTATAGCTACCAGCCCCCCAATTGTGAGAACCAAGTGTTTCCAGACATTGTCAAATGTCCCCTTGGGGGGCGGGGGGAGAGACAAAATCACTGGCCTTTGAGAACCACTTCCCTAAAGAGTACTTTTCAAACTGAGAGGTACATCCTTTACTGGGTATTGAAATCAAATTTTCGAGTACCAAGCAGCATGTTTTTAATGAAATCAAGTTGAATAGAAAATATCAGAGCACTTAGACCATAGTACACATATTACATCATGCATGTATTTTGCTGCTATGTAAAATCTATTTCGTTTTTCTCAACCTTAATCTCTTTCTACAAAAATACAAATCTGCTTATATGCCTAGGTAATATGAAGTGCATAAATTGTTTCATTTTACTATTCAGAAAAAAAAGTAGTAATTTGGGTTTGAAAGCTCTGAAAGATTGTAGAAACTCTTAGATGTTAGATAGGACATCAATACCCAGACTGACTCTGACTGGTTTTCTCTCATTATTTCAGAATTAAAGAATTCCTCCAGACCCTTGTCATTATACTATTCTTGCTCCTCTCCTACTGGTCCCTTCTCTTCCTAATGATGCTCCTTAGCTTTTCTATATAGTTTGAATAGAAACTTACAGTGTATTGCTGCCAAAAAAATGTTTGAAGGCAGCTGTGCCCAAAGAACAGCTGAGAGCATTCAACTTGAATGGCTGTTTTAAGGTCATAGACTTTATCTTAGCTTATCTAATAGTCTATGAACCTTCACCCAAGTTTGACCAGATCTCACTGTGACCTCCATAAATATGCTCACACTTTCCTGTCTTTATGCCTTTTATCCTTCAGTTCTTCTTGAACTCATATATTTATTGATACTATCCATCTTTCAAGATTTCTCCAAGTTCTCTGTGATGTAATACCTCACATCCCAGTACAAATAATTCCTCCCTTCTCTGAACATCTTTTGTGCTTTTTGTTCATACTATAGAAGCCCTCTTAAATGATGTGATTGCCAACTATACTTTGGAGTTTACTACTTAAAAAATTAGTGAACATATCCTAAACATTTGGTTGAAACATAAATAATGCAAATTTACATTAATTTGACAATCTTTTCACATAGACATCATGGCTTTTTCTTTGAGAACATGTCTGTATGCTTAGTTGCTATTTCAATCTGTTTACTTAAAATAAAAAGAAAATAAAGGCTTTTGGAAATAAATCTAAGTGCAGAATTCTTCAGATTTTTCTCATTCTGTGGCCATTTCCCCCCAATTCAACCAATGTTTTAAAGCAACTAAACTTTATTCAGTCCTTCTGAAGCATTTGACTTGGTTTTTCATAAACTGACTCTTGCCAAGTGTACCGCAAGTAGAGCATCAGTCAGTAGGTAGTGGGAATCATGGCATGAGAATGACAAGCATTTGTAGTGATTACTATTCTCACCTTTTCTAGACTAACCATCCTACTATTGCTCCAAAGGAGAAGTAGCTAGAGAAGAAGCACAGTAAGTGGTTGCTCATCATTGAGATCTGTCTCCCAAAGTAGCATCTTATCAACATTTTAAAGGTAATAACTGCATATTCCCTAAAAATTTCTTAAACCAGTGACTTTCAAAGCAGCTGTTGTGAAGTAACTTAAAAAAATTTCAATCAATTGCAGACTAATAACTTGTAAAATACAATTAGAGCGATTACTAGAATAAATAAAAAGAAAAAAGAAAGTATAAACACTACCTGTTATTATTATATTGATTATATAAAAAATTACTCTGTTCATTTACTATGAAAGTTTCTAAATGTTTACTTTCAATTACTGTACTTACCTGAGGCCAGTAACAGTTCAGGGACAGCTACTGATGGGTCAAAGGACCTCCCTTTGAGGTGTCTTAGCATATAATGACAAGACCTTAGATGAGGAACTAATGTGAATCATACAATTGAAAAATTAGTAGTGAGATCCTGAAATGAGTATTTTTTAATGTTCTTACTCACCCACCAACCAACAAGTGTAGGCTCGTACTTATTCCCACACCCTTGTTGGGACCTGGCAAATTCTAGAAGTTCAAAGCATAGAGATAGAGAGGTGCCTTGGGTATAGCCTGGAGGCAACATTGATGTTCAGGTCAGGGCTTCCTTAAAAATCCCATTCCTAGCCGAAACCGGTTTGGCTCAGTGGATAGAGCGTCAGCCTGCAGACTGAAAGGTCCCAGGTTCGATTCCGGTCAAGGGCATGTACCTGGGTTGCGGGCACATCCCCAGTGGGGGATGTGCAGGAGGCGGCTGGTCGATGTTTCTCTCTCATCAATGTTTCTGACTCTCTATCTCTCTCCCTTCCTCTCTGTAAAAAATCAATAAAATATATTTAAAAAATAAATAAATAAAATAAAAATAAAAAAATCCCATTCCTATCCTCTTCTTCATTATCTACTTCATAAATTGCTCTATTATGTCTGATGTCTTAAATAATTACTTCTTTAAAATTAGCCACTCTATGTACGAGAAACCAGGAGAATTGATAAAACTAAGCCATGTTAAATTTTTTAAAAAAACTTTTCTCCTGGAAATTAACATGTATTTACTTTTTGAACAACAATGCATACATTTTAAGCACCTTTAAGCCTTTTTCCTTCAACTCTGTTTTCTCCCAGATGGCACAAGTTTTGGTTTTTTTTTTCTTTTTAAAAAATATTCACACACAGAGAGAAGCCAATGAACTCTTTGTCTAGAAATGAGGGGACATTTACCTAAGAAGCAGAAAGTACCCACACAGTTTCTAAATTTGAACATATTTGGTATTAGAGAGAGCCAGATAGACAATTATTATATCTACACTAAATACTTACAGTAAACATATTAAATAAGTAGAAACATCATCAGATATAAATAAATAATTTCATAATTATAATATTCCACCATGCTCCAGGGCTTGTAAAGATAATTATTAGGAATTTTCTTCATTATTTAGAGTTATATCAACAGTTCATGCTCTTTCCTGCTAATATACTTTCAGCAGTTCTTAAAAAAAGAATTAAGTTAAATCACTCATATTACCATTATTTCTTTAACACATTTTATTGATTTCAGAGAGGAAGGGAGAGAGAGATAGAAGCATCAATGATGAAAGAGAATCATTGATCGGCTGCCTCCTGCACGCCCCCTACTGGGGATTGAGCCTGCAACCCGGGCATGTGCCCTTGACTGGAATCGAACCCGGGACCCTTCAGTCCACAGGCCGACACTCTAACCTATCCGCTGAGCCAAAACAGCTAGGGCCCATCATTTCTTTTTTTAAAATTTTGTAAGCTCCAGGATGGTAAGAACTGTGTTTTTCTGGTTAATTGCTGTAGCCCCAGCATCTGTCACAGTTCTTTACACATAACAAGTGTTCAATAAATGCTTGTTGAATAAATAATACCACACAATTTTAATGGGACAACTATAATTGTTTATTTGTATTGAGAAGATAAGTCCTTAAAAGTAGAGTTTGTGGGTTTTAAGGTCTGTAAATTAACCTTATGCACATGACAACTTTCAGTATAATTTGTAGACAGTGTTATGATTTTAAATACAGCACCCCTGCCCAGGAGATGTCATGCCGAGTAAGACTCCCTCCACGTTCTGCGTGGAGTAGGGTTCGGTATCTGAAAGAGGAGCCGCACAACAAATGAGAGAAAAAGACATGAGATAATTTTGCAATATTGGGGGACCAGGCGGCAAGTCCCAAAGGACTTCCTCCGTGCTCAGGCCTCACCAAGCTTTTATTGATCTGGGATGCACCCATAGCATAGCCCTTAGGCAGGTGACCCCCTGCAACAGGCAGACTAGCCCATCAGCAAGGATTTACATAATAATAAATGGGGGAGTAGTTTCAGCCACCACTGTCTGGACAAACAGAGGTGGTGCCTAGCTCCGACCTTTGGTAGGGCTTCAAAGGCACCCAGCCTTCGGGGCGGGGGGGGGGGGGGTTCTCTGTCTATGTTTATCAGATAGTGAAGGCAATAAACAGTTTCCCACAATGTCAGTCCCAGCTTATTCTGCCTGGTCAAGCTTTAGGTACTGAGAACTTCAAACTATAGATTTAATATCCTCCCTTCCTAAAACAATCCTCACCAAGCCTGGCATTTTACCAGGAACTCTACTTCCATCAGAAGGTGGGAGTCTATAATTAGTCTTGTTACCATAATCCAGTAGTTTTCAAAATGAAGGCTCAAGGGCGGCAGCATCAGTATTACATGGGAACTTTCTACAAAATTCTTAAGCAAATTATTAGTCCCTACTCCAGATTTATCTATCCAATCAGGAACTCTGGGAATGAGTGAAGGAATAGGTGTTTTAAGGCCTCCAGGTGATTCTGATATTTAAGTTTGAGAATCACTGCCCTAATCCAATATTCAGTAGGCTCAAGGCAATATCCACAGGCACCTGCATTTCCACTCGGCAGCAATCTTTCTCTCTGTAATTTCCAAATGCAAATTTAGTCAGTTTGACTCACTTTCTCCCCTTTTAATGAGTCTTAGTATGTTTCTGAAGGGCCTAAACTACAAATAGAACCCTTGAAAATTTGATACAGATGTGATCTCAAACGGAACCAGTTACCAATACCCAAGAAAACAATGTTAGTCCTCCTAGCCCAGTTGCAACTTTCTCCAGTAGCCTTCTAGTAAGCTTCCACCCTAGACTCCACAGATTTTGGCTCTAGGCTTAAATATCTGGAAAACTTAAGTGACAAACATGATAGTATTTTGTTGTTGTTGTCTACCTTTTCTCACAAACACTCTAAAAAAGATGATTGAAGTATGATTTTAGTTTTGAGAGCCTCTAAAACACAATGTATGCCTAAAAAGTTTGCCCTAAGGCAGCTGTAGAAAGATTAAAAGATAATTAAGCCATATGTCCAATGATGACTTATTTGTTGTCATATTATTTAATCACTAATTCCTGGGACTTCTTCCTAGAAAAGGCAGTTCTCAGGGGCTTCTTCCTTTATTCTGTCCATGTCTATCACAGAAGTATAGGATATATGCTAACAGGATGTATGAATATAAAGGACTAAGAAAAATAGAAAGTAAATGTTATATTTTAAATCACCAGAAACTACAAACAATAATCTATGTACTGGTATATGAAAGCCTAAGCGACCGAATGACCGAATGACTGGTTGACTGGTCACTATGATGTAAACTGACCAGTAGGGGCCAGACGCTCAATGCAGGAGCTGCCCCCTGGTACTCAGTGCGCTCCCACAGCAGAAGTGCCGCTCAGCTGATGGACCTGACCCGGTGGCCCACCAGCCTAGCATCAGCCACTTACTCCCTCAGAAGTCCTGCAGGCCCAATCTCCGGAGAACGGGCCAGGCACCAATGGACAGGCGCTGTCAGCACGATCCTGACAGCACTACCTGCCTCCTGGAAGTTGGCCTCAGGCACTGCAGCCACTTCCTCTCCCTCTCCACAAGGAAGAAATGATATAAAAGCAGCCGCCAGGTGGCTCCCAACAACTGGCACGAATGTCAGCAGGACGGATCCAGATCCTGGGCCAGCAAGGGAATCCTCCTGCCCACCCAGAGGGCTGATCACATCTTGGCCACCCTCAGCTCCCTTGGGACTAGTGCCAGACGCAGGGTTTATGGCTAGTGAGCACTGCTATGGTGGCATGAACCTCTCCTGATCAGGACTGACTGGACATGAGCCCGCAGCAGGCGCAGCAGAGCCAGGATGAGTGAGAGCAGCAGGCAGGAGTAGTAGGTGTTGGACTGCCGGTTTCAGCCCAACCCCTGCAGGCCACACCGAGGGACCCCACCCATGCACATATTCGTGCACCGGGCCTCTAGTATAAATGAGTAAAAGCCTTGAATTTTGAGATGTAAGAGACATTATCAGGTCTTAAAAAAACTGAATTGTATATAAGTTTAAAATGTCAATACAAATACATAGAAAATGTAATCCACTATTAAGATGCAGTAGTGGACATCTATTACTTTTGCTTTAGATGAATCATTCACTACTTGGTTAGTGACAAAATGTACCATAATTTTCCTTGGGGAGTTGTCTCTCTTCTACTTTGCTTTTGTGCTTAGGGTGGAGTTGAGTTCATCCCAAGCTCTATGGGAAGCCACTTACGTCACTTAATCCTTGCCATTGAGAACTTCACATTTCCAGTTATTGGTTCAGAGATGGGTACATGGCCTAATTGGAGCTAGTGGGAATTTCACTAGGTTGATTGACAGAAAAGCAAATGATCTTCCCTATTGCAAATGTTTATTTAAGAGGATCAAGTTGTAGTCATCTTGCCACTGGAAGGGGTGAGTCTAGAGCAGTGGTTCTCAACATTCCTAATGCCACAACCCTTTAATACAGTTCCTCATGTTGTGGTAACCCCCAACCATAAAATTATTTTCGTTGCTACTTCATAACTGTAATTTTGCTATTGTTATGAATCATAATGTAAATATCTGATATGCAGGATGTATTTTCATTGTTACAAATTGAACATAATTAAAGCATAGTGATTAATCACAAAAACAATATGTAATTATATATGTGTTTTCCAATGGTCTTAGGCAACCCCTGTGAAAGGGTCATTCGACCCCCAAAGGGGTTGTGACCCACAGGTTGAGAACCGCTGGTCTAGAGTCACTGGAGAACACCATAGTCTGAAAAAGAAGTGACACACAGCAGAAGATTGAGCTAAAAACGGAGTGAAGTGGAGCTTTAGTGACATTGTATGAACCATACTCCTTGATATTTAGTTATACAAGTCAATAATTTCTTCAAATTTCAGGCAGTTTGAATTATATTTTGTATCTGATAGATGTATAGCATCATGAAGTCAGTGAGGAGTAGTAAACTGTGAGCTTACCTTTCCCCCTTCGCATAATGTTCTGCAGGAAGAGTTCAGAAAACTTCAAGGGCACTCAATAAAATATGTAGAGCAACATAAGATGCCTCCACAGAACAAGCTGAACAAATAAAGCTGACAGATTTAGGAGCTGGAAGAAAATGGGAGCAGGTAAAAAACAGCTCTTCAGAGGAAAATTGTGGGGGGAGGGATGAGTGCACATTCTGTTCTCTTTCTTGAAGAATTTAGAAAGCTAACAAATTGGGGAAGGAATCAAATGATTAAGAAGTCCCTCTGGTAAATAATGGAAAATAATTTTGCGAATTTTTAAAACCTTACATAGGAAGCTTATTTTTACTTTTTTGAAAATAAGTTTTATACCTCAAAAATTTTTAAATAATAAATAAAAAATGGATAAAATGTACATTTCCTGATGGGTCACTTGTTTCATTTTGTTAAATAGTAAATGACTCAATGTAAATTTAGTGTGTGTGCACACTTGCATGCATATGTGTGTTAAATGAATTAATAACTTTAAGAAAGGATCACAAACTCAAATATCTACAGAGATTCAGCAGATAATATAAATGAAGTGAGTATTTGAGACAAAGGATCAGTGGGAACTGTGGTGAACTGGAAGGAAAACAGGGTATTCAATTCAGTTGCCCTGTGGGAACATGGATCCAGTATTTCCATATCCCCCGAGTTTTCAAGTAAGCCTCAAAATCTGTATTTTCATATGAAATTCTCAAATTTTTATATATTGACAACTATTATGTTGTTGTTGTCAATGCTGTGAGTGACAAACAAAATAAAATCCAGGTTATTAGCTAGCAAGTTAAATTCCAGCATTCATTCATGCAAGAAATATTTATTGAGTTACTACTGTTATATTCCAGACCATATTCTAATCACCAAGGAAAAAAACAGTGAACAAAACAGACAACATATCTGCCCTCATGGAGCTTACTGTCTTAGAAGCACCCAGAGGGCAACACAATTTATGATAGTGCTTCTCATGTATTTGTTCATAAAAGTCGACAAAAACAGAGGGTTTCAAAGGGACACCTATAGAAGTGTACATATTTCCACATATGCAATTTTTCTTCCTCTTCTCCAGTAAATGAGTATTAACTCAATTATGTCTCAATATTATTGTTATATTTAACAATAAAGATAAATTAATATATATATTATTGTTATGTTATTATGTAACAGGAATAATTATTATTTTTTCAAATTTTCCACTGTTTTCTAGGGAGTGTATACACTAGTAAATTAAGGGACTTTTATTTGTTGAGCTCCTGCAAGTATGTATGTGAAATATTGTGAGCTCATATTTTTTATATATATAATTTTTTTCTTTATTAATTAAGATATTGCATATGTGTCCTTAACCCCCATTGCCCTGCCACTCATGCCCTCAACCCCCAGGTGTCTGCGTACATTGGTTATGCTTATATGCTTGCATACAAGTCCTTAGGTTGATCTCTCCCCCTCACTCCCACCCTCCCCTACATTCCCTCTGAGGTTTGATGGTCTGATCATTGCTTCTCTGTCTCTGGATCTGGTTTTTTTTTTATAAGTTTATGCTGTTAATTATATTCCATTAATTAATAAGATCATGTGATACTAATATTTCTCTGACTGGCTTGTTTTGCTTAGCATAATGCTCTCCAGTTCCATCCATGCTGTTGCAAATGGTAGGTAAGAATTCCTTCTTTTTACCACAGCATAGTATCCATTGTGTAGATGTACCACAGTTTTTTAATCCACTCATTTGCTGATGGGCACTTAGGCTGTTTTCAAATCTTAGCTATGGTAAATTGTGCTTCTATGAACTTAGGGGTGCATATATCCTTTCTGATCGGTGTTTCTTTTTTCTTGGAATATATTCCTAGAAGTGGGATCACTGGGTCAAATGGGAGTTCCATTTTTAGTTTTTTGAGGAAACTCCATACTGTTCTCCACAGTGGCTGCACCAGTCTGCAATCCCACCAGCAGTGCAGGAGGGTTCCTTTTTCTCCGCATCCTCACCAGCACTTGTTGTTTGTTGATTTGTTGCTGATAGCCATTCTGACAGGTGTGAGATGGTACCTCATTGTCGTTTTGATTTGCATCTCTCGGATGATTAGTGACTTTGAGCATGTTTTCATATGTCTCGTGGCCTTCCTTATGTCTTCTTTCAAAAAGTATCTATTTAGGTCCTTTGCCCATTTATTGATTGGTTTGTTTATCTTCCTTTTGTTAAGTTGTATGAGTTCCCTGTAAATGTTGGAGATTAAACCCTTATCAGAGATAACATTGGCAAATATGTTCTTGCATGCAATGGGCTTTCTTGTTGTTTTGTTGATGGTTTCTTTTGCTGTGTAGAAGCTTTTTATTTTGATGTAGTCCCATCTGTTTATTTTCTCTTTAGTTTCCATTGCCCTAGGAGCTGTATTGGTAAAGAAATTGCTTCGGCATATGTCTGAGATTTTGCTGCCTGTGGATTCCTCTAGTATTTTTATGGTTTCCAGTCTTATGTTTAAGTCCTTCATCAATTTTGAGTTTATTTTTGTGTATGGTGTAAGTTGGTCATCTAGTTTCATTTTTTTTTGCATGTATCTGTCCAATTTTCCCAGCACCATTTATTGAAGAGACTGTCTTGACTCCATTTTATGTTCTTGCCTCCTTTGTCAAATATTAATTGAGCATAGTGGTTTGGGTCAATTTCTGGCTTCCCTATTCTATTCCATTGATCTATATGTCTGTTCTTGTGCCAATACCAGGCAGTTTTGAGAACGGTGGCTTTGTAATACAGTTTGATAGCTGGTATTGAGATCCCTCCTACTTTGTTCTTCTTTCTCAGGATTGCTACAGCTATTCAGGGTCTTTTTTTATTTCAGATGAATTTTTGGAGAGTTTGTTCTATATGCCGTTGGTATTTTAATGGTGAGTGGATTGAATCTATAGATTGCTTTGAGTAGTATGGACATTTTAATGATGTTGGTTCTAACAATCCATGAGCATGTTATGTTCTTCCATCTGTTTATGTCTTCCTCTATCTCTTTTTTCAGTGTCCTGTAGTTTTCCGAGTACAGGTCTTTTACCTCCTTAGTTAAGTTTATCCCTAGGTATCTTATTTTTTTTGCTGTGATGGTAAATGGGATTGTTTTTTTTAGTCTCTGTTTCTGTAAGTTCACTATTGGTGTATAGAAATTTCATAGAGATTTCTCTTTTTTTATTTTATTGATTTTTTACAGAGAGGAAGAGAGAGGGAGAGATAGAGAGTTAGAAACATCGATGAGAGAGAAACATCGATCAGCTGCCTCCTGCACACTCCCTACTGGGTATGTGTCCACAACCAAGGTACATGCCCTTGACCGGAATCAAACCTGGGACCTTTCAGTCCTCAGGCCGACGCTCTATCCACTGAGGCAAACCGGTTAGGGCCATAGAGATTTCTTGACGTTAATTTTGTATCCTGCTTCATTGCCGAATTCATTTATTAATTCTAATAATTTTTTTGATGGAGTCTTTAGAGTTTTCTATGTACAGTATCATGTCATCTACGAATAAGGACAGTTTTTCATCGTCTTTTCCAATTTCGATGCTTTTATTTGTTCTTCGTGTCTAATTGCTATGGCTAGCACTTCCAGACCTATGTCTAACAGGAGTGGTGAAAGTGGGCATCCCTGTCTTGTTCTTGTTCTTAGGTGAAATGGTTTTAGTTTTTTCCCATTGAGTATGATGTTGGCTGTAGGTTTGTCATATAAGGCTTTTATTATGTTGAGATATGATCGCTCTATTCCCATTTTGCTGAGGGTTTTTATCAAGAAACGGTGTTGGGTTTTCTCTAATGCTTTTTGTATATTAATTGATATGACTGTGTGACTTTTATCTCTCAACTTGTTCATGTGATGTATCATGTTTATTGATTTGTGGATATTGTACCATCCTTACATCCCTGGGATAAATCCTACTTGGTCATGGTTTATGATCTTTCTGATGTAATGCTGGATCTGATTTACTAGAATTTTGCTGAGGATTTTGGCATCTATGTTCATGAGGGATATTGGCATGTAATTCTCTTTCATTATGTTGTCTTTATCTGGTTTTGGTATTAGGGTAATGCTGGCTTCGTAGAATGAGCTTGGAAGTGTTTCTTCCTCTTGAATTGTTTGTAATAGTCTTAGGAGGATAGGTTTTAGTTCTTCCTTGAATGTTTGGTAAAACTCCCCTGTGAAGCCATCTGGCACCAGGCTTTTGTTTGCTGGAAGCTTTTTGATGACCTCTTCAATTTTTTTGATAGTTATCAGCCTCTATTGAGGTTTTTAGATTCTTCCTGACTGAGTTTTGGAATGTTGTATTTTTCTAGGAATATGTCTATTTCCTCCAGGTCGTCTAATTTGTTGGAATAGAGCTGTTTATAGTATTTTTTAACAATAGTTTTTATTTCTGTGGGGTCTGTTGTTATTTCGCCTCTTTCATTTCTGATTTTATTTATTTGGCCCCTCTCTCTTTGCTTCTTGGTGAGCCTGGCTAGAGGTTCATCAATCTTGTTTATCCTTTCAAAGAACCAGCTCTTGGTTTCATTGATCTTTTGTATTGTTGTTGTTTTGTTTTGTCTCTATGTCATTTATTTATCTCCTCTCTTCTGCTCTCTCTGGGCTTTTCTTTTTGCTCTCTTTCTAATTCTTTAAGTTGTAGAGTTAGATGATTTACTACTATTTTTTCTTGTTTTTTGAGGTAGGCCCGTAGACCTATAAACTTTCCTCTCAGGACTGCTTTCATTGTGTCCCATAGATTTTGGATTGTTGTGTTTTCATTTTTATTCATTTTCAGGATGTTTTTAATTTCTTCTTTGATCTCTTTGGTAACCCAATCATTGTTTAATAAAATGCTATTCAGCTTCTAAGTGTTTGAATTTTGGGGGTTGTTTTTATTGTCATCTATTTCTCATATTATGCCATTGTGGTCTGAGAAGATGCTTGATATGATTTCAATATTCTTGAATTTGGAGAGACTTTGCCTGTGCTCCAATATGTGGTCTATCTTTGAAAATGTCTCATGTGCACTTGAGAATAATGTATATTCTGTGGCTTAGGGGTGAAATGTTCTGAAGATGTCAATTAATTCCACCTGATCTAGTGATTTATTTAGGATTGCTGGTTCTTTGCTGATTTTTTGTCTAGAGGATTTATCCAGTGATGTCAGTGGGGCATTAAAGTCCCCTACTATGATGGTATTGTTTTCAATCTCTCCCTTGATATCTTCCAGGAATTTTTATGTATTTGGGTGCTCCTGCATTGGGTGCATATGTGAGCTCATATTTTGAAATGTTTCATCTCCACTGCTTCTGTTCCTTGTATCCGTTGTCCTTTTTCACTAATCGGCAACAAAGATAGCTTTGTCTTTCCCTTGCTTGCAGGACGGAGCTGTCTTAGAACAACTATAATTTTGTATTTGTACTCAGAAGATAAGTTCTTAAAAAGCAGAGTTTGTGGCTTTTAAGGCCTGTAGATTAACCTTATGCACATGGCAGCTTTCAATATAACTTTACTATAATTCAAATTAGTTCATGAGTCCCATTTCACAACTGGCAGAAAAACAAAACCTGCCAAATCAATGTAACTTAGTCACCTCTAGTTTAAATGTGTAGGATTTGAATTTATCACCTCCTCCTTCTCCTTTTTTCTTCATTT
Organism: Myotis myotis; assembly: GCF_014108235.1. Lineage (NCBI taxonomy): Eukaryota > Metazoa > Chordata > Mammalia > Chiroptera > Vespertilionidae > Myotis > Myotis myotis. The sequence goes on along the minus strand of NW_023416346.1, from coordinate 102,690,178 downwards.
ACATACTCAAATAAATGGTACAAATATGTCGTTAAACATTGATCTCAAGGTTTTAAAATAATCTTTGCTTTTTCCTAAATGGAAGAATATTAATTTGAAGCACTGCTATTAGCCCTGAACAATTAGGGAAATCCAAACAAAAACTACAGTGAGATGCTATTTCACATCCACTAGGATGGCTAGCATAAAAAGTCAGATAATAAGTACTGGTGAAGATGTGAAGAAATCAGAACCCTGATACAATGCTGGTAGGAATATTGAATGGTGGAGTCACTTTGGAAAAAAGTATGACAGTTACTCAAACCATTAAATATGGACTTATTACATGACCCATTAATTCCATTCTTAGGTATATACCCAAGAGAAAAGAAAACATATATCTATTCAAAAACTTATACATGAATATTTATGGCAGCATTATTTATAATTGCCAAAAGGTGGAAATAATCCAAATGTCCATCAACTGATGTGTGGATAAACAAACTATCATATATATTCAAAATGGAATATTATTCAGATATAAAATGGAATGACATACTGATACATGCTATGACATGGATAAACTTCAAAAACATATTACTAAGTGAAAGAAGCCAGTCACAAAAGACCACATATTATATGATACCATTCATATGCATTGTCCAGAACAGGAAAATCTATAGAGATCCAAAGCGGATTAGTGGAAGCCAGGGGCTGGGGAGTGGGATGGGGTGTGACACCAAAAGGATAAAGGGAATGATAGCTAAAAGATATGGTATTTCTTTTTGGGGTGATGAAAATGTTCTAAAATTTACTGTGTTGATTTTTGTACAGATCTGTGAATAAACTAAAAACCCATTGAACTGTACACTTTAAAATGGTGGAATAATATGATCTATATATATAAAAGGCTAATATGCAAAGTGTCCCCTCAGGAGTTCGACTAGGAGACTGGGGTTTGATTGCTCACTATGACGTGTGCTGACCACCAGGGTGCAGCACAGAACAAAGGAAGGCCCCAGCCAGCAGCCAGAAGACCCCTATTGACCCTGATCACCAGCCAGGCCTAGGAACCCTACCCATGCATGAATTTCATGCACTGAGCCTCTAGTATAAGAAATATTTATCAATAAAGTTGTTAAAACAAACCCTAAGAACACTAGTCCCAAACAATTGCCTCTTGTACCAAGGCAAATAAAACAGCATAGTAATCTAATACATGCATAACCTTTAAACACACAACCCTAAGTCACTTTGCAGGATTTAATATTCAACTTTACTTGTTTCCTTGCCAGTCCCTAAATTTTATGCTCTTGCTTTTTTCTATTATATAGGCTACCTGTCATCTTCGAAATCATTGTCATTAAAATTTCTATTGGTCAATAATAGGAAATGGCACTTTCTTAATACATGAAGAAAACAAGCCAGGATTCTTGCTTATAGCTGCGCAGGCTGTCCAAGCTCTGCATATACCCCTCCAGAGGATGCCATGTACATAGAATACAATGTAAATAGTGCCTCCTAGAACTGGACAACGTGTAGCCTTGACAAAATCTTCTTTTGTTTCATTATCATTCTGTAATTACCTAGGGTCAAGTTTGACTTCTCACTTCTCATACCCACTCCACAATATGTTGACTGATCTGTCATTTCTACTGTTAAGTCTCCCAAATTCAGTCTTAGTCCATTCTTGCTGCCAATTTTCTAGTTTCACCACTCATTTTCCTATTGTAATAGCCTCCTAACTTATCTTTCTACATCCCATTTTCTTTCTACTATATCTTTCATACTACAAGCAGAATTTTCTTCTAAAGGTATAATTATACTGTTCCCTGTTCAAAAGATCTCAGTGCTTCTAGTTACCTATAACACCCATAATTTTAGGATGCCATTCAAAGTCCTTCACAATATCACTGCAACCTACTGTACAAATCTCATTTTTAACCAATGTTCTATACTATATCCACATAGGCCTATTCTCTATTTCTGAAACCCATAATGCACTTTGCTGCCTCCAAACTTCAGATCATGTTGTCTCTCTTGTTTACAATGCCCTTTTATTCATTTCCAGCTGCTTAAATTCTACACTTTTCCTTAAGGACTTGCTGAAGTGCTACCATCTTCAGGTTGCCTTCACCCATTCTTCTTATCAGAATGAATGGATCTTTATTCTTAAGGTTCATACTATTTTATTTATACTTTTCTTATCATACCCATCGTATTGCTGGTATTATAAAATATCCATGTGCATCTCCATCCTATCCATCATGATCCTTCATCTCTCTTATTCATCATTTTTTAAAAATCCTCACCTCAGGATATGTTTATTGATTTTTAGAGAGAAAGGAAGAGAGAGAGAGCAAGAGAAAGAGAGAAGAGAAATGTCAATCAGTTGCCTACTGCACAAGCCACAACCGGGGATCAAACCCGCAACCTAGGTATGTGCCCTGACTGGGAATCAAAACTGAAACTTATTGGTATATGGAATTATACTCCAACCATCTGAGCCATCCAGCCAGGGTTCTCTTATTCATCTTTGAATATAATAGGTACTTAAAAAACCTTCAGGCCCTGGCCGGTGTGGCTCAGTTGGCTGGGTGTGGTCCTGTGCATCAAAAGGTTGCTGGTTGATTCCTGGTCAGGGCATATGCCTGTGTTTCAGGCTCAGTCCCTGGTGTGGGGCATGAAGGAGGCAGTTAATCAATGTTTCCCTCTCACATCAATGTTTCTCTCTCCCCTTTCTCTCTAAAAAGTCAATAAAAAATCTTCAGCAAATAGAAGAAAAAAGAAATGCGCCATATAGGATTTGGGAAAGACAAAATGAGAGGCAGATGAAAAGAATTATATAGAAACACTATAAAGTAAAATGATATGGAAGAAGAAACTGAAGGCCTAATATAGGTGAGAACCTTTAAATGAGAACTCAAGAAATCTATGAGCTCATATCATAGGATATATACAATTGATGACTGATGATTCATATTAAAATATTCTTTGTAGAAATTATTTGATAGTTTCTTAAAATAAAATAAAAAGCTTACATCAGAAAATATAATAGAGGAGTACATGAATATCTGAAATTGGGGATAAATAAGAAAAAATAACTTTGATAGCATTTCTAAATTAAGGCATTTCTTTTTTTTCTTTTTTTATTAATAAATCTTTATTGTTCAGATTATTACAGTTGTTTCTCTTTTCCCCCCCATAGCTCCCTTCCACCCTTTTCACACCCCACCCCATGCCCATAATCCCCCACTGTCCTCGTCCATAGGTGTACAATTTTTGTCCAGTCCTTTCCCTCACTCCCACACCCACTTTCCCCCTGAGAATTGTCAGTCCATTCCCTTTCTATGCCCCTGATTCTATTCTATTCACCAGTTTATTCTGTTAATCAGATTTCTTATTCACTTGATTTTTAGATTCACTTGTTGATAGATATGTATTTGTTGTCACTTTGTTGTTCACAATTTTTATCTTTACCTTTTTTTGCTTCTTCCTATTCTTAAAGAATACCCTTCAGCATTTCAAATAATACTCGTTTGGTGGTGATGAACTCCTTTAGCTTTTTCTTATCTGTGAAGCTCTTTATCTGATCTTCAATTCTAAATGATAGCTTTAGTGGGTAATCTTGTGTGTAGGTTCTTGCTATTCATCACTTTGAATATTTCTTGCCATTCTCTTTTGGCCTGCATGGTTTCTGTTGAGAAATCAGCTGACAGTCGTATGGCTACTCCCTTGTAGGTAACTAACTGTTTTCCTCTTGCTGCTTTTAAGATTCTCTCTTTGTCTTTTACCCTTGGCATTTTAATTGAGATGTGTCTTGGTGTGGTCCTCTTTGGATTCCTTTTTTTGGGGGGGGTTCTCTGCACTCCTGGACTTGTAAGTCTATTTCTTTCACCAGGTAGAGGAAGTTTTCTGTCATTATTTCTTCAAATAGGTTTTCAATATCTTGCTCTCTCTCTTCTTCTGGCACCCCCATAATTCAGATGTTGGTATGCTTAATGTTGTCCCAGAGGCTCCTTACACTATCTTCATATTTTTGGATTCTTTTTGCTTTTTGCTTTTCCATTTGGGTGTCTTTTGTTTCTTCATATTTCAAATATTTGACTTGATTCTTGGGTTCCTCTAGTCTGCTGTTAGATCTCTGTATATTATTCTTTATTTCAGTAAGTGTATGCTTAATTTCTAATTGGTCCTTTTTCATATCCTTGAGGGTCTCACTGTATTTCTCTGAGGTTTCTAGAAGATTCTTGAGTAACGTTATGACCGTGGTTTTGAACTCTATATCCAGTAGTTTGCTTTTCTCCATTTCTGTCATTTGTGACCTGTTTCTTTGTCTCCACATTTTGGCTATTTCCCTGTGTTGATAGAGTGGCTTTGTGTGTTAGGTGTCCTATAGGGCCCAGTGGCTCAGCCTCCCTAATTACCTGAGGTGGACACTTTTGGTGCACCCCTTTGTGGGCTGTGTGTACAGTTTTGTTGTAGTTAAGTCTTGATTGCTGTTGTTATCACTGGGAAGAATTGACCTCCAAGCCAATTGGCTATGAGGACCAGCTATGTCTACAATGGGAAAATTGCTGTGCTGGAGACACCCTTATGGAGCAGGACTTGCTTCACTGGGGCCTTGGTGCTCACTGAGTCTGTCCCTTGAGTGTGTCGCTTATGGATGTGAAGAGTTGTACTCTGGTATGGTGTCAGTCTGATCACTGGCTACACTGGCTCTTGGATCTCCAAGGAGGTACAAAGTCAGCTACTACCTGAGGCCACCCAGCAGGAGCTACAGAGAGATCTGCAGATTCCTCCTCTTTGTTTGGGGTTTGGAAGTGCCCAGATGAGGCCCAGCTGTGAAGCAATGCAGGCTGCTATCTAGGCCTCCTTTTGGGAGCTTTGGAACTCTTTGACTCAGCTATAGTTTGTTAGGTTTTAGATTGCAAAAGAACAGGCCATTCATATGCAAAAGCCTCTGCTCAAAGCTTGGGTGGGGTTGTAAATTGAGTGGGGCGGAGTCTCAGGGAATCATCAGGGTGGAGCAAACTGCAATGGCTGCCAGTCTGCTCTGCCTGGGAGAGGTCCCCGGGTCTCTGTGTCCCACGGCCCCATGCAGGAACAATGATCGCTGCAAGCACCTCTGTGAGAAAGCTGCCCTCAAGTTCTGGCCTGATGCCAGACAGTCCAGTTTCTCCCCATATGAGTCTGCCTCCCCAGAGTCTTGCCCAGAACTGGAGTTCAGAGCAATTGGGAGCTTGTATCTCCCTCCCGATTGAAAAAGACAACAGCGTACCCAGTTGCCAGCTTGTTTCCGCGCACGCCTCTGTACCTCACACTTCCGCACCTCTGCACCTCCTACCAGTTTCAATGTGCTTTTCTCTTTCCTTCTAGTTGTAGAATTTCCACTCAGCCAGCCTTCCTGTGGTTCTGGATGATATCCGTTTTGTCTTTTAGTTCTAATTTTGATGTGGTTTTGCTAGGCAGCAAGTACAAGTGTGTACCTATGCCACCATCTTGGTTCCTCATTTTTTTTTCTTTTAAGAGTATCAAATTCAAAGTTAGGATCATTTAATATCTGTGTTTGTACATCTTCTCACAATTGTAATTCATGTGATTGTGATCATAAATATTTCCCACATTATTCATACTTCAACTGCCATGACACAATTTCTTTTACTAAGAATAGGTCTAATGGAGCATGCAGTTTACAAAAGCAAAGCAAAGACAAAAATCATTTTAATTACAAAGATTGAGGTCCTCTTTTGGTTATTTTAAACTAATGTTTGTTAGGTTATATGCAAAATTCTTCCAATGTTACATTTTGGAAAGTCAAACAATGATACTTCTATGAAATTTGTACAAATCAATATTTTATTAAAATGAAAGTGTGCCTCCAGGATAATTAACAAAATTAGTTATTATTCTAGTTGACTAATAAATACTTTTTTTGTACACAAGTGTCTGTAACTTAAACATTTCAGAGTTCTATCAGTAGAAATAACACTGATACATGGAACATTTCCTTTTTAAAATACTTATATTAAATGTACTGGGGTTATATTGGTTAATAAAATTATATAAGTTTCAGGTGTACGATTCTATAATACATCATCTGTATATTTTTTTGTGTGTTCACTGCTCAAAGTCTTGTCTCCTCTTGTCACCATCCAGTCCAGAACTTTTGTTAGCTGGGAGTTTTTAATTTTATTAGTTAGAAAGAGTTTATTCAGATTTTATCACCCCTTTACCTTCTTTTACTTGCAGCCATACCGATTTCCTTCTGGTAATCACCATAATGATGTCTGTCTATGAGGGTTGGTTTTTTTTTTTTTTATTTTATTTTTTTACTTAATTCCTTCACCTATTTCACCCAGCCACTAAGCCCCACAATACTTGTCAGTGTTTCTTTGTATCTATAAGTCTGTTTCTATTTTGTTCTTTTGTTTTGTTCATTAGATTCCACATATAAGTGAAATCATTTACTATTTGTTTTTCTCTGACAGACTTATTCTGTTTAGTATAATATGCTCTAGGTCCATCCATGCTGTTGCAAAAACTAAGATTTTGTTCTTTTTATGGCATTGTAGTATTCCATTGTGTAAATGTATCACAGCTGTTTTTCTTTTTAATCCTCACCTGAGGATATGTTTTCATTGAGAGAGAGAGAGAGAGAGAGAGAAAGAGAGAGAGAGAGAGAGAGAGAAATATGAGAGAGAAACATTAATTGGTTACCTGCCATACACACACCATGATCAGGGGTCAAACCTGAAAGCTGGGTATGTGCCCTGACCGGGAATCAAACAAACAACCTTTTAGTGTATGGAATGATGCTACAACCAACAGAGTAAACCTGGCCAGGTCCACTACAGCTTTTTTATCCATTCAACTACTGATGGGCATTTGGGCTGTTTCTAGATCTTGGCTATTGTAAATAATGTTGCAATGAACATAGGGGTGCATATATATTTCGAATTATCATTTTGGATTTCTTGGGATAAATTCCCAGAAGTGAAATCCCTGTCATAAGACAGTTCCATTTTTAATTTTTTGAGACAACTCTATAATTAGAATAATGCTGGCCTCATAAAATGAGCTTAGGAGTCTTCCCTCCTACTGAATTTTTTTGAATAGTTTGAGAAGGAAAGGTGGTCTTTAAATGTTTCATAAAATTCACCTGTGAAGCCATCCAGTCCAGAACTTTTGTTAGCTGGGAGTTTTTAATTTTATTAGTTGTAAAGAGTTTATTCAGATTTTTTATTCTTCCTGATTTAGTTTTGGGAGATTCTATGATCCAGGAATTTATCCATTTTGCCTAGTTTGTCTAGTCTGTTAGCACATGTTTGTAGCATTTTCTTACAATCATTTGTATTTTTGTGGTGTCAATTGTTACTTCTTGTCTTTATTTCTAATTTTATTTCTTTGGATACTCTCCCTTTTTTTCTTTATGAGTCTGGTTAGAGCCTTGTCAGTCTTGTTTATCTTCCAGATTTTTGTTTCATTGACTTATTGTATTGTTTTTTCTAGTCTCACTATCATTTATATTTTTACTCTAATCTTTATTATTTACTTGTTTCTACTTTACATTTTGTTTGATGTTCTTTTTCTAGTTCCTTTAGTTGTGAAGTTAGATTGTTTATTTGATATTATTCTTGCCTCTTGAGGTAGGCCAATATTGCTATGAATATCCCTCTTGAGACTTCTTTCACTGTGTCACATATATTTTGGGTTGTTGTGTGTTCATTTTCATTTGTCTCAAGTTAACTTTTGATTTCTTTCTTGATCTCATTGTTGACTCCTTTATTATTTAATTACATGTCATTTAGCCACCATGTGTTTGTGTGTTTTTCAGTTCTTTTCTTGTAATTGATTTCTAGTTTCAAACCATTGTGGTCAGAGAAGATGCTTGATATGATTTCCAACTTTTTGAATTGATTAAGACTTGTTTTCAAGATGTGTCTTAACATATGGCTCCATCCTAGAGAATGTTTCATGTGCACTTGCAAAGAATGTATATTCTGCTGCTTTGGGATGAAATGCTTTGAAAATAACAATTAAATCCATCTGATCTAGTGTGGACTTTAAGACTGCTGTTTCCTTGTTTATTTTCTCTATGGAAGGTCTATTCATTGATATCAATGGGGAGTAAAAAAACCCTACTACCACTGTATTACTCTCGATCTCTCTCTTTGTAATGATCAAGATTTTAAAAATAAATCTGCGTGTTCAAATGTTGGGTGCATATATGTTTACAAGGCTTATATCCTCTTGTTGGATTGATCTATTTAACATTGTGTAATGTCCTTTTTTTTTCTCTTATTGTGGCCTTTGTTTTTAAGTCTATTGTGTCTGTATAGCCCAGCATTTGTTTTTATTAAATTTCATTTGATGGAATATCATTTTTTGTCCCTTTACTTTCAGTTTACGTGTGCCTTTTGTTCTGAGATGTATAACTTGTAGACAGTATATATATATATATGTTTTTTTTATTGCTTAAAGTATTACAAAGGGTATTACATATGTGTCCATTTTATCCCCCCGCCCTAGACAGTCCCCTAGCCTCCCCGATCCCCCAATGTCTTATTTCCACTGGTGATGCTTATATGCATGCATACAAGTCCTTTAGTTGATCTCTTACCCCCCTACCTTCTGCCCCCCAACCCTCCCCGGCCTTCCTGCTGCAGTTTGACAATCTGTTTGAGGCAGCTCTACCTCTGTATCTATTATTGTTCAAAAGTTTATAATGGTCTCTATTATCCATGAATGAGTGAGATCATGTGGTATTGTTCCTTCATTGACTGGCTTATTTCACTTAGCATAATGTTCTCCAGTTCCATCCATGATGTTGCAAATGGTAAGAGTTCCTTCCTTTTTAGAGCAGCATAGTATTCCATCGTGTAGATGTACCACAGTTTTCTAATCCATTCATCTACTGATGGGCACTTAGGCTGTTTCCAGATCTTAGCTATGGTGAATTGTGCTGCTATGAACATGGGGGTGCATATATCCTTTCTGATTGGTGTTTCTGGTTTCTTGGGATATATTCCTAGAAGTGGGATCACAGGGTCAAATGGGAGTTCCATTTTCAGTTTTTTAAGGAAACTCCATACTGTCTTCCATAGTGGCTGCACCAGTCTGCATTCCCACCAGCCGTGCACAAGTGTTCCTTTTTCTCCACATCCTCTCCAGCACTTATCGTTTGTTGATTTGTTGATGATAGCCAGTCTGACAGGTGTGAGATGGTACCTCATTGTTGTTTTGATTTGCATCTCTCAGATGATTAGTGACTTTGAGCATGTTTTCATATGTCTCTTGGCTTTCTGAATGTCCTCTTTTGAAAGGTGTCTATTTAGGTCCTTTGCCCATTTTTTGATTGGATTGTTTATCTTCCTTTTGTTAAGTTGTATGAGTTCCCTATAAATTTTGGAGATTAGGCCCTTATCAGATATGACATTGGCAAATATGTTTTCCCACACAGTGGGTTTTCTCGTTGTTTTGTTGATGGTTTCTTTTGCTGTGCAGAAGCTTTTTATTTTGATGTAGTCCCATTTGTTCATTTTCTCTTTAGTTTCAAGTGCCCTAGGAGCTGTATCAGTGAAGAAATTGCTTCGGCATATGTCTGAGATTTTGTTGCCTTTGGATTCTTCTAAAATTTTTATGGTTTCCTGTCGTACGTTTAAGTCCTTTATCCATTTTGAGTTTATTTTTGTGTATGGTGTAAGTTGGTGGTCTAGTTTCATTTTCTTGCATATATCTGTCCAATTTTCCCAGCACCATTTATTGAAGAGACTATCTTGGCTCCATTGTATGTTCTTGCCTCCTTTGTCAAATATTAATTGAGCATATTGGTTCGGGCCGATTTCTGGGCTCTCTATTCTATTCCATTGATCTATATGCCTATTCTTGTGCCAGTACCAGGCAGTTTTGAGAACAGTGGCTTTGTAATACAACTTGATATCTGGTATTGAGATCCCACCTACTTTGGTCTTTTTCAGGATTGCTGCAGCTATTCGGGGTCTTTTTTTATTCCAGATGAATTTTTGGAGAGTTCGTTCTAGATCTCTGAAGTATGCCGTTGGTATTTTAATGGGAAGTGCGTTGAATTTATAGATTGCTTTGGGTAGTATGGACATTTTAATGATGTTGATTCTACCAATCCATGAACACGGTATGTTCTTCCATCGGTTTATGTCTTCCTCTATATCTTTTTTCAATGTCCTGTAGTTTTCTGAGTAGAGGTCTTTTACCTCTTTAGTTAAGTTTATTCCTAGGTAGCTTAATTTTTTTGGTGCGATGGTAAACAGGATTGTTTTTATAATCTCTCTTTCTGAAAGTTCACTATTGGTGTATAGAAATGCCTTGGATTTCTTGGGGTTAATTTTGTATCCTGCTACATTGCCAAATTCATGTATTAAGTCCAGTAGCTTTTTGATGGAGTCTCTAGGGTTTTGTATGTATAATATCATGTCGTCTGCAAATAAGGACAGTTTTACTTCCTCTTTTCCAACTTGGATGCCTTTTATTTCTTCTTCTTGCCGAATTGCAATGGCTAACACTTCCAGTACTATGTTGAACAGGAGTGGTGAGAGGGGGCATCCCTGTCTTGTTCCTGTTCTTAGGGGAAATGGTGTTAGTTTTTGTCCATTGAGTATGATGTTGGCTGTGGGCCTGTCATGTATGGTTTTTATTATGTTGAGGTATGATCCTTCTACTCCCACCTTGCTGAGAGCTTTTATCAAAAATGGGTGTTGAATTTTGTCAAATGCTTTTTCTGCATCAATTGATATGACCATGTGGTTTTTTTCTTTCAATTTGTTTATGTGATGTATCACGTTTATTGATTTGCGGATATTGTACCATCCTTGCATCCCTGGGATAAATCCTACTTGGTCATGGTGTATGATCTTTCTGATGTACTGCTGGATCCGATTTGCTAAGATTTTGTTGAGGATTTTGGCATCTATGTTCATGAGGGATATTGGCCTGTAATTCTCTTTCATTGTGTTGTCTTTACCTGGTTTTGTTATTAGGGTGATGCTGGCTTCATAGAATGAGCTTGGAAGTGTTCCTTCCTCTTGAATTTTTTGTAGTAGTCTGAGGAGGATAGGTTTTAGTTCTTCCTTGAATGTTTGGTAAAACTCCCCTGTGAAGCCGTCTGGTCCTGGGCTTTTGTTTGCTGGAAGCTTTTTGATGACTGCTTCAATTTCTTCCATAGTTATTGGCCTGTTGAGATTTTTAGATTCTTCCTGATTGAGTTTTGGAATGTTGTATTTTTCTAGGAATTTGTCCATTTCCTCCAGGTTGTCTAGTTTGTTGGAGTAGAGCTGTCCATAGTATTTTTTAACAATCATTTGTATTTCTGTGGGGTCTGTTGTTATTTCGCCTCTATCGTTTCTGATTTTGTTTATTTGGGTCCTCTCTCTTTGCTTCTTGGTGAGTCTGGCTAGAGGTTTGTCAATCTTGTTTATCCTTTCAAAGAACCAGCTCTTGGTTTCATTGATTTTCTGTATTGTTTTTTTGGTCTCTATGTCATTTATTTCTGCTCTAATCTTTATTATCTCCTTCCTTCTGCTCACTCTGGGGTTTTCTTGTTGCTCTCTTTCTAATTCTTTGAGTTGTAGAGTTAGATGATTTACTACCATTTTTTCTTGTTTTTTGAGATAGGCCTGTAGAGCTATAAACTTCCCTCTCAGGACTGCTTTCATTGTGTCCCATAGGTTTTGGATTGTTGTGTTTTCATTGTCATTAGTTTCCAGGATGTTTCGAATTTCTTCTTTGATTTCATTGGTAACCCAATCAATATTTAATAGCATGCTATTCAGCTTCCAGGTGTTTGAGTATTTTGGGTTGTTTTTATTGTAGTTTATTTCTAATATTATGCCATCGTGGTCTGCGAAGACGCTTTTTATGATTTCAATTTTCTTGAATTTGGGGATACTTTGCTTGTGACCCAATATATGGTCTATTTTTGAATATGTCCCATGAGCACTTGAGAAGAACGTATATTCCCTGGCTTTGGGGTGAAGTGTTCTGAAGATGTCTATTAAGTCCATCTGATCTAGTGAGTCATTTAGGATTGCAGTATCTTTGCTGATTGTTTGTCTATAGGACTTATCCAGTGCTGTTAGTGGTGTATTAAAGTCCCCTACTATGATTGTATTGTTGTCAATCTCTCCTTTGATATCTTCCAGGAGTTTTTTTATGAATTTGGGTGCTCCTGCATTGGGTGCATATATGTTTACCAGGGTTATATCTTCTTGTTGTATTGATCCCTTTAGTATTATGAAGTGGCCTTCCTTATCTCTTGTTATGGCCTTCACGTTGAGGTCTATTTTGTCCGATATAAGTATTGCTACCCCAGCTTTCTTTTCCTTTCCATTTGCCTGAAAGATATTTTTCCATCCTTTCACTTTCAGTCTGTGTGAGTCCCTTCTAATGAGATGGGTTTCTTGTAGACAGCAGATGTATGGGTCATGTTTTTTTATCCATTCAGCCACTTGATGTCTTTTGTTTGGAGCATTTAGTCCGTTTACGTTTAAAGTTATTATTGAAAGGTACTTGTTTGTAGGCATTTCTGTTTTTGTGTGGCTGTTTTCTTTCTGAGCTTTTTATTTCTTATTTTTATACCAGTCCCTTTAGCATTCCTTGCATTGCTGGCTTGGTGGTGATAAACTCCCTTAGCCTTTTTTTGTCTGTGAAGCTTCTTATTTCCCCTTCAAGTTTGAATGATAGCCTTGCTGGATAGAGTATTCTTGGATTCAGTCCTTTGCTTTGCATCACTTTGTAAATTTCCGTCCATTCTTTTCTGGCCTGATGTGTTTCTGTTGAGAAATCATTTGACAATCTAATGGGAGATCCCTTGTATGTAACTTTCCGTCTCTCTCTTGCAGCCTGTAAGATTCTCTCTTTGTCATGAACATTTGCCATGGTAATTATGATGTGTCTTGGTGTGGGTCTTTTCGGGTTCACCTTGTTTGGGACTCTCTGGGCTTGTGTGACTTTTTTCTTCCCCACTATATGTTTTTTTTTTCTTATTTTCTTATCCATTCAAGCTACCTTAAGTCTTAATTGGAGCATATAATCCATTTACATTTAATTATTGATAGTTACTTATTCATTGCCATTTTATCATTTATTCTTTATACCTATGTATTTCTCTCTCTTTTTTCTTTATTTTTCTTAAAGAAGGCCCTTTAACAATTCTTGTAATAATGGTTTGGTGGTAATTAGCCCCATTAGTTGTTGCTGTTGTTATTTTTGTTGTTCAAGCTCTTATTTTGCCTTCAATTTCAAAGGAGAGTCTTTCTAGGTAGAGGACTCTTGGTTATAGACCCTTGCTTTTCATCACTTTGAATATTTTATGCCAGTACCTTCTGGCCAGAAGTGTTTCTATTGAGAAATCAACTGATAGCCTTGTGGGAGCTCCCTTTTTGGTAAATAACTGTCTATCTTTTAATGTTCTTAACTGTCATTCTTTATCTTCAACTATTGCCATTTTAATTATGATGTATTGTTGTGTGGACCTCTTTTGGTTCATTTTCTTTGGGACTCTGTGCTTCTTAAACATGTGTGGCTATTTCTATCACCACGTTAGGGAAGTTTTCTATCATTATTTTTAAAAATAGGATTTCAATTCCTTACTCTCTGTCTTCTCCTTCTGGCATTCCTTGAAAGTGTTCCAGATGATCCTTATGCTATCTTAATTTTCTAAATTCGTTTTTCTTTTGCTGTTCTGATTGTTTTCTGCTTGTGTATCTTCCTAATCACTGACTTCATTCTCTGCTTTATCGACTCCACTGTTGCTTTGCTGTAGTGTATTCTTCATTTATTTCTGGGTTGCTTCTTGCTGTTGTTGTTGTTATCTATCTACATTTTTACATTTCCTATCTCTTTGTTGAAGTTGTCACTAAGTTTATGTACTCTTCCTTTAAATTCGTTGATCATCTTTATAACCATTCTTTTGAACTCTGCATATAGTAGAATTCTTGTCTTCAATTTATTTTGTTCTGTTTCTGGAGTTTTGTTCTATTCTTTCATTTGGGACATGCTTCTTTGTCTCCTCATTTGGGCTGCTTCCCTATGTTTATTTCTATGTATTAGGTAGAGCTTCTTTGTCTCTCAATCTTGGTAGAGTGGCCGTATATAGTAGGTATCCTATAGGGCCCAGTGTCACAGCCTCCCCAGTCACCTGTGCTGGGCATTCCTGGTGTGGGCCCCCTATTAAACTGTGTATACCTCCTGTTGTAGTTGAGCCTTGATTGATATTGGCATGTCAATGGGAGGGATTTATGCCCAGGCCAATCAATTGGGAGGACTGGTCATGACCACCTTGGAGGATATGCTGTTCAGGGATCGACTCTATGGAGCAGAACTCACTTCAGAGGGGCTCAGGTACCCATCAAGTCCACCCCTTGAATATGTTTCTTATGGAGGTGTTTGGGTGGTGCTTCAACATGGTCTGAAGCTGTCCACTAGGTTTGCTGGCTCTGTGGCCTTCTGGGAGGTGCAGGTCAAGGTCATCCATCACCTATGGCCTGCTGGGGCCACCTGTAATACCCTATAAATTGATATGCAGAAGGGTGCTACTTTTGCTGGGCTTGGAAGTGACTGGGAGTGGCTAACTTGTGAACCAAGCTCAGTTGCTGCTAGTGTCAGGCATGGGGCTACTTAGTAAGGGGTACTGGGTACTCAGAGGCCAGATGCTACTTACTTGAGAGATTTAAGAAAGTCATCAGTGTTAACAGAGAAACATTCAAACCTGTAAAGAATTTTTGTGAGTTTATTTGAGCCAAACTGTCAACAAATGCCCGGAAGCAGAACCCCAACCAATTGAAATAATGCTCTGGAGAATGGTGGGTTACATCTATATTTATACATTGCAATCAAAGGAAGGAACATAGGTGGGTTACATGAAATCAATTGGTGATAGGCTAGAGAGGCTGGAGAAAGCAAAGCAAGGAAACCCCTGGGATTGGATAAAAAGTAAAATGATAAACACATACTTAGGTGGGTGCAGGAACAATTGACATGATAACAATGAAGGAATTTGTGGTATTTGTCCTGGCACCCAGGAACATTTGGTTGTGCCCCAGGGGTCCAGAAAAGTAGAAGTTACAAGTTACCCAGACATTTCAAGGGTATGTTATTATAGATGCAAAAAGACAGATAGGCTCAGTTAAGGTAAAGGTTGACCATGTCAGTGACGATACCAGCCTATGTTGTAACTACCCACCATAACTGCTTTTAATTAAAGTTTAATTTCAGACCATCCTTTGTGGTTACTTTAGGTCTCTGAGTTTGCAAGACTGCCATGAAGACCTTCCCTGAGCTTGTTAGTTTAGCATGTGGCCCCTTTCGTCCACAGTAGCATGAGTTAAGGCAGGCTGGCCATTTACATGGAAAAGACACTGGAGAGGTTCAAGTGGGCCTGAAAGTTGGGTGGGTCAGATTCTCAGATAATCACCAGGACAGGGCTAACAGCCTTAACCAGGTTGATGGAGCTAGTCAGCTGGCTCTGTGGGGGAAGGGCTCAACAAAGGAACAGTGGTCTCTGCCAGCAAAGTAGCCCCCACCTTAAATCCTGATGCCAAACAATTCTGTTCCTCCCAATATGTCCCCAGAGCCTGTTGAGCTACTATCCAAGTAAGTCTATGAGGGCCCTCTACTCCAGCAACCCTCTATCTCACTCAGCCACAATCCCAGCCGTTTTAAAGCCAGAAGTTATGGGGAATTCTCTTCCTGGCTTTGAAACCCTGGGCTGAGGAACCTGTTATGGGGTTGAGATGACTTTGCTTCTCAAGAGAGATCTCCATAGCTGAGAAATTTCTCTGTAATTTTGGCTGCCACATGTGAATTTGGGATCAGCCTGGTCTTCATCTCACCCCACAGCCCCCCATAAGTCTCTATGTGGCTTCTTCTTTATATCTTCAGTTAACGAACATCAGGCAGTTCTGAATAATGGTCATTCTGTAGCTCAGTAATAACTTTAATATAGTTGTGGAAAGTTCCAAGTACTGCATTTACCTATGCTACCATCTTAACCGGAAGACATATGGAAGGTTTTGAATGCTAGGCTGAATTGGCATTAGTTGTCTTATTCGCAATAATGTCATGAAGTGATATTAATATGTTATTAACACATAACTTAGAACTTCACACTTAGTATTAAAAATAATAGGAGATTAAAAATGGCAGCAGAGTAAGTGGATGCTGCACGAACACTCTCCCAGGAACAAACTGAAATTACAATTAAAATGCAGAAAAACTTTCTGAATAATCAATTGAAGACTCACTGGAGAGAACGCTGATAACCAAGGACGGAAAGTGGAGACCAAATAGAGACTAGCAGGAGGGGCTGAGGCGCAAACTGCAACTGAAGTTCTGTAGAAATATCTCAGCTGTGGGGGGTGGCCACTGAGAACTCTGGGGTCTAATCCCAAAGCTGGGCACTCCCACAGGGAGCACCAGAACTGAGAAGGGTACCTACATAACATCTGGCTATGAAAAGCAGCTGGGTTGCTGTCTGCCAGGGAGAGACAGGTGGAAATGCAGGCACCCTCTTAAAGAGCCAATGCACAAAATTCCCTGTGGAGCCACTAACCTTGTGCTCCAGCAGAGGGAGAACAAAGTGGACTATAGCTGCGTGAGCAGAAGTCAGGATGGGGGCTCTGGGGTTAGAGCTCAGAAGGCTTCCTGTGCTAAGTCATTCCCTCATGCTGCTGGGGTCATCTTTCTCACACAGACATTTGCTATACAGACAGCTTTGCCCGGGGTGGCGGGGGGTGGGGGGCACTTAACCTACCCTGTTGGAAAACACCTTGCCCCATGGTGCACAGTTTCTAAGGCCCATTAAGAGACTGAGAATAACAATTAGCCTCCAGTCAGAAGCAATTGACCTGCCCTGTTGAAAAAACTGCTCACCACACCTGTGGATGATTGCCTGAGGGCTATTCAAGATGGAATCCTATCAGTCTGTAGGGAGAGGTAGTCTATGGAGGCTTTGAGGCTTTGCCTGATATAAGTAGTCAGAAATAGCATTTGACTTTGTCCTGCACTAGAGATACAGAGGCATAACAGATCTACTTAATACATTGTCATGAACACAAACAGGCAGCCAAAATGAGGAGACAAAGAAACAACCCACAAATGAAAGAACAACAGAATGCTCCAGAAGAAGAGATAAATGAAATAGAGATAAGAAAATTATCTGATATAGAGTTCAGAATAATGATGGTAAAGATGCACAACAGCATGAGAAAAGATATGGTAACTATGAAAACAGAAATAAAGAATGACATAGCATAAAAAGAACACATTGGAAGGAATACACAGCAGATTAGGGAAAGCTGAAGATTGAATCAGTACATTAGAAGAAAGGGTTGAAAAAATCACTCAATCAGAGAACCAAAAAGAAAAAATAAATAATTAAAAAACAGAAGGACAGCTTAAGGGAGCTGTGGGACAACATGAAATGTAAAAAAATTCGAATAGTAGGTGTACCAGTAGAGACAGAAAGGGGAAAAGGGATACAGAACATATTTGAAGAAATAATGGCAGAAATTTTCCTAACCTGGTAAAGGAAAAAGTCAAACAAATTCACTGAGAGTCCCAAACAAGAAAAACCCAGACAGGTGCACACCCAGACACATCGTAATTAAATGCCAAAAATTAAAGACAAACAGAAATTCTTAAAGGCAGCAAGAGAAACCCTAAACAAAATATTAGCAAATCAGATCCAGCATTATATTAAGAAGATCATACACCATGACCAAGTGGGATTTATTCCAAGGATGCAAGGCTGGTACAATACTCACAAATCAGTAAATGTGTTATATCACATAAACAAATTAAAAGACAAAAATCACATGATCATATCAATAGACACTGAGAAAGCATTTGACAAAATCCAACACCCATTTTTGATAAAAACTTTTAGCAAAGTGGGAATAGAGGGAGCATATCTCAACATGATAAAGGCCATGTATGACAAATCTACAGGAAACATTATACTCAATAGGCAAAAAATAGATTATGAGGAAGAACTAAGATGGCGGCATAGGTTAACTCCGGAGTTTGCTGACTTGAACAACTACTTCAAAAGTGAAAGTAAAAAACGGAACGGACATCACCCAGAACCACAGGAACACTGGCTCAGTGGAAGTCCTACAACTAGGAGGAAAGAGAAACGCATACGGACACTCAGAGGAGGCGCAGTGCTGAAGTCAAATTCTGAGGTGCGGAGTGCGCGGAGCGGGCTGGCGGCGGAGGGCGGGGTTGGCGTTTTCAATCGGGAGAGAGTCGCA
The DNA here is from genome assembly GCF_014108235.1 of Myotis myotis. Lineage (NCBI taxonomy): Eukaryota > Metazoa > Chordata > Mammalia > Chiroptera > Vespertilionidae > Myotis > Myotis myotis. The sequence continues at coordinate 102,671,912 of NW_023416346.1, read as the reverse complement.
TAATCTGAGCTCCAGATACAGGCGAGTCTTTAGGGAACCAGACTCAAACGGGAGAAGCGGGACTGTCTGGCTTCAGTCAGAGCAAGTGCAGCTTTCTCTCCAAGGTTTGCAGCGGGTGCTGGGACTCAGAGAGGCAGAGCCCCTGGGGACAGGACTGGGAGCCGCCATAACTGCTCTCTCCGGTCCACCCTGTTGATCCTGTGCGACCCGCCCCGCCCAAGCCCTGCACAGAGGCATTTGCCGGATAGCCTCAGGCAAAGGCTAGATTAGCACCTCCCTAGAGGACAGAAGTTCTCTCACTGCAGACACAGCTGATTCTCACAGCCACTTGGCCTGGAGGTCAAACCCTCCCTGGTATTAGCTACAACAATCAAGGCTTAACTACAAGACTGCGCACAAAGACCACTAAGGGGTGCACCAAGAAAGCATAACAAAATGCGGAGACAAAGAAACAGGACAAAATTGTCAATGGAAGATATAGAGTTCAGAACCACACTTTTAAGGTCTCTCAAGAACTGTTTAGAAGCCGCCGATAAACTTAATGAGATCTACAAGAAAACTAATGAGACCCTCGATGTTATATTGGGGAACCAACTAGAAATTAAGCATACATGGACTGAAATAACGAATATTATACAGACTCCCGACAGCAGACCAGAGGAGCGCAAGAATCAAGTCAATGATTTGAAATGCGAGGAAGCAAAAAACACCCAACCAGAAAAGCAAAATGAAAAAAGAATCCAAAAATGCGAGGATAGTGTAAGGAGCCTCTGGGACAGCTTCAAGCGTACCAACATCAGAATTATAGGGGTGCCAGAAGATGAGAGAGACCAAGATATTGAAAACCTATTTGAAGAAATAATGACAGAAAACTTCCCCCACCTGGTGAAAGAAATGGACTTACAGGTCCAAGAAGCGCGGAGAACCCCAAACAAAAGGAATCCAAAGAGGACCACACCAAGACACATCATAATTAAAATGCCAAGAGCAAAAGATAAAGAGAGAATCTTAAAAACAGCAAGAGAACGAAACTCAGTTACCTACAAGGGAATACCCATATGACTGTCAGCTGATTTCTCAACAGAAACTTTGCAGGCCAGAAGGGAGTGGCAAGAAATATTCAAAGTGATGAATACCAAGAACCTACAACCAAGATTACTTTATCCAGCAAAGCTATCATTCAGAATTGAAGGTCAGATAAAGAGCTTCACAGATAAGGAAAAGCTAAAGGAGTTCATCACCACCAAACCAGGATTATATGAAATGCTGAAAGGTATCCTTTAAGAAGAGGAAGAGCCGAAACCGGTTTGGCTCAGTGGATAGAGCGTCGGCCTGCGGACTGAAAGGTCCCAGGTTCGATTCCGGTCAAGGGCATGTACCTGGGTTGCAGGCATATCCCCAGTAGGAGATGTGCAGGAGGCAGCTGATCGATGTTTCTCTCTCATCGATGTTTCTAACTCTCTATCTCTCTCCCTTCCTCTCTGTAAAAAGTCAATAAAATATATTTAAAAAAAAAAAAGAAGAGGAAGAGGAAGAAAAAGGTAAAGATACAAATTATGAACAACAAATATGCATCTATCAACAAGTGAATCTAAGAATCAAGTGAATAAATAATCTGATGAACAGAATGAACTGGTGATTATAATAGAATCAGGGACATAGAAAGGGAATGGACTGACCATTCTTGGGGGGGAAAGGGGTGTGGGAGATGCGGGAAGAGACTGGACAAAAATCATGCACCTATGGATGAGGACAGTGGGTGGGGAGTGATGGCGGAAGGTGGGGTGGGAACTGAGAGGAGGGGAGTTATGGGGGGGAAAAAGAGGAACAAATGTAATAATCTGAACAATAAAGATTTAATTTTTAAAAAAAAGGAAAAAAATAGGCAAAAAATAAAACCATTTCACCTAAGAACAGGAACAAGACACGGATGTCCACATTCACCACTCTTATTCAACACTAGAGGCCCAGTGCATGAAATTTGTGCACTGGAGGGGGGGTGTCCCTCAGCCCAGCCTGCACCCTCTCCAATCAGGGACCCCTTGGGATCGGGCCTAAACTGGCAGTCAGACATCCCTCTCACAATCCGGGACTGCTGGCTCCCAACTGCTCACCTGCCTGCCTGCCTGATTGCCCCTAACCACTCCCCTGCCAGCCTGATAGATGCCTAACTGCTCCCCTGCCAGCCCAATTGCCCCCAACTGCCTTCCCCTGCAGGCCTGGTCACCCAACTGCCTTCCCCTGCAGGCCTGGTCACCCCTAACTGCCCTCCCTACCCTGCAGGCCTGGTTGCTCCCAACTGCCCTCCCCTGCTGGGCTGATTGCCCACAACTGCCCTCCCTTGCTGGCCATCTTGTGGTGGTCATCTTGTGGCCACATGGGGGCAGCCATCTTTGACCACATGGGGATGGCCATATTGTGCAAGGGCATGATGGTCAATTTGCATATCACCTCTTTATTATATAGGATAGTACTGAAAGTCCTGCCACAGAAATCAAACAAGAAAAAGAAATAAAAGGCATCTCATTGGAAAGGATGAATTAAAACTCTCATTCTTCTCAGATGACATGATATTGTACATAAAAAACACTAAAGATTACACACACACCAAAAAAAACAAAAAACCTACTAGATTTAAAAAATGAATTTGGCAATGTAGCAGGATACAAAATCAACACCCCAAAATTTATGGCTTTTTTATACACTAATAATGAATTCTCAGAAAGAGATACTAAAAAAAAAAAAAAATCCCATTTACCATTGCAAAAAAAAATTAAAAAATAAGGTACTTAGGAATAAACTTCACCAAGCAGGTAAAAGACTTGTACTTGGAAAACTACAGAACATTGAAAAAAGAGATAGAAGAAGATATAAACAAATGGAAGAATATTCTGTGCTCAAGGGTTGATAGAATCAACATTATTAAAATGTCCATACTGTGCAAGGCAATCTACAGATTCAGTGCAATCCCTATTAAAATACTAATAGCATATTTCACAGATCTAGAACAAATACTCCAAAAATTCATAGGGAACCAAAAAAAGACCCCGAATAGCTGCCACAATCCTGAGAAAGTAGAACAAAGTTGGAGGAATCACAATACTACAATATCAAGTTATACTACAAATACAACATAATTAAAACATCCTGGTACTGTCATAAGAATAGGCAAATAGATCAGTGGAACAGAACAGAGACCCCAGAAATCAACCCAAGCCATTACACTCAATTAACATTTGACAAAGGAGCAAGAGCGTACAGTGGAGTCAAGACAGTCTCTTCAATAAATGGTGTTGGGATAATTGGAGAGATACATGCAAAAAAATAAAACTAGACCACCAGCTCACACCATACATAAGAATAAACTCAAAATGGATAAAATACCTAAATGTAAGCCAGGAAACAAAACAAAAAAAATAAATAAAATCCTAGAAGAAACCATAAGCAGCAAAATCTCAGACATATCCTAGCAATATGTTTACATCTTACATGTAGCAATAAGGATGTATCTGCTAGGGCAAAGAAAACTAAGGAGAAAATAAAGAAATGGGACTACATCAAACTAAAAAGTTTCTACACAGCAAACAAAACCATCAACAAAATGAAAAAGGAGCCCACTGTGTGGGAGAACATATTTGGTAATAATATATCTAATAATGAAAGGGTTAATATCCAAAATATATAAGGAATTCGCACAACTTATCCAATTGGAAAATGGGCAAAGGACCTAAATAGACACTTCTCTAAAGCGGATGTACAGATAGCCAAGAGACATATAAAAAAATTCTCAAAGTCAGTGAACATCAGAGAGGTGCAAATTAAAATGACAACAAGATATCACCTTACACATGTCAGAATGGCTACCATCAACAAATCAACAAATGACGAGTGTTGGTGAGGATATGGAGAAAAGGGAACCCTAGTACACTGCTGGTGGGAATGCAGACTGGGAAAGTGGGGGAGTGAGGGTGGGTGGGAGTTAATCAACAAAGACCTTGTATGTATATATGCATAACCCATGGACATAGACAGTGGGGTGGTGCGGGCCTGGGTTGGGGGCATGGGGGCGGGCTGGAGGAGGTTGGTTGAGGAAAAAGTATATGTAATACTTTCAACAATAAAGATTTAAAAATCAATAAATAATAGAAAACAGCATTACAATTGTAGGATTTCCTAACAGTGAAGAAATGGGCAAAAAATAATAAAATACACTTCTGCAGAGGTATTCAAAATAGAATAGCTTTTTCCAGCTGCCTGGAATAATTTTGGTATGAACTGGGCTACAGGCAAAGGATAGAAAGATCATCTCTTAAGATCTGTTCTTATCCTAAGATTTCTTGATCATTATTTAGATTTGAATTAATATTTCTAGTATTTGAAGAGGGATAATAAAAATCACAGCTGTAATTTTTAGGTGTAAAAATAGTTTGCAGAGACCCATCTGTTATTGTCTCTAATTTTGTAGAGTGTGTTTGGTAATTTGTTCTTGGCTACATGAATGTTTTAAATTCTTTAATCAAAACTTTTTGGTCCCAGTACTCACACAGGCTACCTGAAGAAAAAGGACATATTACTGTAAGGATACAGGGATTCAGGAATTCCCAGGTTGAGGATAAAAAGCAAAACACAGTAAATCTTATTTGTATAAAGATCACTCTTCTCTCAGAAAGCAGGAACTTGCTTCTGCTCTCATGATATCTGTACTTCTCTTTAAAGGTCTCCTCTACTCTCCTTTCTCTCTACCAGTTGACTTATCCAGCAAATTGATTATGGTCATACTAGTGGTCCGGTGCATGGATTCGTGCACATTGAAAGGAAATTAATTAGAAGAAATATTTTAATATCGCTATTCACCCTTTCTCTATAACAGAAGTGTCAGAGATTACAGAAAATTGGTAAAATGTATATGAAAATAATATATACATTTATTAATAAATAAAAAATAACATGATTTAACAACAAAGACATGATATAAAAACAACAGAAACATGATATAAAAACGACATTGATAAAAACAATGACTAATAAATTGATTAAAATTATTCTAATATCTCCCTGTATACCATATTAAGAGTAAAAATACTTTCAGAGTGCTTGACTAATTTCCCTTGTGATGAAGTATTTACAACTTTAACTCCACACGCTCTTCAAACTCGAGAGAAAGCAACATAGAACTGAACATGTCTGAAAATGGATTCAGGTAAGAATAGGCCTACTCTGTCTAGAGTTTGTCCTTGTGGTTTATTAATAGTCATCACAAATGCTGGCATCACAGGAAACTGTCTTTGAATTAATTTAAATGGGAGTCCAGTGTCAGACGGGGACAAATCAGTTCTTGGAGTCAGAACAACCTCTCCTTCTGCAGATCCTGTTAATATTTCAGCTTCAATTATGTTAGGTCGCAATGTTTTGATGATAAATCTAGTACCATTACAAAGACCCCATTTACTATTAAGATTTCTCAGTAGCTTGATGATTGCACCTACTTTCAATTTTAATTTATGACATGACATTCCTGAAGGAGTAATACTATTAATAAATTCGATGGGAAAATTTTCCTTTTTGGCATATCTGTTGAATCGATGGAATCATCACTCAAATAGGTGTGAAAATTTCCATCGAGTATATCCAAAATGTCTTCATTTAATTTATGAATGTGCTCATTTTTTTTGACAAAGAATCGCACTTTTAGATATATTTTAATATATCTATAGATATACTATTTCCAAAGGTAGCTTCAATAACAGATCCATTACAAATCATTTCACAGGAGATTTCAATAATATCTACTCCTAAATGAAAACTATTATCAAGTTTGCCATCTCCAGGTTTTACTAACCATTCTAACTATAAGCAGAATCCTTTGATATCATATTTGTTTTAAGAGACAACTGTCTGAAACATCCCCAGACACTACAGTACTTTAAAATCATTTGTACTATGGCTGATCACAGAGCATGCAGCACAACATGGAGACATTGTTGAAAATCCCCTCTGAGAAGGAGAACTTTCCCACCAAATGAAACATTCAAATTCATAATTTCTCTTAGTAATCTATCTATGGCATTTATAGCATGACTGGATGCCATGGTGCATTTATCAACAATGAGAAGTTGGGCCTTTCTAATGGTTTGAACAACTTCATTCTTTATGTCGAATATAGAAATTGAAGTTTTATTTAATGGAATTGGTAATTTATATTGGGAATGAAAGGTTCTTCCACTGAGAAGTAAATTTGTAGCAATTCCTGTAGACACTGTGGATGAAACAGTACCACCACGACCTTTAATATAATGTATTAAAACTTTATAAAAATATGTTTTTCCTTGTCCTGACCGGTTTGGCTCAGTGGATAGAGTGTTGGCCTGTGAACTCAAGGGTCACAGGTTCAATTCTGGTCAAGGGCATGTACCTTGGTTGTGGGCACATCCCCAGTAGGGATTGTGCAGGAGGCAGCTGATTGATGTTTCTCTTATCGATGTTTCTAACTCTCTGTCCCTCTCCCTTTCTCTCTGTAAAAAATCAATAAAATATATTTTTAAAATATGTTTTTCCACCTGGACCATCCAAGAAAAAGCATTTGGGGTGTACAGTTTGATCTTCAATGGCTGACGTTATAGTCTGAAAGGCTGCCAACTGTTCATCATTCAGAGAATTGATCAAAACCTCTTCCTGTTGCCGAAACCGGTTTGGCTCAGTGGATAGAGCGTCGGCCTGCGGACTGAAGGGTCCCAGGTTCGATTCCGGTCAAGGGCATGTAGCTGGGTTGCGGGCACATCCCCGGTGGGGGATGTGCAGGAGGCGGCTGGTCGATGTTTCTCTCTCATCGATGTTTCTGACTCTCTATCTCTCTCCCTTCCTCTCTGTAAAAAATCAATAAAATATATTTAAAAAAAAAAAAAAAACCTCTTCCTGTTGTTGCTCATATGATTCATCACATGTATTTGTATTCGTTACTAAAGGATAGTCCGGAAGTTTGAAATCGGAACATTTCATTCCATGCAATGTGAATACTTCTTGAATTTTGTTAAGGGCATGCATTTCACAGTTCACACAGGCACCTTCTCTGCGGTGTAATTTCCAACAAAAATCTTCAATAAAATGAGATTTATTCTCATCCCATAAGTTGTCTGCATCAGAAAGACATCCAAACACACATATATATGCAAAAAGTTGTCGTAGTTGTTTGGGCATATTCTGTCGACAACGCAGCTTTCTTTCAGCTTCAGAATGTCAACAAAAACAACCAAATTGATGATTGACAATGACAGATTGAAACACACATATGAGATTTGCACCAGCGAGAGCTTTATATGTAGCGCACACGCATGAGTCAACATTTATTTTTAAATTGCCAGTGCCCATCATATGTACTGGCCAGTTAGTTGGTTGGATGGTCAGATGGACGGACAGCTGATCACTTAGCCTTTTAAATATATAGATACAAGATTAACCCCTCACTTAATGGCTGCTCCAGTCCACTTTACCTCAAGACAATTTTCAATACTTTCTTTCATCTTCTGTTATAATGTATCTTCTATTTTCTGTCATTTTTTACCATATTCAGAGTTCAAAACAATGGTTATAAGGGTACTTAATCTTCTGTCGTTTTTACTTTTCTTTTAATTAAATCTTTATTGTTCAGATTATTACAGTTGTTTCTCTTTTTCCCCCCCATAGCTCCCCTCCACCCGGTTCCCACTCTACCCTCTGCCATTACCACCCCCCCACTGTCCTCATCCATAGGTGTACGATTTTTGTCCAGTCTCTTCCTGCACCCCCAAACCCCTTTCCCCCCAAGAATTGTCAGTCCACTCTCTTTCTATGCCCCTGATTCTATTCTATTCACCAGTTTATTCTGTTCATCAGATTTTTAATTTACTTGATTTATAGATTCACTTGTTGATAGATGTGTATTTGTTGTTCATAATTTGTATCTTTACCTTTTTCTTCTTCCTCCTCCTCTTAAAGGATACCTTTCAGTATTTCATATAATACTGGTTTGGTGGTGATGAACTCCTTTAGCTTTTTCTTATCTGTGAAGCTCTTTATCTGACTTTCAATTCTGAATGATAGCTTTGCTGGGTAAAGCAATCTTGGTTGTAGGTTCTTGCTATTCATCACTTTGAATATTTCTTGCCACTCCCTTCTGGCCTGCATAGTTTCTATTGAGAAATCAGCTGACAATCTTATGGGTACTCTCTTGTAGGTAACTAACTGTTTTTCTCTTGCTGCTTTTAAGATTCTCTCTTTGTCTTTTGCTATTGGCATTTTAATTATGATGTGCCTTGGTGTGGTCCTCTTTGGATTCCTTTTGTTTGGGGTTCTCTGCACTTCCTGGACTTGTAAGTCTATTTCTTTCACCAGGTAGGGGAAGTTTTCTGTCATTATTTCTTCAAATAGCTTTTCAATATCTTGCTCTCTCTCTTCTTCTGGCACCCCCATAATTCAGATGTTGGTACGCTTGAAGTTGTCCCAGAGGCTCCTTACACTATCTTCATATTTTTGGATTCTTTTTTCTTTTTGTTTTTCCGGTTGGGTGTTTTTTGCTTCTTCGTATTTCAAATCTTTGACTTGATTCTTGCGATCATCTAGTCTGCTGTTGAATCTCTGTTTAATATTCGTTATTTCAGTCTGTGTATGCTTAGTTTCTAGTTGGTCCTTTTTCATTCCTTCGAGGGTCTCACTAGATTTATCAGCAGTTTCTAGAAAATTCTTGAAAAACCTTATAACCGTGGTTTTGAACTCTGTATCCAGTAGTTTGCTTTCCTGTATTTTTGTCATTTTTGACCTGTTTCTTTGTCTCCAAATTTTGCCTGGTTCCCTGTGTTGATAGAGTGGCTTTCTGTGCTAGGTATCCTATAGGGCCCAGTGGCTCAGCCTCCCTAATTACCTGAGGTGGACACTCTGTGTGCACAGTCTTGTTGTAGTTAAGCCTTGATTGTTGTAGGTATCACTGGGAGGAATTGACCTCCAGGCCAATTGGCTGTGAGAATCAGCTGTGTCTACGGTGGGAGAACTTCTGTGCTGGAGACACCCTTATGGGACAAGGCTTGCTTCAGTGGGGCTTTGGTGCTCACTGAGTCTGCCCCCTGAGTGTGTCCCTTATGGGTCTGAGGAGTTGTAATCTGGATGGTCCCACTCTGACCACTGGATACACGGGCTCTTGGATCTCTAAGGAGGTGCTAATTTAGCCTCTGCCTGAGGCTACCCAGCAGGAGCTACAGAGAGATCTGCAGATTCCTCTTCTTTGTTTGGGGTTTGGAGGTGCCCAAATGAGGCCCAGCTGTGAAGCAATGCAAGCTGCTGTGGGGCCTTGGGCCTTCTTTTGGATGTTCTGGGTTTCTCTGACCCAGCTGCAGTTTGTTAGGTAATTTTAGATTGCAAAGGGCCAGGCCATTTATATGCAAAAGCCTCCGCGCACAAGTTGGTTGGGGCAGGGGTCTCAGGGAATCAACAGGGTGGAGCAAACAGCTATGGCTGATCTTCAGCCCTGCCCTAAGAGACCCCGGGTCTCAGTGTCCTGCAATAATTGCTGCAAGCACCTCTGAAAGAAAGCCACTCTCGAGTTCTGCCTGATGCCAGACAGTCCAGTTTCTCCCCATCTGAGTCTGGGTCCCCAGAGTCTGAACTGGAGTTCAGAGCAGTCGGGAGCTTGTGTCTCCCTCCCGATTAAAAAAGACAACCACTTCCTCAGTTGCCAGCCCTTTGGGCGCATGCCTCCATACCTCTGCACTTTACTTCCGCACCTCCTCTGAGTTTCAGTGTGCTTTTCTCTTTCCTCCTTCTAGTTGTAAATTTCCACTCAGCCAGCCTTCCTGTGGTTCTGGATGATGCCCATTTTGTCTTTTTGTTGTATTTTTGAAGTGGTTGTGCGAGGCAGCAATTTCAGGTGTTTACCTATGCCACCATGGTTTCTCCTCTCTTCTGTCATTTTTAAAGAATTTCCCGTAAAGGGAATCTGATTGGCCCAGGTAATCTTTTTTAAACAGGGCTCAAGAAGAAAAACCAAGAGGGTGGCATAGGTAAACACAGTAATCGCTGCCTGCCACAACCACATCATAATTGCAACTAAAATACAGAATAACCATCAATCAGAATCACCTGAAATCTGGCTGAATGGAAGTCCTGCAAACAGAGAATTAAAGAAGAAAGCACATTGAGACTGGCAGGAGGGACAGAAATGGAGAAAGGGCTGGTCCAACACCCAAATGTGGCATTTTTTTTTTAAATTGGGAGGAATATCTTGGCTGTAGAGGCCTCCCGTGAGGAGCAAAGGGTCCCAGCCCCACACCAGACCCCCAGCCCAGGGTTTCTGAGCTGTGAAGAGAAGCCCAGTAACTTTGGGCTATAAAACCAGTGGGGATTGTGGCTGAGTGTCCTGGAGGCTGCTGGAGTCCCAGGCAGTTCCTCTTAAAGGACTGGCACTCAGACTTACTGGGACTTGCTACCACTGAGATCCAGTGCTGGGGAAGTGGCTTGGGGGAATCTTGGGGCATACAGGGAGGAATTGGACTGTCTGTCATCAGAGCAAGAACTCGAGGACAGCATTCTCTCAGACAAGGGTGCTCACAGCAGTCATTGCTTCTATGCTGACGCCCTGGTGTTTCCCTGAGACCCCACTGAGTTTGCAACCCCACCCAAGCTGTTTGCAGCAGCTTTTCCATATGAATGGCCAGTCTTAGCTCAGGCTTCAGACTTTCTTAACATCTCTCAAACAAGCAGTAGCTGGTATAATTGTGCCCCACACCACTCAATAAGAGGCCCCAGGCCCGCACTAGCAGTAGCCTGCCTTGCTTCATAGCTTAGCCTCTCCTGGGCACTTGCAAGCCCAACACAAGCAGTATCCATCTGCAGATCCCTTTGTACCTCCTGATGGGTGGCCCTAGGAGGGCACAGGCAGTAGATGACTTTGATTTCTAGGGGGTGCCTAGAGCCAGTTTACCCAGTGAACAGCTTCAGACCACACTAGATTACAACTCCACACATCCATGAGTGACACACTCAAGGGTCAGACTCAGTGAGCACCAAAGTTCAATTGAAGCAAGTACTGATCCATAAGGGTGTCTCCTGCACAACAGCCCTTCTGCTGTAGTTGCAGCTGGTCCTCACTGTCAATTGGCCTGGAGGTCAAGTGCTCCCAGTGACACCAACAGCACTCAAGGCTCAACTACAACAAGAGTACACACAGGTTACACGGGGGCACACTATAGTGCCGAGCTCAGGTGACTGATGAGGCTGAGCCACTGGGCTATACAGGACAACTACTACACAAGGCCACTCTACCAATTCCAGGAGACATAGCAGCTCTACCTAATATATAGAAACACACACAGGGAAGCAGCCAACATGTGGAGATAAAGAAACATGTTTCAAATGAAAGAACAGAAGAAATCTCCAGAAAAAGGACTAAATGAAATGGAAGCAAGCAAACTATTAGATACAGAGTTCAAAAAAGAGGTTATAAGGATATTTGAGGATGTTAATGAAGGCTTCAAGGGACTTAGTGAGACTTTCAAGGACTTTAAGTGAGAATTTCAGAGACATGAAAAAGGACCAGTCAGAAATTAAGCATAAACTAACTGAAATAAAGAATAATTTACAGGATTCAACAGTAAAGGATTCTGATAATTAAATCAGCAATTTGGAATATGAGGAAGTAAAAACATCTAAATCAGAATAGACTTACAAGTCCAGAAAGCACAGAGAGGCCCAAACACAGGAACCTAAAGAGGCACACATCAAGACACTACATAATTAAAATGCCAATGGTTAAAGACAAAGAGAGAATCTTGCAAACAGAAAGAATAAAGTAGTTAGTTACCTAAACGGGAGCACCTATATGGCTATTAGCTGTTTTCTCAACAGAAACTTTGCAGTCCAGGAGTGGCAAGAAATATTCAAAATGATGAATAGCAAGGACCTTCAACCAAGATTACTCTATCCAGCGAGGCTATCACTTAGAATGGAAGGTCAGATAAAGAGCTTCATAGATAAGAAAAAGCTAAAGGAGTTCATCACCACCAAACCAGTATTACATGAAATGTTGAAGGTTATTCTTTTTTTAAATGTTTTTATTGATTTTAGAGAGAGAGAAAGGGAAGGGAAAGAGAGAGAGATAGAAACATCAATAAGAGAGAAACATCAATAAGAGAGAAACATGGATCAGCTGCCTCCTCTCCCCACCCCCGCTACTGGGGATCAAGCCCAGAACCTAGGCATGTGCCCTGGCTGGGAATTGAACCAGTGACCACTTGGTTTAGGGGTCAATGCTCAGCCACTGAGCAACACCAGCCAGGCTTGGAGGGTATTCCAGAAGAAGAAGAAGAAGAAGAAGAAGAAGAAGAAGAAGAAGAAGAAGAAGAAGAAGAAGAAGAAGAAGAAGAAGAAAAAGAAGAAGAAGAAGAAGGAGGAGGAGGAGGAGGACGAGGAGGAGGAGGAGGAGGAGGAGGAGGAGGAGGAGGAGGAGGAGGAGGAGGGAGGAGAAGAAGAAGAAACATATGAACAATAAAATGACAATAAATATATATCTATCAACAATTTAATCTAACAATTAAAATAAACAAACAAGGTATCTAATGAGCAAAATAAATTGATGAATATAATAGAACCACAGGCATGGAAACATGGAACAGACAGAAGAATTTCAGAGACAAGTGGGGAGGGGTTAGGAAGGGATTAAGCAAAGAACTTATATACATATATGCATTACCTATGGACACAAACAGTAGGGTGTTGAAGACCTGGGGCAGTGCAGGAGCCGGGAGGAGGAGGGCAATGGGGGTGGGGGTGGGTAAATGGGATATCTGTAATACTCTCAACAATAAGGATTTTAAAAAATATTTGAGCAACTACAAAACAACAACAACAAAAAACAAAACAAAAACGAAGAACAAAAACAGTGATCAAGTCTAGGCATAAATATTTGCAAGCCAAGATTTCTCATTTTTCAAAAAGCTTGTTTTTCATTATAGTTGACATACATTATGATAATTAGTTTTAGTTATACAGCCAGGATTGTCTTGGGTCAGCTTTTTTTTTGTCCTCCAATCTACTGTGGTTAGAAACTTGAAGTAATGTGGTATTTAAAACATAACTGATGCCTTTTGGTAGGGGTGCAGGAAGTGTAGCTTCCACGTGAAAGTACAGGAGTAATGGTAGGCATTGGTAATATATAAATACAGAGACAATTCCTGCTTTCTAGTAAGCATGTCATGTATTTATCTCCAAACCTTTATTGTATACCTGTATAGAAAATAAAATATAGTTCAAATGACCTCCTTATACACAAACTTATCACAAAGTTAGTCCAAACATGAAATGATTTTCTATTCTTAAAAATTTGAGTCACACATAGACTTAATAAACCATTATTCTTGAGGATTAGAGATGATAGACAGCTCTAAATTTCAGGTTATTCAATAATTTCCTGATTATAACTAATTAAATATGCTTTTGCATTGAAATAAAACACAAATATACTATAGTAAAAACAAACTGTACTAATAAAACACAAATCCAAGGAGAGACTACCAGTACAAACTATAGAACATTTAAATTTTTTATGAATTGCCCTGTTATAAATTCTGATGTAAGGTTTTGTCAGCAAATTGGAGGGAAATAGTGCACCCTTTGAAATTAAATATTTTATTTTACTTTTAAAATATTTTTTTAATTTTTTAATTACAACTGACATGCAATATCATATTAGTTTCAAGTGTACAACACTAGGATTAGACATTTCTATAACTTAAAAATTAATAACTCCATTAAATCTAGTAACCAGCTGACACCATACATAGTTATTACAATATCATTGACTATATTCCCGATGCTATATTTTACATCCCTGTGACTACTCTGCAACCTGCAATCTGTACCTCTTAATCCCTTCCCCCTTTCCACCCATTCCCCCAAGTCCTCTTCCCATACAGCTGTCATCAAAATTTTCTCTGTGTCTATAAGTTTGTCTCTTTTTTTGTTCATTTATTTTGTTTTTTGGATTCCACATATAAGTATAATCATATGGTATTTGTCTTTGGCTTATTTCACTTAGCATAAATATCTCTTTAAGATTTTTTTCTTATCAAAAATTAAAAATAAAATCCGTTAAATGTGAAAACATCCCATATTGCATATTTCCAAGTGTTTGTCTGAACTTTTTATTTTATGCAACCATACAGAAAATTTACTGCATTCAAACTTTGGGAAAATTAAAACAGAAGAAAAAGTATTGAATGATAAAATGCAAATGAATAGTATTTATACTTATTTTTTTCAATCTGTGTGCTTGAATATATTTAGACAATTATAATTAACTGGATGTTAGTTTGATAAAATATAGGGAAGTTTTGCAATCAGGCCACTGAATATTCAGTTTAATTATGTTGGTATGCACTTCTTTTGCTTCTAATGCCAAGGAGCCATTGGTAAAATGAAAGCATATTTTGTGGTCTGTTATGCAGAAAATGTTTAATCCAGTGTCTGATTTACTTTGTTAAATCTTCCTTATTTAATGTGCTTATGCATCCATGCAGAATTGGGTATGCTGCTTTTTGTTACTATGACATTACAATTAAACAGCTGAAACAAGAACAGCAAGACTTTCTGTAAAGGTTCATGAAATTCCCACAAAATTGTTCACGGTATATTGTTTTGTTTTGCAAGGATTATGAAAAATACAAATTTTTTCTAAATATTTCTGTATTGAAGAAGCTGACAAATACAATAGCTAGTACAAATAGTCATTTTGTTTTTAAAACCAGCACTTAAAACAGATTTCTCATGTAGTGGAAATGATTGCTGTCATAACACTGATTATCTTTTAGAGATGGAAATGAACATGAATTCAAAGAACCTGAATTTTATATAACAGAAAATGGTATGATAGAGTAATATTTGTACATATTTGAAAAGTAAGTCTACATTGACTTCATCTGGGTATATTTTAAAATTCTTAAACATACATTATGCTCATAAATGTACTACTTCAAGTAATTCTAGGTTATTCTTCAACAGACTGGACTTTCTCCATTTTTAACTATGTTTTACTGTCCAGAGTACTTGTGCTTATAATTTTTATTTCCACTATGAGCATAGGCTTAGTGATAGAAAAATATTTTAATTCAAAGCAAGCTCTAACACCAGTTCTACATTTAAAAAATTTCCTTTGTAAGTTTGGAATTTGTAATAAGGTGTTATTAATATACTTCCTGAACAACTTGCTTTTCATGATGTTAAGATATATACATTCACACAGACATTATTATTTTCTAAGAAGATCTCTTAACCTTAAAGAACTCAGAGTATCCATAGTTTATCTGTCACTCTTACTTTAGTTTATGCTAAAAAGTCAGTGTCTGGTTAGTTTGGTTGTTTACAATACGGTAAGATGAGATCCCAAGGTAGTAGATTCAATTTGTGTGTGTGTGTGTGTGTGTGTGAGAGAGAGAGAGAGAGAGAGAGAGAGAGAGAGAGAGAGAGGTGTAAAATTATGTGACTGCTGGATCATAAACAATAATAATAACACTGGCATCTGGGAAGAGTATATAATAGTTCTGATCCATATGGCCCATTACCACTTCTAGAAAATTTTTGCTGTGTCCTACTGATAAGATAATATAAGAAATATAATTCTGTGTCAGATCAATAGTCCAGCCTAGTGTTTCCCAAAGTATGAAATCCTTATAGTTCAGATGTATATTTATTATAAAAGATTTGAATAGTCCTCCAGTAAAGAAACCATCTAACTAATTGACCCCTGAATGCATTTTATCATGAACCTCTTATTACTATCCTACAGAATTACTCTTCCCAGAACATACTGGGGAAAAGGGTTGAACATGGAATTGAAATGGGTGTCACAGGTGAATATTACAGATCACACCTCTTCAGCATTCAATAAATATTTTATTAGGTTCCTATTCAATTATAGGAATTTCTCTAGATGCTTGGGATAGTTCAGTGAACAAAGATTTCTATCCTCCCACCACTAACTTTTATGATCCTTGAATTTATATAAGCTTTTCCTAACTATGTTTATATGAGGAAAAGTATTTATATTTTATTTAAGAACAGATTATCTATGCTATGTTACTGCATAGCAGTACCATTAAGTCAAAATAACTATTTATTACCATAAAAAGTTACTTTTTGGTGACATGAATTTAAAACCCAGACATCAGATCCTGGCTGTGTAGCTCAGTTGGTTAGAGTGTCATCCTGAATACCAAGATTGTGGGTTTGATCCCCAGTCAGAGCATATACAGGAGGCAACCAATGAATGCATAAGTAAATGGAGCAGCCAATCTCTCTCTCTCTCTCTCTTTCTCAACAAATAAAAAATAAAACCCAATAGTCAGAAAAAATATTGAAATTATCATTATGGTGTTATATCATTGCAAATAAGAATTTAAACATTCACCAGTCTGTAAGATAAATTCCAAGTGAGAAAATGCTAAAGCATCAAATATATGCATTTAAATCACTGACATGCCCTAGCTGGTTTGGCTCAGTGGATAGAGCGTCGGCCTGAGGACTGAAGGGTCCTGGGTTTGATTCTGCTCAAGGGCACATGCCTGGGTTGTGGCCCGATCCCCAGTAGGGGGTGTGCAGGAAGCAGCCGATTAATGATTATCAACATTGACGTTTCCATCTCTCTCTCCCTCTCCCTTCCTCTCTGAAATCAATAAAAATATATTTAAAAAATAAATCACTGACAGATATTGACAAACCACCTTCCAAATGAATTGTATCAATTCCCACTTCCATTAACAATGTACGCATATGCCTGCTCCCTCATACCTTTACCAATACTGTGTGTTAGCAAACATTTTTATTTTTGCCAATCAGATTGGTGAAAGTTGGTATCTCCCATATCCTCACAATGATTACTACTGTTGCTGCTGCTGCTGCTGCTGCTACTACTACTACTACTACCAAAAGAATATGTTGACTGCTTACTATCAGTCAAATGTAGTCTAAGTACTTTATTTTCCCCTCATAACCACCTTGGGAGTTAAGTAACATCATTGTTGCCATTTTACAGATGAGGAACCAGAGGTTCTGAAAGGTTAAATAACTTACCTAAGACCATTCATTTTGGTAAATGATGGAACTGGGACTCAAACCTAGGAAGTCTGGTCAAGAGTCTGAATTCATAACCATTATCCATTTGTAGTAGCAAAGACTAGGAAAAAACCACAACCAAATATCCATTAATAGAGGAATATTAAATAAATCATGGCATATCCATAAAATGGAATTATAGGTAACCATTAAATATGAGGCATCCGTATATGTACTGAGAACACAGGATCTCCAAAATATATTAAGTGATAAATAAAGATGTAAGGTGAAGAATAATGTTTACAGCATTCTGCCTTTTGTGTCTAAAAAGAGTGGAATTGCCCTAGCCAGTTTGGCTCAGTGGATAGAGCATCAGCCTGCGGACTCAAGGGTCCCGGGTTCGATTCCGGTCAAGGGCATGTACCTTGGTTGCGGGCACATCCCCAGTAGGGGGTGTGCAGGAGGCAGCTGATCGATGTTTCTCTCTCATCGATGTTTCTAACTCTCTATCCCTCTCCCTTCCTCTCTGTAAAAAATCAATAAAATATGTTTTTAAAAAAATATATTTTATTGATTTTTTACAGAGAGGAAGGGAGAGGGATAGAGAGAGTCAGAAACATCAATGAGAGAGAAACATCGATCAGCTGCCTCCTGCACACTCCCCACTGGGTATGTGCCCGCAACCAAGGTACATGCCCTTGACCGGAATCGAACCCGGGACCCTTGAATCCGCAGGCTGATGCTCTATCCACTGAGCCAAACCAGTTAGGGCAAAATATAGTTTTTAAAAAGAGTGGGATTACTGCTACATACACATACACACAACACACACACACACACACACACACACACACACACACACACCACACACACACACACACACACACAGTTTCTGCCAGGATTCACAAGAAATGAAAAACAGTGCTTATCTCTGGAGAGGACAGCTGCGGGACAGGGAGAGCATAGAGACTTATTAGTCGTAATAGTCTTTGTATGACCTTTTGGGCTGATTGGAGTTTTTAATTAACCACATGTGCATTACTTGTACAATTGCAAACACAAAACCAGCTGATTAAAGAAGTTTACTGAGTTATCAATTATTTTATTCCCATTTAAAACAGTACTCATGTTGTTTCTTAAAGACTTCCTATACTTTATTATTCAATTCAGCAGATTTGAAACTTTATTTATTTTTGACAAATTAACATTTTATAAATTTAAGGTATACAACACGATGTTTTGATATATTTATACAGTGTAAAGTGATTACCACAATCTAATTAATATATCCACCACCTCCCATAGTTACCCTTTTATATGTGTGTGGTTAGAACACTTGATATCTACAATCTTAGTAAATTTCAAGTATGTAATATTATTGACCATAGTCACCATGCTGTCTATTAGGTCCCCGGATCTTATTCATCTTATAATTTAATTTTGTCCTCTTTGATTAATATCTTCCCTTTACCATACCCCAGCCTCTGGTAAGCACCATTAAACACTCTGTTATTATGAATTAAATTTAATATTATTTTAGATTCCATGTGAAAGTTACATCATGTGATATTTTTATTTCTGTGTCTGGCTTATTTCACTTAGCATAACCTTCTCCAGATTCATCCATGTTGTTGCAAATCACAGGGTTCACTTCTTTTTTAGGCTGAATAATATTCCATTATATGTATATGCTACAGTTTCTTTATTCATTCATCTGCCAATGAACACTGTGAATAAGACTGCAATGAATATGGGAGTGCAGCTATCTCTTCAAGATAGTGATTTTATTTGCTTTGGATATAATCTCAGAGTGAGAGTTTAGCAGATATTTTTGAGTGCCTATTATATGCTAGGCAGGCACTGAATTATGTATTGGGAATATAATGATAGATAATATAGGCACAGTCCTTGCCTTTGTGGAACTTACCGTCTATGAAAATAACAGATATGAAACAATATTTGATATTTCTAATCATGAAAAGTTCAAAAAAGGAGGGGAATAGGGGGATAGCAGACCTAAGCTAGACTGTGGACTCAATGAAGACTTGCCAGAGTATGTGAAGTTTTGAATGAACTGCAAAATGAGAAAGGAACAAGGATAAAAATGCACCTCAGACACATGGAACAGCATGTGTGAAGGCCCTGAAGAAGAAAGGAGCATGGGGTATTAGAGGAAACGAAGGCAAGCCAATGTAACTGGAGCTTAGAGAGAAAAGGATAAAAGGTATGAGACTGGAGAGTTTATCAAGGCCTTTTATACAATGTTTAAAAGTTGTGAATGTATTTTAAGAGCAATGGGAAGTCATGAAAGATTTAGGTAAAGGAAGACATGATCATGTATACATTTTTAAAAGTTTACCTGCAGTGTGGAGAGTGGACTGGAGAGAAGCAAGTGTAAATAAGGGGTCTAGCTGGGATCTATAGTAATTGTCTAGGCAAGAGATTATGGGGGAAGTCCATAATGAGAGGTGTATATATTTACAATATATCTTTGAGATAAACCTGCCAAGAGTTGCTAATGCATTGGTTTAGGGGTAAAAGTGATTTATATCAGGTGTGATTCTTAAGTTTTTCACTTGAGTAATTGATTAGAAAGTGGTTCCATTTCTAAGGGAGGGAACACTGGGCAATTGGATTTTGAAATGTGGTTGAAATGTTCAGGAGTTAAGTACTGAACATGTTTAGAAGACATGTTGAGTAAGGGGTTGGATATATTGATCTGGAGCTCAAAGGAAAGACCAGAAATAGGGACTATTAAATTACTGGTTTGTAAAAAGATGGTACATCACATCTCACAGTTGAAGAAACTTCTGAATAAAGGTAAATGTTCAGGTAATCATGGTTTTTCAACTCATAGAAACCTCTCAGTACAAAATTAGTGTTGCAGTGATTTAATAGGGTAATCAATTCATAGGTATCCATCGCCTCATTTTATTATCACTTTAGCCAACTAAAATATTTCAGTTCTCAAAAATAGATGTCCTTAAAATAATAGAAGGGATGGCAATTAAATGGCTTTACTTTATGCTATTTACTGAAATTGTCAGCTCTATATTCATCTTTACTTTGCAAAACATTTACATAAATACATTTGAAAGAAAAGGTATTTTGAAATTTTTCTCCATGCAGAAGCTTTACATTTTTCTAATTTTTTCCATGCCCAGAGAGGGTGTGATAGCTTCAGAAAAACAACAGATAAATATATGCTGGCAATTATATATTTCTGAGGATCATGCTTTCTAGTCTCTGTAAAAAAAGGGATTTGAAATTTGAGGCAAAACATATTGGAAAATCAGCACTACAGAGTATTTGTTTATTTTGCTTTATCCCATTAGATATAAATTTCATGATGTCAGGCTTTTTTGTTGTCTGTTTTGTTTATTGCTGTAATTGTAGCATATTAATTAGTGACTTGCACACAATAGGTACTGAATGAATATTTAAGGAAAACTGAAAATTAGTTATATTCATAGTGAAAAGGATATATATGTATATATATACTAGTATATCCAAAGTAAGATAGAATACTTTATTTATCATGTTTTTAACCACCCATCTATGGTTTATCACTGTTAGAAGAGATTTTGGAAAGTTTCCTGTGTTTGCCCTGGGAAAACTATTAATTTCCTTTTCCATTGGTGGTATCAAGAGTCTTATAGATCACACAGATAAGGTCTATTTCACTTCTGATAATACTGATGTACAATGCTGCTAATGATTAGGGAAAAATACAAGTTTAGAGATTTTCCATGGAACCTTAGCAAAGTAACAAAGGTATTGAGCATCTTCAAAAAATGAAACATCATAGTGGTTGCAAATATAAAGGTGAAGACAGTCCCTGTCTCCGTAGTACCCACCATATATTAGGGGAGTAAGAACTAAGCTCAGTTCAGCAAACATTTATTAAATTCCTATTGTGCCAGGCTTATGAAAGATACAGGAAGAACAAGATAAATAAAGCATGGTCCTTGTCTTACAGGGGCTTATAATTTTGGCTGTTGCATATGTGGGTGTGTATTTTTGTGAGTATGTATGGGGATATGTGTACTGTATACTGATAAATGCAAATACTTTCAGTGCAATATGAGAGGTTATGACAGAGTGGTAGCACTATACAGGAAAATTTAATCCAATATAGGGAGGAAGTGAAAGGAGGAGATGGTAAAAGCCAAGCTGAATCTTGGGGATCAATGTTAGCTAGAGGATGTGAATATCATTCCATGCTGAAGGAACAACAGGGTGACTGGGGAACCACAAACAACTCCAGGACAGGTGATGTAAGGAACGGTCCACTACTGCACTTTCTCTGAATTATTTTGGAACTCTTGTAATGTAACTACAATTTTATATTTATAAGGCAGATAAAAAATGTACCTTTCTTCACTCCCATGAACACCCTCTTCTTTGGTTTGGTGGGGCTAGGGTGGGAGGAAGCTGACCTTGAAAATACTTGAGAGCTATATTAGCTGCTTGGCATAGACTACTCAAACCCCATCATCAAATACATTTACTTTAATCACTTTACTGTAAAGGCTATTTTACCTTGATCATTTGTGCAGTAGTTTATGGGGAGAATCTTGTCTATGTATAGAATACCAGATTCTGAATCAATAAACGCTTATCAAGCAACTAACATACTTTCATCTTTCTTCCCCCCTGTTAAGCAAGGCTAATTTTGCAAATACATATTGTCAGGGTGGTTGTTTGGACTAACTAGAACAAGTAAAGACGCGATGAGGGTTCCATTCTGGCGAAACTAGAGCCAAAGGTTTTTCGTGGGCTTTCATTGAAAAGACATAGAGGCAAAAAAGATACAGCATATAGTTTGAAAGTATTGGTGTCAAAAATCATGCTTCGGGGTCAAAACGAAAGTACAGACACACACACCAGGCTGGAATGAAAATGTCCTTTGTTCACAAAGCAATCCCTTTTCAATTTCTCTCTGTCCTCGGTGTCTCCTAACAATTCTTGATTCATCATTGTCAAGGAGTACACAGGTCTCCCCACATTCATCCTAGCCATCGTAGTAAAATAGACATCTCTTTTCTGTTCCAAACCTCCCAGGCTAAACACGCTATTGCACTCGGCCTGGAAAATGAATTGAGCTTTTAACATTCGCGCAAACATTTCAAATAGAATGCTTAGCTACTCGGATCCGCCACTCAAGAACTACAATACCCAGAATGCACTGTTTTCTCTTCCTCTTTCTACCAAGGCAATGCCTAACTTGATCTCATTTTCACAAGCAATAGTCACATGACATGTTTCCTGTCAAGATGGCGGATGATCTCCCTTCGGAGTTTGATGTGATCGTAATAGGGACGGGTATGTTGTGGCTCTGGTACTTCCCTGACAAAGTATAGGAAGTCTGTTCCTACCAACTCTTTCGGTGGCGAGGGTTGGCGAGAAATGCCAGGTGTTGAGCCTGGGAGGGAGGACGGAAAGGAAGTGAGGTAGTCGGGATACAGCGCGGGACTTGCAGCTCCAGGGAGGGGCTTGGGACCCCTGGTGCTTAGCGACATTTGAGTAGGGGTCGATCCGGTCGATGCCGAATGCTGAGGTTGGTTGCTGTGGGTGATTCCTGTAATTTCCTTGGAGGTGGGTTTGCAGTGTCATGAGAATGGAGGGTCGGGATTTTATCAATGGAGACACGTTTGGCATGACATGATTCCTTGTTGATTTCAAGGTGATATTTCCCATCATTTTGTCTCGCCATTTCATAGGAATTTTTCATAATCCTAGGATTCAATGCAGCTTGGATACAGCTGAAACCTCAGTTTTTCGAAAAAGATGCTCAGTTGTTACCCATGTGCGTTTTAATTTACCAGGGCTAGAAAACGGATTCTTTTCTATTGTGTTGAGAAGTGTAGGTAATTGTGTTTTTTGAGGTAGCCATTATTTCTGCTTTATGATGCAGAAAGAAATAATTTTGTTTTCTCAACCCACCTACCTGCCCACAACTAAATGAGCTGAGAACAAGCTTCTGCAAGTTCCAGTTCAGATGTATGATCTTATCTTCCCCTTGTTGTCCCACCATTTTATTTTCCATGTTTTGGGTGGAGCCAGAAACCCCTCTGCAATTTCTAGTTAACAAATTATATATACAACACATGGCAGAAGACATTTGGCAGCAGTTGGTATTTTGTTTTTCTTAACAGTGTAAAGGATGGGTTTTAGATGGGGTGAAATAGATTGTTGGGTGGGGTTTTCTCCTGTCTGCAGAATGTGTTAGGCTGGAGAAGCTCTGGTGGATGAGACCTTGTCCATTGTGTTATTGAATTCAATTTCTTGTCTTCTCAAACAGTAGGAGCAGCCATGTTTCCAGATCAGGAGTAATAATAGCTACCTGTTTTCCAATGCTTATTATTTGCTAATTGAGGTGCTAAGCACTTCATAAGCTGTATGAAATCCTTACAACAGCCTTATTAGAGTATGTATTTTCTACACTTAAAAGAAGAGGGAAGGGGCTTTGGAGAGGTTGCAGTTTGCTCAAGATCACACAGCTGTTAAATTTCCAAAGGCCCATCTTATCCCAGAAGGAGAATCAATGGTTCTGACTCTCAGCGTTAACTCATATTAGGAGAAATAATTGGGAAAACTTGGTTCTAGACCTTCCTTAGCTATTAACTGTCTGTGTGAATTGCGAGGGCTAGGTACTTAATTTCTCTGAGCCTCAGTTTCCTTGTTTTTGAATACAGGAAGGGTAAACTAGATAGTCTTTTAGGTGCTGCCTAACCAAAAATTCTCTTATTCTAGTTGCACCTGGGTAATTATTCTCAGCACAGTAAAGATATGTTGACTCCCATCCTGAAAACTGCATGACTGCAAATAACTAGTCTGTAATTGCTATGAATAGATATTGGAAGAAGCCAATAGACTATTCAGTTATTTTCTCCAGTCTATCCTAAAACTGAGAACAACATCCATTTTAGAGTAGTTGCTGTACCACACTTGAGTTCTATATAATTGCCTTTCTTTTTTGTTACCTAGGAACTTGAGGTGTTTAAAAAATTTTTAAGAATCATTGATTTTTTTTCCTTATCTGGATTAAAAATTGTTGATTGCTAATTCTCATTATTAAATGCCATTAATTCTTATAATAAACTAGAGGCCTGGTGCATTAAAGTCGTGCACGGGTGCGGTCCCTAGGCCTGGCTGGCGATTGAAGCATGAGCATCTGGTGTGGAAGGGCAGGTCCCAGCTGACCTCTGGGCCCTGGGCAGCACCTGGGCCCCCAGGCCCCCACATGCCCCACTCCTCCTGAGTAACAGCACCTGAGTCCCACATGGAAATGCAGTGAGTGCAGCCGGATGTCACGGGCTCAGGTACAGCGTGGACCTCTGGGCTGCCCAGTAGTGCTGCATGGAAGCCATGGCCGGGGGCGAGGGTGGGAGGGCAGCACGCTCTCTCCCGGCCAACCTCGTGGACCAGCTCCTGCACTAACCCACGGGGAGCCTGACAGGTCCCTGTGGTCCTGGCAGCAGCGTCCCTGTTCACCCGGAAGAGGCTGCATGGGTGCGGGGTGGGCTCCTTGTGGCGCCCGGCACCTGAGCCCGGGGGCTTCCTCAGCACACACGCCCTGGTGTCCCAGGGGAGGGTAGCAGGAGGAGTGAGAGCGAGCTCAGTGGATACCCTGCATTCTCACAGCACCTTTGTCCCCATCACCCCCACCCCCAGGTAGCTGGCGAGAGGTCGCAGTGTGTCGCTGATGCCCACCATGTTCTGCACTTCCCCTAGTGGTCAGCGCACATCATAGCGAGCAGTCAAACTCCTAATGGAATGACTGTCTGAGGGGACAATTTGCATATTAGGCTTTTATTATATAGGATATTCTGCCATGTGATTCAGTTTATAATATGGACTATATCCATTGTGTTGGAGTATGTTAAGATATAGGTAGGAAGATACTGTGAGTGATCCAGAAAATTGCATCATGAGGCATCTGGTATCTGGGAAAAGATTCATGTTAGACTTATTTTAGTGAGAGTAATGCTATTACTCTTAGTATGGGAAGAACTTTTTAAAAAATATATTTTATTGATTTTTTACAGAGAGGAAGGGAGAGAGATAGAGAGTTAGAAACATCGATGAGAAAGAAACATTGATCAGCTGCCTCCTGCACACCCCCTACTGGGGATGTGCCCGCAACCAAGGTACATGCCCTTGACTGGAATTGAACCTGGGAGCCTTCAGTCCGCAGGCCGACATTCTATCCACTGAGCCAAACCAGTTAGGGCAGGACGAACTTATTTGAAGTTAATATTAAAAAATTATGTTTTTATGGTCACTTAATGGTGAACATATTCTGAGCTTATCAAGCACATTGCTTGAATTTATGATATGAAGTATTTTTTAGATATGTTAAAGTGAAAAAAAATGGATAAAAGTTATTTCCCCAATAAATGATTCTAATAAACTCAATCATTAGTTAATTGGAATTATTTTTAATATATTTGGAATATTTTATTTCTGAAATAGTTTGCTGAAAGTAGCCTTTACACTCTGTTTGCTTTACTAAATGTACTAGCTTGAGTAAATCAGGAAAAGCAGTGTTTCATAGCTTCAGTTTTACTGACAAAAGCAGAATTAATCATGCATATATCAGAGACATGAATGCTCTTTGAAATGTAATTTTTCTCTTTTTAAATATATTTTTATTTATTTCAGAGAGGTAGGGAGAGGGAGAGAGAGAGACAGAAACATCAATGATGAGAGAGAATCATTGATCAGCTGCCTCCTGCACACCTCCTACTGGGGATCGAGCCCACAACCTGGGCATGTGCCCTGACTTCCTGGTTCACAGGTCTACACTCAACCAGTGAGCCACTCCAGCTGGGCTGTAATTTTTCTTTTAGCAGATTTAGTTCTAGTTAAAAAATCATTAACAGCTAATTGATTCATCAAGTAAAATCTCTGTAAAATATTTTAAGTTAATGACCTTGATTATTTTTTTTCCCATTTTTCATAATACAAAAGTTTTTCTTAAGATCATGTTTTGAAGAGATTTTGGGAAAATAAGGTTTTGTATGTATTTTCTTAGTTAAATCCATTTCCTTTTGATTACAAAATGCAGGAAACATCTCTGAAACACCTAAAGACAGAGAAATAAGATAAAGTACTTGAACCATGGAAAATATAGACAAAATAGAATAAGGAAGGAGAACCAACTGAAGTCTTAAGGAAGAGGACAAAAATAGATATGTGATAAGTGTCTAGACTAGAAAGTGGCCTTTACCAGTAGTTTGGGTACACAATTGTCATTTTCAAGACATTTTGCAATTTAAAAAGACATTTGAATGTTAATTTTGTGGGTTGTAGAGAAGTATCATTGGTTTCAGGTTAAAAATAGTCTCAGTAACATAACACCTAACTGGAGGTGACTTATCTGGCAACCTCTGTAACCTTCAATCTGCAGCAGAGTCAACGACTCAACAGTAGAGCAGGCAAAATGGAAGTTGCAAGAGCTATGTGGTAATATGACATTCTTATATAGGGGAATCCCTCAGGCTCTCACTTAGGGCATTTTAATTCTTTCTTTAGAAATGGTTCTAGTGCCCTAACCGGTTTGGCTCAGTGGATAGAGCATCGGCCTGTGGACTGAAAGGTCCCATGTTTGATTCCAGCCAAGGGCATGTACCTTGGTTGCGGGCACATCCCCAGTAGGAGTTGTGCAGGAGGCAGCTGATGGATGTTTCTCTCTCATCGATGTTTCTAACTCTCTATCCCTCTCCCTTCCTCTCTGTGAAAAATCAATAAAATATATTAAAAAAAAAAAAGAAATGGCTTTAGCATTCTCAAGTATATTAGAAGCATCCTATTAGAAGATAGAGGGAGTGTTATCAGCTTTTATAAAAGCTGTGTTTGGGGGTGCGGTGCCATTAGACATAAGCAACAGTTCATATCTTTATGTCAAAGGTAAGTGTCTAATACCTAAAACGCAAACCTACATCAAACAGTACAATGACCTGGGACCATTTAGTGTAGCGACAAACAGTCATTTGTCAGTGTTTTCAATCCACATTTATTAAAAACACTAGAGGCCCGGTGCACAAAAATTTGTGCACTGGCGGGGGTGTGGTGTCCCTCAGCCCCACTTGTGCCCTCTCACAGTCTGGGACCCTCAGGAGATAATGACCTGCTGGCTTAGGCCCACTCCCGGGTGGCAGAGGGCAAGCCCAATCCCTAGGTGCCTGCCCCGTAGCCCCTGGTTGGGCTCAGAGCAGGGCCGATTGGGGGTTGGGGCGCCGCCCCCTGTCACACTCAAGGCAGGATCAATGGGGAGGTTGCGGCGCCACCCCCTGTCACGCACAGAGCAGGGCCCATCGGGGTTGTGGTGCCACCCCTGTCACACACAGAGCAGGGCCCATCAGGGGGGTTGGGGCTCCGCACGCTGTCACATACAGAGCAGGGCCCATCAGGGGGGTGGGGCTCCGCACCCTGTCACACACAGAGCAGGGCCCATCAGGGGGGTTGGGGCTCCGTACCCTGTCATGCACAGAGCAGGGCCGATCAGGGGGTTGGAGAGCTCCCCCCTGTCACTCACAGAGCAGGGCCGATCAAGAGGTTGGGGAGCTCCCCCCTGTCACGCACAGAGCAGGGCCGATCAGGAGGTTGTGATGCCACCCTCAGTCACACTCAGGGTAGGGCCAATTGGGGGGTTGGGGCACCGCCCCCTGTCACACTCAAGGCATGGTCGATGGGGAGGTTGGGGCGCCGCCCCGTCACCCACAGAGCAGGGCCAATCAGGGGGTTGTGGCACTAACCCCTGTCACACTCAGGGCAGGGCCAATGGGGAGGTTGCGGCTCCACCCTGTCACACACAGAGTAGGGCCCATGGGGGGTTTGGGGGGCCGCACCCTGTCACACACAGAGCAGGGCCCATCAAGGGGTTGGGGAGCTCCCTGCTATCAGGCACAGAGCAGGGCCGATCAGGGGGTTGGGGCGCCTTCCCCATCACGAACAGAGCAGGGCGGATAGGGAGGTTGTGGCCCCACCCCCTGTCACACACAGAGCCGCAGGGCGGTCAGGGGGTTTGGGCGCTGCCCCCTGTCACACTGCTCCAGGGGCCAGGAGGCTTCACAGCTCTGCTGATCCCGGTGCTGGGAGGCATATTACCCTTTTACTATATAGGATAGAGGCCTGGTACACGGGTGGGGGCCGGCTGGTTTGCCCTGAAGGGTATCCTGGATCAGGGTGGGGGTCCTGCTTGGGTGCCTGGCCAGCCTGGATGAGGTGATGATGGCTGTTTGCATCTGGTCACACCCCCTTGAGGGTGGGGGTCCCCACTGGGGTGTCTGGCCAGTCTGGGTGAGGGGCTGAGGGCCATTTTTAGGCTGGCGGGTGACTGAAGCTCCCAACCGCTCCTTTTTTCCTTTTTTTTTTTTAATTCTTGGATTTATGGCTGTCCCTGGAGCTGAGAGCCAGCTTTAGCTGTGAGACCTTGCTGCTGAAAGCAGGTTTCTGGCTTTGTTTACTTTCTGTATTTGAAGCTTTGTTGCGACTCCAGCTCTGAGATCCCGGCTGACTGAAAACAGGGTTCTGGGGTTTTGTTTAGCTTCTATATTTGTAACAATGTTTCTTAGCAGCTCACAGCCCAGCAGGGGCAGATGGGGAACGTTGGAGTCCTCCGTCACGTAAGCAAGAAAGCCTCCTGTTCGTGTCAGTAGCCTAGCTGCCGGCTGCCATCTTGGCTGGCAGGTAATTTGCATATTGCCCTGATTAGCCAATGGGAAGGATAGCGGATGTACGGCTAATTACCATGTTTCTCTTTTATTAGATAGGATAGCCCCTGCCCTTGTGCAGTTTACCTAATCTAAGGAACTATTTGTGGTTCCTGATAGTTACATCCTCAGAGCTCTTCATAAGCCAATGTGAGCTTATCACTGCATACTTCTTGCTTTCTGAAGGCCACATAGTGATTCAATCTGCATCCCTTTCCTTTCTCAAGTACACTACACAAGTAATATTTTGGCCTTCTTCCCCTAAGATGGGTTGTGGAATAGACTAGCTTAATAATTTTTTTGTGGAGGATAAACACATACATCCTTTTTAAAAGTTTTATTGCTAAAGATTATAAGGAAAGAGATGAGGTAACCAAAATAACACACATGGAAATTATAAGTGGCATTTCTCCTAAATCCTGACTACCTTGCTAGATAGAACTCAGCATCTATCTTCTATCTATCTATCTATATAAAAGGCTAATATGCAAAGTGTCCCCTCTGGAGTTTAACTGGGAGACCGGGAATTTGATTGCTCGCTATGATGTGTGCTGACCACCAGGGAGTGGCACAGAATGAAGGACGGCACCGGCTGGCAGCTGGCAGCTGGGCAAGGAAGGCCTCGGCCGCAGCCAGAAGGAAGGCCCTGGTCAGCAGCTGGAAGGCCCCGATCAGCCCTGATCACCAGCCACGCCTAGGGACCCTACCTGTGCACGAATTTCGTGCACTGGGCCTCTAGTAGTACATTAATAAAATTGGAATAATGGGAATCACTTGACCTTCCTACTCAGTGACTTTTGGCAAATTGCAAAATATCTTGGGACATCATTTTGTTCATCTGCAAAGTGAGAGATTTGATTAGGTGACCTCTAAGGTAGGCATCTACCAGCTCTAAAATTTACCATTATGTGTACATAATTATGACTCTGGGTCCTTGAGAAAAGGCTAGATTCCGTATAGTCCTTGTAAGAAGTCAAGTCAGTGTTTAATATACTTTGCAAAATTTTCTATCCAAATGGCTCAAAAAACATTTTCTTGAAAATGATAAGCTGCTTTTATCATGTAGGCAGCACAGCTCCATTCCTTGATGTTAGTGGAGAATCAAAAATATTAAGGTAGTTAGCCTTTGGCTAGCAACCATTGATTATAATGCTTATGTTGGTTGTAGGTACCTACACTTCTTGAAACATTGGGGGATAGCAATACTGGAGGAGGTATCATAGAAACTGATATTTATCAAATACCTATTTGTGCCAGATTCTGCCAAGTGATTTCCCTTATATGTATCTCGTTTAATCTTCTTCCAGGAAGTCTATATGTGGTTTGTTCTAACATCACAGGATGTCTATACTTCTTCTGCTTGTATTTCCAAACATCCATGGGCCCCAGAGCAGAGTTTTTTTTCCTCTTTAAAAAAATATTTATTTTTTAATCCTCACCTGAGGATATTTTTCCATTAATTTTTAGAGAGAGTGGAAGAGAGAGGGAAAGTCAGAGAGAAATATCAATGTGAGAGAAACACATTGATTGTTTGCCTCCTGCACAATCCCCAACCAGGGTCCAGGCTGGGGGAGGAGCCCAGGGAAGAGCCAGCAGCCAAGGTACATGCCCTTGACTGGAATTGAACCCGGAACCCTTCGGTCCCCAGGCCTATGCTCTTATCCACTGAGCCAAGCTGGCTAGGGTGTTTTTTTTTTTCTTTTTAATTGAAAGATGCCATCTATTTTCGGGTCATGAAATCAATGTCAGTATTTAAAAAAGATGTAGAATAGATCAGAATATATTGCATGTAGTAAGCATGTGTATAGTTTTATGAAACATTTCATATGTGTGTAGTAGATCACTGTGTAAAATACACATATCTATACATACAGGGTGGGGCAAAAAGTATGTTTACAGTTGTGAATATGTGAAACAGAGTTCTATTATTATTTATTAATTATATTATTTTCCATAAGAACAACTGTAAACCTACTTTTGCCCCACCCTGTATATACATATATTTACATATACCTGTATATATTTAGAATACAGATAAAATAACGACAGTGGTAACAAGTGTTACCTTGGGAATGTATTGAACAGGGCAAGATAGGGGTCTTTCACTTTTTCTTGTTAAGCCTCACCTGAAGATATATTTTCCCCCATTGATTCTTAGAGAGAGTGGAAGGGAGGGGGAACAACAGAGAGAAAAACATGTGAGAGAGATACATGGATTGGTTGCCTCCTGCACATGCCCCAACTAGGGCTGGAGATCCAGCCTGCAACTGAGGTATGTGCCTCTGACTGGAATTGAACATGCATACCTTCATTCTCCAGGCTGACGCTCTGACCACTGAGCAACTGGCTAGGGTAGGGTCTTTCACTTTTTACATAATTTTATTCTGTCCAGCTTGATTTTTTTAAAACAAGCATTTGTTACATTCATTTCTAAAAGCACAGATATTAAAAATGAAAGGAGCCCTTAGTGATCACCCAGTGTATCTAGAGACCATGATCACATAATAAGAGAGTCCATAATAGATTTAGGACTCCTGACTCTCAGTATGTTTTCTATTAGACCCTGCTGCCAGGATAAGTAACTGCCATTAATTTATAAGGCTCTACCTACTGCCCTTGAATATTTATCATTTCTAACCTTCACAACTACCTTACAGGATTATACTGATAAGGTAAAAACTTTCTCTGAACTACCCACCACACCATGCTGCCAGAGTGCAGCACAAACTCATACAAAGGATGGGAGGCAGATTCCCAGCCTTCTGTGGGATGATCTGGGTAGTTTTTAAACTTTGGGTAAACCTTCTCCTTGAATTGCAAATGTTTAGATTGCCTTAGTATGGTTTCTAAGAAGAAGGAGAGATTATGGGAAGAGAAAGAAACAGAGCAGAGGAGTGCAAGGCTCCTGCTCCTTAGGCTTTCAACCAGCATTCTGAAAGCTGTGAGTTTGCCTGAGTGATGCACCAGGTCTTAGGAGTTTGGCTGTGAAAAAATGGTGGACAGAACACTGAACCAGGTGTTAGACACAGACTTGAGTTCTGGCTTTGCCACTTTCTATTCTGTAAACTTGGGCACCCTATTATTTCACCTTACCAAGTTTCCTCAAATGTAAAACAGAGATAAGAATAGCAAAAAGAAAAGAGATGAGTCACATGGCTGTGGTTAAGATTTAAAGACACATATGTAATAACTTAATAAAGAAATTAAAAAAAGATTTAATGAGATATTATCTGAGGATTGGAATCTGCATGTAGGTCATAGGACAGGAATTTTCCTCTGTAGCATACAACCCCTCTTCCTATATGTATGTATATCTATCTATCATCAATCATCTATCTATCTATCTATCTATCTATCTATCTATCTATCTATCTATCTATCTAATCCAGTGATGGCGAACCTATTACACGCGTGTCAGAGGTGACACGCAAACTCATTTTTTTGGTTGATTTTTCTTTGTTAAGTGGCATTTAAATATATAAAATAAATATCAAAAATAAAAGTCTTTGTTTTACTATGGTTGCAAATATCAAAAAATTTCTATATGTGACACGGCACCAGAGTTAAGTTAGGGTTTTTCAAAATGCTGACATGCTGAGCTCAAAAGGTTCGCCATCACTGTTAATCTGTCTATCTACACATTTTGGGGGAGGAGCGGTTGCCAGGGGCAAAATGTCTTAAAGTCTGGGAATGAAAATGGTATTTCAAAAGTCCTTTAGTTTTATAAATGCTATACCATCCATATATTTTGTTCATTTTGATATGTATGCATCTCATTTCAGCAATATATGTAGTGATTGTTATCGTGCTTCCAACATCGTACAGCCTGGGATTGAATGAGCAATGCCTCTTGTGTTCTTTAATGCCCAAGTTTAATTTTTTTTTAAATTTGTAAATAATGATTCAATGAAATAATTCCTGTAAAATGCTTAGTGGCTGCTCAGAAAATGTAGTTGATTTTTATAGCCCATAATACTATATAGAAGTACTTTCCAGAAAGAGCTCATGCTTTCCATGGAGAGCCCTGGGAAGATTCAGGTGTTTGAGTCATCTTCTTCCTCTTCCCTTTGACCGCTTAGTGGAAAGAGTTTTGCGTGTCTATTACCATTTTTTTCTATTCTTTTTTGTTTGATGGTTTACAGGTTTTCTATTTTTTCTTTTATTCTGTTTTGTTCACCAGCTTGCGTCATTTGTTTTGCCTAAAGATTTTGAAAAAATTTGTCTTATTTGGAGTATAGCATGAAACTCTTCTTTGTTAATGTGAGAATGCAGAAGGAGCTAATGAAATCCTACAGATTTTGGTGTTATGAAAAAAATCTTTGCAATTCTTCAGGTATTTATTGATGGAGGAGTATTTTTTTTTTTTCTGCTGTCAATACCTAGAAAAGTAAAGGGAGTTATCTGACTCTGGACAAGAATCTGTGGGAGAGGCTTTCCCTTCCCTGTAAATCATAAGTTTGAACCAATTCCCCAGATACAGCCGCATCTGTTATCAGAGTTCCCTCTGAAGCATCGTTTTCATTTACATGCCTCATGTCATTTTCTCCAGTGTTCTCATGATGTTTTGGATAACTCAGGCTATAGCAATTAAAATAAAATATGGCTGCTCACCATCACATTCTCATGTTTAACATAAAATCCCAATGCACAGACACAATTATAATTTCATATGATTGACCTGTTACTCATTCTAAATTATCTCCTATTCAGTTTCAGTGCAGTCTTTTAACTGAAAAGTTAAGCTGTGTTTACTTTGTATGTAAATGTTTTTAGAAGTAAAATAGACTAAAAGTCACCATCAGTTCCCACTTTATATTTATGTATATATTACAAAACTATATATATATATATATATGTATATATATATATATATATATATATATATATATATATATATATTTGATATATATTTATGGCCAAGAAAGTAGAGATACTTTGAAAGATTCATTTATTGTCTTTTTGCTTTTCTAATCTTACTAAAGGGCAATGTAAAAAGAGATAATTTATCACACATATTGATTTCTCAAAGCATCATGATTATGAGAACTCTCATGTTTTCATATTGAGACTATTTAAAAAATAGTTTGAAAATAGACAGGGGAAGGGACCAGGGACAACTTGGCCAGTTTGGTGCTTAGCGTAAGTGTTTCATACTGGATTTTACCAAGAGCTTAAGTGGGTAATGCCATACTACTTGACTGGCTTGTTTTATATCACATTTAGAAAAGTACCAACATCTGCCTTTTTCTTCTGAGTACTGTTCTTACATATCTTTATTTGTCCATCCCAAAGTTCATGTTGTTAGGATGGCCTCAGTTATTAGCATTTTTCATCATTTTATATTGTTTTGGAATGTTTTGGATCATATATTTGTCATTGAAATTTGCACATTTGTTAAAACTACTTTTATATATAGGATTTAAAATAATTATGGAGAAGTTTACACAAGCTAAAATATAGAGAAATAAGATCTTATATATAGGTATCAGGCATATCAGGAAGTTGTGAGTTGTGAGTTCTAATCTTCATTTTTCTAGGAATGGTGTTACTTTGGCATGAGCTATCTAAGCCAAATACATGACAGTTATTAATTTCAGTACCTATAATTCACTGTTAAACATATGAAAAATATTTCCTAGCGCTTATTATATGCCAAATACTGTATTAATCTCTTTAAATGCATTATCACATCTGATTGTCAAGATAACCTTGTTTGTGGTAGGTCTGATTATCTCCCTTTTACAAATGTGGAACCTAAGGCTTAGTTAAGTTTGACCTAGGTCAAACTGTTGACTGGAGTTCCTTTGACTAAAGCTGAGGCATTAGATTGAACTTGTTGGATTCTTCCAGGTTAAAAAAAAATACCGTATACTATCAATATTAGATTAGTGTGCCCTAGCTTAGGAGTTGGCAGTTGCTTTATTTTTGGGAGTTACTTTTGTTGACATCAAAGCCTTATGCCAATGAAGTCTTGTGGTATTAACTCCTTATTGATAACATCATGACATCTGTGTCAGCTTAGAAACCTTTTGATGAAGGTGAACAGAATGACCTGGTTGTGTATCCTTTAAAACTGGAAAACAGCCCTAACCAGTTTGGCTCAGTGGATAGAGCATCAGCCTGCGGACTCAAGGGTCCCAGGTTCGATTCTGGTCAAGGGCATGTACCTTGGTTGCAGGCACATCCCCAGTAGGGAGTGTGCAGGAGGCAGCTCATCGATGTTTCTAACTCTCTATCCCTCTCCCTTCCTCTCTGAAAAAAATCAATAAAAAATAAAAAAAAACTGGAAAACAACAACAACAAAATACAGCCACTAAAATAATGGCAAGAAATTGGATCAGAGAATATAGTAATATATCAAGTGATAATCTGTTTCCCTAGAAATTATTCATTGATTCCAACATACATAATTTCCCACTGAAATAAAATCATTCTTAAAAATGACATATAGTCTGTCTGTGTATGGTAGGGTTTGCCAATTTATGTGTTTTTAATTTTCTTTACTTATACATTAAAATTTCAAGATCAAGTATGGAACTCATCCTGTTTATGAAGCTTTTTTTTTTTTGGTTGACTATTATTTTGGTTCCTACAATTTTCAACAATTGTCAGCACTTACAAAGGATGCATCTTAATTGACAGAGTGGGTATGGTAATATCTTTTTCCTTAAAGCGTCCTGTCATTAACAAATAATAACAATAAAACTTCTATGTATATATTTCCAGACCCTTTCTCATTTTATGTGTATAGATGTATGTATACTTTTCTATATTTATAAAAATGTAGCATATTATAGGTGCTGTTTTGAAACTTTCCAGTTTTCACTTCATACTATGTCATGAATATTATTCCGTGTAAAACAAATATTCATCAGTGTTTCTTTTAAAGACTTTTTTATTTGGAGATAACTGTAGACTCACATTCAGTTGTAAGAAATAATATAGGAAGATCCTTTATATGCTTCACCCAGTTTCCCCCATTGTTAAATAATATCTTGCATAACTATAGCATAACCAGGAAATTTACCTTACCCAATGACCTTATTCAGAATTTCAGTTTTACATTGACTGTGTGTGTGTAGTTCTGTGCAATTTTATCACATAATGTAGATTGATGTGAACACCACCACATTCAGATACAGAAAAGTTTCATTATAGGAATCTCTCATGGTACCTTTTTATAGTCACAGACACCTTCCTCCTTCCCCATCTCTAAGCCCTGGCAACCTCTAAACTGTTCTCTATCTCTACGATTATGTAATTTAAAAACATTATTAAGTGCCATTTTAAATAGATGCTTAGAAAATTTTTTCTATAAATGTCCTGACATTTATTTTAACAAACGACTTTTTTTTGACATTTAAGGTTATCAGTTTTTCACTTTTATAAGCTAATGCTTTGATGAACATGTTGTATCTAAATCTTTTGTACATATTTAATTATTTCCTCAGGATAAATACTAGAACTGTAATTGTGGCTTTGAATTTTTAGAGGATGGTTCAGTAACACTTCTGATTTTTATAGATGAATTGCCTTAAGGAAAGTTTGCCAATCTATATTCTCACCAGCAGAGTATGAAAACGCTTATTTCCCCATAGTCCTTCAACATTGGCTATGAATGTCTTATTCTTAATTACTGTCAACTTGATAGCCAAAAAAATATTTCCTTGTTTGAACTTGCATTTTCAGATCATAAATGAGATTGACTAGATAACTTTCCCTGTTGAAATCTCAAACAAAAGGTAATATATAAAAAAGTTATAGCACCTACTGTGAAAAATAGCAGACTGGGGAAAAAAGGAAAATGGAGTGGGAGTATTTGCAACTCATAACACGACTAATTACATAAAAAGAGTACTTTTAAATTTTATATGAATAATATCAGTATCTCTATAGATAACTAGGTAGATAATTTAAACAGGCAAGTGAATATTCAAATAGTCAATAAACTGTTGGGAAAATATATTTTCTTATGAAGAATCAAATGCAAAATAAACTAATAATTAAAAATCATTAAATTAAAAGAGCCATAGCTAATTGTTGATGAAATTGTATTCAGTCGATATGTATAAACAACACTTTGGCAACGTAATATGACAGTTTGTACAGTGCTCAGAATTGTAAATATGTTCATTCCCTTAGACTACACATCTGAGAATTTATTCTGAGAAAATCTTTTAACACAGGTGAAAAGCTACAAGGGTGACATCTATTTTAAAGTTGCTTGCCATAGTAAAATTTGAAAATAATATAAGTGCTATATATTAAAGAACACCAACATCTCAAAGAAGGCTGGATAACTGGTGAAGTAGGCAGTCTTACAGTGTGGCCCCAGGATCTCGTCCACAGATTTCTTTTTTATTATACATATCTTACATGCAAATGAAGTATATGTGTGTGTACATATGTGTTTTTATTTATTTCAGTGAACAATAATAAAGTGAATGGCATGTATGTATGACCCAGCTAAAGAAAAAGAATATTACCAGTACCTTAAGAAGCTCCCCTTCTTTTCCCACAGATGTAACCATTATGGTAAATTGTATTAATTGTTCTCTTGTTGTTGTGTGTTTTTTTTAAAATACATTTTATTGATTTTTTACAGAGAAGAAAGGAGAGGGATAGAGAGTTAGAAACATCGATCAGCTGCCTCCTCCTGCACACTCCCTACTGGGGGTGTGCCCGCAACCAAGGTACATGCCTTTGACTGGAATCGAACCTGGGACCCTTCAGTCTGCAGGCCGACGCTCTATCCACTGAGCCAAACCAGTCAGGGCTCCCTTGTTGTTTTTTAATATATTTTTATTGATTTCAGGGAGAGGAAGGGAGAGGGAGAGAGAGATTTAAACATCAATATTTATAGAATAAAACTTTCATTAAGACAATTGAATTGATAGTTTTCTCGATCTAGGTAAAAACTAGAATAATAAATCTCTGCTTTCCAAGGGATTTTATTTGGTAGGTCCAATCTTTCATTAGCTATCTAAAATTTGGTATTACATTTCATTTTTTAAACTTTTTGTTATGGGAAATTTCAAACGTTTCAAAATGGAGAGATTAATAATAACCCCCCATGTACTGGTATCCCAGTTATCAATTTATGGCTTATCATGTTTTCTTTATACTCTCTACTTTCTCATTTCACATCTAACCCTGGATTTTTTAA
Organism: Myotis myotis; assembly: GCF_014108235.1. Taxonomy (NCBI): domain Eukaryota; kingdom Metazoa; phylum Chordata; class Mammalia; order Chiroptera; family Vespertilionidae; genus Myotis; species Myotis myotis. The sequence goes on along the minus strand of NW_023416346.1, from coordinate 102,633,959 downwards.
GCAAATCCCAGATATATCATTCCTTCCTGTTTTAATCTTAATTTTTTCACATTTCTATGCTACTTCAATTTATTTATTTTTCAGTTTATTTTTATTGAAATATAATTGACATACTCTATCCTCTTCATTTCAGGTTTATATCATAGTGGTTCAATATTTATATTGATAGAGAAATGATCCCCATGATTAGTATCATTACCATGTCACCATACGAAGTTCTTACAATATCATTGACTATATTCCTTATGCTGTACTTTATATCCCCATGACTTACGTCTTTTATACTGGGAGATTGTATGTCTTAATCCCCTTCACTTATTTTACAAGCCTCCCTAACTGCTTCCCTGTCTAGTAACCACCAGTTTGTTTCCTGTACCTATGAGTCAGTTTTCAATTTTGTTTGTTCTATATTTTAAACTTCACATGTAAGTGAAATCACATGGTATTCTTTTTCTCTGACTTAATTTCACTTAGCATAATATTCTGCATGTCCATCCATGTTGTTGAAAATGGCAAGATTTTATTGTTTTATGGCTATTATTCCATTGTATACTCTATGCTACATCTTCATTATCCATTCATCTGTTGATAGATACTTAGGTTGCTTCTATAGTTTGACTATGTAAAAGTCAAACTATAGTTTGACTATGTAAAAGTTGCTTCTATAGTTTGACTATATGTAAAAGGCTAATATGCTAAGTGTCCCTCTGCCTATCCGACCGGTTGCTATGATGTGCACTGACTACCAGGGTGCAGATGCTCAGCGCAGGAGCTGCCCAGCTGCAGTGACTTGGCAGTGGTGGTTCTCGGGTGATGCACCCTGAAACCAGAGAGGAGGGAGCTCGATTCCTGGTGGGGCCACATGATTCCACCTTTGGTCGTGGGTTATGTTGTTGCTGGGGCATTATCAGCCCTGGATCCAGTTTACTGCACGCTTGCATTTACATTCCACACCCTGTACAACAGCAACTTTGCAGAGTGCCCTCTCGCACTCTGGGACCCCTTGGGGGATGTTGAAGAGCTGGTTTCGGCTCGATCCCTACAGGCCATGCCAAGGGACCCCACCTGCCGGAGGAACCCCGCTCACTCCATAGATGGTGGGGAGGGACTGAGGGAGGTTGGATCCAGGGTGTGTCTGGCCCATCTCGCCAGTCCCGCCACGCCGGCCACCTTCTAATTAATTTCCTTTCAATGTGCATGAATCCGTGCACCGGGTCACTAGTTATAAATAATGGTGCAATGTACATAGGGGTGCATATATCTCTTCAGATTAATGTTTTTTTTTTCTTTGTATAAATACCCCAAAGTAGACTTGATAAATCATATAGTAGTTCTATTTTTAATTTTTGAGGAACCTCCATAGTTGCTGCACTAATATACATTTCCACCAACAGTGCATGAGGGTTCCCTTTTCTCTCCATCTTCATCAACACTTGTTATTTGTTTGTCTTCTTTTTTTTTTTTTTTTTTTAGTATCTATTTTTTTTTAATTAAATCTTTATTGTTCAGATTATTACATTTGTTCCTCTTTTTTCCCCCCATAACTCCCCTCCTCCCAGTTCCCGCCCCACCCTCCGCCCTCAGTCCCCACCCACTGTCCTCATCCATAGGTGCACGATTTTTGTCCAGTCTCTTCCCGCATCTCCCACACCCCTTTCCCCTCCAAGAATAGTCAGTCCATTCCCTTTCTATGTCCCTGATTCTATTATAATCACCAGTTCATTCTGTTCATCAGATTATTTATTCACTTGATTCTTAGATTCACTTGTTGATAGATGCATATTTGTTGTTCATAATTTGTATCTTTACCTTTTTCTTCCTCTTCCTCTTCTTAAAGGATACCTTTCAGCATTTCATATAATCCTGGTTTGGTGGTGATGAACTCCTTTAGCTTTTCCTTATCTGTGAAGCTCTTTATCTGACCTTCCATTCTGAATGATAGCTTTGCTGGATAAAGTAATCTTGGTTGTAGGTTCTTGGTATTCATCACTTTGAATATTTCTTGCCACTCCCTTCTGGCCTGCAAAGTTTCTGTTGAGAAATCAACTGACAGTCGTATGGGTATTCCCTTGTAGGTAACTGAGTTTCTTTCTCTTGCTGTTTTTAAGATTCTCTCTTTATCTTTTGCTCCTGGCATTTTAATTATGATGTGTCTTGGTGTGGTCCTCTTTGGATTCCTTTTGTTTGGGGTTCTCCACGTTTCTTGGACCTGTAAGTCCATTTCTTTCACCAGGTGGGGGAAGTTTTCTGTCATTATTTCTTCAAATACGTTTTCAATATCTTGGTCTCTCTCATCTTCTGGCACCCCTATAATTCTGATGTTGGTACGCTTGAAGCTGTCCCAGAGGCACCTTACACTATCCTCGCATTTTTGGATTCTTTTTTCATTTTGCTTTTCCGGTTGGGTGTTTTTTGCTTTTTCGCATTTCAAATCATTGCCTTGATTCTTGCGCTCCTCTGGTCTGCTGTCGGGAGTCTGTATAATATTCGTTATTTCAGTCCGTGTATGCTTAATTTCTAGTTGGTTCCCCAATATAACATCAAGGGTCTCATTAGTTTTCTTGTAGATCTCATTAAGTTTATCGGCGGCTTCTAAACAGTTCTTGAGAGACCTTAAAAGTGTGGTTCTGAACTGTATATCTTCCATTGACAAATTTGTCCTGTTTCTTTGTCTCCGCATTTTGTTATGCTTCCTTGGTGCACCCCCTAGTGGTCTTTGTGCGCAGTCTTATAGTTAAACCTTGATTGTTGTAGCTAATACCAGGGAGGGTTTGACCTCCAGGTCAAGTGGCTATGAGAATCAGCTGTGTCTGCAGTGAGAGAACTTCTGTCCTCTAGGGAGGTGCTAATCTAGCCTTTGCCTGAGGCTATCCGGCAAATGCCTCTGTGCAGGGCTTGGGCGGGTCGGGTCGCACAGGATCAACAGGGTGGGCCGGAGAGAGCAGTTATGGCGGCTCTCAGTCCTGTCCCCAGGGGCTCTGCCTCTCTGAGTCCCAGCACCCGCTGCAAACCTCGGAGGGAAAGCTGCACTCGCTCTGACCGAAGCCAGACAGTCCCGCTTCTCCCGTTTGAGTCTGCTGTATCTGGAGCTCAGAGTCTGCGACTCCCTCCCGATTGAAAACGCCAACCGCGCCCTCTGCCGCCAGCCCGCTCCGCGCACTCCGCACCTCAGAATTTGACTTCAGCACTGCGCCTCCTCTGAGTGTCCGTATGCATTTCTCTTTCCTCCTAGTTGTAGGACTTCCACTCAGCTAGCGTTCCTGTGGTTCTGGGTGATGTCCATTCCGTTTTTTAGTTTCGCTTTTGAAGTAGTTGTTCAAGGCAGCAAACTCTGGCGTTAACCTATGCCGCCATCTTGGTTCTCCTATATTAGTATCTCTGTTTGTCTTTTTGAGGTGATATCTCATTATGATGTTGATTTGCATTTCTCTGATGATTAGTGATGTTGAGACTATTTTTTAATTGTTTTTTTAATATATATTTTGGATATTAACCTCTTATTGGATGTATGATTTACAAATACCTTTTCCAATTTAGTAGGTTGCCTTTTCATTTTGTTGATAGTTTCCTTCACTGTGCACAAGTTTTTTAGTTCGATATAGTTCAATTTATTTTTGCTTTTGTTGCCCTTGTCTGAGGAGACTTTCAAAAAATATCTAACACCAATTTTAAAGAGCTTACAGCCTATGTTTTCTTATAAAAGGTTTATGGTTTTAGGTCTTACATTAAAGTCTGTAATCCATTTTGAGTTTATTTATGTATATGGTATAATATAGTGGTCCAGTTTCATTATTTTGTTTGTACTTCTCCAGTTTCCTCAACACCATTTATTAAAGAATCTGTTTTTTTCCCCACTGTATAATCATGTCTCCTTTGACATACATTACTTTTCTATATGTATGTGGATTTATTTCTGTGCTCTATTTCATTGATATATCTGTCTCTTTTTGTACCAGTACCATACTGTTTTGATTACTATAGCTTTGTAATATAGTTTTAAATCCAGGAGTTTGATACCTCCCGCTTTGTTCTTCCTATATATTTCTTTGGTTATTTGAAGTCTTTAGTGGTTCCACACAAATGTAGGATTCTTTGTTCTAGTTCTTTAAAAAATGCCATTGGTATTTTGATGGGAATTGCATTGAATCTGTAGATTGCTTTGGGTAGTGTGGATATATAGCAATATTAATTTTTCCAGTCCATGAGTTTGGTAGGTATATCTTTCCATTTATTTGTGTTGTCTTCAGTTTTTATCATCAGTGCCTTATTCGGAGTACAGGTCTTCCACCTCCTTGATTAAATTTATTCCTACGTATTTTATTCTTTCTGATGCAATTGTAAATAGGATTGTTTTCTTAGTTTCACTTTCTGGTAGCTTGTTATTAATGTATAGAAACACACTAATTTCTGTTAATTTTGTATCTTGTGACTTTACTGAATTCATTTATTCTAATAGTTTTGTGGGGTTTTTTTTGAGTCCTTGGGGTTTTCTGCATATACTAACATCATCTATTATTAGTGACAGTTTTAGTTATTCCTTTCTAATTTACATGCCTTTTATTTCTTTTTCTTGCTTCCATGGCTTTAGTGGGCATTGCAAGGAGGTTCCATGGTGTCATGCTGGGGCTGGAATTGAGACAGGCACAGCCCAGGGTTTCATGTGCATGTCTCCCTTGGACTAACTTGGCAGGCCAGCTGGAGATGGTGCAGATGTGGTGGTGGTGGTGGTGGGGGGTGATATTCAGCATGCACTGAGCAGGAATGATGTTGGTGGGTTTGCTGGGGCTGGAGCAGGCATGTGTTGGGGCGTCTCAGAGCTGCCTTGGCCAAAATGCTGGAGCAAGAGCAAACATGGGCCAGGGTGCTCCAGGGTATGCTAAACCAGGCCGCCTTTGTGCAAAGGCTGAATCTGGTGCAGACTGGGGGGTCTGGAGCTAGGGGCCATGTGGTGTGGGGCTGCCTTAGCAGGATGCCTGGGCCGCTTTGGTGGGTGGCTGGTGTTAGAAATAAGGTGAGCCTCAAAACCAGGGATCCTGGTCAAACACATAGGATACTTGGGAGCCAGACAGCAAGGCAAATATCTTTACTTCTGCAGAAGGGTGCATACCATTGCAGGGTCTGGCAGCACGTACATTGAGCAGGGGGTCCACTCAGGGTTTTATGCCTTTTGCATGTCATCTGTCCCTCACTATTGATTGGTCAGAGCTTAGGCTCACAGTCTTGCAGGATTGTCTAATTTAAAGGAAAAAGAGAGGGGTTGACCTTTGCCATTTCAAAATGGCAGCCTGCAGGGGAGCTGCAAGCCATGCTAGCAAAAATGGCTGCTGCCAAGTCATGCTAGCCAAAATGGTGGCTACCAGGTCACATGGGTAAAAATGGCAGCTGCCTAAATTCCCTTCTTTAATAGAAAAGATTACTTATTTATGTTGTGCCCAGATTTCAAGGTTCCCAAAAAGCCCATCAGGGAGCCAGCGAGTCCGATGCAAAAGCAAAGAGTCCTTCATTTCAAACCTAGGTTTGGCTCCCCTACCCCCCCTTACTGGCACAGCAGCAGGTGGCAGAGAGAGGGAAAACCCTGTGTGGAGAGAGGTTTTATAGGGGGTTGGGGTAAGGGGAGGAGAAAGGACTGTGGGCCCTGCCGATTGGCCAGGCGCGAGTCGGTGTCTCATTACACAGGATGTGGTCATAGTGATGGCGTGCACTTCCCTTGACTATCATTGGCCAGTCCAGAGAAATCCTGGGCGTGGCCAGGAGCGGCTTGGCTTCTAGGAAGAAGCCTTGCTGAGCACATGGCCAAGGTAAGATGGAGGGCATAGCCCTTACCCTGGGTCAAGGTGGAAGGCATAGCCCTTACCCTGGGGCAAGGTGGAGGGCGTAGTCCTCGCCCTTTCAGTTTACTCTCACAATTCCCCCCTTTTCTTATTTAACTCTTCAAACTCAGCTAACAATAGTTGACTTTCATGTTCTGCAGTGTCTAGGAGAAGGAGATTACTCCTTTCTTCAAACTCGGTCAGCATTAGCTGACTTTCATATTCTGTAGTGTCTCGGAGAAGATTATTTTGCTGTTTGGTCAATGTGGTTTCAGTTATCCTTTGGATAAGACCTTTCATACATGGGAGGATATAACATCCCATTACTTAACTCCTAACTCGATTATCAAAGAGGTGAATATAGATACCATCATTCCCTTCCGTTTTCTGAACCATTGCTCTAGTAAATCAGAAAAAGGCTCTTCAATTTCAGGATTCTCAGCTAATTCATTAGCTAGAGTTGTTTATCCCTGTAGGGCCTTAGTAATGGTTCCATCTGGAGCTGTGTTGTCAGGGATGAATGTACAACATTGGCCCCCACAACATTACACAAACTCTTCTCTTCCTTTTTCTGCCAGAATCATATCCAAAGCCAACCTCTTCTCCCAGGTCATCCTGCTGCTGACATCTAGCTGTTCACTATACCTCTAACTGCGTCTCAAGTGTAGTTAACAAGCCTTTGCTGGTTCTAGAAAATGTAATTAATCTGCCACATTCTTGTTCACAGTGGGCCATCAGCACAGGACAGACTCAAACCCTGCGGCAATCTGATTTCTAGCCTTAAACTCCTTGGCAGCCCTCCTGAAACCCCAATGGGATCTGTGTGCATACGGGGATCAAAGGAACCACCTGGACTCTCTCTCCTCTTCCCAGTCTGTCCATTGAAAAAGGTTTATGATATGCCAAAGAAAAGGGATAGCCAATTGTATCAAAACACAAGTTCCACTCCATTTGCTGGGCAAGTTCACAAGTCAGGGTCCCCCATGACACCACCAGACATCAGCATGGTGTATCGACAGTGCAGCATGATTGGCTTCTGAGGATACTCCCGCATTTACTCATCCGGATAAATTTCTCATAAACTCCAAGCACTGTCCCCCCACCACCCCACCTTGAGAGGCAGGAGGTATAGTTTACATCGGAGGACTGGGCCGGATCGTTTTGGGGGTCCTTGCGAGAGTCTTACAGGAAGCGTTTCCCCAGGCGGTTTCCTCCTGGTACAAGGCAAGCACATATTCCATCCCGTTACTGTCCGAGGTCCATCCAAATGGGAATGGGACCACTTGGGCCTCTAGCCTTCCTGCCGCGCAAGCATTAACAGTCGCTTTTATTTAGGGCGCATACAGAATATTTAATCCATTCCACCCAGGCTTTCGTTCCCTTATATCCTACTTCTATTTGCATGGTAGTGGCAGTGGCTTAGGGCCGTGGTTAGCAAACTGTGGCTCACGAGCCACATGCGGCTCTTTGGCCCCTTGCGTGTGGCTCTTCCTAAGCCTTAGGAGTACCCTAATTAAGTTAATAACAATGTACCTACCTATATAGTTTAAGTTTAAAAAATTTGGCTCACAAAAGAAATTTCAATTGTTGTACTGTTGATCTTTGGCTCTGTTGACTAATGAGTTTGCTGACCACGGGAGGGGATCTTGTCCTGTGGCATCGACTCCTAAATCTAGTCCTAGCCAATCTTTTGACCTAAAGGCTGAAATATCCAAGTCATTCAAGTTACCTATAATCAATAACTTAACTGGGTAAGCATGATCCACATTTCTCCAGTCCACATTGTAACCCCCTGCAATTTTCCAGAACCCTAAAGCAAATAGAGCCCAGTACATGCTGGTTATTAAGAAAGCTCACAGTTTTTAGCATCATTTTCAAGGGGATAGATATGTCCCGGTATGGCTGTTCAAGTTGAAGTGTGTCCGCCCTTAACCTGTGTGTGATGGGTCCAACCTCCCTCTGCAGTCTGAATAGCAGTCTCTGTGGTAAGCAAGACAGGTAAGGTCCTTCCCAGGAAAGTTCCAACTTGCTTCCCTTCCAAGTCTTCATTAGAACAAATGTAGTTGATGGTGATGAACCGGAAACTCAAGAAGGCCTTGGGTCAGGGGGCCTTCTAACCTGAGAGAGTTAAAGTAAAAAGAGATACCCAGTACATAGTTCTTAAGAAATTGGTCCCTAGTTTCCATTGTAGGTAGATCCTGAGGCATTCCAGGGCCTATTGCAATCACCTACAGCCAACTCTAGATAAAAAACAAACAAACAACAAACACAAACTTTTATTAAAATTCAAACCCTAGGAAGGTGTCAAACTTGATTTTACCAAAAGATTATATATAACTAATTGGATTTCTGCTATCAGTTTCCTTGAGTACTTTGACATAAGCTATTTACCCTCTGTTTAGGGAGGCAAAATACAAATCATTTACTCTTAAGAGTCCTGGTTTAGGGAAGACAGAGTTTTCTAGATGGTTGCAAACTGCTGTTTACATATCTCAGTTTCCCTGTTCTGCTTGTCCTAGCTTACTGGCCTGTATCATTTAATTAATTTCCTTTTAACATTTCTCTTTTCCTTCTTATCACATACGCAACCTTCACAAATTTCACACTTCCAAATTAGCTTTCAAACCTTCTTTCTATGTCCTTCAAAAATGTATAACCATGTCTTAGACCTTCCATTAAGTATAATTCTTCACTTTTAGAAACCTTAATTTTTCAAAACAGCATTTCTTAGATTAACATTTATGAACATACTTTAAATGCACTTTTACTTTCAAGAAAATATACCTTCAACAAAGTACAAGAGACCTTCTGTAATAAAAACTAAGAGCAGGCAAATTAAAACTTGTGTAGCAGTTAATGTTTCAGTTTTGTTTTTTTTAAAAAAATATTTAGGTGTTTACCATTTAACCCAGCAATGCTCCAAAGCCTTTAAGTTAATTAAGAAAATTATGGGAGCAGGCTTGGATTTAAACTGCTATATTCTTCCTTAGAGATAACATCTAAGGTTACTGCTGCAGCTTCTGTTTCTGACCCTCCAGGCCAGCCCTAGGTTGCTTGTTCTACAATTGTGAACATCATGTTAGTTTTCTGTTTTTGCCTTCCTTACTTATATGTACATAGATTTTCTGAGCATCTTTTAACAGCTTTTCTGCACTTCTATTCTTCCAGTTCTCTACCTTTGCAGTTTTCTTGAAATTTCAGGCCAACTAGTGGCAACAAATGTAATTTTGAATATTTCTTGGCCCAACAGGTCCTCAGGGTCTGGCCCAGAGTACTTTCTCATTTGATCTTTTAGTCTTGGTAAAATTCGTAAGGCCCTTCATTGCTTTGCTGAATATTGAAGGCCTTATTTAGGTTCTGAGTCTCACTGGGGCTCCTGGGTTTGGAAATCTTACATCTGCTGGAAGCACACTAGGGCAAGCCAGGTGCTCCCTTTCCCAGATAGCCATAGCTGACTTTCAGATCACTCCCCCTTTGTTGAGTCTAGCTGGTCAGCTGAGTCTTCCAACAGAGGTTTTAACTCTCTCTCTTTTTTTTTTTTTTTTTTACTGCTCCAACTCCTTTCACAGCCTAGAAAAGCTGGTTTCTGATGGCACAATGGCCTCATAGCAGTTGGAGCCTTATCAAGATAGCTCTCCTGAGGGGGAGGCTGGGATTGTAAATCGTCACCTTGGCTGTTCCCTCAGATCGTCCCTGGGTTGCATAGGGAGGGGAAGGCAGGACAAGGGTCTCATTCCTGTCTGCCCTTGTTCTCTTTTAGGCTTCTCTGCCTTTATAGGGAGAAAGAGGACTGACCCCTTCCTCCAACAGAGAGCACAGTCAGTCTCCTCTTGAGTGACTGGACTTTCATTATTAACATATTTATAATTATTACTGAAAAGGTTTATCTAAATTCTTCATTTTAGTTATATCTATTTATTATATCTTAACAACTTTGAGATTTTTAAAGCCAGTTATTACCTAAAGCATTTTCTTGACTAATTTTGTAACAGGGATAACTCAATGTGAAAGTACCATTTTATTTGAATTATGCTGTTAACTATGATTGCTCTTTCTATTCAAAGAAAGGACACGCTAACCTGGCTGGGAGTTGTATGCCTCCAGGACCAGCCTTGGAATGTGGCCCATCCTCATTCAATAACCCCCTATTCTCTTGCTGCCATGCCCCCAAGGCCAGTCTTAGTTCTGCCTCAGCTGGCCTGCACGGGTTTGTGACGTCACAAGCAGGCAGAGGCCACCCCCTTCCATCCCGATCCTGTTCCGATCCCATTCTGGTCCTGTCCTGGTCCCATTCTGGTCCTGTCCCGGTTAATACCAATGCTGACAACTGGATGTATAATGGACATGATGTCAGGTGGGGTTTTGCAAATTTCTCTACCCTGCCAAGTTTGGCCAATACCCAAATACTGCTTCCCATTCTGCCGCTTGGAAATCTTGGGCTTTTTTCCTTTTCCCTCCCGCCTTGCCTCAGGTGGCGAAGATAATGGTTTGTTAGGCTTGGAATTAGCTGGCCTTTATTTTAAACTTCCCTGGGTTGTAACCTTTACAAATTTTACACTTTTAAGAAATCTTAGAATCTGAAAATTTTAACCCAGCACAGAAAATCATAAATTAGGGAAGAGCAAATTAAAGTCCCTACTTTACAGACATAAAGACAGAAATATTACTAGCTAAGTGTTTCTGGAGATCCAATACCCTGCCAGGGAGAGCAGGATGAATCCCCAAGAATAAGGATTCTTGGCAGCTGCTTGGACTTTCTTGCAATCTCTGTCACAGGTTCAGCATCACCACACACAACTGGGCTTCCCCCAAAGTGGGATTTGCCCCATCTTTAAACAAATTAAACAAAAAACAAAGAGACATAAAACATCAAGAAACACTCTCATACAGGTGCGCACAACACTAAAAGTTTACACCTAGAGCAATGTCTCTGTCCCTGGCTCAGGAACTTGCCTCTCCAGAACCTCAGTATTCTTCCAATGGACTATTTCGGGGTATGTATTCCCTAGGCCTAGAATTTCTGTTTCCCATCCTCAGCAGGTCCCTTGTGACCATGTACTCAACCCTCCATGTTGGAGATTTCTCGTACTCCCCAAGATCTGCTTCATCCCTCTCTGACTGCTTCCCTTGCAGGAGAATGGAACCGCAGATCAGAACTCCGCACTTGCTTTATGTCTAAGACACATCCCAGTCACATATGCCCGACCTCTGAGGATACCCAATCACCAATGTAGTACCCAGTCCAATTTCCCACCTTGGCTCATGCATGAGGTTACCTGATTGCCGTGGGTCTTGCTTGGGCCCTTCCTGCATTGCTGACTGACTCTTGATCCCGAGCTCATAATCGGCCGAGGGGTAATGGCTGTCCCTCCTCACTAAGGCTGCCACAACTTAGCAGCGGGGCGCACCTCCTCAGGTGAAGAGTCCAATTTCTCTGTGGTGACAAACGGTATCCCGGATGTGCCACCAAATTGTTAGAAACAAGGTGAGCCCCCCAAGTCAGGGGTCCTGGTAGAACACAAAACATACTTGGGAGCCAGGCAGCAAGGCAGATATCTTTACTACTACATAGAAGGGTGCACGCACATGGTCTGGAAGCATGCGCACAACGAACAGGCAGTCTGCTCGACCTTATAATCCCTGATGCATGTGACCTGTCCCTTGCTCTTGATCGGAGCTCAGGTGCACAGTCTTTTGCAATTGGCTAATTCAAAGGAAGGGATTGGCTTTTGCTGTTTCAAGATGGCGTCCCCCAGGAGAACTGCAAGCCATGCAGCCAACATGGCAGCTGCCAAGTCATGTAGTCCAAAATGGAGGCTGTCTAAACTGTTCTTTGACAGAAAAGATGATTTATTTATTCTCATAGTTCTTCCCTTTTCTTTATTTAAATTCTTTTCTTCAGACTCAGCCGACATTCATTGACTTTCATGCTCTACAGTGTCTAGGAGAAGACCAACTTGCTGTTTGGTCAATGCAGTTTCAATTAGCCCTGGAATAAGATGACCCCCCTATCCCCAGACATGGGATGATGTGACATCCCATTACGGTAGCTCCTAATCAAAGGGGTGAATGTGGACACCATTGCTCTAGTGCATCAGAGAAAGGACCCTTGATCCCAGCTTCCAGCTCACTTATCACTAAAGCTGCCAATGCCTTAGGGCAGTGGTTCTCAACCTTCCTAATGCCATGACCCTTTAATACAGTTCCTCATGTTGTGGTGACCCCCAATTTCATTGTTACAAATTGAGCATAATTAAAGCATAGTGATTAATCACAAAAACAATATGTAATTATATATGTGTTTTCTGATGGCCTTAGGCGACCCCTGTGAAAGCGTCGTTTGATCCCCAAAGGGGTCGCGACCTACAGGTTGAGAACCACTGCGTTAGGGCCTCCTTAATGGTCCGTGTGCTGTTTTGTCAGGGATGAATGTACAGCACTGGCCCCCAACATTACACATATTCCTCCTTTTCCTGCCAGAATCATATCCAAGGCCAACTTGTTCTCCCAGGTCATCGTGCTGCTGGCATCTAGCTGTTTAGCTATCCCTTTAACTACATCTTGAGTATAGTTAACAAGCCTTTGATGGTTGTAGTAAATATGATTAATCCAGTCTCCTCCTCCCCCACTGCTGTTCACAGTGGGCTACCGGAACAGGACAGATTCAAATCATGCAGCAATCTGATTTCTAGCCTTAAACTCCTTGGCAGCCCTCCTGAAACCCCAATGGGATCTGTGTGTATACGGGGATCAAAGGAACCACCTGGACTCTCTCTCCTCTTTCCAGTCTGTCCATTGAAAAAGGTTTACGATATGCCAAAGAATATCGTAATAGCCAATTGTATCAGAGCACAAGTTCCACTCCATTTGCTGGGCAAGGCCACAAGTCAGGGTCCCCCATGACACCAGACATTAGCACGGGGTATCAACAGTGCAGCATGACGGGCTTCTGAGGATACTCCGCCATTTATGCATCCAGAAAAATTTCTCATAAACTCTGAGTACTGCCCCCCCCCCCCCATTTGAGAAGCAGAAGGTATAGTTTACGTCAGAGGCCTGGGGCCAGGTCGTTTTGGGGGATCCTTGCTCTTTACCTTTGTTGGATAGGAACAATAGGGAGAGAGTCTCACAGGAAGTGTTTCCCTAGGTGGTTTCCTTCTGATACAGGGCAAGCACATATTCCATCCTGTTACTATCTGAGGTCCATACGAATGGAAATGGGAGCACTTGAGCCTCTAGCCTTCTTGCCATGCAAGCATAACAGTCGCTTTTATTTAGGGTGAGTACAGAATATTTAATCCATTCCACCCAGGCATCTGTTTCCTTATATTCTACTTCTATTTGCATGGTGGTGGCAGTGGCAATGTCTTTGGGTGGGGCTACCAGTCTCAGAGCAAACCTTCCTAGGGGATCTTGTCCTGTGACATCTACTCTTAAACCTAATCCTAGCCAATCTTTTGGCCTAAATGCTGAAATATCCAAGTCATTCAAGTTATCTATAATCAATAACTTAACTGGGTAAGCATGACCCGGATTGTACACATTGTAAGCCTCTGCAATTTGCCAGAGTCCTAAAGCAAATAGAGAGCTTCCTGTTTCTTTAGTGTTAATTTCAAGGGTATATGTCCTAGTATGGCATTGCAAGTTGAGGTTTCTCCACCTGGAGAAGCTGGTGGTCTACCCTAACACAGGCATGATGGGTCCAGCCTCATTCCACAGTCTGAACAGTGGTCTTAGTGGTAAGCAAGACAAGGTAGGGCCCTTCCCAAGAGGTTCCAACTTGTTTTTCCTACAAGTCTTGATTAGAACGTACCTAGTCTCCTGGTTGATGGTGATGGGACAGGAGGTCTTCTAATCTGAGAGACATTAAAGTAGAAGAGATACCCAGTACATAGTTTTTAAGAAATTGGTCCCTAGACTCCGTTATAAGACGATTCCAAGGCCTATTGGAATCACTTAAAGCCAATTCTAGTTAAAGAAAAAGTTTAACTCCATTTATCCTTGGGTGTGGTCAATAAATGACACTAATTGGATTTCTGATATCTGTCTCCCTGGGTACTTGCCCTCTGGTTGGGGAGGCAAAATGCAAATCATTTACCCTTAAGTATCCTTGGTTTAGGGAAGATAGGATTTACTAGTTAGCTTCAGATTGCTGTTTAACCATCTCAGTTTCCCTGTTCTAGTTATCCAATTAATTAGAATTAACATTCCTCAGTTTAGCAATACATTGACATATTTAAGAGATATCCTATCTAATAAAGAGGTAATATGCAAATTGACCATCACTCTAACACACAAGATGGCCAACCCCTGTGGACACAAGATGGCCACCACAGATGGCTGGCAGGGGAGGGCAGTTGGGAAGGACTAGGCCTGAAAGGTAAGGCAGTTGGGGGCAATCAGGCCTGCAGGGGAGGGCAGTTGGGGGGGACCAGGCCTGCAGGGGAGGGCAGTTGGGGGGAACCAGGCCTACAGGGGAGGGCAGTTGGGGGGGACCAGGCCAGCAGGGGAGGGCAGTTGGGGGGGACCAGGCCTGCAGGGGAGGGCAGTTGGGGGGAACCAGGCCAGCAGGGGAGGGCAGTTGTGGGGGACCAGGCCTGCAGGGGAGGGCAGTTGGGGGGAACCAGGCCAGCAGGGGAGGGCAGTTGGGAGGAACCAGGCCAGCAGGGGAGGGCAGTTGGGAGGACCAGGCCAGCAGGGGAGGGCTGTTGAGGGGAACCAGGCCTGCAGGGGAGGGCAGTTGGGGGGGACCAGGCCTACAGGGGAGGGCTGTTGAGGGGAACCAGGCCTGCAGGGGAGGGCAGTTGGTGGGAACCAGGCCTGCAAGGGAGGGCAGTTGGGAGGACCAGGCCAGCAGGGGGGGGCTGTTGAGGGGAACCAGGCCAGCAAGGGAGGGCAGTTGGGGGGGACCAGGCCTGCAGGGAGGGCAGTTAGAGGCAATTGGGCTGGTAAGGGAGAGCAGTTAGTGGTGACCAGGCTGGCAAGGTAAGGAAGTTAGGTGGGACCGGGCCAGCAGGGGTGGTAAGTTGGGGGCAACCAGGCCTACAGGGGAGGACAGTTGCGGGCAACCAGGCTGGCAAGTGAGGGCAGTTAGGGGTGACCAGTCTGGCAGGGGAGGGCAGTTAGGGGCTATCGGGCCGGCAGTGGAGCAGTTAGGGGTCGATAAGGCTGGCAGGCAGAGTGGTAAGGGGGTGATCAGGCTGGCAGGCAGAGTGGTTAGGGGGTGATTAGGCTTCCAGGCAGGTGAGCAGTTGGGAGCCAGCAGTCCTGGATTGTGAGAGGGATCGGGCTGAAATGGGCAGTTGGACATCCCTCGAGGGGTCCCAGATTGAAGAGGGTGCAGGCTGGGCTGAGGGACACCTGCCCCCATGCATGAATTTCGTGCACCAGGCCTGTAGTTTTAAATAAAATTCAAGACTTATCCATGAACAGGTTCAAATCCATCCTCTATATTCTCCATAGGAGGCAAACTCAGATTAATATTTAAGTATTCTGTTATTTCAAAATACCAAAATATTTAATAATTTTTACCATTTAACCCAGCAAACTCAAAGTTTTAAGTTATAACAACTTTGAGATTTTAAAGCTAATCATTATTACCAAAGGAATTTTATTAGTAATTTTGTAACAGAGATACTCACCTCTCTTCAATGGCTTTAATGTGAATGTACTGTTTTCTTTTTCTTTATAAAAACAAGAGTGGCCTCCCCTCCCCTGCCCCCACAACTGCTATTTCTGCAACTTACTAGAGGGTATGTCTGCAAATCTGCTCCTCCCAGTGCTAGGGGCAAAAATCTGGGAATTGTACGCCCCCAGAACCTGGGAGTCAACCTTGGATTCTAATTTAAGAACTGCCCACAATCATGGAAACATTAACATTGTTGCCTAAACAATGGAGTCCTACCCCAGCCTGCACTGCCCACTTCCCCATGCCTGTAATTGCTACTTTCCCATATCAAACTAAGGCCCCACAATATAAAAAGCAAGCAAAGTAAATCAGTAACCAAAATTACGTTACAGACACACAGACAAGAAATTTCATTAGCTACGTTTCTGGTGGCTGATGCCTTGAGAGGGAAAGCAGGAAGAGTCCCCAAGATTATGAATTCTCAGCGGCTGCTTTGAAGTTCCTGCAGTCTCTGCCACGTATTTAGCCTTGCCACAAATAGCTATGCTCCCCCAAAGCAGGACGTGCCCCATAATTAAACCAAACAACAAAGAGATACAAAACATCAGCAGAAACACTCATACATAACAATATTTACAGGAGCGCAAACCCAAAACACCACAGAATTCCTGGCCTAGAAAAAACAACACACTGAAGCAGACTAATGTCTCCTCTCCCTGGTTCAGGGACAGTCTCCCTCCACACCCCCCCACCCCTACCCAAACCTTAGCATTCTCCCTAATGGACTATCCGGGAGGATGTATTCCTTTGGCCTAGAATTTTTGTTTCCCATCCTTGGAAAGTCCCTTGTGACTATGTGCTCAATCCCTCATATTGGATATTTCTTGCACTCACCAAGATCTGCTTTGTCCCTCTGTGGCCACTTCCCTCACGGGAGAATGGAACCGCAGATCAGAACTCCATACTCGCTTTATGTCCAAGGCACATCCTAGTCACATGTACCTGACCTCCGAGGATACCCAACCACTAAGGTAGTACTTAGTACAATTTCCTACCTTGGCTCATGCATGAGGTTACCTGATTTCCACGGTTCTTGCTTGCTTGGGCCTTTCCTGCGTTGCTGGCTGACTCTGGATCCTGAGCTTGTAGTCAGCCAGGGAGGGGAGTAATGGTTGTCCCTTCTCACTGAGGCCACTGTAACTTGGCAGCAGGATGCGCCTACTCAGGAGAGGGTCCAGTGACCCACTGTAGCAACCAATGGAATATCGGATGAGCCCCCAAAATTGATAGCAATAAGGCATGCCCCCAAACCAGGGATCCTGGTAGAACACAAAGCATACTCAGGAGCCAGACAGCAAGGCAAATAACTTTACTTCTGCAGAAGGTTGCATACCAATGCAGGGTCTGGCAGCACACACACTGAACTGGCGGTCGGCTCAGGGTTTTATGCCTAATGCATGTCATCTGTCCCTAACGATTGGTCAGACCTTAGGCTCACAGTCATGCATGATTGGCTAATTTAAAGGAAAAAGGGAAGGTTCACCTTTGCCATTTCAAAATGTCAGCCTACAGGGGAGCTGCAAGTCACATGAGCCAAAATGGAGACAGTCAAGTTATGTGGGCCAAAATAGCAGTTACCTAAACTCCCTTCTTTGACTGAAAAGGTTACTTATTTATTCTCACATTGGATTAGGCAAAAGCCAAAGGGATCCTGGTGTATGCTGCTCTGGGGCCTCTCTGGCAGGATGTCTGGTACTGGAGTGGGAGAGGGTCAGTGTTCTTTGTTGGGTTGGCTGATGCTGGAGGTGGTGTAGGCCAGGGAGGTCTTGGGGTGTGTTGTGCCAGAGCTGAAGTGGTGGGGTGGCTGTACTGGACTCAGGCTGCTGCTTTCCCAGAGGTCTGTGTTGGGTTTGGCTTGACATTATGGCTGGAGCTGGCAAGAGCCATAGGGAAGAGGCCTTGGATACTCTGCATTAGAGCTACTTTTGGGTGATGGCTAGAGTTGGTGTGGGCCAACGGCCTGGGGACCATGCTCCAGTGTCCTTTGCAGGCCTGCAAAATTGCCTGGACCCTGCTCCCACCTACGCCCTTAAGGTGGAGGGAAAATGTAAAAAAAAAATGGCGCTTGCAGGCACCTCCAATATCAGAGAGAGATCCGGTAGTCCCCTGCTGTTTGGCAGACCCTTGGGGTTAGTAAATGGATTTCTTTCGCATACTAATATAGTCTAGTTGCCATTTATACTGCTGTTACTTTACTGTGTCTCAGAGTGGAGGAATTTGTGCTTGGACCCCACAAGGATATCCCTTCTTACTGCAGGTCGCTGCCTGGAGCGGGCCTAAGCTGGCAGATGGACATCCCTCGAGGGGTCCTGGACTGTGAGAGGGCACAGGACAGTGTTGTGCCCAGAATTCAAAGTTCCCAAGACCCCCCAGGGAGCCAGTCAGTCCGATGCAAAAGCAAAGAGTCATTTATTTCAAACCTAGGTTTGGCTCCCCTGCCACACTCACCGATGCAACGGTAAGCTCCAGTGGCCGAGAGAGAGAGAGACCTGATGGGACAGGGGGTTTTAAAGGGGGGTGGAGTGAGGGCAGGAGAGGGGACTGTGGGCCCCGCTGATTGGCCAGGCGCAAGTCGGTCATAGTGATGGCGTGCACTTCCCTTGATTATTATTGGTTAGTCCAGAGAAATCCTGGGTGTGGCTAGTAGCGGCTTCTTCCCGTGAGGAAGCACATGGTACCGTCCCAAAATGGAGGACCCAAGGCAAGATGGAGGGCGCACATGGCTCTGTCCCAAGATGGAGGACCCAAGGCAAGATGGAGGGCGCAGTCCTTGTCCGGCTCCTGCCGCTGCCGCTCGAACCCACCACAAGGCAGGATGGCCCTCCCGCACAGCACCCGCAGCTGGCCTGCGGGCAGACTGGGACTCCAGCGCGTCTGGGCGGCACAGGCCCAGCAAACGGGGTGCGGCCGGTGGAGCGGCCCAGCTCTGGAGGAGCGGCATCCGCTCGGAGCAGGCCCGGCCATGGGGCCGGTGCACTGCAGCATGGCGGCCTCCCCGAGCCAGGGCACGTGCGCCACTGCACTGCCGCCGCTGCTGCACTGGGCCCGGTCCGGGGGGCAGCGGGCGGGTGGCAGCCCACTGCGGGCTCCCGCCGTGGGCTGGGGAGCCAATGCCCCCCCCCATGGGGCCCAGCGGCCGGCCCACGCAGGCCCCGGCCCCCCCGCCGGGCCCCAAGGGCCGCATGGACCCCCGGCCCCAGCGCGGGCAAGCGGGGAGCCGACCACGGGGGAAGGGAGGGAAGAGCCAGGCGGTGAGGCCTTCCGCTCCCATGACCTCCCCCGCGGTCGGTCGCCGCCCGGCCCCACCCCTCGGCCCGCCGCCGCCGGCCACCACGCAGCCGGTCCGGACACTCGGACCCGCTCCGGGGAGGCCGGCGGCCGCGGAGGGATCCCAGAGCCCAGCGGCCAGACTCCTCCTCCCGCACCGCCCGGAGAAGCGGGCGGCGCGCCTTTCAGACAGGCCGGGCTGAGGGACCCCGTCCCCCCCACCCCCCGCTGAGTGCACGCTTTTTCGTGCACCGGGCCTCTAGTATAAACAAGAATCTAGTTTTCCTGACACTTAGTTTAGTACCCTGAATATTAAAACAGTGTTCTTGTTATTAGACACTCCTAAAAGCTAACACTATATATATATATATATATATATATTTTTTTTTTTTGTGGCTTGGCTTTTTATTTTTTATTTTATTTTTATTATTTTTTTAAATTTCTTATTACACATGTCTCCTTTTTTCCCCCCCTTGACATTCCCCTGGCTTCCCCCACCCCCCCAGTGTCTTGTGTCCATTAGTTATTCTCATATGCATGCATATAAGTCCTTCGGTTGATCTCCTACCCTCCCCCCACCCTCCCCAGGGTTCCCACTGTAGTTTGACAGTCTGCTCAATGCTGCCCTGCCTCTGTATCCATTTTTGTTCATCAGTCTGTAATGGTCCTTATTATCCATAAATGAGTGAGTTCATGTGGTATTTTTCTCAGCTTCCCAGGGGCTGTCTCAGTCTCAAAGGGGCCATCTCAGCCTCACAGGGGCCGTCCCAGCCTCACAGGGGCCGTCTGAGCCTCACAGGGGCTGCCTCAACCTCACAGGGGCCGTTTCAAGCTCACTGGGGCCGTTTCAAGCTCACCAGGGCCGTCTCAACCTCACTATATAATTTTTTAAAAATTAACATGAATTTTGCAAGTGAATATTTTAATGGTAGTATATTTTTCTAATGTTCTAAAAGTTATATAGATATTAATAACTATTTTCTATGAGGAAGAAATCCATAGATATTAAAGTACTACATTTATTAATATGTTTGGTATTTTTGTTGGTTAAAGTGAATTAAAATAATTGTGAATTTAAAAGCAATATTTTTATCTGTATGTCTTGGTAACCCTAGGCTGCTCCACTGGCAGTCTTTTTTTTCTTTTTAAGGTAATCACTAAAAAGTATATATAAGATCTAAACCAGGGGTCCTCAACTTTTTAAACAGGGGGCCAGTTCACTGTCCCTCAGACTGTTGGAGGGCCGGACTATAGTTTAAAAAATAACTATGAACAAATTCCTATGCACACTGCACATACCTTATTTTGAAGTAAAAAAACAAAACGGGAACAAATACAATATTTGTATTTGCATGTGGCCCGCGGGCCGTAGTTTGAGGACCCCTGATCTAAACTTTTGCCTTGCTGGTGAGGCAGCCGATGGATGTGTCTCTCTCATCGATTTTTCTTTCTCTCTATTCCTCTCCCTTCCTCTCTCTCTTTAAAATCAATAAAAACATACTTAAAAAAGAGATTTAAACTTTTAATTTAGAGTTTAATAGGAATAAATAAAATACTTGAATCTGGGTTGAAATTAAGTTTCTGCCTAATTTTCTGATTTGATTTTTTTTTAATAGCTGTGACGTGAGCTAAATGTGCAGTTTTACCTTTGCATTGCTCATTCTAGTCAGTTCTTCACCTAATATTTTTCATCGTTTAGATTAGTGCTGAAGGTCTGTACATAGGTTAAGTAGTAAAGGGTGTGGCTCTCTAAGAGCTTGTTGTACTCAGAAGTTTTTCCTTTTCAGTAATTCTATTTTTTTTTCCTAAAGAAATAAGTTATTCTTTATAAAATAAACCAGTCACAGTAAATTTTCTGGTTCTCTGTAATTTTCTTTCCATTCTGGTCTTCACTAGTTATAAATAACACATGAAATGACTTTCAAGGTAGAAAGCAGGAATCCATTTTGAAATGTTCTATAAAATAAAGAATGATTTATGGTTTCATATGATTTGGGCTGAAAGCACTCGGGCTTTGCCAGGTCATCAAAGTCCTGTCAGGGGAATCTATTATTTATTGTTCGATATGCTGGGAGTGGTGTAAATACTTTATTTTATGTTTATTTTATGTAAGTATAGTGTTGGAAAAATCAATTCCAGATACTTATACAGTTTTAAGAATATACCATAGAGAACTGTCCTGAAAGGTATAGTTATATATAATGAGGTTTAACATTAAAATTTAGGATTAAAATGGGATTTTGAAAAAAAAAATGAATGTTTTCATTCTTATAAAATGTTTTAGATAACATTCTTGAAAATGTTAATTTTATACATTTTTGTTCCTCATTTTACATCTCTGTTTTATTTAGACAGATTTTGGAAAATTGCAGAAAGTTGGGACTATATGTGTTTGTTTGTTATATGATCATATAACATTCTGTAAGCTTCTAATATATTTTTTTTAGCTGCCAAGTTTATAGCAGAATCTCATGTGAGAAGGGCAGGATGTAACACCTCAATTTCCACCAGTACAAACTGTTATGAAATGCTAATTTAAAACTGTATTTGATAAAAATGACTTGCCAGTAAAAGTTACTGGTCATGCATTAGAATTCTACATTTTTTCTATAGTCCTTTGGCATTCTTATTTGATACAGCTTCACTTATGAATTTAATAATCATTTAATAATGTGAAGTATGTAAATGATATTAAGTTTTTGATGAACTTCTATAGTGTACATATAGAAAAGGCCTCTAGTATACATATAAGAAGGTTATTGGACTTCTTTTAAAACAAAACTTTTACGTTGTTAGATCTTTAAAGATAGCTTAAGTAAATAGTAAACAAATGATAGTTTTTTTCCCCTTCAAATCACTAATCTTATTGGAGTAGGAAGCGAACCAATATTTATTGAATGTCAGTGACATGCTAGGAGGCACTGTCTAAGGTGTTTTATGTCATTTTGTACCGATTCCTCCCTATACCCTTATGAGATTATTAGCTCCATATTTCAGCTGAAATATTGTACTTGTTTATCTTTACTCACGTATTTTACAGTGTGTTTTCATTATAATACTGTGTAATTTGACCCCGATCTAGGTTATCTGCTTCTAACTCATATATGGCTTTTCCTAGTGGGAGAGGTTGTATAATTCATTATAAGCCTATATATATTTCATATACATGCCCTCACAAGAATTGTGTGTGAATTTACGTAATGATTTGGAAGTTGTTCACTTATTATGGTGTCAAGTGTTAAAAAATAGTTTTATTGAAATCAGTCAAATGATATTAAATTATTAAAAACTAATTTGCAATCAGTTTAAATGCTATTATATTGTCTTATCAATACCAATTTAAACAAAACAGTTATTTCACTTATTTTCCTAACTTCTACATAAGAGCACAAATTTTAAAGTTAACTTTATTCATAAACAAAAATTTAAAAATACCCTGATACTTCAAGTTCAAATTTAATACAAGTTCATCCTTCATCCTGTGAATAGAATTGTTTTGCTGAAATACCAATTTGACCATGCTGTTCTGGCTAAAATCCTTTCAAGACTCATTGTTGCTTACAGGGTCAAAGTCAGACTCCACAGTTGGGTTCCAACCACTCTTTTTGAGCATCACCTTTTGGTTCTCTCTTCCTTCACCCTTTACCAGAACTATTCCCTTCCACTTTCCTTTTTCCCTTCACATTTTTTCTTCTTTTATACTCTTCAGTTGAGCTGTTACAGATCTTGAAATACCCCGGTAGTGTCTCCTGCTCTTTGGAGTTTTCCATGACTTCCTTGTACAGACGGAATGTTTCTTTCCAATGTGTTCATATAACAGTTTTAATTACTTTTAATCCATTTAAATTTGTATTCTTTATGCTCTGAGCTATTTTAGGCTAGGAATTGCCTTAATCTTAGCGCCCCCCCCCCCCCCCCCGCACACACACACTACCTATCACAATCTACTCCATCCCTCTCTCCCTCTCCCCTTTTCCCATTTTCTTATTTTCTTTCCTTCAAAAAAGTATTTACTGAGAAACTACCATGTTCCTCCTCTGTTCAAGAACTTGGGATTTATTAAATGAATGGGAAGAAAGTTGAAATCCTGGCTATGAAGATATTACTAACTGTATTATTAGACTTATTTTATTCATTCTAAGCATGAAGTTGATAGGCCCATTTAACATAGGAACAGCCTGTCAATCTCACAAACTTGTGGGATGCCTGGATTGAAGTATTAAGGGAAAACACAAATGATAGTAATTTTGGTCTTATGTAATTTGGACTCACATCATGTTCATATTGAAATCCGATCTTGGCTTTGCTTTGTCAGCAGAGACATGACTTCTGACAGTGTTGATCACAGCTGTGGAAATAACCACATGCTAGCCACATGTGTATTTGCCTATACAAAGTAACAGCTAATTTGAGCCAAATAGAGGAGTGTCATTTTATTATTATTTTTCATTGGAGTGGGCATCTGGTAAAAATAGGTGTATGTTTGGAGTAGTATCTTGATGAAAATGTAGTATTTTTAAACTATCTTTCTGAAGAATAATAAAAGTAGACAGTGTTTATAGAGCAAGTACCCTCTGCTAATAACTGAGTCATTCTATGAGATAAATGGTAGTATTCCTACTGATGAAGAAACAAAGGCTCAGAGAAGTCAAGTGACTTGTCTGAAATCACACAGCTAATTAAGCAGCAAAGCTAAGATTCAAGTCCAGGTGTGTCTGACTGAGACCATTCCCATTTCATTGCCTTGCTGCCCTGCACTTACATCCTCATCCTTAAACTCATATCTGAGTTGGAGAGAGTGAATTTACCATGGCAATTTGAATTCGAGATAATGAATTACTTGATCTTTGGCAAGTTATTTAACCTTTCTCATCCCAATTCTCACACGGATAATACTGCTTGCCTCCCAGGGTTATAATGAGGAATAAATGAGATGATGTGCAAAAATACATTGTGAACAATAAAAGCCCTATGCTAATGAATATTTAGTAATGTATTATTAATGCTGTCATTATTACATACTTTAACATACTAATTCTGCTTCCTGAATATTTCTTTGCTGGTGTCATTTTTACTAAGCTGCATAGCATCTTTTAAACTACTATAATGACTGTATTTCATTAATAAAAATAGTTATTTCTTTAGGTGTAAAAAGTTGAGATAGTCAAGATAAAAAACATTAGAACCATACAATTTTAACTGTTTGAAGAAGTATGCTTAACTATTTAAAACTCTCCTTTCTTTCTCCCACTTCCTTGTGTACCACAAATTCTCCCTCTTTTTTTTCTTTGAATTACTTCTGAAGTTGAAAATTTATGATGACTTATTTCTAATAGTTGATGTTTAATGGCTGTATACAATGCATTTGATCAGAACTTCTTTTTTGAACCAAGTCTTATATAGCTCAAAGTGTTCACCACTGAAAAACTAGTTTTTTGGTGAATGCCGCTGGAGCTTGTCTTTAACGTGGTTTTTATCTAGAGATTGACTATGTCAGTTGCTTACATATGCATATTGCTTTTACATAAAGAAGATAACTATTCCAGTTTCTTGAAATTCTTGATGCATAGTGTGTAGTTTAAATACTTGCCGAAAGGATGGTGACAGTCAGGGTGTTCTCACTGTTGTGACAGTCAGTAGTAGCACTATAGAATTGCACTAAACTTTCAGAATATGCTTTGTTGTTCTGACAGAAATGATTTAATATCCCCTGTTGAAATGGTAGATCTTATGATAAAAAGTTATGGAAGAGTCTTGAACTTCTAACATAGGGTATTAACCAGTCATTGTAGCTGAACATCTGATTTTTTTAATTATAAAATCACTAGTGGCCCAGTGCACAAAATTCGTGCACATTGAAAGGGGATTAATTAGAGGATATATTTTAATATTGCTATTTGCCCTTTCTCTGTAATAGAAGTACCAGAGATGAAAGAAAATTAGTAAAATGTATATGAAAATCTTCCTCTTGTCAGAGTCTGGGGCTCGCTGTGGGACCCAGAGTCAAGTATTTGTCCACCTGTGGCACCTCAAAATCGTGCAAGATCTAGACCCAGCTGGCCCCACTCCCATTGGGCGAGATCCACACCCGGCTGGCCCCACCCTTGTCAAGCCCTGTCAGGCAGAGGGCGCAGCCTCAGGTCCCCTGTCAAGCCCTGCCGGGTGAGGGGGCACAGCATCAGGGCCTAAATCAAGCCCTGCAGGTTGAGGGGCGCAACCTCAGGTCCTCTGTCAAGCCCCACCAGGCAGGGGGCACAGCCTCAACTCCTCCAGTGCACACCGGGCGGGGGTACAGCCTCAGGCCCCCCAGTGCACTCTCATGTACCCCGGCCCAGCGCCAGGGTGAGGGGTGCGACCTGAGGTCACCTAACTCAGCGCCAGGGCAGGGGGCACAACCTGAGGTCTGCTGTCAAGCTCCGCTGGGTGGGGGACGCGTCCTGAGATCTCCCGTCAAGTCCCACTTGGCGGGGGTTGTGGCCTGAGGTCCCCCATCAATCCCCACCAGGCAGGGGTTGCAGTCTGAGATCCCCGTCAAGCCCTGCTGGGCAGGGGGCACAGCCTCAGGTCCCCTGGCCCGACACCGGGCAAGGGGCGCAGCCTCAGGTCCCCCGTCAAGCCGCTCTGGGAGGGGTGGTGTGCAGCCTCAGGTCCCCCGGCACCCGGGTCGGGGGTGTGGCCTGAGGTCCCCTGGCCCAACACCAGGACCGGGATGCACGTTGAAGTCCACCGTCAAGCCCTGCTGGGCGGGGGGCACACCTTGAGGTCCCCTGTCAAGCTCCGCCCAGTGAGGGACATAGCCTGAGATCCCCCATCAAGTCCCACCGGGCAGAGGGTGCAGCCTTAGGTCCCCCAGCCTGGCACTGGGAGGGGGGCGCAGCCTCATGTCCCCTGTCAAGCCCTGCCAGGTGGGGGGCACTGCCTGAGGTCCCCTGTCAAGTCCCACTGGGCAGGGGCACGGCCTCAGGTCCCCTGGCCTGGTGCTAGGGTGGAGGGTGTGGGGGGTGTGGCCTCAGGTGCCCCGTCAAGCCCTGCTGGGTGGGGGGGGCGTGGCCTGAGGTCCTCCAGCCTGGCACTGGGGCGCGGGGCACGGCCTGAGGTCCCCTGTCAAGCCCCACAGGGCAGGGGTGGGGGGGCACACCCTCAGGTTCCCTTTCCCAGCCCAGCGCCACACAGCCTCAGTCAGGTCTCTGCTGATTGCTCCTTAAGGCTCGTTACGAGAACTCGTATTTTGCTGTGTGTGCAGCCATCTTGTGTTATGGAAACCCCACCTATGCTGTGGGCGCAACCATCTTGTATTATGGAAACCCCGCCTCTGCTGTGGGCACCACCAGTTTTGTGACAGCGTGACAGTCAATTTGCATATTCCCTCTTTATTAGATAGGATTATCTTTGGTAATTTTTTTATTTTTATTTTTGTTTGTATGGAGAATAGTAATATATATTTCCTTTTATGATAACCAGTTTTATGGTGTGGCTTAATGTGATTCCAAAACGGTAATGTTCTTTTTTAATTGTTGTATTAACCGAAAAGTAAAATACTATATCTTGTAAATGGTCTCTTTTTAAACTAGATAACCTTTGCTTAGACGAATGTATGTCATTCCCTATCACACGCACTGTGGCTTTGGAGTTAGATTTTGGCTCAAATTTCAACTCTAGAACATTTTTATTTTCTTAAAGCATTGGGCAACAAGTTAACATATTTGCACTCCAGTATGCAGATACTTCGCTCTCAGTCCATTTGGGATAATCAAATGAACTATAGTGTGAACATAGTTCCTAAATAATAAAGTTCTACATGAATGAACAGTTTATGATAGTTGCTCATTTATGGTAATTTGCTGATAAAAATAATTTAAGTACTTGTTTTTTAAAAATATCTCTTCCACATAATAAAATTTTCGGCATTAGTAGTCTGTTTAAGAAACATCTAATGGTATAATAATATACATGTTATAGTTTAGAATACAAAGCTGAGCTTATTTTGTTAAACTTTTATACAGCTATGGCATGAATCACATATTTTGCAATATATATATATATATATATATATATATATATATATATATATATATATATATATTTCTACATTCTAAATGATGTAAGTGTGTGTTTTTATAGGTTTGCCTGAATCCATCATTGCGGCTGCCTGTTCAAGAAGTGGCCAGAGGGTTCTGCATGTTGATTCGTAAGTTTATCAATGATAGTATTTAATACTTCCTAAATATCTCTATACAAAATTTAAAAATTAAATATACATGTGTGTACATATATACATTACATCATATATAAACTTTTCAAGTTAGAAATATGATTAGAATTAATTTCCACAAAAAGTATGTGAAATATATAATGAACAAGTTTTACTATTATACTCTGTGAAATAGTGTATTTCCTTTAAGAATAAACCAAATGTACCATGATTTTATTTTTCACTTGAGTGATTTTGGTTTTTAAGTGATGAATAATTCTCCAAGAGGCTTGGATATCTCACACGTACCCTTTTTCTTGTACATGTGTGTGGGCATATATGACCTGTACATTTGATGGTTAAAAAACACAGCTAATAGATTTAGAGTATGTGGTTTTAATAAAAATTTAAAGTATTAGAAAATCTCAACTAATAAAAATATCTAGTTTTTTTCTTTTTCCCTTAAATGTCATTATAAAAAGGAAGTTAATGACAAATTTAAGTTTAAGATAAAGCATAGTTTAAATCTCTTCTTCTTTCCTGCTTCCTCCTAAAACAAATCCGTAACAGTCCACCTGCCCATTTAGTGCTTTTGAACATTATATCTTGACATTTTGATTGTTCATTAAATGGGAATGAAAAAGAAATAGAAGATAACTTTATGATTTCTGTTAATATTAACTATAATGTTTTTCATAATGCCAGAATACTAAGGATAGCTAGATTTGTTATAATTTATAGTGCTTTCTCATATATTACCCCATTGTAAATATGTAGGAATTTAAAAAAGGGTATTATTTCATTTACATTTAACCCTTTATAAATTTATTTTGAAAGCCTATTAACTCTTCAGTTATTGGATGAAATTTCTAAATGAAATTACGTTCAATTTTCAAACAAGTCTTGCCCTTGGAAGTCTCTTTTCACTATTGTATGTGTAACTGCTTGTGTTAATGTTTCAATTTAGTCTTTTTTGAAATCTGCCACCATTAAAGCCCAGGTACTGAGCCAATGTGCTTTACAGGGCTTAATAAAAATCTAAATTCAGGTTTTTTTCTGTTAATGTTAATTCACCTAAAATTGAAAATAAAAATCTTAAATTTTCCTAAACTGTCATTTTCTGTGCTCATACTCTATACTACTCACCATATCAGAGTCTTCACATATGCTATGTAATTAATTCCCATCACAGCCAAGTGAGGTTGGTGGTGTTATCTCAATTTAACAAGTGGGGAAGTGTGAAGCATAGAGAGGTAAGAGGTTAAGTAATTTTTCTAACTATCTAGCTAGTGCTTATCTTACTTTACATTCAAATTTAATTAATTAATTAAGTATTTTTTAAAATAAATCTATATTGTTCAGATTATTACAGTAGTTGTTCTTTTCCCCCCTAGCTTCCCTCCACCCGGTTCCCACCCCACCCCCCCGCCCTTACCCCCCCACTGTCCTCATCCATAGATGTACGATTTTTGTCCAGTCTCTTTCTGCACCCCCACACCCCCTTCCCCCCGAGAATTGCCAGTCCACTCCCTTTCTATTCCCCTGATTTTATTCTGTTCACCAGTTTATTCTGTCATCAGGTTTTTTATTCACTTGATTTTTAGATTCACTTGTTGATAGATATGCATTTGTTGTCACTTTGTTGTTCATAATTTGTATCTTTACCTTTTTCTTTTTCTTCCTCTTCTTAAAGAATGCCCTTCAGCATTTCATATAATACTGGTTTGGTGGTGATGAACTCCTTTAGGTTTTTCTTGTCTGTGAAGCTCTTTATCTGATCTTCAATTTTAAATGATAGCTTTGCTGGGTAGAGTAATCTTGGTAGTAGGTCCTTTCTATTCATCACTTTGAATATTTCTTGCCACTCCCTTCTGGCCTGCATGGTTTCTGTTGAGAAATCAGCTGACAGTCGTATGGGTACTCCCTTGTAGGTAACTAACTGTTTTTCTCTTGCTGCTTTTAAGATTCTCTCTTTGTCTTTTGCTCTTGGCATTTTAATTATGAGGTGTCTTGGTGTGGTCCTCTTTGGATTCCTTTTTTTTTGGGTTCTCTGCACTTCCTGGACTTGTAAGTCTATTTCTTTCACCAGGAAGGGGAAGTTTTCTGTCATTATTTCTTCAAATAGGTTTTCAATATCTTGCTCTCTCTCTTCTTGTGGCTCCCCTATAATTCGTATGTTGGTATGCTTGAAGTTTTCCCAGAGGTTCCTTGCACTATCTTCATATTTTTGTATTCTTTTTTTCCTTTTGCTTTTCTGGTTGGGTGTTTTTTCCTTCTTCGTATTTCAAATCTTTGACTTGATTCTTGGGATCCTCTAGTCTGCTGTTGGATCTCTGTATATTATTCTTTATTTCTGACAGTGTATACTTAATTTCTAGTTGGTCCTTTTTCATATCCTTGAGGGTCTCACTATATTTCTCAGAGGTTTCTAGAAGATTCTTGAGTAACCTTATAACTGTGGTTTTGAACTCTATATCCAGTAGTTTGCTTTCCTCCATTTTTTTCATTTGTGACCTGTTTCTTTGTCTCCAAATTTTGGCTGTTTCCCTGTGTTGATAGAGTGGCTTTGTGTGCTAGGTGTCCTATAGGGCTTAGTGGCTCAGCCTCCCTAATTACCTGAGGTGGGCACTCTTGGTGCACCCCTTTGGGGGCTGTGTGCACAATCTTATTGTATTTAAGCCTTGATTGCTGTTGATATCACTGGGAGGAATTGACCTCCAGGCCAATTGGATGTGAGGACCAGCTGTGTCTACAATGGAAGAGCTGCTGTGCCGGAGACACCCTTATGGGGCAGGACTTGCTTCAGTGGGGCTTTGGCGCTTGCTGTGTCTGCCCCCTAAGTGTGTCTCTTCTGGATGGGAAGAGTTGTAATTAGAATGGTTTCACTCTGACCACTGGGTAGACTGGCTCTTAGATCTCCAATGAGGTGCAAAGTCAGCCACTGCCTGAGGCCACCCAGCAGGAGCTACAGGGAGATCTGCAGATTCCTCCTCTTTGTTTGGGGTTTGGAGATGCCCAGATGAAGTGCAGCTGTGAAGTAATGCATGCTGCTGGTGAGCCTTAGGCCTTCCTTTGGAAGCTCTGGGGTTCTCTGACTCAGCTACATTTTGACAGGCTTTTAGGCAGAGAAAGGCCAGGCCATTCTTATGCAGGCCATTCTTATGCAAAAGCCTCTGCACACAGCTTGGGTGGGGTTGTAAATTGGCTGGGGAGGGGTCTCAGGGAATTACCAGGGCAGAGAAAACCACAATGGTTGCCAGTCTGCTGTGCCTTGGAGTGGTCCCGGGGTCTGTGTCACACGGCCCCGTGCAGGAACAACGAACACTGCAAGCACCTCTGTGGGAACGCCGCCCTCACGTTCTGGCCCGATGCCAGATAGTCCAGTTTCTCTCTGTATGAGTCTGGGTCCCCAAATTCTCACCTGGAACTGGAGTTCAAAGCAGTGGGGAGCTTTTTTCTCCCACCTGATTGAAAAAGACAACAGTGTACCCAGCTGCCAGTCCCTTTCACGTGCTCCTCTGTACCTCCACACTTCCACACCTCTGCACCTCCTACCGGACTCAATGCGCTTTTCTCTTTCCTTCTAGTTGTAGAATTTCCACTCAGCCAGCCTTCCTGTGGTCCTGGATGATATTCGTTTTGTCTTTTAGTTGTAGTTTTAATGTGGTTGTGCGCGGCAGCAAGTTCAGGTGTTTACCTATGCCGCCATCTGGGTTATCCCTGAGCTAAATTCAAATTTATTTTATGTTTTTTATTCCAAAACCTGATGGCTTCCCAGAATGATGAATATTTTAGAAATTGCATAGGGTTTAGTGATATTCAGAAATAAAATCTCGCATAGCAATTTAAGAGGCTATATCTTATTTTGTTAAACAGAATGTCATTTGGAAAGGCTTTATAATATGGTTGCCTTAAGAACTTATAGCTTAATAAAAGTAGTATTTCAAAATGAGAAAACTTTTTTCCTCCACTTTAGATCCTTAGGCTTGGTGGCTTTTGAGAGTTTAGATCCATCTAGGTATTGATTTATAGGGTGTATTTCTGCTGTGGGCCAGGTTTAAATATCTTCTCATTTTTATTCATTTTAGTATTTAAGGCTCTTCATAGTCAGATTGTCTTCCCCAAATGCCTTTCATTTCTAATGTACATTGTACAATAGCACCATATATCTCTTTCATGGACATACCTTCCTATTTTTTTTTAAAAAAATATTTAAATCGTAGTAAGAAACATAACATAAAATTTGCCATTTTAACCATTTTTAAGTGTACAGCTCAGTAGTGTTAAGTATGTTCATATTGTTGTGCAACAGATCTCCAGAACTCTCTTGATCTTGCCAAACTGAAACTATACCCATTAAACATAACTTCCCGCCGAAACCGGTTTGGCTCAGTGGATAGAGCATCGGCCTGCAGACTGAAAGGTCCCGGATTCGATTCCGGTCAAGGGCATGTACCTGGGTTGCGGGCACATCCCCAGTAGGGGGTGTGCAGGAGGCGGCTGATCGATGTTTCTCTCTCATCGATGTTTCTAACTATCTCTCTTCCTTCCTCTCTGTAAAAAATTAATAAAATATATTTTTTAAAAAAATAAAATAAAATAACTTCCCATTCTTCCTCCCCTTAGCCCCTAGCAACCACCATTCTACTTTCTGTCTCCATGAATTTGACTATTTCAGATACCTCATATAATGGGAATAATACAATATTTGTCTTTTTGTGCTGCCTTATTTCACTCAGCATAATGCCCTCAAGGTTCATCCATTTTAAATATTTTCTAATAGCCATTGTGATTTCATCTTTGATCCATTAGTTATTTAGAGGTATGTTTTTAAATTTCTCCATACATTTTCATTCTAGTATCTTATTGAATTGATAATTTCGAACACTTGTGAAAAAACATCTAAATGAGAGCATAAAAAAGTTCTACTGTATATTTGCTATCTCCGTGCTTGTATCCCACTCTCTCTTTCTACCCGCAGTCCCATTTTCTGGAAGCAGCTACTGTTTTCTTTTATATGTCCTACAATATGCTGTCTAAAGAAAGAAGTTGCAGAAAAATATGTAAGTTTTTGTTAAGTGTATATTAGATTCAGTGTAGAAAAAGTTATAAGATACTAAGCAGTTCCAACACCAAGAATCCCTAATGCTGCCTTTTTATTCCATATATACCTCCCTCCATGCTTCCCCTGTTTCTATCCCCAGCAATCAGTAATTTGTTTTAGTTCTATAATTTTGTAATTTTGAAAATGGAACTGTACAGTAGGTAGCTTTTTGGCATTGAAATTTTTCACTCACAACAGTTCCCTTTGAGATTTATCAAGGTTGTTCCTTTTTGTTGCTGAAGTAGTCTATATTATATATCTTTGTTTAACCATTCACCTGTTGAAGGGCATTTGTGCTGATTCCAGTTTTTGGCTATCCTAATATATAAAAACCCAGGGTCCGTAACTTCTGAAATGACCGAAGGCTTGACCGAATGCCAGGCTGTGCGCGCAGAGGCTCCGATGGGCGGGGACTGGCACGTGGGCTGAACTGCTGATCTCGGGAAGAGAGAGAGGCAGGGCTGATTAGACCCTACTTCTCTCTCTCTCTGGACCTCTAGCAGTCACACCTCTCACTCTGAGAAAACAGTAGTTCAACCCGCCCACCAGCAGCCTGGGGTGGCTGTTGATCAGTCCTGCCTCTCTGATCAGGCCTGAAGATAGGCCTGGAGATGCTGACTGGGATGGAAACTGACCAATCAGGACCAAATCTGGGTGAACTGTGAGGAGCCAATGGCTGCCTAGGAGGTGGAACTTTTGACACTGACTGGCATAGAAACTGACCAATCAGAACCAAATCTGGGTGAACTGAGAGGAGACAATGGCTGTCCAGGAGGCAGACCTTCTGACTCTGACTGGCATAGAAACCAACCAATCAGAACCTAATCTGGCTGAACTGTGGAGGCGGGATCAGGCTGGCAGGGGAGGGCAGTTGGCGGTAAAATCAGGACAACAGAGGAAGGCAGTTAGGGATGATCAGGCAGGCAGAGGCAGTTAGAGGTGATCAGGCAGGCACGCAGAGAGTTTAGGGGTGATTAGGCAGGCAGAGGCAGTTAGGGACAATCAGGTAGATAGAGAGGTTAGGGGTGATCAGGCAGGCAGGCAGAGGGATTAGGGGCAATCAGGCAGGCAAGTAGGCAGAGTGGTTAGGGGCAATCAGGCAGGCAGGCAGGTAGTGCTTAGGAGCCAGTGGTCCCAGATTGTGAGAGGGATGTCTGACTGCCGGTAAGATCAGGCCTAAATCGGCAGTCGGACATCCCCCAAGGGGTCCCCAATTGGAGAGGGTGCAGGCTGGGCTGAGGGAATCCCCCACCCCTGTGCACGAATTTCGTGCACCAGGCCACTAGTTACAAATAAAATTGCTTTGGGAACATTCATCTATAGGTTTATTTGTGGTGAACTTAAATTTTTAGTTTGCTGGGATAAATGCTGGGTCATATGATTATGGCATGTTTAGTTTTTTAAGAAAATACACACTATATTCTAGACTGCCTAAATAATTTTATATTCCCACTAGTAGCCTGGTGCATGAAATTCGATTCCAGTCAAGGGCATGTACCTTGGTTGCGGGCACATCCCCAGTGGGGAGTGTGCAGGAGGCAGTTGATCGATGTTTCTCTCTCATCGATGTTTCTAACTCTATCCCTCTCCCTTCCTCTCTGTAAAAAATCAATAAAATATATTTTTTTTAAAAAGGGAATTAATTAGCAGAGATATTTTAATATTGCTATTTGCCCTTTCTCTATAATAGAAGTGTGAGAGATGAAAGGAAATTAGTAAAGTGTATATGAAAATAATATATAAATCCTATCTAATAAAGAGGGAGTATGCTAATTGACCCTCACACTGTTACAAAGATGGCAGCACACACAGCCAATAAGGAGGGAATATGCTAATTGACTGCCCCGCCCTCAAAAATGGTGGTGCCCACAGCCACAAGATGGCGGCGCCCAGTCCCCTCAGCCCCACCAGGGCGGCAGGCACAGGGCAAGGCTGGGCCTTCCCCCAGGGGCCCAGCCTTGCCTCACACCTGCCTCTGAGTCCCCCAGTCCCCTCAGCCCCCCAGCCACCCAGTGCCGGCCTGAGGGGCAGGTAACTAGGGCCGGCCGAGGCTTGCACTGCTGGCAGTGGCAGCAGCAGAGGTGTGATGGAGGTGTTGCCTTACCCTGAGCACCAGGTTGCCTCCTGCCCCTGAGGGCTCCTGGACTGTGAGAAGGGGCAGGCCGGGCTGAGGGAACCCCCCCTCCAGTGCATGAACTTTCATGCACTGGGCCTCTAGTTTATTAATAAATAAACAGTAACAAAAGGATATAACAACAACAGAGGCATGATATAAAAACAACAAAAACATGATATAAAAACAACAGTGATGCAAACAATGACTGATAAAGTGATTAAACTTATTCTAATATCTCCCTGTACACCACATTAAGAGTGAAAACACTTTTAGAGTGCTTGACTAATTTCCCTTGTGATGAAGTACTTAGAACTTTAACTGTAACATCACATGCTCTTCAAACTCAAGAGAAAGCAACATTTAACTGACCATGTGCAAAAACGGGTTCAGGTAGGAATATGCCTACTTTGCCTAGAGTTTGTCCTTGTGATTTATTAATAGTCATCACAAATGCTGGCATCATGGGAAACCGTCATCGAGTCAATTTAAATGGGAGGCCAGTGTCAGATGGGGACAAATTAATTCTTGGAATCAGAAGAGCCTCTCCCTCTGCAGATCCTCTTAATACTTCAGCTTTGATAATGTTAGGTCATAATCTTTTGATAATACATCTGATGCCATTACAAAGACCCCATTTACTATTGAGATTTCTCAATAGCATGATGATTACACCCACTTTCAATTTTAATTTATGACACGGCATTTCCGAAGGAGTAATACTATTAAGAAATTCAATGGGAAAATTTTCCTTTTCAGCATCATCTGTGGAATCAATGGAATCATCACTCAAATATGTGTGAAAATCTCCATCAAGTATATCCAAATTTTCTTCATTTAATTTTTGAACATGCTCATTTTTTGGACAAAGAATTTCACGTTTAGATATATGTTTAATATTATCTATAGCAGTGGTTCTCAACCTTGGGTACACATTAGAATCACCTGGGAATCTTTTTAAAATCCTGATTCCTGGGCCTCATCCTCTGGAAATTGTTTCTTTGTTATGGGGTGGGGGCACAACATTAGTAACAAAGAAACAGAATTAAAACTTTATTGTGGGGAGCCGCTACAGTGTTTGGACAGGTTCAAGCCTTGGACTGATGAGAGGGCACAGTTCTCTCATTGCCACGTGCAAGTCCCAGTTTGGAGGGCAGGGCCCTCCCAGCACAATTATAGCCAATGTCTGTAGTTGTAAGCTTGAACCTATGGTCCAAACTCGTGGCCCCATGTGCCTGAGTGATGTAGGCTTGATAGAGTTCAAGTGCATGGAGTTGAGTAAGATTGAAACCCAGGAGAATGTTGTAAACATCTTGGTCACACCCTTACTTTGCCTCATAGCATCTGCTATAAATAAAGGCATGGCTGTGGGTGTGGTCGCTGTCTCTCAGAGAAGCAGCGTCCCACTGAGACCCGGCTTTCATTCTCTTGTCTGTCTTTTCTAAGCCTTTCAGCCGCCCCCACTCAGGTTCACCCCTGGCCGTGCTGGTGCGCGGCACACTTTAGAAAGATCTGCCTCAAACCCCACCTTACAAGAAGCAGCTCAGGGAAACAGCTTGGGGGAGGGCACAACCGTTGCCAAGACAACCCCTGCAGGACTGACTTCCTTCCGCTTGGTCCTGGCGGTTCTTCTGGACATGATGAACACCCATGTTTTTTATATAAGTAGACTAGCAGTGTACAAGTGATAAGTTTTGCTTCATCTTTTCCAGCATTCAGTTTTGTCACTATTTGGGTGGGTGGGTGGGATTCTGATTGGTGTGTAGGGATGTCTCATTGTGATTTTAATTCATACTTCCCTAATGTCTAATGATGAACATTTTTCATGTGCTTATTTGCTATCTGTATATTCACTTTGCTAAAATGTCATGTCTTTAGTCTATTTTCTAATTGAATTGTTTGTTTTCCTATTGAATTTTGAAAGTTTATTGTACATTCTAACCAAATATATTTACAAACTTTATCTTTTTTGGTAATTGGTTTCAAATTTAATTACATTATTTTCAAATAATGACTTCTGCATATCATTTGGCATTTTTGAGAATTTTTGGTATTTTATAGTTCATATGACTCCATGTGGATTAAAAATGTGTTCTTTCTAAATTGTTGGATATGGAGTTCCATATATGTCATTAGATCAAACTTGTTAATTTTGTTGTTCAGAATTTCTGTTGTCTGATCTATTAATTATGGAGTTATATATTAAAATCTCCTTTACTGATTGTGGAATTCTTATTTTTAGTTTATAACTAGAGACCTGGTGCACGGATTCATGCACTGGTGGGGTCCCTCGGCCTGGCCTACGGGAATCAGGCCGAAACTGGCTCTCTGTCATCCCCCGGGGGGTCCCAGATTGTGAGAGGGCAGTTCTTGGGTGATGCACCTTGGAATCGGGTTCTCTCCTCCCTGATTCCGGGTGCGTCACCCGAGAATCTCAGCTGCTAAGTCACCTCAGCTTGGCAGCTCCTTCATTGAGTTTCTGGCCCCTGTTGGTCAGTGCGCATCATAGCTACCGGTCGGAGCGTCTGCCCCCTGGTGGTCATTGCATGTCATGCTACCGGTTGGATGGTCGCTTAGGTTTTTATGTGTATAGATTTTTTCAATTTCTGCTTTATTTATTCTGCATGTATATCCATAAGGGCATATAAATTTAGAATTATGATATCTTTATGTAGTTATGTTTTTTCCCTGATGATGCTTGTTACCTCTGTTTTGTATGATACTGTATACTGACATCAGGTTTTTCTGCCCTCTCCCCCAACATATTTCTTTTGCCCTTTTTTTCCCCCATCTTTCTGTGCCTTTGTGTTTTAGGTATGCCTCTGGCAGATAGCATGTAACTAGATTTCACTGTCTTAATTCAATCTGGCAATCTGTCTTTTACATATTAACTGGTGTACCATTTAATAATGCGGATTTTTTTTAATAGATGGAGTTACACATATGTTGATATATATGCTATTTTGTTGTATTGGCAACAAGCTTTAAAACTTCATATATCAAATTTTCTGAAGGTGTTAACGTCATAGATATTTTTACAATTAAAAATGTCGAATTTCGTGCCAAAAAAAGAGCATTTGCGGGAAGTTTTAATTCATTATTTTGAAGAAAAGTGCCACTGAATACTTCAGGAAGCTTATGGTGAACATGCTCCATCTCCAGATACTTGTGAAGGCTGATTTAAATGCTTTAAAAGTGATGATTTCAATGTGAAAGACAAAGAACGTCCAGGTCAACTGAAAAACTTTGAAGACCAATAATTACAAGCGTTATTGGGTGAAGATGCGTGTCAAACTCAAAAACAACTTGCAGAAAGATTAAATGTTGCTCAGCAAACAATTTCTGATCATTTACAAGCAATGGAAAAGATTTTAAAGGAAGGAAAATGGGTGCCACATGAACTGAACGAAAGACAAATGGAAAACTGAAAAGTCATGAGTAAAATGTTGCTTCAACAGCACGAAAGTCTTTTTTGCATCGAATTGTGACTGGCGATGAAAAGTGGATTTATTTTGAGAATCCCAAATGCACAGAATAATGGGTTGATCCAGGTCAACCATCAACATCGACTGCAAGGCCAAATCACTGTGAAAAGAAGACAATGCTCTGTGTTTGGTGGGATCAAGAAGGTGTGTATTATGATCTTCTAAAACCAGGTGAAACCATTAATACTGATTGCTACTGACAACAAATAATCAACTTGAACCATGCTTTGATCGTGAAACAACCAGAATGTTCCAGAAGACACAGCAAAATAATTTTGCTTCATGATGATGCACCATCACACACTTCAAAACAGTTAAAAACATATTCAAAGATCTTGCCTGGGAAGTATTAACCCACCAGCTGTATTCACCAGACCTTGCTCCTTCAGATTACCACTTGTTCTGATCGATCGCATATGTACTTTCTGAGCAGCACTTCAAAACATATGAAGAAGTGGAAAATTGGGTCTCTGAATGGTTTGCCTCAAAATAAGAAAAGTTCTATTGGGACGGTGTCCACAAATTACCTGAAAGATATTGGCAATGTGTAGCTAGCGATGGACATTACTTTGAATAAAGCACTTTTGATGTTTCTCTTGAAATTATTGTGTTTTCTTCTATTACAAAATCCACGTTATTAATCAGTACACCTAGTAACTGAGTTTAGTCCATTTACTTTTATTCTGCTTCAGTATTATTTGGACATATTTCTATCATATTAATCATTTTTTTCCTTTACCTTGCCTTTTCTTTGCCTTTCTTCTCTCATCTTTCTGCTTTTTATTGAATAGAGGTATGTATAACATTTTTCCCTCCTTATAACTGGTTTGGAGTTATAGATGAAATTTCTATTTCTTAGGAATAGAATATCTTTAAATTTTTACGTATTTATTCAAATGAAGTTCTTTCAAGCAGAGTCTCTTAGTGGTGAACTCTGCTTTTAGTGGTAAGGTCTGTTTTTATTAATGCTTTTATTTCACTCTCAATCTTAAATTATAGTTTAATTGTTTCTGAAATTACACTTTGGGGGTGATTTTTTTCTATGCACTTTGTCCTCTGGCATCTTTTGTTGCTGTTGCTGTTGAGAAATGTCA
The DNA here is from genome assembly GCF_014108235.1 of Myotis myotis. Classification (NCBI taxonomy): domain Eukaryota; kingdom Metazoa; phylum Chordata; class Mammalia; order Chiroptera; family Vespertilionidae; genus Myotis; species Myotis myotis. The sequence continues at coordinate 102,595,207 of NW_023416346.1, read as the reverse complement.
TTATTTTGTAAATGAATATTCTTTTCTTTCTGATTGCTTTAATATTCTTCTGTTTGTTTTTATGGCTATATATCTGTACTCTTATCTGTCTAGGTGTTGATTTTGATTCTATTTATCCTGCTCAGAACTTGCTTTACTTCTTGAAATCAGATAGTAATTTATGTCTTTTGTTGGTGAGGAAATTCTCAACTGTTTTTTCAAACATGACCTTTCTTATTTTTTCTTCTGGAAATTCTCTTATGTAGTGGACATTCTCTTTTTATTTTTTTATGCTTCTCAATATCTTTTATATTTTTCATCTTTTTTTTTTACCATTGATACTACATTCTGGGTAGTGTCCTTATATTTATTTAGTTATGGTGTTACAAACTGTGGCCCCACAGGTCAGCTACATGTTTTTGTAAGTAAAGTCTTATTGGAACACAACCATATTTATGTATTTATACATATACTGTTCACATATTGACTGTGGCTACTTTCATACTGCAAAGGTAGAGTTTTTGCAACAAAAACTGTATGCCTGCAAAGCTTAAAAATTTACTATTGGCCCTTTGTAGAAAATGTTTTCAGGCCTCTTTTCTAGTTCATTAATTCTGTCTTCAGATGTGTCTAATTTTCTATTTGACCTAGCTATTATTATTTTTTTCAATGACTTGCATTTCTGGAAGTTCAGCTTAGTTATTTTTTTAAAGCTGTCATGTTCTTTCCTTGTGTTTCAATTCATTCTTGTATTTTTTCTGAACATGTGAAGTATTTATCACATTTTCTATTATGTGAAGTAGTTGGAGATTTAATACTACTGTTCTTTTCTCTATAGCTTCAGGCTCAGTGTTTTTCCTTTTTTCTCCTTTAAAATATTAAATTTCAAATGTTTTATGGGGATTTACGTATGGGAATTCTGTGTAACCTGGTTAAGGGGGTATGTTCCTCCTAAATGTTTTTATTTTTTTTATTTTTGACTCTATTACAGGTGCTCCCCACCCCTCCTTTGCCTCCTTCTACCCTGCTTCTGCTCCCACCCTGGCCTTCACCACATGTGTCTGTGTCCATGAATTTTGCATTTATGCTTATATATTCTTTGCTTTACCTCTTACTCCCTCTGTTTCCCTCCTTTTGCCTGGTCATCCAGTGCTATTATTGACTGTTACTTTCCCATTGCTGCTGTAACAAATTACTACAAATATAATAATTTTTATAAAAACACAAATTCATTTCTTTACAATTCTGCAGGTCAGAATTATGAAATGAATCTTATGGGACTGAATCATGGTGTAGGCCAGGCAATGCTGCTTTCCTTGAGGAGGTTTCTGGGAAGACTCAATTTCCTTGTCTTTTCTAGCTTCTAGAGGCCACCTGCATTCCTTGGCTTATGGACCTTCATCCATCTTTAAGTGCATGACTTCAACATTTGTCATGCCACCTAATTTTTCTGCCTTTGACCTTCTTGCCTCCCTGTTATAAGGAACCTTGGTTTTATATGGGGGCTCACCTGGAAAATCCACATCTAGGATATTCTTCCTATTGTAGGATTCTTAACTTATTCACATTAGTAAAGTCTCTTTTGCATGGAAGATATCATATTCACAGCTTCTGGGGATTATTTAGGACATGGCATCTTTGGAGAACCATTATTCTATCTACAGTCCTGGACCAAAGCAATTTTATGTTAATTTCTCAGCTTGTTCCTGATTTATGCACATATTATATACATGAGAGCACCATAATCACCTATGGTTCAGCTATGCAGTTATAAATTATCAGATAAATTTCCCCTCCTACCTGCATACTCTTGTTTCAGCCGCATACCACCATAACCCTCTCTGAATATACAACATGCTCATTTCTTTATGCTTTTTTTTCATGCTGGCCTCTATTCTATGTGAACAATTCTTACTCCTCCTTTGGGACATGGCTAAAATATTGCTTTTTAGTGAAATCTTCCTGGATAATTCCAGTACTATTTATTTTTCATTTTGTCTGTACTTTGAAGTATTCTGAATATAACATTTTCACACAGTTTTATTATTGTTTATAGATCTATAGGCCCTGTTAGACTCTTATAATCAGGAATCATGTCTTAGTCATCTTTATATCCCTAGTATCTAAGGGTTCCTGGCATACAGCAGTCCCTAAATAAATACTTGATAAATATATAAATGCTAGGAATCTTTATATATGCCAATCCACTGTTTTGGCGATCGGAATGTCGAATTGCCTCACACATACTCAAGGCAGCATTGGTCCTTGCCAATCTGCAGATGGTAAATTCATGGTAGTTTAGAAGGGAGTCGCCTGTTGATGAGAAAATTGAGGTTTGCCCAGGCTCAAACAAGCAGACGACTGGGGCCAAAACTCAAAAAATTTTATGCATATTCCAAACATTCTTTGAAATATACCTCACTTGTTGTTTATGATGATTTGAGCTACTCCACTAATTCTAATTTGTAGACACAGTACAAAATCATTACCTTATATTTTTTCTTATTTCTCAATTAAGTTTATTGTCGATGATGTTAGAACTGTGCTTCTCCAACTGTAGTGGTGTTCTGGCACTTGGTGGGGTGGTGGCGGAATATGAAGCCAAAGGATAAAGAGTGATATGTAAATTTTATAAACATTATAATGCATTAAATGCACTAAAACATTAAAAATATTTGAACAAATTTTAGACTTACATTAGAGTTATAAAATTAGTACAGAGAGTTTCTGTATATAATTTTTTTATTAAATATTTATTGCTCAGATTATTACATTTGTTCCTCTTTTTTCCCCCCATAACTCCCTTCTTTCCAGTTCTCACCCCACCCTCCGCCCTCACTCCCCACCCACTGTCCTCATCCATAGGTGCACGATTTTGTCCAGTCTCTTTCCGCATCTCCCACACCCCTTTCCCCCCCAAGAATACTCAGTCCATTCCCTTTCTATGTCCCTGATTCTAGTATAATCAACAGTTCATTCTGTTCATCAGATTATTTATTCTCTTGATTCTTAGATTCACTTGTTGATTGATGCATATTTGTTGTTCATAATTTGTATCTTTACTTTTTTCTTCTTCTTCCTCTTCTTAAAGGATACCTTTCAGCATTTCATATAATACTGGTTTGGTGATGATGAACTCCTTTAGCTTTTCCTTATCTGTGAAGCTCTTTATCTGACCTTCAATTCTGAATGATAGCTTTGCTGGATAAAGTAATCTTGGTTGTAGGTTCTTGGCATTCATCACTTTGAATATTTCTTGCTACTCCCTTCTGGCCTGCAAAGTTTCTGTTGAGAAACCAGCTGACAGTTGTATGGGTATTCCCTTTTTGGTAACTGACATTCTTTCTCTTGCTGCTTTTAAATTTCTCTCTTTGTCTTTTGCTCTTGGCATTTTAATTATGATGTGTCTTGGTGTGGTCCTCTGTGGATTCCTTTTGTTTGGGGCTCTCTGCGCTTCCTGGACTTGTAAGTATATTTCTTTCACCAGGTAGGGGAAGTTTTCTGTCATTATTTCTTCAAATAGGTTTTCAATATCTTGCTCTCTCTCATCTTCTGGCACCCCTATAATTCGGATGTTGGTATGCTTGAAGCTGCCCCAGAGGCTCCTTACACTATCTTCGTATTTTCGGATTCTTTTTTCATTTTGCTTTTCCGGTTGGGTGTTTTTTGCTTTTTTGCATTTCAAATCTTTGACTTGATTCTTGCGCTCCTCTGGTCTGCTGTTGGGTGTCTGTATAATATTCTTTATTTCAGTCCGTGTATGCTTAATTTTTAGTTGGTCCTTTATCACAACCTCGAGGGTCTCATTAGATTTCTTGTAGAACTCAATAACTTTATTGGCGGCTTCTAGACAGTTCTTGAGAGACCTTAAAAGTGTGGTTCTGAACTCAATATCTTCCATTGACAATTTTGTCCTTTTTCTTTGTCTCATCATTTTTTATGCTTTCTTGGTGCACCCCCTAGTGGTTTTTGTGCGCAGTCTTGTTGTAGTTAAGCCTTGATTGTTGTAGTTAATACTAGGGGGATTTGACCTCCAGGCCAACTGGCTGTGAGAATCAGCTGTGTCTGCAGTGGGAAAACTTCTGTCCTCTGGGGAGGTGCTAATCTAGCCTTTGCCTGAGACTATCCGGCAAATGGCTCTGCGCAGGGCTTGGGCGGGGCAGGTCGCACGGGATCAAACAGGGCGGACGGAGGGAGCAGTTATGGCTGCTCTCAGTCCTGTCCCCAGAGGCTCTGCTTCTCAGAGTCCCAGCAACTGCTACAAACCTTGGAGAGAAAGCTGCCCTCGCGTTCCGACCGACCGATGCCAGACAGTCCCGCTTCTCCCATTTGAGTCTGGGTCCCCAGAGACTCGCCCGGAACTGGAGCTCAGAGCCTGAGCCTCCCTCCTAATTGAAAACGACAACCGCGCCCTCAGCCACCAGCCCGCTCTGCATGCACCTCCACACCTTTGTATTTTCCGCACTGCGTCTCCTCTGAGTCTCGGTATGCTGTTCTCTTTCCTTCTAGTTGAAGAATTTCCCCTCAGCCAGCCTTCCTGTGGTTCTGGGTGATGTCTGCTCCATCTTTTAGTTGTATTTTTGAAGTGGTTGTTCAAGGCAGCAAACTCCGGTGTTTACCTATGCCGCCATCTTGGTTTCTCATGAATCCGATTGTTTCTGTATATAATTTACTGAGCTTCCTCTAATGCTGATATATACTAGAGGCCCGGTGCACAAAAATTTGTGCACTGATGGGGGGTGTCCCTCAGCCCCACTTGTGCCCTCTCACAGTCTGAGACCCCTCGGGAGATAACGACCTGCTGGCTTAGGCCTGCTCCCGGGTGGCAGAGGGCAGGCCCAATCCCTAGGTGCGGCCCCTGGTCGGGCTCAGAGCAGGGCCGATTGGGGAGTTGAGGCGCTGCCCCCTGTCATGCACAGAGCAGGGCGGATCGGGAGGTTGCGATGCCACCCCAGTCACACTCAAGGCAGGGTCGATGGGACGGTTGCGACGCCACCCCTGTCATGCACAGAGCAGGGCAGATCAGGGGGTTGGGGCGCTGCCCCCATCACACACAGAGCAGGGCCCATCCGGGGGGTTGGGACTCCATACCCTGTCATATACAGAGCCAGCCGATCAGGGGGCTGGGGCGCTGCCCCCTGTCATGCACAGAGCAGGGCTGATCAGGGTGTTGGGGCGCCTTCCCCTGTCACGAACAGAGCAGGGCGGATAGGGAGGTTGTGGGCTCGACCCCTGTCACACACAGAGCTGCAGGGCGATCAGGGGGCTTGGGCGTTGCCCCCTGTCACGCTGCTCCAGGGGCCAGGAGGCCTCATGGCTCCACTGATCCCAGTGCTGGGAGGCCTCGCGGCTCCGCTTGACACCGGAGCAGTGAGGCCTCGCTGCTCCACTGATCCCGGTGCTGGGAGGCCTCGCTGCTCCTCTGATCCCGGTGCCAGGAGGCCTCGCTGCTCCGCTGATCCCGGGGCCAGGAGGCCTCGCTGCTCCGCTGATCCCGGGTTCAGGAGGTCTCGCGGCTCTGCCGATCCCGGTGCTGGGAGGCATATTACCCTGTTAATATATAGGATAGGGGCCTGGTCCATGGGTGGGGGCCAGCTGGTTTGCCCTGAAAGCTGTCCCAGATCAGGGTGGGGGTCCTGCTTGGGTGCCCGACCAGCCTGGATGAGGGGATGATGGCTGTTTGCAGCTGGTCACACCCCCTTCAGGGTGGGGGTCCCCACTGGGGTGCCTGGCCAGTCTGGGTGAGGGGCTGAGAGCCGTTTTCAGGCTGGCGGGTGACTGAAGCTCCCAACCTCTCCTTTTTTTCTTTTTTTTTTATTCTGGGATTTATTTATCTTCTATGGCTGTCACTGGAGCTGAGAGCCGGCTTTAGCTCTGAGGCTCAGCTCCAGCTCTGAGACCTCGGCTGCTGAAAGCAGGTATCTGGGCTTTGTTTAGCTTCTATAATTGCAACATTGTTGCTTCGAGTGTAGCTCAGAGGCCGGCAGGGACAGGCAGGGAACCTTGGCTTCCTCCATCACTGGAGCAAGCAAGCCTCCTGTTCGCTTCAGCTGCCTGGCTGCCGGCTGCCATCTTTGTTGGCAGTTAATTTGCATATCACCCTGATTAGCCAATGGGAAGCTTGTCAGAGGTACGGTTAATTACCATGTTTGTCTATTATTAGATAGGATAGATGTCCTTGTAAAATGTCCCATCCTTTTTTGTGCACTTCCTTACTTTATGACACTACAAGATGTTCCAGACTCATAGCCCTAAAATCAACCACTTATATAGGAGCCCTCTCTTCATGTATTTGAGAATGGTATTTAGAAACAAAGTTCTAAGCACTATATGTGCTCAATCCTACTAGAGTGTTATTGCTTCTAGGCCTTCTCAGTGTAGAGAACTAGTTAATATATTCAGTATATTAAGTCACTCATACATACACATCTATAAAGGTGCCCCAAAATTGTGTACAGATTTTAACAGGTGATAACTCACTTAATTTTGAAAATTAACTGTATGTTAATAAACACTGACCTTATTATCATTCAGAGTGTGTGTAAATTTTGGGGGACAGCCTGTATTTCTTTGATTTCTGTGTGTGTTTGTGTGTGTGTGTGTGTGTGTGTGTGTGTGTGTATCCATGAATCCATACTGATACCTCCAATTAAACTGCGAACATTTAAAAATGGATATATAATGGAGTAAGATGAAAAATTTGCCACTTTTTAAAAAGATAAAACATGAAATTTTTATAATCTTTTGTGTTAAAGTAAGACTACTGTAAGCTATCCCCTGACATAAGCTTTCTCTTAAGCTCTGAAGGAAATACTAAGAAGTATCATGTAGTGATAACTTTATCTGTTTTGAGATGCTTGGTACATAGGTGCTCAGTAAAAACTTTTTGGATAAATGACTTAGTGTAAGAATCTATGACTATGAAGGGGCCAGGAACTTATGTCATTCTGTGATTATGGTCAGAATTTGCCAAATTGACCATTTGGAGCATTAGAGATAAAGTAAATTAGCTCTTGCAATTCACCACAGCTGGAACAATACAGCACATATCCTAGCATCATCTTGAAACATGAAGAACCTTGTCTTTTTCACCTAGCAGGACACTATCTGTGGGTAGACACTTCATAAATGCTACTTGCTGGTAGTATTGGGTTCAGGAGAGCTTACTTTTCCTTTCTTAAATGAATAGGATAAGAAAGTTTCCATACATATTTGGTTTGTTTTTCAGTTTTTAGATGATCCAGTTTTGAAAAGATTTTTCCAGTCATGGAGAATGAAAACTGCTCACTGTTTTCTTTAATGTTTTAAAACAATCTATGGTACAGTGAGGATTATACTCTAGACAAGGGATTGGCAAACTGGTCCACAGACCAGGTGCCTGTTTTTGTGAATAAAGTATTTGAAACACAACTATGTGCATTCATGTATGTATTGTCTGGTTTTGTTATATAGTGGCAGAGTTGAATAGTTATGACAAAGACCATATAGCCTGCAAAACCTAAAATATTTGTCAGGCCCCTTACAAAAAAAGTTTGCTGACTCCTGCTCTAGAAAATACTTTTAGTCCATATACATATATACTTCTTTAATGATTCTGTACAATAGCTGTCTTCTGTATTTATTAAGGGATAATGCCAAAAATAGGATCAGAGAAGAAACAATGATTTAAATTCTAAAATTCATTAAAACCTTCTTAGGTGATTTTTTTTATTGTAACAGTAATATATCTGCACTATGTCATGAGGAGAAAAATAAGAAAGCATACTGCTGTTACTTGTTACTATTTATATATGCAGTGAGCATTAGTTAATGACTTTTTTCTTTGCCATGGTACATTAGTTAGAATGAAAGAATGAAGGGCTGTAATAAAGAGACCCAAAATACAGTGGCTTGAAGAACAATTACTAAAAATAGTCTGTGACTAAAACAAATATAAAGAGTGGACCACTAATAGGAGGACAGTTCTGCTCCATGGGGACTCAGACTTCCTCCCTCTCATTTCCTTACTACCTGGTAAGGTATTTATGTATTGTTTGCATGGTCTAAAGTGGGTCATAGGTTTGCACAGATTCAGCTTTGAGGAAGGAGACAAGCCTTTTTCTTTTTAAGGCCTAGGCCTGAAAAGGCATATGCCACTTATGCTCATATTCCCTGGACAAAGACTTAGTCATGTATCCACAAATCCTAATATATAAAAACCCTGGGTCTGACACAACTGGAGGCTCGACCAACTGGAAGTCAGTCCTGCAGTCAGTCCTCCAGGCCTCCACCAGGGCTGCTAATCAGCCCCGCCTTTCTGATCAGGCCCCGTTGATAGGCCCAGAGATGCTTACTGGCATAGAAACCGACCAATCAGAACCAAATCTGGGTGAAGTGTGAGGAGCCAATGGCTGCCTAGGAGGCGGAGCTTTTGACGCTCACTGGCATAGAAACTGACCAATCAGAACCAAATTGGCCAGGGTAGGAGGGAAATTGGGGGTGAGATCAGGCTGGCAGGGGAGGGCAGTTAGGGGTGATCAGGCAGGCAGAGGCAGTTAGGGGCGATCAGACTGGCAGGGCAGGGTAGTTGGGGGCGAGATCAAGCCAGCAGAGAAGGGAAGTTGGGGGCAATCAGGTTGTCAAGGGAGAGCAGTTGGGGGTGAGATCAGGCCAGTAGGGGAGGGCAGTTGGGGGCAACCAGGCCTGCAGGGGAGGGCTGTTTGGAGCGAGATCAGGCCAGCAGGTGAGGGCAGTTGGGAGCAACCAGGCCAACAGGGGAGGGCAGTTGGGGGGGAGATCAGGCAGGTAGGGGTGGGCAGTTGGAGGCGAGATCAGGCCGGCAGGGGAGGGCAGTTGGGGGCAACCAGGCCGACAGGGAAGGGCTGTTGGGGGCGAGATCAGGCCAGCAGGCAATGGCAGTTGGGGGAACCAGGCTGGCAGGGGAGGGCAGTTGAGGGCAAGATCAGGCTGGCAGGGGAGGGCAATTGTGGGTAAAATGATCTTAAGATCTTTTCTCTAATTTAAATTTTCACAAAGACAGCTTGACTTATTGAGCTTGTATAACTTCTATGCCTCAATAAAACTAAATGTAATGGTAAGGAACTAGGTAAAATTCATTTTTTTTTGTAGGACAGTTTATGTACTTAGCTAGTAGAATAGTGACCTGAACTTAACATTTCATCCTGACAAACTGTTGAGTAGTGTTATTTTTCTTACTTTGATTAAAGTATGTCTTATATTAAAACATTAAATATTAAATGAGACAAAAGCTATAAGACTAACAGCAGGCAAAAATGCACTTTTAGTATTGTATGTGTATGTGTTGCATTCATGACTTTGTGAAAATAACTTAGTACTTTAATTTTCTGCCACTGTTTACATTTCTATACCATTTAAATGTTGATGGTAAATGGTTCTGAAATACTAAATACAGTCTCTCTTGATTTATAAACACTATCCAAGCACCATCACTACCAACAGCAGATAATCTTATTTAAAATAGTAACTTCATTGCTTTGATGTCATAAATTTCTGTAGACAGATTTTAAACTAAAATTAACTTCTGCCATATTGTAATTGAAGGAACTCTATTTTTGTGTGCCAGCATTCTGTCTCAATAGATGTAAAATCTGTGGTTCTTTTCAGAGAACTACATTTACTGTAGATATTAATGAGCTGTTGACATGTGAAATTTCAAGAATAGATGTTGTGATTTAGAAAAGCAATTTGCAATTCAAAACATAGCAATTGACATTTATTTTAAACTTGAGTTGTTAAAGCGACAAGCACAAGAATCAAAGTTTACAATTGAACAGAATCTCTTTCTATCAATAATTGTTTGTCTACATAGCCTGAGTTAATCTTTTATCTTAATCATATAAATTATTGCTTTGTTTCATTGTTTTTCCTAACAGTCTTCACTTTCTATAACTGCTTCACATACAAATAGAAATTAAACTAAATAAATTGGAAACAATGCTGTTGCCTCACTGAATTGATTTAAATTCATTTTTTAGAGTCCTTTTAAAACAGAGAGTACTCAATGATTGAGGTTTTTAATTCTAATAAGTATTTTGTGGATTTATGATGGCACAAGTGAATATCATAAAAATAGCTGTTGATCTTTACAATACAATACAATCTTAAACAATAACCATATCATTATTTATAAAGTTGGAAACATTTGCCAAACTTTAATAACTTGACCAAAGAAGCATGTTATTCCAAAGTAGAGGCCCGGTGCACAAAAATTTGTGCACTGGGGGCGGGGGGGGGGGAGTTCCCTCAGCCTGGCCTGTGCCCTCTCGCAGTCTGGGACCCCTTGAGGGATTTCCACCTGCCGGCTTAGGCCCTATCCCCGGAGGATCGGCCTAAGCTGGCAGTCAGACATCCCTCTGGCAGCCCGGGAGCCCTCAGGGGATGTTCACTTGCCAGCGGGGAGCAGGCCTAAGCTGCAGTCGGACATCCTTAGTGCTGCTGAGGAGGCGGGAGAGGCTTCCGCCACCATCTCTGTGCTGGCAACCATCAGCCTGGCTTGTGGCTGAGCAGAGCTCCACCTGTGCTTTTTATAATAACAAAGTCCAAATTCTCAGGTTCACAGAAACTAATATATCTTATGGTCACCTTATTAAGGAAGCACTTCTTTTATTCCACTTTGAAGAAGGTGGTTTTATTTGATTTCACAAAATGAAAATGTTCCCTCCACCTCAAAAATATAAAATGTACTACAATTTTTCTTCTACCAAATTTAACAAACATGAATATTTAACAAATATGAATTTTGAAGCAGTAATGTATAGAGCTGCACAAATGATTCTATAAAAACATTAAATGCATTGATAATAGTACAGAAGTGGCATAAAAATGAAATACACTTTTGACCCTATTCCTATATAATAAAAGGCTAATATGCAAATCGACCAAAGGGCAGAATGACTGGTCGCTATGATGCGCACTGATCACCAGGGGGCAGACACTCAACTCAGGAGCTGTCCCCACTGGTCAGTGTGCTCCCACAGGGGGAGCGCTGCTCAGCCAGAAGTCGGGCTCACTGCTGGCGAGCACAGCGGCGGTATGGGAGTCTCTCCCGCCTCTGCGGCAGCGCTAAGGATGTCCAACTGATCGAGAGCGTGCCTAAGCCGTCAGTTGGACATCCCCCAAGGGCTCCCAGACTGCTGAGGGACACCCCCCAAGTGCACGGATTTTGTGCAATGGGCCTCTAGTTACACTACCATTTTACAGGCAGGTCCAAGATACACTACAAACAAAGGGTACATGTTTTTATAAATAAAAGGTCTCAAAAGAACATTTTAAGCAATTCAAGTATCTTAGGATATTTACTTAAGGAAACATTCAAGCTGAGGATGCATACATCTTCATATATGCATTAAACTCTGATGATGCCATTCAAAATAATGGTTTGATGTATTTTTATTAATACCCAATAAATGCATTTCTAATACTCAAGACTAAAAACCTTCACATCTTTACTTAATTAATTAATTAATTAATTAATTTTTAAAATCTTTATTGAAAGTACTAAAGGCCTGGTGCACAAAAATTTGTGCCCACGGGGGGGGGGGTCCCTCAGCCCGGCCTGTGCCCTCTAGCAGTCTGGGATCCCTCGGGGGATGTCCCCAGGGGAGGGGGCCTAAGCTGGCAGTCAGACACATCCCTCTGGCAGCCTGGGAGCCTCCTGGGGATGTCCACTTGCCAGCGGGGAGCAGGCCTAAGCTTCAGTCAGACATCCTTAGCACTACTGAGGAGGCGGGAGAGGCTCCCACCACCACCGCTGCGCTGGCAGCCATCAGCCTGGCTCGTGGCTGAGCAGAGTTCCCCCTGTGGGAGTGCACTGACCACCAGGGGGCAGCTCCTGCATTGAGCATCTGCCCCCTGGTGGTCAGTGTGTGTCATAGTGACCAGTCATTCCCCGTCATTCTGCTGTTAGGTCAATTTTCATATTACCATTTTATTATACAGGATAGAGTCCAGGTGCATGGGTGGGGGCCAGCTGGTTTGCCTTGAAGGGTGTCCCGGATCAGGGTGGGGGTCCCGCTGGGGTGCCTGGCCAGCCTGGGTGAGGGGCTGATGGCCGTTTTCAGGCTGGTCATGCCCACCGGCGAGCCAAGCTCCCAGCCTCTCCTTTTTTTCTTTTTTTCTTTTTTTCCAGCCCCTCCTTGAGCAGAGCCATGGCCGGCTGGAAGCAGGTATCTGGGATTTATTTATCTTCTATGATTGAAACTTTGTAGCCTTGAGCGGAGCCCAGGGCCAGCCAGGGCAGGCGGGACACTTGGCTTCCTCCATCGCCGGGGGCAACCCGAGCCTCCTGCTCGCTCCAGCTCCGTGGCCACCACCATCTTAGTTGGGTTAATTTGCATACTTGTTCCTTATTGGCTGTTGGGCGTGGCTTGTGGTTGTAGTGGAGTGGCAGAGTGATGGTTAATTTGCCTGTTTCTCTTTTATTAGTGTAGATGGTATTATCTTGTAAGGTTATGAACTGATGTCACTATTACCGGTCTGTAGTTTCTGGGCTAGATTTCTTTTTGGTCTGACAAATGATTTTTTTTTCTAGTTAGGAATTGTGTCTAGGAATTGTTTAGGAATTATGATAAAGAGAATAAATAATCACTGTGGTCATTCGAGGTTTTAAACATACACACATATGCACATATGCTTGTCATAAAAACTCAAGGAATATACATGTAGTACATAGACATATATACATGAAAATATACATGTAAATCCTCCAACATACTACTCCCAAGAGACCACTATTAGTGTGGTATATTCTTTCTGGAGAACTTATGGATGGTTTAATGAGAATAGAATGAATGTATGAGTGAAAGGATAAAATGAATTGAAGAGCTGAAGCTATGCCATTATAGTGTCTCATCATCACCTCTATTTGCTCATTCTTTTCACATTTAAGAATATTATTTATAATACCGTGTTATGTTGTGTTACTAATGGCCAAAGAACAACAGAAGGAAATTTAACTTTGGATGGTGTGCACACAATGTAAAATACAGATTTTGTTTTATAGAATTCTATACTTGAAATCTATATAATTTTATTAACCAATATCACGCCAATAAATTTAATTAAAAACATACTTTTTTTACAAATAAATAGCTGATCAAAACAAAATGAGATCATATAGGATTCTTTTAGGAAATTGTATCCTATTGGATTTCTTAAGAGTTTTACTAGTAGAGCTATGATTGACCATCATTTCAAAGGGTGCTTTCTGGGCTCACTGTTTCTCCACCACTGATTACTTTATTTTGACATCCCCCTTTTTTCTATATTATTGTTCATCATCATGTTTTGGCACTGAGGTGGGAGACACTAAAATTTGTCAAGAATTATCACTTCTCAAGAAGTACCTGCATTATAATTAGAAATCAGTTGTAAAACCAAATTAGATCATGGGCTTTGCTAGTCCCTGAGTATCAAGAGGTGAACAACAAAACAGATTATGACTCCTTCCCTTAAGATGACCTTGCTCCCTACCAGGGGGTTGTAGGCATTAAACATGCTTACATTTTATATTATAAATTGTGCTTGTGAAGGGAAAAAAGGGTCATGCTATAAGACAGTAAGGTGTGTGTGTGGGGGGGGGGAGGGGACAAAATTTAGATTTAGTGGTTGGAGGATGGTATGAATGGGAATGGTCAAAATAATGTATTGCTGACTTCTTACCATGGATATGAAACTATGAAGATCTTTGAATGCTAACATCACTTTCTTTTTCTAGAAAGAGTTACTTGATTTCTTTTTAAAATTTATTTAAATTATTTATTGTTGAAAGTGTATACATCTACTTTTTCCCCAATTGACCTCTCCCCACCCCCTCCTACCTGCCCCCCCCCCTAGGACCTGCCCTCACTCCCTTACTGTTTGTGTCCATTGGTTATGCTTATATGCATGCATACAAGTTCTTTGGTTGATCTCTTACCCCTCCTTCCCCTGCCTTCCCTCTGAGGTTTGTCAGTCTGTTCGATGCTTCTATGTCTCTGGATCTATTTTTGTTCATCAGTTTATGTTGTTCATTATATTCGACAAATGAGTGAGATCATGTGATATTTATCTTTCTCCGACTGTTATAATGCTCTCCAGGTACATCCATGCTGTTGCTAACGGTAAGAGTTCTTTCTTTTTTACAGCAGTATAGTATTCCATTGTGTAGATGTACCACAGTTTTTTAATTCATTCATCTGCTGATGGGTACTTAGGTTATTTCTAAATGTTGGCTATCGTAAATTGTGCTGCTATGCATAATTTAGGGGTACATATATTCTTTCTGATTGGTTTTTCTGATTTCTTGGGATATATTCCTAGAAGTGGGATTACTGGGTCAAATGGGACTTTCATTTTTAATTTTTAGAGGAAACCTCATACTGATTTCCATAGTGGCTGCACCAGTCTGCATTCCCACCAGCAGTGCATGAGGGTTCCTTTTTCTCTGCATCCTCGCCACCACTTGTCATTTGTTGATTTGTTGATGATAGCCATTCTGACAGGTGTGAGATGGTACCTCATTGTCGTTTTGATTAGTATCTCTTGATTAGTGATTTTGAACATTTTTTTCATGTCTCTCGGCCTTCTGTATGTCCACTTTCGAGAAGTCTCTATTTATGTCCTTTGCCCATTTTTTGATTGGATTGTTTATCTTCCTTTTTTTAAGTTGTATGAGTTCCCTATAAATTTTGGAGATTAGGCCCCTGTTGGATATAACATTGGAAAATATGTTCTCCCATGTAGTGGGCTCTCTTGTTGATTTATTGATGGTTTCTTTTGCGGTGCAGAAGCTTTTTATTTTAATGTAGTCCCATTGGTTTATTTTTTTGTTAGTTTCCATTGTCCTAGGTCATGGTCGGTAAACTGCGGCTCGCAAGCCACATGCGGCTCTTTGGCCCCTTGAGTGTGGCTCATCCACAAAATACCACATGTGGGCGTGCATGTACAGTGCGATTGAAACTTCGTGGCCCATGTGCAGAAATTGGTATTTTGTGGAAGAGCCACGCTCAAGGGGCCAAAGAGCCGCATGTGGCTCGTGAGCCGCAGTTTGCCGACCACTGTCCTAGGAGATGTGACAGTAAAGATATTGCTACAAGCTATATCTGATATTTTGCTGCCTATGGATTCTTCTAAGATTTTTATGGTTTCCCATCTTATGTTTAAGTCTTTTATCCATTTTGAATTATTTTTGTTTATGGTGTTAGTTGGTGGTCTAATTTCATTTTTTTTTTGCATGGTATCTCTTCAATTTTCCCAGCACCATTTATTTTATTTTATTTTATTTTATTATTTTTTTCATTTTATGTGCCTCAGGCATGAACCAGTTCTGGCCACCAACACCGGCATCAAGCTAGGTTGAACTAAGGACTGTACATCTGCTTTGCCCCTGATTGATATAAGAACAACACTACCAATCAGGTGTCTTCTTGCCCATTGCCAGGGTGTCCAACACCATTTATTGAAGAGACTGTCTTGCCTCCATTGTATGCTTTTGCCTCCTTTGTCAAATATTAATTGAGCATAATGGCTTGGGTCGATTTCTGGGTTCTCTGTTCCATTAGCCTATGTGTCTGTTCTTGTGCCAGTACCAGGCAGTTCTGAGAACAGTAGCTTTGTAATATAGCTTGATATCTGGTATTGTGATCCCTCCAACTTTGTTCTTCTTTCTCAGGATTGCTGCAGCTATTTGGTATATTTTTATTCCATATAAATTTTTGGAAAATTTGTTTTAGGTCTGTGAAATATGCTGTTTGTGTTTTAATGGGGACTGCATTGAATCTGTAGATTGCTTTGGACAGAATGAACATTTTAATAATGTAGATTCTACCAATCCATTAACATAGTATATTCTTCCACTTGTTTATATCTTCCTCTATCTCTTTTTTCAGTGTCCTGTAGTTTTCTGAGTACAGATCTTTTACATACTTAGTTGATTTTATTCCTAGGTATCTTAATTTTTTGTTGCAATGGTAAATGGGATTTTTTTTTTTAGGTTCTTTTCCTGTGAGTTATTAATGGTGTATAAAAATGTCATAGATTTCTGGTTGTTAATTTTGTATCCTGCTACGTTGCCGAATTCATTTATTAAATCTCATAGTTTTTTTGATGGAGTCTTTAGGGTTTTATATGTATAATATCATGTCATCTGCAAGTAATGAGAGTTTTACTTTGTCTTTTTCAATCTGGATGCGTTTTATTTCTTCTTCTTGTTTGATCACTATGGCGAGCACTTCCAATACTAACGATTAGGTCAAACGGGAGTGGTGAAAGTGTCTTGATCCTGTTCTTGATCCTGTTCTTGATCCCTGTCTTGATCCTGTTCTTAGGGGAAATGGTTTTAGTTTTTGCCCATTGAGTATGTTGTTGGCTATAGATTTGTCATATAAGGCTTTTATGGTATTATGCTGAGGTATGATCTCTTTATTCCCACTTTGCTGAGAGTTTTTATCAGAAAAGGGTGTTGGATTTTATCAAAGACTTTTTTTGCATCAATTGATATGATCATGTAGTTTTTGTCCTTTAATTTGTTTATGTAATGTATCATGTTTATTGATTTGCAGATATTGTACCAGCATTGCATACCTGGAATAAATCCCACTCGGTCATAGTGTATGATCTTTTTAATGTGTTACTGGATGCAATTTGCTAATATTTTGTGGAGGATTTTAGCACCTACTAGTATATTCATCAGGGATATTGGCCTGTAATGCTCTTTCTTTGTAGTGTCTTTATCTGGTTTTGGAATTAGGGTAATGCTGGCTTCATAGAAAGAGATTAGAAGTGTTCCTTCTTCTTGAAATTTTGCAATAGTCTGATGAGAATTAGTGTTAGTTCTTTTTGAATGATTGGCAAAACTCCCCTGTGAAGCTGTCCAGACCAGGGCTTTTGTTTGTTGGACGTTTTTGTTACTGCTTCAATTCCATTGGTAGTTATTGGCCTATTCAGGTTTTCTGATTCTTCCTAATGGAGTTTTGGAAGATTGTATTTTTCTAGGAATATGTCAATTTCTTTCTAGGTTGTCCAGCTTGTTGGAATAGCATTGTTCATAGTATTTCATTACAATATTTTGTGTTTCTGTGGGGTCAGTTGTTACTTCACTTCTTTCATTTCTGATTTTGTTTATTTGGTTCCTCTCTCTTTGTTGCTTGGTGAGCCTGGCTAGAGGTTCATCAATCTTTTTTATCCTTTCAAAGAACCAGCTCTTGGTTCTATTGATCTTTTGTATTGTTCTTTTGGTCTCTCTGTCATTTATTTTTGCTCTAACCGTTATTATTTCCGTCCTTTTACTTACTCTGGACTTTTCTTATTGCTCTCTTTCTAGTTATTTAAGTTGCAGGGTAAAGCAGCTTTGTTTTCCAGACATAGCAGCAAGAACACAGCAAAGGTGGGGCCCTAGAAAGTCTGGCCTGGCCACGGGCTCTGGCTGACTAGAATCAAGTCTGGGGACCCCTGCATCTCTCCCTGTTCCCCCTGAAGCCCAATCTCATCCCTGGTCTGAGTCCTCCCTGAAGTGATGGACAGCAGGAGGGGCTGGGAAGGCAGGTGGCACCGAGATTGGGCCCATTGCCAGGTCCAGTGGCCAGCAGGAAGCAGTTTGTGCAGGACACTGGAGGCGTGTGGATGGGTGGGGAGTGGCCAGCTCACCACACAAAGCACTTGTGAGTAGGGTTCATGGACAATGGAAGGCCCAGCCAAACTCCTCAAACTGGGATACACTGCCCAGCACCCTATAGTGCTCAGGTGCGTGCTTGTCGGTCAGCATCTGCAGGTAGATGGACTGTGACCGCTGTTTGATGCACCAATTCTGGCAAATGCAATGATGAAAAGCTGGTTGTGTGTGTACTTGAGCTGGTGCAGTGGGTGCTCTGGGCCATGCTCCCACACCCACTTCTGATAAGCATAGTAGGCCAGCTTGAGGCCCCCCCCATATCTGCAATGTTCTCCCAAGTTTGTGCTTCCCATTCACCTGCTGTTTGTAGACAGTGAAGTTGTCACAGAGGTGAACGATGCACTCAGCCTTGTGCAGGAAGTGGCAGTAGGAGGCCTCTGTCCACCAGTGCAGCAGGTGGCCCACGCGGTCATATTGCCCCCCCCCCCGCCAGTCGTTATAGCCATGCGTCAGCTTGTACCTGATGATGGTGCCAATGCCCCCATAGTTCAGAGACTGTGGAAAATCAGGGTGGAGGAAGCAGTCACGTGGACTTGTCCATCTCCTACTGGATCTTCTTGACTGAGAGCTGGATGCTGAAGCAGATGCTGTTTAAGATGTTCTTGAAGTAGGTCTTCTCGTGGACTTTAAACTCATACTCCTTGTCCACAGCCTCGGGTTTGAGCAGAAAGTCTGGGTAGCCGACCTTCACCATCATGTACTGGAGCTTGACCCGAGCAGCCTCCCTGGTCTCAGCATCCATCCAGTCAGTTCCTCCAGGTGCTGGCCCAACATATACTTGATGTCTTCCACCACCTGCTGCACCTTGGCTTTGCTGGCAGCTGAGAAGTGTTCATGTACAAAGAGGGCGCCGAGAGTCATGCTAAAGTGGCAGTTGGCCTGGCCCAGGCAGACACAGGCCAGCTCCTGGGGCTTGTCACTCTCCTCCATCTCATGTGCGAACTCATGCAGAGCCTCTTGAAATGGTGCTGACAGATGCTCACTCAGGACCACCACCATGCTTCACACCAGGTAGTTGTGCAGGATGCTTCAGGGTGTGGAGCGAATGGGCTGGGACACCTGCTGCATGTAGTCCATGGCCAAAAACACCACCTCCTTGTCCTCTGAGTAGTCCTCCTGGAAGATCTGGTCCAGCAGCCACTTCCACTGCAGGTGGGGAGTGATCTACAGCTATCTCAGTGTCACCATGTTGCACGGGGAGCTGACATCTCAATGGAGGTCATCATACTTTGACACTGTGATGTTGGCCAGCTGCTGCTCCAGTTGCAGGATCTCCTGGACCTTCTGCTCCACAGCATCAGCACCCAGTAGGCTGAGCAGGTGCTCCATGAACAATCGGTAGGCTGCCAGGACCTTCTCACTGTCCTCATCCTGAGCTAAGTACAGGGTCCTCTCCGATAGGGTGAGCCCATCCTGGTTAATGCGGATAACATAGTGTGAGGAGTTCTTTTCGTCCAGGCTAATGGTGAGTGAAAATAGTGCAGCGACGCAGCACACGCCCTGCACCTTGTACAGCAGCTGGTTGAGGTCCCAATGCACTAAGGACCCTGGGCACTCGGTGATGCCACCCAGGTCCCAGCCTCCGCAGTCTTCGATGACCTCAAGCATGGGCCTTGGGCCAAGCCTCTCTATCTCGCGCATGTTGAGGCACGGATGGAAGAAGGCACACACCTTGCACTGGACCATGCCACCGCCCGCTCCTACCCCACCCTCCCATTCCTAGCCAGCAGGCACTGTAGGCGCTTCTCGTTCTGTTCACCAATGGCCGCGATGGTGCTGTAGGTGAGCTTGTCATCGGGGATGGCGTGGCGCCGTAACCAGCCACCATATGCGAAGAATAGAAGTCCTGATATGGTTCTATGCTGGTGTCCATGTTGGTGGCCAGGAAGCGGGCAGTTCTTGCGAAGGCCTTGCACTGGGGCAGCTCTCTGAGCAGGCACCGCTGCCCACCACACCTGAGCACAGGTACTTGAGCGCCAGCATGGCGTCCAGGATGGCAGCAAATACGAGCCCCGACAGCAGGCACAACTGGCGCTGGTTCCAGCGTGGCAGCCCCGCCCGAGTCCTGGTGGTGCTGTGCCCGGCGCCCAATGGGAAGCCAGCGGGCAGCGAGGTCCTGTGTGCACCCCCCCCATGCCACAACGGCTCACATACTTAACCCCCTGGAACTTGTAGAGCACAGTCATCGAATATGGGGCCTCCATGGCACTGCCAGAGCCACCCCGCAGCCCGTGGCGATTATCCGCTATAGGATGCACTGGGCCGTTGGCCTTCGATCTGGCCTCCACATGCCCTCCCAGGCCGCAACTACAGGAAGGGTAGATACAGGCTTAGAGGGGCACTGGGGCCTGACTGAAGGGGTGGAGGGGTGGGTCCAGAGGCTGGAGATCACCCGACTCCCCAACAGCGAGCAGGCCTGGTGCATGGTCTCCCCATCATATGCGCACCTGGGCTGAGCGAGAACAGAATGGTTTGAGCCCAAGCCGCAGCCTGACCAGAGCTGGAGTGGGGCGGGCGGTCATTCTCTCCATGTGCCCACCACCTCCTCTCTGTTGTTTTTTGAGGTAGGCCTGTAGTGATATTAACTTCCCTCTCAGGACAGCTTTCATTGTGTCCCACAGATTTTGGATTGTCTTGTTTTCATTTTCGTTTGTTTCCAGAATGTTTTTTTCTTCTTCTTTGATCTCCTTGGTAACCCATTCGTTGTTTAATAGCATGCTATTTAGCCTCCAAGTGTTTGCTTGTTTTTATTGTAGTTGATTTCTAATTTTATGGCATTTTGATCTGAGAAGATGCTAGATATGATTTCAATCTTCTTGAATTTGGAGAGACTTTGCCTGTGTCCTAATATGTGGTCTATTTTTGAAAATGTCCCATGTGCACTTGAGAAGAATGTATATTCTGTAGCTTTGGGGTGGAATTTTCTGAAGGTGTCAATTGATTCCATCTGGTCTAGTGAGTTCTTTTGGATTCTTTGCTAATTTTTTGTCTAGATAGTTTATCCAATGCTGTAAATGGGGTATTAAAGTCCCCTACTATGATTGTATTGTTGTTGATCTCTCCCTTGATATCTTCCTGAAGTTTTTTGATATATTTGGGTGCTCCTATATTGGGTGCATATATGTTTACCAGAGTCATATTCTCTTGTTGAATTGATCCCTTTTAGTATTATGAAATGGCCTTTCTTATCTCTTATAATGACCTTCACATTGAGGTCAATTTTTTCAGCTATAAGTATTGCTACACCAGCTTTATATTTTTCATTTCCCTTTGCCTGAAAAAATTTTTCCATCCCTTCACTTTTAGTCCGTGTGAGTTCTTTGTTCTGAGATGCCACTCCTATAGACAGCTTATCTATGGGTCTTTTTTTCTTATCCATTCAGCTATCCTAGGTCTTTTGATTGGATCATTTAATCCAGTGGTTCTCAACCTTGGCTGCACATTAGAATCACCTGGGAATCTTTTTTAAAATCCTGATTTCTGGGCCTCATCCTCCAGAAATTCTGTTTCTTTGTTATGGGGTGGGGCCACAACATTAGTAATAAAGAAACAGAATTTCCAGAGGATTAGGCCCAGAAATCAGGATTTTAAAAAAGATTCCCAGGTGATTCTAATGTGCAGCCAAGTTTGAGAACCACTGATTTAATCCATTTATGTTTAAGGTTATTATTGATCGGTACTTGTTTGTTGCCATTCTTATTTTTTATGCCTGTATTCCTTCTTCTCTTTTTGTTTTCTTCATTTTACAACATTCCCTTTAGCATTTCTTGTTGCTGGCTTAGTTGTAATAAATTCCCTTAGTCTTTTTTTTTTTTTTTTGTCTGCGAAGTTCCTGATTTCCCCTTCAATTTTGCATGATAGCCTTGCTGGATAGAGTATTCTTGGATTCAGTCCCTTTCTTTGCATCACTTTGTATACTTCATCCCATCCCTTATGGCCTGATATGTTTCTGTTTAGAAATCAGTTGGTAGTCTAATGGGAGATCCCTTGTAGGTTACTTTCTGTCTTTCTCTGGCAGCCTTTAAGATTCTTACTTTGTTGTTGATTTTTGCCAATTTTATTACAGTGTGTCTTGGTGTCATTTTTTTGGGTTCATCTTGTTTGGGACTCTGTGTGCTTCTTGGACTTGTGTGACTTTTTTCTTCCCTAAAGTCAAGGAAGTTACTGTCATTATTTTTTCAAACAGGTTTTCTATTTGTTGCTCAGCTTCCTCTCCTCTGCCACCCCTATTGTGCAGATGTTGTTTTGTTTCGTGTTGTTCCAAAGCTACCTTAGAATCTCTTCCTGCTTTTAATTCATTTTTCCAATTGTTGCTCTGCTTGGGTGTTTTTTTCTACCGTGTCTTCTAACTCACTGATTTTGTCCTCATCTTCTTCTAGCCTACTATTGAAACCTTCCATTATGTTCTTTATTGAAGCTACGTCATTCTTCATTTCCTCTTGATTCTTACATATGTTGGTGAATTTCCTGTCAAGCCTTTTGAGCATCTGTATAACCATTACTCTGAATTCTTTCTCTGACAAAATGCTTGCCTCTGTTTTATTTATCCCCTTTTCTGGTAATTCCTCCTTTTCTTTCATATGGGGTTTGTTTCTTTGTCTTCCCATTTTTACTGATTCTTTGAGATTGTTTCTATGTATTAGATCAAACTGCTATGCCACCCAGATTTTTTGGATTTGTCTTATGTAGTAGATGTTTTGTTGGATCCAGTGGTACAGTCTCTCAGGTTTTCTGGCCTGGGTATTCTAGGGAAGCCTCATGTAGTTGGGTCTTGAAATGTTATTGTCCCTTTTGTGGATGGAGTCTTCTCTCGGGGTGTCTGGTTATGTGGTTTGCTTTCTACCACATCGTGCCAACCACTGTGGAGGTGCTGAATGAACAGCACAAAATAAAACATGGCACAACACTACACAAAAGGAACAGATCATGAATGCACACAAGACACCTATAACCCCAATAAAAGGACCACTAGAGAAAAGAGAACTAAGAGAGAAAAGAGAGCAAAAATGATAGCAAGAAATGGTAACAAGAAAAGAAAAAGAAAAAAGGAAAAAAGAAAGAATATGGGGAGATAACACAGTAAAACAAACAATTAAACCAAAAAACCCCCAAAAAAATCCACCCAGAAAAGGGGTGGTGGTCAGAATCTGTAGAGGCAGAGCTTAAATACAGAAAATAAGGTTAAGGAATTTGATGAATAGTGGAAGGAACACTGTTTAGTATAGAAGAGGTGAAAAAGAATGAGAGGATAAGAAGAAAAAAAATTTATTTATTTATTGAAAAGGATAATATAGGGGAAAGCAGATAGGCCTGAATTTAGGAAGTGAAACTAATTAAAAAACTAGAAGAAAAGAGCAAGAGAGGAGAGGGAAAAAAGACTGAGTAGCAAAGAAAGAGAAAAGAGAAGGGAGAATGGAGTAGGAATACAGAAGAGGAAATTTTTTATATGAATAAGCCAACTGAAACTACAGTAATAATAAGACATCAATAAAGCAGATCAAGAAGATCAATTTTTAACAAGGGGTAAAAAGAAAGGAAAGAGAAAACCTAAGGCAGGGATAGGAGAAGAAAAACAGGATGAAAAAGGGAGAAGTGAGGAAGAAAAGGTGAAAAAAAATAAATAAAAAAGTAAAGAATATAAAAAATATAATAATAATAATAATAATTTATAAAAAAAATAAAAAAGTGAAGTGTCGTTTGCTTCAGCTGTGTTTTAATACCCTGTAGGAGCTGATTTAGGACCCCACTCTTCTGTTCTGTCTGCCAATTCTGGGCTTCCTGTTAGGTAGTTAGGTGCTGATCACTGTCAGGCACTGTCTTTGGAATTCACCATGTTGAAATTCCAAAGGATCCACGGCTCCTCTGCTAGTTAGTGTCTGTCTCTACTGGCCTTGGCTGCAAGCAAGCAGGACCAATCAGCCCGCTTTGCCTATCTACCAGCTGTCAATCTTAATCACCCAAGAGTCTGTTTCTGTCAGGGTTTTAGGTTGGAGTGGTGCTGTTTCGCTTTTCAGGAATCATATTGATGTTTTTTTCTCTGACCCAGAGCTATTCCTTTGTGAATAGCCCAAGATATTACTCTGGCCTTGGTTGGTCAGAGATCCTAGTATGGAGACCATTGGGGTTGGTTTGCAACCTGCAGTTTTTATCAGTCTGGTTCCCAGAATAGTGAGGCAGCCTGGCCCCTCTTCCAACCCAGTCACTGAGGGCTCTTTGGGGCTATTCAGAGCCTTTGTTTCATTTGTATAGCTCAAAATGCAGGCAGGGTGTGGCAGGCTTTATTACCTGCCTTGAGGCTACGGGGAGGGGCTGGCTCTTCAGGAGAGAAATGGCCTCTTAAGTTTGGAAGGTTATGAATGTCCCAATGCCTGAGTCCTGGTCACATTTCCCTGCCCTGCTTCCCTCCCCAGCCTTTCCTGAGGCACCTCAACTCTGTACCTCTCCCTGCTCCACAACCTGTGGTGAGTTCTTGCAACTGAATAGTCCTATATTCTCATTTAGCAAATAAAAGCAAAGACAAACCAAAAGCAAAACCACTAGGAAACTGCAGATTTCTCTCCCACCAGCACTGCACTGTTCAGGTGGCTTTTCAGGCGGCCTGTAAGGGTGCAGCCTTTCGTGGCTATAGTCTTAGGTCTAGATTTCCTGGGTGCCAGCACCCCTGTGGCCTTTCCTTTTCTCAGTTGGGTGTTATGCCTGTCGCCAAGGGACACAGCTTTGGTGCAATGCAGCTTCCTCATCACCCTCTTGGCCCAGTGGCTGGGTGGCCCTCTCCCTCCCAGATCCCTGTTCCTACCATTCTCCAGGCATCCTCTGCCCTTCCTTATTGATAATTGTCTGCTCAGCTGTGCCTAATTTGTTAATACCAAGTGGATCTTCTCCAATTTAGTTGCATTTCTAGTTTGGCCCCATGACAAAGTGCACGACACCTTTGCCTATTTGGCCACCATTTTCTTCTTCTTGATTTCTTATTAGAGGCAAATGTTTTGTGGCTTAATAAAGCTCCATCTCATTGAGTCACCTCAGAAATTGCATTTGTAGTAGTCTGTCAAATCAATTTTATGATATTTTTCTTCACTGGAAATTAACTCTACATACTAAGTATATAGAGTGAAATGAAAATTTAGGTCTAATGCCTTGTTTCTATAATAAAAGGACTAAAATACTCTGTCTTGATGTGCTATGGTTATTAGCTTCTGAAAAAAGGAAAGAGTATTGATTCGACAGCTACTCCTACTGTGAAGTTATTTTTAGTAGCTTTTACTTTGTGGAAATTGAGGTGTGTTTACCTTTTCTTTAAGGCAAAAATAAAATAGCATGGATCTTTCTCTTTTACTGAAATACTTGCACATATGCAACTAAGAGAACTCAGATAAGTATTTGAAAGATTTTAGATTTAAGCTATTACAAAAAATAGGAAATTAAAAAAAAAGTCTCACATAGAATAAAATTTTTATTTTTATTTTTTTATTAATTAAATCTTTATTGTTCAGATTATTACATTTGTTCCTCTTTTTTCCCCCCATAACTCCCCTCCACCCAGTTCCCACCCCACCCTCCTCCCTCACTCCCCATCCACTGTCCTCATCCATAGGTGCACGATTTTTGTCCAGTCTCTTCCCGCATCCCCCTCACCCCTTTCCCCCCCCCAAGAATAGCCAGTCCATTCCCTTTCTATGCCCCTGATTCTATTATAATCACCAGTTCATTCTGTTCATCAGATTATTCACTTGATTTTCAGATTCACTTGTTGATAGATGTGTATTTGTTGTTCATAATTTGTATCTTTACCTTTTTCTTCTTCTTCCTCTTCTTAAAGGATACCTTTCAGCATTTCTTATAATACTGGTTTGGTGGTGATGAACTCCTTTAGCTTTTTCTTATCTGTGAAGCTCTTTATCTGACCTTCAATTCTGAATGATGGCTTTGCTGGATAAAGTAATCTTGGTTGTAGGTTCTTGGCATTCATCACTTTGAATATTTCTTGCCACTCCCTTCTGGCCTGCAAAGTTTCTGTTGAGAAATCAGCTGACAGTCATATGGGTATTCCCTTTTTGGTAACTGACATTCTTTCTCTTGCTGCTTTTAAATTTCTCTCTTTGTCTTTTGCTCTTGGCATTTTAATTATGATGTGTCTTGGTGTGGTCTTCTTTGGATTCCTTTTGTTTGGGGTTCTCTTCGCTTCCTGGACTTGTAAGTCTATTTCTTTCACCAGGGAGGGGAAGTTTTCTGTCATTATTTCTTCAAATAGGTTTTCAATATCTTGCTTTCTCTCATCTTCTGGCACCCCTATAATTCTGATGTTGGTATGCTTGAAGTTGTCCCAGAGGCTCCTTACACTATCTTCATATTTTTGGATTCTTTTTTTCATTTTGCTTTTCTGGTTAGGTGTTTTTTGCTTCTTCCTATTTCAAATCGTTGACTTGATTCTTGCAATCCTCTAGTCTGCTGTTGGGAATCTGTATAATATTCTTTATTTCAGTCCTTGTATGCTTAATTTTTAGTTGGTCCTTTATCACAACCTCGAGGGTCTCATTAGATTTCTTGTAGATCTCATTAAGTTTATTGGCAGTTTCTAGAAAATTCTTGAAAAACCTTAAAACTGTGGTTTTCAACTCTATATCCAGTAGTTTGCTTTCCTCCATTTCTGTCATTTGTGTCCTTTTTCTTTGTCTCCGCATTTTTTATGCTTCCCTGTGTTGATAAAGTGGTTTTCTGTGCTGAGTGACCTCTAGGGCACAATGGTTCAGCCTCCCCAATTACCTGAGGAGGACACTCTTGGTGCACCCCCTTGTGGGCTTTGTGCACAGTCTTGTTGTAGTTAAGCCTTGATTGTTGTAGTTATCCCTGGGAGGAATTGACCTCCAGGCCAATTGGCTGTGAGAATCAGCTGAGTCTGCAGTGGGAGAACTTCTGTGCTGGAGACACCCCTCTGGGGCAAGACTTGCTTCAATGGGGCTTTGGTGCTCACTGAGTCTGCCCCCTGAGTGTGTCCTTTATGGTTCCACGGAGCTGCAAACTGGATGGTCCCACTCTGACCTCTGGGTTTCCTGGCTCCTGGATCTCTAGGGAGGTGCTAATCTAGCCTTTGCCTGAGGCTATCCAGCAAAAGCCTCCTTGCAGGGCTTGGGCGGGGCGGGTCCCTGGGGATCATCAGGGCGGGCGGAGCGAGCAGTTATGGCTGCTCTCAGTCCAGCCCTCAGAGGCTCTGCTTCTCAGTGTCCCGGTAATAGCTGTAAGCCCCTTGGGGAGAAAGCTGCCCTTGAGTTCCGACCGATGCCAGACAGTCCCGCTTCTCCCGTATGAGTCTGGGTTCCTTGAGACTCGCCCTGAACTGGAGCTCAGAGCCTGAGACTCCCTCCTGATTGAAAACGACAATCACGCCCTCAGCCGCCAGCCCGCTCCGCATGCACCTCCACACGCACCTCCACACCTTTGTATTTTACTTCCGTACTGCGCCTCCTCTGAGTCTCGGTATGCTTTTCTCTTTCCTTCTAGTTGTAGAATTTCCACTCAGCCAGCCTTCCTGTGGTTCTGGATGATGTCTGTTCCATCTTTTAGTTGTATGTTTGAAGTGGTTGTTCCAGGCAGCAAACTCCGGTGTTTACCTAGGCTGCCATCTTGGTTTCTCTCAACATTTTTATTTTTATCTTTTATTATTTAGATAAAAGAAAACAGTACTGGCCTGTAAGGGTGAGACAAATATATATGAAGTATCAAAGAATCAAGTGTTTCCCCATTTTCTTCTTTCAGTATCCCCCCATGTTAAAAACATATTTCATGATTTCTGTGGCACTAATTTTTTAAGTATAAGTAATTTTCATTTGCTGAACCAGTTAACTACCACACATCCAAAATGGAAACCCTCTCCACACACCACGATATTTTGAATTTAATTTTAAAAAATCAATTTGCAATGAATATTACAAAAATAAATATATTACAATTTGGGTGTTCTTGAATATTTTTAGCTGAAAATTCTCATGAAAAATGATTTTAAAGTTGGTCAGGGCTGCCACTTAGGGAAAACATTTTTTATTTATAGACGCTCTGGCATGTGGGGAAGGTCTACCGCTTGCATCTACAGATGCTTATGGTGTACAATGGGTTAACCTATTTTAGTATTCAAGATGCCATATGTTATTATATACATTGTGATATAATAATAATAATAGTTGCTGTTTACTGAGTATTTGCTCTGTACTGTATTAGGTACTTTACAAATATTAAGTTACTAGAGGCCCAGTGCATGAAAATTCATGCACTGGAGGAGGGGACCCTCAGCCTGACCTGCCCCCTCTCACAGTCTGGGAGCCCTCATGGGCAGGAGGCGCCCCGGTGATCAGGGGAAGGCAATGCCCCCATCACACCTCTGCTGCTGCCACTGCTGGCAGCGCAAGCCTCGGCTGGCCCTGGGCGGCTGGGCAGCCGACATCTGAGGTTTGCCTGTGCCTCGGGCCAGCCCTGGGTGGCTGGGCAGCTGACATTCGAGGCTTGCTTGTGCCTCAGGCCAGCCCTGGGTGGCTGGGGGCCTGGGTGGCTGGGGTCCTGAGGGCACTTGCCACACATTTATTAAGGGGAAGAACCAGGATTTTAAACTCTGGTCCATCTTACTGCAAAGCCTGTGTTCTTTTAATAAGAGAAGCCTGTAGGGTTAGAAAACAAACAAACAAATACTGGGCTTGATAGTCAAAGATGCCTGATTCAAGTTGTTACTCTGTCACTGATCAGTTATGTGACTTACGTTTTCTTCAACTGTAAAGAGGATATAGTGTACAACCTACCTTGAAGCACCACTGTGAGGGTCCAGTGGGATGCATGTAAAAAGTTGAGGTGCTGCTAGCACATCTGACAAAATGTAGCAGGTTCACTAAAAGGCTTTTACTTTAAAATCATCGGGAATATGGTTAGCCTTTATTTTGGAGGGCATTGTGTGTGTGTGTTGGGGGGAACTACCTGGAAGCCATTTGCAAATTTTTATGGTTTTGAAATAGAAATATCATTTTATATTTAGGTCACTGAAATCTGTATGACAGGAGCTTCATTTACAAATGACAGTTCTTGCATAAGGAGGATTTTCCCCCTAGAGCTCAAAGGCTAGATTGATTGAGATAGCTCTTTGCAGAAATCATGGTACTTCAGCTTCTCTCTTGATATTACCAACTTTGACTAGCTTTATTCAGTGGGTTTGAAATAGGATAGCATTCCCACAACATAGAAAACTACATTCAAGGTAATTGAATGCATATACGTATTTTTTCGCAGCATCTCCCTCCCTCTATCCCCCTGCCTTGAGCAACTAATTGATCATGCATTGTCTTTTGAAAAGAAAATGAAGGTAAATCTTTTTCCTTTTTATTCTCTTGTTTTTCTTTCCTCTTGTTTTGTTTGTTTGTCTTTTTTTGTTTTTTACTTTGAA
The DNA here is from genome assembly GCF_014108235.1 of Myotis myotis. NCBI lineage: Eukaryota > Metazoa > Chordata > Mammalia > Chiroptera > Vespertilionidae > Myotis > Myotis myotis. The sequence goes on along the minus strand of NW_023416346.1, from coordinate 102,566,141 downwards.
ATGGTAACTGTCTTTACCAGCTCCTTGGGGGTTTGAAGGATATTAATCAGCTTCACAGCTGGAAGCAGAGTGATCTACTGTAGTAAAGCTTAAAGCTTTATCCTGTCAGTGTAATTTTCTTTTTTATTCTATTAATGTAAATGGAGTTTGATTTCTCTTTCCATGACAAAGGAAGGATTAAATTTTAGGAACTGTGACTACTCTGAAGTAGAGGGTAGGGGAAAAGGGAGAGGAAATCAACAGTCCTCAACCCTTTGATCTGTCAGTTCAGTCCCTCTCTCAGTAGTTTCCCCATTCTTGTCTCTCACTGTCTCTCTATCTCTCCCTATCTCTATCTCTCTCTCTATCTCTATCTCTATCATCTATCATCTATCTTCCTTCTTAGGGTTGTCAGTGAACCTAGTTGTGCCTGGCTAGCCCTGGACCTTGGTAATTGCTGGTGAAAGGGAACTGGAGACATTGAGCATGTTCTCCTGTGTCCATAATTTACGAGAATGATTATGATAATAATTTACTATGTGCTGAGCACTACTTTGAATGCTTTTATTCTTATTTTACAGAAAAAGTAACTGAGGCTTTAAAAAGTAACCTCTGTGAGGTTTTTGGCTGAGGTCATGCAGGTAATAAGAGGCACAACTGGGGGATTTGCACCCAGGTCCATTTAATCCTAAAGCCTTAATTAATAGCAATGTATTAATTGTCTTAGTTAATAATTATTACTGTGCATTAAGGGTTCCAAAATGACCAAACTACTTCCTTGCCCTTAAGTTGCTCCTAGTCAAATCAGAGGAAACATTCATGCAGTCTAATTATAAGACAGTATAACAGAGCTCTTATGGAAGTATATGCAGAATTACAGAAGCAGAAATCAATTCTTCTGATTATATATAGGACAGCTGAAGTCCTCACAGAGAAGATGCTATTGGATTTAAATAGTTATGACTGGTTTGACTAGTTCCATCATTAGTTTTGTGATGGAATAACATTTTGGGTATAGGGGAATCCTATATAATAAAAGCCCAATATGCAAATTGTCCCCTGTACCAGGAGTTCGACCACTCGCTATGACGTGCCCTGACCACCAGGGGGCTGCGCGGAACATGGTGGGTGTCAGCGATGCGCTGTGACCTCTTACCGGCTACCTGGGGCTGGGATGATGGGGAAGGAGGTGCAGTGAGAATGCGGGGTGTCTGCTGAGCTCACTCTCACTCTCCCTGCTACCCTTCCCTGGGAAGCCAGGGCGTGTGCACTGGGGAAGCCCCCATGCTCAGGTGCTGGGTGCCCGTGAGGAGCCTGACCCGGACCTGCGCGACCTCTTCCAGGTGAGCCGAGCTGCAGCCTCTGGGACCACAGGGGCCGGTTGGGCTCCCTGTGGGTTCGTGCAGGAACCGGTCTGAGAGGCTGGCCAGGAGAGAGTACGCTGCCTGCCTGGCTTCCACACGGCACCGCTGGGCGGCCCAGAGGCCCACACTGCATCCCAACCTGTGGTGTCCAGCCACACTCACTGCATCTCTGTGTGGGGATGCCGTGACTCAGGCAGAGGGGGGTGTGTGGGGACTTGGGGGCCCAGGTGCTGCCTAGGGCTCGGAGGTCAGCTGGGACCTGCCCTTCCACGCCAGATGCTCACGCTTCGATCACTGGCCAGGCCTAGGGACCACACCCGTGCTTACATTTCATTACCGGACCTCTAGTAATGTTAATAAAAGCAGCGAGAATTGCAGGCACTTGGCTCACTCAGGCAACATTGAGTTTGTGGTTTTGGCTGATGCATTTGATGCATTGCAGAGAAGGGTGATGTCCAGAGATAAGACTGGAGAGTTAAGTTGGAACTAAGTTTTAAAGGGTCTTATAGTGATGCTAAGGATTTTTTACTGTTCTCTAGAGGCATTAATGAGCCATTAAACATCTTTAAGCCAGGGAATGGTATAATATTGCCTGCGAAGACCTGATCACAGTGGCAGTCATGTGGAAGTTAGGTTGGAAATGGAAGGAACTAGAAACCTTTGAGGAGGCTAATGAATAAAAATGATAAGAGATAGGTAGTGGTGGCAGGTTTGGCAAAGATAGAATGGGTTTGAGAAATTAGTGTTGACATGTGAGCAATGAATGATGAGTGAGTTCAAGCATTTCCAGCATAGGAAGCAGTAAGAGTGGTGCTGCTATTTATTGAAATAGGGAAACCAACAGGAAAACCAAGTTGGATCTGGGGGACATATAACAAATTAGCCTTTTGGACATGTAGAGATTAAAGTTAATCTGGGATATTTATTGAAGGTAGATGTCAAATAAGTTGATGACTCATGATATGTATTTTCAACCCAGAAATAGCTATGAGTCTGGAGCTCACCAGCGGGGCCAGATTCGAGATACCAAGTTGTGAGTCATCAGCGGGAAGTGATAATTGAGTCAGAAGGAATAGATGAGATCACAGGAAAACAAGAATTGAGGGCAACCTTTGCACATTACCTGGCTTGGTGTCTTACAATGGATTTGAATGTGTGGACTAGTGTCCAATGACTAATAACTTTTAAACACAGGATAGTTTTTCTCCAGCCCCAATGACTGGGAACACACCATGGTATTTCATTCTGGCACACTGATCTGATTGCCAAAGAAACTTCCTGTAATTGCTGGGGAGCCTTTTAAAACCAAATAAGGGCCTGGTCTTCCTCTCTAGTATTAGAATTGCATCTGCATACTCCACCATGGAGTCCCACCCTCCTTTGATCTTGGAATAAGGGGATGATGAAAGGAACTCAACTTTCTCCTGTATCAGGTATGTGGAGCTTTTACTAAATGGGAATTTGGGAAGAAAGTTAAATCCAATATGTCCCCGAGCCTGTTTTGTTAATTTGTGAACCTGGAGATTTAAACGTGTCATGATTCTTTGTAGTACTGTACTCCAACCAAATTTAAATAAAATGGTGACCCTTTTAATGTGCATACTATATCATACTCAATAATAGCTGGCAAATCAATATTAGTAGACATGCCACTTATTTTTCTACTCCTACTATATACAGAAAGATATTTGTGCACATTAAATATGAGATATACAATAAAATTGGTTGTAGTTAGGTCCTAGAAATGACTAGTCCCTCCAGCTCTGTCTTTAGAGTAGATGTAATCATGAAGTTATTATCCCATTTTCATTATCTAGATGAATTGCTGAAGCAAAACGAAAATTAAAAGTTCATTCCATTGCCTAGAATCCAGATGTCAGGATTTGTATTATATACTTATGCCTAAATTTTAAATATTCTAATCTTATAGATTATCGGAGACAGTGTTATGTAATGAAAGAGCATAGGCTTGGGGGTCTGATATGCCCTGGGCTTAAATCCGGGCTTTGCCATTTCCTAGCTGAGTGAGTTAAATAAGATACTCAATATCACGGATGATTTTAGTTTTTTTCTAATTTTAAAATGGGGATAATTATAGCATCAATCTCTCAGGATTCTTGTGAAGATTAAGTGAGATAATGAATGGGAAATGACAAGCTCAATACACATAGTATTCTGTTTTTCTCCTTCCCTTAACATGAGTTAAGCCAGCATTTCTCAAAATATATTCTGTTGAACTCTATTCCCTCCAAATGCATTTTCAAAAAATGCTTATTGCTCAACTGAATTTGTTCAGTCTTGGAGAGAACAGACATTAACATATTTAATGGTGCTGAGAAGCTCGATCATGAACAATTTTTTGATAGTTGTTTAACTTTTTAAATCTAGCATTTTCCAAATTTATTTTGTCATTGTACCTTTTTTTTTTTTTAATTGAGAACACCTATTAATAGCCCATGCTATTGATGGGATACATTTTGGAAAAGATGAGTTTGGTAAACAGGTCCAGGTGATATTCGATATTTGTTTGGCCTCATTGAGCATTATATCATGTGGACTAAATGATGCTAGCCCACTTAGAAGTTTTGGGTTGTTTATCTCACAATAGGATTAGGGTTCGGGAGAATTGAGTGTTCATTTCAGTTCTGCCATTCTTCCATTGTCATTAAAAAACCCATGTGAAAATAGTAAAATAATTTTGAAAAATAAAAATGCTGTCAGTGGAAAGTGGTATAACAACTCTACTAGGAAATTGTAGGAGCAGTAATACTAGAATGGGGGTGTCTACAGGTTGAGCTGTGTTGCCTCTCTTTTTCACTGAGCATACTTGGACCCCATCCATCAGCTATCTGCCTGAAAGCATTTTCAACTCCTGGGTTTCTTAATAATTAAAAATGATTCCCAGATGCATGTGTCTGAATGTCAGTAGCTCTGTCTTTTGTCAGTGTTTTTGTACTTGCTTACCGAAGCCATTTCCCAGTACATCAGGTAGCTATGGCTGTTGCTGAGTATTAAATACTGAATTGTAATTAAGATGCACAATGGAAGAAAAGATTGTTAGGATTTATGTAGCAGATTTACTTAGTAGATTTAATGTTTAGCCTTCTGATATTGTATAACTTTATGTCCATCTGTAATGTATTTATTTTCTATTAGTACACATTAAGCAAAGTGAAGTTGCTTTAACATTAATCTCTCGGGCAAAGGATGAGAAATCTCTTGTTACTGTTGTAATACTAGTTTTTTCTGTGTGTTTTTTTATTGGTTAGTGCGAATGGAGATGTTATATAATTCATTTCCTTCCTGTGTCTGGAAAAATTTAGGTGTTACTCTGAGTAAGCTTTGTAAAACTTTAGAAAGATTAAAATCATGTTTTCTCTAGTTTTAAGGTCAACATTTCACACAACAGGGAGTTATACCTCAGTATTATGATTATTGGGCTCTTCTAGCTTTGAAAATAAAAATGTCCATTTGTGATTTTTTATTACTTTAGCTGGAAATTTTAGGTCATTTTCCAATCCTGAAACTTAAAGGGCTTTAGACACTATTTTTATGGTTTGCTCTTTAAATACTGTGAATACTCATTTTCTAGTTCCACAAAGAGATTCTAGTTTTACGGGAGACTTTTTTCATCATATAAAATAGCATTCCTGGCAACAGAGATAAACATCATCCTTCATCATAAACTGCTTTTTCTTTTACTTGATGTACAGAGGCAGTTTTGATACAAAATTGGCAGAAAATGTTGCATTCCCCTTTCTCTCTCTTTCTCTCTCTCCCTTTTGGTCAGAAACTTCTCACTTTATCCTTAAAATGTAACTATGGGATTTTAGAAACAAAATTACTAACCTAGTGTTGTTATTCTCTACAGAAACAGTAAATTGAATTTGAATGTCAGAGTTCTGAAGCTATATCATTAAAGATAAAATGTAAGAAAATACTTGGTGGTCTTTAATTTTTACTATTTCGATTGCATAATGTTATAGAGAGCATATTAGAATGTTACATTGATTTTTTTTTTGTCCTACTGATTCTGATATCTAACATCTTTGGCTTTCTTCTTAAGGGATATTATAAGCCATATTTAGAACCACATAAATACCAGCATGAGTTTAGTCAAATCTGTTGATTTTATAGTGAATTTATTAATAATTATGTTACCGTCTTTTGTCATAAAGACCACGGTAATGAAAACCATGTTTCACCTTTTACATACATAATTGGATGAGATCACCAGATGCTGATGTTAAGAGCACATCAACAGGAAAAGTTGAAAATGGGAGCTGCATGGAAAAATACTAGAACCAATTAGCTCTGTCAAAGACCATATGACCAAGTATAGGAGAGAAAAATAGATTTTGACCATGAACAAACCTCAGGTCACTTAATAATGGAAAGGTGGCCCTTCTTAGATTTTTTTTTAGACTTTTGATATTAGCAGAAAATAACGTGGAAATTGGTACTTCATGGTCAATGTTTGGAAGCTCATTAGATTAATTTTGGTTTTCTTATATTTTATTGTAAATTTCAGACATACAGAAAAGTTGAAAAAAATTGTACTGTGAGCACCTATATATCTACCACCTAGATTCTACCATTAACATTTTGCTGCATTTGCTTTATTACAAAGCTATCCATGTATTCATTTTTCTGTCCATCCATTTTTCTATCTTACTGCTTTATGCATTTCAAAGTAAGTTGTACACATCCCAGTACCTTCAATTTGAAACACTTTATCATGCATATAATTAACTGGAGCTCAGAATTTATTTATGGGTCTTTTTTCAAGATAAAATTATTTGCAGTGAAATGCACAGATCATAAGTTTTGACAAATGCATACACTTGTGTAACTAAGAACTTTATCAAGATAAAGAACATTGCAATCACTCCAGAATGTTCCCTCATCCCTCTTCAAAGTCAAGTCCTGCCCTTACTCCCAACTTTAAAGGCAGCTACTCTTGGGATATTTTTCATCATATATTAATTAACTTAGCTTTTTTGGACTTTATATGAATGGAATCTTGCAGAATGTACTCTTTTGGGGTAAAGCTTCTTTCAGTTAGGATAAGATTTTTGAGATTCATCTATGTTGTTACATGCATCAGTAGTTTATTCCCTTTCATTGGTGAATAGTGTCCATCCTATGTATATACCACAGCTTAGGGTCTACTATTGATGGATACTTGAATTGTTACCAGTTTGGAGCTATTAATGAATAAAACTGCTATGCTTTTCTTGTGTGCAAAAACCTAGGAATGGAATTACTGGGCCATAGTGTAGGTATATGTTTAGTTTTGTAAGAAACTGCCAAACATTTTCCAAAGGTGCACCATTTTACACTCCAACAAAAATGTATGAGCATTCTGGCCATTCATACCAACACCTGCTATTGTCAGTCTTTTTAAATTTAACTATTCTTGTGGATGTGTAGCAGTATCTCATTGTGCTCATTTTTATTTCTTATTTTAATATGTGCTTACCTAATGACTAAAGATGTTGAGCCCCTATTCATGTGCTCATTATTCATTGGGAAGCCTAGTATCTACTGCAGAATTAGAGACTTCTGGTTGCCAAAAATATCTTGCTTAAGGAAGTTAATCAGAAGTCCAGTGTCTATAATGTTTTGATCCTAGTTAGGAGATCTGTAGATTTGCTAAAACAGACTGATCATCACAGGACTATGGAATGGAGAATAATAGTGTAACCAGTGATAAGTGGGAGTATTATTCTTGTTATACTTGCCACAAGTTTTACTATGAAAAACTGTGTCCTTAGTTCTATTTTTATTTTTGGTCCTGAAGGTTTAGCATAACACAGGGCATACCACTAGATTTACAGTAGCCAGTTATGAATGTGTGTGTGTGCATGTGCTGTGTGTGTATACATATACACACACTTTTTGCTTGTGTGGAAGAGGGTTTGGTGGTGGTGGTGGTAGTAGATATTTAACTGTTTATGGGAAATGTAGCAGTTTCTCTGGCGAATTTCTTGGAGATCTACCACGTTTCCTTCCCAGCCATTTTTGTTAACCCAGGAGTCAGATGTGTTCATGTTTATCTGCTCGGTGCCCATATCAAGCTGTTACCAGTCACATGAACAATGGAGAAATCTCTAAGAAGGCCAAAGAGATTTTTAACTTCTTAGAAAATGAAAAGTTACCTTTGGGATCTAAGAGGCCCACTTCTACTTATTTGAGCCTACTGTTTACTCTAATCTGAATATCCCAATTATGTGTGCTTTTGAGCTTTGAGGTAGCAATATTGAAAATGGAATGAGTTTGTTGATGAAGATGGTGACTAGATTTATATATTTTTTACCTTAATCTTTTTTTTTTATTGTTACAGAAGAAGCTACTATGGAGGAAACTGGGCCAGTTTTAGCTTTTCAGGACTCTTGTCCTGGATAATGGAATACCAGGTAAACTTCTTATATAAGTTTTTAATTTACTAGGTTTTATATGAGTCACATAATTGAAGAAAACCCTTAGCTTCATTTGTAATATAGGGTCAATACCTCATTTTTATTTACTTAACAAAAATTATGCAGTCACAATTTCAGCCAATATTTTTCCAATGCCTTAAAAATATAGATATCAGTTTTTAAATATAAGTAGATATGTTAGCAGAAGAATAAATTATGTAAATGTTTTACCATGTTGTAATTACTTTATATGTCCGAATATAAGGCAAGCATTTTCTTTAAGAGTTTTTCAGAAAAAAATATTTCAATTCTTATAAAATCTCACCTGTAGTAGTTCTTTCAGTCATTATATTTGGAAAACAACAACAACACTCTATGGGGAAAATACATTCATTTGAAATGATCTCAGTCATTCATGGTTTGCATAATTATAGAAGTCACCTGACAGAATTAGTAAAAACAAAAAGCAAGAAAAAATTTAATATAAATTTAGTGTTTTCTTCCCCAAGGGTAGGGTCTCACTACTCTAACTGTTCTATATCATTGTAAGAAATTTTTTTAGAGCTTATTTAAAGTATAGTAATTGGGACAGTTGGGTATGTCATGGAGTTTACCAATTTTTATGAGTTGGATTTATAAAAAAATTATCCTAATTTTAGATAAATGGTATATGTGTCTTGAAATGAAATTCCTATTGAGAGCATCATATCATGTAATGATGGAATCAGAAACTGCTATATCTCAAAAGATTTTAGGTGTTCAGAAAGGAAGATGCTACATCCTAGAAAATTGTATTTATTTAGTTAGAATAATATAGCTAGGACTTATTAGGCACTTACCATGTGCTAAACACTGCACTAAGCATTGTAGTTGTACTGATTAATTTTATGGTGTGCATGACTCAAAAAGTGCTTCTAGTGATGACAAAGACATTGATGTTGAAGATTCAATTAATATTCAGTTTGAATAATATTGTTGCATAGAAATGAGAGTGTGGAGAAACAAGTAATATTTGTAAAGTAGCATTTCCTGTAATTCAAACTGTATAAGTCAAGGAAATAAATGTTATAAGTAGACATTATATTCCTACTTATCTGTATGCATTAAATAGTCATATATTTATGTTTATCAGAAACCCTTTTTTGAACCTTATTCTTGAGAAGTATATGTGAGGGTCTCCTGATATTGAGGTATATTTAGTACTTCCATAGTTACATGAAAAATTTAATCTAGCTTCTCAGAACAAAAACAAAGTACCCCACTTGTCTGAATGGAAAACTTTTGGTGAGTAAAGGGGTATAAAAATAAATTTTGGTAATGGATTAGATTTATTAAAATAAAAATATTTTTCTAGACATTTATTTTACACTTCGTTCACTTTAGCATCTTGACTCAGTCACTGTATCCTTTTCCCCTTCACTCTCTGTCACTGGTCCACAGTTCTTTTTTCAGGCTGGTAACCACATGTCTGCACATTCAAAGTTCCTGTAACTCCTCTTCTACCAAATAATTATATTTGATTATAAGAGCTCTCTGCCCCTGCTTTTCTTCATTTTAAAATGTTAAATTAAAGATAATGAGGCTGTTTAAAAATTAAATTTGTTGGGATGACATTTATGAATGTCATATAGGTTTCAAGTATACATTTTTGTGATACATGACGTATATATTGCATTGTGTGCCTACCACCCAAAGTCAAATCATCTTCCATCACCATATATTTGACCCCCTTTACCCTTTACTACTTCCCCATACCTCCCTCCCTTTGGTAACCACCATACTGTAAGACAATGAAACTTTAAAAAAATAACTATTGCCATACTTTAGAAAATCTCTTAAGTTTAGAAATTTTCTGAGGTGATTTTACTTGAAACAAAGGATATTGTAGTTATATTTCACTACTAGTTCTCTGGGTATATATAATATATTCTTAAACTTTTTTCTCTGAGAGATTTGTATCAAATAGATTAAAATTTTAAACAGATTAAAAATTGATCTTTGACATTTGGGAAAGGTATGTCTTGACATCTTCAAAAATCCCTTGTATTCAAATATTGCTGTATCATAATTTTTTCCATAAAATATAAGTAGGAATTATTGGAAATTTTAAAGGATCACTTTCAATTTTTAGTGATAGTTTATGTACTTTACTATACTTTCTCATTTTTATTATACTTTTTATTGATATCCTATCTAATAAAAGAGAAACATGGTAATTGGCATACGACCGCTACCATTCCCATTGACTAATCAGCGAGATATGCAAATTAACTGCCAGCCAAGATGGCGGCCAGCAGCCAGGCAGCTTGAAACTAACATGAGGCTTGCTTGCTTCAGTGACGGAGGACTCCAACGTTCCCCTCCTGCCTTGCCGGCCTCTGAGCCTGCAGTTTAAGAAACATTGTAACAAATATAGAAGCTAAACAAAACCCCAGAAACCAGCTTTCAGCCCGCCGGGATCTCAGAGCTGGAGTTATACATTGTTTCGATTATAGAACCCAAACAAACCAGATACCTGCTTTCAGCAGCAGAGGCCTCAGAGCTGGAGCCAGAGCTAAAGCTGGCCCAGAATAAAAAAAAAAAAAAGAAAAAAAGGAGGAGTTGGGAGCTTCAGTCACCTGCCAGCCTGAAAACAGCCCTCAGCCCCTCACCCAGACTGGCCAGGCACCCCAGTGGGGACCCCCACCCTGAAGGGTATGTGACCAGCTGCAAACAGCCATCATCCCCAAATCCAAGCTGGCCAGGCACCCCAGTGGGGACCCCCACCCTGAAGGGTATGTGACTAGCTGCAAACAGCCATCATCCCCTCACCCAGGCTGGCCAGGCACCCTAGTGGGGACCCCCATCCTGATCCAGGACACCCTTCAGGGCAAACCAGCCAGCCCCCACCCATGCACCAGGCCTCTATTCTATATAGTAAAAGGGTAATATGCCTCCCAGCACCGGGATCAGCGGAGCCGTGAGGCATCCAGGCACCGGGATCAGCGTGACAGGGGAAGGCGCCCACACCCCCTGATCGCCCTGCGGCTCTGTGTGTGACAGGGGGCGGGGCCACAACCTCTCTATCGGCCCTGCTCTGTTCCTGACAGGGGAAGGCGCCCCAACCCCCTGATTGGCCCTGCCCTGAGTGTGAGAGTGGCGGCGCTCCCCAACCCCCTGATCACCCTGCGGCTCTATGTGTGACAGGGTGCGGCGCCCCAATCCCCCCACCCCACGGGCCCTGCTCTGTGTGTGATGGGGTAGAGCCATAACCTCCCCATTGGCCCTGCCCTGAGTGTGACAGTGGCGGTGCCCCAGCCCCCTGATTGGCCCTGCTCTGTGCATGATGAGGCAGCGCCCCAACCCCCTGATTGGCCCTACTCTGTGCGTGACAGGGGGTGGCGCCGCAACCTCCCCATCAATCCTGCCTTGAGTGTGACGGGGTGGCGTCCCAACCCCCCTATCGGCCCTACCCTGAGTGTGACTGAGGGTGGCATCGCAACCTCCCAATCCGCCCTGCTCTGTGCATGACAGGGGTGGCGCCCCAACTCCCCAATCAGCCCTGCTCTGAGCCCGACCAGGGGCTGCACCTAGGGATTAGGCCTGCCCTCTGCCACCCGAGAGCAGGCCTAAGCCAGCAGGTCATTATCTCCCGAGGGGTCCCAGACTGCGAGAGGGCACAGGCCGGGCTGAGGGACCCTCCCCTTCCCCCCCGAGTGCACAAATTTTTGTGCACCGGGCCTCTAGTTTTTATCTAAAATATCAAGGGGTTGATTATTATTGTTAACTAGAGGCCCGGTACATGAAATTCATGCATGGGTAGGGTCCATAGGCCTAGCCCATAATCAGGGCTGATCGGGACCTTCCTTTCCCTGGCTGTCGGCTGCCGGCTGGCCAGGGCTTTCCTTCTTCTGGCTACCAGTTGGGGCCACCTTTCTCCCAGTTGCCACTGCCGGCCAAGGCCTTCCTTCATTCCGCGCCTCCCGCTTGTGGTCAGCGCACGTCATAGCGAACGGTCGAACTCCCGGTCGGTTGAACTCCCAAGGGGACAATTTGCATATTAGCCTTTTATTATATAGGATTATTAATCTCACTAATTGTGTTGGGCTAAGTACTTTCAGAAATACTTTTACGTATATTTGAAATTTCACATGGCTAGTGATCAGCCTCAGAGATCTAAGGGTAAATAGAATGAAGTAATGTTGAACCTGCTATTTTGACAAAATGTAAAAACTTTATTATTAATTAGTAATTAAAACAGATGATCATGATTCTCAGTGGATGGAGCATTAATTGTCCTAGTTTTTAGCCATGTCAAAGCAGCCATGTCCAGATGGCTCCATCAAAATATCAAATATCCTGATAGAAATCTGTCAACCAGGTCTGGCTTTTGATAGGATAGATTTTATACATTGTTTTTCTTTCTTTCCTTTGAAGTTAGCCCACTAGGCTACTGGAGTGGCTTCAGTGACTCTGAAGTGATACCCATCTTTGAGTTTTGATGGGATGAAAGAAAAAACATGAGCTTATTAAGGTACAAATTTTCTCAAAAGAGTAGAGGTTCAGATTGCTCAATTAATTAAAATTTCTCATTTTTATATTGTTTAGGAAAACAGTGACATTGTGAATGAAAGCCCAGCATGGCAAGAACAGATCCTTCTAAATGAAGAAGCCATTGCTCTTAGCAAGTTGGACAAAACCATTCAACATGTGGAAGTGTTTTGTTATGCCAGGTATGAAAATTATTTATTTAGGATAAACCAAAGTAATGACTTCTTACTCACACTTCTTCAGAAGAGGCCAACTATAACCATTTATATAAAATTGATTGCTACATGTCTAATAGATATGCTGGTTTGTCTTTTTAAAAATGTAACTTTCAGATCTGGAGAACATATGCTAAATGAAATATGCCACTCAGAGAAAGACAAGTACCATATGGTTTCAATCATGTGTTAAATTTAATGAACAAACTACCAAGCAAAATAGAGACAGACTCCCAGATAAAGCGTAGGCAGACAGCCCTGGTGAAGTGTAGGGGTCTTGAGCAAAAAAAGAGAACTCATGGACATGGATAACAGTGTGGTGATTGTAGAGAGAATAGGAGGGTGGGTGGAGGTGAGAGAGGACAGAGTGGATAAATAGTAATGGAAAAATAAAATAAAATGAAATCTATATAGATAAACGGCTAATATACAAAGTGTCCCCTTGGGAGTTCGACCGGGAGATCAGGAGTTTGATCGCTCACTATGATATGCGCTGACCACCAGGGGGAAATGTGGAACATAGGAAGGCCCCTGCCGGCAGCCAGCAGCTGGGTAAGGGTGCCCTGGCTGGCAGCCGGCAGCTGAAAGGAAGGCCCTGGCCGGCAGCTGGAAGGCCCCAATCTGCCCTGATCACCGGCCAGGCCTAGGGACCCTACCTTTGCACAAATTTTGTGCACTGGGCCTCTAGTAAAATATAAAAATGTAACTTTCAGTTTTCTCTGTTTAGAGATTAATAATAATAATAATAATAATATCTTACATTAATGACTTATAATTCACCAAGCTCTTCTACATTCATTATCTTATTTGATTCTAATAACTATCCTGTGCTAGGATAGGGCAGGTAGTATTAGCAGCATTTTTTGTACAGAATCCTCAATAGAACTAAAAAAGATTAATGTGCTGAATGTCACATCGTTTGATAAATGTCAAGGCCACACTCAAGCTAGGTAGCAGTGGAGCTTAAGATTAAAACCCATGATTTTTAATTGTAGTCCAGTGTTCTACTCTTTTTAGATAATATTCAAAGTAGCAAAATGGAAAATAAACACCACTCTTCTTAGATAATATTTAGTGTAGCATAATGGGTAATTATAATTTTGAATTTAAAAAATTAAATTGAGTGGTCATAACATTTGGGGACATATTGTAAATCAGGAGAGAACTCATTGCTTTAAAACATTTGAAAAAGTTTGTTTCTTCAAATGACACAGTTGATAGGCTGAAAGATAGCAGTCACATAGTGCAATCATTTAAATAGTTATAGGGTTGAGAGGTTTAAAATATCACACTGTCTGGCACGTCTATAGTAATTAAAACTTAAAAATTCAAGATACTACAGATTCTTTAGGATATGTTCTGTCATGTTGAAAACTTTGGGAACTTGGTTATTTCTTAATCCATGTTCATATCTTTCAGATAACTAGCATTTTCTCCCATAAGCACAGGTATTTTTTTATGATTTTCTGCAAAAAAAAGACAGCCTTTAAATGCCAAATATAGATTGTAATTTATATAAAGCTAAATGGCATTTTGTATGAAAAGGTATAACTCTCTGATGTTGTTTAGAGCCATGGTAGACAGATTTAAAACCAAATGTGATCTCAACTGAAAAGCCATATGCTTTGATAAAACCAGGAATAAATATTTGATAACTTTCTAGTGTATCCATGAAAACTACTTGACTAGAATATAATGACAGTCATACTATGACCCTTTGAGAGATAATTTTTGATATTTTAGGGCCTTTGATTTCTCTCTACTCTATACAGTTGGGGTTTATAATTTCTAGTGACTGAACTGACACATTTTGAGTGCTGAGAAAATGATCTCGTTTTCAATTTCTGATTTCTTTAGTTTCATTTTTGTGACTTCCTAAAGTGATAAAGTAAAAGGTTGGTGGTAGAAAGTTTGTTTTAAAACAGAAGTAGAACTCTGCTGTATGTTCCTCTCATTGCCCGTTAGAGTGTAGAACAAGAGGTTAATTGGGATTATGTTCTATATATCTTCATTTACTTGGAAAAGGTAATTGGTTATTAATATCATACTTAGCAGGAAGAGCCTTGAGAGTATCCAGTGGAGGAATGTACAGAAAATTCACTTCTCTATAGCTAGTGCTATAAACATGGGTAAACAGGAATAACAATACCTCATTTAGCCCCAGCCAGACTGTGGCATCCTTAATCTTTGGATCATGGCCATAAACTTGGAATTATGTGAAAAGGGGCTATGGCAGAATAGCTTTCACAAAGATTTACTTTATATGAGGACCAACTGACTTAAATCAAAAACCTTATTTAATACATATTTCTGACAACCTTATTTTCATGTTTTTTTTTTTCCCCCATCATAGTAGTTTAAAGCAGAAAATAGGAAAGGGAGATCTGCTTAAAGGCAAGCATACTGAGAACCACACCAAGACCCAGGTAATAGTCCTGCCTTTACCATTCAGCCTGCTGTGCGATATTGAGCGAAATGTGGCTCCTCTCAGGACCTCTGTTTTATCATTAGAAAACATAAAGGGTTTGGACTAGTTGATCCTAAAGGTCTCTCTAGGCTTTAACATGCTATTATTTTAGGTGCTAGTTGAGAGGCTAACAGAGAAAGAGTAAACCGTAGCAGCAAGTGGAGAGCAGGCTTTGGCTTTTTAGTGTAAGGGCAAATGGCTTTTATACTAGAGCAGCAGTTCTCAACCTGTGGGTCGTGACCCCTTTGGAGGTCAAATGACCCTTTCACAGGGATCGCCTAACACCATCGGAACACACATATATAATTACATATTGTTTTTGTGATTAATCACTATGCTTTAATTATGTTCAATTTGTAACAATGAAAATACATCCTGCATATCAGATATTTACATTATGATTCATAGCAGTAGCAAAATTACAGTTATGAAGTAGCAACGAAAATAATTTTATGGTTGGGGGTCACCACAACATGAGGAACTGTATTAAAGGGTCGTGGCATTAGGAAGGTTGAGAACCACTGTACTAGAGGATCCCTCAAGGGCATTGTACTATAGCACAGTATAACATTGGATGGTCATAATTATATCACATTTTCTTTAGGTAACAGTTAAATTTTGTTCTTTATCTTTCACTTGCAAATGTAGGGGAATTTTAAACACATTTTAGAAAGATGAGTATTAAAAATGATTAGAATTACATTTTTAACATTTTAAGAGATTACTTTGGTTTTCTAGGAAATTCTCTCATTTTCTCTTGAGTAAGTAAAGTTATGACTATGTTGTAGATCCTTGACATTCTTATGAACTACATCTCAAAATCTTTGTGAATCCCCTTTTGTAAATAATGAAAAATATAGTACAGGTTTCTGTCTTTTTGTTGTTGTTACAGTTGTTTTTTAACATGTGTTATTGATGTTAATGTTAATTTTGTGGACAGAGGGTGTGTGTATGTGTGTGTCTGTAATTCTATATAATTTTAACACATATGTTAGTCCAGATCTCCACCACATAGTCAACTTACAAAACAGAACAGTTCCGTCACCACAAAGATCCCTCCTGTTGCCATTTTATAACCACACCTCATCTCCTTCCTACCTCCCCCCCCAGTCCCTAACCCCTAGTAAACCAATCGGTTTTCCAGTTCTATATTTTTTCCCTTTTGAGGATGTAAATGGAACTGTACAGCATGTAGCCTTTTCTCATTGGCATTTTTCACTCAGCATGGTTACTGGGAAATTCATCCATGTTGTTTCATGCATCAATAATTTGTTCTTTATTATTGCTGGGCAGTATTCCCTGGTATAGATATACCACAGTTTGTTTAAGCATTTACCCATTGAATAACATCTGGGCTGTTTCCAATTTTGTCTGTTACAAATAAAGATGCCATGCACATTTGTTTACAGGGTTTCATGTGAGCATAAGTTTTTATTTCTCTGGGATAAGTGGCCAAGTGTGTAATTGCTGGGTCATATGGTAATTGCATGTTTAGTATTAAAAGAAACTGCCAAACTGTTTTCCAAAGGATCTGTACCATTTTACGTTTCCACCAGAAAAATATGAGTGATTCAGTTTTTCACATCTTCACCAATATTTGGTGTTGTCACCTTTTTATTTAGCCATTTTGATAGATGTGTAGTGTAACCTCCCATTGTAGTTTAACCTCCCATTTGCACCCTGACTGGGGATAAAATCCGCAACCTAGATATGTGCCCTGACAAGAATTGAACCAGCAGCGGTTTGGTGTACAGGAAAACTCTCAAACCAGTTGAGCCACCTGGCCAGGGCAATGTTTATTATTTTAATGTAAGGATATCCAATTGCTTCAGCACCATTCGTTGAACAGGCTATTTTTCCTCCATTGAATTCCTTTTGCATCTTTGTCAAAAATCAGTTGCTGTACTTTGATGGGTTTATTTCTGGATTCTCTATTCTGTTCTATTGATATATACAGGTGCTCTTTGAATTATGATGGGGTTATATTCTGATAAACCTATCATAAATTGAAAGCATTGTAAGTTGAAAATACATTTAACACACCTAATGCACTGAACATCATAAATTTGTCCAGAACACAATACCCAAAAATTGGTGGCAACACAGTATACTGTAGAGTATTGTTTATTTAGCCATGTGATCACATGACTGACTAGGAGCTGTGGTTTGACACTACTGCCCAGCATCATGAGAGAATATTGTATTGATATTGCTAGCATGGGAAAAGATAAAAATTCAAAATTTGAAATATAGTTTCTATTGAATGCATATTGCTTTTGCATCTTCATAGTAAAATGTCATCAGTTGAACCTTTTCAACATGAGTACTACACTGTCTTGATTACTACAGCCAAATATTAGGACTGAATAACCTGAGACCTTTGGGTCCACAGGCTGACACTCTAACCACTGAGAAAACTGGCCAGGGCCAAATTTATTCTTCTATGTCAAGATTGCTATAGCTATTCTAGAATTCTTGTCTTTCCATATAAGTATTTTAACAAGTTTGTCTATGTCTAAAGAATGTCACTGGAATTTTGATAGGAATTGCATTAAAACTATAGATCAACTTGGGGAGAATTGACATCTTTTTTATTTTGTCTTCAGTTCCATCAACAAGGTATGTCTCTTCATTTACAGAGGTCATCTTTGATTTCTTTGTACAGAATTGTATAGTTTTCAATATACAATTCCAGGACATGTATTATTAGTTGTTTGTCTAAGTATTTAATTTCATTTGGAGCATTGCAGTTGTGAGTAGGTATTGCTTTTTTGATTTTGGATTTCACATGTTTGTAATTGCTATTTATAAATACAACTAGAGGCCAGGTGCACGAAATTCGTGCACTGGAGGAGATGACCCTCAGCCCAGCTTGCACCCTCTCCAATCTGGGACCCCTTGGGGGATGTCTGACTGCCGGTTTAGGACCGATCCCTGTGGGACATCCAGCAGTTGGATATCCCTCTCACAATCCGGGCCTGCTGTCTCCTAACCACTCACCTGCTTGCCTGCGTGATTTCCCCTAACTGCTTCTGCCTGCCAGCCTGATCACCCCCTAACTGCTCCCCTGCCAGCCTGATTGATACCTAACTGCTCCCCTGCCAGCCCAGTCGCCCCCAACTGCCCTCCCCTGCTGGCCTGATCCCCCCGAACTGCCCTTCCCTGCTGGCCCAGTCCCCCCAACTCCCCTCCCCTGCCAGCCCGGTCACCCCCATCTGCTCTCCCCTGCCGGCCTGGTTGCCCCCAACTGCCCTCCCCTGCCAGCCTGATCGCCTCCAACTGCCCTCCCCTGCTGGCCATCTTGTGGCTGTGGGCGCTGCCATCTTTGAGGGTGGGGCAGTCAATTAGCATATTCCCTCCTTATTGGATGTGGGTGCCGCCATCTTTGTGGGCAGGGCAATCAATTAACATATTCCCTCCTTTTTGGCTGTGGGCATTGCCATCTTTGTGAAGGTACGGGGGTCAATTAGCATATTCCCTCTTTATTAGATAGGATTGTTTTACAAGTGTTGATCTTATATCCTGAAATCTTGCTGAACTGACTTTTTAATCCTGTGAATTCTGTTGCAGATTCCTTGAGATTTTTACATAGTCATGTCTTCTGCAAAGAGAAAAAGATTTATGTGTTCTTTTCCATTGGCTTTTTATTTTGAGTCTATTTTCTATTGAAGGTCATGTGTTTTCTCTCTATAGTCATACACCACAAGTTAATTGTGTTTTCTACTTAGCCTTTGACTCACTTAATGAGCTTTTTTGTGTGCGTGCGCGTGTGTTTTGTGTTTTGGCTGTTTTTTTCAGAAAAGAAGTTATTATCACTTCCTGAGGACTTTGTAATTATACACTAATGCTAGGCAATCGTTTAGGGTCTCTCACTTGCTAATTATCTTGTTCTTGCACACTACTCTCTCATTATGTGCAAATCAAATCCACAGTCTGACCAAATGGCAAATTACTCTATGTTCTAAACTTTAATGGTCATTCACCTCAAGAGTTTAGTGAATTTAATTACATCGAGAAAATAGAAGTCAAACTTCAATCCTTGGTCATATGTCATTTGGTCATAAAAATATTGTAGTCATAACCAGTAGCCTTTTAATTTTTAATCTTTCTATCTTTATGAATTTATTTTTATTTTGCATCTTTGTAGGTAATAAAGGTAGATTCAGCATTGACTATTTTTACAAAACATTTATAAATAAATAGGCAAATATACATGTAATGCAAAAAATACTAATGGCAAGTTTTTGAAAAAATGCCTTTGGCATTTAAATAATTAAAGATGGTTCACATGCCTAATAATTATTTTTTTTTGCTTTAGAAATGGTTTTATTTATTGTGAATATTATTTAATAAACTCACATAACCATTGAAACTCTCACAGTCAACAAGTATTTCTAAAATATATTAGGTATTTAATCAAGAATATTCAGGAAAATCAATAATAACAGCAAAGTTTAATAGCATTATCCATTCAATATAATTTCCATTATTTATTTTCCTATTTGTTATGTTTATTTGACTTTTACTATTTTATTTTGTTTATAAACACATTTATAGATATTAAACCTATATATATGCATACACATACGCATACACAATCCAATCTACAAATTTTTACAGTAATTATTCTGACTTTTATAATTTGTATGGAATAGTAATTTATTACAAAATTATATAAACATTTATAATATCTTCTCATTTTAAAAATAATTTTTATTTATCAGTTACAGTTGATGTACAATATTATATTAACTTTAGGTTTACAACCCAGTGAGTAGACATTTATATAACTTACAAAGTGATCACCCTGATAAGAGCTTCCCAGATAAGAAAAAGCTACAGTAGCTTATCACCACCAAAACAGTAAATGTTAAAGGGTCTTTTTTAACAAGAAGAAAAAGAAAAAAGAAATTGACACCATACAGTTCTTAAAATATTATCTGATACTATAGAGTTATTACAATATTATTAACAGTATTCTGATACCATACAGTTGTTATAATATTATTAACTACACTAGTGGCCCGGTGCACGAAATTTGTGCATGGGGGAGGGGGTGTTCCTCAGCCCAGCCTGCACCCTCTCCAATCTGGGACCCCTCGAAGGATGTCCTATTGCCGGTTTACAGGGATTGGGCAAAAAACGGCAGTCGGACATCCCTCTCACAATCCGGGACTGCTGGCTCCTAACCGCTCACCTGCCTGCCTGCCTGCCTGATTGCCCCTAACAACTCTGCCTGCCAGCCTGCTTGCCTCCAACTGCCCCCGCCGCCAGCCTGCTTACCCCCAAATGCCCCCCCCACCAGCCTGGTGACCCCAAAATGCCCCCCCCCACTGGCCTACTCGCCCCCACCTTCTCTCCCCACTGGCCTGCTCGCCCCCAACTGCCCGCCTGCTCGCTTGCTCACTCCAAACTGCCCCCCCTGCTGTCCCGATCACCACCAACTGACCCCCACTGATGGCCTGCTTTCCCCCAATGGCCCCGCCCCCCACCAGCCTGATCACCCACAACTGCCCTCCCCTCTTGGCCTATAACCACCTCTACCTTGGCCCCGCCACCATGGCTTTGTCCAGAAAAACATTCGGAAGGTCTCTTGGAAGGTCTCCCAGTCTAATTAGCATATTACCCTTTTATTAGTATAGATAGAGTCCTAGTGCACGGGTGAGGGCTGGCTGGTTTGCCCTGAAGGGTGTCCTGGATCAGGGTGGGGGTTCCCTTGGGGCATGGGGTGGCCTGGGCGAGGGGTCTGTGGTGGTTTGCAGGCCAGCCACACCCTCATGGGGTGAGGGTCCCCACTCGGGGGGTGTGGCCAGCCTGGGTGAGGAGCTGAGGGCTGTTTTCAGGCTGGCCACACCCCCTTCAGGGTAAGGGTCCCCACTGGGGTGCCTGGCCAGCCTGGGTGAGGGGCTGAGGGCTGTGTTCAGGCTGGCCACACCCCCTTCAGGATGGGGGGCTCCTGCTGGGGTGTCTGGCCAGCCTGGGTGAGTGGCTGATGGCTGTTTGCAGGCTGGCCACGGCCCTGGGCAACCCAGGCTCCCAGACCTTCCTTGAGCAGAGGCCACCTCAACTGGAAGCAGACATCTGGGATTTATTTATCTTCTATAATTGAAACTTTATAGCCTTGAGCAGAGCACATAGCTGGCCAGGGCAGGTGGGATGCTTGGCTTCCTCCCTTGCCAGGGGCAACCCAAGCCTCCTGTTCGCTCCAGCTCCATGGCTGCTGCCATCTTGGTTGGGTTTATTTGCATACTCACTCCTGATCAGCTGGTGGGCATGGCTGGTGCACATGGCTTGTGAGTGTAGCGGAGGTATGGTCAATTTGCATGTTTCTTTCTTATTAGATATTAGAGGCCCGGTGCACAAAAATTTGTGCACTTGGGGGGAGTGGGGGTCCCTCAGCCCAGCCTGTGCCCTCTCGCAGTCTGGGACCCCTCGGGAGATAACGACCTGCTGGCTTAGGCCTGCTCCCGGGTGGCAGAGGGCAGGCCCAATCCCTAGGTGCAGCCCCTGGTCGGGCTCAGAGCAAGGTCGATTGGGGAGTTGTGGCGCCACCCCTGTCATGCACAGAGCAGGGCAGATTGGGAGGTTGTGATGCCACCCTCAGTCACACTCATGGTAGGGCCAATTGGGGGGTTGGGGCACCACCCCCTGTCACACTCAAGGCAGGGTCGATGGGGAGGTTGCGGCGCCACCTCCTGTCATGCACAGAGCAGGGCCAATCAGGGGGTTGGGGCGCTGCCCCCATCACACACAGAGTAGGACCCATCAGGGGGTTGGGGCACCGCCCTCTATCACCCACAGAGCAGGGCCGATCAGGGGGTTGGGGCGCTGCCACTGTCACACTCAGGGCAGGGCCGATGGGGAGGTTATGGCTCTACCCCATCACACACAGAGCAGGGCCCATGGGGGGGGTTGGGGAGCTCCCCCCTATCAGACACAGAGCAGGGCTGATCAGGGGGTTGGGGCCCCTCCCCCTGTCGCACACAGATCCGCAGGGCGATCAGGGGGTTTGGGCATTGACCTCTGTCACGCTGATCCCGGTGCCGGGAGGCATATTACCCTTTTACTATATAGGGTAGAGGCCTGGTGCATGGGTGGGGCCGGCTGGTTTGCCCTGAAGGGTGTCCTGGATTAGGGTGGGGGTCCCCACTGGGGTGCCTGGCCAGTCTGGGTGAGGGGCTGAGGGCTGTTTTCAGGCTGGGGGTGACTGAAGCTCCCAACCACTCCTTTTTTTCTTTTTTTTTTTTATTCTGGGCCAGCTTTACCTTGAGGCTTGGCTCCAGCTCTTAGGCCACCACGCGGCTGAAAGTAGGTTTCTGGCCTTTGCTTACAATGTTGCGAATCTGCTGGCTGAAGTCCGGCGGTATTTGTTACAATGTTTCTTAAACTGCCCGCTCAGAGGCCTGCAGCCGCAGGCGGGGAATGTTGGTTTCCTCCAACAATCCTCCGTCACTGAGGCAAGCAAGCCTCATGTTAGTTTCAAGCTGCCTGGCTGCCGGCCGCCATCTTGGCTGACAGTTAATTTGCATATCTAACTGATTAGCCAATGAAAAGGGTAGCAGTCGTATGCCAATTACCATGTTTCTCTTTTATTAGTGTAGATGATTCCCTATGCTATCCTTTGCATCCCCATCACTATTCTATAACTACCAATTTGAACTTCTTAATCCCTTCACCTTTTTCAACCACCCCCTCAACTCCCCTTCTATCTGACAACCATCAGTCTGTTCTCTGTATCTATTAGTCTCTTTCTGTTCTGCTTGTTTATTTATTTTGTTTTTTAGATCTCACATATCAGTGATATCATATGGTAATTGTCTTTGTCTGACTTATTTCACTTAGCATAATACCCTCTGGGCCCATCCATGTCATTGTAGATGGCAGGATTTCATTCTTTTTTATGGCTGAGTCATATATTTCATTGTATGTATGTACCACTTCTTTTCTATCTATTCATCTGTTGATGGCAACTTATGTTTCTTCCATATGTTAGCTATTATAAATAATACTGCAATGAACATATGGATGCATATGTGTTTTTGACATAGTGTTTTAGGCTTCTTTGGGTAAATACCCAGAAGTGGAATTGCTGGGTCCTTCCTTGTCTCTTGTTATAGTCTTTGTTTTAAAGTCTATTTTGTCTGGTGTAAGTGTTGCTACATAGCCTTTTTGTTTGTTTCCATTTTTATGAAATATATTTTTCTATCCCTTTCAGTCTATTTTTGCCTTTAGATCTGAAGTGAGTCTCTTGTAGACAGCATATGTAAGGGTCTTGTTTTGTTATCCATTCAGTTGTTTAATTAGAGCATTTAATTCATATGCATGTAAGTATTGATAGATATGTATGTATTGCCACTTTATTATTCATATATTTTTCTTTTTCTTCTTGTTAAAGAAGACTCGTTTTTTTTTTTTTAAATATATTTTATTGATTTTTTACAGAGAGGAAGGGAGAGAGATAGAGAGCTAGAAACATCGATGAGAGAGAAACATCGATCAACTGCCCCCTGCACATCCCCCACTGGGGATGTGCCCGCAACCCAGGTACATGCCCTTGACTGGAATTGAACCCGGGATCCTTGAGTTCGCAGGCCGACGCTTTATCCACTGAACCAAACCGGTTTCCGCAAGAAGACTCTTAAACATTTCTTGCCGAAACCGGTTTGGCTCAGTGGATAGAGTGTCGGCCTGCGGACTGAAAGGTTCCAGGTTCGATTCCAGTCAAGGGCAAGTACCTGGGTTGCGGGCATATCCCCAGTAGGAGATGTGCAGGAGGCAGCTGATCGATGTTTCTCTCTCATCGATGTTTCTAACTCTCTATCTCTCTCCCTTCCTCTCTGTAAAAAATAAATAAAATATATTTTAAAAAAAAACAAAAAAACAAACAAACATTTCTTATAATACTGGTTTGGTAGTGATAAGCTTTTTTAGCTTTTTCTTGTCTAGGAAGCTCTTTGTCTTTCCTTTATTCTAAATGATAGCCTTCCTGTGTAGAGTAATCTTGGCTGTTAAGTCTTTGCTTTTCATCGTTTTGAATATTTCTTACCAATCCCTTCAGGCCTGCAAAAGTTGTGTTGAGAAATCAGCTGACAATCTTATGGGAGCTCCCTTGTAGGTAACTAACTGCTTTTCTCTTGCTGTTTTTAAGGTTTTCTGTTTGTCTTTAACCTTTGGCATTTTATTATTTGCCTTGGTGTAGCCCTCTTTGGATTCATCTTATTTGGGACTGTCTGCATTTCTTGGACTTAAATGTCTGTTTTCTTCACCAGGTTAAGGAATTTTTTCTCATTTTTAAGATAGAATTTCAATTATTTTCTCTCTGTCTTCCCCCAGCACCACTATGTTGGGAATGTTGGTACACTTGTAAGTTGTCCCAGAGGCTCTTTATACTAGCCTCATTTTTTTGGATCCTTCTTTCTCTTTTTGCTGCTCTGATTGGGTGTTTTCTGCTTCTTCATCTTCCAAATTGCTGATTTGACCCTCTGCTTCATCTGCTCTACTGTTGATTCTCTGTGATGAATTTTTCATTTTTTATTATGTCTTTCAATTCTAACTGGTTCTTTTTTATGTTTTCTATCTCCATTTTTATGTTTCATGTCTCTTTATTGAAGCTCTCACTAAGTTCGTCTACTCTTCCCCTAAATTTATTGAGCATCCTTATAACCACTGTTTTGAACTCTTCATCTGGTAGATTGTTTTTTCTTCATTTTATTAAGTTCTTTTTCTCGAGTTTTATTCTCTTTTTTTCATTTGGGACATGTTTCTTGTCTCCTCATTTTGGATGCCTCCCTGGGGTTTTTTCTATGTATTAGGTAGAGCTGCTATGTCTTCCAGTCTTGGTAGAGTGACCAGTGGTGCAGCCTCCTCAGCCCTAACTGGGTACTCCAGCTGTGCCCTCTGTGTGGGCTGTAGTTTACCCTCCTGTTGTCCTTGAGGCTTGATTGCTGTTGGCACTTCATTGGGAGAGATTTACTCTCAGGCTGATGGGCTGTGAGGACTCGTTGTGACTACTGCAGAGCAGCTGCTGTGTAGGGGCTGACCCCACAAAGCAGGATTGGCTTCAGCAGGGCTCTGGTGCCTGCCGAGTCCCACCCCTTGAATGTGTTGCTCCTGGAGGTGGTTGGCTGATGCTCTGTCATGGTCTGAAATCGTCTACTGGGTGCTGGCTCTGGAGCCTCCCAGGAGATACAGACCAAGGTCAGCCACACCTGAGTCCTGCCCAGAGTCACCAGGCATGAGCTACATAGCAATCTGCAAATGGCTGCTGTTTGTGCATTGTGTGGAGGTGGCCAGGAGAGACCAAGCTGTGAACCAAGTCTGGCTGCTGCTAGTGCTGGGCCTGCAGCCCCTTAAGAAGAGGTATGGAACACACTGAGGCATATGCTGCTTGTTTGGGGGTTGTGAAGCTTTAAGATATTTTAGGAAAGTCCACAGAATAAGCCAACATAGGCCATTTGTATGCAAAAGCCACTGGAAATGGCTTTGATGGCCTGCAATTTGGATGGGCTGGGTGTCAGGGAATCACAAGGTTAGGGCAAACGTTATTATAGTCAGGTTGATGGAGACTCACATATGCTGCTGACTTGGGCTTGCAGCAGGAGGGGTCAGCAAAAGAACAATGGCTTTTGCCATCACTTCTATTTGGGAGAAAGCTGCCCCTTCAGCCCTAGTCTTGAAACAATTCAGTTCCTTCCCATATGCCCTTGGTTTCTTTCAAGCTGCTGTCATAGTGCTGCAGCTCAGAGATAGTGAGTCTGAGTAAGTCTCTTTACAGGTCATTGAGGAGGAAATCCTGAGACTCCAGCAACCTCAGTCTCAGCCAAACTCCCTGCTGGTTTTCACGGCCAGGAGTTATGTGGTATTTTTTTCCTGCCACTGGAACCCTGAGTTTGGGGGCCTGGTGCGGGGCTTAGAGCCCTTGTTCCTCAGTGGGGACCTACACAGCTGAGTTATCCTTTCTAGTTTTTATCTGCCACACGTGGGTGTTCGACCAGCCTGTACAGCAAGCATGTCAAACTTGCGGCTGGCGGTCTGCATGCCTTGTTTATTTGTCATGTTTATTGTACAGTATCTCCACCCCTACTACCAGTCTTGATGTGGCTTCATCTGTATATCCTTAGTTGCAGGACTTCTACTCAATTAAATTTCAAGATTTCAATGATTTTTGTTCTGTAGTTTAGTTGTAATTTTGATGTAGTTGTGAGTGGGTACAGGTGCCACGTTTACCCACTCTGCCAGCTTGAATGGAAGCCCTTTATTTTTAATCTTTGATTACAAGTACAGGGCAAGGAGGAAAGATCAGTGCAAACCTATCACCACTGCTTGTGTTATTGGAGAATCAAATTCCTCCCTTGCTCATGCGAGTGGGAGTAAGGTTCGTGGGGTATCACTGAAATAAGCATTTTCAGAAGCCCCCATGGGAGATTGAGATGTGGAAAAAGGCTTTATTTGCATGAAGTTATATTCCTCAGGTTCCAAAGTCCCCTGCCCCTTAAGCCAGTCCTGAAAGAGGGACAGCTGGGGTGGCAGCAGATCTAGAAGCCGGGCCAGTGTCCAGAGCTTCCGTTCCATGTTGCAGCTGGGTGAGGTTCAGCATTAAGGCTAATTAAAGTCCATTAGTCCATGTGTGTAGCCCCACATGGCTGTGGGCCACATGGGAGCAAGGGAGCACAGATCCCTGCAACAGGAGTCCTGGGAACCCCTGGGTACCAGAGAGAGAAGCAAGTGAGCTTCCTTTCTTTGAAAGTTTAAATATTCAGGTTTCTGGTACATGCAGTGGCCATACCCATTCTGGCCATTGACTGGCTCCCAGGTGTGAAAGATTGACAAGTGCCTTCCCATGTCACTCAGACCTTACTGGACATGCGTCTGAACTGTGTTTGTCTGGTCTTTTCCCCCATCATTTAGCAGGCAACAGACTTGGAGAGTGTTAAATGCAGCTTTTTGGCAAAGCTGTATAAATGGTATGCCTATATTATCTAGTCTTCCCTTTCCTTCTTTCATGTTAAATAATAATTATGTTATTATAAAGGCATTACTTGGAAACTGCATTAAAGTTCATGGCAAGTCAGTAATACCCTACTCTAACATAAACACATATGATAGCGCATTATTTTTTGTTGTTGTTGTTGGTGACTTACTTTAAAAAATAATTCTGGTGTTCAACCTAATGGTTTTAGTGATCTTTTGAACCTTAAACTTAATACTTTTGGTTATTGCAAAATTAAGGTAAATAATAATTAGAAATTGTAGTGGTTAGTCTATTATCATAGTTTAGTCCAGGAACCACAAGTTCTCTAAAGAATTATCCAGATTATTTTGTTATATTAAAGCTTTCGTTATCCTGAAGACTGCTTAAAATAAGTGGGGTAATTTCTAGCTTGGGCCAGAAATACTTTTGCTATACATTGATTGTTTTTCCTTAAAACAAATATTGTAACTATGCTATGATTTACAGAAGAGGAATATAAAAGGACTAGAACTTATTGGATATTATGTTTGTGGCAGCTGCTATAACCTGATGCTTTACATATTTTAGTTTATTAAATTTTATTTAACTTGTGCCATGGCAATGCACATGAGTTGTAGCTATATTTTACTTACAATAATCTGAAAGTTAGGGGAGGCAGAAGTAGAGAACCAGGACTTTATTCCACGTCTGTCTAACTCTAAAACTTGTGCTGTTTCCATTGTATCATGTTATATTTCATGCAGCAGATAAATACATGTGTGCACATCAAGGGAGCCTTGTCACTAAGTGAATTAACTATTTCCTTTAAAGACTAGCACCTAAAATGGATTTACTTTTTTAAGTTACTAGAATACTGTTTAGTATTGTAAAGTAGTCATATGTATGATGAGGAATTAAAGTGCCTAACTCCCAGTGTTAGGAAGATAAGGGATGAATCCAGTGTTCTTTAGTTGTTGTGACTGTATATGCCACAGAAAGTTTTTGTTTTTTACATGAGAGAGCAAAAAGCATCTATTATTTCTACTTTTAAACATTTAACAGGCTATGAAAAGGCATATTGCATAAATTCACACAAGCCCAAACAATTCTCGAGTAAAAAATTGTTGCCTGTTAATTTCATTATGTCATGTAGTTTATCTTTCTAAAATATTGACAAGAACTTGTGCCTTTTCTGCTCCGTTGTTTGCATAATATTGAAAACTGTTTTTCCTTTTTTGGCATGATAATGACCACTTGCACCTCAGATGTGCAGATGAACCAACTCTTGTGAATCGATACCAAAATAAACATATTATTCTAATAGTAATCTAAAATTCTATAATTTTTACAATTCAGTCAAAGATATTGTTTAATACTGTGTGCAGATGAGTTTGTTTAGGCTGTAAATGACACAGTGCCCAACTAAAAGTGGTTTAAACAAGTAGATGGATAGTAGGTAGGGGAGTCCGCACATGAGCAGGTGAGTATGTCGGTAGTTTGGTCACTGGAGAATTTGTTAATTGAGCATCTTCATCTCTTTAGAATTCTGGAGTGCTTGCTCTGCACTTATTCAGTTTTCTCTTCAGAGTTATAGAATGGTTGCCATGATTCCAAAAAGGGTTTTACACAACAAAAATCTTTAAAAATGAAAAGACGTGGGAGAGTTTTTCTTAACACGTGTGTGCTTTTTTTGCTATTATTATACTAGAGAGTTTTTAATAAGAAGCCCAACCAGACTCTCCCTTGTCTTTGTGGCTAAAACTAGATAACTGGCTCACTCCAAAAGCAATTACTAACAAAGGTTAGTAAAATTACTATGCTTGTTTTTGATCAATCATGATCTATCCTGTATTGAAACGAAATTCCAGCTCTGTGGCAGGGAGGTAGAGGGTAATTAATGCTTGTTGACTAGGCAACCGACAGTACCTGCTATATTCCACCCTATGAAATTTTGTTCTTGAAGAAGTTGACAGGAGATTGATATGCTATTTCAGCTATATTCTACAGTATGCGTTAACATTTTAAGTGGTAATAAATAGTGAAATATGTCTACCAATATATTACGTTGCAACAATTCAAAATTGATTACGGTGTTGTTGTTGTTTTAATATTACTACTTTCTGGGATAAAAACTTTTGGATAGTGTGATTTTTGTAACTCTTATGAGTAACCATAAACATTTATTTGCAGGAATAAACAGCTGGTTTAGCAGTATAACATAAATGTGTAAAACAGAAATGAATGGCCTTACCATAAAATGCATACATCAGAGTAAAAGAATACAATCTCTTCAACAAGCTGTACTGGGGAGAAAAGGTGTAAATGACTGAAAAATAAATAGTGAGCACCTGTGCTGGATAAATTAACCAGCTGGCTGGTAATTTTTCATTTGACTCATCTAAAAGGGTGACTGTTACAAGGCAATAATAAGACACATACACTTTGAAGTGTTCTTTTGTTCCTACCATTAATTGATAAGCAATACTACATAATGTCAGAATTTGTACTCCCCCAAATTTTCAGGATTATATATAATTTTTGGCAATTATTAAAAAATGCATTATGCAAAGCAGTATTCAGCAGCTGTAATTCAGTAAAATCATCTAAAAAATATTGTTATACTGTATTGTAAGTGGCCTTTGAAATTCAAATTAGCAGTATAAAAAACATTAAATTTCATTTGCAAAATCTGTTTTATTAAAAAGCTTTATAAGAACTAATGATGTAGATTTTTTCCTTTATGTGTTAAAATTGTAGTAGCATTAGAACTCAAATATTCCTTTGAGAACATATAATCCAGTGACATTCATTTTCAACTGGCAAATATGTCTTTATACTTTTCAAATATTTTAAATTAATAAAATTGAGTTATTTGAGTTATTTTATTCTGAAGTTTGCTTCAAAAGGTTAAATTATCTTTTATGAGATTTATTTATTTTTTTTACCATAAATGAAGAACAGAATTTTGCTTACTTAGGAATTGAGTGAAGTTTAAGTTTTTTGAATTTTCTTGTGTTTTTATAACTTCTAGTTAGGTATTAAATTCAGTTTTGGCAGAATTTCAAAAATATTGTGATTTTTTTAAATGGAAAGTAAGGACACTACTGTGTTTTTAATGCATATGTTTTACGTAGTGCTAGAGATTTCACCAAATTATTATGTTGAGAACAGTAAAACTTAATAGATTATGAATGTCAAACAAATTTACAAAGAATAATTTCTTTCCTTACACTTACACCTTTATTTAAGTATTTTTGACTTATATGTTCCAGATTGTCCAGCATTGGTTAGTACATCTCATTCACTCTGCAAAGTCCCCTTTCTCAGAATGCAATGCAGAGCCACTGACTAGATCAGTTGCTGTGCTCGATTTTCACGGTGTCATCATCATGGTCTGTAATAAAAGAAGTTGCCATATTCTGTCTTATCTGTAAATTGTAATTAAATTATCCTGTCATTTCTCAGTTTAACCTTTAGGCATGGAACTTTCGCTGAAAGTTATTACTTTAAATTCTTCATGGAACACACATTGGTTTATTGGTTTTCAAAATAATGAAAGTGAATACAGAGCATGAACAATTTTGTAGAAAATATACAAATAGAATTGCCTATTATCGCCCTTCATTTTGACTGTCACTAATGTCAATGGTGTTGTTGTGTGGTTATGTGGTAAAAGAGCTTTCAACATATGCTCTCAGAAAACCTAGGTACATATGTTTTGAGTTGCTTGTTAACTGTGGGAAGTTTAAAAATATATTTGATTAATATCATCTTAGAATAATCTTTTAGATTTTATAAAATATTTTTCATATATGTAGCTCATTTGTCTTACAACAGCCGCATGAAAAATAAGGCAGATGGAATGATCTGCATTTTATAGATGGGGAATCTGAGAGATTTTGAGTTGCGTAATATTTGCAAAATAATGCATCCAGGACTAGAGCTTTCCTGATAATAGTTTCCTAGATCTGAAAAGTATTGTAACATTAATTATATCAATTCCTTTTTTCATTATATTTAATTAAAATTACTAGATTATAACAGTAAAAATATCATGGAATTTTATTTCCTGACATTTAAAATAAGTTATTTTATTCTTTCATTTTACCCTTTTTATTATATTGTTTATTGTGTTAAAAAGGACCTGATAAATGAATGCAACGTAAACTTCATGGGTGTATTATGGGGACATGGAGTAATAATAGAATGATGAGTGTAGTTGAGTTAGGATCAACAACTTCAAAATGAAATTTAAATGTTTTCTTAGAGTGGATAGATTGTTGAAGTACCTCATTGTTTGGGGATGGGGGAATTATGACATTATGGGGAGTGAAAAGAATAACTCAGAATAAACAAATTATATGGACCAATACATGGAGATTAGAGTTGATAAATTAAGAATTAGAGCTGTCATGTTGGAAAGTAGGAGAGATGAGACCAGAAGATAGTAGATAAAGAAGGTGATTTGGTTTAGAGAAAGGAACAGGAAGATTTTATGTGGTAGGGTTTCGAAGTTTGAAAACATTTTTCCATTAGTATTTTATTTTTTTATTAAGTTTGTTGTGGTGACATTGGTTAATAAGATTATATAAATTTCAAGTGTACATTTCTGTAATACATGATCTGTTTATTGCATTGTGTGCCTATCATCCACAGTCAAATCATCTTCTGTCACCATGTAATTGACTCCCTTTACCCATCTCTACCCCCACCCCGTTTCCTCTGGTAACCACCATACTGTTGTCTATGTCTGTGAGTTTCAGGTTTATATCCCACAAGTGAGTGAAATCATATGGTTGTTAGTTTTTTCTGACTGTCTTATTTTGCTTAGCACAATATTCTCAAGGTCCATCCATGTTGTTGCAAATGGCAGTATTTCATCTTTTCTTATGGCTGAGTAGCATTCCGTTGTATATATGTATCATATCTTCTTTATACAGTCCTCTATATTGAAGGGCACTTCGATTGTTTCCTGTCTTAGTCACTGAATAATGCTGCAATGAACATAGGGGTGTGTATATTTATAAGTAAATGTTTTCCAATTTTTTTCATAGATACTCAGAAGGGGAGTTACTGGGTCATATGGTAACTCTATTTTTTATTTTGTGGGAAAACTCCATACTGTTTTCCATAGTGGCTGTGCCAGTTTACATTCCCACTTCCCGTGAATAAGGGCTCCTTTTTTTTTTTTTTTTCACAACATCTCCAACACTTATTACTTGTTGATAATAGCCATTTTAACGTGTGATTTGCTATTAGTTCTTGAACACTATTGTGATTTGTTTCAAAAATACAGTTCACCTGTCTGCTTTAAAAGAGAAAAAAACTCATGTACAAGGACAACAGTGTGGTGATTGCCCAAAGGAGGCACATGGAGGAAGGTATCAGGAGGATAAATGGTGATGGACGGGGACTTGACTTGGGTGGTAAATACACAATACAGTGTACAGATGATGCATTATATTGTATACCTGAAACCTGTATAATTGTGTTAACTAGTGTCACCCCAATAAATTTAATAAAAAAGAAATTTTTAAAAAGGCAAAACCTCAAAAATGTACTGTGACACAGTCTGCTAAACCCTGAAATATTCGTGATTTTCAAATCTTTTTTTAAAATATATTGTTATTGACTTCAGAGAGGAAGGGAGAGGGAAAGAGAGGTAGAAACATCAATGATGAGAGACTATCATTGATCAGCTGCCTCCTGTCCACCCCTATTGGGGATTGAGCCAGCAACCCGGGCATGTGCCCTGACCAGGAATTGAACTGTGACCTCCTGGTTCATAGGTCGATGCTCAACCACTGAGTCACAAATCTTAATTATGTTTCACATTGTATTGAAACCTGAGCAGGTGAATGTTTAATGTGTAGGTCACAGAAGGCAAAACATACAGTGAACTTGATAAGATTCAATGGGGTAAAGAAGTAAAAATTGTCATTACAAGTTAAAATATAAAAATGCAACCAAGTACAATATTTGGTATTGATTGTTATTATAATTTCCCATTAGTCAGGATATGCATGAAGGTGTCGAAGAGGCTGGTGCACTGCAGAAAAATCACTCTCCAATGACATCTGCGAACTCCACAGAAGCTGCAAATTCTGCCTGCCTGCCTACAGAAGATGAGTCATTAAGCACTGTGAGCGGTGAAGTGCTCACAGAACAAACTCCAGGGAGTGCCCTAGAAGTAAATGATGTTGAAGTGACCAGGGTGAAAGAAAGCGGTCGTGATAAAACTTGTATGCTGTCAACTTCAAAAGAGGGAACAAGTGAAAATGTGCCTATAGAAGAAGACATTGCAAAACAACCAAAGAAAAATAGGATTACTTACTCACAAATTGTTAAAGAAGGCAGGAAATTTAATATTGATTTGGTATCAAAGGTAAGTACCAATTTTGCCCATCTTGTCATAGAACAATACTAATTTTCAGTTGATTGAAAATAGTATTTTGGCCCATGAACACAATTTTTGTAGTTTTTTTGTTTGTTTGTTTGTTTTTCTGTGAAGTGTAGAACATTTGTTTTCTAAAGATGTAATAGTCAGAGGATTTTTAATTCCATTAAATATCTTTACATATAGGTTAAAATCATTAAAAATGCTCAGTATTATATTACAAGAATACTTTCGTACCAGAGCATAAGTCTACCCTAATATTCTCCTACTGCATGGATTTGAATTATATCGAGAGAAAAAGTCTAATGATCATAATTCAGATTCATGTTATTTATAGTCAGTCTATTAAGTGAACTTTTTTTAGCCCATGTATATAGTAATTGTTTTAACATCTATGTGGTAATGAACATTCTTAAAAAACCAATGCATTTTTGAAAATCATTTTTTCAGATGTGAGGGCTTCAGAGGATAATTTAATAGAAGTGGGGTCAGGGAGGCTGGAAAGAATGCTATTGTCTTTGGTTGTTTCCATCCTTAACTCTAATGTTATGTCAGTGTCTTAGTCTTAGGAGGGTACAGGGTTGCATTGTGTTTATAGAAAGCAAGGCTAATTCTGTGCAAAAGAATATAAAACCAATAAGATAAAGGATAATGGCCTTAAAGAGTTAAGCTATAGGGCTGAATGAAAATTTAAAGACCAAGTGAAAATTAAAGAGATCAAGTCCCATAAGTTGAGGGCAACCAATAAGAAATCGAGAAGATGTAGACAATACATAGATCTTGTAACATAGAAAACTAAACCTGAAACCTATATGATCATATTAACCAATGTCACCCCAATAAATTTAACAAAAAGAGGGAAAAAAAGAAAATAAAAGTAGTAGAAATAGAAGTAGGGGGAGGGTAGTGAAAAATATCAATCTACCCACAAAACTAGACTTTTCAATTTAATGTGCTTTCATCAAGTTCAAAGTTATAGAGTAATGAGAAGGACGAATTGCACACTCCTCACATTTTACTGATACAATCTCATATCCTCATACTGCTGCTCTCTCTGAACTTGATGCTTTAAAATATGAGTTATCTTTTTACTATCCATTGTTTCTTTCTATCACATAGCTCTCTGTGTCAGATTCTGTCCTGGTCTGAATTAGCTACTACCTTGCTTCTACTTCATAATTCTGCACTATCTATTTTATTCTCCTTGTTACCTATGCTATTGATTTGTGGGTGGAAGTTTGATCATAGCTCACTAATAGACCTCCTATTCTCATGAGCAGCAACTA
This sequence comes from Myotis myotis, assembly GCF_014108235.1. Taxonomy (NCBI): domain Eukaryota; kingdom Metazoa; phylum Chordata; class Mammalia; order Chiroptera; family Vespertilionidae; genus Myotis; species Myotis myotis. Next base: position 102,531,531 of record NW_023416346.1, on the reverse strand, counting down.
GCTTTAAAAAACAAAAGAAAACAAAACAAAAAACAACTGGATGTCAAGTAATGAATATGTTTTGTTCTGAAATTTTTCATTTTGAATTAGTTACTTGGAATTTGGAATGCCTTACTTAAGTAAACAATGAAATAAATAATGGTTAAGAATCGAGGCTAGTTCATAAAAGTCTCTATAACCCTTAGGGTAACTGAAATACAGTACAAATCTTGCAAAAGAAAATGGTACAAGACATTGCTTTTTCATTTTTGGAATTAGGAAACTGTTTACTTGTATAAGAAAGTGAAGGATGGTTATAATGGAGAGAGTGATAGTTTATTAGATGCCAAGACATTTCAGGAGACTCTGAAGATTTCTGGGTATTTTTATTAGTTTGAATGGTTCATAATAATGGTTCTCTTAGGAAAAATTAAAAACAAACATATTGAGAGGGGTCAAGGCAATTATATTTTGTTCTGCATAGTTGTCATGGGTTCATACATTTAAATAGCCAATAATAATTTACTGTATTCATTCTACAAAAACAAGATTAGCTAAAGAATGTATAACCATAGCAATACAAGAGACATTATCATTTTTAATGTTAGTCATTTAGAGAACATTTACTGAGTACCCACTTGTTGGGAAGCATTGTATTCCATGATATTGGGGGCATTCAGTTACTTACTGGAAATTTTATCTATTCTAAAGTTGCAGTTATTACATCTAAGATTGGAATGATTGACAAATACTTTCAGAAGCCCTACTTTTTACTAAATTCAGTTTGATATCTCCAAACTACATACATTCTATCTCATGTAGTGCGTTCCAGTTTACAAAACACATCCATGTATGCAGCCTATTAAAAAGTGATCTTATAGCTCAGGGTAGTTTAGTTAAATAAAATACTCCATAGTATTATACTGTTTAGACTAATAAACAAGATAAACAAAGATGAAGTTCTTACAGTTAAAACTCATTTGTAAGAATGTCTGTACCCTTATGGAAGCAGCAGTCCATGGGAAGCAAAAATCATTAATTGTTAAATCTAGTGCCCATTATTTTAATCATAATGAAATATACGTTAGCCTCTCACCACTGTGACATTGCTGTGGTAGAGCATTAGTGGTGAAAAAAAGGCTTAAATTTAAATATGGTAACATTCATTATATCTAAGCTTCAGACAAAAGTTTCGAATAGTTATAATTTAAGTGTATTTTAATTCTTGAGTGATATCTTTATATTTTTTAAAATTAAACTTATTGGGGTGACATTGGTCAACATGAACATAGAGGTTTCAGGTGTGGTTTTCTATGTTACAAGATCTGTATATTATACCATGTGCTCACTACCCAAAGTCAAATCTTCTTCTGTCACCATATATTAGGACTCCTACCCCTCTTCCCCCCATCCCCTTCCCTCTGGCAACCACCATACTGCTTGTGTTCATGAGTTTAAGTTTTAGATCCCACATATGAGTGAAGTCATATGGTTCTTAGCTTTTTATGACTGACTAGGGGCCCAGTGCATGAATTCGTGAAGCTTGTAAGGAACTGTGAGCCCCAAGGCTGCAGTGGGCACAGGGGTGGGTCTTGGCCCCTCCCACTGTGGCCCCTGTCCCCTGTCTGCCAGTAGCCCTGCTCCCGCCGCCGCTGCTCCCACACACTGATGGTGCTGCCCCCGCTTGCATCCACTGACGGTGTGGAGCAATTGGGGCTGGCGCCAGCAGTGGGTGCAAGCGGGGCCAGTGCCATCAGTGGGTGTGAGCAGCAGCTGCTGCACTGATCGCCTCTCAGGAGCAGGGGAGGTGGAGAAGCCCTGAGGAGTGATCAGGGCCAGCACCAGGCAATGGCAGCAGGTGCCAGCCCCAGCAGCAGGTGCGAGCGCCAGGCAGGACGGTGGTGCACGGGAGCAAAGAATTTTCAGTAACCACCATAGGGTCACACTAATGACAGCTACCAGCGCCCCACCTTGGTCTGGTGCACCGCTCACCTGCTCCACCATCCTGTCGTGGCCGACACCTGCTATGTTCTGTACGTGCCCCCTGGTGGTCAGCACACGTCATAGCGACCGGTTTGGTTGTTCCGCTGTTCGGTCTATTTGCATATTAGCCTTTTATTATATAGGATTTACTTCAGTTAGCATAATGTTCTCAAGGTGCATAATGTTCTCAAGGTGCATAATGTTCTCAAGGGGCAGGTTGTTGCAAATGGTGCTATTTCATCCTTTCTTATGGCTGAGTAGTATTGCATTATGTATATGTACCGCAACTTTTTTATCCAGTCCTATTGCAGGACACTTTGGTTGTTTCCATGTCTTGGCCATAGTGAATAATGCTACAATGAACATAGGGGTACATATGTCTTTGTAAATACATGATTTCAAGTTTTTTGTGTATATACCCAGGAGAGGAATTGCTGGGTCCTATGGTAACTCTATTGTCAATTTTTTGAAGAATTGCCAGATTGCTTTCCATAGTGGTTGTACCAGTCTACATTCCCAACAGCAGTGAATGACGGTTCCCTTTTATCCACAATCTGTCCAACACTTGTTATTGCTTGTTTTGTTGATAATGGCCAACCTAACAGGTGTGAGATGGTATCTCACTGTAGCTTTGATTTGCATTTCCCTAATAGCCAGTTAGGTTGAACATCTTTTCATATATCTATTGACTGCTTGTATGGTATGTCTAGTTGGGAGAGGTGTATTTTCAGGTCCTCTGCCCACTTTTTGATTGGGTTGTTTGCTTGGTGTTGATTTTTATGAGTACTTTATATATTTTGGAGACTAAACCTTTGTCGGAGCCACTGTTTGCAAATATCATCTCCCACCTGGTTGGCTGTCTCTTGTTTTGTTGTCAGTTCCTTTTGCTGTGCAGAAGCTTTTTAGTTTGATATCGTCCCATTCATTTACTTTTGCCTTTACTTCCCTTGCCTTTGGGGTCAAGTTCATAAAATGTTGTCTACAACCAAGGTCCATAGTTTGGTACCTACATTTTCTTCTATGTAACTTCCTGTTTCGGGTCTTATATTTAGGTCTTTGATTCATTTTGAATTACTGTTTGTACATGGGGACAAACTGTTATCCAGTTTCATTCTTTTGCATATGGATTTCCAGTTTTCCCAGAACCATTTATCGAAGAGACTATATTTACTATATTGTGTGTTTTGGGCTCCTTTGTCAAAAATTATCTGCTCATATACATGTGGTTTTATAGCTAGGCTCTCTATTCTGTTCCATTGATCTGTGTGTCTGTTTCTCTGTCAATACCTTGCTGTTTTGATTATCATAGCTCTATAGTATAATTTGAAATCAGGTAGTGTGATACCTCCAGCTTCATTCTTTTTTCTCAGGATTGCTTTGGCTATTCAGGTTCTATTGTGGCTCCATACAAAACTGATGATTTCTTGTTCTGATTCTTTAAAAAATGACTTTGGGATTTTGATGGAGATTGCATTAAGTCTGTATATTGCTTTGGGTAATATGGACATTGTAACTATGTTGGTTCTTCCAATTCATGAACACGGAATATTTTTCCATTTTGTTGTGCCTTTTTAATCTCTTTTAATAATGCTTTGTAATTTTCAGTATATAGCTCTTTCATGTTCTTCGTTACGTTTATCTCTAGTTATTCTTTTGGTTGCAATTGCAAAATGAATTGTTCTTTTCATTTCTTTTTCTGAAGTTTTGTTGTTAGTATACAGGAAGGTGGTGGATTTTTTGCACATTAGTTTTCTATCCTGCAACTTGTCTGTATTTGTTTATTGTTCCTAATAGTTTTTTTGATGGAGTGTTTAGGGTTTTCTGTATACAGAAGCATGTCTTCCACAAAAAGTGACAGTTTGATTTCTTTCTTCCCTATTTGGGTGCCTCTTATTTCTTTCTCTTGCCTTATTGCTCTGATTAGGATTTAAACCACTATGCTTAATAAGAGTGGTGAGGGTGGACATCCTTGTCTTGTTCTAGATTGTAGAGAAAAAGCTTTCAGTTTTTCATCCTTGAGTGTGATATTAGCTGAGGGTTTATCATAGATGGCCTTTATTATGTTGAGGTACTTTTCCTTCTATTCCTATGTTATTGAGTGTTTGAATCATAAATGGATGTTGTATCTTACCAAATGCTTTTTCTGCATCTATTATTAGGATCATACGATTTTTCTTTTGTTAAAGTGGTTTATTATGTTGAATGATTTGCTTATGTTGAACCATCCTTGTGCCCCTGGAATGAACCCTACTTGATCATGATCTATTATTTTTTGGATGTACTGTGGTATTCGATTTGCTAGTATTTTGTTTAGGATTTTTACATCTGTATTCATCAGATATATTGGTCTCTAATTTTCTTTCTTTGTATTATCTTTGCCAGGTTTTGGTATCAGGGTTATATTGGCCTCATAGAATGTGTTAGGAAATAATTGCCTTTTCTTCAATTTTTTGGAACAATTTAAGAAGGATAAGTTTTAAATCTTTTTTGAATGTTTGGTAGAATTCACTGGTGAAGCCATCTGTTCCTGGACTTTTCTTTTTTGGGAGATTTATGGTGGGTGTTTCAATTTCCTCACGACTGATCAGTCTATGTAGATTTTCCAGTTATTCATGTTTTAGACTAGGAAGGTTATATAATCCTAGGAACTTATCCATTTCTTCTAGGTTATTTGATTTGGTGGCATAGTCTTTTATAATGTTCTACTATGATTCTTTTTATTTCTGTGATGTCTGTGGTGACTTCTCTATCATTTCTGATTTTGTTTATATAAGTCTTTTCCATTTTTTCCTTAGTGAATCTAGCCAGGGGTTTGTCAATTTTAACTTTTTCAAAGAACCAGCTCTTTGTTTTATTAATTTTTTTGTATAGTCTTTTTGTTCTCTATTTCATTCAATTCTGCTTTTATTTTTATTATTTCCTTTCTTCTGCTGACTGGATTCTCTAGTTCTTTAAGATGTGATGTTAGGTTGTTTACTTGGGATTTCTCTTGTTCCTTGAGGTAGGCCTCTAATGATATAAACTTCCCTCTTGTTACTGTTTTCACTGCATCCTAGAAGTTTTGATCTGTTGTATTGTCATTCTCATTTGTCTGTCCATATCTTGTTATCTCATCTTTTATTTCTTCTTTGACCCAGTCATTTTTTAGTAATATGTTGTTTAATTTCCATGTATTTGTGGGTTTCTTTACTTCCTTTCTGCAGTTGATTTCTAATTTCAAGCAATCATAGTTGGAGACTATGCTTGATATCACGTCAATGTTCTTGAATTTGTTGATGTTAATTTTGTGACCCCACTTACGGTCTATCCTTGAGAATGTTCCATGTGCACTGGGAAAAAAATGTATAATCTGATATTGTGAGATAAATAGTTCTCTACATGTCAATTATGTCCATTTGGTGCAGTGTTTACTTTAAGGCCGATATTTCTTATTGATTTTCCGTTTGATTGGTCTGTCTAGAGCTAGGCCTGACTAGAGCTATCAATGGAGTATTAAGGTCCCCAACTATGATTGTGTTTTCATCTGTTTCTCACTTTGATTCTGTGAGTAGTTGTTTTATATATTTTGGTGCTCTCTAGCTGGGTGCATAAATATTAAGTGTTATGTTGGGAAGAATGAGAATCCCAGAGGCCTTCTAGCAACACGAGGGGGTCAAGTGACACAACCAGCTGACTCCGATAGAAGAAGACACTGTGACTGGGTGTGTGGCAACCATGACTGCCCTGCCGGGAACTGTAACTGAACAGTCATCGTCAGAATGTCGGGCAAAGACCAAATTGAAATCTTTCCCTTGCGAATGGCACAGACCATCACGAAAGCTCGATTAAAAGGAGCACAGACAGGTCAAAACCTCCTGAAGAAAAAATCTGATGCCCTAACTCTTCAATTTCAACAGATCCTAAAGAAAATCATAGAGACTAAAATGTTGATGGCTGAAGTGATGAGAGAAGCTGCCTTTTCACTTGCTGAGGCCAAGTTCACAGCAGGGGACTTCAGCACCACAGTTATCAAAAAATGTGAATAAAGCCCAAGTGACAATTCGAGCAAAGAAAGATAATGTAGCAGGTGTTACCTTGCCAGTATTTGAACATTACCATGAAGGAACTGACAGTTATGAACTGACTGGTTTAGCCAGAGGTGGGGAACAACTGGCTAAATTAAAGAGGAACTATGCCAAAGCAGTGGAACTACTGGTGGAACTTGCCTCACTGCAGACTTCCTTTGTTACTTTGGATGAAGCTATTAAGATAACCAACAGGTGGGTAAATGCCATTGAGCATGTCATCATTCCCAGGATTGAACGTACCCTTGCTTATATCATCGCAGAGCTGGATGAGAGAGAGCAAGAAGAGTTCTATAGGTTAAAGAAAATACAGGAGAAGAAAAAGATTCTCAAAGAAAAAACTGAGAAGGAGGGACTTGGAGAAACAGAGGGTAGCTGGAGAGGTGACCGGAGCCTGCCAAACTTCTGGCTGAAGAGAAGGATGAGGGTCTTCTGTATGAATAATCTTGCCTGCTCTGGTTCTTTCAGAAGTTCTGACATGACACCATTTTAGTTCAGTGTGTAGGTTTGGTTCGTGTGGCTGTTTATTTTTTGGTCTAATTTCACTGGTTGTAAAACTTCCCTGGATGTCCATTTATGGGATTACTTTTGCAGAATCCTAATTTACCAACCATTGATCACAGATGAGATTTAGAGAACCTGCCTAGGAACTTGTAGAATTTCTTCTGCAGAAGTGTCACCCTACCCCAATTATAAATGGTTACAAGTGATCGGCTTACCAAGCATATTAGGAAATTCCCCTTAGGAACCAGCAGTGGTCTCAGGCCAATACAAGAAGGCCAGCTACTGTACAAGCATCCTCCATTCCTACCCACTCACACCCCCTGGCGCTGTTATTGGAGGGAGCTGCAGCCATCCTGTGTTTCTGTGGTACTTCTCCAGCTTTAGGAAAGCCTTCCCTTAATTTACCTTGCATGACAGGTCTCTGTTTGTTCTCTCTGTCATGGAACAGTTTTGCCAGTTTGCATGTGATTGTGGTATAAACAGTAAAATGATTTAAAAAAAAAGTGTTATGTTGATGTAGTATTCTTTTTATCATTATAAAGTGTCCATCTTTGTCTCTTCTTATCTTGAAATCTATTTTGTCAGATACAAGTATTGTCAGGGCCAGCCTGACAGGGTTGAGCCGGGCTGAGACAGGGAGGTGGGAACTGAGAAAAGAAAGAAAGACAGGAAAGCGGGGTCGGGAGGATCCCAGTTCTCTCGATGAACTGAAGCGAGTTTATTAGCTATACAATCCTATTTATACACAACACACTGAATAGGAGTTCTGTCAAGAGGAATGTATTCTTTGTTCCTCTTAATCTCTAATGGAGAGACACAGCAGAAGGACAAGTTCTCAGTACAGCATATCTCAGTAAATAGTTACAGACTTCTTGGTAAGCTATGAAAGGCTGTTCTCATTCTACAAATGTTGCTCTCATTCTACTGATAATCGCCATCCAAACAAGTCTGGGAAAACTGTGTGGGTAAGGGTCCCAGCCTTGCTACCCCCTTCAGGTGCAAGGACCTTGCCAGCTTACATCTGGCCCCCAACAAAGTATGGCTGTACTTCCTTTTCTGCGGATGTTATTTGTTTGGAGAATCATTGTCCACCCTTTTACTTTGAATCTTCCTTTGTCTTTGCAGCTTAGATGTGTCTTTTGTAGGCAACATATGGTTGCGTTTTGTTTTTTGAGCCAGTCTGCTACTCTCTGCCTCTTTACTGGGGCATTCAGACCATTTACATTTAGGGTAATTATTGATGTATGAGGATTTCCTATAGCCATTTTATTTATTTTTTTTTTCTGGTAGCTCTCTTTCTCCATTGGTCCTTTTCCTTTGTGATCTGTTTGTTGTTTTTGTTTGATGGTATTGCATACTTCTTTCCGCTGTTTCCTCTTTTTTTAAAACTATGTGTCCTGTTTTGTCAATATTTGTGTGTGGTTACCTTTAGGTTTATAAAAAATAAACTTGCATATATACCCTCGCTTTTTTTTTCTTTTGAGTACATCTGATCTTCATTCTTTTTTGCTAGCTCACCTTTTATGTTTTTGTTGTCATAAATTATGCCTCATTATGCTTCAAGTTTTTGGTGATCTTGCTCTTACTGTTGTGACCTTATATACTTTGTTTCGGGTAGAATTACTCCCTTAAGTATTTCCTGCAATGGAAGTTTTCTGGTGATAAAATCCATCTGTTTCTGTATGTGTGGGAATATCTTTATTTCTCCTTCATATTTATTTAAAGCATAATTTTGATGGATATATTATTCGTGACTGGTAATTTATCTCAGACATTTGAATATTTGGTTCTACTCTCTTCTGGCTTGTAGAATTTCTGCTGAGAAATCAGATGAACTTCTGATGTGTTTTCCTTTGTAGATCCCTTCCTTTTCCCTGGCTGCTTTGAGATTTTTATTTTTATTTTTTGTCATTCATTTTTGACAGCTTTAATACCCAGTGCCTTGGAGAGGGCCTCTTTGGATTGAGGTAACTAGGTGTTCTGTTTGCTTCTTGGATTTGTGGATTTAGTTCTTTCCATAAGTTTGGAAATTTCTCATCAACTATTTGTTTTAATAGACTCTCCATTCCATGCCCCCTCTCCTTCTCTTCCGGAATGCCTATAATTTTAATATTGCTTTTTCTGATGGAGTTAGATAGTTGTCATAAAGCTCTTTCAGTTTTCTTTATGCTCAGGTCTCTCTCTTCTTCCATCTGCATCATTTCTAGATTCCTATATTTGACACCACTAATTCTTTCCTTCATCTGGTTGGCTCTATTTTCTGTGCTTAGTAGTTCATTCTTAATCTTCTTAATTGCATGCTTCATTTCTAGGGTTTCTGTTTGGTTCTTTTTTAAAGTTTCAATCTTTTTAGTATAGTACTTACTTTGTTCATTGATTTGTTTTCTGAGTGCATTGAATTTCCTGTCAATAGTTTCTCGTATCTCATCTAGTATTTTCAGAACTGCAATCTTGAAATCTCTGTCATTTATATCACATATTTCTATCTGTTCCAGCTTACTTTCTGGATATTTTTCATTTTCTTTCTGGTCATCTTGTTACTCTGGTTATTCATGGCATTTGCTGTCCTCCTTTGCCTACACATTTATCTCTAAAGAGGTCTTTCTACTTTTTCTAGTAGATGGTGCTGAGTTGCCAGATTTTTTACCTCTGTGATCTCCCAGTCATGAACTTCTGCAGCTTCCCTAAGATAGTACAGCTGTGCTGCTTGAGGGTTGGTTTTAGCTTGCTCTGACCATAATGGTGACCCCTGACCTCCATGAGTCCTGCCCCAAGCACTCCAACTGGGGGTCAACCACAGCGGAATACAGCAGTTCTACTGCAATAGCTCTTGGTTTACAGAAAATATACTCCTAATTCAACTCAAAGGCAAAGGCTGAGTTTGGGGATTCCATGCGGTGGCAGGGCTCTGTGGTTCCATTTCTTTGTCTGAAACATGACCGCCAGCCTAGTGGTGGAGAGTCACAAAGCAGAACCCTGTGCTCTGTCAGGAGCCTGCTTATTCAGACACTTTTCGCTTCCTCGCTGCTTAGTCTCTCAGGGGTCTGCTGGTTCAGACACTATTCGCTTCCTTGCTGCTCACCCTGGTAGGCTACCCATGCCCCCTGCCTCTGTTCCTGCTACTGCCAGCTTCCTCCACTATCCCAGCTGGCCAAGCTACGAGCTCCCGCTGCAGGGCTGCACCTGGAGGCCATCTGCACTTTTCTCCCTTCTCGTCTTCCCCTTTACCCACCTTTATATGTTTCAATGTGCAGGTACCTCAGGCATGCATGTGTGTTGAGCAGAGATGTTTTTGTTGAATTATAGTTGGTTAAGTTGTTGAAATTTCAAGGGGAGAAGACAAAGGGCTCTTTCATGCCGCTATTCCTCTGACATCACCTTTTGAGTGACATCTTAAAGGCATTATTTTCAAAGCTGGCATTAAATCTTAAGCTTTATTAGATCTCATTAGGTGTACATACATTTTGTTAGATATATTAATCTTTGTGAAATTATTATGACTACTGAGGGATCATTGAATCTGAAGTATTTTTAAACAAATGAGTTATTTGATGCATCCTTTTTACTACAATTATAGAATTAAGACTTGGCAATATAGTATCTAAAATATGGGCTTATATCAGTTGTGTAGTATATTAGGCTAAAAGTAATGAAGTAACATGCCATAATTTAGTCAGTGGAATTGGATTTGTTTCAAAAAAACAAATGCCAGTTTTGTTTGTTCTGCCCAGTGCTTGACTAATATAATGAATAGTTTATAAAAATTCACCTAAATAATGATTGATTAACAAATTCTTTACTGGCCTCTTGGATACTCAGACTAATGGTTTAGATTGATTTTTAAATTCCCTTTTTCTTTGAAGTAAAGCTAATTTTTAAAATTTTATTTTCCTTATTATAGATGTAACATTTAAATTTTTAATATTTATTTAGTTATACTCACTTAACTGTATCTCAGTATAGAAAATAGCAAAATCTGTTGCATTTAACCATATGGTTAAATTTAAAACATGCTAGTTAAGCCCACCTGGTGTGGTTCAGGGGTTGAGTGTTGACCTATGAACTAGGAGGTCACTGTTCGATTCACAGTCAGGGCATGTGCCCGAATTACGAGCTAGATTCCCAGTGTGGGGCGTGCAGGAAGGAGGCAGCCAATCAATGATTCTCTCTCATCATTGATGTTTTTATCTCTCCTTCTCCCTTCTTCTCTGAAATCAATAAAAATATATTTTTTAAAAAGCCTAGTAGTTAATACTATTGAAATTGTTTTTGGTTCTCTGATATTGATTATGAGAGACGTTGAAAGATGAAATCAATCCTTCACATGAATGCTGGCAATAATCATCATCCTTACTTTTTGAGAAAGACATATCTTAGATAAATCTAGACTGTTGGGATTACAGAGGGATCTTAAATTTTTTCTCTTTTGGTGGAAATGCATAATCAGTATTTTTATTTTTTTCATTGATGAGGAAGTCCAGTGATCTAGTTTCTTCTTAATAATTACCTGGCCTTATAGGGCTTCAATTCCTTATCGAAAACCCTTGAGGCCTGTTATCTTCTGTTATTCAGATGTAAAAATATGTACTTTAGATTAAACAGAAACAAAACAAAACCTAATAGACACAAATAACAGTATGGTGATTACCAGAGGGGAAAGGGGGCTGGAGGGAGATAGAAGAGGGTAAAGGAAGAATAAATGGTGATAGAAGGAGACTTGACTTTGGGTGGTGAACACACAATACAATATACAGATGATGTATTACAGAATTTTACACTTCAAACCTATATGTTTTCATTAACCAACTAGAGGCCTGATGCACAAAATTCATGCAAGAGTTGGCCTTCCTTCCCCCGGCTGCTGGCACTGGCTTCCTTCTGGCATCCGGGACCTGGGCTTCCCTCTGGCACCCAGGGCCTGGGCTTCCCTCCCATCACTCGCAGGCACCAGGGACCTGGGCTTCCCTCCGGCCACTGGCAGGCACCCAGGACCCGGGCTTCCCTAGCAGCCCCGGCTTCATCCAGTCTAATTAGCACATTACACTTTTATTATTATAGATGCCGCCTCAATAAATTCAATAAAAATATGTATTTTAGAAAGTTATACTGTATAGATGCTGATATGCTATATATGATGTAACATTCTTAGCAGGGTCTGAGGAGGCAGTCTTTAGTTGAACATATTAATATTTCTGCCATCAGATGTATGACTATTCACATTAAATGAGAGAAAGGTAGAAAGAAGAGCCTTATATCCATTTGGGTCAAGTTTTGTTGCTAAACCAGTTATGAAAAACTTAAGATTCCAGAGTTTTTTGAATTTTAAATTTCACCTAATCAATTGTGAGCCTGTAATATGTTACGTATTAAAACATTAATATGTATAATGCTTTTAACAAGTAATTTAAAATATAATAAAATTATATCTTTATTTGGTGGTTATCAATTTTTCCCCTTTTACCTTTCATTTCATCCTCTAAAATATTTTCTTTGTACAGCTGCTATATTCTCGAGGATTGCTTATTGATCTTCTAATCAAATCTAATGTCAGTCACTATGCAGAGTTCAAAAATATTACCAGGATTCTTGCATTTCGAGAAGGAAGAGTGGAACAGGTACTGTGCTGATCAAGTATTGTAACTGGATATGAGCTTAATTTATTATGGTTTGCTTTGGAAGGATGAGCAAAGTATGATTATTTTCCTAGTAAAGCAGAAAATCTCAGTCCTGGATGATGATTTACAAATGTAAATATTAACAAATTGCTCAATTAAAATTTGTTTAATTTTTTTCACGAGATCTTCTGTAACTTGATCTTGGTGTTGAGAAAGTGTTAATTTTGGGCAACATTGCCAGATTTGAGATGTCTTTTGTTCCCAATTAGGGGTGACATGCCATTGGCCTCCCCCGCCTCCTACCCCCCCCCCCCGCCCCACCCCCCTGCAGTGGTTGAAATATTTTATTGCTCCTTTGGTGACTGGTTGTGGGAGTAGTCCCTCCACCTAGGATAGACCCTATAGAGGAGACCATCTCAGTCCTTGTAGCCCAGGAGCCAGACTGGACTGAGCCCCCAGGGCATCCTATGGAAAAATGGCACAGCATAATTACCAATAAAAAAATCATAATAAAAATAAAAAGTCTCACCCTACTCAGTTTGGCTCAGTAGATAGAGTGTAAGCCTGTGGACTGAAGGGTCCTGGGTTTGATTCCAGTCAAGGGCACATGCCTGGGTAGTGGGCTCGATCCCCAGTGCGGGGGTGTGCAGGAGGCAACCGATCCATCATTCTCTCCCATCATTGATATTTCCATCTCTCTCTCCCTCTCCCTTCCTCTCTGAAATCAATGAAAATATATTTTTTAAAAAAGTCTCTGTTTTGACTACTCTTCAGGTTTCCCACTGGAAGTGTGCAAAGCTATTGAAGTACATATTCAGAGTTTTGTGAGTTTTGTCTTAGCCTTAAATAGTGCCTGTCCACTTTCCTCTGATAGATTTCTCAATTCAGCACATGCAAAGGGGCTGGCTTGTTCACAAGGTCTTCTCTTCAGACATCCATTTTGATCCCTGCATCCCACAGCTCTGAGACAAGCTTCAGTCTCTCCTATAGTAGCTCTTCTGTATAGATGCCACAAGCACCTGTGTCTCTTTGGTCTGTACCTTCTTCTCCAATGCCTGTAGCCTCTGCTTCATGGTAGAGAAGATCCACTCCACTCCAATGCTGAGCCCAACACATGGCAACTTGTGCCATTTGAGGTCAGACATGCCCACTAGACCATCATAGCGCCCTCCAGCAGCCACACTGCACATACCGAGGGTCTCTTCCCCTGCCTGGGCTGGGGTCTGTAGCAGCACTGCCTCATGGATCACCCCAGTATAGTAGTCCAGCCCCCAAGCAAGGCTCAGGTCGAAGGAAATCTTGTCAGCAGTGCCAAGCAGGGTCAAGTACTCAAACAGCAGCTTCAGGTCCCCCAGGCCTTCCAAGGCCTGCTTGTTTTTGGACAGTTTAGGATCCTGGAGCAGCTGTTCCACCAGAGATACCCACCATGCTGCTGGATGAAGTCCCCAATGCGGCCAGCCACCTCAGGTGTGAGGCCCTTCTCTCCCACCATCTCATTCTTTACTTGCTCCCAGGACACCTTGTCTAGCCTGTCCACTGATGAGCAGATGGTGTGGAATTTGCTATTAGGAACCCCACAGATTATAAGCATCCCAGCTAGGATGTGCTGATCATTAACCTTGACCAGAAAGTCACCTATCTGAAGTGAATTCAGGATCTCACTCATTCACGATCTTTAGGCACTCTGCATCAGGAATCATGGAGTCAAATTGCTCAGCAATGTCAAAATCCTACAAGGAGAGAGGTAGTTAGAGGTCCTTGGGAGTTTCTTAAGTGGGCATTCCTGGGAACTCTTCTCTCTCTGAAGGCCAGTTTGCACTTATGCATAGACCATTTTCTTCTTTCTCTGATCATCAGCCCAGAGGAAAACCCCAGAATTCTTGGGTCTGTTACTATTTCTGGTTTCCTTTCCATCTATTGGGCTATTCCAGTGGTCGGCAAACTGTGGCTCTTGAGCCACATGCGGCTCTTTGGCCCCTTGAGTGTGGCCACGAAGTTTCAATCGCACTGTACGTGCGCGCCCACACGTGGTATTTTGTGGAAGAGCCACACTCAAGGGGCCGCAGTTTGCCGACCACTGGACTATTCCTTCATCATCGCACTCATCTACTTTTCCTATTTCCTCCTACCACTGTGGGGGGGGGGGGGAAGAGAGCCAACTATACAACCACCATTGGCCTTTTAATGACATAAGGAGTAACTTAATAAATTAAGTGTGAGAGCTCACAAGTTAATTAGCTCTGGAGTCTACAGAGATGTTATTAGAACTGATGGAAAGTAATGTGACACAGCCTGACTGGAATGGAAATAATCTTGTTATACTTAACTGAAAAAAAAAGTTTTTTGGAATACTTGTTTATCACTAGGAAGCAGTTTCTTAACTTAAAAAATCATGTATTTCAGGTTCCTTGTTCGAGAGCAGATGTCTTTAATAGTAAACAACTTACTATGGTAGAAAAGCGAATGCTAATGAAATTTCTTACATTTTGTATGGAGTATGAGAAACATCCTGATGAATATAAAGGTATTGTGTTCATTTAATTGTGTTCTATAATTACTTAAGCTTTCTTATTATTTTAATATGTTTGCTCTAATGTAGTGAGCCAATTATTACTCTTTTAAAATACATTCTTACTGTGCACTATCCATTAGGTTAGCCATTAGCAACATGTAGCTATTAAAATTAATAAAATGTAAAATTCAATTCTTTAGTCACACTAACCATATTTCAAGTATCCAATTGCCAAATGTAGTTAGTAGCTATTGTGGCTACAGTGCAGGTATCGAATATTTTTATCGTTGAAGAAACGCTGTGCTGTGTGTTAATTTTTATTCTTGTTAATTAAATATTGTTGACAACTGGTTCTTCATAGATGATACAGTAGTCCCCCCTTATTCACAGGACATATGTTCCAAGACCCCAAGTGGATGCCTGAAACTGCAGATATTACCAAACACTATATACACTAGGTTTTTCCTATACATACATACACTTTTTGGCTTCACTTTGATTACGAATTGCCAGTGTCACTGCTCTTATTAAATACTAGAGGCCTGGTGCATGAAATTCGTGCACTCAGAGGGGGGGTCCCTCAGCCTGGCCTGTGCCCTCTTGCAGTCTGGGAGCCCTCAGGGGATGTCCAACTGACAGCTTAGGCCTAAGCTGGCATTCAGACATCCTTAGAGCTGCTGTGGAGGCGAGAGAGGCTCCTGCCACCACCCTTGCACCCACCAGCCGTGAACCTGGCTCGGGGTTTCTGACTGAGGGGTGCTCCCTCTGTGGGAGTGCACTAACCACCAGGGAGCAGCTCCAGCGCTGAGCGTCTGCTCCCTGGTAGTCAGTGTGCATTATAGTGACCGGTCTTTCCGCTGTTCGGTTGATTTGCATATTAACCTTTTATTATCCTATCTAATAATAGACAAACATGGTAATTAACCATACCTCCGACACTCTTCCCATTGGCTAATCAGGGCGATATGCAAATTAATTGCCAACCAAGATGGTGGCCGGCAGCCAGGCAGCTGAAGCAAACAGGAGGCTTGGTTGCCCCGGCGATGGAGGAAGCCAAGGTTCCCCGCCTGCCACCGCTGGGCTCTGAGCTCCTGAAGCGACAGCTCCAAAAGATACAATGTTTCAATCATAGAAGCTAAAAGATGGCAGTTAATTTGCATACGCAGGCTCCAAGCTGTGGAGCGAAGGCAAACAGCCCCGAAGCCGCAGAGCAGCGAGGCCTCCCGGCCCCGGCATCAGCAGAGCGGAGAGGCCTCCTGGCCACGGGACCAGCGGAGCCGCGAGGCCTTAGGGCCCCAGGATCAGCAGAGCCGCGAGGCCTCCCGGCCCCGGGATCAGCGGAGCGGAGAGGCCTCCTGGCCCCTGGGTCAGCGGAGCGGAGAGGCCTCCTGGCCCCTGGGTCAGCGGAGCGGAGAGGCCTCCCGTCCCCGGGGTCAGCGAAGCGGAGAGGCCTCTCGGCCCCGGGGTCAACGGAGCCGCGAGGCCTCCCGGCACGGGGGTCAGCGGAGTGAAGAGGTCTCCCGGCCCCGGGATCAGCTGAGCCATGAGGCCTCCCGGCCCTGGGATTAGCAGAGCGGAGAGGCCTCCCGGCCCCTGGAGCAGTGTCATGGGGTGGTGCCGCAACCCCCAGATAGGCCTTGCTCTGTGGGTGACAGGGCGGTGCCCCAACCCCCAGATCGACCCTGCTCTGTGGATGACGGGGCAGTTCCCCAACCCCCTGATCGACCCTGCTCTGTGCGTGTCAGGGGGCGGCGCCCTAACTCCCGGATCGGCCCTGCTCTGTGCGTGACGGGGGAGCTCCCCAACCCCCTGATCAGCCCTGCTCTGTGTGTGTGTGACAGAGTGCGGCACCCCAACCCCCCATGGGCCCTGCTCTGTGAGTGACAGGAGGCTGTGCCCAAACCCACCCCTCCCCCCATCGGCCCTGCTGTGTGCATGACAGGGTGGGGGCGCCACAACCTCCTGATCGGCCCTGCCCTGAGCATGACAGGGGGCTGTGCCCCAACACCCCCCATCGGCCCTGCCCTATTCCTGACAGGGGGCAGCGCCCCAACCCCCTGATTGGCCGGCTCTGTGTGTGACGGGGTGGCGCCACAACCTCCCTATTTGCCCTTCTCTGTGCGTGACAGTGGGTGGCGCCACAACCTCCCCATTGGCCCTGCCTCGAGTGTGACAGGGGGCAGTGCTCCAACCCCCAATCAGCCCTACCCTGAGTGTGACTGAGGGTCGCATCACAACCTCCCAATCCTCCCTGCTCTGTACATGACAGGGGGCGGCGCCCCAACTCCTCAATCGGCCCTGCTCTTAGCCCGACCAGGGGCTGCGGGGTAGGCACCTAGGGATTGGACCTGCCCTCTGCCACCTGGAAGCGGGCCTAAGCCAGCAGGTCGTTATCTCCTGAGGGGTCCCAGACTGTGAGAGAGCACAAGTGGGGCCGAGGGACATCCCCCCCCCCCCTGTGTGCACAGTGCACAAATTTTTGTGCACCGGGCCTCTATTATAAGATAATAAGAGTTACTTGAACACAGGCACTGTGATACTGAGATATTTGATCTGATAACTGAGATGGATACTGAATAAACAACTCACAGTGTATGCAGTGTGGATATGCTGAACAAAGGGGCTGATTCCTGTCCAGAGTGGAATGGGGTGGGGTGGATCAGGATAGCACAAGCTTTCATCATGTTACTGAAACCTGTGCAATTTAAAATTTATGAATTGTTTATTTCTGGAATTTCACATTTAATATTTTCGGGACTGTGGTTCATTGTGGGTAACTGAAAACATGGAAAACGGATCCATGGATAAGGAAGAAAATACTGTATTCTTTTGCATTGTTCCATTCATGTTTTTCATCAATAATAGAAAAATTATAGTTTTTCATTTTTACAGGATTACTGTGCTTAGAATATTGAATTATTTATTTTGATTCATTTTTTTTAAAAGCCTAGATGACATGGTGGAAACCACTGGATTAGGAGAATATGTGGTTTCTGGTCTTGGCTTTGACCCATCTCACTGTGTGATCTCGGGCCAGTTACTTTACAGTTTATTGAAAATTGAATGTATCACTTTAGTGACAGAGCTTTATACTTGAAGGGCATTGGAATAGAAAATTTTCCAAAGTAGACATACTATTGACAGTTCATCTATAAAGTTATAATGAGAACTACAGCAGTATCCTATCTAATAATAGAGAAACATGGTAATTAACCATAACTTCGCTACCCTTCCCATTGGCTAATCATCGAGATATGCAAATTAACTGCCAACCAAGATGACGGCCGGCAGCCAGGCAGCTGAAGCGAACAGGAGGCTTGCTTGCTCCAGTGAAGGAGGAAGCCAAGGTTCCCCGCCTGCCGCTGCCAGCCTCTGAGCTGCAGTCTAAGAAACAATGTTGCAAATATAGAAGCTAAACAAACCCCATGCTTTTAGCCAGCAGGCCAAGCTGGAGTTGCAACAGTGTTTCAATTATAGAACCCATACAAACCAGATACCTGCTTTCAGCAGCCTAGGTCTCAGAGCTGGAGCTAAGCCTCAGAGCTAAAGCCGTCTCTCAGTTCCAGTGACAGCCATAGAAGGTAAATAAATCCCAGAATTAAAAAAGAAAGAAAAAAAGGAGAGGTTGGGAGCTTCAGTCACCCGCCAGCCTGAAACGGCCCTCAGTCCCTTGCCTAGACTGGCCAGGCACCCCATTGTGGACCCCCACCCTGAAGGGGGTGTGACCAGCTGCAAACAGCCATATCCCCTCACCCATCCTTATACAGCCTGTGGGGTGGACATTTTCCACCCCTGGTTTAAAGAAAGTTTTCAGTGGTTTCTTATCTTTTGTGGTATGATTATAAGGCAGTAAGATCAATTCCACTAGCCATAAGGAAATTAAATTTCATTACTTTTTATTAAGTTCATTGTTTCTAGATTTAATAACAATATGTATATTTCAAAAAAATCAAGTATTGCTCGTAGTATTTTCATCAAAAACTTGCCCTTTGTTATATTTAATATTTCAAAATACAATTATTAGTATTATTCTGCAGTTTTATCTTCTAATTGAATTTATTGGAGGTAACATTGGTTCACAAAATCATGCAGGTTTCAGATGTATATAGCTCAACAACACATCTACAAACTGCATCATGCGTCCATCGCTCCAAGCAAAATCTCTTCTGTTCCCATTCCTGCCCCTCTTTTCCCACCTCCATCTATCCTCTACCCCACTTTCCCTCTCGCTATCTTCACACTGTTGTCTGTGTCTATGTGTTTTTTTTTATATAAATGTGTGTGTTTTTCTGCTGTTTTAATGATAAAGTAAAGCTACTACCAACCTCAGAAAGCAATTGTGATGGTTAGTGAGTTATTTAATGCTTTTCTACTTTTTGAATCTGTAAAATACTAAACAAAGGTTCATCATTTAAAGTTTAAAAATTGTGCCATCAATCCAGTTGAGATTTCTAGTGGTCCCTCCCCCCACCCCCCAAAAAATAATCACTGGTCTTTGTCCAAAATGTAATGTTATTACCACCCATGTCCTTTGACAAGTGTTTTAGAGAGACTTGATCTCATTTTTTGTGTAATAGTCTTAAATTGAAGTGTAGTTCTGATTTTAACTGATAAATTTTCATATTTTTTTATAGCCTATGAGGAGATTACATTTTCTGAATATTTAAAAACTCAAAAATTAACTCCCAACCTCCAACATTTTGTTCTGCATTCAATTGCAATGACATCAAAGACAACCAGCAGTACCATAGATGGTCTCAAAGCTACCAGAAAGTTTCTTCACTGTCTTGGGCGGTATGGCAACACTCCTTTTTTATTTCCTTTATATGGCCAAGGGGAACTCCCTCAGTGTTTCTGCAGGTAAGACTGCCATTGGTTCTTTTTTTTGTTGTTAAGGTGATACTTGAATAAAGGATGAAAATTAGAAAGAAAATTAAAAATGAGATTTACTTAAGATTTAGTATTTTCAAACTTATACTTTGTTGTTCTACTTTCTTATAATCATTCATCCTGCATACCTACTTAATACCTAAATGATATATTCAGTTTGGTCTGTTTTTGAGCTTTAAAGATAGAATCATACAGTACATTTCTTTTTCCACTCAGTATTATGTTTCAAAGTATCATTCTTGTGTATAATTATAGTAAATTTATTTTCATTGCTATGCATTGTGAATTATATATTATAAATATAGCACAATTTATTTTTCCATTTTTGGATTGAAGGACACCAGATGTTTCAAGTTTTTTGCTTATATTAACATCCTTGTATGTGTTTCAGGATATACATAATCAAGAGTTTCTCTAGGATACATGCCTAGGAGTGGAATTCCTGAGGCATGGGATAGATATAGGAATGTTCATTCACGATAATGCCCAGTTATTTCTCCAGAGAGTTGTATCAGTTTACATTCCCCTAACAGTATGTCAGAATTCCCACAGCTCTGCATCTTTGCCAATATTTGGTATTATCAAACTTTCTAATTTTTGTCAATTTACCTCACATAAAATACCATCACATTGTATGTTTTTAAATTTTATTTTTCAATTACAGTTTACATTCAATATTATTTTATATCAATTTTAGGTATATAGCATAGTGTTTAGGCAATCATATACTTTACAAAGTGATAAATTGGTAATTATATCACATTGTGTTTTTATTTTGCATTATCCAGATTACTTATGAATGCCTTCTCATATGGTCATTGGTTATTTGTATTTTCTTCTGGGAAATGCTTTTTAGTGTCTTTTGCCCATTTGTCTTTTGGGTTATCTTTTTCTTACTGATTTGTTGAAGTTTAATATATTTTGAACACTAATCTTTTCTCAGTTATATGTGTTATGTATATCTTGCCTTATAGTATTTATGATGCATAGATATCAGTAAGATAAATGTAGTCAGCCCTAGCCAGTTTGGCTCAGTGGATAGAGCATTGGCCTGTGGACTGGAGGGTCCCAGATTTAATTCTGGTTGGGGGTACATTCCCAGGTTTTGGGCTCTATCCCCAGTAGGGAATGTGCAGGAGGCAGCCAATCAGTGATTCTCTCTCATCATTGATGTTTTTATTTCTCTCTCCCTCTCCCTTCCTCTCTGAAATCAATAAAAATATATATTTTTAAAAAAGATTAATGTAGTCAGGTATTGCAATCTTTTCTTTTGTGTGTAGCATTTTTGTGGCAGTAGAGCACAGTAGTTAAGAATCTGGACTGTGGAAACAGACTGCATAGATATAAATCCTGGCTCCTCCATTTACTAGCCATGCACTCTTGGGCAAGTTTCACAGTCTCTATTATGTTTTCAAAGAATTAACTTTTGGGTTTTTTTTTTTCTCTCTGTTATCATTTGTATCCCTGTTCATTAACTTCTGCTCTTTATTAAATCCTTTATTTTCCTTTCTTTGGGTTTTGTTCAGCTCATCCCTCCTATCTCCTGTCCTTGTCAGTTCTGAGGCTGATACCCAATTAATTCTAGTCATCTTTTTTTTTTAACTTTATAATGTAAGCATTTATGATGATAAAGTTCTCACTACTGTTTTGAATCTTACACAGTTATTATGTACTAGAGGCCCGGTGCACGAAATTTGTGCACTTGGGGGAGGGGGGACTACTGCCCCTCAGCCCAGCCTGTACCCTCTCGCAGTCCGGGAGCCCTCGGGAGATGTCCAACTGACCGCTTAGGCCCGTAAGCCAGCAGTCAGATAACCTAGCGCTGCGGCAGAGGCAGGAGAGGCTCCTGCCACCACCGCTGCGCTCTCCAGCCGTGAGCCCAGCTTCTAGCTGAGCGGCGCTCCCCCTATGGAGGGCAGCTCCTGCATTGATCGTCTGTCCACTGGTGGTCAGTGCACGTCATAGCGAATGGTCGACAGTTCGACTATCTGCCCCCTGGTGGTCAGTGCATGTTATAGCGAGTGGTTGAGCGGCCTTAGCATATCATTAGCATATTATGCTTTGATTGGTTGACCAGGCGACCAAACACTTAGCATATTAGACTTTTATTATATAGGATTATTTTTATTATCTTTTACTGGTAGTCCTATGTATCTTAATTCCTATTACTATTTTTTCATTGACCCATGAGTTGTTATGAAGTGTTTTAAAAGAGCTAATTTGTTTGATTCTTCTGTTTTTACTGAATTTAATTGTATTGTGTCTAGAAATTGTTTTTATAGTACTAATTCTTCAAACTTTATTTTATGACTTATTATGTCCTGAATTTTTGTAATTTTTCATGTGTTCTCAAGAGGAATGTGTTTATCTAGTTGTTGGTACATGGTTCTCTAATTATTGGTCTTGGAGTCTATTAAGCCAAGCTTCGAGTTATAATTTTCAAACTTTGTTTTTATTGAAGACTTTTTTCTTTGACCTATCAATACAAGAGTAAGGTGTTTTGAAATCTCCCATTATGATGTTTGATTTGTCAATTTATCTCTATAATTTTATACGTTTTTACCTAATATTTATTTTGAGGCAATTTATTAGTCATACAAATTTATAATTGTTTAATCTTCCCAATTTAATATTTTACATTATCTGATGACTTTCTTCATCCCTAATAATACATTTTTCTTAAGGTCTACTTTGATATTCAAATAGCTACTTCAACTTTTGAGTATTTGTCTGTTATATCTTTCTCTATCCCTTTATTTTTTAAAACTTTTCTGAATCTGTATTTAGAGCTTTAAATAACATATTACATATTTTTAATTTCATCTGACGATCTTGTTTTGCTACCAGTCAGGATGAGCCCTATTAACAGAAATCTGTTCCTTCCTTCTGAAGTATGGAATTTTAAAAGTTCCTCTACTTTATATCTGTTGGTGGTAAATGCTTCCTGGTTTTTGCATATATGAAAAAAACTTCTGCCTCTTTGTTTTGAGTGAAGATTTGCTATGTAAACATTTCTAGGTTGGCAATTCATTTTTTAATTTTATTGGGGTGACATTGGTCAACATGAACATGTAGGTTTCAGGTGTGGGTTTCTATTTTACAAGGTCTGTATATTGCACCATGTGCCCACTACCCAAAGTCAAATCTTCTCCTGTCACCATATATTAGGACCCCCTCCTCCCCCAACCCCCTTCCTTCTGGCAACCACCACACTGCTATTTGTGTTCACGAGTTTCAGTTTTATATTCCACATATGAGTGAAATCATATGGTTCTTAGCTTTTTCTGACTGACTTAGTTCACTTAGTACAATGTTCTCAAGGTGCATTCACGTTGTTGTAAATGGCATTATTTCATCCTTTCTTATGGCTGAGTAGTATTCTGTTGTGTTTATGTACCACATATTTTTTATCCAGGCCTCTATCGCAGGACGCTTTGGTTGTTTCCATTCATTTTTTGTAATTAAATATATTGCGGTGCCATTGGTTATTAGCATTATATAGGTTTTAGGTATACATTTCTATAATACAGCATATGTATATTGCATTGTGTGCTCACCACTTTAAATATTTCTCTCAGTACTTTAAAAATTTATTCCATTGATATTTGGGTTCCATTTTTGCTTTTGAGAAACTTGATGTCAGCTTAATTATCATTTCTTTATAAGTGAAATCTCTTCTCTCTCAGGTTGTTTTTAAGATAGTTTGTCTTTGGTGTTCTGCATTTTAATTCCAATGAATTTAGGATTCCTTTATATAGGTTGTCCCCCAAAATATATACACACCTTGAATGATTATAACGTCAGTGTTTATTAACATATAATTCATTTTTAATATTTAAAAGCATCTACAGAAATGTGTAATTTTTTTTGTCAATGCCTGTTTTCAAACTGATAACCTATCTGGTCTAAGCACTGCTGATAACACGAAACAGTGGAATTGCAAACATCAAGAATCATTTCTATCGGTATTTGTGTGCCCTCAATTCATTGACTGTTGCCAGTTTTGTAACTTTATCTTTTATGTATCCCCATAAGAAAAACTCTAGTGGCACCTTAGGATAACTTTTCTTAGTTCAAAGTTTAGTCTGGCTTCGCCCATTATTTCAAATCAGTTAATTCTGAAAACGAGTGAAAACTAAGTGAGTTATCAGCTGTTATAAGTGTGTATACATTTTTTGGGACACTCTATGTTTATCTAGCTTGATATAAGTTGAACCATATGAAATTAACAATATTAAACCATTTGACCTACAATTTCATATGGTATAAACAACTATATTGCATTTCCTCTTTCTGTAAATTGTCATTTATCATTTTGGAAAATTATCAAGCAGTATTTTTGCAATTATTGTTTTCCTCCATTGTCTTTCTTCTCATCATTTTATTTGTAAGCAAATAAAAAAAAGAAAATCACTTTTTTATTTCTTAATCTCTTTTTCTTGTTTTCTCTATCCTTGTCATTCTCGCTGCATTCTGAATACTTTATTAATATCTGTTTTCCAGCTTATTAATTCTCTTCACCCGTGACTAAGCTGTAGTTTAACTCTTTTGACTTTAATATTTTTATCTTTCATCTCCTCCCCAAATCTTCTCTGTCATTGTTTGATATTCTCTTCTGTTTGTTCATTTTCCCCCCCAGATCTTGGCTTTTATTTTTTTTTCCATTATTGATTAAGGTATTACAAATGTGTCCTTATTCCCCCATTGTCCCTCCACGCCCCCCCCAGTCCTGCCCTCACCCTCACCCTCACCCTCACCGTCACCCCCTGTTGTCTGTGCCCATCGCTTATGCTTATATGCATGCATACAATTCCTTTGGTTGGTCTCTCCCCCTTACCTCCACCCTCACCTACCTTCCCTCTGAGGTTTGAGCATCTGATCGATGCTTCTCTGTCTCTAGATCTGTTTTTGTTCATCGGTTTATGTTGTTCATTATAATCCACAAATGAATGAGATCACGTGATATTTATCTTTCTCTGACTGACATATTTCACTTAGCATAATGCTCTCCAGTTCCATCCATGCTGTTGCAAATGGTAGGAGTCCCTTCCTTTTTACAGCAGCATAGTATTATTCCATTGTGTAGATGTACCAAAGTTTTTTAATCCACTCATCTGCTGATGGGCATTTAGGCTGTTTCCAAATCTTAGCTATGTTGAATTGTGCTGCTATGAACATAGGGGTGCATATGTCCTTTCTGATTGGTGTTTTTAGTTTCTTGAGATACATTCCTAGAAGTGGGATGACTGGGTCAAATGGAAGTTCCATTTTTAG
This sequence comes from Myotis myotis, assembly GCF_014108235.1. Taxonomy (NCBI): domain Eukaryota; kingdom Metazoa; phylum Chordata; class Mammalia; order Chiroptera; family Vespertilionidae; genus Myotis; species Myotis myotis. The sequence continues at coordinate 102,506,710 of NW_023416346.1, read as the reverse complement.
TTTTTTGAGGACACTCCATACTGTTCTCCATTTTTTATATATAGAAATTTTACATTCTGCCATATGTTGTTTCTGTTGATATATGTCAATGGTTTATTTATTTGTGCCGTGTTTATCTTTGATTGAGAGTTTATATTTCATCGACTTTAATCTGTGAAAATCTAGGAACCCAAATTAAGGATGCTTCTTTTCAAGGATTATTTGTTTGCTTCAGTCAGAAGGCACTAACTCTTGAGCTCACTTCCACTCTTCTTAGAGCATCTTCATTTAATATGGGCAATAAGACTTGATTTTTTCCAATTGCAATATTTGATGCTCAAAGCTTTGAATTCAGCTCAGCATTTGCTTATTCTGTGCATGTATATGTGCGTGTGTGTTTGGGTTTTGGGGGAGGGAGGTTCCTGTGGATAGTCCTCTTATTTCCTTATATCACCTCAGTGCAACAAAAATTTTGTTTAATATAAGAAATAGTTTTTTTTTGGTTGCAACTGGAAGTCTCCTTACACTTTCCAGTCCAATGTATTGCTAGAAGTGGAAGTAGGTATTCTCAATCTACATTTGTTAACTATGTGATTTTATGAATGGAGGTGAGAATTTTATAATTTGAAAGTAACTTAATTCTGAATATGATAGGTCTGTGTATTTCAGACAAGATCTTTCTTCTTTAATTGGTTGTCAAAGTAGGGATGGATAGGGAGTGTCGTATCTCCAAGGACCTGAGGTCCTCCTACTAGAAATAACTTTCAGGGGAGTTCTATCATTTTCTAATCATACTTTTCATCTTCCTGTGGCATGGCCTGATTCAAAAGGAGCCACATTCTTCTCATGGTGCCATTTGCTAATCACTCCTACAGAACTTTAGGGTAAGGAATATAGGGACAGAATAAACATATCATTGAGGAATGAGCCAAAGTTCCCTGGCTTCCTTACTAGCACATTATGAAAATGAAATATTTAACATAATTTATTTTTCCATTTTTAAATTGATTTTAGAGAGAGGTAGGGAGAGAGAAACATTGATGTGAGAAAGAAACATCGATGGTTATCTCCCATATGCACTAAATCTCTATATTTTCTTTTCCAATTTATACACTTTCTAAATATGTATTTGGTTTTTGCTTATTTGTTGTTTTATGGGAAAAGATGTTTAAAAGTTTTATTTAAACTTTTATTTTCTTTTATTCTTGTGCTGAAATAAAATTTCAGAATGAGACCCTTATGTCTTAATTCCTAGACAAGAAAACATTTTTCCCCAAACAGTATAATAATCTCCTAATGTTGAGGTTTGATCAGCCTTCCATATCTTTTTATCTTCTTCAGAACTTAACTTATCTCAGAATTTTGTGTGTGGTTCAGATTTAATGTTTGTTATACAACTTATACCTCACCCTTCCCAATTTAAAGCGATACTTTCAGAGTGTTGTAATTAAATGTGTGTATACATAGGTAGCTAGATGATGATAGATGGTAGATAGATAGATAGATGATAGATAGATAGATAGATAGATAGATAGATAGATAGATAGATAGATAGATAGATGTTAAAAACAACAAAAAACATTTTGTCTTAAACTTTTGGGTGGTTCTTTGGTAATTAAAGTTACTCAGAGTTCTTCCTACATATGGTATATATGAGTCTGTGTGAATTATAATAAAACTGCATTTATGTGGCCTAGGCATATTAACTTTTAATTTAATATTTGATTCCCTGTATAATACTTTATAATTTCATATAAATATTGTTGTGTTTATGTCCTAAAGTGCTAACACTATCACCATCTATATATCATAGCCTACACTTTTTATCACCAGGTTATCAGAATTAGGTGTCACCTGTTCTGTGATTTCTAACCACCATTCTATATTCTGTTTTAATATAAGCCTCTTAAGCATTTCTCACAGCCAGTTACAGTGTGTTCTCATCAAGGCTACTGTTATAAATGGCATGCATGCATATTTATGTGAAGGATTCAAAGACATTTGTAAGTCGTATCCTTGCATTCTAAGTGAATTCTGCATAAACGGTATAACATTTTAACTACTAGAGATAACTTTCATGAATAAATGCCCTTTGAGGTTTTTATAAATTTAAATAGATTTTTAAGCAAAGAAAATGATGCTTATTTATTATACTACCTACTACCCATTAATATGTCATGATACATAAATTGGACCGTATTGGAAGAAAAGTCATTGAAACCAGTATGTTTTTCTAGTCTAGCAAGCCATAGAATTTTCCCTACTATATTTTAGTTGGTTAATATTTTTTCTGGCATGCAGAACAGGATATGTATGTAGTATTTAGGTTTTTAAACTCTCATAATATATCTTCTAAACAGAAGTTCTTTTTAAGCCCTAACTGACTAATTCATTTATGTTATCTGTATGGTTGGTAACATAGTAGCCTTTAGAATTACTTTCTGATTCAGAGTAGGTTTTATATATTGTGTCATGTTTTCATAACCTGTGAAATGGAGCAGTACCAGTGGGCACAAACAAACTTTACATTTTTTTATAGATAGACCCAGACTGCCCAGAGATTGTTACTTGTGTTTTGTAAAGAGAGGGTAGTTAAAATTGGCCACAGATTATATTGAAGGAAACTTTTATTAGTTTATATATTCAATTGCATGTGAAGTCAGAGCAGAATTGAGATGGCTTTTAGTGTCTGCCCTAAATGTTCTTGTCCTTTCACCCAACAAGTATTGGTTAGATTTTAGATCTAATTTGACAATACATTATTATTTTTCCCTTCAACAACATTCTCCTTTAATTTCTCTTCTTGATAAAAAAAGTCTCCCTACTATTCTGATAGTAATACAACAACAAAATTTGAGTGGGAAGAATGCTTTTATATTGTTTTGACTGGTTGTCTAATTTTGCAAATGAGGAAACTTAACATAAAAAGATGCTGAGCCTAGAAATCAGACTTCCTGATAGGCATTTTTTATGTCTCACCTCTTATACAATTTTTAAACAATGTTTTCTGTAAACAATAAAAGGAGGTAATTAATAAAAAATAGATTTTGGGGATTTTTAAATATTTGTGGTACTTGTCAACTTTTAACAACTTGTAATTTGCTGTGATATTTTTTTTTCTTACTGTCAATACATAGTCACTTTCCTAAAGAAAGCTGGAGAGAATAGGGCTGTTCTTACGGTATTTTATAAACATGTTCTGATTCTCTGCCCAATAGCAAATATTGGTTTAGATGAATAAAGAAAATCTTTCAACTTCTCCCATTTTAATTGATAAAGGTAAAAGGAAAAACAGACCATGAGCAAATCAATATCCCCTCCACCCTTATAACTGTATGTGTGCATTTAATAAACACTAATGTGGATCTGAGTCCATTAGCAGTTAGGTTTTAGAGATTAGTTAGCATTTCTCTGTTTAATGCTCCCAACACATCATGGTAGAACTGCATGATACACCTAAATGTAGGTGCATAAACTGGCCCTATGTCTAATTGGTGGATTTGATCAGTTTAAATGTGTGTCTGTGTTTAAAGCTTGATTATTGAATCAGGCCTTAAATATTTGAAATTAAATGTTAAAGCATTGCTAAAGTGAATTCAAAAGAAACATAAATTAATTGAACATTGAGTTCATAAATCGTATGGTTAAGTAAGAAATATTTTCATAGTGGATCGCTACACACTATTGTTTTACAACACTGCAGCTGAGTAGAGCTGCATTGAGATATGTCAAATGTTCTTAATCTAAGGTCCATAGGTCCTTGGAGTGTATATACAAGATGTTATATATGTGTCTTTAGGAAAAAAAAATTCATAGTTTCATCAGATTTTCACGGGCATCCATGACCTAAAAACAAAGATTGAGAACTATTGCTTTGAATTTTCAATGAAAGTAAAAGGTGTTTGGGGTATCTAAAGACCGTAGAGATACAGGAAAACTTAGAACATGTTGCTATTGGAACTGTAATTTACAGACATCTCTTTGGAAAAATGCAAACAGATATCTATAGTATAGTTGTGTGGAGAAATCATAAATATAGAATAATCAACGAGGGGGTACATTTTAGAGCTGGACCAATGGGGTAAAATCCTGGTCCTATCATTTACTAGCTCTGTATCCTTGGACAAGTTATTTAACTTTTCTATACTCTAGTTTCTTCATTTTTCATGGGGATAATAATAGTATCTACCTCATAGATTGTAAGGATTAAAATAAATTAATATCTGGAGAGTGCCTAAAACAGTGCTTGCCTTAATAAGTACTGCATACATGTTAGCTGTTATTGATATTACTGTTACTATAATTATTATAATTATTGCTGGTGCTGCTGCTGCTGTTGTAGAATGCCACCAGGGCAAGTATGAGGCTGATTTAGGGACTGAGCAAACCTTGGTGTTCTAATCCAGGAGGCCCACAACCTTTTTCTGTAAAGGGTCATATAGTAAATAGTTTAGGCTTTACAAGTCATGTGGTCTCTGTTGAAACGATTTGCAGTCATAGACAATATGTAAAAGAATGGACATGACGTGTTTCAAAAATCTCTTATTTACAAAAATAGATGGAAGGTTTTCTACCTCAGTTTAATCAGTTGAATATGCTTTTTGTCTACAAAATATAATAATACTTTTTGAAAAACCTGATTCATTCATTAAGTATTTGATGGATAAATGAATAGTAAGTATTTATAAATTGCTACAACATTTGCATGTTAATGAAGCTGTAGTATTGTCTTTATCTCAATACTACTCTGTTGAGAGTAGTATTTCTCAAACTTTCACCTATGCCAGAATTTAACACATGGATTACTGGGTCTCATCCCCAGAGTCTGACTTGTAGATCTGGAGTGGGACCTGAAAATTGCATTTCTAATAAGTTTCCAGGTGTTGCTGATGGAACACTATTGAAATGGAATCATCCAGGGGAATGGCTTCCTGGGCCTAATTCTAATTAATAAGAAAAAAAAAAAAGATTCAAAAATAGCAGAAAACTTGAGAAGAACCATGTCTATTATTTGTTATTAATTTATTTTAATTTTTTTCCCTTTTAATTCAGTAGCTATATATTTTAGCTTCCCTTCTCTGCCTAGTACTCTCTTAAATGTAGTGGATACATGTAAAAAACAATTTGACAGCAACAGTCTTTGATGTCAGTGTCAAGAGTGTTTACTCTAGTTGAATAAAGAAAACACACACTTAGGGATCAATCGTATCTAATATTAGACAAACATGGTAATTAACCGTACCTTTGCTATGCCTCCCATTGGCTAATCAGCATGCAGGCAGGGCGGGTCAGCGCCATCCTGCCTGCCCCGCCGCCATCCGGGCCTGCTATTTGCCACCCAGGGCGGTGGGGTGGGATAGCGCCATCCCACCTGCCCTGCTGCCATCCGGGCCTGCTACCTGCGACCCGGGATGGCGGGCGTCCCATGTGCTACCTGACCTGGGGCAGCCTGGCGGGGCAGCAGCGATCAGCCAGCCTGCCCCAGGTGTCCCATGTGCGACCTGACCCGGGGCAGCCGGGTGGGGCAGCAGTGATCCACCAGCCCGCCCAGCCGCTGTCTGGGTGTCCCATGTGCGACCCTACCCGGGGTGGCCGGGCGGGGCAGCAGCGATCGGCCGACTTGCCTGGGTGTCCTGTGTGCGACCCGACCCAGGGCGGTGAGGTGGGACAGCGTGGCTCCTCTGTTACCCCAGCTTCCTCATCACAGCTCCCTTGGGGGCCTAAGCCTTTAGTCGGACACCCCCTGAGGGCTCCCTGGCTACCAGAAGGATGTCTGACTGCAAGCTTAGGCCTGATCCCCCAGGGAGTGGGCCTAAGTCGACAGGTGGACAATCCTCCAAGGGGTCCTGGACTGCAAATGGGTGCAGGCCGGGCTGAGGGACCCCCCTCCCCCAAGTGCACAAATTTTTGTGCACTGGGCCTCTAGTTAGAGAATAAGAAAATATATTTCCTCAGGTTTCAGAATGTGCAATTTAGTTATAAATGGCATCAGTACTCAAAAATGATTGGAAGGAGCCTAAACAAATATGACTTGAAATTAATTCAATCAAGGCACACAGAGGACACTTTGATGAAGTTATAGGAATCTCAGACTGCTCTGTTAACTAATACATATCCTGAAAAGAGTAAGATGATTGGGCTTACTCTGAGCCAAACTACTAGTGGTCTGACACCATCTATCATTGAATATGGGCAGATACACAGTTGTTCTAGAGCAGTGGTTCTCAGCCTTCCTAATGCCACAACCCTTTAATACAGTTCCTCATGTTGTGGTGACCCCCAACCATAACATTATTTTCGTTGCTACTTCATAACTATAATTTTGCTACTGTTATGAATCGTAATGTAATGATATATGTGTTTTCCGATGGTCTTAGGTGACCCCTGTGAAAGGGTCGTATGACCCCCAAAGGGGTCACGACCCACAGATTGAGAACCGCTATTCTAGAGGCTCTTGGTTTAGGTCAGCGTTTCTCAATCTCAACTCTGTTGACATTTTTGGAAGGATAATTGTTTGCTGTGTTTGGGGAAGGGCTCTCCTGTTCATCAAAGGATGATTAGCATCATCCCTGGACCCTATCCACTGGGTACCCATTTACTTGTGCTACACAAAAATGTCTTCAGTTATTGCCAGATGTCCCATAGGGGCAACATAACTCCTATTTCAGAACTACTGGTTTACTGTAAATCAGTATATATATTGAATTGGTGTAGCCTACTCAGTTAAATATTTAAAGGCAGAGAGAATAAAATGTTCTTGTAGTCTTTTCTTATAATCTTACTAGAGGCCAGGTGAATGAAATTCATGCACCAGGGGTGTGTGTGTCCCTCAGCCCAGCCTTCACCCTCTCCAATCTGGGACATCCCTCTCACAATCCAGGACTGCTGGCTCCCAACCGCTCGCCTGCCTGATTGCCCCTAAGCACTTCTGCCTGCCAGCCTGATCACCCCCTAACCACTCCCCTGCGAGCCTGATCGATGCCTAACTGCTCCCCTGCTGGCCTGATTGCCTCCAACTGCCCTCCCCTGCCAGCCTGGTCACCCCTAACTGCCCTCCTCTGCAGGCTGGTCACCCCCAGCTGCCATCCCCTGCAGGCTTGGTTCCCCCCAACTACCCTCTCCTGCAGGCCTGGTCCCCCCAACTGCTCTCCCCTGCAGGCCTGGTCCCTCCCAAGTGCCCTCCCCTGCAGACTTGGTTCCCCCCAACTGCCCTCCCCTGCAGGCCTGGTCCCCTCCAACTGCCCTGGGCTGGGTCCCCCCCAACTGCCCTCCCGCCGGCCTTCATTGACCACATGGGGCAGCCATCTTGTGTGTTGGAGTGATGGTCAATTTGCGTATTACTTTTTTGTTAGATAGGACTAGAGGCCTGGTACAGGAATTTGTGCTCGGGTAGGGTCCCTCTGGGTGGCCTGCAGGGATCTGGCCAAAATCTGCAGTCCAACACTGCCTGCAGCTCCTACCTGCTGCTTCTGCTCTTCCCGACCCCACTATGGCTGCCACAGGCTTGCACCCAATCAATCCCGATCAAGAGGCTCACCCTGCCGCAGCAGTGCTTGCCAGCCATGAGCCCTGTGGATAGCGCCCTCCCAAGGGGAGTGGCCTGCGGGATCAGACTGAAACCAGCTGTCCGACATCCCCTGAGGAGTCCCAGATTGTGAGAGGGCACAGGCCATGCTGAGGAGGGACCATGGGAGGGCTCGGGAGGGACCATGGGAGGGCTCCAAGGTGTGTCCTGCCTATCTCACTCAGTCCCAATCGGCCGGACCCCAGCAGCAAGCTAACCTGTTGGAGCATCTGCCCTCTGGTGGTCAGTGCACATCATAGCGACTGGTTGACCAGTTGACTGTCCCTTGGTGGTCAGTGCATGTCAAAGCGAGAGGTTGAGCAGCCTTAGCATATCATTAGCATATTATGCTTTGATTGGTTGTTCAGTTGTTCTGATGTTCGGTCTATTTGCATATTACCCTTTTACTATATAAGATTACTCAATTTTGGTTCAATAATCTGGAGCTATGTAAAAATTCTTTAAAGAGAACAGCTTAAAATATTTTGGCATTTGATTTCATGGAATAATTCATGCAGTTCATTTAGCAAATTACCTGACATATAGGAGAAAATTCTTGGATAACGTATTATCTTAGTCATTAGAAAAAAATGAAAATACTGAAAAAAGAAAACACATATACTCACTCTTATGAAGAAATACAAGCCCTATTGCCCGCCTTTGAATTCCACCCCTAGAGTTAGCCATTGCGAAATTAGTTGCATATCTTCCTGTCTTTTCCATGCCTGTACAAACATCTTTGTATAATTGGGTACATGTGTGCATACTTATAAAAATTTAAATAATTGAGTAGTTCTTTGATATACAGATGTATGTACCATAATTTAACCACTTCCTATTGTTGATATTATCATGCTAAAATGTCTTTTTTATATAAGAAATATAATTTCAAATGCAGAAAATTTGGAAAACAGGAACACAACTATTAATATTATTATAATAATTAACTTAAATCCCATAACCTGTTAACAATAATGATACAACATTTTGGTATATTTTCTTCTACTTTTATTCATCCATACATTTAAAAAGCTATGTAATTATAATGCTCTTAATTTTTTTATTTGGCTGTCTTAAATTATAGCATAAATAAATTTATAGCCATCATTTTCAAAACACATATTTCAGCTTAAAATAGATAGCAGTAGGTTATTATAAGAGGAATTCTTTCAGTTGAGGGGTTCCTAACCTCACATCCAATGCCTGGAATCAATCACCTGGGTTTCAGGAATTTGGAGGTAAATATCCTGAAATTGCATGCCAGATTTTGGGCATAGCTGTATTTTTCTAGGAAGGAGATTCATAGCAGCATGAAATAGATGAACTGAAAGCTTGTCTCCCAAAAGTTTGAGGACTGTTGTTTGAATAGCATTTTTACAAACTCTAGGATCCTGGAGGATAAAGTAAGCACAGCAACATAACTCATTTTCTGAATCTTTTGTATATAATTTTACAGATGGTTTTCCCTCTAGTTAATAGTTGATATTGGCATAGAGATTATACATAAAGTGTAGAGGGTAAGCATGATGATGTGTGTATGATCATTTGTTTGTTTTTCCCTTGAGGAGAGAATGTTGCATGGGATGAACAGCAGGGTGGTGAGATAATTCATCATTTTGAAACCTGTTCTCTGGTGATAGATGGATAGATTGCTAAAGTAACTCAATAATCTTCATTTTTTCCAGGTTATTCACAGATCAGTGAGCATTATCGTTAATAAAGCAATGGAATGCTTTTGTGTCCTTGCCTGCATTATTCCTCAGGTTTTGACAGGAAAAGACTCTTAATTTGAGAAGAACCTCTTATTTAAAATTACATTATATTTAAGTGTGTGTTGCTGGAGCATTTACTGTGACTCTCATGAATATATTAGAATTATATTGCCTACACAAATTATACAGTTTGAATGTCTATTTTAGTAATAGCCCCCTTCAATGCTAACTAACTCAAATGCTATATTATTTTCAGGTAGGTATAAAAACTTTCCCAGCCATTTTCCCCTAGGTTACATATGTATACTACTCCAGATCTTAAAATAATTCTCATAACTTGTATTAGAGTGAAAGGTAGCTGGCTTTGTATAGGGCAAGGGTGATATTTGTATCCAGTCCAATATTTGGAACTGAGATTTTAGTTTGATTAAATTAAAAGGTAACAATATGCTATTGCATAGATTAACTTCTTAAGGATCATTCAAAACAATTTGTGACCCATCCCTTTGGAATCGATCTATATTGTGCAAGTGTATTAAAAATAACATGTGATGTGTTTTTACTTTCATTTTTTAAAATCTTTATTGTTGAAAGTATTACAGATGTTCCCTTTCTCTCCCCCCACCCCCCACCCCCCCCCCCCCGCCTCATTGACCCCTTCTAGCCCACACCCAAGCCTCCCAGGCCTTCACCACAATATTGTCTGTGTCCATGGGTTATGCATATATGTATGCAAGTTCTTTGGTTAATCTCTTCCCACCTCCACACCCCCACCTTTCCTCTGAGATTTGACAGTCATATATTAAGAAAACATAGCATTCTCCTTACTCTTTTGCTATTTTCTCTCCTAACTTGCTACTATACATTTTCTGGCTAAACCTTGCAACAAGTAGAACCTTTACTTTCTCTAGAAAGGAAATATTTGTTTTCTTTTTCTGCTTATCAAAGTAATTCATGCTTATGATAAGAAATTTTCACAGTACCAAAGGTATGAAGAATGTAAAAATTAAATTGATGAGATGATTATTTTTAAATGTCTTTATTTATTTTAGAGAGAAAGGAAGGGAGAGGGATAGAGAGGTAGAAACATCTATCAGATGCCTCCTGCACATCTCCCAATGGGGACTGAGCATAGAACCCAGGCGTGTGCCCTGACTAGGAATCAAATTGTGATCCTCTTGGTTCATGGATCGATGCTCAACCACTGAGCCACACCGGCTGGGCTTAGTTTGGTTATAAAGTGGCTTTCCTCTTATTATTTACTAAGTATTTCAGCCTTATTTTATTTATAGTGTCAAAACTCCTTTAATGTTTGAGAATTAAAACAATTCCTCCAGATTGTTCAATATGTTATCATTTTGTAAACAAATTCATTGTTGTTGTCTAAGTTTAAAAATCCTAAAGCTTTTTTCCTTACCATGGCTTCTAGTGTCCTAACCATGTTTATCTCTTTTCAATATTTATATAGTTTATTGACAAAGGAAGAAACAGATCCTTCTACAAATAACTTGGTAAAAATCTGAATTTCTCATGAGAGGAACCAATGTCACCCCAATAAATTCAACAAAAAATAAATAAAAATAAAGAGATAGTAAACTTGAGTTCATATACTGAATAAATTAACTTATCACCCCCCTCTTTTTTTTATAATGTTATCACAAGGTTTCAGTGGGAAGGAGAGAGCATATTTTAGAGGTCAAGCCATTAAAATTAAAGCATTTTCCCCCCAGAATGTATAGTATAGAAAATATTTCATTATTCATATGTTTATATGCTCATTTTTACAAGAGTAAAGACCGCTAGTTATTATGATTATTAAATTAGAAACTTGAAGTTTTACTGAAATAATTTTTTCTACATTGCAGGGATTTTTGTTTTGTTCATAGCCAGGCATTTCATTTATTACTCTCTGCTTCACTAAGAGGAAGGAGCTGTTTTCTTCTTTTTTAAAATTTGTTTTTACTCACTTCAAAGACCTAAAACTAATACTTTTTATTTGAAAAGTTAGAGGAGCATTGACTTTAAACTTGGTCTCTCTTTTTTTTTTATCATATATAAACTTAGAATAAAAATTAGAATTCACCCTGCCGATTTGGCTCAGTGGTTGAGCACCGACTTATGAACCAGGAGGTCACAATTAGATTCCCAGTCAGGGCACATGCCAGGGTTGCAGGCTCGATCCCCAGTAGAGGTGTTCAGGAGGCAGCCAATCAATGATTCCCTCTCATCATTGATGTTTCTATCTCTCAGTCTCCTTTCCTTTCTGAAATCAATAAAAATATTTTTTACAAAATTAGAATTCATTAAATAATATATAGAATGCTCAGCCAGCGTGGCTCAGTGCTGAGCATCGACCCATGAATCAGGAGGTCACGGTTTGATTTCTGGTCAGGGCATATGCCTGGGTTGCGGGCTCGGTCCCCAGTGTGTGTGTGGTGGGGGGAAGGGGAGGTGATTCTCTCTCATCATTGATGTTTCCATCTCTCCCACTCCCTTCCTCTCTGAAATCAATAAAAATATATTTTTTAAAATAGCATATAGAATGCTTTGTACTAACTTCTGTGTGTCTTAGACATACATTGTTGAAAACAAAGTCCCTGGTTGGGAGGGGATGTTAAAGAGTGTTGGACAGAGAGACTGGGCAACTAATTTAAGAGAGTGATATGTACTGTGAAGAAAAGATAGGGTGATATGACAGGGAGTAACTTTTGGTAGTGATAGGGAGGTGCCCCCTCAGATGCTGTGATGATCAGGGAAGGCCACTCAGGAGGCTGGCATTTGCGTGTAGTAACACCACAATATGATAAAGCATACACTTTTGAAGATCTGAGGGAAGAGCTTTCTAAGCAGCTGGCACTGTGTCAGAGGTCTGAGGTGGGGTCTTTTGGGATATGGAAAGGTTATTATGACAGGGACACAATAAACAAGTAAATCAGGAGTGGTATTTGTTACAGTACCCCAAACAAGGCCATTGGTAAGCATACAAATAATTTCTACCTGTTTCTTTGCAGCAACGCTGTGCCCCAATAATTTCTCATATGCAAACTTTTCTAGCTTTTGAAATATGATTTCCTGTTTGAGGATTGCTGTACTTCTGTGGGAAAATATACATAATGTTTAATTTGCTTTATTAGTTTGATGTAGTTGTATGATTCAATAGCTTTGATGATAGGACCTCAGCTGAAGGTCTAGAGAACTTCAAAAAAAATAATAAAATGAAGCATTAAATCCAGGACACAGAATGTTCTGTGTGTAAAAATAGATTAAATGCGAATAATATATTAATGTGAGCCCTTGCCATTTTTCCTCTGATCTCTCGCCAAAGCTGTCAGGGCCTTATGCCCAGTATTTTTCTTCAGAGGCAGAGAAGGTCTCTTGCCACCTTTAGAAAAAACTCTGGTTTAAGGCAGTGACCTACTGTTCATTTTCCATATACAGAATCCCACACACATAATTTTAGAAATGAAAACATTGCCTTACATTTTACATTTATGAATTTGGGGAATGTTTTCAAAGATTATTTTCTTTATGTTTTCAAATTCTCACTCATTAATACGGTTCAGTTTTCTTATAATTTCAAAAATTGTACAAATGAATATGTATAAAATAGTTCTATTTTGAAAATATGAAGATACTTTCTGTCTTGTTGGATTTCTCTTAGACACATTACATGCACACAGTATATTTCTCTTGTAACAACATATGTAGTAACCCTAAAGTTTATTTTCTTTCTTGTTACATTAGTTTTTAATTAAAGAAAACAGCTAGTTGGAAGCAGTTACTTTCTGTGAAATGTAATGAAGATTTATTTTGGAAGCAACCTTCACTTTATTAGCTAAAGCAGTAATCAGCAGAATTAATAGAATAATCAAATTATATACAAACTCATAAATCATCATGAATAGTGCTGTCAAAAGTTCAGCTCTTAATGGGTCCTATTGTTTTGCAGCTGTATTAAAAATCACAACTGCTGATTTCTACCTTGATAGGCACTGAAATTACTTTTTTAAAGGCTCTATAGGATAGGGATACTAGCAAAAAAATGTTCACAACTGTTAATTTATCTGTAATACAATTTGATGTCACCAGGGCAAAGTTGAATTTGAGTACAGTGTTGGTATGCTCTCTTAGTAAAATTTGACTCATTGTTGGAAGCAGTTCTCCATTAGAGTTCTATTGATTTAAATGTCTGTTGTTTGGGATTAATTGAAGTGGCAGTTTAATATTTGAAACTTACAGAAAAAAAACCTCTCATTAGATCAATCTTTATATTTCTCAGAAACTGTTTATTCTTTTTAACTTTAATTACAATGGGACAAATGAGCAATTCCTTGCTGCTGAGCTTTGTGATTTTTATATTTGCATGTATAGGAATGGTAGATCTCCACTACTCATGTCGTATAGTTGCTGATACATAAAAACCAGCTCTGCCCTAGCTGGTTTGGCTCAGTGGATAGAGCATCGGCCTGTGGACTGAAGGGTCCCAGGTTTGATTCCTGTCAAGGGCACATCCCTGGGTTGAGGGCTCGATCCCCAGTAGCGGGCATGCAGGAGGCAACCGATCAATGATTCTCTGTCATCATTTATGTTTCTATCTCTCTCTTCCTCTACCTTCTCTGAAATAATTAAAGATCCTATATAATAAAAGCCCAGCAACCGAATGGCGGAACGACCAGTCAACCAGTCACTATGACACTCACTGACCACCAGGGGGCAGACGCTCAACCCAGGAGCCGCCCCCTGGTGGTCAGTGCACTCCCACAGTGGGAGTTCCGCTTGGCGGACCAGAATGAGCAGCTGCTCCCACTCGGCTGACTGGGATGAACGGCGCTCCCACAGCAGGAGCAGCTGCTCAGAGGGCGGGTCCACAGCCACTCGGCTGACCAGCCGACCGGCTGACCGGGATGAGCAGCTATCCCACACAGGGCTGATCCCCACAGGCCACACCCCCCACCGGTGCACGAATCCCGGGTACCGGGCCTCAGGTATATATATATATATATATATATATATATATATATATATATATATAAACAAGCTCTAAGCACAGCTTGTCAGAGCCTTTTAAAATAAAGTGAATTTATTTTTGAAAAAAATCTAAGACTTTTTGCAATTAGAAAACAAGTTGTCTTTTTTAAGTATATGATTTCATTTTGTATCTTTGAAAGTGACATTTTATCTTTTTCATCTAATTTTGACAAACACGTATTCACAAGCCAAGAATTATCTTTACTCTCAGTCATTAGATACACCCAGATATTTATTTCACATGACCATTGCTAATTTTTCAAATTTGTATTTTTATTTAATTAAATTTTTAGCTTTCAATTTCTTCTTTGATCTCATTGGTAACCCAATCAATATTTAATAACGTGCTATTCAGCTTCCAAGTGTTTGAGTATTTTGAGTTCTTTTTATTGTAGTTTATTTCTAATATTATGGCCTTGTGGTCTGAGAAGATGCTTGGTATGATTTCAATCTTCTTGAATTTTGGGAGACTTTGTTTGTGACCCAATATGTGGTCTATTTTTGAAGATGTCCCATGAGCACTTGAGAAGAACGTATATTTTGTGGCTTTGGGGTGAAGTGTTCTGAAGATGTCAATTAAGTCCATCTGATCTAGTGAGTCATTTAGGATTGCTGTTTCTTTGCTGCGTTTTTGTCTAGTGGATTTATCCAGTGCTGTCAGTGGTGTATTAAAGTCCCCTACTATGATTGTATTGTTGTCGATCTCTCCCCTGATATCTTCCAGGAGTTTTCTTATGTATGTGGGTGCTCCTGCATTGGGTGCATATATGTTTATCAGGGTTATATCCTCTTGTTGTATTGATCCCTTTAGTATTACGAAGTGGCCTTTCTTATCTCTTGTTACGGCCTTCACTTTGAGGTCTATTTTGTCTGATATAAGTATTGCTACCCCAGCTTTCTTTTCCTTTCCATTTGCCTGAAAGATATTTTTCCATCCCTTCACTTTCAGTCTGTGTGAGTCCCTTCTAATGAGGTGGGTCTCTTGTAGACAGCAAATATATGGGTCATGTTTTTTTATCCATTCAGCCACTCGATGTCTTTTGATTGGACCATTTAGTCCATTTACATTTAAAGTTATTATTAAAAGGTACTTGTTTGTAGCCATTTCTATTTTTTTGTGTGGCTGTTTTCTTTCTGGGCTTTTTAGTTCTTCTTTTTACACCATTCCCTTTAGCATTTCTTGCATTGCTGGCTTGGTGGTGATAAACTCCCTTAGCCTTTTTTTGTCTGTGAAGCTTCTTATTTCCCCTTCAATTTTGAATGATAGCCTTGCTGGATAGAGTATTCTTGGATTCAGTCCTTTGCTTTGCATCACTTTGTAAATTTCTGTCCATTCTTTTCTGGCCTGATGTGTTTCTGTTGAGAAATCATTTGATAATCTGATGGGGGTTCCTTTGTAGGTAACTCTCTGTTTCTCTCTTGCAGCCTTTAAGATTCTCTCTTTGTCTTGTACATTTGCCATCATTATTATGACGTGTCTTGGTATGGGTCTTTTGGGGTTCATCTTGCCTGGGACTCTCTGTACTTGTGTAACTTTTTTCTTCCCCATATCTGGGAAGTTTTCTGACATTATTTCTTCAAATAGATTTTCTAATCCTTGCTGCTCTTCTTGTCCTTCTTGCAGCCCTATTATGCGTATGTTACTTCGTTTCATGTTGTCCTGAAGCTCCCTTAGGCTCTCCTCCTGCTTTTTAATTTTTTTCTCCAGTTGCTGTTCAGATTGAGCTTGTTTCTCTGCCTTATCTTCTAATTCACTAATTCGGTCCTCTGCTTCTTCTAGTCTGCTGTTGAAACTTTCCATGGTGTTTTTGATTGTAGCTATATCACTTTTCATTTCTTCCTGATTCTTGCATATGTTGTTGATTTTCTCATCCATCCGGTGAATGAATTGTACAACCATTATTCTGAATTCTTTTTCTGTCATGTTGCATGCTTCAACTTCATTAATTTCCTTTCTTGGCGGCTCCTCATTGTCTTTCCTCTGGGTGTTGTTTCATCTCTTCATTCTGATTATCTCCCGATGGTTCAAATGTCGACTTGCGTGGGCCTGGGTCGTGTGCAGTGGGAGCCTCCCACCACCCTAGTGTCACTGAAGAGCTCTGACACTAAGATGTGTGGTTGTTGTGGGTTGGTGGAAACCAGGCTCGCTCAGAGTCAGTGTTGTCAGCGCTCATTGTGGCCTCGTACGGGCCCTTAGAATCAGGGACCCTGCCTGCACCATGCTGAAACAGAGACCCCCCTGAAGCGTGTTGAAAACCAGAGCCCCCTGGCGTGTGCCAGGATTCAGAGTTCCCCAAGAATCCAGTATCAGAGTCTCTGTTGCTTCGCGCGACCTTGCCTTGAGAATCAGGGTCCCTGTGTGCCCTTGCACCAGGAATTGGTGTCACTGGCTCTTAGTATGAATGCACAGGGAATCAGGATCTCAGGCGCAGGTGAAAAGAAACACAGTCAAGTCACTGGTGCTTGATGCTGCCTCCTGCCCAGAGAATCGGGGTCCCTGGGCCTGTGATACGCGGGACAAATTCCCGGTGTTCTTCGCGCGAGTACTCCCAGCCCAGGGCTCAGAAGCCGGCAGTGCGCATAGACCCAGTTCCTGGGGTTCGCGCGTTTGTTCCCAGCCCAGGGCTCAGAAGCCGGCAGTGCGGGTAGACTCAGTTCCTGGGGTTCGCGCCTTTGCTCCCAGCCCAGGGCTCAGAAGCTGGCAGTGCGTGTAGGATCAGTTCCTGGGGTTCGCACGATTGCTCCCAGCCCAGGACTCCTGAACCCGGCCCTATGCGGGATCAGTTCCAAAGTGCTAGTGCACTTCCAGGCTAAAGTTCCTGGAGCGCTGAGGCCCTGGCAAGGGGTGGGTCTATCAGTTAGTTACTCTGGTGCTGCCTGCAAGCCTGCGGGAAGGGGGGATGGGCTCTGTTACTCACGGATCTGCCAGGGGGATTTCTGAACTTTTGGTGTCCGCAGGTTTGTAGCTGTGGTCACAGGTCTCTGTCCCCAGTGGCTGCAGGGTCCTGGTATGCGTCTGAGATCAGACTGGGTGGTGCTGAGGCCAGGATCCTAGTCTCAAACAGCTCTGTTTCCAAATTTTTAGCTTTCAAATGTAAGAAAGGTATAAAGAATATCTCTGTATTGCGTGGTATATAACTGAGGTTTAAAATGTGTCATTCTAAGTAAGAGGAATTCAAAATAAGATATAAACTTTGATTTATCACTGGCTCTCCTCTCATAGATAGATTTTTAAAAATCTAAATACAGAAGCTGAGATAAATCTAAATTCTCAGGCTTTCCCACAATAACTCTATTACCATTGCAGTCAATTTGAAATGGAAACACCCTAATCTTTTTCAGAAAAATAAATTGTGACCACCTCAAAGTATCAAATACTTATACTTATTCTATATTTTCTATAGCTGATAAAATGAATGCATGCTCTTATAATTCTACCAATTCTGTTAACATTTGCATTGTGCTCTCTTTGATTGATTTCTTTTTATTTTAGAATATCCATATTTTAAATTTTAGTGCGCAATATCTTGAATAATAGTCATTTAACATAGAACATACATGGCAAGGTAAATAAAAATATTTTAAAAACTTAGTGACCATCTGAGTCTTAGAGATTGCAATGACCAGTATCTACAGGGGCCAGTGAGATCATAGAAAGTAAGTGAAATGGGTGGATGGAGAGAACAGGAGTAGTAGAGATCATGGTGAATTGTTGAGCACAGGATGCATCTAAAGGGAGCAGCTGCTATACAACCATTGCTCTGAGTTTGCAGGCTCAGTGTTGCCAGATTTTCTCCTTTCCAAGGAACCAGAAATCCAGATTATTAATGTGATGGTAGCTTTTCTTTTTCTTTTCTTTTTTTTTAATTGTCATACAAAACTTATCTACCAGCAACTTTATCCCATGGGCTTCCACTTGGCAACTCCTAATGATAGTTAACTCCACATTTAAGAGGATGATATCTTTCACCAAATTGAGATTTTAAAAAATACTTTATAGTCATTTTATAATGTTTCTTCATTGCATCACACTCATGGTTAGCAACTATGTTAGGTAGTAAATTTATGCCATGCATATACCACCTCGGAAGACTAGATTTGGATTTTGAGTTACTGTATAAATTGAGCATCCCTTAAGAAACCACAAGCATTCCAATGGTATTTTTGTTCTCATAAATCGGCAGTCTAGAAATTCTGGGATTAACCTTTGACTCTGTTCTAATTACTGTGTTGTTCTCAGTTTTTTGAAGCTATACTTTCTATATTTTCCACTTTTCTGCCATGGTCCAGGACTTATCACTTCCTGGATTCCTGCTATAATCCCTGTAGCTGGCCTCCTGTATCCAGTGTCTGCCTTCTTCATTGAACTGACTTGTCACTTCCAGTGGCATTCTCTTGTCTGTCACATCAGATTCAGATGCTTCTACCTACCTTTTACCCCAATTCCATAATCATTTTATCCTTCAACACCTTCCTGTTATTCCCCAATTTGAGTATCCATTCAGGTATCTGTGCACGTTTTACCTTTCTGCATTTTCTCTCACTTACCACCTTTTAGAATCTGCCCCCCACCTTGAACATTCTAACCTGTTCCTCTTCAAGGTTTGACTCAGGCCTAGCCATCAGTTCTTCCATTACCTCTGGTTGCTAGAAACTATGTGGTTTTAGGCAAGTAGTTTAACTTCTCTGATTTTCTGCAGCAGGGAATTTGTCTAGCTGTTTTATTTATTTTATTTTTTTTTTAAATATATTTTATTGACCTTTCAGAGAGGAAGGGAGAGAGACAGAGAGAGTTAGAAACATCGATGAGAGAGAAACACCGATCAGCTGCCTCCTGCACATCCCCCACCGGGGATGTGCCCGCAACCCAGGCACATGCCCCTGACCGGAATCGAACCCGGGACCTCTCAGTCCGCAGGCCGACGCTCCATCCACTGAGCCAAACCGGTTTCGGCTGTCTAGCTGTTTTAAAAGTTTCCTCCTGTTCTGACATTCTGTAACTCCTTTTCCTCGAACACATGTTGACCTCTCTCTTCTTTGAACTCCCTTGCAATAATACTTCTAGTCTTTACCGCATAGTATAGTTTTTAACTTTTCTCTAGTTGTTACACTTAATAAAGTCATTTGTCTCATATGCTTAATAGAAGGCTAATTCCGTGACATATTTAGCATTTATTGTGAAAGTGCAATGCAGTAGCTAGTTGGTTGCTTTGAACAAATTCAATCTTATTCACAGGCCTAGATGAATCATGGCTGACAGCCCTAACTTCAGTCCCAGGCTAGTAACATTAACCTTTGGACTGAGAAGGCTGCAGCCCTTACCTAGGAGTTGCCTAACACAAGTGACTATCCTTTCTTTTATTTCACTATTGAATAGATATGTGCCAACAAAGGTAAAAAGTGAAAATATCTGGGATCGCAGAAGCCTGGGTCACTTTTGTGTGGGAACCATATCCATTTAAAATGACATAGTCAGTCTTGAGTTGGGGTTTAGTTAGGAGGAGCAGTTAAAGGAAATCAGTTGAATTGGGTGGTATGGAGAAGGTATAGACGGGTGCCTAGTTTAAAGGAATCCAGGAACCACACAAAAATAAGGCTATTTGACCTGATAGTCAGTTTTGTAATAAATAGTTGAAAGGTGAAATTATTGAACATATAACTCACAGGAGGAAAGAACATAATTTGTGTGAAGTAATTATACCTCAGCCATCTTAACAGGGTTTTTGAGAGGGATAAATCAGGTGTGAACAAAGGGGAGCCAGTGAACACTTAGATTTTCAAAAAGCCTTTGATAACATTTTATAACCAAAGACTGCTTTAAAAAAATGTCTGCTCTCCACAGGGTTGGGGAGAAAGTTTAGTTATGCATAAAGATCTAGTTTAAACACAGGAAGGAAGGAACGGGTGTTTTAAATGAATTCTTTAGTTGCATGGGGGAGATTTTTGCAGTAGGCTCTCCCAAGAATCAGTGTTTAGTGTTTTAGTTTCTTTAACATTTTTATAAATTATTGGAGATTTTGCAGAGTAACTCTCCCAGCTGCATCCCAATTTATAGTTGATACTGAAAGCTTGTAGGTAGTAAAATACTAAGCTGAAAGAGTGTTAGTAAAATGCTAAGCTGAAAGAGTGTTAGCTGAAGGACTGTTTTACAAGACAGTGTGAGAAAGCAGGAAAATAGCATGAATGACTATTTCTAGGAAGATGGCTCTGCACATATTTTCAACCCATGAAAATGATCTAGAAGTTTTTATTGTGTCTGCATTCAGAAAGACCCACATAATACTGAACATAGTCATGAAGGGCATTAGAAATAGAAGAGAGATTATTATTGCCCTGATTCAACACGGATGCCTATTTTCTGTGCTATTTGTACAATTTGAGTTTTGTAGACTAGGCAGCAAAATGGATCAAAGATTTAAATAAGGATTATTCAAGTAAGAAATGAATCTATCAGATATAGAACATCAAAGCAGAGAAGGAAGCTGAGACGGAAATTGCTCAAAAGAAATTTCATGGCAAGCCCAAGTAGGTTTACTGTTGACTTGTTTGCTACACCCCAAAAGTTTGAACCAAGGCCTTCCTGATGATTTTGAAAGATCCATTTTTAAATGCATTTGCTTAAGTAGATATGTGACAGATAAGAAACATGAGGCTGTTAGCCTGAGTGTTCAGACTGAGTGTTCAGTTTTATTAAGAGCTCAGTTTTTATAATAGATACAGAAAACATTTTGATAGTTGCCAGATGAGAGGGGGTGGGGATCGGTGAAAGAGGGGAAGGAATTAGAATGTAATCTTTGTCAGTTATAAAAATAGTCAGGACAGCATAGGGAATATAGTTGATATTATTCTAATAACTATGGTGTCTCTGGGAGATCACTTCGTAAGTTAAATAAATGTCTAATCATTATGTTATACACCTGAAACTCATGTCAACTGTAATTGAAAATTTTTAAAAATTTAAAAAAAGAGCTTAGTTTAAATTATATGTTTAAAAAGTAGTCAGGAAACATCAAATCTTTCCCATGAAAAGTTATATTGATGTCATTTTGATAGTCTATATGTAAGAATAATTGAGTTGGCCTGGTGGTTTGGCCTTGATACAAATCAGGGAGCCATTGTACACATGAACTGAAGTTACAGAACCTAGGTTGTGACCCAAGCATAGAGATTGGCCCTCAATATTTTTATAAGGATTTATTTTAAAGATTGAATGATGGCTTGTGTTCTGTAATTTATGCTAATTTATTCTGGGGCCCTGGTGCAGTTATTAATACAGATCTGTTTCTGTCATCCAATACATAGTTTTATTGTGATTTTTTCCTATAGAAGGTTAAATTTAAGGACAGCTGGAAAAGCTGAAAAGAAATGAATATATCATCTACAGAATGTTACCAAGAACAGAAGAAGCTAGATATACGGCTATGATCTATAAAATAGAGGCAGATTCTGGGAGTGAATTTTCTGAAGGCTATGTATTGTTTTTTGATAGCTTTTTTTTAAGTTAAGCATGATGATTATGCCTTCTAAGAGTGACAGCAGTGCCTAAAGCAGCGGTTCTCAACCTGTGGGTCGCGACCCCTTTGGCAGGCGAACAACCCTTTCACAGGGGTCGCCTAAGACCGTCCTGCATATCAGATATTTACATTCCAATTCATAACAGTAGCAACATTACAGTTATGAAGTAGCAACGAAAATAATTTTATGGTTGGGTCACAACATGAGGAACTGTATTTAAAGGGCCAGAAGGTTGAGAACCACTGGCCTAAAGGGTCATCTATCTGCCCACAACCTTTTCAATGAGTGTAAAATTTGCATCAAAATCCCCAACTGGACTCAAATACTTGTACAATATAATTTCTTGAATTATCAATAATGCTGTGCCCTTTCAGGTCCATGGCAACTCATTTAAGGCACAGAAATGAATCTGTTCCTTATGCCCTTCTATATGCTTAGTACCCAGAGTATTCAGTAGCAATCTTGATGAAGGGCCAGGAGATAGCGGTTGTTCAGATTGTTAACAGTCAGCTGTCTCTAATTATTACACCCAGGTAGAGGAAGAGCATTTCAGCAGAATCTCAACACACTACCCTTACAGGAAGACTATCAGGCTTCAGCAGTCACATTTGATTATTATGCATTTCAGAGGGGAGACTGCTCTCATGAATATGTGAACTATATTAAACTTGTCTTCCGGAGGACATCTTCCTGCTACATGTAGTCCATCAGCAATTCTTGTCAGCTTTATGTCTGAAATATGTCCCCAATCTTTCTGCTTCGTCTCCATTGCCACTACCCTGCTTCAGGTCACCATCATCTCTCACTTGGTCTCCTGCAGACATAACTGGTCTCTTCTATTCCACTCTTTTACCCTTGACACTTCTCCACAAAGCAGCCAGGCTCATCTTTTAAATACACAAATCTGATCATGTCACTGCTCTGCTTAAAACCATCTGGCGGCTTCTCATTGTACTTAGAATAAAATTTAAAGTCCTCAGTCTGGCCTTTAAAGACTTGCATGATCAGGCCCGTATCTCTGTGATCCCAATTCATACTATAAATCTAATTCTTGACTGTGTTCCAGCCCCACTGGCTGTCTCGCTCTTTCTCAAATACACTGAGCTGGTTTATATTTCCAAGTTTTCAATTTATTTTTTCTTTTGCTTATAATATTTTTTTTCTCCAGATCTTAACATGGTTGACTTCTTCTGGTCACTCAGGTCTCAGCTCAAATGTCAATTCCTCAAAGAGACTCTCCCTGATTACTCAACATACAGACCCCTTTATCACCCTCACATTATCCTATTTTATTATTTCAGAACACATCACTATTTATTATTTTTAAAAAATTATTTTTTCTCTCAGGCACTAGATAAGTTATACATCAGTCAGGACAGCATTTTTCTTCTTTACTTTTGTATCCCTGGTGCCCAGAACTACATCTGATGCATTAGTGGGACTAGTTTCATAAATATGTGGAAAGAAGAAGTTAACATCAGTGCTCATCCTTATCACCACCCACAGTTCTCTTAGAAATATCACAGTTCCCTTTAGGGAAGGTGGTTGAATTGACCAGGTACATAAGTTGATTAAATTATGTTAGAAGAGATAAGGCCTTGAACACCTAGAGGTAGATTCTCATAGTAAAGCAGTATTGCCTACAAGCCCCACATAGTTGGTACAGTCTGTAATCGTCATCCCCTTTGCTATAGGTGATTGGTAACAAAAGCTATAATTTATTAAACATTTATGATGTACCAGGCACAGAATAAGTACTTTGCATGCATTAACTTATAAAATTCATGCAACAGCCCTGTGAGATGTGTATTATTCTTCTTCCCATATATAGTCTCTGAGACTAAAAAATAGACTGTCCACTGTGATTTCACAACCACTTCTAAGAGCTAATCTCTGTGTGATTCTCAGTACTTAATGACTGAGATTACTCACCTGATTTTTAGTGACCTTTTAGTTTTAGTGATCACTGCTTGCCACAGGTTCCCTTGGGTTCTAACATCATGACCAATATCAGGTAGGACTTCCATTTCGGCCCTACTGGATCATGGTGAATGAGGCCATGTTGTAAAGGAGCACTCATTTGAGAGATTTTTTTTTTATGGTCTTGCTAATTAGTCTAAAACTTGAGAAGTAATGAATCCCAAGAATATATAGCAAGCCCTGGCTTGGGATTGTTATGAATATAACTTTCCTAGGACTGCAAGGGCCAGAAGGTTGAGAACCACTGATTTAATATGTAAAGATTGAGAATAAACATGTGCTTTTTGGTAGACAAGAATGTGTAGGAATTGAGGAATTATTATACTCTTTGTAATAATATTTGGAACTTATCAGGAATTAGAGCAGCTTTAAGAGTAACTTTGACCATCTGGCTCCATGTTCTTTTCTTTTATAACTAGAGACTTTGTGCATGGAATTTGTGCATGGGGGCTGGGGGAAGTCCCTCAGCATGGCCTGTACCCACTTCAATCTGGGACTCCTTGGGGATGTCTGACTGCCTCTTGCAATCTGGGACCGCTGGCTCCTAACCACTCACCTGCCTGCCTTCCTCATCACCCCTGATCTCTCTGCCTGCCTGATCACCCCTAACTGCTCCCCTACCGACCTGATGGCCCCTAACTGCTTCCCTGTGGGCCTGATCGTCCCTAACTGCTTCTGCCTCACCCCACATTCAGGACCCAGGATTCCCTCCTCCGGCCGGTTGCAGGCATCCGGGACCCAGGCTTCCCTCCTTCTGGCTGGCTGCAGGCACCCAGGACCTGGTCTGGCTTCGCCTAGGCTGGCCACAACCGCAGGAGACTGTGGGCGGGTGGCTTCGCCCAGACCGCAGCTGCAGTGCTGGTGCCCAGGACCGCGGGGCAGGCAGCTTGTCCTTCTCCTGGGCCACAGCCCCAGCCGCTGGTGCCTGGGACCATGGGGAGGGCAGCTTGTCCCTCTCCTGGGCCGCAGCCTGGCTGGTCCCCATTCCATCTCTCATAAGCTCATTTGTGCCTGGCTGGTCCCCATGCCTCTCTCCCCAGTGTTGAGTGTCTGAGCTGTGACACGTGATGGTGATGACCATTTGCATATTAGCTCTTTATTATATAGGATGCCAAAAAAAGACAGTACTGATAGTGAAGCAGTTTGTATGATGGTTAACAGAGGAGGCTCTGGGACTAGGTTGCCTGAGTTTTTATTCAGCAATACCATTTACTAAGTCACCTTGGGCAAGTCATTTGTCTTTTCTTTATCTCATTTTCTAAATCTGTAAAACTCAGCCTCATATAGTTGTAGGATGCAATGTGTAGTAAGCATTCACTGCTAGCCTTGATGATTATTTGTATTGTTGTTGTCATTATTGGCTGTGTGCCCCAAAGGCCAATGTGTAGCCAACAGTTATTTCCTCACTTCTCATATAATTCCCTACTTTTCATATAAATGTCTACTCTTTGAGTTTTTGCATGCAGCTCTCCAGAAGTACTTGCTATCATGCTTCTTACCCTCTTATAAAAGGTTTCCTCTATGGCTCCATTGCTACCAAGTAGCCTCCCCCAACCAATTAAAAAAAAAAAAGAAGACTATGAAAATGACTGATAAGAATAGTACACAGAGAAGTCTTTATTAATCCCATAATTTTTCCTGGAACTTTTTACAAACCACTGCTTTTTTGCAACTTGGGCTTAAGGTGCTTATGAAAAATGCAAAGGTGAATAAGAATAAATGCCACCATTGTGAAAAACACATATGTCTCCAAATAGGCAAGACTGGTATGTGGGGAAAAGCCAGTAAGAGACAATATGTAAAACATATATGCACATGCAACTGTATGATTTTGCAATTGCAGAAATTTATAGAAGATATCAAGTCATCTTTCCAAGATCACACAATGCTTCCTATTTTCTCATTTAAAATAAAGACAGCATTTGTTGGATTATGACAATGTTGAAAAACAGGCAAATTTTTTTGTGTTTTTTTTAATTGTTTTATTCAGATATAACTGACCTACATAAAATCTCTCATATTTAAAATGTACAATTTTCTAAGTTTTGCCTTATGTATGTATACACCTATGAAGCCACAATCAAGATAATGAACATAATAATCAACTCCCAAAAAATTCTTCCTTCATGACCCCCTATTTATTGAGGTATAATTGACACATATTAGTGTCAGGTGTACAACATAATGATTCAATATTTTATATATTACAAAATGAACAACACAGTAAGTTTAGTTAACATTTGTCACCATACAGTGTTTACAAATTTTTTCTTTTTCTCTAATACTCACACAAGGATATGTTCATCAACCAGTTGCCTTCCATGCACACCCTGACCAGGGATCAAACCTGCAACCTAGGTATGTGCCCTGACTGGGAATCAAACTCATGACCTTTCAGTGTATGAGACAATTCTCTAACCAACTGAACTACACTGGCCAGGGCCAAAATTTTCTTTCTTGTGAGAACTTTTGAGATTTACTCTTCTAGTAACTTTCATATATGCAGTAACTTTCACATTTACTCTTCTGTAACTTCCACATAGTCTTCATGCTGTACAGTACATCTCCATAACTTATTTTATAACTGGAAATTTATACCTTTTGATCTTATTCACCCATTTTCCCCCTCCCCCTCAACTACCAATCTGTTCTTTTCTATGAGTTTGTTTTATGAGGGGGGAAGTGTTTGGTGTTTTTTGGTTTTTCTTTAGATTCCAGACATAGGTGAGGTCATATGGTATTTGTCTTTCTCTGTTTGACTTACTTGACTTAGAATAATGTCCTCAAGGTCCATCTATGTTGTCATAAATGGTAAGGTTTTATCCATTTTTTATGGATGAATTACTGCCCCTTTTAAATTCTAACCCATCCCTCAATGCCAGGTAATTTTTGAGAACTTACTAAAATAAGATGCCTCTATTGCAATTTATATTTAAATGTATTTCTCAGATCTCCCATTTACCCTAAAAACTTAAGAGAAAAACATATTTTATACAAAAGTAGCAGTGTGTTTTATAAACAGTAATATTTAATGAAAGGAGGTCTTTGTAAAAAATTACATTTAATTTTAGTTAAGTGGACTTCTCATGCATTTGATAACACTGTAATTGTGTATGACATAGCATTTTATGAATTTTTAACCTTATACAACTTATAACTGATTGTGAACTTGATCCCCTTGCTTTTCTTGGAATCTGGGAAAATATTTAAAAATTGTTTCACCGTGTCTGTAGGTATGTGTGTGCAAACTTGAACCAGTATGAATGAAATGACAAACTCTGTAGGTCATTTGGTAATAGTTTATCTATAGCTGCTTATGAGGAAGTTGTAAACACTAGTGCTATAATCATGTGATGTAAAGATATCGCGAGGCAAATGAAATTGCTTATTTTGGGGTCCACATATTTAAATTGCTTGTCTATTTGGGTACGTTAACCTATTCAGCCTATTTATATTTAGTGGGGCAGTAACATTTCATGTGCATATGGTCTCTTTCAGTATCAAAAGGAAATTGATGGTGAAGATTGGGCTTGATTGTCAGTATTCCCCTACTACTAATAGGCAGAATACGACTTGGGAAATGTAGCTGAACAGTCCATCAGAAAGATGACTTCTACTAACCCTCTTTTTGTATATTTTTATATTCCTTTTTGTTTTCCTCATTGACTCCCTCTACCTAACATCCAGCTCCCACAGGCCTTCAACACATTATTTGTGTCCATGGGTTATGCATAGATTCATATAAATTCTCTGGTTAATCTCTTCCCCACCAACCGCAACCCCCACCATTCCTCGGACATTTCTCAGTCTGTTTCATGCTTTTATGTCTCTGGATCTGTTTTGTTCATCAGTTTATTTTGCTCATTAGATTCCACACATGATTGAGATCATGTGATACTTGTCTTTCTCTGATTGGCTTATTTTGCTTAGCATAATACCCTCCAGGTCCCTCCATGCTATCTCAAAGGATAAGAGAGCCTTCTTTTTTTACAGCTGCATAGTATTCCATAGTATAAATGTACCACAGCTTTTCATTCACTCATCTACTTATGGGCACTTGTGTGGTTTTCAGATCTTAGCTATTGCAAATAATGCTGCCATGAACACAGGGGTGCAAATATTCTTTCTGATTGGTGTTTCGGGTTTCTAAGGATATATTCTTAGAAGTGGGATCGCTGGGTCAAATGGGAGTTCCACTTTTAAATTTTTGAGGAAACTGAATACTGTTTTTCACAGTGCTTTTACCAGTCTGCATTCCCACCAGCACTGTACTAGGTTCCCTTTTCACCACAGACTCACCAGCCCTTGTAATTTTATGATCTTTTAAAAATCTTTATTGTTGGAGGTATTACATAGGTCCTTCTTTTCCCCCCATTAACCTCGTCCAGCCTGCTCCCATCCTCCCCCCCTTAGGCCCTCACCACCCCATTGTCTGTGCCCAAGGGTTATGCATATATGCATACAAGTTCATTGATTGATCTCTTCTCACCTACCCTCCCCTGCCTTCCTTCTGAGGTTCAACAGTCTGTTCATGCTTCTATGTCTTTGGGTCTCTTTTTGCTCATCAGTTTATTTGGTTCATTAGATTCCACATATGAGTGAGATCATGTGATACTTACCTTTCTCTGACTGGCTTAATTCGCTTAGCAGAATACCCTGATTTGTTGATGGTAGCCATTCTGACAGGTGTGAGGTAACACCTCATTGTTTTAATTTGCATCTCATGGATGATTAGTGACTTTGAACATTTTTTCATATGTCTCTTGGTCATCTGTATGTCCACTTGGGATAAGTATCTGTTTAGGTACTTTGCGCATTTTTTAATTGGATTGTTTGACTTCCTTTTGTTAAGTTGTATGAGTTCATTATATATTTTGTATATTCACCCTTTATCAGATGTATCATTGCAGATATGTTCTCCCATAAAGTGGGCTCCCTTTTCATTTTGTTGACCGTTTCTTTTGCTATGCATTTTGATGTAGTTTCATTTGATTTTTTGGTTTTTTGTTTGTTTCTCTTATCCTAGGTGATGTATCTGTGAAAATTCTGCTACGTGAGATGTCTTATATTTTGCTACCTATGCTTTCTTCTAGTATTTTTATGGTTTCACAACTGACATTTAAATATTTAATCTATTTTGAGTTTATTCTTGTGTAGGATGTAAGTTGGTGGTCTAGTTTAATTTCTTTTTGCATGTACCTGTCCAGTTTTCCCAACACCATTTATTAAAGAGACTGTCTTAACTCCATTGTATGTTCTTGCCTCCTTTGCCAAATATTAATTGAACATAATGGCTTGGGTAGATTTCTGGGTTCTCTGTTCTATTCCGTTGATCTATATTCCTGTTCTTGTGCCAATATCAGACTCTTTTGATTATATTGACTTTGTAGTAGGATTTGGTATCTGGTATTGTGATTCCTCCAACTTTGTATTTTTTCTAAAGATTGCTGTGGCTATTTGGGGTCTTTTTTGGTTCTATATACATTTTTGGAGTGTTCTAGATCTGTGAAGTATACCATTGGTATTTTAATAGGAATTGCATTGAATCTATAGATTGCTTTAGGTAGTAGGGACATTTTAATGATGTTAATTCTACCAATCCATGAACATGGTATATTCCTCCACTTGTTTATATCTTCCTCTATCTCTTTTTTTTCCATATCCATTAGTTTTCCAAGTATAAGTCCTTTACCTCCTTGGTTAAGTTTATTCCTAAGTATTTTAATTTTTTCCCGTGGTAAATGGGATTTTTTGTTTGTTTGTTTCTCTTTCTAGGAGTTCATTATTGGTGTCTAAAAATGCCATCGATTTCTGGGTGTTAATTTTATATCCTGCTACATTACCAAATTCATTTATTAAATCTAGTAGTTTTTTGGTGGAGTCTTTGTTTTTCTATTTACAATATCATGACATCTGCGAATAATGACAATCTTACTTCCTCCTTTCCAATTTGGAAAGAAAAGGAAGAAGAGAAGGAAAAAAAAGTTGATGTGGCATTTGTTTCAGCAGAGTTTAGTGCCCCATTGGAGCTCCTTTTGGATACTGCTCTTCTGATGACTGAGGCTGACTGTTCTGTCTGCCAATTTTGGGCTTTCCATGAGGTACTTAGGTGCTAGCCAGCTGCAATCAAAAGTGTGTTTCTCCGGTTTGGCTCAGTGGATAGAGCATCGGCCTGCGGACTGAAGGGTCCCAGGTTCGATTCCGGTCAAGGGCATGTACCTGGGTTGCGGGCACATCCCCAGTAGGAGATGTGCAGGAGGCAGCTGATCAGTGTTTCTCTCTCATCGATGTTTCTGACTCTCTGTCTCTCTCCCTTCTTCTCTGTAAAAAAAAAAAAATCAATATATATATTTTTTTAAAAAGTGTGTTTCTGAAAGGGTTTTAGGGAAGGGAGGTGCTGTTCAGATTTCAGGGAATGTAGTTGGTGTGTTTCCCTGTCCCAGATCTATGCCTCTGCGAGTTGCCTTAAATATTACTCTGCCCTCCATGGGCAGAGGTCCTTGTATACAGTCCAGAGGATCAGATGAAAACCTGGAGTTTCTATCAGCTCTCTGGTGTGGGGCAAATGCCAGTCATATAATTTGATGATCTAATTCCCAGCTTCCTGTATTCTGCTATTTATTCATTCCAATGTGTTTTTTTATTTCTGCTATGTCACTTGTCATTTCTGACTAGTCATTTCTCATAGTTTCTATATCTTTTCTCGTGCTGTTAAGCATCCTTGTAATCATTATTCTGAACTCTATAACTGATAATTTGCTTATCTCCATTTCATTTAACTCTTCTTCTGGAGAATTTTCTTGTTCTTTCTTTTGTGGCTTGTTTTTTTGTTTTGTTTTGTTTGATTTTAGGGGGTTTTTTTTGGCTGCCTATTTGGGTTTACTCATATTTCTGTGTATTAGGTCGATGTGCTAGGATTTCCAGTGTGTTTGGAGGGTCTCTGGTGCAGGTCAGTGTCAGATGCTGTTTGTGACTAGCCCTTAGTACCCCGTTGGGAGCTATCAGTGATCCGCAGCTTGTGGCTCTCGCTGCTGGGCTGTGAGCATTAGAAAAAGACCAAGATGCACATCTAGGTGTAGTTTTCTTAGCCCTAGGTCCAGAAGCAAATCAGGTGAATACTCAAAGCACCCAGAGATCTCTTTCTGCAAGCTGATTGTTATTTTCAGTCTCGTAATGCGCCTTAGACCACAGCAAGGCATAAACTCCACAGGGTGGGGCGAGAGGTTTTCTAATCGGTAGGGCAATTGCACCCCCCAACCCCCAGGCAAAAGCTGTCTTGTTAAACTTCTACCTGAGAAAGATGTTCTCTGCAATATGGTGGAATGACAGCATAGGAAACCAGGCAGTTGCCCTCCAGACTCTATCCATAGAGCCACCAAACCTGGATTCTCCTCACACAGCTCTCGTCCACTCTGCCCTCCCTCAGCTGGAGCCCAAGGTGAGTAGCTGCCCACGAAATTTTGTGCATTGGCCCTTTAAGAGGGTGCCTGCATTTCCAGCTGTCTCTCCCTGGCAGTCAGATACCCCACTGCCTTTCAGAGCCAGGTGTTATGTGGGCACCTTTCTCAGTTCTGGTGCTCTGGGCTGGGGAGCCCAGCTTGGGGTTTAGACCCCAGAGTTCTCAGGGGGAACCCTTCACAGCTGAGATATCCATCTGGAACTTCAGCTGCTGTCTGTGGGAGTCCAGATAGACCTTTAGCAGCACCTCTGCGCTTCCTACCAGTATCCATGCGGTCTCCATTTTCCGTCCTTGATCATCAGGGTTCTCTCCAGCTAGTCTTCAGTTGGTTATTCAGGGTAGTTTTTCTGTATTTTAGTTGTAATTTCAGTTTATGCTGCGAGCCGGTCCATCCTTGCTGTTTCAAGGGACCTGGCATATATGGAATACTGTTCTTAATATGTTTGCTCACCTTCTTGGCACTATGTGTTTTAACCAAGGTCACCTCTCTAAGAAAGGTTGTTTCCCCTGAAAATCCCAGGTAGGGATTTTCCCCTGAAGTTAGGGAGGGAATAAAACCCCTTAACTAAGTGCCAGGCGGGTAATTAATCACTTTAACTACGAACAATCATGCTTAAGCTACATAATCTTTACTCCCTGGAATGGAGATAAGAAACGCCCTAACCTTTGTAATAGAAATTGATAGGATTGAATCAATTGGTATAAATACAGATGTAACAAGACAACTAGAGACAGAACTTAGAAGACAGAACCAAGAGAGACAGAACCTAGGCACAGAACCTACACAGAACCTAGAGACAGAAGAACTTCGCTGGAGAGAACATGGCAAAAGATCCTGAACAGAAACTGGCCACAGAACCTAGAGACAGAACCTAGCGAGAGAACCTGGCTGAAGAACCTAGAGACAGAACCTGGCTACAGAACCTGGATAGAACATGGCAAGAGAACCTGACTAGAACCTGGTGACTAAACCTGGCTGGAGAACCTGGACAGAACTTAGCGAGGGAACATGGCTACAGAACCTGGCTGGAGAACCTGGAGAACCTGGCTGGAGAACCTAGCAAGAGAACATGGACACAGAACCTGGCTGGAGATCCTAACCAGAACTTCACTGGAGATCCTGACCAGAACTTGGCTAGAGATTCTGGCTAGGCTGCTGATCAACTGAACGCTGCCTCCGTGTCGTTCCTTCTTTGCCGACTCCGTCCACGCCTTTGGGGACCCCTGGACCTGCTGAGGCTGGACCCCAGCAAGTTTAGGCCTGGGAGAGTGTCAGTGTAGCTTCCACTTAATCTGCCACCATCTTGAGGTCCGACAAGAGCATTTTTAAAGCTCTCTTTTTTCTCCTTTTTGGGTCTCTCTGCTCTCTCTTGTCACACTGCCTGTCAAACTTGTATTGACATAGATGGACTGGAGAAGCTGCTTCTTGAAAGTAATTGTTGACTTCAGAAACATTCAAAGATGTAGAGAATTTTTTAAGAGTTTGAGCCAAATTGTGCCTGGGAGCATGATCTCAAATTCCCCTCTAACCCTTTTTAGTGTATATCAAGTGCAGTGTCTCAAATAATAGTTAATACATATTGTTCCATAATTTGATAGGTGACTGGTGAACAAGATTAGCAGAAAGGTAGACTACCTTGTAGCTGGTGTCCTGGGTAAAATTTGCAGTTTTCAAGCACATGAAATTTACCTTTCATGTTCTAATGTGCCATTTCTTGTAATATTCTAAATTTCTAAATGGAAAAACTCTTAATTTCCTTTTTGTTCTATACTAGAAGAAATTATTACCTAACCTCATCTACCCTAACTTAACCATTCCACTAAAATGATAGAATTTAGACAGACAGTAGGAATATTGTGCCATGATTAAAGAATGCCAGTTTTTCTACTGTAAATTTATATTTTTATTTAATCTGATTATGAAATATTTTGATGATATATGAGAAACTATAGAGAGTAACATAAAGACTATCATGTAGCCAATCACAGTTTTGTCAGACCTTAACATTTCATTTTTCCATATTTGCGTTCTCTCTCTCCCTATATATATTTAAGCTTAACTTCATTGATGAAAGTATTACAGATGTCTCCTTTTTTCCCCATTGAAACCCTACACCCTGTACCCGCAACCCCCAGGCCTTCACCACACTATTATCTGTGTCCATAGGTTATGTATATATGCATATGTGCATATATGCTCCTTTGTTAATCTCTTCCCACCCCATTCCCTCTGTAATTCGTAAGTCTGTTCCAAGAAACTGAGCAGTTAAAACCTTCAGTGTAACTTCACTCTCTCCCTTTCCAATGATAACTACTATACTAAATTTAGTGTTTATAAGTCCGCTCAGTGTTTGTATACTTTTACTACATATATATGTACATATAAATGATATATAACATTTTGCATATACAATTTTGAAACTTTTTAATAAATTATATTACTCTAGAACAGTGATTTTTCAACATCTGTGCTGCACAAATTTTATTTTATTTTTCTTAATATTACAGGTTTTTTTAAAATTTTTCTTTCAGAAAGTTATTTAATTTATTTTTAAATTTATTGGACTGACATTGGTAGACATGATCATATAGGTTTCAGGTGTGGATTTCTATGTTATAAGATCTGTATATTGCACCCTGTGCCCACCACCCAAAGTCAAATCCTCTCCTGTCACAATATATTAGGACCCCTTTTCCCCCTCACCCCCTTCCCTCTGGCAACCATCACACTGCTGTTTGTATTCATGAGTTTCAGTTTTATATCCCACATATGAGTGAAATCATATGGTTCTTAGCTTTTTCTGACTGAATTATTGCATTTAGCATAATAGTTCTCAAGGTGCATCCATGTTATTGCAAATGGCGCTATTTTATCCTTTCTTATGCCTGAGTAGTATTCCAGTGTGTATATGTACCACATCTTCTTTATCCACTTCTTTATTGCAGGCCACTTTGGTTGCTTCCATGTCTTGGCCACCATGAATAATTGTCTTGGTTGCAATGAACATAGTGTTGCATATATCTTTACAAATACATGATTTTGAATTCTTCATGTATATACCAAAGTGAGGGATTGCTGGATCCTGTGGTAGCTCTATTCTCAATCTTTTGAGGCTTCACCAGATTGCTTTCATAGTGGTTGTACCAGTCTACATTCCCACCAACAGTGAATGAGAGTTCCCTTTTTTAAACAACCTCTCCAACACTTGTTATTGCTTATCTTGTAGATAATGGCCATTCTAACAGGTGTTAGGTGGTATCTCATTGTAGTTTTGACTTGCATTTCCCTAATAGCCAGTGAGGTTGAATGTCTTTTCATATATCTATTGGCTGCTTGTGTGTCTTGTTGGGTGAGGTGTATTTTCAGGTGCTGCCCACTTTTTGATTGTTTGGTGGTGTTTGTTTAGTGTTGGTATTTATATCTTTGGAAATTAAACCTTTGTAGGAGCTACTGTTTACAAATATCATCTCCCATCTGGTTGTCTGCTTCTTTGTTTTGTTGTCAGTTTCTTTTGCAATGCAGAAGCTTTTTAGTTTGATATAGTCCCATTCATTTACTTTTGCCTTTACTTCCCCTGCCTTTGCGGTCAAGTTCATAAAATGTTATCTTTTACCAAGATCCATAAGTTTGGTACCTATATTTTCTTCTATGTAACTTATTATTTTGGGTCATATATTTAGGTCTTTGATCCATTTTGAATTAATTTTTGCACATGGGACAAACTGTAATCCAGTTTCATTCATTTGCATGTGACTTTCAAGTTTTCCCAGCACCTGTTACTGAAGAGACTATCTTTACTCCATGGTGTGTTTCTGGCTCCTTTGTTGAAATTATCTGTCCATATACATGTGGTTTTATAGCTGGGCTTTTTATTTTGTTCCATGGATCTGTGTGTCTTGTTTCTCTGCCAGTACCATGCTGTTTGATTACCGTAGTTCTATAGTATAATTTGAAGTCAGGTAGTGTGATTCCTTCCAGCTTTGTTATTTTTTTCTTAGGATTGTTTTGCTATACAGATTCTTTTTTGGTTCCATTCAAATCTGATGATTTCTTGTTCTGTTTATTTTAAAAATGAGATTGGGATTTTTATAGGGATTGTGTTAAATCTATATATTGCTTTGGGTAATATGGCCACTTTAACTATGTTGATTCTTCCAATCCATGAACACAGAATATTTTTCCATTTTGTTGTGTCTTTTTCAATCTCTTTTAATAATGTTTTGTAATTTTCAGTTTATAGGTCTTTTGTGTTCTTTATTAAGTTTATTCCTAGGTATTTTATTCTTTTGGTTGCAATTGCAAAAGGAATTTTGGTTTATCTGTCTAGAGCTGTCATTGGAATATTAAGGTCCCCAACTATGATTATGTTTTGCTCTGTTTCTTCCTTCAATTTCTGATTAGTGGTTTTATATATTTCAGTGCTCCCTGGTTAGGTGCATATATATTAAGAATTGTTATGTTTTCTTGATGTAGTGCCCCCTGTGTCATTATAAAGTATCCATCTTTGTCTCATGTTATCATTGTTATCTTGAAATCTTTTTTGTGGGTTTTATTTGCTTGGAGAATCATTTTCTGCCCTTTTACTTTGAATGTACCTTTGTCTTTGCAGCTTAGATGTGTTTCTTGTAGGCAGCATATGGTTGGGTTAGTTTTGTTGATCCACTCTTTCTACTCTGTGCCTCTTTATTGGTGAATTCAGACCATTTACATTTAGGGTAATTATTGATGTATGAGAATTTCCTAAAGCTGTTGTATCTTTGTTTACTGGTAGCTCTGTATCTGCATTGCTTATTTTCCTTTGTGTATCTGTATGTTGTTCTTATTTTTTGATATTGTATACTTCTATCCTCTGTTTCCTCTTTTTTTAAGCTATGTTTCCTGGTTTGTCAGTTTTTGTGTATGGTTACCATTAGGTTTATAAAAAATAAACTTGCATATATACCGTAGTTTGTTTTTCTTTTGAGTGCATCTGATCTTCATTCTCCTTGGCCAGTTCAGAACTTTACCCCCTCACCTTTTATGTTTTTGTTGTCACAGATTATCCCTGTTCAGGCTGTAAGTTTTCTGGTGATCTTACTCTTAGTGTTGTGACCTTATGTTCTCTGTTTTGGGTTAAATAACTCCCTTGAGTATTTCTTGCAATGGAGGTTTTGTGTTGATAAAATACCTCACAGCTTTTGCATGTCGGGGGAAATGTTTATTTTTCCTTCATATTTGAAGGATGATTTTGGTGATTATATTATTCATGGCTGGTAATTTCTCTCTTTCAGATGTTTGAATATTTGGTTCCACTCTCTTCTGGCTTGTAGAATTTCTGGTGAGAAGTCAGACGAAATTCTGATGGGTTTTTCTTTGTAGGTCATTTCCTTCTTTTCCCAGGCTGCTTTGAAAATTTTTTCTTTGCCATTAAATTTTGACAATTTTTATACAAAGTGCCTTTTAGAGGGCCTCTTTGGATAGAGGTAACTAGGTGTTCTGTTTGCTTCTTGGATTTGAGGATCTAGTTCTTTCCATAGGTTTGGGAAATTCTTAACCCTTATTTGTTTGAGTAGACTCTCTGTTCCTTGCTCTCTCTCTTCCTCCTCCAGAATGCCTATTATTCTATTATTGCTTTTTCTGATGGGGTCAGATAGTTCTTGTAGAGTTCTTTCATTTTTCTTTATGTTCAGGTCTCTTTTCCCTCTGCATCATTTCTAGATTCCTATCTTTGATATCACTAATTATTTCCTCCATCTGGTTGGCTCTGTTTTCTATGCTCAGTAGTTCACTCATAATCTTCTTAATTGCATGCTTCATTTCCAGGATTTCCGTTTGTTTCTTTTTAAAAGTTTCAATCTCTTTAGTATAGTACTCATTTTGTTCGTTGATTTGTTTTCTGAGTGCAATGAATTGCCTGTCTGCATTTTCTCACATCACATTGAGTATTTTCAGAACTGAAACCTTGAATCTCTGTTATTTATATCATATATTTCCATGTGTCCCAGACTGCTTTCAGGATATTTTTCATTTTCTTTCTGATCATCCTCGTTATCATGGTTATTCATGATAGTTAATATTCTTTGCCTATGTATTTATATCCATCCATATTAATGACAGCAGCAACTTCCTCTGAAGAGGTCTTTCTACTATTTTCCAGTAGATGGTGCTAAATAACAAGATTTTTTTTTTTTTTTTTTTTTTTTTTTTTTTTTTTTTTTTTAAACATCTGGGGCTATCCCAGTCTTGACCTCCATGGCTTTTGTAAGACAGTACAGCTGAGCTCCTTGGGGTTTATCTTGCCCTCATTGTAATGGTGATCCCTGACCTCCATGGGGTCCCCTTCCAAGCACTCCAACTGAGGATCAGTCACAGAAGGAAACAGCAGTTCTACTGCAATAACTCTTGGTTTACAGGTAATATATTCCTCAACCCGACTCCAGGGGCAATGGAAGGAGAGATTTGGGAATCCACGTGCCAGCAGGGCTCTTTGGTTCCATTTCTTTGTCTGAAACACCACCACCAGGCCTAACAGCAGAATACTGCAAGGCAGAACCTCATGCTGTGTCAGGTGTCTGCTGGCTCAGTCACCATTCACTCTGCTCGCCCTGCTGGACTGTCCCCTGCAGCTCTCTGTTCCTCCCAGTGGAATGAAGCACCTGCTGCCCCTGGCTTCCTTCCCTCTCCAGGCTTAGCCTTGAGCTCCGGGCTGCAGGGCTGTGTCTTTGTGCTGTCTGTACTTTCCTTCCTTCGCATCTCCCCCTATATTCTCAGTTGCCCGCCTTTAGATGTTTTCAGTGTGTGGGTTTCTTAGGCATGCTTCTGTATTGATCAGGGAATTCTTTGTTGAATTCCAGTTGGTTACTAGTTGATATTTCATGGGGAGAGGCCAAGGGGCTCTCTCATGCTGCCATTCCTCTGACGGCACTCAAGAATTTTTCAAACATGCCATAACCTGACTATTTAATCAAGGGCACTGTCCTCTTTTGCCTTAGATTGTCAAACAAAAAAATGACAACAGCCAATACAACAATAGTCATCCAATGTGAATGAATCAAAATTATACCTATTTTGGTCAGATTGGCAAAAAATATATTTCTTGGTGTGTCACGAAATTTCAGTAATTAGTTTATATGTGCCATGAAATGAAAAAGGTTGAAAATTGCTACCCTGGACATACTCTTCTCCAGCTTGCTTTATCATTCAATTTTTTGTGATTTCGCCAATTATTCATGTTGATAGATTGGGCTGTAATTCATTCATTTAAATTGCTTACAGTATCCCATTGTACAATGTGAGAGGTTAAATCAACTGTACAGTTATGGGGTGCAGTTGCAAGAAATCTGCCCTCACTTCTGACACCAACTGCAAGTGTGGGGAATTCCCCAAAACCCTCTCAGGTTCAGTAGCTCATTAGAAGAACAAGGACTCAGTAAAGGCTGTTACACTTACAATTATGCTTTATTACAGGGAATGGGTATTGATTGAAAACAGTCAAGGGAACAAGTGCATTGGATGGAGTATAGGGGTGTTCTAGAAGTGGAGATTCCACTTTTTCTCTCCCCTTGTATTCAGGACAGTGTTACCCTTCTGGTATTGATGTGTAATAGTATGCACAGAGCATGGCCAACCAGGGACGTTCACCTGAACTTCAGTGTGGCCCATGGGGTTGATCTCAGTCTCCAGCTTCACTGGAAATTGACTGATGTTACCACATGACCCAAAGCCTCCAACCTAAATCACACTGTTAGTTTTTCTGGAATGGCTAGACCCCATCCTAAAACTGTCTAGTGTGGTCTTTTTATTAGACTGTCTGATGACCCAAGGCACTCCTTTCAGACTTGGCATTTCTAGGACTTAGAGTTGACTTTCCAGAAGCTGAGGACTAATGCAAGACCTCTTTATGGGCCAGTTTAAATTCTTTATTACACATATGAACATAGCACATTTTATTTTGTCCACTTTCCTATTGATGGATATTTGTTAACAGATGCTTATGTAATTCTTATTTTGTGCCAGGCACTGTTTATCTTCTTTGTAAATATTAACTCACTTAATCCCCAGAAGAATCTTCTATGAGATAAATGCTATCATTCTCATCTTACAGATGAGAAAATGGGCTACAGAGAGCTAAGTACCTTGTTAAAGGTGAAACAGCCAGTAGATGGAACACCTAGGACATGAACTCAAGCAGCCAGAATCTTTCCTCATAAAAATTATGCTATGCTGTCTAAAAGAAATGTAGCAACAAATATTTTTATACCAATTTCTGATATCCTATATAATAAAAGCCTAATATGCTAAGTGTCCGGTCGACTGGTCAACCATTCAACCAATCAAAGCATAATATGCTAATGATATGCTAAGGCTACTCAACTGCTCACTATGACATGCACTGACCACCAGGGGGCAGACAGTTGACCAGTTGCTATGATGTGCACTGACCACCAGGGGGCAGGCGCTCCAACTGGTAGGTTAACTTGCTGCTGGGATTCGGCAGATCAGTACTGAGCAAGACGGGCTGGACATGCCCTGGAGCCCTCCAGCAGTCCCTCCCTGGTTGGCCAACCTCCCACATCTCTCCCCAGCCTCGATCATGCACCGATGGGGTCCCTCATCCTGGCCTGCACCCTCTCGCAATCTGGGACCCCTCATGGGATGTCACAGAACCAGTTTTGGCCTGATTCCACAGAGGTAGCACTGCTCAGCCAGAAGCTGGGCTCATGGCTGGTGAGTGCAACGGCAGTGGCGGGAGCCTCTCCTGCCTCAGTGGCAGCACTAAGGATGTCCAACTGCTGCTGTCAGTTGGACATCCCCCGAGGGCTCCCAGACTGTGAGAGGGCGCAGGCTGGACTTAGAGACACCCAAGTGCACGGATTTCATGCACCGAGCCTCTAGTATATGTATAATAGGTTTTGTAATAGTTATCCCTATCAGTAGAATTGCTGCACTGTAGATGTGTACATCTTCAACTTTACTTGATACTTCCAAATTGTTATTCAAACTAATATTTTAAAAAACTATTTTTAAGATATTTGTATATATCATTCCTAGCCTGTGGCTTTTCTTTTCACTTTCTTTGTTGTCCAGATATTTATAAATTCACAGTATTCCATTTTCTCAAAAATTTTCCCTAAAAAGTACCCTTTTATTTATTTATTTATTTATTACCTTTTGATATTTTACTATTTTCCTTTTTATAATCTTTATTGTTGATAATATTACATGTTCCCCTTTTTCCCCCATTAACCCCTTGTAGCCTTCACCCACTCCCCACCCCAGTTCTTCACTACACTATTGTCTGTGTCCATGGGTTATGCATATATGCATACAAGTTCTTTGGTTGATCTCTTCCCACTCATCCACCCACCCCTGCCTTCCCTCTGAGATTCGACAGTCTGTTCTATGCTTCTATGTCTTTGTATCTCTTTTGTTCATCAGTTTATTTTGTTCATTAGATTCCACATATGAGTGAGATCATGTGATACTTGTCTTTCTCTCACTGGCTTATTACACTTAGCATAACACTCTACAGGTCCCTCCATGCTGTCACAAAGGGTAAGAGATCCTTCTTTTTTACTGCTGCATAGCATTCCATGGTGTAAATGAGTGTTTTTATTATAGTCAATTTCTAATTTCATTCCATTGTAATCTGAGAAGATACTTCATATGATTTTAATCTTCTTGAACATGTAGAGACTTGTTTTGTGTTCTAGCATGTGGTCTATCTTTGAGAATGACCCATGTGAACTTGAGAAGAAAGTATATTTTGCAGTTTTGAGGTGAAATGTTCTATAAATGTCAATTAAATCCATCTGATCCAGTGTGTCATTTAGAGTCACTGTTTCCGTGTTGATTTTTTATTTGGAAGGTCTATCCAATGAAGTCACTGGGTTGTTGAAGTCCCATACTATGACTGTACTGCTGTCGATTTCTCCCTTAAAGTCCTCCAGAAGTATTTTTTTGTTTTGTTTGTTTTTTTGTTGTTGTTTTTTTATGTATTTAGGTGCCCCTATATTTGGTGCATATATGTTTACCAGGGTTATATCCTCTTGTTGGATAGATCCCTTTAGTATGTTGTAGTGACCTTTATTGTCTCCTGTATTGGCCTTCATTTTGAGTCTATTTTGTCAGATATGAGTATTGCTATGCCAGGTTTTTGTTTGTTTCCATTTGCATGGAATTTTTTTTCCATCCCTTCACTCTCATCCTGTGTGAGTTTTTTGTTTTGAGGTGGGTCTCTTTAGACAGCATATATTTGGGTCATGTTTTCATATTCATTCATCCACTCCATGTCTTTGATTGAAGCATTTAATCTGTTTACATTTAATATTATTATTGACAGGTACTTATTTATTGTCATTTTAATTCTTTATGCCTATATTTCTCTCTATTTCTTCTTATTATTACAGCAGTTCCTTTAGCATTGCTTGCAGTGCTGGTTTGGTGGCAATAAACTTATTTAACCTTTTTTTTTTGTCTGGCAAGCTTTTTATTTCACCATCTATTTTGAATGATGGCTTTCTTGGATAAAGTAATCTTGGTTTCAGATCCTTGCTTTTCATTACCTTGAATACTTCATGCCATTCCCTTCTGGCCTGTTGAGTTCCTGATGAGAAATCAGCTGACAGCCTTATGGGAGCTCCTTTCTAGGTAACAGGTTGCTTTTCTCTTGTTTCCTTTAAGATTCTCTCTTTGTCTTTAGTTTTTGGCATTTTAATTATGATGTGTTTGGGTGTGGGCCTGTTTGGGTTCTTCTTGCTTGGGACTCTGTGCCTCCTGAACTTGTGTGACTTTTTCCTTTACCATGTCAGGGAACTTTTCTGGCTTTATTTTTTTTCGAACACATTCTCTATCACTTGCTCATTTTCTTACTCTTCTGGCACCTATTCTGAGGATATTGTTACATTTCATGTTATCCCACAGCTCCCTTAAGCTGTCCTCCTGTTTTTTAATTGTTTTTCTTTTTGGTTCTCTGATTGAGTGATTTTTTTCTACCCTGTCTTCTAATTCACTG
The DNA here is from genome assembly GCF_014108235.1 of Myotis myotis. Lineage (NCBI taxonomy): Eukaryota > Metazoa > Chordata > Mammalia > Chiroptera > Vespertilionidae > Myotis > Myotis myotis. The sequence goes on along the minus strand of NW_023416346.1, from coordinate 102,464,479 downwards.
ATCTGATCCTCATTTTCCCCTAATCTGCGGTGTATTACTTCCACTGTGTTCTTCATTAGTGCTATATAATTATTCATAGTTATTGTATCTTTTTTCATGCTGTTGGGCATCCTTGCCATCATTATTCTGAACTCTATGTTTGTTAAATTTCTTATCTTTATTTCATTTATCTCTTTTGGAGAATTCTCTTGTTCTTTCATTTGGAGCTTGTTTTTTTGTCTCCCTATTTTGGCTGCCTGTTTGGGTTTTCGCGTTATGTATTAGGTAAATCTACTATGACTCCCAATTTCTAGTCTAGGACAACATCAGATGCTGTTTATAACTGGCTCTGAGTACCCTGTTTGAAGGTATCAACAATCCACATCTTGTAGCTCCTTCTGCTGGGGCTGAGTTCCTTTGGAAAGAACCAAGATGTTCACCAAGGTCTTCTCTTTGTAGCCCCAGTCAGAGACTCATAGCCTCCAGAGATCCATCTGTACCTGCAGTCTGATTGTTATTTAGTCTTGAATGGCCTCTGGCTATGGACCATAGGCTAGAAGGAGAGGTTTTTCCAACAGGATGGAGCAGTAGCTTCTCCCTGCAGGCTGATTGTTATCCTCAGTCTTAAGGGGCCTTTGAAATGCCACAGAGTGGGGCAAGGGTTTTTCCAATAGGGTTGGGCAATTGTGCCCCCCCCCCGCCCCCCAGGCAAAAGCCACCTGGATAGTTAAAGGTCCACTGGAGAAATATTTTTTTCTAATGTATGAGGGAATGACTCAGCACAGGAAACCAGGGTATCTGCCTTCCAAGTTTAACCCTAGCAGCCCCAACCCTGGCTTCTGCTCACACTGCTCCAGTCTACTCTGCCCTTCCTTTGCCCTCCTTCTGCCAAAGCCCAAGGTGAGTGGCTGCATTTCGAGTCATCTCTCCCTGGCACACAGCACCCCTGCTGCTTTTCACAGCCAGATGTTCTGCAGGCAACTTTCTCAGTTCTGATGCTCTGGGCTTGGAGCCCACCTTGGGGTTTAGACCCAAGAATTCTTAGTAGAAACCCCCACAGCTGAGATATCCCTCTGGAACTTAAGCTGCTGCCTGTGAGAGCTCGGCCAGCCTTCTGCACCTCCACACTTCCTACCAGTCTCTATGTGGTCTCCACTTTCTGTCCTTGGTTATAGTGGTTCTCCAGCTAGTAATCAGTTGATCATTCAGGATGGTTTTTCTGTATTTTAGTTGTAATTCTAGTTTGGGCCTAGGAGCATGTCACTGTAGCTGTCACTTACTCTGCCACCATTGTGGAATCTGGGCCATTTCTTTTCTATTTTTTTAATGATTTTTATTTTTGTGTCTTTTTAAAGAAATATTTTTGTTGAGCCCCAAAATATATCTGCCTATATTTTTTTCTAGAAGTTTCCCCTTTTATATTTATGCCTGTCATCTACCTGGATTTGATTCTGAATATGGTGTAAAACAGGGATATAATTATTTTCTCTATTATTGTCTCAAAACCAGTTTTCCAGTAGTCCATTCCTTTCTCCACTGGTCTGCAATTCCACTGCTGTCATGATCATGTCCGTATACTTATGCATCTTTTATTAGTGTGCTATTGCTCACGTAACAAATTTCCACAAACTTAGTAGCTTAAAACAAAATGAATTTGTTATAGTTCTAGGGTCAGAGGTCTAAATTGGGTAGGTAGGGCTGCATTCCTCTTGGGGCTTTAAGGGAGAATCTGGTTCTTGCCTTTTCTAGCTCTTAAAGGCTCCCTGCATTCCTTGCCTTGTTACCCCCTTCCAGCAATGGTATCAGTTTAATCTCTGCTTCCATCTTTAGAGCTTCTCTGACTTTGAGCACCTTGCTTCCTTTTTAAGTATCTTTCTAATGACATTGCTTCCACTGGGATAATCGAGTTAATTTCCCTTTCTCTAGAAAGTTAATTTTCTACATTGCATCTGCTGGGATAATCAGGTTAATTTCCTTCTCAAGATACTTAATTTGGTTTCTCTTGCTTTGTAAAGGAACATATCCACAGGTTTCAGAGATTAGAATGTGAACATCATTGGTGATGGCATTATTCAGCCTACCACAACCTTCTTTCCATTATTCTTAGGTTTTTAACTCATCCCTTTTAAGGATACTCATAGTCTCTGTCTGATAGTTCTATGATCTGAATACAGTTGTCGAGGGTCTAATCCTCCTGTTTGTCATGTCTGTTAATTCTCACTCAGGATAAGATATGTTTCTTCATCTGTTGTATAATTTTAGATTATAAACTCATTGTAAGGGGACTCAATTTGTGGCAATCTCACTTGGCCTGGGTTGAGATAATATTGCTTCCACCAAGACTCCGGGGGTACTACTGACCCAGAGCCACTTTTCATGCTATTTTATTTGTCAAGGTTTCTTGGGTAACATAGTAATGTAATTTCACACCCTCAAACTGTGTGAGGGCAGACTACTGGTTATAAATATAGAGGTAATCTTCCTCCACACATGGCTTTAGAGGAAACATTTTTTGTTTGTTTTCTCCCTCTTGTAGTAAGTAATTTTTCCCTAGATCACTCTTTTACTGAGGTGTAGTCCTTTAAAGATCCAGACATTATGAGAGAATATTTACTTTCCTATTACCTGACTTGTTTGGAACCCAAGACCTCTCCTTTCCCTTGGTTGGCATTAAAACACAAACCCTTACATTCGTGAGATAGGCTAACTCTTTAGAGCTTCTCCAGCATTAACTCATGTGCTTACTGCTCTAATTTCAGTTCTCTGTTTAGTTTTTGCTTACTTTTATGGTAAGCAAAATCACCAGGAGTCCCCCAGAGTCTTCCCTGCTTGTTTTCTCCTTAAGACTTCTCTGTCATCACTTCTGTTGCAGGGGGGATCTCATATATCACCTCTTGAGACTATTTGTAGCCTGTGTTTCTTAGGTAGTTGGTAGCTGGTTTGGGTAGAGCGGGGAGGGTAATAGTTGAGCTTTCTTAGGGATACTTTTGGTTTGGTCACAATTCTAGGTTTCCACAATGTATTATTAGCAGTAGGACTTATGTTGTGTCAAACTATCACTAATCTTATTTCTGAAATATTCTTAATACCACGATAGAGAAAATAACAAATTATCAAGGTGCTTTTTCTGTAAGACCAGTTATTAAATGTAAGATACTTAAAAAATAATGTTACTTTAATTTTCAACTCAATAATCCTAATTCTCATTTTCTTATTCTCTTCTAGGATGTGTGCTGTATTTGGTGGAATATATTGTCTTCGCCATTCAGTGCAGTGCCTTGTTGTGGACAAAGAATCCAGAAAGTAAGGATGATATAAGTTACCTTCCTATAGTTACACCCCAAGCACAGGTGAAAAATGCTAAAGTCAATTTTTAAAAAATGATTCTTCAAAGATCCTCCTTGGTGTTAATAACATATCAACCTTGATTAAAAGTAATTTGTGTTTAGATCCTCCAGAACAAGGAAAGTGAGTTCAGAATATAGAAACTAAATTAATTTCCCTGCAATATGACTATAGCTCCTGATCATCCAAGCTTGGAAGACAAATCATTTCAGCTGCCGGGGGTGGGTGATGAGTGATTTTAGTTTTCCTTGTGGCCTTACCTCCTCTAATTGATTTTCATCAGATGACAACAAAGCCCTCTGTTATTGCATTTTTAAAAATGGAGCTCACCTAAAGACTCATCAGATTAATCTCTGCTGATAATGCATGTCACTCCAAAAGAAAAAAAACTTTAATGAGTTTTTAGGTAGATTGTTGTCATAAACTATGCTGCCCTGTTATCTGAGGATAAAATCTTTTACAACCACATCAGGCCTGCAGGCTGGTTTAGGATTGAAATAAGAATATACCTGCTTTTTTTTATAAAGCGGAGGATCATTTATCTGTGCATTTTTATATTTAAATAACATTTTTTCTGGGATTTATTATTTAGATACTAAGATATGCTCTTGTCTGAATTACACTCAGTAAGTAGTCTTCGATTATTATGTTTTACCTTAAAACTTACGTGAGTCAATTGGATCAATTTTTAGGATCTGTTTAAATTTTCCTTTTTGTTATGTGTTCTTAAGAATCTACTGACATGTATCTTTTATATAACATTTTATGGGTATATAAAGAAATTGTTCTTCATTCCCATTTTGGATGCCTTTTATTTTTTTCTCTTGCCTGATTACTCTGGCTAGGACATCCAGTGCTACGTTGAATAACAATGGTGAGAGAGGACATCCCTGTCTTGTTCCTGATCTTAGAGGAAAAGCTTTCAGTTTTTCCCCATTGAATATGATATTAGCTGAGGATTTGTCATATACTGCCTTTATTTTGTTGAGACACTTTCCTTCTGTACCCATTTTATTGAGTGTTTTAATCATAAATGGATGTTCTATCTTATCAAATTCTTTTTCTGCATCTATTGATACAGTTGTATGATTTTTTTTATCCTTTGTTGTGTTAATGTGGTGTATTATATTGATCGATTTGCATATACCATTCTTGTGCCTCTGCAGTGAACCTTACTTGATCATGATATATTATTTTTAAAGTGTTGTTGTATTCAATTTGCTAATATTTTGTTTAGGGTTTTTGCATCTGTATTCATCAGAGATATTGGTCTGCAGTTTTTGTGTATATGTGTGTTATCCTTGCTGGGTTTTGGTATCAGGATTATGTTGGTCTTATAAAATGTGTTAGGAAGTTCTGCCTCTTCTTCAATATTTTGGAAGAGTTTGAACAAAGAATAGGTATAAAATCTTTGACTGGTAGAATTCACTAGTGAAGCCATCTGGTCCTTAACTTTTATTTGTTGGGAGGTTTTTGATGATTGTTTCAATTTCCTTACTATTGATAGGTCTACTTAGGTTTTCCAGGTCTTCATAATTCATTCTAGGAGGGTTATATATTTCTAGTAACTCATCCATTTCTTCTATGTTAGGGGTGGGCAACCTTTTTGTGAGTGCGTGCCAAAACCAGCAAAATCTCTGACTCAAAATTCTTCTGCGTGCCAACCCTAATTTTTTGAGAACATGTTACGCCTACTTGATATCTCTTAAGGTGTACGTATGTGAAGAACCTTGAAGAAATAATAAAATTTATTCGAGCGACAAAAACACAGTATATGATGATGAAAAATACATTTATTTTTTAATGTATACATGTACACTGATAGTCCAACAGAAAACTTTATGACTCCGTTTGATATTATCAGTGGGACTTTTGCTGCTGCATCACTGATGACAGAGATTTTACATCAGGTTTATATTTCGTGACCTTCAGAGATATGCACGAGCTACTACTTTCATCTGTCAGGCTACTCCTATTACGAGACTTAACAAAATTCATCACTGAGAACAAAGATTCACAAGCGTATGTGGATGAAACCAAAACACTGGTCAGATCTAGGAAGGCAGGGAGAGTTAAGGCAGAGGCTTAGAAATTGCTCTTCCCTTCTCTCCGTCAATCCATGTCTATGGTCTTTAAGATAACTTGTTATGTAAAATTATTTATCTAAGATGCGCCTACACTGAATTTATCTGAAAAATAAAAAAGTCGATATTAAGAAAAAAAATTGTAAATGGAAGATTATAAGAGAGGGTTTCGCGTGCCAGCAAAAGTTACTGGCGTGCCATGTTTGGCACGCATGCCAGGGGTTGCCCACCCCTGTTCTAGGTTATTGAATTTGGTTGCATATAGTTTTTCATAGTATTCTTGTATGATCCTTTGTATTTCAGTGATGTCTACAATAACTTCTCTTTAATTTCTGGTTTTGTTTATTAGGTGTCTTTTCTCACTTTTCCTTAGTGAGTCTAGCAACGCTTTGTAAATTTTATTAATGTTTTCAAAGAATATATTTATTGCCATTTTATTGTTCATATTTTTATCTTTATTTTCTTCTTCTTTTTAAAAAATACCCTTTAACATTGGTAGTGATGAACTCCTTTACTTGTATCTGTCTGCTAAGCTCTTTAAATATCATTCACTTCTAAATGATAGCTTTGCTGGATAGAGTAATCTTGGCTATAGGCCCTTGCTTTTCCTCACTTTGAATATTTCTTGTCAATCCCTTTTGGCCTTCAAAGTTTCTTTTTAGAAATCAACTGACATTCTTATGGGCTCTCCCTTGTAGGTAACTAACTGCTTTTCTCTTGCTGCTTTTAAGACTGTCTCTTTGTCTTTAACCTTTGGCATTTTAATTATGAGGTGTCTTGATGTGAGCATCTTTGGGTTCCGCTTGTTTGGGACTCTCTGTGCTTCCTGTACTTGTATGTCTTTTTCCTTCACCAGATTAGGGAAGTTTTCTGTCATTATTTTTTCAAATAAGTTTTAAATTACTCGCTCTTTCTCTTCTCCTTCCAGCACTCCCATTATGCAAATGTTTTGGTATGCTTGTAGTTGCTCCAGAGACTCCTTACACTATTTTCATTTTTTTGAAATCTTTTCTCTTTTTTTGCAGTTCTGATTGGGTGTTGTTGTTTTTTTCCTTCCTTATATTCCAAATAGCCAATTTGATTCTAGGCTTCATCTATTCTCGCTGTCATTTATTCTTCATTTCATCTAGTGTATCGTTCATTTCTGATTAGTCGTTTTTTTAATGCTGTTGAGGTTCTAAATTGAGCATCCTTATAAGCAGTGTTTTGAACTCTGCCTTTAGTAGATTGCTTCTCTCCATTATTTTTAGTGCTTTTTCTAGAGTTTGTTCTTTTCTTTCATTTGTGATGTGATTCTTTGTCTCCTCATTTTGGTAGCCTCCTGTATTTGTTTCTATGTATTAGGTAGAGCTGATACATCTCCTAGGCTTGGTATAATGGGCTAAGGTAGTCAGTGTTCTGTATGGCCAGTGGCTGGCACAGCCTCCCTGATCACCTAAGCTGGGTAATCAAAGTGCACCCCCCTCCATGTAGGCTTACACTCTCCTCTTGTTGAGCCTTGATTGCTGTTGGCACATCAATGAGAGGGATTTACCCCAAGCTGATCAGCTGCAAGGACTGACTGCAACTACCAAACTCCTACCATTGTGGAGGATTAGCTTTGCAGGGACCCACCCCACAGAGCAGGACTGCTTTAGCAGGGTTCTAGTACCCGCTGAGTCCGTCCCTTGAGTGTATCACTTGTGGAGGTAGTTGGATGGTGCTTCTATGTGGTCTGAAACTGTCCACTGGGTGTACTGTCTCTGGGGACTCCTAGAAGGTACACGCCAAGGTCAGCCACTGCCTGTGTTCTGCCCAGGGCTCCCCAGCATGAGCTACAAAGTGGTATATAGATGGTTGCTACTTGTGCTTGGCTTGAAAGTGCCCAGGAGTGGCCACTTAACAAGAGGCATGGGTTGTGCTAAAGCCAAATGCTGCTTGTTTGAGAGATTTTAGGAAAATATGAAACATGAGCCATGACAGGCCATTCCTATGGAAAAGCCACTGGAGACACCTTGGGTGGGCCTAAATATTGGCTGGAGCAGGCCTCAGAGATTACCAGGGCAGGACAAAAAGCGTGAGCCAAGTTGATGGAGTCTCAGATATGGCTTCTGCCTGTGGGCTCTGTGGTGGAAGGACTTATCAAAGGAACAGTGGCCTCTGCAGTACTTTGGTCTTATTAACCATTGTTACCTCAATACATTTTATAAACAGAAATAAAAAAAGTAATTGTTCATCCAGAAAATACCTTAATATCTTGAACAAACATGTTAAGTTTAAAACTGTTTTTTTTTCATGTTACAATAATTGTCTGTAGTCTAAGCAGCATAAAAAGTTTATCTTCATATAGACTAGAGTGAACTAACTAGTATTTTAAGATATGGTGGAGAAAAAAGTCAACTCTAGAACATGTAATTTTTAGATAGTGAATTTGCTTTAGAAAAATAAGTGTAACATAAAATAGACACATGATCTAAAGGGTTTTAAAATACTTTTAGCACGTTAACAAAAAGGTACTACATAAATTAAACATGAAAAAGTCTGTCCCTGAAAGCCTAGGATATTCATATATTGGCTCACGAAGAGCTCTGTGGAAATTCATGAAGGAATAGTTGTCTTTATAGCTTTTAGAGGTCATTTTTCTTTATGTTTTCATTTTGAAGCATGAGTATGTGCCCCATGATGGAAAGCCAGATAATGAATTGCTTGTTTAGTGTTTATTTACTTAGATCCTTGTACCTTTTTTGGGGCACCATTCCAGTCCCACATGTTACTCTTAGTGACATGAATTTGCATGAATCTTGTTTGTCTTAAAAAAAATGGATACGTTAGTACAGTAATAGCATTTGTTGAACAAAGGCTACATTTACCTCAATTTTTACTTCATTTTTATTATAAGCTGTGAACATTATAACTCTACTTTGTGCTCTGCTACAGATTTCAGTTGCAACAGATGGATGAGAGCTGAGGGTTTAAAAACCAAAGTTGGGTAGTTTTCAAATTTTAATGTGCTGTAGGATCACCAGATAAACTTGTAAAAAACACCATGTGGATTTTTGAACCTCACCCTTGGGGAGCGAAATTGGATAATGTGCTTAGAGTACAGCCAGGGCATTTGCAGTTTTAAGGTACAGGCCAAGTTAATCTAATGTAGTTGCTCTTTAGACAGCACTGAGAAACACTGATCTGTAAAGTAGAGTTCGGGATCAAGCCTATGGTACTGTGTTTCATGATGGACTGGGGTCTCTGTGTCTTAATTCATTCTAAGCCCACATCAAGGTGAACCTTCCAGGTCTACTGGCATTAAGTCTGATTTTTAAATAGCAGACAGAATGCTAGTGATTTAACATTTCTTTTATAACTTCATAGAAAGACCTCGAACATAACAACTATCTAACAGCTCTTAAGGCATGTATGGTCAGGTAGCCCTTGAATGAGAGAAGACCTGAAACTTCATTACTGCCATGAATGACAGTGGACAAGTCACTCTAAGCCAGTATTTTATCTGTAAGATGGGTTAGGTGGATTCCCCAAGTCTCCTCCCAGATATGCCATGCTTTCATTGAACTAACTGAAAGTACCTAGAAAGTACTTAGTTTTTTCTCAACATTTAGAAATAAATTATCTTCAAGTGTTTTATATGCCCAAATGTAGGCCTTACTTGCATACTGGGTAATATTCAGTCCCAGTTAGAAAATTTTTAAAAATTAACAACTGTATGTGTCTACTTTTATGGGTATAAATGGAATAACAAAATGTCTACTTATGCTATTTATTAAATCATTTTATTAGAACTCCAGTTTTCTAATGAATATATTTTTCTTATTCATATTGATTGTTTAAGATACAGACATTTTGGATTCTAGATACGATTTTCTTATTGGAAATTTATTCCAAGCCATGACATTTATTTCTTTAATAGTAGGTCAGTTTTAAAAATTTTACCTGCATTTGTAATGTTCATGGTATCTACAATATTCTCACTATACTGAATTGTTTAAGTGATCTTCATAAGTTTTATTTCAGAGACAATACTTGAAAATTATAAATTCATACCATCCTAATATATAAAAACCCTGGGTCATATCGGCCAGTAACAACCTAGGCTCAACCAACCGGAAGTCAGTCCTGTAGTCAGCGCTTCTGCCGCAGGCACTGTGCCCCAGCACTGACTGCTGAGGGGTCTGCGAATCAGAGCCAGAGAGAGGCATGAAGAGAGAGGCAGGGTCTGATCCGTTGCCTCTGTGGGAGCTTTTGATCAGCACTTGCCTCTCTCTCCCAGTCTGGCCAGCAGCCGCACCTCCGTTTCTCTCCAGGCCTCCACCGGGGCTGCTGAACAGCCCCGCCTTTCTGATCAGGCCCCGTTGATAGGCCCAGAGACGCTGACTGGCATAGGAACTGACCAATCAGAACCAAATGTGGGTGCTGTGAAGAACCAATGACTGCCTAGGAGGCGGAGCTTTTGACGTTGCTTGGCATAGGAACTGACCAATAGGAACCAAATGTGGGTGCTGTGAAGAACCCATGGTTGCCTAGGAGGCAGAGCTTCTGGTCCTGACTGGCATAGACCCAGACCAATCAGAACCAAATCTGGGTGCTGTGGGAGCCAATGGCTGCCTAGGAGGCAGAGCTTTTGACGCTGATTAGCATAGAAACTGACCAATCAGAACCAAATTGGCCAGCAGAGGAGGGCAGTTGGGGGTGAGATCAGGCCTGCAGGGGAGGGCCATTGGGGGCGAGATCAGGCCAGCAGGGAGGGCAGTTGGGGGCAAACAGGCTGGCAGGGGAGGGCAGTTAGTAGCAATCAGGCAGCAGGCAGAGGCATTTAAGGGCAATCAGACAGGCAGGCAGAGGCAGTTAAGGGCGATCAGACAGGCAAGCAGGTGAGCAGTTAGAAGCCAACAGTCCCAGATTGTGAGAGGGCTCTCAGACTGCCTGTAGGATCAGGCCTAAACCGGCAGTCGGACATCCCCCAAGGGGTCCCCAATTAGTGAGGATGCAGGCTGGGCTGAGGGAACATCCCCCCCTCCATGCACAAATTTTGTGCACTGGGCCTCTAGTCACTAATAATTACCAAATTTATCTAAAGCTAGCATTGATTGAAGTTAACTCAGACTAATGTATCTTTCCCAAACACCCAAACACTACTTTGTCATTCCTAATCAAATATTTGAGAGAGCTACCGGTAATAAGAGGTATTTTGTAAGGACTTAATGTGAAATGAGGGATAATTTCTTGAGGGAAAAACCTTGAAAACGTATTTGGGCATACGTAGCATATATTTCTTTTTAAGGAATCAGGTTACCTCAAACCACTGCTTATTCTAGGTGTAATTAGGTTATTAGTCAAGGAATCTGTGAAGATTTACATTTATCGCCTTGTGGCCTTAGATTGTTTTTCTTTCCCTATTTTTCTATGTGGAGCACTTGACATTTCTCCCCTTTGGTGTAGTTAAGAGCTACTCATGCCTCAGGTCTAAGATCTAAGTTTATTTCCTGCTCCCATGGATTAGATCAGTACTCTCTGTCAGCCCCTAAGTCAGGTCCCTTTGTATGATTGTTTTTAAGTTTCCTGTAAAAAATGGCAGAATCTCACAACTATATCTCCAGAACCAGAGCAGGTTTCTATCACCCACTATACTCACTATTATGTGTGAAATGAATGAGTGAATGAATGAATGCTAAAGACTGATACTGTTTTTGTGCTTCTCTTTTAACCTCCATTGAGGAAAGCAAATGGAAACATAAATGGTCATAGCATTGTGATTAATTTGGTGATTATACATTAAAGTATTGTATAAACTTTGAGAGAAGAAATATGAACTATGTAACCAAATGAATACTTATTTTCAGCTAAAACTTATTTTTCATTTTTGCTTAATTTGGTTTTCTTGAGATCTACATTGACAGTGCACTCTTTGCTATATTGTGCATTGGCTCTGCTTTCTTAATTTTCAGAGGTATCAGACATAGGTATCAGTAGTTCTTTCCTATACCCTCTCACTAAATTCTAATACTGAACCCCTCTGTTGACTATTTTTGGAAACACTGAATGTTCTTATTGAGCAGCTTTCTTTTCCTTTGCAGCTGTGCTGACCATGTAAAACTCCTGTAAATTAGATTTGGTCATTTAGCAATACAGTATTTGATATTAGGGTAAGGTGTGGATAACCTTGGACCAGATATATCTGTAATCAATAGCCTGAATCTAATTACTTCAGCTAGTGTTCCTTGGGTACTTCAGCTCTCTCAATTACTTGATTTCCTCCTATGACTATTTCTTGGAGATATCTTTTTTTGATGTCAGGAATGACTATACCTTTCCTGTATATTTGTAAGTTAGTAGTGAATAGTAAGTTAGTAATTCTGGCAGTGGTTTGGAAGAAATACTGATAGAAAGAGGTTCTTTACCTCCTAACTTAGAGATTCTGTATATTTGTTTCTGCCTCTACACTGTTCACATAAATGGAATACTTCCATCATTATCTATCCACCCATTTAGCCATCCATGCAACAATTATTAGTTACTAGAGGCCCGGTACACAAAAATTTGTGCACTGGTGTGTGTGTGTGGGGGGGGGGGGTGGCCCTCAGTCCCACTTGTGCCCTCTCACAGTCTGGGACCCTCGGGAGATAACGACCTGCTGGCTTAGGCCTGCTCCCGGGTGGCAGAGGGAAGGCCCAATCCCTAGGCGAGCCCCTGGTAGGGCTAAGAGCCGGGCCGATTGGGGAGTTGGGGCGCCACCCCCTGTCATGCACAGAGCAAGGTGGATCGGGAGGTTGTGATGCCACCCCCAGTCACGCTCAGGGTAGGACCATTGGGGGGTTGGGGCACCGCCCCCTGTCACACTCAAGGCAGGGTCGATGGGGAGGTTGCGGCCCACCCCCTGTCACGCACAGAGCAGGGCCCATCAGGAGGGTTGGGGATCCGTACCCTGTCACGCACAGAGCAGGGCCGATGAGGGGTTGGGGAGCACCCCCCTGACACGCACAGAGCAGGGCCGATCAGGGGGTTGGGACGCCGGACCCTGTCACACACAGAGCAGGGCCGATCAGGGGGTTAAGGAGCTCCCCCCTATCAGGCACAGAGCAGGGCCGATCAGGGGGTTGGGGTGCCTTCCCCTGTCACGAACAGAGCAGGGTGTATAGGGAGGTTGTGGCCCTGCCCCATGTCACGCACAGAGCCACAGGGCGATCAGGGGGTTTGGGCGCTGCTCCCTGTCACGCTGCTTCAGGGGCCAGGAGGCCTCGCAGCTCTGCTGATCCCAATGCTGGGAGGCCTCACAGCTCCACTTGACACTGGGGCAGTGAGGCCTCACTGCTCAGCTGATCCCGGTGCTAGGAGGCCTCGCGGCTCTGCTGATCCCGGGTTCGGGAGGCCTCGCAGCTCTGCTGATCCCGGGTTTGGGAGGCCTCGCAGCTCCGCTGATCTTGGTGCTGGGAGGCTCCACTGATCCCAGGCTGGGAGGTCTCGCGGCTCTGCTGATCCCGGTGCCAGGAGGCCTCGTGGCTCCGCTGATCCCAGTGCTGGGAGGCATATTACCCTTTTACTATATAGGATAGAGGCCTGGTGCATGGGTGGGGGCCAGCTGGTTTGCCCTGAAGGGTGTCCCCGATCAGGGTGGGGGACCCCCTTGGGTGCCTGGCCATCCTCGGTGAGGGGATGATGGCTGTTTGCAGCTGGCCATACCCCCTTCAGGGTGGGGGTCCCCACTGGGGTGCCTGGCCAGTCTGGGTGAGGGGATCATGGCTGTTTGCAGCTGGTCGCACCCTCTTCAGGGTAGGGGTCCCCACTGATGTGCCTGGCCAGTCTGGGTGAGGGGCTGAGGGCCGTTTTCAGGCTGGCGCGTGACTGAAGCTCCCAACCTCTCCTTTTTTTTTCATTTTTTTTTTATTCTGGGATTTATTTACCTTCTATGGCTGTCACTGGAACTGAGTGCCAGCTTTAGCTCTGAGGCTCGGCTCCAACTCTGAGACCTCGGCTGCTGTTCTGGGTTTGTTTGGCTTCTATAATGGAAACACTGTTTCAACTCCAGCTCCGAAAGCAGGTTTCTGGGGTTTTGTTTAGCTTCTATAATTGCAACATTGTTTCTTAGACTGCAGCTCAGAGCCCAGCAGTGGCAGGCGGGGAACCTTGGCTTCCTCCTTCACTGGAGCAGGCAAGCCTCCTGTTCGCTTCAGCTGCCTGGCTGCCGGCCGCCATCTTGGTTGGCAGTTAATTTGCATATCTCGCTGATTAGCCAATGGGAAGGGTAGTGAAGTTATGGTTAATTACCATGTTTCTCTATTATTAGATGGGATTTTCTGTGTGCCAGGCACTGGGGACACAGCAGAGAACAAGTCATGGACTTTAGAGTCTATCAGGGGTCATTAAAGAGCAAACAAATTATGGAGATAATTACACAATGAGATCTGTTCAATATGCATATCTGACTCTGTCCCTCCCTGTGTAAAAAATTTCACTATCTTTATAGCACTTCAGAATTAAGACCATTTTATATGACACGTGAAGCTTAGGGAACTGGTCTTTGCCTGCCTCTCTAAGCTCATCTCTCTTCTCTCTCCAGCATCCACTTCCATTTTATTGTCAATCAATACTGAAATGCTTGTGGTTTCTTGTACTTCTCTTTCTTGCCTCTGTACCCCTGCACATACTGCCTTTCTACCTGCAGTGTTCTCCTTATTTGCTTGCTTAACTGTTTTTCATACTTCAAAAACAGCTACCCTCAGTTGGGTACTCCCCTGCATCCTCATCTCTTATCAATGGATTTGGGCATCCTATCTAATAAAGAGGGAATATGCTAATTGACCCTCATGCTGTCACAAAGATGGTGGAGCCCACAGCCAATAAGGAGGGAATATGCTAATTGACTGCCACACCCTCAAAGATGGCGGTGCCCACAGCCACAAGATGGTGGCGCCCAGTCCCCTCAGCCTCACTGGGGTGGCAGGTGCATGGCAACGCTGGGCCCACCCCCAGGCAGGCCCGGCTGCTCTGAAAACCTGCCTCCAGAGTCCCCCAGTCCCCTCAGCCCCCCAGCCTCCCAGGGCCGGCCCAAGGTGCAGGCAAGCCTCAAATGGAGGCTGCCCAGCCGATGCATGAGGTGCAGGCAAGCCTCGGATGGCATCTTCCAAGCCACCCAGGGCCGGCCCAAGGCGCAGGCAAGCCTTGGATGGCAGCTGCCCAGCCGCCCAGGGATGCCCAAGGCTCAGGTAACCAGGGCCAGCCGAGGCTTGCGCTGCCAGTAGTGGCAGCAGCAGAGGTGTGATGGGGGCATCACCTTCCCCTGATTGCCAGGTTGCCTCCCGCCCCTGAGGGTTTCCAGACTGTTAGGCCGGCCGGACTGAGGGACCTCCCCCCTCAAGTGCATGAATTTTCATGCACCAGGCCTCTAGTTTTCTTAAAATTGCCTTAGAGCAGTGGTTGGCACATGATTGTTTTGCCATACATTTATATCAAGCAGATGAGCTACCAACTTGCTAGTAGTCCATTGTCTTACTAGACTAAACAAGAGTCTAAGGCAGTCTCAGTGAAAATGGAGAGAAAAGGTGAGTTTGAAGAAATCTTTTAAGGTAGGATGAAAATTGAATAGCAGATTAGATGTAGAAACAGAGATTCTGAGCTAGGGAAACTGTTAAGTGCTGGTCATGTCATTACCTAAGATAGGGAATTCCAAGAGGGTAAGCAGATGAGGAGCCATGATGAACTCTGTTTGGGGCATGCTAGGTTTAAAAAGCATTTGCAATCTCTCCAGAAAGAAATGGATAATAAATGTTTTAAAATATGGATACAGAGCTTTGGATTGGTCAGAGTAGGTTAATGGTGTTTGAAACTATTGGAATGGATTTTTACCCAAAAGAATGAATGATAAGTATTTTGGAAAGGTGTCATTGAAGAGGTGGCATGTGAACTAATGTGTTTGAGAAATCGTGGAAGGACATAGTGAGTAGGGAGAATTATTTTGTTTACTTCAGTGATTGGGAATCTTCTGATTTCCTTAATTAATGTTTTCAAAAATTATTTCATATGCGATTTCTGCACTCCTTACCATACAATTAGTTGGGATATTAATTCTGAAGATCATAGTGATGCCTGTTTTAATGTTATTTTTTCTCCTCTGGGCCAAATTCCAGATAAAGAATTTTTGTCTTGTTGAATGTTTTCTTCCTTATCGCCATTTTGATATTTATACCCTTGTGTCATTGCACTAAGAATTGAGTAAGTATTGTGATTTAGAAAGGTCAGCTCTAAAAATGTTTCGCCTGGCTTCAGTGATTCTTATGGTCAGCTTTGTCATTGTGTCTCTGTACTTAGGAACTCCTATATTGCTCCACCTCAATTTACTATTTATGAAGCTCAGTAAGAACCTCAACTAAATCCAAAATGTTGTTAACCTTTAATGGCTTCCTCAGGTTCATGTGAAAGGGGTTGGCGGGAGGGTATTTTAATGTCTCTGGCAGCACTGTTTCATTTGGCTCTTTTCCATTACCTGAATGTCATCTAATTTCTTATATTAATCTTGTAATACAAACTCTAAGTCTAGGTCCCAAGTCAATATTCCTTCCTACATTGTTCTCCCAATTAAGGCAAATATATGACAGTAAGTCAAGTGTCTGAGGGGTAAACAAATCTTATCACTTACTTAAATGTGTCTTGCTTTGAATTGTTCAAGCCTAGAGCCTTAGTGCGGCAGAAGGAGGCTACCAGGTGAGTTGTGTTATTATTATCTACCAGACTGACAGAGCATATGTGACCATAACCTCAATTACTGCAGATATCAATATATTTATTTCTGTAGCAATAGCTCTTGACTTTTCTCCATGTAGCACAGACTAGAGATACAATAGTAGCAGTGGCACACTTGACGGTGATTCTTCCCTGGGATTTGGGAGCTTATCAGAATCTCCAGGGGTACTTATAATTTAAAAAAGTCCCCCAGGTGTGATTCTGATTTGCTTCCTTCTCCTCCTCCTCTGAGAATCACTGTTTCATCCAGAAGCCTCAGCATACATAGGAACATTTGTTAGTATATTGCCCTTGCATTGTTGAACTCCCTAAACCTCATGTCCCCATACTTCTATTTTGAGTCGTCCCCAGTTTCTTCTAATACCATAACTTCTGAAACCAATTTCTACCTGTCACTAAAGGTATAACTACCATTGAAGCAGTCCTACTAGAGTTTAGATTCCTACAAAGCAAAGATACTCCGTAGCTTATGGCCAGGTTTAATTGTGTGGTTTATTTAAAAGGGAGCTTTTTGCAAAGACTTAGACTAGAGTCCACGATTTATATTAACACCCCACCCTGCCAATGTTAGTCCAATATTTTATGATGAAAAATTTCAAATCTATGCCACAGTTGAAAGAATTTCAGGGTGAACACTTCTATATCCACCACCTAGATTCCACAATTAACATTTTAATATACTTACTTAATCATATATCTACTCAAAAGTTTATCCCTCTGTCCATTATTTCACCTTTTTAAAGCATTTCACAGTAAAGTTCAGATATAAGTACGGTTCCCCCTAAACACTTCAGCATGCAGATAATTAACTAGAGTTTAATATTTATTTACACCTTTTTCTTTTGATGAAAATTTTCATGCAGTGCAGGTGCCCAAATCTAAGTGCTCATTAGCTGACTTTTGACAAATAATATATCTACTAGTGGCCCAGTGCTCGAAATTCATGCACGGAGGGGAGTGTCCCTCAGCCTGGCCTGCACCCTCTCAATCTGGGACCTCTTGAGGAATGTCCGACTGCCGGTTTAGGTCCGATCCCTGGCAATCCAGGACTGCTGGCTCCTAACTGCTTACGTGCCTTCCTGCCTGATTGCCCCTAACCACTCTGCCTGCCAGCCTGCTCACCCCAAACTGCCCCCCCCTGCTGGCCTGATCACCCCCAACTGCCCCCCTGCCAGCCTGATCACCCCCAACTGCTCCCCCCACCAGCCTGATCACCCCCAACTGCTCCCCCCACCAGCCTGATCACCCACAACTGCCCTCCCCTCTTGGCCCCTACCCACCTCTACCTTGGCCCCGCCACCATGGATTTGTCCAGAAGAACTTCTGGAAAGTCTCCTAGAAGGTCTCCCAGTCTAATTTGCATATTACCCTTTTATTAGTATAGACTAGAGGCCCGGTGCACAAAAATTTGTGCACTCGGGGAAAAGGGAAGGTCCCTCAGCCCGGCCTGTGCCCTCTCGCAGTCTGAGACCCCTCGGGAGATAACGACCTGCTGGCTTAGGCCTGCTCCTGGGTGGCAGAGGGCAGGCCCAATACCTAGGTGCAGCCCCTGGTTGGGATCAGAGCAGGGCTGATTGGGGAGTTGGGGCGCCGCCCCTGTCATGCACAGAGCAGGGCAGATCGGGAGGTTGCGATGCCACCCTCAGTCATGCTCAGGGTAGGGCTGATTGGGGGGTTGGGGCACCGTCCCCTGTCACACTCAAGGCAGGGTCGATGGGGAGGTTGTGGCGCCACCCCCGTCACGCACAGAGCAGGGCCAATCAGGGTTTGGGGCTCCATACCCTGTCACGCACAGAGCAGGGCCCATCAGGGTGTTGGGGAGCACCCCCCCGTCACACACAGAGCAGGGCCGATCAGGGGGTTGGGGAGCTCCCCACTGTCACACACAGAGCAGGGCCTATCAGGAGGTTGGGGAGCTCCCCCTGTCACGCACAGAGCAGGGCCCATCAGGAGGTTGGGGAGCTCCCCCTGTCACGCACAGAGCAAGGCAAATTAGGGGATTGGGGAGCTCCCCCCTGTCACTCACAGAGTAGGGCTGATAGGGGAATTGGGGCACCGCCCCCTGTCACACACAGAGCAGGGCGGATCAGTGGGTTGGGGTGCCGCACCCTGTCACACTCAGGGCAGGGCCGATGGGGAGGTTATGGCTCTACCCCGTCACACACAGAGCAGGGCCCGTGGGGGGCGGTTGGGGCGTCACCCTCTATCACCCACAGAGCAGGGCCGATCAGGGGGTTGGGGCACCGCCACTGTCACACTCAGGGCAGGGCCGATGGGGAGGTTATTGCTCTACCCCGTCACACACAGAGCAGGGCCCGTGGGAGGGGGGGGTTGGGGCGCCGCACCCTGTCACACACAGAACCTCAGGGTGATCAGGGGGTTGTGAAGCTCCCCCCTATCAGGCACAGAGCAGGGCTGATCAGGGGGTTGGGGCGCCTTCCCCTGTCACGAACTGAGCAGGGCCGATAGGGAGGTTGTGGCCCCACCCCCTGTCACACACAGAGCCGCAGGGCGATCAGGGGGTTTGGGCGCTGCCCCTGTCACGCTGATCCTGGTGCTGGGAGGCCTCGCGACTCCGCTGATCCCGGTGCTGGGAGGCTTATTACCCTTTTCCCATATAGGATAGAGGCCTGGTGCACGTGTGGGGGCCGGCTGGTTTGCCCTGAAGGGTGTCCTGGATCAGGGTGGGGGTCCCCACTGGGGTGCCTGGCCAGCCTGGGTGAGGGGCTGAGGGCTGTTTTCAGGCTGGCGGGTGACGGAAGCTCCCAACCACTCCTTATTTTCTTGTTTTTTTTTATTCTGGGCCAGCTTTAGCTCTGAGTCTCCAGCTCTTAGGCCTCCGCTGCTGAAAGCAGGTATCTGGTTTGTTTGGGTTCTATAATCGAAACAATGTATAACTCCAGCTCTGAGATCCCAGCTCGCTGAAAGCAGGTTTCTGGGGTTTTGTTTAGCTTCTATATTTGTTACAATGTTTCAAACTGCAAGCTCAGAGGCCAGCAAGGCAGGCGGCGAACATTGGTTTCCTCCATCACTGAAGCAAGCAAGCCTCATGTTAGTTTCAAGCTGCCTGGCTGCCAGCCGCCATCTTGGCTGGCAGTTAATTTGCATATCGCCCTGATTAGCCAATGGGAAGGGTAGCGGTCGTACGCTAATTACCATGTTTCTCTTTTATTAGATAGGATAGAAGCCTGGTGCACAGTTGGGAGCCAGCTGGTTTGTCTGAAAGGTGTCCTGGATCAGGGTGGGGGTTCCTTTGGGAGGCAGAGCAGCCTGGGCAAGGGCCTGTGGTGGTTTGTAGGCTGGCCATGTCCCCATTGGGGTGGGCATTCCCATTGGGGGGGGTGGCCATCCTGGGTGAGGGGCTGAGGGCAGTTTTCAGGCTGGCCACACCCCCCAGTGAGAACCCTCACCCCATGGGGGAGTGGCCAGCCTGGGTAAGGGGCTGAGGGCCGTTTGCAGGCCCCTCCCTTGGCGGCTGGCCCAGGCAACCCAAGCCTTCCAGGCTCAGGCCGGCTCTGTGGCGGCTGCCCACAGGCCCCTCTTTCAGTGGCTGACCAGGGCAACCGGGAAGCTTGGCTTCCTCAGTCATCAGGGGCGACCCAAGCCTCCCGCCCGCTCCAGCTGGCTCCATGGCCACCGCCATATTTGTCCCGCTGATTTGTGTACTCACTCCTGATTGGCTGGTTGGCATCGCAAAGTGATGGTCAGTTTACATATTTCTCTTTTATTCGTGTAGATACTAGATGCTCTGTGCACAAAATTCATGCACTGGTAGGGTCCCTTGGCCTGACCAGAAATCAGGGCCTATCAGGTTCCCCACCTCTTCGCCTCCTCCTTCCGTCACTCCCTCAGCACCCCACAACCACTGCTGGTTGCCCGCCATATTCCGCGCCGCTCCTTGTTGATCAGTGCACATCATAGTGAGCAATCAATCTCCGTCTCCCAGTCAAACTCCCAAGGGGACAATTTGCATATTAGCCTTTTATTATACAGGATAGTCTAAATCCCTATCAAATGATAGAAGATTTTAACACCCTCTTATTTTCTGCCCCGATTATTCCCTCTTGACACTATATAATCTCTGAATTTAAGGTAAGGAAAAAGCTTGTCAGAGCTCTCAGGACAAATAGAGATCAATTGTTAATGATGGATCAGCAGATTTCTCTTCCCCGTTGCCTAAAGTACCTTGTGTTTTAAATTGTGTATGAATGGCCATAGCCAGTTTGGCTCAGTGGATAGAGTGTCAGCCTGCAGATTGAAGGGTCCCGGGTTCAATTCCAATTAAGGACACATGCCCAGGTTGTGAGCTCGATCCCCAGTAGGGGGGTGCAGGAGGCAGCCAATCAATGATTCTCTCTCATCATTGATGTTTCTATCTCTCTCTCCCTCTCCCTTCCTCTCTGAAATCAATAAAAATATATTAAAAAATAAAATGGCTAAAGCCATAATTTTTTTTAAATGTGTATGAATGGTTTAAAACAGTCTGAATGTTTTACTTTTCTACTTTTTAACTAATTATTTTACAAAACACAGTATTGAGGTATAAATACCTTACATCTATTTAGTTAAGTATTTTATAAGGCAAGAGCTCTAGTTCAATAACATGTGAGGAGGGATACATCGGAATATAAGTTGGGAAGAGAAAGGAAGTAGATGTGAGATGGCAAAAATCAAAAATACTAATGTAATATAGCATGTATTAATATGTGGCTAATTGATTAATATACATATTATGTATATCTAACATCATGAGATATCATAGTCTATCCCAACAGTGGCACACCATTTATTCAAGAATACCAGCATATCATAATATGCCTTTAAGAAATACACCTTAATTTCGTCTCAGTATTGGTTTTGGATTTTGTCCTTTTATAATGCCTTTATACCTGGTAAATATCTCTTGTTTGGCTCCATTTTAGAGTGATACAGCATATTTTAGTTTATACTATATTTAGTTAAAATGTGGTATAGATTTGAAATTATCTGCTTGCATTTTATTAGGATACACATGTAAGTGTATTTCTAATAAAATAAATTCTGATCCCAAAAGGAGAAGCTGTGACAAAAGTTAAATTGTGATATTTCTATAATGAAAAGATACAGCAAACATGCAGACATTTGCATATAGTTTCTGAAATATTGCATACTGGCTTTGTCGGTGCTGGTAAGTCCATTTCAAGGATGTTGCCCTTAGTCCATTAGTTTGGATAATGAGCCCTATAAAGTACATTTATAACTTGTGGCACTGCAAGGAGATGGATTCTAATTTTCATCCTTTTATCTAGACACATTGAAAGAAGGTCAATGGAGGGTTCTGTATGATTCATTGTCCCAACACATATCAGATGACAGAGACCTGATAATGTCCATGCATAATTGTTTTCCTTATTTGGAAACAGCACTTGAAAGAAATCTTTCTATGATCATCCTTTGAAGTAAAGTGGAAACAGATATTAAAAGAAGCTCCAGGCCTTTTTTGGGGTGGGGTGTCTAACATATTATCACACATGTGACCAGAGAGCTATTCTTGAACAAAAGAGAAAGCAACATGTAACAGAAAAATAGAAAGTCTTTAGTGGCTTTTACAGGCTGTGAATGATATAGCAAGATATTTAATCAACTTTTATCTTCCCCTTCCCTTAAGTCTGTTAAGAACAAAAAGAGCCTGTTTTCTAAATTAAGGAAAAAGCTTCTATGTTCCTAAACATTAGAAAAACTCATACTGTATACTTGTCCTAACTTTGTTTTACTTATTAATGACATTCAAAATAAATGTTTGAGTTTTATCTCACATTTATTTTATAGTTTAAAAGACTCCAGATAGCAATAAAAGTATATATTCTATATATAATGTCTGTGTTTTTGTAAAAAATGTGAAATTATAGGCAATTTTAAAATCTTCTAAGAAATTGGTTTTAGATTAAAAATTGGTAGTCGATTATGTTTATTTGCTCAATTATGTAATCAATGAGAATATTTTTGCTCTGCTTGTCTTCTTTGTAGATGCAAAGCAATCATAGATCAATTTGGTCAGAGAATAATCTCTAAGCATTTCCTTGTGGAGGACAGTTACTTTTCTGAGAACACATGCTCGCACGTGCAATACAGGTAAGACACCACATCACCCACTGTCCAAGGGAAGGTGAAACATAGAAAAGTTTAGCTTTGTGATTACATTGAAACTTCTGTATAACCATTGTTCAAGTAAAATGCAAATAAATACCAAACAAAAGATAGTATTGAGTATGTTACCATTGTTCTCTTATAGGGTCTGGTTTGGGGGAAACTTAGCCTAATTTTGACTCCTTTGCATCAGCTGGGGTTTGTCTGCAGGTCACATATCCTTCCTTTCATGAGCCAAGAAAAGATTAAAGCAGAACTTGACTCTGTTTGGGGAGGTGACACTTTTATCGTGACTTAAATCTTTGAAATATGCCTTCTGGTGGTTATATAACTGTAAATGAAACTTATCCATGGAATCTGAATCACTGAATAACTGTTTTGTGCATTATAGGCAAATTTCCAGGGCAGTCCTAATTACAGATAGATCTGTACTACAAGCAGATTCAGATCAACAGGTAATTTTAGTCTTGTACTTTTTAATAACATGTTGCTAATTTAATCTACATGGTAATATGTATAAATTAATATTGGTGAAATAAAATATAGTAAGTTATATGTGCTAATTTAAGATATTTTAAAATATATAATGGCAATTATGTAATAATCTTGGTTTCTTAAAGATTTCCCTCTAACAATAAATAATTGTGCCTTGTATAACAGATTTATGCTAGGAAAATTGGATTAAATCCTAGTGTTCCAACAACTATTTCTTTGGAACTGAAAATACATAGTTATGAGAAGAAAAAGATAATCCCCAGAGAACACATTTTAGAATCTTGGAGGAAAAGACTTCATGATAACTAATGCTATGGTACCGGTGGTAAGCCCACCACTAGGCCTGGTGTGAATGAGTATCAACACACATTGTCATTTCTGGTACTTCCTTATTGCCACTGTTTATTTCAGTACCCTCTTCAGCCTCCTCACCTCCAATTCTTTTGGAATGTCTCTATACCTGTGGTTTTCCCTCAGTCTGTTCACCTAAATTCCAGAGGTGTGCTTCCTTCTCCTGACCATATTTTACAGTGACTGATAAAATCAGCTTACTCAGCCCTAACTGGTTTGGCTCAGTGGATAGAGCATCGGCCTGCGGACCTAAAGGTCCCAGGTTCAATCCCGGTCAAGGGCATGTACCTTGGTTGTGGGCACATCCCCAGTAGGAGGTGTGCAGAAGGCAGCTGATCGATGTTTCTCTCTCATCGATGTTTCTAGCTCTCTATCCCTCTCCCTTCCTCTCTGTAAAAAATCAATAAAATATATTTTTTTTAAATCAGCTTACTCAGTAAGTATGACTGTCAGACCTATTCTATATATTCACTACTAAAAATAGGTTCCTACAGTTCCTTAAGTTGGAAGCTTTCTGTTATATGAAACAAATATCTTTGTTATTGCATGAACCTCAGTTCTTTCATTTAATCATTTAGCAAATAGTAGGTGCTTTTTACGTGCCAGCCAGTGTGCTGGGTTCTGAGGAAACAGTGCTAACCATGATAGCACCTCTGCCCTCATAGCTTGCCCCTCCGCCACCACTGGTCATCGCCACCCCTCCCCCCCAATTGCAGTCCCCTCCCTCTGCCTGCTGGCACACACCTTGGCTGGCCTGGCACTACCTGCTCACTGGCCCTGCCCCCCGCCAACCAGTCATTCCACCATTTGGTCAATTTGCATATTATGCTTTTATTATATAGGATTAGTGTATATTTCAGCTGATGATTTTGAGCCAGTGGAAAGAGTGGGATAGAAGATACCCAGGACAAAAGAAGGATTACTGATGCAGCAAGGTCCAGGTAAAAGGCCAGGGAGGATAGGATTCAGAGAACAGGTAAAAGTGTTGCTGTTAGATGGGATGTGAGACAAGAGGGTGAATGCAGGATCATTTGGGAGTTCCCATCTGATGCATTACATTTACTCTTTAAATTACAAAGTAAGGTAATCTCCAGAGAATGGGGGTATGAGAATGGGAATGGATCAAAGCTCAAGGAAATATGTCAGATAATCACTGTGGGGAGTTAGAAAATGACCTATCTCATGGCCAGATGGCTGAGCAGTATTAATGGCCCAGTTGAGTCTGGAGGTCATGGGTTTACAATGGCATTAATCTGCTCCTATCATTCCAGCTTTCATTCTCTTACCCCCCATTTAGCCTGGTCAATGACCTGTTAACAGACTGGCAATTCCTAGTCCCCTCTGTTTCCTCCCAGATTACTAGCTCCCTCTGCCCTCTTCCTTTTCCATAGTCTAGATCCCATGGTAGATCTGAACTGCCCTTCCATCAACACCTTCAAATCCCATGTAATCATGTTCTTCCACTGCACACACAGAGGAAAATCCCATTAATTGGATAATCTGCATTTGGATCACTGAGGGCTTCTTGAGTAAACCACACAATCAGACAGACTGGCACTGCCACAGTGTCAGGGACAACAATCTCATTCAGCTGGATCTTAGTACCTACCATCAGTTAGCTCTTCCACTGGCTTGAGACAGCTCTCTCTCCCTTTCACCTCAGTGGCTAATTCAGGTCCTCACTATTTTACCCACCCTTTTTCCCTTAAACTTCTCAAAACCTCCTCCCCACTTCACAGAAAAGTGAGGCCACGTACTAAACCCAATGGCACTTGACATTCTGTTCCACCACCTATAATTTATGTATACCAGGACAGACATTAAGAGGGCTCCTACCCTTGTCCAAGGCTATACTCTTTCACAAGTGCCAATGACACACACACAGCACCCTGCATACCTGCTTTCTCTCCTGTATCTCCAGCCTTTCCCAACTACTGGCATTTTCCTCTCAACCTGTATATATGTAGTAGCATTTTCTATCCCAAAAGTAAATAATAAAATGTTCCCTTGACTATGTCCCCATCTCTAGCTGGTATCCAATCTCCCCTTCTCTTATCAAAATGTTCAAGATATTATCTGTACTTGCTGCCTCTAGCTCCTTACCTCTCATTCACTTCTGGACTAACATGGCTTCTACTCTCATATTTCTGGCATAATTTATCTTGGTAAGTTCTTTAATTACTTTATAATAGTCAGGGCCACGGGGCATTTTTTGGTTTTTGTCACTAGGTATTTTTTGGTACATTTGATTGGCAATGTTGATGATTTCTTTTCTCTTGAAACACTATACTCCTTTGGCTTCCATGGCACTGTGCTCTCCTATTTTTCCTCATAACTCTGGCTATTCCCTCTCCACTTCCTTTGTGGGCTCTGTCCTCCTTGTAAATATCGAGGCTCCTGAGAGTTCAGGATATGGAAAATTCTGTGATTGGAGGTCACTGATTATATCTCAATTTTTAAAAAGTATACATGATAGTTATAGGAAACAAAAGAAGCACTTTAAGCCCTGGCCGGTAACTCAGTGGTTAGAACACCTGCCTGTGAACCAAAGGGTCTTCGGTTTGATTTTTTGGTCAAGAGCATGTATTTGAGTTGCAGGTTCAATCCCTGGCCCAGGTCAGGGTGCATGCCGGAAGCAAAAGATTAGCGTGTGTCTCTTACGTCAATGTTTCTCTCTCTCTCCCTTCCTCCTGCCCTCCTTTCCACTTTCTCTAAAAATCAATAGAAAAAACTATCCTCAGGTGAGGATTAATAAAAAGAATAACAATAATAAATGAAGTACTTATAGGTTTTTATAGTCCTTAAGAGACCTTTCCGGTTATACTCATGTTTTTAGTCATAATCATTTGATAATTATAACATAGCACTGGAGGCCTGTTGCATGAAGAGATTCATGCAATAGGCCTTCCCTTCCCCTGGCTGCCGGCACCGGTTTTCCTCCAGGACCCAGGCCTTCACTGTGGCTGGAGCCTTCAGTCTTTGTTCCACTGCTTCACGCCTACATATGTAAATTACCCGCCATCTGTTAGGTTAATTTGCATACTCTCCTGATTGGCTGGTGAGCGTAGCAGAGGGACAGTCAATTTACATATTTGTCTATTATTAGGTAAGATTATATATTTTAGTGGATCCTCTCTCTTTAATCCTAAAGTACATTTTCTATCATGGACAGCAGCAAAGGGAGTTAGGAGTATGGGGAACATAGTTTTTGAGACACTGTAAGCCCAAAAATGCACGTACAAGTAGTAAGATAGTCATGGTTATTGAAATAATTTCTGTTTTGGGAACTTGTTGTAGGCATTTCCTCTGGGGGCTATCAACCTGATATTACCGTCAAAATCTAAGCATGATAGTCACAGGTAAAAGTCCAAATGGGGCTTTACCTTTTGGCAAGTATTTCCTAAATGAGAGAGTATAGTTTCATCAGAGTAAAGATTAGATTGAGGTTTAATATTGAAACTTTGATTTTATAGAGAAACATTGACCTAATGGTCATTTAAAATCTTTTAAATATAAAGCCATATAGCATATCAGTAGTGCCTAGGACAGCATACCATATATCAGTAAACATCCTATATAATAAAAGCATAATATGCAAATAGACCAGACGGCGGAACGACCAGTTGGCAGGGGGCAGGGCCGGCGAGCTGGCGGTTCTAGGCTGGCCAAGGCACGTGCCAGCGGGAAGAGGGAGGGAACGGCAATGGGGGGGAATGGCAACCAGCAGCGGCGGAGGGGTGATGGGGGGGGCACCACCGTCCCCTGATCAGCCAGCCTGGTCACCTACCTCAGTAGGACATCCCCTGAGGACAGACTGTGAGAGTGCTCAGGCCGGGCTGAGGGACTCTCCCCCTCCAGTGCACAAATTTCCATGCACTGGGCCTATAGTCTATAATAATCCATAATAATAAAAGTGTAATATGCAAATCGACCGAACAATAGAACGACCTTCTGGACCACCATGCTATGACATGCACTGGCACCAGGCCAGCCAAGGTGGGTGTGATGTGATTGATCCGGGGGGCCCCGCCATTGCCCCACGATCGCCCTGCAGAGGGTGACCTAGGCCACCCTCTGCGGGACGATCGATGGGGGGGCTCTGCGATCGATTGCCCTGCAGAGGGAGGCCCAGGCCACTGGCCAGCAACGCTGTGGCAGCTGTGCGGGGCCAGCCAGCGATTGCCCTGCCAAGGGAGGCCCAAGCCATCCAAGTGATCACACCCCATGCCTATCGCCTGCAGAGAGAGGTGAACAGTGGCAGGGGAGTGGGGAGCAGCACCACACAGATGGCAAGCAGTGGCAGCAGCGGGGGCAAGGCCAGCTGACGGCAGCCGGGGGAAGGAAAGCCCAGATAGGCCCTGATCACCGGCCAGGCCTAGGGACCCTACCTGAGAGGTCCCGGTTTGGGCGAGGGTGCAGGCCGGGCTGAGGGACACCCCCCACCCCGTGCATGAATTTTGTGCACCGGGCCTCTAGTTATTTAATAATAATTTTCCATTTCACTTTTAATTATAAATTTCTGCTTTTATTAATGGAGTCCTTAAATTAATTTGAAGCCATTCATTTTGAAACATTTTGGTATATGTTTGCCTATACTTTGGTGTATGTGTTGACATATACTTTGTTTTAATATCTTTGGAATTTGAAACATATAAAAATATTTTAGTATTCCATAACTGCTATTTTTAGTCATTATGAATAATCAAAATGGAAAAAATAGATTTAATATGATCTGATTTCAAACACTGAAGTGCAAATAATTCAGAAGTAATATGTCATAATTGTATCCTTTGAAAATAAGTGAAGGATTTAATAAATATTAATGATATTTGAAATATTCATTTATCTATTAATTATATGAATGCACTATAGATGATATAAAATAATGCAGAAATCGGATTTAGGACACATGTGTGTGTTACGGATATCAAATTCTTTCCTAAAACCCTTACAAGCTAAATTTTTTCAAACACCAGTGAGTGGTTGAAAAAGACATTCAGTTTTGATGTTAACTATACTCTAATGATAGAAGAAATGAAAATGAGATCTAACAGCTGTGTCTGATTTTTATTTCTGCTTTTTAGATTTCCATTTTGACAGTACCAGCAGAGGAACCAGGAACTTCTGCTGTTCGGGTCATTGAATTATGTTCTTCAACAATGACATGCATGAAAGGCACATGTAAGCATAGTTATTTGTCTTTTGTGTTTGTTTAGAAAGTAAAAGAGGGCAGTTATTGTTAAAGTTGCCAGGATTGTGTTTATAGAGTGTTTTTTATTCACAGTCTTTGTTCATACAGTGTGTATTCATACAATAAGTCATTTCATACCTACCCCTTGCTTTTAAAATTTTCTGTGGCTAAATCTTCACAGGCACTATTGTTAAGTTTTTCAGTGAAAGAAGTTCTGTGACTTTCCAATTTTTTTTTGTAATTTTTCTTAAGCTTATTGGAAACATACTTTCAAAAAATTTATTTTCTGCCTAGCTGGTGTGGCTCAGTTGGTTGACATCGTCCCATGCACCAGAAGGTTGCCAGTCAGGGCACATGCCCAGGTTGCTGGCTTGATCCCCGTAGCAGGCATGCAGCAGGCAATCAATGGATGTTTCTCTCTCATCGATGTTTCTATCTTTCTTACACTCTTCCTCTCTCTTCAATCAATAAAAAACATTTAAAAATTATTTTCTTTGCTGCTAGTTTTCTTGTTTACTTTTCTTAGAATTCTTTTCTTTAATATTTTTATTGATTTCAGAGAGGGAGAGAGAGATAGAAACATCAATAATGAGAGAGATCAGCTGAAGGACTTGTATGCATGCATATAAGCATAACCAATGGACACAAGACACTGGGGGGGGGGGGTGAGGGCATGTGCAGGGGGATAGGGGAGGCCGGGGGAAGGTCAATGGAGAAAAAAAGGAGACATATGTACTACTATTTGTAATACTTTAAGTAATAAAATAAAATTTTAAAAAAATAATAATGAGAGAGAATCATTAATCGGCTGCCTCCTGCACTCCCCACACTAGGGATCAAGCCCTCAACCCCGGCATATTCCCTGACCTGGAATTGAACCATGGCCTCCTGGTTCATAGGTCGACACTCAACCACTGAGTCACACCAGTGGGACTTTCCTTATAATTCTTAATCCCATTATGGAACTTCTACCATGTATATAAATTCTCAATTTATTTCTGTTTAATGAGACTAAAGTTAGAGACTACTTTATCTGTTCTTTTTTTTATATGTATCAAAATTTATTTCTCCAGCACTGTCAGATATTATGCCTTCTGCAACATATTTCTTAAAGATGCTTCAATAAATAGAAATTAACAAGTATACCTCAGACATCCCTGTGCCTAGACCTAAACTGTGTACTTGTAAAGATTATGAAGAAGCAGAGGTTGACATGCCTGATTTGAAGTGTTCATAATCTTATTGCACACCTCGTGGAACAAGACAGTATTAACTGAGTGAAATGTACATTTCAGGATAAGTAAAGATGAATGTGGACTAGGCCTTGACCTTAGAGGACTCACAGTCTAATGGGACAGATAAGACAAACAAAAAAGTAGCTCTAAAAGGCAGAATATGAAAGTACCACAGGAGAGGTACCAACAAACAGTGGACTGTAGAGATTCATAGGAGGGAAACATAGCAATATCATTAGCTATTATTTAATTCTATAAATTTGTACTAAGTTTTACTCAAACTTATAAGAATTATGAGAAGCAGAAGACTAATCTGGTTTGGGGTAGTCAAGGAAAACTTGACTCTGTTTTTAAGTATAGAGTTACTATTTACTAAAAGATGGCAAAACTCTGGTAAAACATAAGTGGGAGTTTGATGCCAACAGGGAGAGTAAGGAAACTTGTCCAATATTACTGTAATATCAAATTTCCACTTGAAAAGTTGCTCAGAAAAGGGTTTTTTTTTCCTTTTACAGTGATTTGCAATATATGCAAATCTTTACCGTGACAGTTATTATTTTCCTCTATTATTTTAATCAGTTTTTCATATCCTTTTATCTGTGCTAGTGTCTTAGTTATAAAATAAAACTTCATCCTTGGTTTTCTAAATTACATTTATTTTATACTTGTGATTATTTTTGTAAATATATTTTTATAAATTATTTTCCCATGTAAAATACTTTTGTAGCCCCAGTCTAATAATAGATATTGATAATTTGGAAAATATTAACAAGAAATGCACAATTAATATAATCCCTCTACCTAGAGATATAAAACCAAATTATAATAAAACTAGAGGCCCAATGCACAAAATTCATTCAAGGGGCTCGGCCCTCGCAGCCGCCACAGCTGCCCTTGGCCCTCGCAGCCCCTGCTTTGTCCGGAAAGCCTTTCGGCTGTCCAGTTTATTTAGCATATTACGCTTTTATTATTACAGATAGTAAAACCAGGAATTTGACTTCGGTATAATGTGTGTATGCTGTTTTATCACATGTGTAAATTCTTGTGATCATGACAATAAGGATCCCTAGTGATATCCTTTTTTAGCCATAGCCATCTTCTTACCTACCCAGACCCACTACCTAACCCCAGGTAAATACTAATATGTTTACTATCAATAATTTTTTACTTTCAGAGTGTAATATGAAAAGAATTATACAGTACAGTAAAACCTGGATATAATGGACTAATTTGGACAAGGGGTTGGCCATTTAAGCCAAAAGTCCATTATATAATTAAGTAGATTTTCTGAATGCATATGTTAAAAATTTAACAAATTAGTTTACCTGTTTTTACTTGTATAAACACATTTGGGTAATTAAAATGAAGTATGTATGAAAAGTTTAATTTCATAGAAAAGTTATCTATATGTATTACTGTGATTTTAAATTTATACTGAATAGGTAATAGTAAATGCATGCATTCACCAGTTACCACAAGTTAATAAATGCACACAGCTGGGATGTTGCTTAGCACACCTGGAACATCAGCTGGCACATGTTAAAACTACTGCAGAAAGTCACGCCAAACAACAGAACCAGTTACCACCAGATGCGGTATAATCATATGCTAATCATTCGCCGAACACTGTTTATGAGCGATGACTCTTGGCTTTAAATATGTACTAGATGTACCAGTTAATAATGGGGATTTTGTAATCAAAGAAAACACGATAATTTCAAGAGAAACATCAAAAATGCTTCATTCAAAGTAATGTCCATCGCTAGCTACACATTTCCTCCATCTTTAGGTAATTTGTGGATACTGTCCCAATAGAACTTTTCTTGTTTTGAGGCAAACCATTCAGAGACCCAATTTTCCACTTCTTTGTACGTTTTGAAGTGCTGCTCAGAAAGTGCGTGTGCCATCGATCAGAACAAGTGGTAATCTGAAGGAGCAAGGTCTGGTGAATACCGGGTGGGTTAATACTTCCCAGGCAAGATCTTTGAATATGTCTTTAACTGTTTTGAAGTGTGTGATGGTGCATCATCATGAAGCAAAATTACTTTGCTGTGTCTTCCGGCCCATTCTGGTCATTTCACGATCAAAGCGTGGTTCAAATTGATTATTTGTTGTCGGTAGCGATCAGTATTAATGGTTTCACCTGGATTTAGAAGCTCATAATATACCACACCTTCCTGATCCCACCAAACGCAGAGCATTGTCTTCTTTCCGAAGCAGTTTGGCCTTGCAGTCGATGTTGATGGTTGACCTGGATCAAGCCATGATTTTGTGCATTTGGGATTCTCAAAATAAATCCACTTCATCATTAGTCACAATTCGATGCAAAAAAGACGTTCTTTCGTGTTGTTGAAGCAACATTTTACTGATGACTTTTCAGTTTTCCGTTTGTCTTTTGTTAGGTTGATGTGGCACCCATTTTCCTTCCTTTAAAATCTTTCCCATTGCTTGTAAATGATCGGAAATTGCTGAGCAACGTTTAATCTTTCTGCAAGTTATTTTTGAGTTTGACATGCATCTTCATCCAATAATGCTTGTAATTCTTGGTCTTCAATTTTTTTCGGTTGACCTGGACTTTCTTTGTCTTTCACATTGAAATCATCACTTTTAAAGTATTTAAACCAGCCTTCACAAGTATCTGGAGATGGAGCATGTTCACCATAAGCTTCCTGAAGTATATGATAACTTTCAGCAGCACTTTTCTTCAAAATAAAGTAATGAATTAAAATTTTCTGCAAATGCTCTTTTTTTGCACGAAATTCGACCTTTTTAAACGTAAAAATATCTGTGATGTTAACACTGTCAGCAAATTTGATATATGAAGTTTTGAAACTTGATGTCAATACAACAAAATAGCATATATATCAAATCACATATATATCAACATATGTGTAACTCCATCTATTGAAAAAAAATCCGCATTAACTGGTATACCTAGTAGACTATAGTTGCAGAAGTGTAGTATTTACTTATTTTTAATTAAGTTTTTATTGTTGAAATTATTATATATGCACCCTTCCTCCCCCTTGACCCTTTCTAGCCTGCCCATCCCTTGCCCCAGGCCTTCACCACCCTATTTCGCTTAGCATAATACTCTCTAGTTCCATCTATGCTGTTACAAATGGTAAAAGTTCCTTCTTTTTTATAGCGGCATAGTATTCCATTCGGTAGATATACCACAGTTTTCTAATCCACTCATCTGCTGATGGGCACTTACCATAGGCTGTTTCCAAATCTTAGCTACTGTAAATTGTGCTGCTATGAACATAAGGGTGCATATATCCTTTCTGATTGGTGTTTCTGGTTTCTTGGGATATATTCCTAGAAGTGGGATCACTGGGACAAATGAAAGTTCCATTTTCAGTTTTTTGAGGAAACTCCATACTGTTCTCCACAGTGGCTATACCAGTCTGCATTCCCACCAGCAGTGCAGGAAGGTTCCTTTTTCTCCACATCCTCGCCAGCACTTGTCATTTGTTGATTTCTTGATGATAGCCATTCTGACAGATGTGAGGTGGTACCTCATTGTTGTTTTGATTTGCATCTCTCAGATGATTATTGACTTTGAGCATGTTTTCATATGTCTCCTGGTCTTCTGTATGTCCTCTTTCAAAAATTATCTATTTAGGTCCTTTGCCCATTTTTTTGATTGGGTTGTTTATCTTCCTTTTGTTAAATTGTATGAGTTCCCTATAAATTTTGGAGATTAAACCCTTATTGGAGATAACATTGGCAAATATGCTCTGCCATGCAGTGGGCTTTCTTGTTGTTTTGTTGATGGTTTCTTAGGATTTGCAGCTTTTTATTTTAATGTAGTCCCATTTGTTTATTTTCTCCTCAGATTCCATTGCCCTAGGACAGGGGTGGGCAAACTTTTTGACTCGAGGGCCACAATGGGTTCTTAAACTGGACCGGAGGGCCGGAACAAAAGCATGGATGGGGTGTTTGTGTGAACTAATATAAATTCAAAGTAAACATCATTACATAAAAGGGTACGGTCTTTTTTTTCAATAGTTTTATTCATTTTAAACGGGCCGGATCCGTCCCGCGGGCCATAGTTTGCCCACGGCTGCCCTAGGAGTTGTGTTGGTAAAGATATTGCTATGACATATGTCTGCCATTTTGCTGCCTAAGGCTTCTTCTAAGATTTTTATGGCCCTAACCGGTTTGGCTCAGTGGATAGAGCATCAGCCTGCGAACTGAAGGGTCCCAGGTTCGATTCCACTCAAGGGCATGTACCTTGGTTGCGGGCACATCCCCAGTAGGGAGTGCGCAGGAGGCAGCTGATCGATGTTTCTAACTCTCTATCCCTCTCCCTTCCTCTCTAAAAAATCAATAAAATATATTTTTAAAAAAAGATTTTTATGGTTTCTCATCTTACGTTTAAGTCCTTTATCCATTTTGAGTTTATTTTTGTGTATGGTGTAAGTTGCTGGTCTATTTTCATTTTTTTTGCATGTATCTAACCAACTTACCCAACACCATTTATTGAAGAAACTGTGTTGACTCCATTTTATGCTCTTGTCTCCTTTGTCAAATATTAACTGAGCATAATGGCTTGGGTCGATTTCTCGGTTCTCTGTTTTGTTCCACTGGTCTATGTGTCTGTTCTTGTGCCAGTACCAGGCAATTTTAATTACAGTGGCTTTGTAGTATAGCTTAATATCTGGGATTGTGATCCTTCCAACTTTGTTCTTCTTTCTCAAGATTGCTGCGGCTATTGAGGGTCTTTTTTTATTCCAGATGAATTTTTGAAGAATTTGCTCTAGGTCTTTGAAGTATGCCATTGGTGTTTTAATGAGGAGTGCATTGAATCTATAGATTGCTTTGGGTAGTATGGACATTTTAATGATGTTGATTCTACCGATCCATGAACACGGTATATTCTTCCGTTTGTTTATGTATTCCTCTGTCTCTTTTTTCAGCGTCCTGTAATTTTCCGAGTACAGGTCCTTCTCCTCCTTGGTTAACTTTATGCCTAGGTATCTTAATTTTTTTGTTGCAATGGTAAGTGGGATTTTTTTTTTTAGTGTCTCTTTCTGTGAGTTCATTATTGGTATACAAAAATGCCATGGATATCTAGGTGTTAATTTTGTATCCTGCTACATGCCAAATTCATTTATTAATTATAGTAGGTTTTTTTATGTAGTTTAGGGTTTTCTATGTGCAATATCATGTCATCTGCAAATAGTGACAATTTTATTTTTTCTTTTCCAATTTGGATGCCTTTTATTTCTTCTTCTTGTCTGATCACTATGGCTAGCACTTCCAGCACTATGTTGAACAAGGGTGGTGAAAGTGAGCATCCCTGCCTCTTTCCTGTTCTTAGAGGAAATGAGTTTTAGTTTTTGCCTATTGCGTTGATGTTGGCTGTAGGTTTGTCATATAAGGCTTTTATTATGTTGAAGTATTTATGATCCCTCAATTCCCACTTTGCTGAGAGTTTTTAATCAGTAAAAGGTGTTGGATTTTGTCAAATGCCCTTTCTGCATCAATTGATATGATTATGTGATTTTTGTCTCTCAATTTGTTTATGTGATGTATCACATTTATTGATTTGTGGATATTGTACCAGCCTTGCATTCCTCGAATAAATCCCACTTGGTCATGGGTGTATGATCTTTCTAATGTAATGCTGCATCCGATTTACTAGAATTTTGCTGACGATTTAACATCTATGTCCATCAGGGATATTGGCCTGTAACTCTCTTTCTTTGTGGTGTCTTTATCTGGTTTTAGAATTAGGGTAATGCTGACTTCATAGAAAGAGCTTGTAAGTGTGTCTTCCTCTTGAATTTTTTGGAATGGTCTGAGAAGGATAAGTTTTAGTTCTTCTTTAAATGTTTGGTAAAACTCCCCTGTGAAGCCATCTGGCCCCGGGCTTTTGTATGCTGGAAGTTTTTTGATTACTTACTCAATTTCTTCCTTAGTTGTTGGCCTCTTTAGATTTTTTTATTCTTCTTGATTGAGTTTTGGAAGGTCGTATTTTTCTAGGAATATGTCCATTTCCTCTAGGTTGCTTAGTTTATTGGAATGGAGTTGTTCATAGTATTTTTTTACAATCCTTTGTATTTCTGTGGGGTCTGTTGTTATTTCGCCTCTTTCATTTCTGTTTTTGTTTATTTGGGTCCTCTCTCTTTGCTTCTTGGTGAGCCTGGCTACAGGTTCGTCAATCTTGTTCATCCTTTCAAGGAACCAGCTCTTGTTTTCATTGATTTTTTATGTTTGTTTGTTGCTGTGTGTGTGTGTGTGTGTGTGTGTGTGTGTGTGTGTGTGTGTGTGTTGTTTTTTGGTTTTTGGGTTTTTTTGTTTTTTTTGGTCTCTATGTAATTTATTTCTGCTCTGATCTTTATTATCTCCTTCCTTCTTCTCACTCTGGGCTTTTCTAATTGCTCTATTTCTAATTCTTTAAGTTCTAGAGTTAGATAATTTGGTACCATTTTCTTTCTTTTTTTTTTTTTTTTTTTTTTTTTTTTTTTTTTTTTTAAGATAGGCCTCCAGAGCTATGAACTTCCCTCTCAGAACTGCTTTCACTGTGTCCTATAGGTTTTGGATTGTTGTGTTTTCATTGTCATTTGTTTCCAGGATGTTTTGAATTTCTTCTTTGATTTCTTTGGTAACCCAATCATTGTTTAATAGTATGCTATTAAGCCTCCAAGTGTTTGAATTTTTTTTATTGTTTTTATTGTAATTGGTTTCTAATATTATGTTATTGTGGTCTGAAAAGATGCTTGGTATGATTTCAATCTTTTTGAATTTGGAGAGACTTTGCCTGTTCCCCAATATATGATCTATCTTTGAAAATGTCCCATGTGCACTTGAGAAGAATGTATGTTCTGTAGCTTTGGGATGAAATGTTCTGAAGATGTCAATTAGGTCCATGTGATCTACTGAGTCATTTAGGATTGCTGTTTCTTTGCTGATTTTTTACCTAGAGGATTTATCCAGTAATTTCAGTTGGGTATTAAAGTCCCCTACTATGATTGTATTGCTGTTGATCTCTCCCTTGATTTCTTCCAGAAGTTTTTTTATGTATTCGGGAGCTCCTGCATTGGGTGCACATATGTTTATCAGGGATATATCCTCTTGTTGTATCGATCCCTTTAGTATTATGAAGTGTCCTTCCTTATCTCTTTTTGTGACCTTCACTTTGAGGTCTATTTTGTCAGATATAAGTTTTGCTACCCCAGCTTTTTTTTTCATTTCCATATGCCTGAAAGATATTTTTCAATCCCTTCACTTTCAGTCTGTGTGAGTCTCTTTTTCTGAGGTGGCTCTCTTATAGACAGCATATATATGGGCCATATTTTCTTATCCTTTCAGCCACTCAATGTCTTCTGATTGGACCATTTAGTCCATTCATGTTTAAAGTTATTATTGACTAGAGTCCCGGTGCACAAAAATTTGTGCACTTGGGGGGGGGGGGTCCCTCAGCCCGGCCTCTGCCCTCTCGCAGTCTGGGACCCCTCAGGGGATGACCACCTGCTGGCATAGGCCCGCTCCCTGGGGGGATTGGGCCTAAGATGTCAATCAGACATCCCTCTGGCAGCCCGGCAGCTCTCGGGGGATGTCCACTTGCCAGCGGGGAGCAGGCCTAAACTGCAGTCGAACATCCTTAGCATTGCTGAGGAGGCAGGAGAGGCTCCCACCAGCACCGCTGTACTGGCAGCCATCAGCCTGGCTTGTGGCTGAGCAGAGCTCCTCCCATGTGAGAGTGCCCTGACCACCAGAGGGCAGCTCCTGCATTGAGCGTCTGTCCCCTGGTGGTCAGTGTGTGTCATACTGACCAGTCATTCCCAGTCCTTCTGCTGTTAGGGTCAGTTTGCAGATTACCCTTTTACTATATAGGATAGAGGCCTGGTACATGGGTGGGGGCCGGCTGGTTTGCCCTGAAGGGTGTCCCGGATCAGGGTGGGAGTCCCGCTTGGGTGCCTGGCCAGCCTGGATGAGGGGATGATGTCTGTTTGCAGCTGGTCACACCCCCTTCAGGGTGGGGGGCCCCATTGGGGTGCCTGGCCAGTCTGGGTGAGGGGCTGAGGGCCGTTTTCAGACTAGCGGGTGACTGAAGCTCCCAACCTCCTTTTTTTCTTTTTTTTTTCATTCTGGGATTTATTTACCTTCTATGGCTGTCACTGGAACTGAGAGCCAGCTTTAGCTCTGAGGCTCAGCTCCAGCTCTGAGACCTCGGCTGCTGAAAGCAGGTATCTGGGTTTGTTTGGTTTCTATAATTGAAACTCTGTTGCAACTCCAGCTCTGAGGCCCAGCTGGCCGAAAACAGGTTTCTGGGGTTTGTTTAGCTTCTATAATTGCAACATTGTTTCTTAGAGTGCAGCTCAGAGGCCGGCAGCGGCAGGCGGGGAACCTTGGCTTCCTTCATCACTGGAGCAGGCAAGCCTCCTGTTCGCTTCAGCTGCCTGGCTGCCGGCTACCATCTTGGTTGGCAGTTAATTTGCATATCACCCTGATTAGCCAATGGGAAGTGTGTCGGGGGTATGGTTAATTACTATGTTTGTCTATTATTAGCTAGGATAGGTATTTGTTGATAGCTATTTTTATTTTTTGTGCCTGTGTTCCTTCTTTCTCCTTTTGTTTTTCTTCTTTTTACAACAGTCCCTTTAGCATTTCTTGCATTGCTGGCTTGGTATTGATAAATTCCCTTTGCTTTTTGTTGTCTGTGAAGCTCCTGATTTCCCCTTCAATTTTGAATGCTAACCTTGCTGTGTAGAGCAACAGTTGCCAACCGGTGGTCCATGGACCACTGGTGGTCCATGATGTCCAGAAGGTTGGCAACTGCTGGGATAGAGTATTCTTGAATTCAGTCCCTTCCTTTGCATTACTTTGTATACTTCATTCTATTCCCTTCTGGCCTGAAGTGTTTCTGTTGAGAAATCGTTTGATAATCTAATGGGAGATCTTTTGTAAGTAACTCTCTGTCTCTCTCTCACAGCCCTTAAGATTCTCCCTTTGTTGTTAATGTTTGCCATTATAATTACGTGTCTTGGGGTGGGTCTTTTGGGGTTCAACTTACGTGGAACTTTCTGCCAACTCAATTTATTGAAGAGACTGTCTTGACTCCAGTGTATGTTCTTGCCTCGTTTGTCTAATATTAATTGATTGTGATGGCTTGTGTCAATTTCTGGTATCTCTGTTCTGTTTCATTGATCTATATTCCTGTTTTGGGGCCAGTGCCAGGCTTTTTTATTACAGTGGCTTTGTAATACAACTTGATATTTGGTATTGTGATCCCTCCAACTTTGTTCTTCTTTCTCAAGTTTGCTGTATTCGGTGGCCTTTTTGGTTCCATATAAATATTTGGAGTATTTTTTCTAGATCTGTGAAATATGCCATTGGTATTTTAATAGGGATTACATTGAATCTGTAGATTGCTTTGGGTAGTTTGAACATTTTTGTGATGTTAATTCTACCAATTCATGAACACTTTGTATTCCTCCTTGTTTATATATCTCTCTATCTTTTTTTGAATGTCTGGTAATTTTCAAGTCCAGATTTTTTACCTCATTGGTTAAATTTATTCCTAAGTATCTTAATTTTTTTGTTGTAGTACTAAATAGCGTTGTTTGTTTAGTTTCTCATTCTGAGACTACATTATTGGTATATAAAAATGCTATAGATTTCTGAGTGTTAGTTTTGTATCCTGCTACATTGTCAAATTCATTTATTAAATCTAGTAGTTTTTGGTAGAGTCTTTAGGGTCTTTTTATGTACGATATCATATCATCTTCAAATAATGAGAGTTTTACTTCCTCCTTTTCTATTTTGATGCCTTTGATTTCTTCTTGTCTTCCAGTATAACGTTGAATAAGAGTGGTGAAAGCAGACATCCCTGTCTTGTTCCTGTTCTTAGGGGAAATGGTTTTAGTGTTTGCACATTGAATATGATGTTGGCTGTAGGTTTGTCATATAGGGACTTTATTATCTTGAGCTATAATCCCGCTATTCCCACTTTGCTGAGAAGTTTTATCAAAAAAGAGTGCTGGATTTTGTCAAATGCTTTTTTGGGGTCTACTGATATGAGCATGTGATTTTTGTCTTCCAGTTTGTTTATGTGATGTATGACGTTTATAGATTTGTGGATATTGGACCAGCCTTGCATCCTCAGAATAAACCCCAGTTGGTCATGGTATATGATCTTGTTGATATATTGTTGGATCCGATTTTCTAATATTTTGTTGAGGGTTTAACATCTATGTTCATCAAGGATATTGGCCTGTAGTTGTCTTTCTTTGTAGTGTCTTTGTCTGGTTTTGGAATTAGAATAATGCTGGCATCATAAAAAGACCTTGGAAGTATTCCTTCCTCTTGGATTGTTTAGAATAGTTTGAGGAGGAAAGGTGTTAGTTTGGTAAAACTAGGTGATAGTTTGGTAAAACTCCCCTGTGAAGCCGTCCGGGCCAGGGCTTTTATTTGTTGGGAGTTTTCAGAATACTGCTCCTGTTTCATCATTTGTTATTGGCCTATTCAGGTTTTATGATTCTTCCTGATTCAGTTTTGGAAGATTGTATTATTTTAGGAATTTGTCCATTTCATCCACATTGGCCAGTTTGTTGGCATATAGTTGTTCATAGTATTTTCTTACAATCCTTTTTATTTCTGTGGTGTCAGTGGTTACCTCTCTGCTTTTGTTTTTGATTTTATTTACTTGGGTTCTCTCTCTTTGTTTCTTGATCAGTGTGGCTAATGGTTCATCAATCTTGTTTATCTTTTCAAAGAACCAGGCTTGGTTTCATTGTTTGTTTGTTTTTAGCCTCTGTGTCATTATTTCTGCTGTAATCTTTATTATTTTTTATATACTCTGGCCTTTTCTTGTTCTTTTTCTAATTCTATAAGTTGTAGGGTTAAACAGTTTATTACACTTTTTTTTTTATGTTCTAACATGTGGTCAGTCTTTGAGAATGACCTGTCTGCATTTAAGAATGTATATTCTGCTACTTTGGGGTGAAATGTTTTATAAAATGTCACTAAAATCCATCTGATCCAGTGTGTCATTTAGAGTCACTGTTTCCTTGTTGATTTTGTAAAATATTTTTTTATTGATTTCAGAGAATAAAGGAGAGGGAGAGAGAGATAAAAACATCAATGATGAGAGAGAATTGTTGTTTGGCTGCTCCCTGTGTGCCCCCCAGTGGGGATCGATCTCTCAGCCCAGGCATGTGCCCTGACTAGGAATCGAACCATGACCTCCTGGTTCATAGGTTAATGGCCAACCACTGAGCCATGCCGGCCAGGCTCCTTATTGATATTCTATGTGAAAGATCTATCCAGTGAAATCAGTGGAGTGTTAAAATCCATACTATGACTATATTGCCATTGATCTCTCCCTTAAAGTCCTCCAGAAGTTTTTTTTTTTTTTTGGTTTGTTTTTGTTTTGTTTGTTTTGTTTTGTTTTTGTTGGTTTTTTTTAATGTACCTAGATATGCTTATATTGGGTGCATATATGTTTACCAGGGTTATAACCTCTTGTTGGATTGATCCCCTTAGTATTATATAGTGACCTTTATTGTCGCTTGTGATGGCCTTCATTTTGAAGTCTATTTTGTCAGTATGAGTATTGGTATGTCAGCTTTTTGATTGTTTCTATTTGCATGGAAAACTTTTCCATTCCTTCACTTTCATCCTCTGTGTGTTTTGTTCTGAGGTAGGTCTCTTGTGGAGAGCATATATTTGGGTCATGTTTTCATATCCATTTGGCTACCCAATGTCTTTTGATTGAAGCATTTAATCTATTTACATTTAAGGTTATTATTGATAGTTACTTGTTTATTTCCATTTTAATTCTTTATGCCTATGTTACTCTCTCTCTAATTCTTATTACAGCATTTCCTTTAGCATTTCTTACAGTGCTGGTTTGGTGGTAATAAACTTCTTTAACTATTTTTGTCTGGCAAACTCTTTATTTCACCATCTATTTTGAATGATGGCTTTCTTGGATATAATAATCTTAGTTTCACTTCCTTGCTTTTCATTACCTTGAATACTTCATGCCATTCCCTTCTGGCCTATAGAGTTTCAGATGAGAAATCAGCTGATAGACTTATGGGAGCCCCTTTGTAGGTAACAGATTGGTTTTCTCTTGCTGCCTTTAAGATTCTCTGTCTTTAGTTTTTGGCATTTTAATTATGATGTGTCTGGGCATGGGCCTGTTTGGGTTCTTCTTGCTTGGGACTCTCTGTGCCTCCTGAACTTGTGTGACATTTTTCCACCAGGTCAGGGAAGCTTTCTGGCATTATTTTTTCAAACATGTTTCTATCCCTTGCTCACTTTTTTCCCCTTCTACCACCCCTATTATGAGAATATTATTACATTTCTTATTGCCCTACAGCTCCCTTAGGCTTTCCTCCTGTGTTTTTTTGTTTTGTTTTGTTTTTGTTGTTTTGTTTTTTTGTGGGGGTTTTTTTGGTTCTCTGATTGGGTGATTTCTTCTACCCTGTCTACTAATTCACTGATCCAATCCTTGGCTTTCCCTAATTTTCTGTGTATTCCTTCCACTGTGTTCTTTATTGGTGCTATGTCAATCTTCAGAGTTACTACTAGAGGCCTGGTGCACAAAAATTAATGCAAGGGGGGGTGGGGGCAGGAATTCCCTCAGCCCAGCCTACCCCCTCTCACAGTCTGGGAGCCCTCAGTGGGTGGCCTACTGATGGCTTAGGCTCACTCCCCTGGCCTCACTCTGCAGGAGGCGACCAGACCAATCAGGGAAAGGCGCTGCCCCCATCAACCCACTGCTGCTGCCAAAGCCGGCCACCGCAGCTGCAGACCCTCAGCCCTAGCTTCTTAGTGCTGGCCCCACCCTCTGCCCACCTGTGTGGGGGGGGGCGATCTAGGCCATGACAGCTGGGGGAGGGCCTGTGGGAGGTTGAGGCACCGCGGTCGCACCCTGTCCAGCCTCTTCGGAGGCTCCAGGACCGCAGCGCTGTTGCCTTGCCCAGCGCCACCTCTGGGTGGGACCATCCCAGGCCCACCTGTGCCACTGCCTCTCCCAGCATCGCCTCTGTGATAGGAGGGGCCGCACAGCATGGGTGAGACCAGCCCGGGCCCACCGGCACTGCCACCACTCCCAGTGCTGCCTCTGTTGAAGGAGGGGTCTCCACCTCTCCCAGTGCCGCCTCTGCGGAAGGTGGGGCCACAGCATGGGTGGGACCTGACCAGGCCCGCAGCGCCGCTACCTCTCCTGCACCAGCAGCCGTTGGCCCTTGCAGCCACTGTGGCTTTGTCCAAAAGGACATCTGGAAGACATCTGGTCTAATTAGCATATTATCCTTTTATTAGTATAGATATCTTTTCTCATGCCGTTGAACATATTTGCCATCATTATGCTGGATTCGATGTCTGATAAATTTCTCATCTCCATTTCATTTAGCTCATCTTCTGGAGAATTCTCTTGTTCTTTCATTTGGGACTTGTTTTGTTGTTGTTTGTTTGTTTATCTCCCCATTTTGGCTCCCTGTTTGGGTTTGTATCTGTGTATTAGGTTGATCTGCTAGTGATAGCCAGAACGGTAAGCCAAGTTTTTTTCCTCCAGGGTCATATCTCATAACACCAAAAAATGAGCCTCGCAGACCAGAAGACTTAAGCAAAAGTGTGGAAAATTTATTACAAGCAGATTCAGACTCCCCTCAGGGGTAGAGAGGACCCCATAATGGATTTCCCCTTAAAGCCTTGTAGTCCAGGGATATATATTTGCTATAAAACTGCTTCTATATCTATCCATGTTGTCACCTGATTGATTCCCTCAATTGTTCTTGCTCAGCAGCAGACCTGAACTTTCCCTGTTTCTATATGTTCTTTCTCTGTTCCTGTGCTGAACTTTCTCTGTTTCTATGTGTCAGCACACCTTATTGTTCCAGCCCTCCCTTGTTTCCCCATGCCTCCCGCTTTGAGCCCAGAAACATTTTATTATTTCTGCATGGTTGGTTCCTGTGATTAGGCTCCTCAAACTACTGTGTCTGCCTCTGTCTATGTCCCACCTGTCTTTGTTTCCCACTGGACCCCTCCCCTGCCTGCATTTCAAGCTAACGTCTCTCTCACTAGAAGTCCCAATCTCTAGTGTAGGACAATGTCCGATGCTATTTGTGACTGGGTCTGAGTACCCTTTTTGGAGGTATCAGCAATCCACAGCTTGTGGCTCCCTCTGTTGAGGTCGGGTGCCTTTGGAAAGGACCAAGATGTGTATCAGGGCCTCCTTTTCCTAGTCCAGGGCCTGGGATTAGATCAAAGACTCAAAGCCTCCGGGGACCCACCTCTGCCTGCAGTTCCATTGACACTGAGACTTGTTTAGCTTCTGGCTATCAACCACAGGGTTGGGCTGTAGGTCTTC
Organism: Myotis myotis; assembly: GCF_014108235.1. NCBI lineage: Eukaryota > Metazoa > Chordata > Mammalia > Chiroptera > Vespertilionidae > Myotis > Myotis myotis. The sequence continues at coordinate 102,420,613 of NW_023416346.1, read as the reverse complement.
CTACTGTGGGGCAACTGCCTTCCCCCCAGGCTAAAACCACCTTGATAGCAAAAGTCCTCAGGATAAAGGTTTCCTCTACACCGGCCCATTTGAAATGAATAAAACTATTGAAATAAAAGACCATACCCTTTTATGTAAGATGTTTACTTTGAATTTATATTAGTTCACACAAACACTCCATCCATGCTTTTGTTCCGGTCCTCCGGTCCAGTTTAAGAACCCATTGTGGCCCTCGAGTCAAAAAGTTTGCCCACCCCTGCCCTAGTCCTTGCTTCTGCTTACACAGCTCCAGTCCACTCGGCCCTCCCTCTGTCAGAGCCCAACGTGTGTCTGCACACAAAATTTCATGCTTGGCCTTTAAGTAGGTGCCAGCATTTCCAGCCATTTCTCACTGGCAAACAGCAACCCTACTGCTTTTCACAGCCAGATGTTATGTGGGCACCTTTCTCAGTTCTGGTGCTCTGGGCTGGGGAGCCCATATTGGTGGTTAGACCCCAGAGTTCTCAGTGGGAACCCCCCACAGCTTAGATATTCCTCTGGATCTTCAGCTGGTACCTATGCGAGCCCAGTCAGCTCTTTCATGCGTCCACACTTCCTACTAGTCACTGTGGTCTCCACTTTCCATCTTTGGTTATCTGTGTTCTCTCCAGTTAGTCTGTACTTTATTTTTCAGGGTGTTTTTACCTTATTTTATTTGTATTTCCAGTTTTGTCCTGAGAGAGTGTCAGTATGGCTTCAATTTATGCCACTGGCATTTTAGAATCTCTGTAATATTTATGCCAGTGAAATTATTACATTGTTTTTTCCAACATATCACCTATTCACTAAAATTTGTTAAAAATATCAGTAAATTAATAACAAATAATTATCCTTGTTCTAGATAAAAAGAGAAGTTCATGTTTATTTCTTAGTCCTTTATGCTTTCTTCCTATGATAACATGCACTATTTAAAAAGTCCTAGATAATAGTTATAATAGAGCTAATTTTTTATATATAACAAGATTTAAGAAATACACTGAGCTAGAAACTGACATTTTTTCATTCGCTTGCTTTTATTACTTAATTGAAGTTTGGCTTCTTTTTTCCTCCTCTTCCTTTTCTTATGCTTTGTGCCTGTTCATAGACTATAAGGAGTAATTTGTAATTCGGACATTAAATATCCTTAATGGTGTATTTTCCTGCTGCTGCCCTAATTGAGAGTCATTGAGGTCACAACCAGTCATATTTGTTCTACTCTTGGTGATTAACTTGCCTCTCTTCTGAAACAGAACTAGTCAGATAATATCACAGAAAGCTTTAAATAATTTTTCCTGTTCTTTCGATTTTTTTGTTTCAAGTTAGAAAAATTTTTTAAAAAGAGGATATGCCATGCGTTTATGTATCCCAACCTGTTCTCTGCTCATTGAGGTTAAACAAGAAAGTTTTGAAAGCCGGTTAGAAATACCCCAGCATGTAAACACTGATCAATGATGTTTCATTTATTTAGCACTCCATAATGTCCTGTAGACTCTCCAAATCTAGTCTTTAGGTAGCTGAAATGTATTCTTTCACGGTTGAAATTTTTATTTTTTAAATAGTTATCTTTCTAGCTTGTCTCATTTCTTTGACATTCTATACTGAATATATGAAACATTTTAACCTTTTTCTTATAACTTAGGAATAGCATAAACATTATTTATTATATACCATTGTAATCCAGTAATGCCCTTGAGGCCTATTGAGGTGTTTAGGCCTATTTGTTCTTTTGCTAAATGACCCTATACTGTCATGCTTTTATCATTTCTTGCATCTACATTTTATATGTCTTCCTCCAGCTGTTTTCATGCAGCTGTCAAGATGTTTTTTCTGGCAGCACTTTTCACGGAACTCCCTTCCCCCTTGTTTGCTGCTTATTATCTGCACAAGGCCAGAAAACAAGACAGCCAAAATTGTTGAAATTGCGTGTAATATAATCAAGTTCTGAGCTTATGGTTGTTATTCTGTGGGCATGATACCACCTACTTTTAAGTGCTGAAAAGCCTTTTTAGGGAGAGTGGGGGTTATACTTCCTGGTTTTTGGTTGTTTGTAAAAGACCTCTGAGTAAGTAAGACGTTACTGTAATAGTAATATAAACACAGGTCAATATTAGTTAAGTTGGTATTTTGATACAGTGATAGCAAATCATTGTTACCCATTAGGGTTGCTTCTCTAAGCAAACCTAAGTTAGTCTAGTTATTTTTTTAAAAATAGTAATGATGCGTGGCCCGTGTGGTTCAGTGATTGAACGTCAGCCTTTGAACCAGGAGGTCACGATTTGATTCCCAATCGGGGCACATGCTGAGGTTGCGGGCTCAATCCCCAGTAGTGGGCACACAGGAGGCAGCTGATCGATGTTTCTCTCTCATCATTGATGTTTCTGCCTCTCTCTCTCCCTCTCCCTTCCCCTCTATAAATCAATTTTTAAGTTTCCCTCTCCTAAGCTTATGTGATTTAAGTTATTGAGATTTTTAAATATTTTAAATTTATTTCTTGTGTTTTCCAAAGCTGAACAAGTCGTATTTTTCCCACACATAGTTCATCTTTCAGAACATACCTGACATCTGTATTTTGTACTATTCTTTTCTTAATCCTAAATGAATCTAATATATTTATTTTCTTTTAAAATCATTTGTAAATGAGCAAAATGTTATCTCTGCAACCCTTCTGTTTCATATTTAGGTTCAGACACTTTACAGTACTTAAATCATATTCTAGGCAGTTTGAAATCTGTTTGCTTTTTTCAAAATAATAATCCATCATAACAGCTGGTTTATTCTGGGATTTGGTGTTACAGGATGTTATTTGTTTGTGATATGATTATATATTTGTGAATATATATAGTCATATGTATAAAATAATAAATAATCAAGAATACTATGTAGGTACTGATTTATATAATCTTTTCTGCTTTTATGACCCTATAAAGAAAATGTTAAATGCCTTTCATAGAAATGAGTTTACATAATGATTTGAAGCAATCATTGGTTTCTGTTTTGTTTTTGAAAATGTGTCTATATAAATTATTTTTATTAGTGGTGTCCCAATGCACAGATTTGATTTTACAAGTAAAGTTATTTTTTCTTCCTGATTTCAAGTTGACATTCAAAGGTGTTTTTCATTAAATTCTATTGAGAAAGTACAAGCTGACTCTAGAGTTATTCTGGAATTTTTCATGGGTGGATTCAAAAACCAAATTGTGTATTCATATGTCATCAAACTCAGTTCCTTACTTGGTGTCATAAAGGAAATGTGTTTCTGAACTTTTCTATCTTATTAACATAGTCATATATTCTTACTAAACTATATTACATGAGTTACATTTGGCCTTTAAGCCTATATGAAAGACAAGCTATGAGCCACATTGATCCCTACTTGCACAAATTATGTATTCCTAGTTAGGTTACACTAAGAAATGCATTTGCTGACTAGCCCACACATAGTTTCTTTAAGTGCATTTGGAACAATTTATGCCTACTTACACAGAGTAAAATGACTACTCTATGTGATAATCTCAGAAGCTTGAGAAATAGATTTCCTACTTTTTTCAGCAAGCATTTACTTAGATTTTACACTCACACTTCTAATACCATCAGCTTTTGGTTTAAAATCTGTCATCATTGAAAGAAGCATGGCCGATGAAAAGGGAGTTAGAGTCATAAAACTTTAGAACTAGAAAGAAGTCTTATAGGTAAACTAATTACACCCCTTTCACTTAATAATGAGGATGCTTAGGCCAGAGAGGTAAACTGACTTGGCCAAGTAGATACAGAGAGCAATATCACACTAGATCTGCATTACCATTCTCTAGTCTATCACCCTGCTACTGTACAGTAGACTTGTCACTTTTATTTATTTTTTTAAAATATATTTTACTGATTTTTTACAGAGAGGAAGGGAGAGAGATAGAGAGTTAGAAACATCGATGAGAGAGAAACAGTTGCCTCCTGCACATCCCACACTGGGGAAGTGCCTGCAACCCAGGTACATGCCCTTGACCGGAATCGAACCTGGGACCTTTCAGTCCGCAGGCCGATGCTCTATCCACTGAGCCAAACCATCATTGGCAACTTGTCACTTTTAAATGTGCTCATTGTTATACAAATTCTGAGTAGAAATCCTTCTACTCTTGTGTTTAATTAAAAAAAAAAAACGTGTAAGAGAGCAGTAGCTTATTATATGACAGATCACTCTTCTAAACCCAGTTTTAGAGAACTGAAAGTGTGTTCTTATTTCTAGCTTGGTGTTGATGATGTATACTTCTGAACATCAGATGCTCTTTGTTTCAGTGATGCTGTTTGTGACTGGCACTTCACCCAAGTTTTTCAAGTATTACCCTCACGTTCTATGAATTAAATCTTATTTTGCACCAAGGTTTCTTTAATGCCAACACAAATCTAAGTATATTGCCGACAGAGGAATTGTGACAGAGAACACATTTTGTTATCTTTTAGCCCATTAAGCCTTCAAGCAGTTGCTAAACGAGTTAAAAGGAACATAGTTTATAAATGGTAGTAAGGGTTTAAATATTTTCTTGAGTCAGTTATAATTTCACATGATGCCAGTAAGTAACGTTTCCACTTCTAGTACATCTTCAAAATCTTAGTAATAGGTGTTAATTGGTACTAATGAATGTAATATTTTTAGGAAAGTGCTTGCCCCATCTGATCTAATTTGTGGTTATTTTTAGCATTTATTGAGCAAGTTAATCCTGTGGAAAATAATTAAAGTTACAGGATGCAAAGAAGCATTTTTATACAAAGTTAAATTTTAGTAGAAATGTGGCAATATATGTTTCATTTTGTGATTACCTTAATGCCTTAGGCCTTTAAACATTTTATCGTGTACCCCTTGAACACTTATAAGTTGAAATACACAATTTTTCATCATAATCAAATAATTGCCAAGAGTGTAGTTTCTAAGTTTATAAGTATTAATGTAATAGTAAAACTATAATATCACTTTTTAAAATGTATTCAGTTGAATTAAATACCAGAGATATTTGATGCCCATTATCACCCATTTAAAAAAACAAAACATGGAAATGTAATTTTTAAAAAATTTTCTTGGACAATAAGCCTCTGGATTAAACAATACAATTATTATTTGTATAAAATTGATCAAACGATAATTATAATTTTGATTAAGGGTCATTAAACAAAAATAAATATATGGAAATGCATTGCTTAATAAAGTGGAAAGAGGCTATGGTTGAGCATCTGGACAGTGACATCCTTATAATTTTTTTACCTGGTGAAAAGTCCTCTTGTATCTTTGTAAACATCTTAGTTTTATGATCCCTGCCTTATGTGGCAGGCGGCACCGTGGACAGGAGATTATTATAATTACTCAACATCATTTCGTGACTAACACCAGACACTCTAGAGCAGGGGTGGGCAAACTTTTTGACTCGAGGGCCACAATGGGTTCTTAAACTGGACTCAGAAGAAGGAGCTGCGGCCATGTTTCCCGACGTTGCCATGTTAACACTGCTGCTGGTGAAGGAGCGGAGGAGAGAGCAAGAGAACCCTCCGCTCCGCGGGCTGGATAGAACAGCCGAACGGGCCGAATCCAGCCCGCGGGCCGTAGTTTGCCCGCGGCTGCTCTAGAGGCAGCCCAGGTTGGCTTGAATTCCAGGTCTGAGTTCCAGTTCTTCCTTTTATTAATTGCTTGGCTTTGGAAAATCTGCTTAACTCCAGTGTTCCTCTGTTTCCCCCCCCACCCCCCCGTAAAGTGAGTATCACAGTTGGTTTTTGCATAGGTGAAATAAAATAATACTTCTAATATGCTTAGAATAGTGTCTGACAAATGTAGGTTAGCTGTACACTCAATTCTACATAATCTTTTAAATTCTCTTGAGAACTTTATAGGCACATCTTAAAATGTCTGTGAACATTTTTCAGACAGATTTAAATAATTTCAGGATTATCCATTTATACTTTTCTTACCTCTACCCTGGTCAATTAGATAATTTTCTACATTTCATATAAGAAAGTAGGAAAATTTTCCCTATTCATGTGTATGCATACATATATTTGTGGGCATACATGTGTCTGTTTAAGCCTATGAGTACTTAATGTCTGCCTATGAAAGGGAATATTTATTGAATGCACACTGTGACAATTATATCTGACAAAGAAGCGAAAAATTGACTCTAAAATTTGACCTTACAAAAGAATGACAAGAGGCATGAAGATTGATAAACCGATTTTGAAAAAAATCTGAATTTTTAAAAAAATAACATAATCTGTAATCTTTCTGATTTGAAGAGAAGTAGTGAATTCAGAGTAATCTATACAAGGAAGTAACATAGGCAACAGGAAAAGTAAGATGAGTAGGGGAAAAAATGGCCAATTATATCTTAAATTTGTACATAAATTAATAAGGTAGCATCAATGTGAAATCAAGGTATAGATATTAAAATTCAGGTTATGAATTTCTTTAATTTTTCTTTCTAAGAAGAATTATAAAAATTATTTAAGTACAAATGGTTATCTGACTCCATTACTAGAAATTTTTGCTAGCACTCCCTGAACTTTGTTATATTGTTAGGAAACAAAGGATATAATTGCGCCAGTGTATTTCTTTTATGTATCCTGTTTTACAGAACCAGAGTTTATCATTAAGATTTTTTTTTAAATATTTTTTTTATAAATTTATATTTATGTTTATCTCCTTTTTTCCTAGTATACATTAGTTGAATAGGAAAGAACTGGAAAAATGAGAACTTTGACATGAACATAGTTATTTTATGAGACTGTGGGATGAGATGATAGGACAGTTTCTCTTGAGTGTTATATCAGGTATTTCTGCCATTGTAGTTCTATACTCTGTTTAATTCAGCAATTATCTGAAGAGCTTAAACTCCCTCCCACCAAATTAACATAGCATTTGAAAAATATAACTTAATTAGGAAAAATTTCGTTGTGAAGGTTATTATACCTTTTGAAATAATTAGTACCACACATCCTACAATATCCCAGAACCAATGGGAATCTTTGTTAAATTTATGCAAAAACATTCCTTAAATAAGGTAGATCTTTTATTAGGTCATACATAAGATAGGAACCCTCTTAAAATATCAATTATTTTGGTAGATCTGAAAAAAAATAAATACTACAAAATTTGATTTTAGCACACATGGTTAAGAGTCCCTCAATTTATGCTTAGATATATAGAGACAGAATAGTTGAATGTGGAATGAATTTTAATAAAAAGATTCCTATTCTGATGTTGGCGCTCATGGATAAACTTTCAACTATCTTCTTATGTTTTTATTTTTTAAAGTCTAGCAGTCTGAAATAAACTTTTAGAAAAGAAGTGGGTGTATTTTTCTACTGGTGTTTTGGGGGAAGGAATTTCTCAGTATGTACTGTTCTCTAATATATTCTCTCTGCCGTTATCCTATCCCTCCCAAGCCCTTTCCAGGACCATAAGAATTTCTCACATTTGGGGGTCCCCTTAGCCCTTTCTTTCAGTACATAGACCTTTTCATCCTTCCTTTACCTCTGTGTGTAAGCCTTTAGGAATTCTAAGTGCATTAGGCTACAGTATTTCATATCTGTGAAGGGCTGTTTTTGGTACATGATATTCTCTAACCCTAACATTCTCTGAGGTCCATGGCTTGCTCAACTCTCTGTTTCCCATGGAAACAGCTTAGTGTCTTGAATATGAGTACTCAGTGAAATTCATGGTAAGAAGCAACTAAAAATATTTCTTTTTAAACAGATTTGGTTCATCTGACTTGCACATCTTCAAAAACAGCAAGAGAAGATTTAGAACCAGTTGTGCAGAAATTGTTCATTCCATATACCGAAATGGAGATGGGTAAGAACAATAATCATCTATAATAATAAAAGAGTAATATGCTAATTAGACCAGCCATCCTTCCAGACAACCTTCCAGATGAAGCTGGGGCTGCAAGGGAAGCCTGGGTCCCAGATGTCTGCCGGCAGCTGGAGGGAAGCCTGAGTATCGGGTCCCTGCCAGAGGCCAAAGGGAAGTCTGGGTCCTGGATGCCAGAAGGAAGCCAGTGCCAGCAGCCAAGGGAAGGAAGGCCTACTCTTGCATGAATTTTGTGCATTAGGCCTCTAGTAAACAATATTCATGATGGAAAGGTAATGTAACCACTTTATTCCTCTTAAATTTCTCATGAAGGTTTCTACAATCTGAACTGAAATGTGAAGTAATCAGCAACAATGCTTACATAATTTATTAGGATGATTGAGCACATTCTTTTCCTAAAAATGGGAAAATATTCACTCCATAATGGTAAAGGAAAAATATACATCACTCACACAATATATATAATTAAGTGAAAAAAAATGTACATTTATATGTATACATTCTCACATACATAGAAAAAAGACTGCCAGAAATCTCAATTTTAGTGGGGTTGGGGACAATTTTTTTTCTTTTTACATTTTCTTTATTTTACAGGTGTACAAAGAGTATATATTCCTTTATCAGAAAAAAGTGTCTTCATCTATGAAAAAAATGGTTCATCTGAGAGAAGAAAATATCGATTGACAAATGTAGTAATACTTCCTAATTATTGTCTTTCAAATGCATAGCATGTTAGTGATCTGATAAATATTTAGTTCTCAAAATAGATATGACACCATGCTACTTATTCATGGTGGAAAAATACTTTTCAACCACGGATTTTTTTTTTATTGTTTGAAGTATTAGATATGAATCCTTTTTCCCCCTTTGACCCCTCCCCAGCCACTCCCACCCCCCAGGACAAGCCCCCAACACCCCAGTGTCTGTGTCCATTGGTTATGCTAATATGCATTCATTCAAGTCCTTTGGTTCATCTCTTAACCCCCCCACCCCCTTCCCTGCCTTCCCTCTGAGGTTGGATGGTCTGTTCAGTGTTTCTCTGTCTCGGGATCTATTTTTGTTCATCAGTTTATGTTGTTCATTATATTCCACAAATGAGTGAGATCATGTGATATTTATCTTTCTCCGACTGGCTTATTTCGCTTAGCATAATGCTTTCTAGCTTCATCCATGCTGTTGCAAATGGTAAAAGTTCCTTCTTTTTTATAGCAGCATAGTATTCCCTTGTGTATACATACCACATTTTTTTAATCCACTCATCTGCTGATGGGCACTTTGGCTGTTTCCAAATCTTAGCTATTATAAATTGTGCTGCTATGAACATAGGGGTGCATATCCTTTCTGATTGGTGTTTCTGATTTCTTGGGATATATTCCTAGAAGTGGGATTACTGGGTCAAATGGGAGTTCCATTTTTACCTTTTTGAGGAAATGCCATACTGTTTTCCACAGTGGTTGCACCAGTCTGCATTCCCACCAGCAGTGCATGAGGGTTCCTTTTACTCCACATCCTCTCCAGCACTTGTCATTTGTCGATTTGTTGATGATAGCCATTCTGACAGGTGTGAGATGGTACCTCATTATTGTTTAGATTTGCATCTCTGGGATGATTAGTGACTTTGAGCAAGCCATTATGTTCAATTAATATTTGACAAAGGAGGCAAGAGCATACCATGGAGTCAACACAGTCTCTTCAATAAATGGTGTTGGGAAAGTTGGTCAAATACATGAAAAAAAATGAAACTAGACCACTAACTTACACCATACACACAAATAAACTCAAAATGGATATGGGACTTAAAGGTAAGATGGGAAACCATAAAAACCTTTGAATTATCCATAGGCAACAAAATATCAGACATATGTCATAGCAATACCTTTACCATGACAGTTCCTAGGGCAATGGAAACTAAGGAGAAAATAAACAAATGGGACTACATCAAAATAAAAAGCTTCTGTACAGCAAAAGAAACCATCAACAAAACAACAAGAAAGCCCGCTGCATGAGAGAACATATTTGCCAATGTTATCTCCGATAAGGGTTTAATGTCCAAAATTTACAGGGGACACCTACAACTTAACAAAAGGAAGATAAATAAGCTAATCAAAAAATGGGCAAAGGACCTAAATAGACACTTTTCAAAAGAGGACATACAGAAGGCCAAGAGACATATCAACCACGGATTTTTAATCTTATCTCCTTATATCATTGGATAGCTCTTGTAGTTGTGAATGGAGCAAATTAGAGTATGTTTTCTGTATAAGTGATTTAAAAAGCCTGGTGGATCTTCATTTAGATGAAACTAGAGGCCTGGTGCACAAAAATTTGTGCACTGGCAGGGGGCGGGGTGCCCCTCAGCCCCACTTGTGCCCTCTCACAGTCTGGGACCCCCTCAGGAGATAACGACCTGCTGGCTTGGGCCTGCTCCTGCGTGGCAGAGGGCAGGCCCAATCCCTAGGTGCACCCCTGGTCTGGCTCAGAGCAGGGCCGATTGGGGGAGTTGGGGCATCGCTTCCTGTCATGCACAGAGCAGGGAGGATCGGGAGGTTGCAATGCCACCCCCAGTCACGCGAAGGGTAGGGCCGATTGGGGGGTTGAGGTGCTGCCCCCTGTCACACTCAAGGCAGGGTCAATGGGGAGGTTGGGGTGCCACCCCCAGTCACGCACAGAGCAGGGCCGATCAGAGGGTTGGGGCACTGCCCCCTGTCACGCACAGAGCAGGGCCCATCAGGGGGGTTGGGGCTCCGTACCCTGTCACACACAGAGCAGGGCCAATCAGGGGGGTTGGGGAGCTCCCCCGTGTCACGCACAGAGCACGGCCAATAGGGGAGTTGGGGCACTGCCTGCTGTCACACACAGAGCAGGGCGGATCAGGGGGTTGGGGCGCCGCCCCCTGTCACCCACAGAGCAGGACCGATCAGGGGGCTGGGGCACTCCCCCCTGTCACACTCAGGGCAGGGCCGATGGGGAGGTTGCGGCTCCACCCCATCACACACAGAGCAGGGCCCATGGGGGTGTTGGGGCGCCGCACCCTGTCACACACAGAGCAGGGCGGATAGGGAGGTTGTGGCCCCATCCCCTGTCACACACAGAGCCGCAGGGCGATCAGGGGGTTTGGACACTGCCCCCTGTCACGCTGCTCCAGGGGCCAGGAGGCCTCGCGGCTCCACTGATCCCAGTGCTGGGAGGCCTCGCGGCTCCGCTTGACACCGGGGCAGTGAGGCCTCGCTGCTCAGCTGATCCCGGTGCTGGGAGGCCTCCCTGCTCCGCTGAATCCGGTGCTGGGAGGCCTCGTGGCTCCGCTTGACACAGGGGCAGTGAGGCCTCGCTGCTCTGCTGATCCCGGTGCTGGGAGGCCTCGCTACTCCGCTGATCCTGGTGCTGGGAGGCTCCGCTGATCCAGGTGCCAGGAAGCCTCGCGGCTCTGCTGATCCCGGTACCAGGAGGCCTCGCAGCTCCGTTGATCCTGGTGCCGGGAGGCCTCGTGGCTCCGCTGATCCTGGGGTGTGAGGCCTCGCGGCTCTGCTGATCCCGGGTTCGGGAGGCCTCACAGCTCCGCTGATCCCGGTGCTGGGAGGCATATTACCCTTTTACAATGTAGGAAAGAGGCTTGGTGCATGGGTGGGGGCCAGCTGGTTTGCCCTGAAGGGTGTCCCGGATCAGGGTGGGGGTCCCACTTGGGTGCCTGGCCAGCCTGGATGAGGGGATGATGGCTGTTTGCAGCTGGTCACAGCCCCTTCAGGGTGGGGGTCCCCACTGGGGTGCCTGGCCAGTCTGGGTGAGGGGCTGAGGGCCATTTTCATGCTGGTGGGTGACTGATGAAGCTCCCAACCTCTCCTTTTTTCTTTTCTTTTTTATTCTGGGATTTATTTACCTTCTATGGCTGTCACTGGAGCTGAGAGCCGGCTTTAGCTCTGAAGCTCAGCTCCGGCTCTGAGACCTCAGCTGCTGAAAGCAGGTATCTGGGTTTGTTTGGCTTCTATAATTGAAACTCTGTTGCAACTCCAGCTCGGCCGGCTGGCTGAAAGCATGGGGGCTTGTTTAGCTTCTATACTTGCAACATTGTTTCTTAGAGTGCAAGCTCAGAGCTCAGCAGCGGCAGGCGGGGAACCTTGGCTTCCTCCATCACTGGAGCAAGAAGCCTCCTGTTCGCTTCAGCTGCCTGGCTGCCGGCTACCATCTTGGTTGGCAGTTAATTTGCATATCACCGTGATTAGCCAATGGGAAGTGTGTCAGAAGTATGGTTAATTACCATGTTTGTCTATTATTAGATAGGATAATGGTAATTTTTATTATAAGATTTGCATATCCTTTTGAATCTTGGCCAGTTTCCTCATTGACTCAAATATATTCATTTTCATTGGATGTGACATTTGTTCAGAAAACTATTTACTCCTACATAGTATTTCCTTTTAGTTCATCTCCTGTGTATCTTACTTGTTTTCTTAATATAGAGATAGTGTGTAGATAGTCATTTATCCCATCTAATAAAGAGGGAATATGCTAATTGCCCCTCACACCATCACAAGGATGGTGGTACCCACAGCCAATAAGGAGGGAATATGCTAATTGACTGCCCTGCCCTCAAAGATGGTGGCACCCACAGCCAATAAGGATAAAATATGCTAATTTACTGCCCGCCCTCAAAATAGCAGGGCCCACAGCCGATGATGGAATATGCTAATTGACTGCCCCACCCTCAAATTTGGTGGTGCCCACAGCCACAAGATGCCCGGCAGGGGAGGGCAGTTGTGGGCAATCAGGCCAGCAGAGGAGGACAGTTAGGGGTGACCAGGCCAGCAGGGGAGGGCAGTTGGGGGCAATCAGGCTGGCAGGGGAGGGCAGTTTGGTGTGACCGGGGCAGCAGGGGAGGGCAGTTGGGGGCAACCAGGCTGGCAGGGGAGGGCAGTTGGGGGCATCCGGGCCAGCAAGGGAGGGCAGTTGGGGATGACTGGGCCAGCAGGGGAGTACAGTTGGGAGCAACTGGGCCAGCAGGAGAGCAGTTAGGCATCGATCAGGCTGGCAGGGGAATGGTTAGGAGGTGATCAGGTTGGCAGGCAGAGTGGTTAGGGGCAATCAGGCAGGCAGGCAGGAGAGCAGTTGGGAGCCAGTAGTCCCAGATTGTGAGAGGGATGTCTGACTGCCGGTTTCAGGCCTAAACCGGCAGTCAGACATCCCCCAAGGGGTCCCAGATTGGAGAGGATTCAGGCTGGGCTGAGTGACACCCCTGTCAAATGCATGAATTTCATGCACCAGGCCTCTAGTATTTACATAAAAACACAAACTGCTCTGTTCTCTGGAGCTAATAACAATATAAATTAATTAACTTATTTTTGAGCTGCCAGAATAAATCCCTACAATCTAAAAATTTACTTCACTTTAGTTTGTAATTTAATGTGTTTCATAATTGCATTTTCTTCATTGGACAGTCTCATATAAATGTTTAGAATATTATTAAACATTTTATTACAACATTATGGTACATGATAATATTCCTAAACCTGATTTGGAATCATAGTTTTATCTTTGGCTTTAATTTCTTCATTTATAAAAGCTCTGAACCCCTTCTTTATTTCTGAAATTTTTAAATATTTTTTGTTTAATTTTTAGTATGATAGTCTCAAATAATATACTAAATTTGAATCTTGTATCATTGTTCTTCAGTTTTTAAATGCATTTAATTGCTCTTACTTAAAAATCAAGTGAGGAAATTACATGTTCATTACTTAGCTTCCTCTAGCCATTTTAAATTTTTAAACATTAATCTTAATGTTGAAAGTGATCCCATTTTGAAATGATGTATTGTTTAGGACCTGAGTAAAATTCTTTAGTAAGAACTCTGTGCTCTGAGGGGTCCTCAGGTGCACTGAGGCACTGAGAGGCTACTTTTCACTAACATATAGGCCTTTTTATCATCAGGATGAGGTAGTGGTCATATTTTAATTAAAATGTCAGAACAAATACTGTTGGAGTTATTGAAAATGAATCACCAGATAAAGTGAGCACTGGGCCATGGCAGGTCAAAGAGGCAAAGTCACCTGGAGAAGAGAACTCAATTCATTTTCCTGCCTAAATGAGGAAGAAGGAACTTTATGAGCAATATGAACTTTTAATACATGAAAGCACATTCCTCTCTGTAGCAAAACCCACTGTTTTTACAGATTGATGGCTTTTCTCATTATGTTTTGATTATTTGACAATGATATGAAACCTTATTCTTTAGAGCATTGTAAATATTTTGTTTTAAAATGTGTGCCAAAGAGCCCTAGCCTGTTTGGCTCAGTAGATAGAGTGTTGGCCTGCGGACCAAAGGGTCCTGGGTTCGATTCTGGTCAAGGGCACGTACCTAGGTTGCTGGCTCCTCCTTGGCCTGGGCCCTGGTCAGGGCTCGTGTAGGAGGAACCAATTGATGAGTTTCTCTCACATCAATATTTCTCTCTGTCTTTCCCTCTCTCTTCCACTCTCTCCAAAAATCAATGGGAAAATATCCTCAGGTAAAGATTAAAAAATAAAATGTGTGCCAAAGACATAACTTTATTTGAGACTTTTTTCTTTTTATTTGAATTCTGTATTCTGTGTGGTGCTTTACTTCATAAGCCTTTGTAAAAGTCAGCCTATTCACTGGACAAGGAAGTTTATTTATTGTAAAAGAATGTTCTCTTCTCAAATGCAGTACTTCTTTTCCATTGTATCTGAGAAATTTAGTTAGGTTTTGAAGATTTCCGTCTATTCCCTCTCTTTCTTACTTTTTCCCATTTGAGGTATCAGCCAGAGCTCTTGATATAATGCTCTGTCTTAAGAAGTAGTTATACTAATACTTCCAAGAGCCCTACCTCCCAGGCTTCTTTAAGAACATCAAAAATCTCTAAACCCTTCCTTACACTAATCCAAAGACATGTCAAATGTTTTATGCTTAATGAACCTGATTCTGCAGGTGAGAACAGGTGATAAAATTAAGTGATTGCGCACAATTCACATATGTATTTATTTATTTATTCTTCTAGACTTCAGAATATCCTTCAAAGCATGAAGTAAGCAGTCTTACTGGTAGAACTGTCCTAAGTGGTTTTTTTATTTTACCTAGGAAACTGAGATTTTTTTAAAAAATAGGAATTGAAGCTAGAATTTCATTAACACAATATCTTGAAATGTCTACAATGTAGTATCATCACTGCATCATCTTCTTTCTCTTTTTCGCTCCATTGTGGGGTTACCTCATTCCATCTCATTCATTTCCTATCTCAAAAAAACAGCAATTCCTAAAAACAGATGTTTCCTTATAAGTGTTACATTTTTTATTAAATATATTGGGATGACATTGGTTAAAAGATTAAATAGGTTTCAAGTGTACAGTTCTATGATACATGGTCTTCCTTTTGCATTGTGTGTCTACCATCCAAAGTCAAATCATCTTCCGTCACCATATATTTGGCTCCCTTTGCCCTTTACTACCCTCACCCCCCTTCCTTCTGGTAACTACTGTACTATTATCTGTGTCTATGAGTTTTCAGTTTTATATCCCACATATCACTGAAATCATATGGTTCTTAGCTTTTTCTGATTGACTTATTTTGCTTAACATAATATACTCAAGGTCAATCCATGTTGTCGCAAATGGCAGTATTTTATCTTTTCTTAATGGATGAGGAGTATTCCATTGTATATGTGTACCACATCTTTATCCAGTAATCTATCGAAGGGATCTTATTTTGAAATTGGTGGCTGGTGAGGGTGTTAATCGTTGGACTGAGAGGTCAAATGCCTTATCTTAATTCCTGTTGTATTTGTTGTGTCCAGACTAGATTGAGGCTGTGACAGTCTCCTACTCTTGGTCTCATGCTACTCTGATATGTTACTAAAATAGTTTGCTCTCCCTAAACACAGCATGCATCTATTGACCATTTATTACTTTTATTTGGTATGCCATTGTTGGTTTTCATCTGCCTACCTTGTTCTGTACTTACCCCAGTTAATTTGCCCAAGGTCCTATTCTAAATTATCTATTACCGTTTAGGCCTTCACACTATCTAATTGAATAAAAGGAGCTATTACAGATAACCAGTTTTACTTTTGGCCAATTGATATATTCCTAGCCAAACCTCCCCAACTTTAATATTTTTTGACAGTTGTGTACTTCACAACTACATGTTCTTTTTCCAGCAATCTTGCTTCCTTCCAGTTGACCTCAAAGAAAGATGAAGCAAGATGAAGAAAGATGTATGTCTCTTTACGAATTTTAAGGTCAAAGCCTGATAACTCCCTTGTATCTGGAGCATTTACCGTCATCCTATGTCAACGTCTCATCTTCCTTATGGTCTCTTTTTCAAAGCTTTGACCTCTATGAAATTTCTTTCCTATAACTTATTAGACTATTCATTTTCCCTAACTTTTATTTAGAGAAGGCCCTCCTCTGACCTAGACCTTTCATGAAATGCAAGCTCTTTGTATATGCTCAAAAACAGACTGGGCGATATTAAAGGACTTCTAGACCTTAGCCCACTATTCTGCAGTGCTCCTGGAATCTGGTGGTAGAACTCATAGGCAGTATATTTAATTATCTTCCTGTAAGATGTAATGAAACTAAACTCACCAATAAATGTACTAAGAACCATGTGGTTTTAGTTGTAAAATGAGTTCCTTTTGTCTCTTTATTTTGTCAATAAATAGGTTTTGCCATCTATCATGTACTTACCTTAAGTTAGTGATACCTTAGACTCATACATCTTAGTATTATTAGAAGGGGGTATCTCAAAGGGTCACTTTTTACATTCAGAGTTTCTTCATCCTATCATAGTGATAATTTTGGATTTTCCAGGATGAATTAGAAAAATAACATATTTGGTATTCTTGTAATAGAGATATTTTATATTAAATACTATAAGATCCTATTCATCCTGAATTGGGGAATGGGGCATTCTTGTTAATTGAATATTGCAATTAGCTTAAAATTTCCAATTGATTACCAATTTAACCAAGTAGATAATTATACCTTTAGCATTTTCTTTATGATTCATGGCTTTGGGTAATCTTCATACGTATCCATTGTTATCATTATATAGAATTTGAATTTTTGTTCAGATTCAGACTAAAGAAAATGATGTAGTAAGTAAATATTTTAACAGCAATATTTTGTTTTCAACCAAAGACAATTTAATCATAGCATTTCTAAGGAACAGAGATAGAAAAATAATTATTAAGATAGCAAGGAATAGGCTTTAGGTATTAAGGCAAATGAAGTTGGGCCTTTTAATGAGCACATCATACTTTCATTATACCTGAAAACAGGATTAAAATCAATTCATAAATTATTCATTGAGCATGTGTTGTGTGCTAGGCCCTGTGTGAGGGAACATAAAAAAAGCAAAAGATTAAGAACTAAGTCTATCTGTGTATCCCCTGCTACTAGCCCAATCTCTAGTACATAATATAGATGCTTGCTGTTAAATGAGAGTTTGTGTGCTGAAACAATGTGCAGTATACAGCTTTATTTCTGTTTATTTGTTTGTTGGTTCCCATTAATTTTGTAATCCAGTAGGACAAAGTGTTAGTAAGCTAGAATGTCGAAGTTTTAATCCTGTATATGCTATTTTTAATGATAGCTTCATTGAAATATAATTCACATACCATATAATTCACCCATTTAAAGTGTAAAATTTAGTGTCTTTCAACATTTGTTCAAACATCACCACAGTCAATTTTACTATATTTTCATCACCTCACAAAAAAACCCAAACCCATTAGCAGTCATCCTCCACCTACCCCCATTTCCCCACAGCCCTAGGTAACCACTAATCTATTTTTTGTCTCTGTACATTTGTCTATTCTGGGCATCTCATAATACCGTTATACTATCAAATTACTATATAATTTTTAAGTTGGTTTGTCTATGTGATACATAAGAAAGCCAATGTATGCTATCGTCTTCAGAGGCATAATTTAAGGATGAATGTAATCATAAGCTCTTTGATACTGGTGAGGAGAAATAATACAAATCCGAGAGAACACAATTGGAATTAAATCTAAGTAACTTACTAATAATTAAATTAATTTAAAAAATCTAACTTGTCTAGGTTGAAAAACCATTGCTTGAAATATGCATATGTACTAGAGTAGGTTATGAATGCAGATTTAGTATTGTATACATACAAAGCTCTAATTCATTAAAATACATACTCATGACTTTTGTTAGTAACTGACTACATATTGTAGTTATCAACAAGGCAAATTGTGGTTTACATGTAAGTAAAATTTATGTCTTCCTTTAGAAAATGAAGTTGAAAAGCCAAGACTTCTATGGGCTCTTTACTTCAATATGAGAGATTCTTCAGACATCAACAGGAACTCTTATAATGATTTACCATCCAACGTTTATGTCTGCTCTGGCCCAGACTGTGGTTTAGGAAATGATAATGCAGTCAAACAGGTAAGGCTGTTGGTGTTTTTCAGTCTTGTGTTAAGAAGTTGGTGTGGTAAGGAAAGTGAAATGTTTTTTCCTCTGTGGGTTGGGAAAAGAGACTAGAAAATTAGCTCTCTCATTAATACCATCTCTATAATTTGCCCTTAAAGTTTTTTTTCTATAAACAATAAAACTACTTTAAAGTATCAAATACTTTCACGTTATTGAATATAATGATGAACTACAAGAGTTCATTTATGAATTCCACTGTTGGAATAAGAATAGAAAATGCTACAAATACACATTCAGAAAAATGAATTTATAATGCCAGTACTCTAAAGAAACATTGTTTCTAATTTAAACTGTTGGTCTATCAGTATATTATTTTGAAATTCACAGACATTTTCCTCCGTCAACCTGAGTCATTTAAAAAGGAGAGTACCGCCCTGGCCGGTTTGGCTCAGTGGATAGAGCGTTGGCCTTCGGACTCAAGGGTCCTGGGTTCAATTCTGGTCAAGGGCATGTGCCTTGGTTGTGGGCACATCCCCAGTGGGGAGTGTGCAGGAGGCGGCTGATCAATGTTTCTCTCTCGTCGATGTTTCTAGCTCTCTGTCCCTCTCCCTTCCTCTCTGTAGAAAAATCAATAAAATATATTTAAAAAATAAAATAAAATAAAAAGGAGAGTACCTAGTAAGACAAACAAAATTTAATTTTAAAATGGTCTTAAGGCATTATCTTATCTAGGAAAAGAACGCGTAACATAGTTTTTCACAATTAATATGATTCCTTTAATGTTTTCACACAAGCCAGTGTCCCAAAGGCTGCTATTATAGTTGCTGAGGAGTATGTTAAATGAAAGTGGAATTTTGTGACAGTACTTCTGGGCAGGGCTATGAAGAGGTGTGGGGCAGGCTGACACAAACTGCTGAAAGTGAACTATGGTTCCATTAAGCTGAAGGTTCATATGCATATATAAATACACTTTTCTGCACTTGACAGAAAGTGAAGAATAGAAAATATCATTTTTGAAGCACAAGTCTAAACTTGCGAAAGACATAGTTGGCATATATGTCAATTGAATCAATAAATGGGTAATTTAACATTGTTCTAAGACAGTGATGGCGAACCTTTTGAGCTCGGCGTATCAGCATTTTGAAAAACCCTAACTTAACTCTGATGCCGTGTCACATATAGGAATTTTTTGATATTTGCAACTATAGTAAAGCAAAGACTTATATTTTTGATATTTATTTTATATATTTAAATGCCATTTAACAAAGAAAAATCAACCAAAAAAATGAGTTCGCGTGTCACCTCTGACATGCGTGTCATAGGTTCGCCATCACTGTTCTAAGACTATAGAAGGAAGTTTCAGTCCAACTGGGAACAAGGATCTTATAGGAGCAAATAGCCTCATTGAACCTTTCATTTTTAGTAATAGTGGCAAGGCCATAACCCATACATTTACAGTTTTTGCCGGAGTCTTTGTTTCTCATCTTCAGGGTCTAATGGAGATCCTGGATAATCATATTCAGCCAGTGATTACAAAAGCAGGAAGTCACAACTCTCATCCATCATTCTTTCTATTAGTTTAATAGGAATCCAAGATGGTTCAAGATCTACATTTAAGGCTTAAAATTACCAAGTCATTTTTGCTTTGATGTTCCAATTTTTTCCAAGCAGAAATTGCCAACAAGTTTTCAGCCAGGTAGCTTAGGTCATTTTTATTCCTGAGTGAACTTTAATGTTTTTTTAACCAAAATGGAAAGCCTTTTAAATAACAGCTTATTATACGAGTGCTAATGTGATCTGAACTGCAAGCTACAAGATTATAATTAAATTATAATTTTATTATGAAGTAATTTGCTTCTCAAGAATATAGTTTTCAGGAGTGTAATATTGTCACAGTAGATTATAATAATAATGCTGGTTTGGGTACTAATTATTACATGCTATTAAATATAAGTAATCTTAAGTTTGTTACATAGCTTTTAACTTCACATTAGGGAGAAAATATTATAATTCCTACTTTAAAGGACATCAGTAATAATGTATAAATAGCCAGTTTATTCAGATAAACTGTGTTTTAATTTCAGTATATCATCCTGTGTTCATCCCATTCACTAATTGATGACTTCTCTTTGCTAAATTGTCTATAAAAGCTCTCAGACTATTACCTAGGCTTTTCCTATATAGAAAACATAGGCACCTTTTTTTCTTTTTTATAAACAAAACTAGTGGCCTGTTGCACGAAGATTCGCGCAATAGGCCTTCCTTCCCCTGGCAGCCGGCACCAGTTTTCCTCTGGCACCCGGGACCCAGGCCTTTGGTCCAGCCACAGCAGTGAGGCTTGGCTTCACCCCCAGCAACCCAGGCCCCCAGCCCTCCTTGAGTGGAGCCCAGGGCCGGCAGGAAGGTTGGCTTCCTCCATCGCCAGGAGCAACCCAAGCCTCCTGCTCGCTCCAGCTCTATGACCACTGCCATCTTCAGTCATCTTCAGTCTTTGCTCTACGTCTGTGTATGCAAATTAACCGCCATCTTTGTTGGGTTGATTTGCATAGTTGCTCTGATTGGCTGGTGGGTGTGGTGGAGTGACAGAGTGATGCTTAATTTGCATGTTTCTCTTTTATTATATACGATGCTTCATTTTACCAGCTAGCAAGTTTGCATCTGCTTTAAATATATATATTGATATCAGAGAGGGGAAGAGAGAGAGAGAGAGAGAGAGAGAGAGAGAGAAACATCAATGATGAGTGAGAATCATTGCATTGATCAGCTGCCTCCTGCACACCCCACACTGAGTATTGAGCCCACAACCCAGGCATATGCCCTGACCTGGAATCGAACCATTACCTCTTGGTTCATAGGTTGACACTCAACCACTGAGCCATGCCAGCCAGGCTGCATCTGCTTTTCTTATTTGCAAATGTATAGATGTTGAAAAACATAGACCTCTCTTCCTTGTGTTCATATGGAACTATTTATGATTTGAAGACATGCTAAAAATATCAAATGATCTCTGTTTGATACTCACAAATTAAAGTTGTGTGCCAGAGCACACTGACATTCCTTATTATCACCACAATGTTAGCTGTGATTCTTTCTGTGACTTGCTAGTTTTTGTAGTTTATATTACATTTTTTTTCTGAGATAGATTAGCAACTCACTTAGGATTTTTGGCACATTTTTAAGTTGAAGATCAGCTTTATATGTCGTATGAACTATCAGTATCAGTAACTACTACCATTGCGGGAGAGGGCAATTTTAGGTATCATATTTTCTGAAGTTGCCATTCATTGAGCATTTTCTGTGTGCTAGACACTATCCTAAGCATCTCATATGTAGATCTTATTTGGTCCACATAACAACCCTATGAGGTAAATATCCATGGTCCCCATTTTACAAATAAGGAAGCTAAGGCCCAAAAGGGCTAAATAACTCGCCCAAAGATAACTTAGCTGATAAGTTTTTGAGCCAAGATTTAACCTCAAATCTGTTGGACCCTAGTGCTTGTGCATTCATCTAGTGTGCTATGCTACCTTTGTCTTGTTAATGTGGATATATCCTAAATGCATTTAGCTGCTGAATTTCGAAAATATTTATTTTATTTTCTGTGAATGTATGTTAAATAAACATAGGCATATCTTAAATAACTCAGGTTGTCCTCTTTATACTTTCCAATGTAAGGAAACCAAGTCACAATATAATTAGCCATTTTTAATTTTTTTTAACCACATGAAACTCTTTACCCTTTAGGCTAACTTCTGGTTTATAAGAGGCATGGAGAATTAAAAGTTGACAACTAACTACTCTGAATTGACCCCTTTATGAGAACTCTCAGAACTGGGGCTTAATTGGCAAATGCAACACAGCCAATAACATAACATTAGATAGACTTTCCAGAACATGACAGTTGACCAAAAAAGGTTCCAGCAGTTAGAAAGATACTTCAGAAATGCTAGAGTCTGGCTGTAGAAAATTGGCATCAGTAAAGGCCAGTGGCAAATGGGCTGAAGGTGGGAGTTCCATAGGCTGGTAGAGCACAAATCAGGGTAGTGCAATTGCTTGGCACTCTTAGGAAAGAGATTGTTTATGACACAGATATACGAAAACAGATCTAGTGGGATTCAGCCACAAGGACTGGGGTTCAGGAGAAAGTCTATCTTATAGGGAGGTGGTGAAAGGGAGACAAGGTGTGAGGCACAGAACTGGAATAAAAGTAAAAGTAAAATTATTATATTTATATTCAACATTTGTACAACATACAGTTTTTAAAGGTCTGCCAATCATTAAAATATACTGTATATTGAGCTTCTCCTCCATGCCTTGAATTAAGGATTCAGATTTGACTAAAACGCAGTCCTTGTCATCCCTGAATAAATCACTGTTTAGTAAAGGAGAAAAATGTGTCAACAAATGGCAGTATAATGTGGTATATGTAGTAATAGATAATATCCAAACTACAGATGTAATACAGAGGGGCTATGAAATCTATCTAGGAGTTAGAGAAAGTCACAGAGAGGGATATAAAAGATGAATAGCAATTCCCCATCTAAATGGAAGACAATCAAATTTCAACATTTCAAATGTTATAGCCTCTGCACCTAGCCCAGGCTAACATAATGGCCTGTTTAAGAAAGTACAAATAAATAAGTGTTAGTGAAGCAAGAAGTCTGAGAGGTAGAGATGGATTGAAGTAGATGATGATAAGACTAGAGAACATAGGCCAAAAGGATTTTTGTAAGCCATAGTAGGGATCTTGGATTTTTATCCTATTTGAAATGTGGAGTCACTGAAGAATTTTAAGCTCCAAAGTGGCACACACAGAATTTCATTTTTCATATACCTCTCTGAGGGCAGCATGGAGATGGATTACATAGGAGAATCCTAGAGGCCAGGTTATGAAATGTTGCTGTTGTCTAGGGCAGGGGTCCTCAAACTACGGCCCGCGGGCCACATGCAGCCCACCAAAAACATTTGTTTTTTTTTACTTCAAAATAAGATATGTGCAGTGTGCATAGGAATTTGTTCATAGTTTTTTTTTTAAAACTATAGTCCGGCCCTCCAACAGTCTGAGGGACAGTGAACTGGCCCCCTGTTTAAAAAGTTTGAGGACCCCTGGTAGGGGAAAGGTGGTGCATGCCTGGGCTATGTCTGTAAGAAAGGAACAGGTAGAGTCAAGAACTAGAAGATAAAATCAACAGCATTTGATGATTGATTGCATGCAGAGGGTGCAGGGGAGGGAGAACTTTTATATACAGACAAGGTAGAGATAAAAGACAAAAAAATCTATTAGAGAAACTCAAGTGTTAGGTGGAGGCTCTGTCTGACTTTTGTCCTCCTGCTTCCAAGGACTAAGTGTCCCCAGCAATGAAGTATGGTGAGTTCCTAGGGTGGAGAGCAAAGCAGATGTCTCAAATATTCTATTTTAAAATATCCATAGTAAAATGACATGTACTAAAAATATGCCCTTAAACTGTGCTCAAGAAAGAGAGAAGCTGTTTTTCTCTCCCTGTGCCATCTTTCAACTCCACATCAAAGCTCAAAAGTTTCTGTTTACTACCCCTCCATCCATTCCCAAAGAATTCCAGTTTTAATAACCTGGTGTAGGAATCTAACTACATAGCAGCATGGGAAATAGATTAAATTTTGCAGCCATGGTGCTCTCTATTGCAACTACTAAACTCTGCCATTACAATGCAAAACCAGCCATAGACAATAGATAAAGGAATGAGAATGGCTGTGTTCTAATAAAACTTTATTTGCAAAATCAGTCAGCAGGGTGGATTTGCCCTGGAGGCCATGGCTGTCAACTCACGACCTAATTGATGGCCTTCTGTGTACCTTGGGAAGGAGAGCTGAAGTGGAACAGAAAGACATATAGCCTTTAAAACAAGCATATATCTTAAAATCCTGAGTGGCTTTCCTTTACTTATAGGATAGAGTGCAAGCTCTCTAGATTGGCAGGGATTCTTTTTTTTTTTTTTTTTTTTTTTTTTACATATTCACCTCTTTCTTTTATATAAGAACTAGAGGCCCAGTGCACAAAAATTAGTGCACTCGGGGGGAAAAGGGGGTCCCTCAGCCTGGCCTGTGCCCTCTCGCAGTCTGGGACCCCTCGAGAGATAACGACCTGCTGGCTTAGGCCTGCTCCCTGGTGGCAGAGGGCAGGCCCAATCCCTAGGTGCAGCCCCTGGTCGGGCTCAGAGCAGAGCCGATTGGGGAGTTGGGACGCCGCCCCCTGTCATGCACAGAGCAGGGCGGATTGGGAGGTTGCGATGCCACCCTCAGTCATGCTCAGGGTAGGGCCGATTGGAGGGTTGGGGCACCGCTCCCTGTCACACTCAAGGCAGGGTCGATGGGGAGGTTGTGGCACCACCCCTGTCACACACAGAGCAGGGTCAATCAGGGGGTTGGGGCGCTGCCCCCTGTCACGCACAGAGCAGGGCCGATCGGGGTTGGGGCGCCGCCACTGTCACACTCAAGGCAGGGCCGATGGGGAGGTTATGGCTCTACCCCATCACACACAGAGCAGGGCCCGTGGGGCAAGGGGGGCGGGGCGCCAGCCCCTGTCACACTCAGAACCTCAGGGTGATCAGGGGGTTTGGGCGCTGCCCCCTGTCACGCTGATCCCGGTGCCGGGAGGCCTCACAGCTCCGCTGATCCCGGTGCTGGGAGGCATATTACCCTTTTACTATATAGGATAGAGGCCTGGTGCATGTGTGGGGGCCGGCTGGTTTGCCCTGAAGGGTGTCCTGGATCAGGGTGGGGGTCCCCACTGGGATGCCTGGCCAGCCTGGGTGAGGGGCTGAGGGCTGTTTGCAGCTGGTCACACACCCTTCAGGGTGGGGTCCCCACTGGGGTGCCTGGCCAGCCTGGGTGAGGGGATGATGGCTGTTTGCAGCTGGTCACACACCCTTCAGGGTGGGGGTCCCCACTGGGGTGCCTGGCCAGTCTGGGTGAGGGGCTGAGGGCTGTTTTCAGGCTGGTGGGTAACGGAAGCTCCCAACCACTCCTTTTTTTCTTTTTTCTTTTTTTAATTCTGGGCCAGCTTTAGCTCTGAGGCTCCAGCTCTTAGGCCTCTGCTCCTGAAAGCAGGTATCTGGTTTGTTTCGGTTCTATAATCGAAACTCTGTATCAACTCCAGCTCTGAGATCCTGGCTAGTTGAAAGCTGGTTTCTGGGGTTTTGTTTAGCTTCTATATTCGTTACAATGTTTCTTAAACTGCAGGCTCAGAGGCTGGCAAGGCAGGCGGGGAACGTTGGAGTCCTCCGTCACTGAAGCAAGCAAGCCTCATGTTAGTTTCAAGCTGCCTGGCTGCCGGCCACCATCTTGGCTGGCAGTTAATTTGCATATCTCGCTGATTAGCCAATGGGAAGGGTAGCGGTCGTACGCCAATTACCATGTTTCTCTTTTATTAGATGGGATAACACATATATACATGACATGACGATTTTGGCAAAACAATTTCAGAGATATTAAAAATATTCTCAAGTTTTAAAGATGGTGTGGAATAAGTTTTAACAATATTCCACATGACTGGAAACCCCTGATTTAATTCCATAACTTTCATGCCAGAAACATGGTTCATTTTACTTTTTTTAAAACAGATCTTGGTATCATATACATTGGCTTATTAATAATTAAGGCATTTTGTTTACACAGTATCTCAGTGTGGCCAAAAATCTTTTATTATTGATTATTTGCTATGATGTTTAAAACTGTTAAAGTCTTTCAACATAAGAAAATAGCTGCACACATTTGAGTGTTTTCTTATAAAACACAATCTTTAAAATAATGATGATTGGTCTTTGCTTTTCCTAGTAATAAGTTTTGTCTTATTTTTCACATAGTATAAAGTATATTCTTATGAAGGGTTGCATTAAGATCCAGTAGTTCTTCAACAATGTTGCCAAGTAACCATATGAATCCCAAATTCAGCAAAGGTCAACAATCTTCATAGTGCACTTTCACGTTATTAAAGTTGAAGCTGCTCCTTTCGGATATTTTTCCACTTCAGTGTGAAGTAGATTGTTAGGGTTTCGTTAGTGGTTTCATATGTGGCTTTAGAAGAAAACGGTTTTGATTTCTTTCATAGTTCACAGTTCTCCAATGAGACTTGTTTGGAAATCATATAGTCCAGGGATGTTTTGAATAACCAAATGTTCTTTAGTAGATGAAGTCTTTCAATGCAACTGTAATAAATAAGCATCTACATCCTTAGCTATATTATCAGTATATCCTGGAACCAAAGTAAGATAGTTTTCTTGTTCCCACAATCTGCTTGATTGTTGTTTTAATTAAAATCTGAGTATTTCCATCATTTATCATTTCTGTTTTGGACGACAGTTCTGACCACCACCTTTTTATGACTGCTTGAAGTCAGTTTAAACCAACTATTATATATTCTTCAAATTTGCTTTTAAGTAGTGACTTTACAAGGGGCAACAAGTCTACACAGCAGCCGAGTGAGATGTATTGTTTTTCTTCCTGTAAACTATTGGTAAGCACAGGAAGGCAATCCACCACCACTCCAAGGTCTTCACCAAATAAGCTACAAGTTCACTTATACTTCTCTTTTTCCAGAAAGTTAAAGCTACATTCAATCTCAAATTCATGCTGAACAAAACTTGTGCCATTGTTTCATGATCCTGAGAAAAACCTCAGAAAAAAACCCACTGTATTTTGATGATGTGCTTTCTGTCTGTGAAGAACCAGAATCACTGGAG
This sequence comes from Myotis myotis, assembly GCF_014108235.1. Taxonomy (NCBI): domain Eukaryota; kingdom Metazoa; phylum Chordata; class Mammalia; order Chiroptera; family Vespertilionidae; genus Myotis; species Myotis myotis. The sequence continues at coordinate 102,393,627 of NW_023416346.1, read as the reverse complement.
TTAAGCAAATATGTTCGACTATCATGGTGTAATTTTTCAGGCAGGTGGCCGGCACAAGCCAGTTCATTTTCTTTATTTGCCATGTCACAGCCCCCACTTCTAGGGGACTGTTTTTTTTTAAAACAAGAATTTGGAAAAAGGATAATGAACTTTCTTTCTGTGGTAGATCACCTTATGTAGTTTATCTGGACTTTTAACAGCGTGTCCAACTGTTCTATTTATGTAAGCAGCCAACTGTTTTGGAGATTTCTTAACCTCCTTCATGTTCTTATTAGTGAAATTAGAGATCCTTTTTCTAGGACGATCAATGGAATGATCCTCAATGTTATTATAAAAGTTCTGTTTTTTAACCTTGTGGGTTTCAGATGCCATATCTCTTAAATACCGGCACCTCATTGTACCGTGGCACCTCAGTCGAGCCCTGGTGCTGACCAACTGCACCCGGAAGCCTAGAGAGTCCCTGGGCTCCTTGGCCGAGCCCCACTCAGGGCCATTCAAAAGCGGCCGCGCCAGGGATTCTTATCTAACAATTAGCTTTATTCATTTAAATAAAAGTAGGGATATGTTTAGAATAGAGTAGCAATGCTACTTGCCACATTTACTTTCTTATGTGTATTTGTTGTTAATTATGATCACATTTAATTTCTTCTTATCCTATCCTGCCAGACTAAACTCTGCTTAAATGTTAGCATTTTAAATTATATTATGATGAATAACAATGATAATAGCTACCATATATAGAGGCTTAGTCTTCGCTATTTTATAGACAAAGAAATTAAGGCTCAGAAGTTGTGTAAGCGTTCCCAAATCACATCGCTGCTAAGTGGCAGAGCTAGTAATCATGTACAGATATCTATTCATAGCATATGATCTTAAACATGGTGCTATACTCCTTAAAGCCCAGGGGAAGAAAAATTATACCAGAAAATGAAATAATTGAGCAAACAATGAAATATTTTCTTGATTTGAACAATGACTTGTTAAAATTATTATATGCTCAATTAGACAATATGGATATCACAAATAGATTCTATTCGAAAATTATGTAAAGGATATTAAGGGAAATTGTATTTGACTGACATGTAGACTGTATGTCCTTAAATTCTCAACTGTCAGAACACTTTATAAAGAATCTGATCAGGTACTTATATACTTGAAGGATGGATCTGAATGCATGCATAGAATTAGAGGGAGAGAAGTCATGGAATTCTGAAAGCAGATTTTACAAGGTCATATATACTGGGTAAAGTTCTATAACTTAGAGATTGTGTAATATTTTTTAACTAGGCCTGGTGCATGAAATTCGTGCAAGGTGGGAGGTGTCCCTCAGCCCAGCCTGCACCCTCTCCAATCTGAGACCCCTTGAGGGATGTCCCTCTCACAATCCAGGACTGCTGGCTCCCAACCACTCTCCTGCCTGACCTGCCTGATTGCCTCTAACCGCTTCTGCCTGCCATCCTGATCACCCCCTAACGACTCCCTTGCCAGCCTGATTGACACCTCACTGCTCCCCTGCAGGCCTGGTCACCCCCAACTGCCCTCCCCTGCAGGCCTGGTCTCCCCCAACTGCCCTCCCCTGCAGGCCTGGTCTCCCCCAACTGCCCTCCCCTGCAGGCCTTGGTCCCCACCCAACCGCCCTCCCCTACTGGCCTGGTCACCCCCAACTTCCCTCCTCTGCCAGCCCAGTCACCCCTAACTGCCCTCCCTTGCTGGCCTGATTGCCCACAACTTCCCTCCCTGCCGGCCATCTTGTGGCAGCCATCTTGTGTCCACGTGGGGGAGGCCATCTTGTGTGTTGGAGTGATGGTCAGTTTGCATATTACCTCTTTATTAGATAGGATAATGCCAGAAAGGCATATACATTTTAAACTGATGTCCAAAAAGTATTGTGTCCTTTCTTCCCTGGCCAGGCTGAGACCCTCTTCCAGCAAATCTGCCCCAATGAAGACTTCTGTCCACCACCTCCAAATCCTGAAGACATTGTTCTGGATGGAGATAGTTTACAACCAGGGACTTCAGAATCCAGTGTCGTACCAGAGGCTAATTCAGAGACTCCCAAGGAAAGTGCAAACCTGTGGAAACCAGAGGAGCACTCTGAATAACAGATATACACCAAACTATTTGTCCCACTTTGCAAGTTCCTCCAGGCCTCAGAGTCTTCTCGATTGAGCAGCAGCCAATTGTCATGCAGAATTACCAAGAGAAACCAGGTCATAGAAATGCAAAAGGGATTTTCCTTAAAGAGGACATTCTAAGAACACAAAATACTTCTAAAGCACATTGACTCACCTACTTTAATACACTAACCCTGTAGAGTTAGCAGATTAAAATTATAAATGGATTGGTTCCCAGGAATATAACTTTGGAGATGAAAATGATCCTATGCATTGTTAGTAATTCTGTACTTTTGGTACAGATTTTGCTTTGTCACTTGAATCTTTGTTTGAAAGCCACATCTTCAGAATCATCTCACTTATTTCCTTTGATTAATTATATTTTCTTTAAGGGTGTGAGCATCATGGCACAAATGATAAAAGTGTTGTAAATGTAATTGAGAAAAACTGAAGTATGAACTGGGAGGAGTCTATGCAATAGAGGTTTGTTTTGTTTTACTGAGAAGTATTAAAATGCTACTATTAAGGTATATCTTTTTTAGAGTTTTTCAAATCCTCATATAAGGATATGTTTTTATTGACTTCAGAGAGAGAGAAAGAAACATTGATGCAAGAAACATTGTTAGGTTGCTTCCCGGCTTCCCAAAGGCACCCCGACTGGAGGTCAAACCTTCAACCTAGGCATGTACCAGGAATCAAAACAGCAACCTTTCTGGCATATGGGACGAAGCTCAACCAACTGAGCAACCCAGCCAGGGCAGTAGAAGTTTTTAACAAAGAAATCATGAGCCCATTACTTGGTGTTTTTAAATGTTAGTAGTGATTTTTTTTTAAGAGCATTTTTTAAAATATTTTTTTATTGATTTTTTACAGAGAAGAGGGAGAGGGAATAGAGAGTTAGAAACATTGATGAGAGAGAAACATCGATCAGCTGCCTCCTGCACACCCCCTACTGGGGATGTGCCCACAACCAACGTACATGCCCTTGACCGGAATCGAACCTGGGACCCTTCAGTCCACAAGCCGAAACTCTATCCACTGAGCCAAACCAGTTAGGGCAAGTTAGTAGTGATTTTATATGTGAATAATTTATATACTAGGAAAGCTCAATACTGAAGAAATGGAAAGAGGATTTAGATAGGCTCATTGGTCTTTGGAAATTCTGTAAGTAACTGGAGCACTACCCTAATTGTCTATGGGCCTAATTTAGTCCTAGCTACACTACTGATAATATCAGGCAAATTTTTTTAACTTCTGGGCCTCAGTGTCTCCATATCTAAGGTAGAAATAGTAATACCCTGCCTATTCTATGAGAATGATTTTGAAGATAAATGTAGTGCCATCTTTAGAATGGCTTTTCTGGAAGAAAAGTTTAAGAACTTTCCCATTGACTTGGAGATGATTATCAAAAACCTCATGCAGCAAACAGTTATTGACAACAAATAATTGTTTGCTGTCAACTTCCCCAACACAATAGATCTCAATGTTTTTATTGCATTAAGCTTTTAAAATAAACTCTATTTCCTATATTAGTATTTTATAGTCTTACTAGAGGCCCAGTGCATGACATTCGTGCACAGGTAGGGTCTCTAGGCCTGGCCGGCGATCAAGGATGATTGGGGCCTTCTGGCTGCTGGCCTGGGCCTGCCTTCCCCGGCTGCCAGCTGCTGGCTGCCAGTCGGGGCCTTCCTTTGTTCCACGCCGCCCCCTGGTGGTCAGTGCATGCCATAGCAAGTGATCGAACTCCTGGTCTCCCAATCGAACTCCCAAGGGGACACTTTGCATATTAGCCTTTTATATAGAGAGATTATATATAGATAGATATGTCAGTAAACATAGTAACGTGGAATTTGGGGTTTGACTCTTAATAAGGGAAATACTTAAGGAGGAAAATTCTTCATATTTCTTTTTTGGTAGATAAACCTGAAACCGGCAAGGACTCTGAATAGAGTATAACAATTGATAAATGCTAGTATGCACTTAAAGTGTTAGGGCTGTACATAGGTAGAAAATCTTAGTTACAGTGACAGTGACTATATTAATTTTTTATACAAATATCAAGCTCTGATTTACTTTTTTGAGCAGTAGTTTGGATTTAACAACTTATTTCAATATATAAATACATGAAATGTTTATTGTTGTTTAGTCCACCCTATACTGCTGACCAGAGGGCCATGATCACAGTAAAGAGCACATAATTCTTAGAGGCTTCGGCTACAGGAGCTCTGACCTCCCCAGATTTCAGGAAAGTGAACTCTGTCAGGTCACAGACTCATGAGAAATGGAAAGAACCAAGGAATGTATCCCTTGCCTTACCTTCCAACCTCCTAGGTGAATTCAGATGTAAAGAAAACTTCTCCAGCCTCTCAGGCTACTCCTAACTCCTCTACCCATTGTACAACCCTCTCCTATCTCTTTAGTTCCTTCTTTCTCTTCCCTTTTGTAATGCTACACAAATCAGGGACACTGGAGTCACATTATAATCTATTTTGTTATACAGATTCAGATCTTTCTTAAGTCAAATCATGTTTTCTGAATCCCAACTATAGCATGTGCTAAATGCACAATACATATCTATAAGCCCCAAGTATTGGACCTGCTCCTCAATACCAGCAATATAAAAGGTTCCACTATATGAGAGTATGGAGTCTGAATACAATTGCAGTTAAGTTGCACTAATTAAGATATTTTACTTTATTATAGTCTTAGAGTTAAGGCCTCTTGAATAGACCATGCAAATTTATGTAAATAGCTAATCAGGGTAGACCAATAATAACTAAAAAAGAAAGTTGATAGCTTTACTATAGCAATCTACTAGTATATGTAGAGCAAGAAGGAGATAGTCTGTGGTTTCCTGGCTAAACCCTTATTTTACCCTACTTCATCCATTAGCCAGCATCAGAATCTTTCTTCCAGTTTATTAATGCTGTTGAAACATTTAAAAGCTCCTGAATATGATTAGTGGTGGTTAAGATATTACACAACTGTTAAAAATCTTGTGTTAGAGAAACTTAGATATTTTTCTGTTGTCTCAAAATGTAATAGAAATTATTTTAAGTTTTCTTTTCCACTATCTTAATTACTGCAAATAAATATTTGTTCATAGTTTTAAGTTAAAAAAAAAGAAAATTCTTTTAGTTTTGTTGTAAAACTGTAAGCCTGAAGTCATATGAATAAAATTAATGTGTTGTACATGATGCAGAAATTTCAGTACATAATGTAAAATTTTAAAAATTACTATTATCAATGAATTTTGACTCGTGTGTTTAAAGTATTTAGTTATGCATGCTTCTTATTAACCAAAAATGATAATACTATTGTTTAGTGATCAATATGAAGTTGGTTACCAACCGTGTGTTACTACTATATTTTTGTTGCTATGCCTGTCCAGAAAACATATTTTTCTATAGGAAAGCTAAGTTTCGATTTTTCCTATTTCCTGTGATATTTAGTTATCTCCTGTGATATTTAGTTCCCATAGTAAAATTGCCACATTAATGATTAACCTTACAATGGTAGTTTCTGAGATGGGCAGCCCTTTGTCTAAAATAATTGCTGTGCTAATGATTAACTTCTATCACAGCTATAGTTCCTGAGAAGGCAGCCCTTTGTCTAAAGAATTAAAGACCTCAAAATATTTTGTTGACATTGGATTGCTAAATAGTAGTGATCCTTTAAAGCAGGAATTAAATAAATTTCTTACAAACAAATTACTTACTACTATTGGTATTGAATAATTTGTCTCTACTTTCAGTTGTCCTGTTTGCATTTCAAAATGCTTGAATACATGATTATTCATAATCTGCACACTGTAAGAGTAAGTTTTCAAAGGAAATAAAGAAAAGTGTTTTCAATGCCTTTCAGGTGTGGTATCCTATTTTTTAATATGAAAGTTCTGTATATATGCCAAGACATTAAAGCTTGTCTTGGAAATTATTTATTTGTTATCAGTTTATTAATTATCAAGCTACATACTTGATTTTGTTTCCAGGCATTTGTCAACTATGTCAGGTTTGTGAGAAAGGTAATCAAATGATATATGGGTGTGGTTTATTTAGTGAACTGTTCTAGATGCCAGTATCAGACCTCGTGCTGTTTAAAATCAGTGCTATGAGGCGTGGGCTATGGCTTTACAGTACATTGGTTGCCTACAGACTGTTTTTACTTTTCACTTGGTGTACAAGAATCTGAGATGTTTTTCATACTTACTTGGTGAATGAGAACCTGAAATGTTTTTCTCTGTTGTAGTTGAGTCCCTAACAGCTTATTTGCAACCGACAAGAAACTGATGATTTTCTTTTTAATGCAGAAGTCATTCATTGAACTCTGATTTGTTATTGAATCAAATAATTAAAGTAGAGTGACATCTGTCAATTCCAAGTAGTCGCTAAAGCTTCTCAGACAGGACATATTCAAAAGATAACAGGACCCTTTCAAAATTTATCTGAGAGATTATTAATAAATCAAGTTTAAGAAAGATAAGGTTAATTGAATTTTCAAACAAGTAGCTGTATTGTCCTTCAAGCACCTTGGAGCTCATACAGTATTCACACTTTTTTTAAACAAGTGCTTTGATATGATTGAATTCTCCTCTTTAATGATGGCTTCTTAAAAAGGCCAGTAAACTGGTTTAACACTTAGCATCCCAGGTCCCTTTTTGAAAGCTACTTCTATTTCCATTAATACAGTTTAGCTGTAGGGCTGCAATGAGATGCCATTCCCATACAGGTTGCCACATCTGCTCTTTCTGGTGATAATGACTCTCAGGACCATTTGATAGGTAGTCCTTAGAACTTGAACCCTAGTATAGTGTCTTTTAGCTTATCACTGCATGGGGATTTATGCTGGTAACTCTTACTAATGTTAATAGGACTTGCATGTGTAAATCCTATCAGTGAGATAGTTGACCCCTAAAAGAAATGTGCTTTAGAGATGGGCACTTGCTGATCTAGAAGCATTAATGAATTGTTCTATTCATAAATTTCTTGTATGGAAAAGGAAAGCAAAACTGTACCAATTCAGTAGAGGATTTGTTAGTGGAGCTTGAAAAGATGAAATACTAGCTCTTAGTTTTCTATTCCCATTTCTAATATATACTAGTATATTAGATATTATCAATCCTTTTCACCTTATTAAAATAGCATTTTCTCTTATTTTTAAAAGCGTAAAACAGTTTTGTCCAGAATTTAATACAAATCATCTTTTAATGTGTAGTACTACCCTAAACACTCTGGAAATATCAAACATTTCAAAGCTATGTAATAATACCCACTCTCCTAACAAAAAAGAAAATGCAGACCAAACCAGAAGACATATTTTTGCTCATCAAGTTGGAAGAATCCAAAGGATCTATAATATCCAGAGTGGTAAGGGTGTAGAGGAAAAGCACTCTCATACATTATGGAGGCAGTAAAAGTTTGTTATAGCCATTTTGAAGGGTAATTTGCCAATACCTATCTAAATTTTAAATACAGATGCCCTTTGGTCAAGTAGTTGTAAAAATCTAGGTTATGCACAGTTTTGTACATGTACAAAAAATAAATGATTGCTCACTATAGCATTGAGTTTTGTTTTGTTTTTAATTTTGGAAATAACCTAAATGTTTATTAAAAGGAGACTGGCTTAAATATATGCATTTTATAATATAGAATACTCTTCATCTGATAAAATGAGTGAGGTACATCTATGTGTAGTATATGTCCATCACATTTAAAAATCAAGTCACAGAATGATAAGTATATTAACTTATGTAAAAATCAAGATGAAGCTGTGTATTGCATACTTATACTAGTGGCCGGTGCACAAATTTGTGCACATTGAAAGGAAATTAATTAGAAGAAATATTTTAATATCACTATTCACTCTTTCTCTATAATACAGGTGTCAACCAAATTCACGATCGACAATGACAGATCAAAACACACGCATGTGATTGGCACCAGCAAGAGTTTTATATGCGTGAGTCAACTTAGCCTTTTATCGATATAGAATAAACTTGCTTAATTATACCTGCTTTCTGATATAGCTAAACTTTTTCCAGCCCAGTGAAGCACCCCAACTTCTCTTTCAGGTAATTGTCAGCAACACAGCAGTAAATATAAACATGAAGCAGATTATTATTGTAGATCACACGGGGAGAACAAATGGTAAAATATTGAACTGCAGCAGTGTTTGACTATATTCTGCACAGCGAGAAAACCTGAAGTCATTTTCAAGGTCTGCCATTTCTTACTTCTTTTTAATTGGGTCAAGTTTCTAAGCTTTCTAAATCTCCGTTTTCCAGCTAATGAAAAGAAAATAGGATTCCACCGAGTCTCCTATCTAACTACTCCAGGAATTCTGTGAGGATCAAATAAAATGAGGTATGGGAAAATGCTTCACAGACATTTGGTTACAGTGTGAAATGTTTGCAACTGACTATAAAGCAAGTCATGTTCCTGGGCTAAAGAAATTGCAAAGAGGCTAGTTGTTGCTAGGGAGAGGAAGCCAGGCATTGCTATGTGACATCATTACACGGCGCCCACAGCAACTGTTTCAGGGCTGGGCTGTGGGCTGCATTTTGCACCTTGGGAGTCTCAGCAGCATTGGCTGCAATTTGATGGGCTGTAGCTCCGGGGTGATGGCGGGGCCTGTGTCCCACGAGTGTTGCTTAGTGGGCGCCAGGTCCAAGGTGCCGTTTCTCTGTGCACATCACGACAGTTCCTGCATTGAGCATCTGCCCCCTGGTGGTTAGTGCGTCTCATAGCGACTGGTTGGATGGTTGGACACTTATATTAGCATATTAGCCTTTTATATATATAGGTCTATATATACATACATATCATAGGAAAAGTTTGGGAAGTTTATTTACTGAACTGGTAACAGAGGTTATGTTGGGAAGAGAGATTGGGATTGGTGGGGTATAGAGTAAAAGTATAAATTCTACATCATATTTTTAGAATTTTTATAAGTAGCAAGTATTTAGGTATTATGGAAAAAAAAATATGTTTAGTAATCCAAAAGCAAATTCCTATGTGAGACAAACAAATATAATGACTTTGCAAATTGGATTACATTAATGTTTTTATAAAGTTCAATTAAAGTTTTGACAGATATAATGAGTAGTTGGGTAAACTATGATACATTCATTACAATAGAATACTATGCAACTGTTAAATTGAATTAGGAAAATATATACTGCTCTAGTATGATATCCATAACTTAAGTGAACCAATCATCCTATACACATAAGTATTTGTATAATAATTGCAATATGTATTAAAAAATATTGAACATGGCAGTTGGCAGGACCAGAGTGAAGGTGAGAGTGTGAGTGAAAGGATGAGTGTGTGTACGTGTGTGTGTGTGTGTGTGTGTGTGTGTGTGTGTCAGTCTAATCAAGTGGGAGGCTCTGGAGCATCCTGGCCAGGGAGCCCTTGCTACTGCCACAGCCATCTGGCACCCTGTGTCCAAGCTGGAGCCTACACCATCGTCAAGGGTTTACAAGGTCCTCTTTGGGAGCTGCGGCAGTAGCAGGCATCCAGCCTTGCCACCCCCTGGACTCACTGCAGCCCAGCCCAAATTCACACACATCCCACCTGGACCCTGTGGCCCACTGTGGTCACAGACTGGATCTGGCATACATGCAGCAGACACCAGCAAGACCCCCACGTGTCTGACATGACGCATCCCATGGGGACCCAGCCCAGACCCCATGTGAAGGCTAGTGACCCAGCAGGACTCTCACCTCTGCTATGGACTTACCCACAGCCAATGTCACTGTGTTGCCACTGCCACCCTAGAGCCCAGCTGCTCGGCTCCACCACCAGGACTTGAGGATAGGAACTGTGCTGAAGGCCAGGGAGGTGGATGTAGCTTCCCCTGCCCTGGACCTATTAGAACTGAGGATCTGAGG